>NW_027363132.1:0-1200000 GCF_046119375.1 Phyllobates terribilis | reverse complement strand
AGCATCAGGACAACTAGGGTTAGCGTCAGTACAACTAGGGTTAGCGTCAGGACAACTAGGGTTAGCGTCAGGACAACTAGGGTTAGCGTCAGGAGAACAAGGGTTAGCGTCAGGGCAACTAGGGTTAGCGTCAGGACAAGTAGGGTTAGCGTCAGGACAACTAGGGTTAGCGTCAGGACAACTAGGGTTAGCATCAGGACAAGTAGGGTTAGCGTCAGGACAACTAGGGTTAGCGTCAGGACAACTAGGGTTAGCGTCAGGACAAGTAGGGTTAGCGTCAGGACAACTAGGGTTAGCGTCAGGACAACTAGGGTTAGCGTCAGGACAACTAGGGTTAGCGTCAGGACAAGTAGGGTTAGCGTCAGGACAACTAGGGTTAGCGTCAGGAAAACTAGGGTTAGCGTCAGGACAAGTAGCGTTAGCGTCAGGACAACTAGGGTTAGCGTCAGGACAACTAGGGTTAGCGTCAGGACAACTAGGGTTAGCGTCAGGACAACTAGGGTTAGCGTCAGGACAACTAGGGTTAGCGTCAGGACAACTAGGGTTAGCGTCAGGACAACTAGGGTTAGCGTCAGGGCAACTAGGGTTAGCGTCAGGACAAGTAGGGTTAGCGTCAGGACAACTAGGGTTAGCGTCAGGACAACTAGGGTTAGCGTCAGGACAAGTAGGGTTAGCGTCAGGACAACTAGGGTTAGCGTCAGGACAACTAGGGTTAGCGTCAGGACAAGTAGGGTTAGCGTCAGGACAACTAGGGTTAGCGTCAGGACAACTAGGGTTAGCGTCAGGACAAGTAGGGTTAGCGTCAGGACAAGTAGGGTTAGCGTCAGGACAACTAGGGTTAGCGTCAGGACAACTAGGGTTAGCGTCAGGACAACTAGGGTTAGCGTCAGGACAACTAGGGTTAGCGTCAGGACAAGTAGGGTTAGCGTCAGGACAACTAGGCTTAGCGTCAGGACAACTAGGGTTAGCGTCAGGACAAGTAGGGTTAGCGTCAGGACAACTAGGGTTAGCGTCAGGACAACTAGGGTTAGCGTCAGGGCATCTAGGGTTAGCGTCAGGACAAGTAGGGTTAGTGTCAGGACAACTAGGGTTAGCGTCAGGACAAGTAGGGTTAGCGTCAGGACAACTAGGGTTAGCGTCAGGACAACTAGGGTTAGCGTCAGGACAAGTAGAGTTAGCGTCAGGACAACTAGGGTTAGCGTCAGGACAACTAGGGTTAGCGTCAGGAGAACTAGGGTTAGCGTCAGGGCAACTAGGGTTAGCGTCAGGACAACTAGGGTTAGCGTCAGGACAACTAGGGTTAGAGTCAGGACAACTAGGATTAGCGTCAGGACAACTAGGGTTAGCGTCAGGACAACTAGGGTTATCGTCAGGACAAGTAGGGTTAGCGTCAGGACAACTAGGGTTAGCGTCAGGAAAACTAGGGTTAGCGTCAGGACAAGTAGAGTTAGCGTCAGGACAACTAGGGCTAGCGTCAGTACAACTAGGGTTAGCGTCAGGACAACTAGGGTTAGCGTCAGGACAACTAGGGTTAGCATCAGGAGAACTAGGGTTAGTGTCAGGACAACTAGGGTTAGCGTCAGGACAAGTAGGGTTAGCGTCAGGACAACTAGGGTTAGCGTCAGGACAACTAGGATTAGCGTCAGGACAACTAGGGTTAGCGTCAGGACAAGTAGGGTTAGCGTCAGGACAAGTAGGGTTAGCGTCAGGACAACTAGGATTAGCGTCAGGACAAGTAGGGTTAGCGTCAGGACAACTAGGGTTAGCGTCAGGACAACTAGGATTAGCGTCAGGACAACTAGGGTTAGCGTCAGGACAACTAGGGTTAGCGTCAGGACAAGTAGGGTTAGCGTCAGGACAACTAGGGTTAGCGTCAGGAAAACTAGGGTTAGCGTCAGGACAAGTAGAGTTAGCGTCAGGACAACTAGGGTTAGCATCAGGACAACTAGGGTTAGCGTCAGGACAACTAGGGTTAGCGTCAGGACAACTAGGGTTAGCGTCAGGACAACTAGGGTTAGCGTCAGGAGAACTAGGGTTAGCGTCAGGGCAACTAGGGTTAGCGTCAGGACAAGTAGGGTTAGCGTCAGGACAACTAGGGTTAGAGTCAGGACAACTAGGATTAGCGTCAGGACAACTAGGGTTAGCGTCAGGACAACTAGGGTTATCGTCAGGACAAGTAGGGTTAGCGTCAGGACAACTAGGGTTAGCGTCAGGAAAACTAGGGTTAGTGTCAGGACAAGTAGAGTTAGCATCAGGACAACTAGGGTTAGCGTCAGTACAAATAGGGTTAGCGTCAGGACAACTAGGGTTAGCGTCAGGACAACTAGGGTTAGCGTCAGGAGAACAAGGGTTAGCGTCAGGGCAACTAGGGTTAGCGTCAGGACAAGTAGGGTTAGCGTCAGGACAACTAGGGTTAGCGTCAGGACAACTAGGGTTAGCATCAGGACAAGTAGGGTTAGCGTCAGGACAACTAGGGTTAGCGTCAGGACAACTAGGGTTAGCGTCAGGACAAGTAGGGTTAGCGTCAGGACAACTAGGGTTAGCGTCAGGACAACTAGGGTTAGCGTCAGGACAAGTAGGGTTAGCGTCAGGACAACTAGGGTTAGCGTCAGGAAAACTAGGGTTAGCGTCAGGACAAGTAGCGTTAGCGTCAGGACAACTAGGGTTAGCGTCAGGACAACTAGGGTTAGCGTCAGGACAACTAGGGTTAGTGTCAGGACAACTAGGGTTAGCGTCAGGACAACTAGGGTTAGCGTCAGGACAAGTAGGGTTAGCGTCAGGACAACTAGGGTTAGCGTCAGGGCAACTAGGGTTAGCGTCAGGACAAGTAGGGTTAGCGTCAGGACAACTAGGGTTAGCGTCAGGACAACTAGGGTTAGCGTCAGGACAAGTAGGGTTAGCGTCAGGACAACTAGGGTTAGCGTCAGGACAACTAGGGTTAGCGTCAGGACAAGTAGGGTTAGCGTCAGGACAACTAGGGTTAGCGTCAGGACAACTAGGGTTAGCGTCAGGACAAGTAGGGTTAGCGTCAGGACAAGTAGGGTTAGCGTAAGGACAACTAGGGTTAGCGTCAGGACAACTAGGGTTAGCGTCAGGACAACTAGGGTTAGCGTCAGGACAACTAGGGTTAGCGTCAGGACAAGTAGGGTTAGCGTCAGGACAACTAGGCTTAGCGTCAGGACAACTAGGGTTAGCGTCAGGACAAGTAGGGTTAGCGTCAGGACAACTAGGGTTAGCGTCAGGACAACTAGGGTTAGCGTCAGGACAACTAGGGTTAGCGTCAGGGCATCTAGGGTTAGCGTCAGGACAAGTAGGGTTAGTGTCAGGACAACTAGGGTTAGCGTCAGGACAAGTAGGGTTAGCGTCAGGACAACTAGGGTTAGCGTCAGGACAACTAGGGTTAGCGTCAGGACAAGTAGAGTTAGCGTCAGGACAACTAGGGTTAGCGTCAGGACAACTAGGGTTAGCGTCAGGAGAACTAGGTTTAGCGTCAGGGCAACTAGGGTTAGCGTCAGGACAACTAGGGTTAGCGTCAGGACAACTAGGGTTAGAGTCAGGACAACTAGGATTAGCGTCAGGACAACTAGGGTTAGCGTCAGGACAACTAGGGTTATCGTCAGGACAAGTAGGGTTAGCGTCAGGACAACTAGGGTTAGCGTCAGGAAATCTAGGGTTAGCGTCAGGACAAGTAGAGTTAGCGTCAGGACAACTAGGGCTAGCGTCAGTACAACTAGGGTTAGCGTCAGGACAACTAGGGTTAGCGTCAGGACAACTAGGGTTAGCATCAGGAGAACTAGGGTTAGTGTCAGGACAACTAGGGTTAGCGTCAGGACAAGTAGGGTTAGCGTCAGGACAACTAGGGTTAGCGTCAGGACAACTAGGATTAGCGTCAGGACAACTAGGGTTAGCGTCAGGACAACTAGGGTTAGCATCAGGACAAGTAGGGTTAGCGTCAGGAAAACTAGGGTTAGCGTCAGGACAAGTAGAGTTAGCGTCAGGACAACTAGGGTTAGCGTCAGGACAACTAGGGTTAGCGTCAGGACAAGTAGGGTTAGCGTCAGGAGAACTAGGATTAGCGTTAGGGCAACTAGGGTTAGCCTCAGGACAAGTAGGGTTAGCGTCAGGACAACTAGGGTTAGAGTCAGGACAACTAGGGTTAGCGTCAGGACAACTAGGGTTAGCGTCAGGAAAACTAGGGTTAGCGTTAGGACAACTAGGGTTAGCGTCAGGCCAAGTAGGGTTATCGTCAGGACAACTAGGGTTAGCGTCAGGACAAGTAGGGTTAGCGTCAGGACAACTAGGGTTAGCGTCAGGACAACTAGGATTAGCGTCAGGACAACTAGGGTTAGCGTCAGGACAACTAGGGTTAGCGTCAGGACAAGTAGGGTTAGCGTCAGGACAACTAGGGTTAACGTCAGGAAAACTAGGGTTAGCGTCAGGACAAGTAGAGTTAGCGTCAGGATAACTAGGGTTAGCGTCAGGACAACTAGGGTTAGCGTCAGGACAACTAGGGTTAGTGTCAGGACAACTAGGGTTAGCTTCAGGACAACTAGGGTTAGCGTCAGGACAACTAGGGTTAGCATCAGGACAACTAGGGTTAGCGTCAGGGCAACTAGGGTTAGCGTCAGGACAAGTAGGGTTAGCGTCAGGACAACTAGGGTTAGCGTCAGGACAACTAGGGTTAGCGTCAGGACAAGTAGGGTTAGCGTCAGGACAACTAGGGTTAGCGTCAGGGCAACTAGGGTTAGCGTCAGTACAAGTAGGGTTAGCGTCAGGACAACTAGGGTTAGCGTCAGGACAACTAGGGTTAGCGTCAGGACAAGTAGGGTTAGCGTCAGGACAAGTAGGGTTAGCGTCAGGACAACTAGGGTTAGCATCAGGACAACTAGGGTTAGCGTCAGGACAAGTAGGGTTAGCGTCAGGACAACTAGGGTTAACGTCAGGACAACTAGGATTAGCGTCAGGACAACTAGGGTTAGCGTCAGGACAACTAGGGTTAGCGTCAGGAAAACTAGGGTTAGCGTCAGGACAAGTAGAGTTAGCGTCAGGACAACTAGGGTTAGCGTCAGGACAACTAGGGTTAGCGTCAGGACAACTAGGGTTAGCGTCAGGAGGACTAGGGTTAGCGTCAGGGCAACTAGGGTTAGCGTCAGGACAACTAGGGTTAGCGTCAGGACAACTAGGGTTAGAGTCAGGACAACTAGGATTAGCGTCAGGACAACTAGGGTTAGCGTCAGGACAACTAGGGTTATCGTCAGGACAAGTAGGGTTAGCATCAGGACAACTAGGGTTAGCGTCAGGAAAACTAGGGTTAGCGTCAGGACAAGTAGAGTTAGCGTCAGGACAACTAGGGTTAGCGTCAGTACAACTAGGGTTAGCGTCAGGACAACTAGGGTTAGCGTCAGGACAACTAGGGTTAGCGTCAGGAGAACTAGGGTTAGCGTCAGGACAACTAGGGTTAGCGTCAGGACAACTAGGGTTAGCGTCAGGACAACTAGGGTTAGCGTCAGGACAAGTAGGGTTAGCGTCAGGACAACTAGGGTTAGCGTCAGGACAACTAGGGTTAGCGTCAGGACAACTAGGGTTAGCGTCAGGACAAGTAGGGTTAGCGTCAGGACAACTAGGGTTAGCGTCAGGAAAACTAGGGTTAGCGTCAGGACAAGTAGAGTTAGCGTCAGGACTACTAGGGTTAGCGTCAGGACAACTAGGGTTAGCGTCAGGACAACTAGGGTTAGCGTCAGGACAACTAGGGTTAGCGTCAGGACAAGTAGGGTTAGCGTCAGGACAACTAGGGTTAGCATCAGGACAACTAGGGTTAGCGTCAGGGCAACTAGGGTTAGCGTCAGGACAAGTAGGGTTAGCGTCAGGACAACTAGGGTTAGCGTCAGGACAACTAGGGTTAGCGTCAGGACAAGTAGGGTTAGCGTCAGGACAACTAGGGTTAGCGTCAGGGCAACTAGGGTTAGCGTCAGTACAAGTAGGGTTAGCGTCAGGACAACTAGGGTTAGCGTCAGGACAACTAGGGTTAGCGTCAGGACAAGTAGGGTTAGCGTCAGGACAAGTAGGGTTAGCGTCAGGACAACTAGGGTTAGCATCAGGACAACTAGGGTTAGCGTCAGGACAAGTAGGGTTAGCGTCAGGACAACTAGGGTTAACGTCAGGACAACTAGGATTAGCGTCAGGACAACTAGGGTTAGCGTCAGGACAACTAGGGTTAGCGTCAGGAAAACTAGGGTTAGCGTCAGGACAAGTAGAGTTAGCGTCAGGACAACTAGGGTTAGCGTCAGGACAACTAGGGTTAGCGTCAGGACAACTAGGGTTAGCGTCAGGAGGACTAGGGTTAGCGTCAGGGCAACTAGGGTTAGCGTCAGGACAACTAGGGTTAGCGTCAGGACAACTAGGGTTAGAGTCAGGACAACTAGGATTAGCGTCAGGACAACTAGGGTTAGCGTCAGGACAACTAGGGTTATCGTCAGGACAAGTAGGGTTAGCATCAGGACAACTAGGGTTAGCGTCAGGAAAACTAGGGTTAGCGTCAGGACAAGTAGAGTTAGCGTCAGTACAACTAGGGTTAGCGTCAGGACAACTAGGGTTAGCGTCAGGACAACTAGGGTTAGCGTCAGGAGAACTAGGGTTAGCGTCAGGACAACTAGGGTTAGCGTCAGGACAACTAGGGTTAGCGTCAGGACAACTAGGGTTACCGTCAGGACAAGTAGGGTTAGCGTCAGGACAACTAGGGTTAGCGTCAGGACAACTAGGGTTAGCGTCAGGACAACTAGGGTTAGCGTCAGGACAAGTAGGGTTAGCGTCAGGACAACTAGGGTTAGCGTCAGGAAAACTAGGGTTAGCGTCAGGACAAGTAGAGTTAGCGTCAGGACTACTAGGGTTAGCGTCAGGACAACTAGGGTTAGCGTCAGGACAACTAGGGTTAGCGTCAGGAAAACTAGGGTTAGCGTCAGGACAAGTAGGGTTAGCGTCAGGACAACTAGGGTTAGCGTCAGGGCAACTAGGGTTAGCGTCAGTACAAGTAGGGTTAGCGTCAGGACAACTAGGGTTAGCGTCAGGACAACTAGGGTTAGCGTCAGGACAAGTAGGGTTAGCGTCAGGACAAGTAGGGTTAGCGTCAGGACAACTAGGGTTAGCGTCAGGACAACTAGGGTTAGCGTCAGGACAAGTAGGGTTAGCGTCAGGACAACTAGGGTTAGCGTCAGGACAACTAGGATTAGCGTCAGGACAACTAGGGTTAGCGTCAGGACAACTAGGGTTAGCGTCAGGACAAGTAGGGTTAGCGTCAGGACAACTAGGGTTAGCGTCAGGAAAACTAGGGTTAGCGTCAGGACAAGTAGAGTTAGCGTCAGGACAACTAGGGTTAGCATCAGGACAACTAGGGTTAGCGTCAGGACAACTAGGGTTAGCATCAGGACAACTAGGGTTAGCGTCAGGACAACTAGGGTTAGCGTCAGGAGAACTAGGGTTAGCGTCAGGGCAACAAGGGTTAGCGCCAGGACAAGTAGGGTTAGCGTCAGGACAACTAGGGTTAGAGTCAGGACAACTAGGATTAGCGTCAGGACAACTAGGGTTAGCGTCAGGACAACTAGGGTTATCGTCAGGACAAGTAGGGTTAGCGTCAGGACAACTAGGGTTAGCGTCAGGAAAACTAGGGTTAGTGTCAGGACAAGTAGAGTTAGCATCAGGACAACTAGGGTTAGCGTCAGTACAACTAGGGTTAGCGTCAGGACAACTAGGGTTAGCGTCAGGACAACTAGGGTTAGCGTCAGGAGAACTAGGGTTAGCGTCAGGGCAACTAGGGTTAGCGTCAGGACAAGTAGGGTTAGCGTCAGGACAACTAGGGTTAGCGTCAGGACAACTAGGGTTAGCATCAGGACAAGTAGGGTTAGCGTCAGGACAACTAGGGTTAGCGTCAGGACAACTAGGGTTAGCGTCAGGACAAGTAGGGTTAGCGTCAGGACAACTAGGGTTAGCGTCAGGACAACTAGGGTTAGCGTCAGGACAACTAGGGTTAGCGTCAGGACAACTAGGGTTAGCGTCAGGAAAACTAGGGTTAGCGTCAGGACAACTAGGGTTAGCGTCAGGACAACTAGGGTTAGCGTCAGGAGAACTAGGGTTAGCGTCAGGGCAACTAGGGTTAGCGTCAGGACAAGTAGGGTTAGCGTCAGGACAACTAGGGTTAGCGTCAGGACAACTAGGGTTAGCATCAGGACAAGTAGGGTTAGCGTCAGGACAACTAGGGTTAGCGTCAGGACAACTAGGGTTAGCGTCAGGACAAGTAGGGTTAGCGTCAGGACAACTAGGGTTAGCGTCAGGAAAACTAGGGTTAGCGTCAGGACAACTAGGGTTAGCGTCAGGACAAGTAGGGTTAGCGTCAGGACAACTAGGGTTAGCGTCAGGAAAACTAGGGTTAGCGTCAGGACAAGTAGCGTTAGCGTCAGGACAACTAGGGTTAGCGTCAGGACAACTAGGGTTAGCGTCAGGACAACTAGGGTTAGTGTCAGGACAACTAGGGTTAGCGTCAGGACAACTAGGGTTAGCGTCAGGACAACTAGGGTTAGCGTCAGGACAACTAGGGTTAGCGTCAGGGCAACTAGGGTTAGCGTCAGGACAAGTAGGGTTAGCGTCAGGACAACTAGGGTTAGCGTCAGGACAACTAGGGTTAGCCTCAGGACAAGTAGGGTTAGCGTCAGGACAACTAGGGTTAGCGTCAGGACAACTAGGGTTAGCGTCAGGACAAGTAGGGTTAGCGTCAGGACAACTAGGGTTAGCGTCAGGACAACTAGGGTTAGCGTCAGGACAAGTAGGGTTAGCGTCAGGACAAGTAGGGTTAGCGTCAGGACAACTAGGGTTAGCGTCAGGACAACTAGGGTTAGCGTCAGGACAACTAGGATTAGCGTCAGGACAACTAGGGTTAGCGTCAGGACAACTAGGGTTATCGTCAGGACAAGTAGGGTTAGCGTCAGGACAACTAGGGTTAGCGTCAGGAAAACTAGGGTTAGTGTCAGGACAAGTAGAGTTAGCATCAGGACAACTAGGGTTAGCGTCAGTACAACTAGGGTTAGCGTCAGGACAACTAGGGTTAGCGTCAGTACAACTAGGGTTAGCGTCAGGAGAACTAGGGTTAGCGTCAGGGCAACTAGGGTTAGCGTCAGGACAAGTAGGGTTAGCGTCAGGACAACTAGGGTTAGCGTCAGGACAACTAGGGTTAGCATCAGGACAAGTAGGGTTAGCGTCAGGACAACTAGGGTTAGCGTCAGGACAACTAGGGTTAGCGTCAGGACAAGTAGGGTTAGCGTCAGGACAACTAGGGTTAGCGTCAGGACAACTAGGGTTAGCGTCAGGACAACTATGGTTAGCGTCAGGACAACTAGGGTTAGCGTCAGGAAAACTAGGGTTAGCGTCAGGACAACTAGGGTTAGCGTCAGGAAAACTAGGGTTAGTGTCAGGACAAGTAGAGTTAGCATCAGGACAACTAGGGTTAGCGTCAGTACAACTAGGGTTAGCGTCAGGACAACTAGGGTTAGCGTCAGGACAACTAGGGTTAGCGTCAGGAGAACTAGGGTTAGCGTCAGGGCAACTAGGGTTAGCGTCAGGACAAGTAGGGTTAGCGTCAGGACAACTAGGGTTAGCGTCAGGACAACTAGGGTTAGCATCAGGACAAGTAGGGTTAGCGTCAGGACAACTAGGGTTAGCGTCAGGACAACTAGGGTTAGCGTCAGGACAAGTAGGGTTAGCGTCAGGACAACTAGGGTTAGCGTCAGGACAACTAGGGTTAGCGTCAGGACAACTAGGGTTAGCGTCAGGACAACTAGGGTTAGCGTCAGGAAAACTAGGGTTAGCGTCAGGACAACTAGGGTTAGCGTCAGGACAACTAGGGTTAGCGTCAGGAGAACTAGGGTTAGCGTCAGGGCAACTAGGGTTAGCGTCAGGACAAGTAGGGTTAGCGTCAGGACAACTAGGGTTAGCGTCAGGACAACTAGGGTTAGCATCAGGACAAGTAGGGTTAGCGTCAGGACAACTAGGGTTAGCGTCAGGACAACTAGGGTTAGCGTCAGGACAAGTAGGGTTAGCGTCAGGACAACTAGGGTTAGCGTCAGGAAAACTAGGGTTAGCGTCAGGACAACTAGGGTTAGCGTCAGGACAAGTAGGGTTAGCGTCAGGACAACTAGGGTTAGCGTCAGGAAAACTAGGGTTAGCGTCAGGACAAGTAGCGTTAGCGTCAGGACAACTAGGGTTAGCGTCAGGACAACTAGGGTTAGCGTCAGGACAACTAGGGTTAGCGTCAGGACAACTAGGGTTAGCGTCAGGACAACTAGGGTTAGCGTCAGGACAACTAGGGTTAGCGTCAGGGCAACTAGGGTTAGCGTCAGGACAAGTAGGGTTAGCGTCAGGACAACTAGGGTTAGCGTCAGGACAACTAGGGTTAGCCTCAGGACAAGTAGGGTTAGCGTCAGGACAACTAGGGTTAGCGTCAGGACAACTAGGGTTAGCGTCAGGACAAGTAGGGTTAGCGTCAGGACAACTAGGGTTAGCGTCAGGACAACTAGGGTTAGCGTCAGGACAAGTAGGGTTAGCGTCAGGACAAGTAGGGTTAGCGTCAGGACAACTAGGGTTAGCGTCAGGACAACTAGGGTTAGCGTCAGGACAACTAGGATTAGCGTCAGGACAACTAGGGTTAGCGTCAGGACAACTAGGGTTATCGTCAGGACAAGTAGGGTTAGCGTCAGGACAACTAGGGTTAGCGTCAGGAAAACTAGGGTTAGTGTCAGGACAAGTAGAGTTAGCATCAGGACAACTAGGGTTAGCGTCAGTACAACTAGGGTTAGCGTCAGGACAACTAGGGTTAGCGTCAGGACAACTAGGGTTAGCGTCAGGAGAACTAGGGTTAGCGTCAGGGCAACTAGGGTTAGCGTCAGGACAAGTAGGGTTAGCGTCAGGACAACTAGGGTTAGCGTCAGGACAACTAGGGTTAGCATCAGGACAAGTAGGGTTAGCGTCAGGACAACTAGGGTTAGCGTCAGGACAACTAGGGTTAGCGTCAGGACAAGTAGGGTTAGCGTCAGGACAACTAGGGTTAGCGTCAGGACAACTAGGGTTAGCGTCAGGACAACTATGGTTAGCGTCAGGACAACTAGGGTTAGCGTCAAGAAAACTAGGGTTAGCGTCAGGACAACTAGGGTTAGCATCAGGACAACTAGGGTTAGCGTCAGGAGAACTAGGGTTAGCGTCAGGGCAAATAGGGTTAGCGTCAGGACAAGTAGGGTTAGCGTCAGGACAACTAGGGTTAGCGTCAGGACAACTAGGGTTAGCATCAGGACAAGTAGGGTTAGCGTCAGGACAACTAGGGTTAGCGTCAGGACAACTAGGGTTAGCGTCAGGACAAGTAGGGTTAGCGTCAGGACAACTAGGGTTAGCGTCAGGACAACTAGGGTTAGCGTCAGGACAACTAGGGTTAGCGTCAGGACAAGTAGGGTTAGCGTCAGGACAACTAGGGTTAGCGTCAGGAAAACTAGGGTTAGCGTCAGGACAAGTAGCGTTAGCGTCAGGACAACTAGGGTTAGCGTCAGGACAACTAGGGTTAGCGTCAGGACAACTAGGGTTAGTGTCAGGACAACTAGGGTTAGCGTCAGGACAACTAGGGTTAGCGTCAGGACAACTAGGGTTAGCGTCAGGGCAACTAGGGTTAGCGTCAGGACAAGTAGGGTTAGCGTCAGGACAACTAGGGTTAGCGTCAGGACAACTAGGGTTAGCCTCAGGACAAGTAGGGTTAGCGTCAGGACAACTAGGGTTAGCGTCAGGACAACTAGGGTTAGCGTCAGGACAAGTAGGGTTAGCGTCAGGACAACTAGGGTTAGCGTCAGGACAACTAGGGTTAGCGTCAGGACAAGTAGGGTTAGCGTCAGGACAAGTAGGGTTAGCGTCAGGACAACTAGGGTTAGCGTCAGGACAACTAGGGTTAGCGTCAGGACAACTAGGGTTAGCGTCAGGACAAGTAGGGTTAGCGTCAGGACAACTAGGCTTAGCGTCAGGACAACTAGGGTTAGCGTCAGGACAACTAGGGTTAGCGTCAGGACAACTAGGGTTAGCGTCAGGACAAGTAGGGTTAGCGTCAGGACAACTAGGCTTAGCGTCAGGACAACTAGGGTTAGCGTCAGGACAACTAGGGTTAGCGTCAGGAAAACTAGGGTTAGCGTCAGGACAAGTAGAGTTAGCGTCAGGACAACTAGGGTTAGCGTCAGGACAACTAGGGTTAGCGTCAGGACAACTAGGGTTAGCGTCAGGAGGACTAGGGTTAGCGTCAGGGCAACTAGGGTTAGCGTCAGGACAACTAGGGTTAGCGTCAGGACAAGTAGGGTTAGCGTCAGGACAAGTAGGGTTAGCGTCAGGACAACTAGGGTTAGCGTCAGGACAACTAGGGTTAGCGTCAGGACAACTAGGGTTAGCGTCAGGACAACTAGGGTTAGCGTCAGGACAAGTAGGGTTAGCGTCAGGACAACTAGGCTTAGCGTCAGGACAACTAGGGTTAGCGTCAGGACAACTAGGGTTAGCGTCAGGACAACTAGGGTTAGCGTCAGGACAAGTAGGGTTAGCGTCAGGACAACTAGGCTTAGCGTCAGGACAACTAGGGTTAGCGTCAGGACAATTAGGGTTAGCGTCAGGAAAACTAGGGTTAGCGTCAGGACAAGTAGAGTTAGCGTCAGGACAACTAGGGTTAGCGTCAGGACAACTAGGGTTAGCGTCAGGACAACTAGGGTTAGCGTCAGGAGGACTAGGGTTAGCGTCAGGGCAACTAGGGTTAGCGTCAGGACAACTAGGGTTAGCGTCAGGACAACTAGGGTTAGAGTCAGGACAACTAGGATTAGCGTCAGGACAACTAGGGTTAGCGTCAGGACAACTAGGGTTATCGTCAGGACAAGTAGGGTTAGCATCAGGACAACTAGGGTTAGCGTCAGGAAAACTAGGGTTAGCGTCAGGACAAGTAGAGTTAGCGTCAGGACAACTAGGGTTAGCGTCAGTACAACTAGGGTTAGCGTCAGGACAACTAGGGTTAGCGTCAGGACAACTAGGGTTAGCGTCAGGAGAACTAGGGTTAGCGTCAGGACAACTAGGGTTAGCGTCAGGACAACTAGGGTTAGCGTCAGGAGGACTAGGGTTAGCGTCAGGGCAACTAGGGTTAGCGTCAGGACAACTAGGGTTAGCGTCAGGACAAGTAGGGTTAGCGTCAGGACAAGTAGGGTTAGCGTCAGGACAACTAGGGTTAGCGTCAGGACAACTAGGGTTAGCGTCAGGACAACTAGGGTTAGCGTCAGGACAACTAGGGTTAGCGTCAGGACAAGTAGGGTTAGCGTCAGGACAACTAGGCTTAGCGTCAGGACAACTAGGGTTAGCGTCAGGACAACTAGGGTTAGCGTCAGGACAACTAGGGTTAGCGTCAGGACAAGTAGGGTTAGCGTCAGGACAACTAGGCTTAGCGTCAGGACAACTAGGGTTAGCGTCAGGACAACTAGGGTTAGCGTCAGGAAAACTAGGGTTAGCGTCAGGACAAGTAGAGTTAGCGTCAGGACAACTAGGGTTAGCGTCAGGACAACTAGGGTTAGCGTCAGGACAACTAGGGTTAGCGTCAGGAGGACTAGGGTTAGCGTCAGGGCAACTAGGGTTAGCGTCAGGACAACTAGGGTTAGCGTCAGGACAACTAGGGTTAGAGTCAGGACAACTAGGATTAGCGTCAGGACAACTAGGGTTAGCGTCAGGACAAGTAGGGTTAGCATCAGGACAACTAGGGTTAGCGTCAGGAAAACTAGGGTTAGCGTCAGGACAAGTAGAGTTAGCGTCAGGACAACTAGGGTTAGCGTCAGTACAACTAGGGTTAGCGTCAGGACAACTAGGGTTAGCGTCAGGACAACTAGGGTTAGCGTCAGGAGAACTAGGGTTAGCGTCAGGACAACTAGGGTTAGCGTCAGGACAACTAGGGTTAGCGTCAGGACAACTAGGGTTAGCGTCAGGACAAGTAGGGTTAGCGTCAGGACAACTAGGGTTAGCGTCAGGACAACTAGGGTTAGCGTCAGGACAACTAGGGTTAGCGTCAGGACAAGTAGGGTTAGCGTCAGGACAACTAGGGTTAGCGTCAGTACAACTAGGGTTAGCGTCAGGACAACTAGGGTTAGCGTCAGGACAACTAGGGTTAGCGTCAGGAGAACTAGGGTTAGCGTCAGGACAACTAGGGTTAGCGTCAGGACAACTAGGGTTAGCGTCAGGACAACTAGGGTTAGCGTCAGGACAAGTAGGGTTAGCGTCAGGACAACTAGGGTTAGCGTCAGGACAACTAGGGTTAGCGTCAGGACAACTAGGGTTAGCGTCAGGACAAGTAGGGTTAGCGTCAGGACAACTAGGGTTAGCGTCAGGAAAACTAGGGTTAGCGTCAGGACAAGTAGAGTTAGCGTCAGGACTACTAGGGTTAGCGTCAGGACAACTAGGGTTAGCGTCAGGACAACTAGGGTTAGCGTCAGGAAAACTAGGGTTAGCGTCAGGACAAGTAGGGTTAGCGTCAGTACAACTAGGGTTAGCGTCAGGGCAACTAGGGTTAGCGTCAGTACAAGTAGGGTTAGCGTCAGGACAACTAGGGTTAGCGTCAGGACAACTAGGGTTAGCGTCAGGACAAGTAGGGTTAGCGTCAGGACAAGTAGGGTTAGCGTCAGGACAACTAGGGTTAGCGTCAGGACAACTAGGGTTAGCGTCAGGACAAGTAGGGTTAGCGTCAGGACAACTAGGGTTAGCGTCAGGACAACTAGGATTAGCGTCAGGACAACTAGGGTTAGCGTCAGGACAACTAGGGTTAGCGTCAGGACAAGTAGGGTTAGCGTCAGGACAACTAGGGTTAGCGTCAGGAAAACTAGGGTTAGCGTCAGGACAAGTAGAGTTAGCGTCAGGACAACTAGGGTTAGCATCAGGACAACTAGGGTTAGCGTCAGGACAACTAGGGTTAGCATCAGGACAACTAGGGTTAGCGTCAGGACAACTAGGGTTAGCGTCAGGAGAACTAGGGTTAGCGTCAGGGCAACAAGGGTTAGCGCCAGGACAAGTAGGGTTAGCGTCAGGACAACTAGGGTTAGAGTCAGGACAACTAGGATTAGCGTCAGGACAACTAGGGTTAGCGTCAGGACAACTAGGGTTATCGTCAGGACAAGTAGGGTTAGCGTCAGGACAACTAGGGTTAGCGTCAGGAAAACTAGGGTTAGTGTCAGGACAAGTAGAGTTAGCATCAGGACAACTAGGGTTAGCGTCAGTACAACTAGGGTTAGCGTCAGGACAACTAGGGTTAGCGTCAGGACAACTAGGGTTAGCGTCAGGAGAACTAGGGTTAGCGTCAGGGCAACTAGGGTTAGCGTCAGGACAAGTAGGGTTAGCGTCAGGACAACTAGGGTTAGCGTCAGGACAACTAGGGTTAGCATCAGGACAAGTAGGGTTAGCGTCAGGACAACTAGGGTTAGCGTCAGGACAACTAGGGTTAGCGTCAGGACAAGTAGGGTTAGCGTCAGGACAACTAGGGTTAGCGTCAGGACAACTAGGGTTAGCGTCAGGACAACTAGGGTTAGCGTCAGGGCAACTAGGGTTAGCGTCAGGACAAGTAGGGTTAGCGTCAGGACAACTAGGGTTAGCGTCAGGACAACTAGGGTTAGCATCAGGACAAGTAGGGTTAGCGTCAGGACAACTAGGGTTAGCGTCAGGACAACTAGGGTTAGCGTCAGGACAAGTAGGGTTAGCGTCAGGACAACTAGGGTTAGCGTCAGGAAAACTAGGGTTAGCGTCAGGACAACTAGGGTTAGCGTCAGGACAAGTAGGGTTAGCGTCAGGACAACTAGGGTTAGCGTCAGGAAAACTAGGGTTAGCGTCAGGACAAGTAGCGTTAGCGTCAGGACAACTAGGGTTAGCGTCAGGACAACTAGGGTTAGCGTCAGGACAACTAGGGTTAGTGTCAGGACAACTAGGGTTAGCGTCAGGACAACTAGGGTTAGCGTCAGGACAACTAGGGTTAGCGTCAGGACAACTAGGGTTAGCGTCAGGGCAACTAGGGTTAGCGTCAGGACAAGTAGGGTTAGCGTCAGGACAACTAGGGTTAGCGTCAGGACAACTAGGGTTAGCCTCAGGACAAGTAGGGTTAGCGTCAGGACAACTAGGGTTAGCGTCAGGACAACTAGGGTTAGCGTCAGGACAAGTAGGGTTAGCGTCAGGACAACTAGGGTTAGCGTCAGGACAACTAGGGTTAGCGTCAGGACAAGTAGGGTTAGCGTCAGGACAAGTAGGGTTAGCGTCAGGACAACTAGGGTTAGCGTCAGGACAACTAGGGTTAGCGTCAGGACAACTAGGATTAGCGTCAGGACAACTAGGGTTAGCGTCAGGACAACTAGGGTTATCGTCAGGACAAGTAGGGTTAGCGTCAGGACAACTAGGGTTAGCGTCAGGAAAACTAGGGTTAGTGTCAGGACAAGTAGAGTTAGCATCAGGACAACTAGGGTTAGCGTCAGTACAACTAGGGTTAGCGTCAGGACAACTAGGGTTAGCGTCAGTACAACTAGGGTTAGCGTCAGGAGAACTAGGGTTAGCGTCAGGGCAACTAGGGTTAGCGTCAGGACAAGTAGGGTTAGCGTCAGGACAACTAGGGTTAGCGTCAGGACAACTAGGGTTAGCATCAGGACAAGTAGGGTTAGCGTCAGGACAACTAGGGTTAGCGTCAGGACAACTAGGGTTAGCGTCAGGACAAGTAGGGTTAGCGTCAGGACAACTAGGGTTAGCGTCAGGACAACTAGGGTTAGCGTCAGGACAACTATGGTTAGCGTCAGGACAACTAGGGTTAGCGTCAGGAAAACTAGGGTTAGCGTCAGGACAACTAGGGTTAGCGTCAGGAAAACTAGGGTTAGTGTCAGGACAAGTAGAGTTAGCATCAGGACAACTAGGGTTAGCGTCAGTACAACTAGGGTTAGCGTCAGGACAACTAGGGTTAGCGTCAGGACAACTAGGGTTAGCGTCAGGAGAACTAGGGTTAGCGTCAGGGCAACTAGGGTTAGCGTCAGGACAAGTAGGGTTAGCGTCAGGACAACTAGGGTTAGCGTCAGGACAACTAGGGTTAGCATCAGGACAAGTAGGTTAGCGTCAGGACAACTAGGGTTAGCGTCAGGACAACTAGGGTTAGCGTCAGGACAAGTAGGGTTAGCGTCAGGACAACTAGGGTTAGCGTCAGGACAACTAGGGTTAGCGTCAGGACAACTAGGGTTAGCGTCAGGACAACTAGGGTTAGCGTCAGGAAAACTAGGGTTAGCGTCAGGACAACTAGGGTTAGCGTCAGGACAACTAGGGTTAGCGTCAGGAGAACTAGGGTTAGCGTCAGGGCAACTAGGGTTAGCGTCAGGACAAGTAGGGTTAGCGTCAGGACAACTAGGGTTAGCGTCAGGACAACTAGGGTTAGCATCAGGACAAGTAGGGTTAGCGTCAGGACAACTAGGGTTAGCGTCAGGACAACTAGGGTTAGCGTCAGGACAAGTAGGGTTAGCGTCAGGACAACTAGGGTTAGCGTCAGGAAAACTAGGGTTAGCGTCAGGACAACTAGGGTTAGCGTCAGGACAAGTAGGGTTAGCGTCAGGACAACTAGGGTTAGCGTCAGGAAAACTAGGGTTAGCGTCAGGACAAGTAGCGTTAGCGTCAGGACAACTAGGGTTAGCGTCAGGACAACTAGGGTTAGCGTCAGGACAACTAGGGTTAGCGTCAGGACAACTAGGGTTAGCGTCAGGACAACTAGGGTTAGCGTCAGGACAACTAGGGTTAGCGTCAGGGCAACTAGGGTTAGCGTCAGGACAAGTAGGGTTAGCGTCAGGACAACTAGGGTTAGCGTCAGGACAACTAGGGTTAGCCTCAGGACAAGTAGGGTTAGCGTCAGGACAACTAGGGTTAGCGTCAGGACAACTAGGGTTAGCGTCAGGACAAGTAGGGTTAGCGTCAGGACAACTAGGGTTAGCGTCAGGACAACTAGGGTTAGCGTCAGGACAAGTAGGGTTAGCGTCAGGACAAGTAGGGTTAGCGTCAGGACAACTAGGGTTAGCGTCAGGACAACTAGGGTTAGCGTCAGGACAACTAGGATTAGCGTCAGGACAACTAGGGTTAGCGTCAGGACAACTAGGGTTATCGTCAGGACAAGTAGGGTTAGCGTCAGGACAACTAGGGTTAGCGTCAGGAAAACTAGGGTTAGTGTCAGGACAAGTAGAGTTAGCATCAGGACAACTAGGGTTAGCGTCAGTACAACTAGGGTTAGCGTCAGGACAACTAGGGTTAGCGTCAGGACAACTAGGGTTAGCGTCAGGAGAACTAGGGTTAGCGTCAGGGCAACTAGGGTTAGCGTCAGGACAAGTAGGGTTAGCGTCAGGACAACTAGGGTTAGCGTCAGGACAACTAGGGTTAGCATCAGGACAAGTAGGGTTAGCGTCAGGACAACTAGGGTTAGCGTCAGGACAACTAGGGTTAGCGTCAGGACAAGTAGGGTTAGCGTCAGGACAACTAGGGTTAGCGTCAGGACAACTAGGGTTAGCGTCAGGACAACTATGGTTAGCGTCAGGACAACTAGGGTTAGCGTCAAGAAAACTAGGGTTAGCGTCAGGACAACTAGGGTTAGCGTCAGGACAACTAGGGTTAGCGTCAGGAGAACTAGGGTTAGCGTCAGGGCAAATAGGGTTAGCGTCAGGACAAGTAGGGTTAGCGTCAGGACAACTAGGGTTAGCGTCAGGACAACTAGGGTTAGCATCAGGACAAGTAGGGTTAGCGTCAGGACAACTAGGGTTAGCGTCAGGACAACTAGGGTTAGCGTCAGGACAAGTAGGGTTAGCGTCAGGACAACTAGGGTTAGCGTCAGGACAACTAGGGTTAGCGTCAGGACAACTAGGGTTAGCGTCAGGACAACTAGGGTTAGCGTCAGGAAAACTAGGGTTAGCGTCAGGACAAGTAGCGTTAGCGTCAGGACAACTAGGGTTAGCGTCAGGACAACTAGGGTTAGCGTCAGGACAACTAGGGTTAGTGTCAGGACAACTAGGGTTAGCGTCAGGACAACTAGGGTTAGCGTCAGGACAACTAGGGTTAGCGTCAGGGCAACTAGGGTTAGCGTCAGGACAAGTAGGGTTAGCGTCAGGACAACTAGGGTTAGCGTCAGGACAACTAGGGTTAGCCTCAGGACAAGTAGGGTTAGCGTCAGGACAACTAGGTTTAGCGTCAGGACAACTAGGGTTAGCGTCAGGACAAGTAGGGTTAGCGTCAGGACAACTAGGGTTAGCGTCAGGACAACTAGGGTTAGCGTCAGGACAAGTAGGGTTAGCGTCAGGACAAGTAGGGTTAGCGTCAGGACAACTAGGGTTAGCGTCAGGACAACTAGGGTTAGCGTCAGGACAACTAGGGTTAGCGTCAGGACAACTAGGGTTAGCGTCAGGACAAGTAGGGTTAGCGTCAGGACATCTAGGCTTAGCGTCAGGACAACTAGGGTTAGCGTCAGGACAAGTAGGGTTAGCGTCAGGACAACTAGGGTTAGCGTCAGGACAACTAGGGTTAGCGTCAGGACAACTAGGGTTAGCGTCAGGGCATCTAGGGTTAGCGTCAGGACAAGTAGGGTTAGTGTCAGGACAACTAGGGTTAGCGTCAGGACAAGTAGGGTTAGTGTCAGGACAACTAGGGTTAGCGTCAGGACAACTAGGGTTAGCGTCAGGACAAGTAGGGTTAGCGTCAGGACAACTAGGGTTAGCGTCAGGGCAACTAGGGTTAGCGTCAGGACAAGTAGGGTTAGCGTCAGGACAACTAGGGTTAGCATCAGGACAAGTAGGGTTAGCATCAGGACAACTAGGGTTAGCGTCAGGACAACTAGGGTTAGCGTCAGGACAAGTAGGGTTAGCGTCAGGACAACTAGGGTTAGCGTCAGGACAACTAGGATTAGCGTCAGGACAACTAGGGTTAGCGTCAGGACAACTAGGGTAAGCATCAGGACAAGTAGGGTTAGCGTCAGGACAACTAGGGTTAACGTCAGGGCAACTAGGGTTAGCGTCAGTACAAGTAGGGTTAGCGTCAGGACAACTAGGGTTAGCGTCAGGACAACTAGGGTTAGCGTCAGGACAAGTAGGGTTAGCGTCAGGACAAGTAGGGTTAGCGTCAGGACAACTAGGGTTAGCATCAGGACAACTAGGGTTAGCGTCAGGACAAGTAGGGTTAGCGTCAGGACAACTAGGGTTAACGTCAGGACAACTAGGATTAGCGTCAGGACAACTAGGGTTAGCGTCAGGACAACTAGGGTTAGCGTCAGGAAAACTAGGGTTAGCGTCAGGACAAGTAGAGTTAGCGTCAGGACAACTAGGGTTAGCGTCAGGACAACTAGGGTTAGCGTCAGGACAACTAGGGTTAGCGTCAGGAGGACTAGGGTTAGCGTCAGGGCAACTAGGGTTAGCGTCAGGACAACTAGGGTTAGCGTCAGGACAACTAGGGTTAGAGTCAGGACAACTAGGATTAGCGTCAGGACAACTAGGGTTAGCGTCAGGACAACTAGGGTTATCGTCAGGACAAGTAGGGTTAGCATCAGGACAACTAGGGTTAGCATCAGGAAAACTAGGGTTAGCGTCAGGACAAGTAGAGTTAGCGTCAGGACAACTAGGGTTAGCGTCAGTACAACTAGGGTTAGCGTCAGGACAACTAGGGTTAGCGTCAGGACAACTAGGGTTAGCGTCAGGAGAACTAGGGTTAGCGTCAGGACAACTAGGGTTAGCGTCAGGACAACTAGGGTTAGCGTCAGGACAACTAGGGTTAGCGTCAGGACAAGTAGGGTTAGCGTCAGGACAACTAGGGTTAGCGTCAGGACAACTAGGGTTAGCGTCAGGACAAGTAGGGTTAGCGTCAGGACAACTAGGGTTAGCGTCAGGAAAACTAGGGTTAGCGTCAGGACAAGTAGAGTTAGCGTCAGGACTACTAGGGTTAGCGTCAGGACAACTAGGGTTAGCGTCAGGACAACTAGGGTTAGCGTCAGGACAAGTAGGGTTAGCGTCAGGACAACTAGGGTTAGCGTCAGGACAAGTAGGGTTAGCGTCAGGACAACTAGGGTTAGCGTCAGGACAACTAGGGTTAGCATCAGGACAAGTAGGGTTAGCGTCAGGACAACTAGGGTTAGCGTCAGGACAACTAGGGTTAGCGTCAGGACAAGTAGGGTTAGCGTCAGGACAACTAGGGTTAGCGTCAGGACAACTAGGGTTAGCGTCAGGACAACTAGGGTTAGCGTCAGGACAAGTAGGGTTAGCGTCAGGACAACTAGGGTTAGCGTCAGGAAAACTAGGGTTAGCGTCAGGACAAGTAGCGTTAGCGTCAGGACAACTAGGGTTAGCGTCAGGACAACTAGGGTTAGCGTCAGGACAACTAGGGTTAGTGTCAGGACAACTAGGGTTAGCGTCAGGACAACTAGGGTTAGCGTCAGGACAACTAGGGTTAGCGTCAGGGCAACTAGGGTTAGCGTCAGGACAAGTAGGGTTAGCGTCAGGACAACTAGGGTTAGCGTCAGGACAACTAGGGTTAGCCTCAGGACAAGTAGGGTTAGCGTCAGGACAACTAGGGTTAGCGTCAGGACAACTAGGGTTAGCGTCAGGACAAGTAGGGTTAGCGTCAGGACAACTAGGGTTAGCGTCAGGACAACTAGGGTTAGCGTCAGGACAAGTAGGGTTAGCGTCAGGACAAGTAGGGTTAGCGTCAGGACAACTAGGGTTAGCGTCAGGACAACTAGGGTTAGCGTCAGGACAACTAGGGTTAGCGTCAGGACAACTAGGGTTAGCGTCAGGACAAGTAGGGTTAGCGTCAGGACAACTAGGCTTAGCGTCAGGACAACTAGGGTTAGCGTCAGGACAAGTAGGGTTAGCGTCAGGACAACTAGGGTTAGCGTCAGGACAACTAGGGTTAGCGTCAGGACAACTAGGGTTAGCGTCAGGGCATCTAGGGTTAGCGTCAGGACAAGTAGGGTTAGTGTCAGGACAACTAGGGTTAGCGTCAGGACAAGTAGGGTTAGTGTCAGGACAACTAGGGTTAGCGTCAGGACAACTAGGGTTAGCGTCAGGACAAGTAGGGTTAGCGTCAGGACAACTAGGGTTAGCGTCAGGGCAACTAGGGTTAGCGTCAGGACAAGTAGGGTTAGCGTCAGGACAACTAGGGTTAGCATCAGGACAAGTAGGGTTAGCATCAGGACAACTAGGGTTAGCGTCAGGACAACTAGGGTTAGCGTCAGGACAAGTAGGGTTAGCGTCAGGACAACTAGGGTTAGCGTCAGGACAACTAGGATTAGCGTCAGGACAACTAGGGTTAGCGTCAGGACAACTAGGGTAAGCATCAGGACAAGTAGGGTTAGCGTCAGGACAACTAGGGTTAACGTCAGGGCAACTAGGGTTAGCGTCAGTACAAGTAGGGTTAGCGTCAGGACAACTAGGGTTAGCGTCAGGACAACTAGGGTTAGCGTCAGGACAAGTAGGGTTAGCGTCAGGACAAGTAGGGTTAGCGTCAGGACAACTAGGGTTAGCATCAGGACAACTAGGGTTAGCGTCAGGACAAGTAGGGTTAGCGTCAGGACAACTAGGGTTAACGTCAGGACAACTAGGATTAGCGTCAGGACAACTAGGGTTAGCGTCAGGACAACTAGGGTTAGCGTCAGGAAAACTAGGGTTAGCGTCAGGACAAGTAGAGTTAGCGTCAGGACAACTAGGGTTAGCGTCAGGACAACTAGGGTTAGCGTCAGGACAACTAGGGTTAGCGTCAGGAGGACTAGGGTTAGCGTCAGGGCAACTAGGGTTAGCGTCAGGACAACTAGGGTTAGCGTCAGGACAACTAGGGTTAGAGTCAGGACAACTAGGATTAGCGTCAGGACAACTAGGGTTAGCGTCAGGACAACTAGGGTTATCGTCAGGACAAGTAGGGTTAGCATCAGGACAACTAGGGTTAGCGTCAGGAAAACTAGGGTTAGCGTCAGGACAAGTAGAGTTAGCGTCAGGACAACTAGGGTTAGCGTCAGTACAACTAGGGTTAGCGTCAGGACAACTAGGGTTAGCGTCAGGACAACTAGGGTTAGCGTCAGGAGAACTAGGGTTAGCGTCAGGACAACTAGGGTTAGCGTCAGGACAACTAGGGTTAGCGTCAGGACAACTAGGGTTAGCGTCAGGACAAGTAGGGTTAGCGTCAGGACAACTAGGGTTAGCGTCAGGACAACTAGGGTTAGCGTCAGGACAAGTAGGGTTAGCGTCAGGACAACTAGGGTTAGCGTCAGGAAAACTAGGGTTAGCGTCAGGACAAGTAGAGTTAGCGTCAGGACTACTAGGGTTAGCGTCAGGACAACTAGGGTTAGCGTCAGGACAACTAGGGTTAGCGTCAGGACAAGTAGGGTTAGCGTCAGGACAACTAGGGTTAGCGTCAGGACAAGTAGGGTTAGCGTCAGGACAACTAGGGTTAGCGTCAGGACAACTAGGATTAGCGTCAGGACAACTAGGGTTAGCGTCAGGACAACTAGGGTTAGCGTCAGGACAAGTAGGGTTAGCGTCAGGACAACTAGGGTTAGCGTCAGGAAAACTAGGGTTAGCGTCAGGACAAGTAGGGTTAGCGTCAGGACAACTAGGGTTAGAGTCAGGACAACTAGGATTAGCGTCAGGACAACTAGGGTTAGCGTCAGGACAACTAGGGTTATCGTCAGGACAAGTAGGGTTAGCGTCAGGACAACTAGGGTTAGCGTCAGGAAAACTAGGGTTAGTGTCAGGACAAGTAGAGTTAGCATCAGGACAACTAGGGTTAGCGTCAGTACAACTAGGGTTAGCGTCAGGACAACTAGGGTTAGCGTCAGGACAACTAGGGTTAGCGTCAGGAGAACTAGGGTTAGCGTCAGGGCAACTAGGGTTAGCGTCAGGACAAGTAGGGTTAGCGTCAGGACAACTAGGGTTAGCGTCAGGACAACTAGGGTTAGCATCAGGACAAGTAGGGTTAGCGTCAGGACAACTAGGGTTAGCGTCAGGACAACTAGGGTTAGCGTCAGGACAACTAGGGTTAGCGTCAGGACAACTAGGGTTAGCGTCAGGAGAACTAGGGTTAGCGTCAGGGCAACTAGGGTTAGCGTCAGGACAAGTAGGGTTAGCGTCAGGACAACTAGGGTTAGCGTCAGGACAACTAGGGTTAGCATCAGGACAAGTAGGGTTAGCGTCAGGACAACTAGGGTTAGCGTCAGGACAACTAGGGTTAGCGTCAGGACAAGTAGGGTTAGCGTCAGGACAACTAGGGTTAGCGTCAGGACAACTAGGGTTAGCGTCAGGACAAGTAGGGTTAGCGTCAGGACAACTAGGGTTAGCGTCAGGAAAACTAGGGTTAGCGTCAGGACAAGTAGCGTTAGCGTCAGGACAACTAGGGTTAGCGTCAGGACAACTAGGGTAAGCGTCAGGACAACTAGGGTTAGCGTCAGGACAACTAGGGTTAGCGTCAGGACAACTAGGGTTAGCGTCAGGGCAACTAGGGTTAGCGTCAGGACAAGTAGGGTTAGCGTCAGGACAACTAGGGTTAGCGTCAGGACAACTAGGGTTAGCGTCAGGACAAGTAGGGTTAGCGTCAGGACAAGTAGGGTTAGCGTCAGGACAACTAGGGTTAGCGTCAGGACAACTAGGGTTAGCGTCAGGACAAGTAGGGTTAGCGTCAGGACAAGTAGGGTTAGCGTCAGGACAACTAGGGTTAGCGTCAGGACAACTAGGGTTAGCGTCAGGACAACTAGGGTTAGCGTCAGGACAACTAGGGTTAGCGTCAGGACAAGTAGGGTTAGCGTCAGGACAACTAGGCTTAGCGTCAGGACAACTAGGGTTAGCGTCAGGACAAGTAGGGTTAGCGTCAGGACAACTAGGGTTAGCGTCAGGACAACTAGGGTTAGCGTCAGGGCATCTAGGGTTAGCGTCAGGACAAGTAGGGTTAGTGTCAGGACAACTAGGGTTAGCGTCAGGACAAGTAGGGTTAGCGTCAGGACAACTAGGGTTAGCGTCAGGACAACTAGGGTTAGCGTCAGGACAAGTAGGGTTAGCGTCAGGACAACTAGGGTTAGCGTCAGGGCAACTAGGGTTAGCGTCAGGACAAGTAGGGTTAGCGTCAGGACAACTAGGGTTAGCATCAGGACAAGTAGGGTTAGCATCAGGACAACTAGGGTTAGCGTCAGGACAACTAGGGTTAGCGTCAGGACAAGTAGGGTTAGCGTCAGGACAACTAGGGTTAGCGTCAGGACAACTAGGATTAGCGTCAGGACAACTAGGGTTAGCGTCAGGACAAGTAGGGTTAGCATCAGGACAAGTAGGGTTAGCATCAGGAAAACTAGGGTTAGCGTCAGGACAAGTAGAGTTAGCGTCAGGACAACTAGGGTTAGCGTCAGGACAACTAGGGTTAGCGTCAGGACAACTAGGGTTAGCGTCAGGAGAACTAGGATTAGCGTTAGGGCAACTAGGGTTAGCCTCAGGACAAGTAGGGTTAGCGTCAGGACAACTAGGGTTAGCGTCAGGACAACTAGGGTTAGCGTCAGGACAACTAGGGTTAGCGTCAGGAAAACTAGGGTTAGCGTCAGGACAAGTAGAGTTAGCGTCAGGACAACTAGGGTTAGCGTCAGGACAACTAGGGTTAGCGTCAGGACAACTAGGGTTAGCATCAGGGCAACTAGGGTTAGCGTCAGGACAAGTAGGGTTAGCGTCAGGACAAGTAGGGTTAGCGTTAGGACAACTAGGGTTAGCGTCAGGCCAAGTAGGGTTAGCGTCAGGACAACTAGGGTTAGCGTCAGGACAAGTAGGGTTAGCGTCAGGACAACTAGGGTTAGCGTCAGGACAACTAGGATTAGCGTCAGGACAACTAGGGTTAGCGTCAGGACAACTAGGGTTAGCGTCAGGACAAGTAGGGTTAGCGTCAGGACAACTAGGGTTAGCGTCAGGAAAACTGGGGTTAGCGTCAGGACAAGTAGAGTTAGCGTCAGGATAACTAGGGTTAGCGTCAGGACAACTAGGGTTAGCGTCAGGACAACTAGGGTTAGTGTCAGGACAACTAGGGTTAGCTTCAGGACAACTAGGGTTAGCGTCAGGACAACTAGGGTTAGCATCAGGACAACTAGGGTTAGCGTCAGGGCAACTAGGGTTAGCGTCAGGACAAGTAGGGTTAGCGTCAGGACAAGTAGGGTTAGCGTCAGGACAACTAGGGTTAGCGTCAGGACAACTAGGGTTAGCGTCAGGACAACTAGGGTTAGCGTCAGGGCATCTAGGGTTAGCGTCAGGACAAGTAGGGTTAGCGTCAGGACAACTAGGGTTAGCGTCAGGACAACTAGGGTTAGCGTCAGGACAAGTAGGGTTAGCGTCAGGACAACTAGGGTTAGCGTCAGGACAAGTAGGGTTAGCGTCAGGACAACTAGGGTTAGCGTCAGGGCAACTAGGGTTAGCGTCAGGACAAGTAGGGTTAGCGTCAGGACAACTAGGGTTAGCGTCAGGACAAGTAGGTTTAGCGTCAGGACAACTAGGGTTAGCGTCAGGACAACTAGGGTTAGCGTCAGGACAAGTAGGGTTAGCGTCAGGACAACTAGGGTTAGCGTCAGGACAACTAGGATTAGCGTCAGGACAACTAGGGTTAACGTCAGGACAACTAGGGTTAGCGTCAGGACAAGTAGGGTTAGCGTCAGGAAAACTAGGGTTAGCGTCAGGACAAGTAGAGTTAGCGTCAGGACAACTAGGGTTAGCGTCAGGACAACTAGGGTTAGCGTCAGGACAACTAGGGTTAGCGTCAGGAGAACTAGGGTTAGCGTCAGGGCAACTAGGGTTAGCCTCAGGACAAGTAGGGTTAGCGTCAGGACAACTAGGGTAAGCGTCAGGACAACTAGGGTTAGCGTCAGGACAACTAGGGTTAGCGTCAGGACAAGTAGGGTTAGCGTCAGGACAAGTAGGGTTAGCGTCAGGACAACTAGGGTTAGCGTCAGGGCAACTAGGGTTAGCGTCAGGACAACTAGGGTTAGCGTCAGGACAACTAGGGTTAGCGTCAGGACAAGTAGGGTTAGCGTCAGGACAACTAGGGTTAGCGTCAGGAAAACTAGGGTTAGCGTCAGGACAAGTAGAGTTAGCGTCAGGACAACTAGGGTTAGCGTCAGGACAACTAGGGTTAGCGTCAGGACAACTAGGGTTAGCGTCAGGGCAACTAGGGTTAGCGTCAGGACAAGTAGGGTTAGCGTCAGGACAACTAGGGTTAGCGTCAGGACAACTAGGGTTAGCGTCAGGACAACTAGGGTTAGCGTCAGGACAAGTAGGGTTAGCGTCAGGACAACTAGGGTTAGCGTCAGGACAACTAGGGTTAGCGTCAGGACAACTAGGGTTAGCGTCAGGACAAGTAGGGTTAGCGTCAGGACAACTAGGGTTAGCGTCAGGAAAACTAGGGTTAGCGTCAGGACAAGTAGAGTTAGCGTCAGGATAACTAGGGTTAGCGTCAGGACAACTAGGGTTAGCGTCAGGACAACTAGGGTTAGCGTCAGGAGAACTAGGGTTAGCGTCAGGGCAACTAGGGTTAGCGTCAGGACAAGTAGGGTTAGCGTCAGGACAACTAGGGTTAGAGTCAGGACAACTAGGATTAGCGTCAGGACAACTAGGGTTAGCGTCAGGACAACTAGGGTTATCGTCAGGACAAGTAGGGTTAGCGTCAGGACAACTAGGGTTAGCGTCAGGACAAGTAGGGTTAGCGTCAGGACAACTAGGGTTAGCGTCAGGACAACTAGGGTTAGCGTCAGGACAAGTAGGGTTAGCGTCAGGGCATCTAGGGTTAGCGTCAGGACAAGTAGGGTTAGCGTCAGGACAACTAGGGTTAGCGTCAGGACAACTAGGGTTAGCGTCAGGACAAGTAGGGTTAGCGTCAGGACAACTAGGGTTAGCGTCAGGAAAACTAGGGTTAGCGTCAGGACAAGTAGAGTTAGCGTCAGGATAACTAGGGTTAGCGTCAGGACAACTAGGGTTAGCGTCAGGACAACTAGGGTTAGCGTCAGGAGAACTAGGGTTAGCGTCAGGGCAACTAGGGTTAGCGTCAGGACAAGTAGGGTTAGCGTCAGGACAACTAGGGTTAGAGTCAGGACAACTAGGATTAGCGTCAGGACAACTAGGGTTAGCGTCAGGACAACTAGGGTTATCGTCAGGACAAGTAGGGTTAGCGTCAGGACAACTAGGGTTAGCGTCAGGACAAGTAGGGTTAGCGTCAGGACAACTAGGGTTAGCGTCAGGACAACTAGGGTTAGCGTCAGGACAAGTAGGGTTAGCGTCAGGACAACTAGGGTTAGCGTCAGGACAAGTAGGGTTGGCGTCAGGACAAGTAGGGTTAGCGTCAGGACAACTAGGGTTAGCGTCAGGACAACTAGGGTTAGCGTCAGGACAAGTAGGGTTAGCGTCAGGACAACTAGGGTTAGCGTCAGGGCAACTAGGGTTAGCGTCAGTACAAGTAGGATTAGCGTCAGGACAACTAGGGTTAGCGTCAGAACAACTAGGGTTAGCGTCAGGACAAGTAGGGTTAGCGTCAGGACAAGTAGGGTTAGCGTCAGGACAACTAGGGTTAGCGTCAGGACAACTAGGGTTAGCGTCAGGACAAGTAGGGTTAGCGTCAGGACAACTAGGGTTAGCGTCAGGACAAGTAGGGTTAGCGTCAGGACAACTAGGGTTAGCGTCAGGACAACTAGGGTTAGCGTCAGGACAACTAGGGTTAGCGTCAGGGCATCTAGGGTTAGCGTCAGGACAAGTAGGGTTAGCGTCAGGACAACTAGGGTTAGCGTCAGGACAACTAGGGTTAGCGTCAGGACAAGTAGGGTTAGCGTCAGGACAACTAGGGTTAGCGTCAGGAAAACTAGGGTTAGCGTCAGGACAAGTAGAGTTAGCGTCAGGATAACTAGGGTTAGCGTCAGGACAACTAGGGTTAGCGTCAGGACAACTAGGGTTAGCGTCAGGAGAACTAGGGTTAGCGTCAGGGCAACTAGGGTTAGCGTCAGGACAAGTAGGGTTAGCGTCAGGACAACTAGGGTTAGAGTCAGGACAACTAGGATTAGCGTCAGGACAACTAGGGTTAGCGTCAGGACAACTAGGGTTATCGTCAGGACAAGTAGGGTTAGCGTCAGGACAACTAGGGTTAGCGTCAGGACAAGTAGGGTTAGCGTCAGGACAACTAGGGTTAGCGTCAGGACAACTAGGGTTAGCGTCAGGACAAGTAGGGTTAGCGTCAGGACAACTAGGGTTAGCGTCAGGACAAGTAGGGTTGGCGTCAGGACAACTAGGGTTAGCGTCAGGACAACTAGGGTTAGCGTCAGGACAACTAGGGTTAGCGTCAGGACAAGTAGGGTTAGCGTCAGGACAACTAGGGTTAGCGTCAGGGCAACTAGGGTTAGCGTCAGTACAAGTAGGGTTAGCGTCAGGACAACTAGGGTTAGCGTCAGAACAACTAGGGTTAGCGTCAGGACAAGTAGGGTTAGCGTCAGGACAAGTAGGGTTAGCGTCAGGACAACTAGGGTTAGCGTCAGGACAACTAGGGTTAGCGTCAGGACAAGTAGGGTTAGCGTCAGGACAACTAGGGTTAGCGTCAGGACAACTAGGATTAGCGTCAGGACAACTAGGGTTAGCGTCAGGACAACTAGGGTTAGCGTCAGGACAAGTAGGGTTAGCGTCAGGACAACTAGGGTTAGCGTCAGGAAAACTAGGGTTAGCGTCAGGACAAGTAGAATTAGCGTCAGGACAACTAGGGTTAGCGTCAGGACAACTAGGGTTAGCGTCAGGACAACTAGGGTTAGCGTCAGGAGAACTAGGGTTAGCGTCAGGGCAACTAGGGTTAGCGTCAGGACAAGTAGGGTTAGCGTCAGGACAACTAGGGTTAGAGTCAGGACAACTAGGATTAGCGTCAGGACAACTAGGGTTAGCGTCAGGACAACTAGGGTTATCGTCAGGACAAGTAGGGTTAGCGTCAGGACAACTAGGGTTAGCGTCAGGAAAACTAGGGTTAGCGTCAGGACAAGTAGAGTTAGCGTCAGGACAACTAGGGTTAGCGTCAGTACAACTAGGGTTAGCGTCAGGACAACTAGGGTTAGCGTCAGGACAACTAGGGTTAGCGTCAGGAGAACTAGGGTTAGCGTCAGGGCAACTTGGGTTAGCGTCAGGACAACTAGGGTTAGCGTCAGGACAACTAGGGTTAGCGTCAGGACAAGTAGGGTTAGCGTCAGGACAACTAGGGTTAGCGTCAGGACAAGTAGGGTTAGCGTCAGGACAACTAGGGTTAGCGTCAGGACAACTAGGGTTAGCGTCAGGACAACTAGGGTTAGCGTCAGGAGAACTAGGGTTAGCGTCAGGACAACTAGGGTTAGCGTCAGGACAAGTAGAATTAGCGTCAGGACAACTAGGGTTAGCGTCAGGACAACTAGGGTTAGCGTCAGGACAACTAGGGTTAGCGTCAGGAGAACTAGGGTTAGCGTCAGGGCAACTAGGGTTAGCGTCAGGACAAGTAGGGTTAGCGTCAGGACAACTAGGGTTAGAGTCAGGACAACTAGGATTAGCGTCAGGACAACTAGGGTTAGCGTCAGGACAACTAGGGTTATCGTCAGGACAAGTAGGGTTAGCGTCAGGACAACTAGGGTTAGCGTCAGGAAAACTAGGGTTAGCGTCAGGACAAGTAGAGTTAGCGTCAGGACAACTAGGGTTAGCGTCAGGAAAACTAGGGTTAGCGTCAGGACAAGTAGAATTAGCGTCAGGACAACTAGGGTTAGCGTCAGGACAACTAGGGTTAGCGTCAGGACAACTAGGGTTAGCGTCAGGAGAACTAGGGTTAGCGTCAGGGCAACTAGGGTTAGCGTCAGGACAAGTAGGGTTAGCGTCAGGACAACTAGGGTTAGAGTCAGGACAACTAGGATTAGCGTCAGGACAACTAGGGTTAGCGTCAGGACAACTAGGGTTATCGTCAGGACAAGTAGGGTTAGCGTCAGGACAACTAGGGTTAGCGTCAGGAAAACTAGGGTTAGCGTCAGGACAAGTAGAGTTAGCGTCAGGACAACTAGGGTTAGCGTCAGTACAACTAGGGTTAGCGTCAGGACAACTAGGGTTAGCGTCAGGACAACTAGGGTTAGCGTCAGGAGAACTAGGGTTAGCGTCAGGGCAACTTGGGTTAGCGTCAGGACAACTAGGGTTAGCGTCAGGACAACTAGGGTTAGCGTCAGGACAAGTAGGGTTAGCGTCAGGACAACTAGGGTTAGCGTCAGGACAAGTAGGGTTAGCGTCAGGACAACTAGGGTTAGCGTCAGGACAACTAGGGTTAGCGTCAGGACAACTAGGGTTAGCGTCAGGAGAACTAGGGTTAGCGTCAGGACAACTAGGGTTAGCGTCAGGACAAGTAGAATTAGCGTCAGGACAACTAGGGTTAGCGTCAGGACAACTAGGGTTAGCGTCAGGACAACTAGGGTTAGCGTCAGGAGAACTAGGGTTAGCGTCAGGGCAACTAGGGTTAGCGTCAGGACAAGTAGGGTTAGCGTCAGGACAACTAGGGTTAGAGTCAGGACAACTAGGATTAGCGTCAGGACAACTAGGGTTAGCGTCAGGACAACTAGGGTTATCGTCAGGACAAGTAGGGTTAGCGTCAGGACAACTAGGGTTAGCGTCAGGAAAACTAGGGTTAGCGTCAGGACAAGTAGAGTTAGCGTCAGGACAACTAGGGTTAGCGTCAGTACAACTAGGGTTAGCGTCAGGACAACTAGGGTTAGCGTCAGGACAACTAGGGTTAGCGTCAGGAGAACTAGGGTTAGCGTCAGGGCAACTTGGGTTAGCGTCAGGACAACTAGGGTTAGCGTCAGGACAACTAGGGTTAGCGTCAGGACAAGTAGGGTTAGCGTCAGGACAACTAGGGTTAGCGTCAGGACAAGTAGGGTTAGCGTCAGGACAACTAGGGTTAGCGTCAGGACAACTAGGGTTAGCGTCAGGACAACTAGGGTTAGCGTCAGGACAAGTAGGGTTAGCGTCAGGACAACTAGGGTTAGCGTCAGGAAAACTAGGGTTAGCATCAGGACAAGTAGAGTTAGCGTCAGGACAACTAGGGTTAGCGTCAGGACAACTAGGGTTAGTGTCAGGACAACTAGGGTTAGCGTCAGGACAACTAGGGTTAGTGTCAGGACAACTAGGGTTAGCGTCAGGGCAACTAGGGTTAGCGTCAGGACAAGTAGGGTTAGCGTCAGGACAACTAGGGTTAGCGTCAGGACAACTAGGGTTAGCGTCAGGACAACTAGGGTTAGCGTCAGGACAAGTAGGGTTAGCGTCAGGACAACTAGGGTTAGCTTCAGGACAACTAGGGTTAGCGTCAGGACAACTAGGGTTAGCGTCAGGACAAGTAGGGTTAGCATCAGGACAAGTAGGGTTAGCGTCAGGACAACTAGGGTTAGCGTCAGGACAACTAGGGTTAGCGTCAGGACAAGTAGGGTTAGCGTCAGGACAACTAGGGTTAGCGTCAGGACAACTAGGGTTAGCGTCAGGACAAGTAGGGTTAGCATCAGGACAACTAGGGTTAGCGTCAGGACAACTAGGGTTAGCGTCAGGAAAACTAGGGTTAGCGTCAGGACAAGTAGAGTTAGCGTCAGGACAACTAGGGTTAGCGTCAGGACAACTAGGGTTAGCATCAGGACAACTAGGGTTAGCATCAGGACAAGTAGGGTTAGCGTCAGGACAACTAGGGTTAGCGTCAGGACAACTAGGGTTAGCGTCAGGACAACTAGGGTTAGCATCAGGACAACTAGGGTTAGCGTCAGGACAACTAGGGTTAGCGTCAGGACAACTAGGGTTAGAGTCAGGGCATCTCGGGTTAGCGTCAGGACAAGTAGGGTTAGCGTCAGGACAACTAGGGTTAGCGTCAGGACAACTAGGGTTAGCATCAGGACAAGTAGGGTTAGCGTCAGGACAACTAGGGTTAGCGTCAGGACAACTAGGGTTAGCGTCAGGACAAGTAGGGTTAGCGTCAGGACAACTAGGGTTAGCGTCAGGGCAACTAGGGTTAGCGTCAGGACAAGTAGGGTTAGCGTCAGGACAACTAGGGTTAGCGTCAGGACAACTAGGGTTAGCGTCAGGACAAGTAGGGTTAGCGTCAGGACAACTAGGGTTAGCGTCAGGACAACTAGGGTTAGCGTCAGGACAAGTAGGGTTAGCGTCAGGACAACTAGGGTTAGCGTCAGGACAACTAGGATTAGCGTCAGGACAACTAGGGTTAGCGTCAGGACAACTAGGGTTAGCGTCAGGACAAGTAGGGTTAGCGTCAGGACAACTAGGGTTAGCGTCAGGAAAACTAGGGTTAGCGTCAGGACAAGTAGACTTAGCGTCAGGACAACTAGGGTTAGCGTCAGGACAACTAGGGTTAGCGTCAGGACAACTAGGGTTAGCGTCAGGAGAGCTAGGGTTAGCGTCAGGGCAACTAGGGTTAGCCTCAGGACAAGTAGGGTTAGCATCAGGACATCTAGGGTTAGCGTCAGGACAACTAGGGTTAGCGTCAGGACAACTAGGGTTAGCGTCAGGACAAGTAGGGTTAGCGTCAGGACAACTAGGGTTAGCGTCAGGACAACTAGGGTTAGCGTCAGGACAAGTAGGGTGAGCGTCAGGACAACTAGGGTTAGCGTCAGGACAAGTAGGGTTAGCGTCAGGACAACTAGGGTTAGCGTCAGGACAACTAGGGTTAGCGTCAGGACAACTAGGATTAGCGTCAGGACAACTAGGGTTAGCGTCAGGACAACTAGTTTTAGCGTCAGGACAAGTAGGGTTAGCGTCAGGAAAACTAGGGTTAGCGTCAGGGCAACTAGGGTTAGCGTCAGGACAAGTAGGGTTAGCGTCAGGACAACTAGGGTTAGCGTCAGGACAACTAGGGTTAGCGTCAGGACAACTAGGGTTAGCGTCAGGACAAGTAGGGTTAGCGTCAGGACAACTAGGTTTAGCGTCAGGACAACTAGGGTTAGCGTCAGGACAAGTAGGGTTAGCGTCAGGACAACTAGGGTTAGCGTCAGCACAACTAGGGTTAGCGTCAGGACAAGTAGGGTTAGCGTCAGGATAACTAGGGTTAGCGTGAGGACAACTATGGTTAGCGTCAGGACAAGTAGAGTTAGCGTCAGGACAACTAGGGTTAGCGTCAGGACAACTAGGGTTAGTGTCAGGACAACTAGGGTTAGCTTCAGGACAACTAGGGTTAGCGTCAGGACAACTAGGGTTAGCATCAGGACAACTAGGGTTAGCGTCAGGGCAACTAGGGTTAGCGTCAGGACAAGTAGGGTTAGCGTCAGGAAAACTAGGGTTAGCGTCAGGACAACTAGGGTTAGCGTCAGGACAACTAGGGTTAGCATCAGGACAAGTAGGGTTAGCGTCAGGACAACTAGGGTTAGCGTCAGGACAACTAGGGTTAGCTTCAGGACAACTAGGGTTAGCGTCAGGACAACTAGGGTTAGCGTCAGGACAAGTAGGGTTAGCGTCAGGACAAGTAGGGTTAGCGTCAGGACAAGTAGGGTTAGCGTCAGGACAACTAGGGTTAGCGTCAGGACAACTAGGGTTAGCGTCAGGACAACTAGGGTTAGCGTCAGGACAACTAGGGTTAGCGTCAGGACAAGTAGGGTTAGCGTCAGGACAACTAGGGTTAGCGTCAGGACAACTAGGGTTAGCGTCAGGACAACTTGGGTTAGCGTCAGTGCAACTAGGGTTAGCGTCAGGACAAGTAGGGTTAGCGTCAGGACAACTAGGGTTAGCGTCAGGACAACTAGGGTTAGCGTCAGGACAACTAGGGTTAGCGTCAGGACAAGTAGGGTTAGCGTCAGGACAACTAGGGTTAGCGTCAGGACAAGTAGGGTTAGCATCAGGACAACTAGGGTTAGCGTCAGGACAACTAGGGTTAGCGTCAGGACAAGTAGGGTTAGCGTCAGGACAACTAGCGTTAGCGTCAGGACAAGTAGGGTTAGCGTCAGGACAACTAGGGTTAGCGTCAGGACAACTAGTGTTAGCGTCAGGACAACTAGGGTTAGCGTCAGGGCATCTAGGGTTAGCGTCAGGACAAGTAGGGTTAGCGTCAGGACAACTAGGGTTAGCGTCAGGACAAGTAGGGTTAGCGTCAGGACAACTAGGGTTGGCGTCAGGACAACTAGGGTTAGCGTCAGGACAAGTAGGGTTAGCGTCAGGACAACTAGGGTTAGCGTCAGGGCAACTAGGGTTAGCGTCAGGGCAACTAGGGTTAGCGTCAGGACAAGTAGGGTTAGCGTCAGGACAACTAGGGTTAGCGTCAGGACAACTAGGGTTAGCGTCAGGACAAGTAGGGTTAGCGTCAGGACAACTAGGGTTAGCGTCAGGAAAACTAGGGTTAGCGTCAGGACAAGTAGGGTTAGCATCAGGACAACTAGGGTTAGCGTCAGGACAACTAGGATTAGCGTCAGGACAACTAGGGTTAGCGTCAGGACAACTAGGGTTAGCGTCAGGACAAGTAGGGTTAGCGTCAGGACAACTAGGGTTAGCGTCAGGAAAACTAGGGTTAGCGTCAGGACAAGCAGAGTTAGTTTCAGGACAACTAGGGTTAGCGTCAGGACAACTAGGGTTAGCATCAGGACAACTAGGGTTAGCGTCAGGAGAACTAGGGTTAGCGTCAGGGCAACTAGGGTTAGCCTCAGGACAAGTAGGGTTAGCGTCAGGACAACTAGGGTTAGCGTCAGGACAACTAGGGTTAGCGTCAGGACAAGTAGGGTTAGCGTCAGGACAACTAGGGTTAGCGTCAGGACAACTAGGGTTAGCGTCAAGACAAGTAGGGTTTGCGTCAGGACAACTAGGGTTAGCGTCAGGACAACTAGGGTTAGCGTCAGGACAACTAGGGTTAGCGTCAGGACAAGTAGGGTTAGCGTCAGGACAACTAGGGTTAGCGTCAGGAAAACTAGGGTTAGCGTCAGGGCAAGTAGAGTTAGCGTCAGGACAACTAGGGTTAGCATCAGGACAACTAGGGTTAGCGTCAGGACAACTAGGGTTAGCTTCAGGGCAACTAGGGTTAGCGTCAGGACAAGTAGGTTTAGCATCAGGACAACTTGGGTTAGCGTCAGGACAACTAGGGTTAGCGTCAGGACAAGTAGGGTTAGCGCCAGGACAACTAGGGTTAGCGTCAGGAAAACTAGGGTTAGCGTCAGGGCAAGTAGAGTTAGCGTCAGGACAACTAGGGTTAGCATCAGGACAACTAGGGTTAGCGTCAGGACAACTAGGGTTAGCTTCAGGGCAACTAGGGTTAGCGTCAGGACAAGTAGGGTTAGCATCAGGACAACTAGGGTTAGCGTCAGGACAACTAGGGTTAGCGTCAGGACAAGTAGGGTTAGCGTCAGGACAACTAGGGTTAGCGTCAGGACAAGTAGGGTTAGCGTCAGGACAACTAGGGTTAGCGTCAGGACAACTAGGATTAGCGTCAGGACAACTAGGGTTAGCGTCAGGACAACTAGGGTTAGCGTCAGGACAAGTAGGGTTAGCGTCAGGACAACTAGGGTTAGCGTCAGGAAAACTAGGGTTAGCTGCAGGACAAGTAGAGTTAGCGTCAGGACAACCAGGGTTAGCGTCAGGACAACTAGGGTTAGCGTCAGGACAACTAGGGTTAGCGTCAGGACAACTAGGGTTAGCGTCAGGAGAACTAGGGTTAACGTCAAGGCAACTAGGGTTAGCGTCAGGACAAGTAGGGTTAGCGCCAGGACAACTAGGGTTAGCGTCAGGACAACTAGGGTTAGCGTCAGGACAAGTAGGGTTAGCGTCAGGACAACTAGGGTTAGCGTCAGGACAAGTAGGGTTAGCGTCAGGACAACTAGGGTAAGCGTCAGGACAAGTAGGGTTAGCGTCAGGACAAGTAGGGTTAGCGTCAGGACAACTAGGGTTAGCGTCAGGACAACTAGGGTGAGCGTCAGGACAACTAGGGTTAGCGTCAGGACAACTAGGATTAGCGTCAGGACAACTAGGGTTAGCGTCAGGACAACTAGTTTTAGCGTCAGGACAAGTAGGGTTAGCGTCAGGAAAACTAGGGTTAGAGTCAGGGCAACTAGGGTTAGCGTCAGGACAAGTAGGGTTAGCGTCAGGACAACTAGGGTTAGCGTCAGGACAACTAGGGTTAGCGTCAGGACAACTAGGGTTAGCGTCAGGACAAGTAGGGTTAGCGTCAGGACAACTAGGTTTAGCGTCAGGACAACTAGGGTTAGCGTCAGGACAAGTAGGGTTAGCGTCAGGACAACTAGGGTTAGCGTCAGCACAACTAGGGTTAGCGTCAGGACAAGTAGGGTTAGCGTCAGGATAACTAGGGTTAGCGTGAGGACAACTATGGTTAGCGTCAGGACAAGTAGAGTTAGCGTCAGGACAACTAGGGTTAGCGTCAGGACAACTAGGGTTAGTGTCAGGACAACTAGGGTTAGCTTCAGGACAACTAGGGTTAGCGTCAGGACAACTAGGGTTAGCATCAGGACAACTAGGGTTAGCGTCAGGGCAACTAGGGTTAGCGTCAGGACAAGTAGGGTTAGCGTCAGGAAAACTAGGGTTAGCGTCAGGACAACTAGGGTTAGCGTCAGGACAACTAGGGTTAGCATCAGGACAAGTAGGGTTAGCGTCAGGACAACTAGGGTTAGCGTCAGGACAACTAGGGTTAGCTTCAGGACAACTAGGGTTAGCGTCAGGACAACTAGGGTTAGCGTCAGGACAAGTAGGGTTAGCGTCAGGACAAGTAGGGTTAGCGTCAGGACAAGTAGGGTTAGCGTCAGGACAACTAGGGTTAGCGTCAGGACAACTAGGGTTAGCGTCAGGACAACTAGGGTTAGCGTCAGGACAACTAGGGTTAGCGTCAGGACAAGTAGGGTTAGCGTCAGGACAACTAGGGTTAGCGTCAGGACAACTAGGGTTAGCGTCAGGACAACTTGGGTTAGCGTCAGTGCAACTAGGGTTAGCGTCAGGACAAGTAGGGTTAGCGTCAGGACAACTAGGGTTAGCGTCAGGACAACTAGGGTTAGCGTCAGGACAACTAGGGTTAGCGTCAGGACAAGTAGGGTTAGCGTCAGGACAACTAGGGTTAGCGTCAGGACAAGTAGGGTTAGCATCAGGACAACTAGGGTTAGCGTCAGGACAACTAGGGTTAGCGTCAGGACAAGTAGGGTTAGCGTCAGGACAACTAGCGTTAGCGTCAGGACAAGTAGGGTTAGCGTCAGGACAACTAGGGTTAGCGTCAGGACAACTAGTGTTAGCGTCAGGACAACTAGGGTTAGCGTCAGGGCATCTAGGGTTAGCGTCAGGACAAGTAGGGTTAGCGTCAGGACAACTAGGGTTAGCGTCAGGACAAGTAGGGTTAGCGTCAGGACAACTAGGGTTGGCGTCAGGACAACTAGGGTTAGCGTCAGGACAAGTAGGGTTAGCGTCAGGACAACTAGGGTTAGCGTCAGGGCAACTAGGGTTAGCGTCAGGGCAACTAGGGTTAGCGTCAGGACAAGTAGGGTTAGCGTCAGGACAACTAGGGTTAGCGTCAGGACAACTAGGGTTAGCGTCAGGACAAGTAGGGTTAGCGTCAGGACAACTAGGGTTAGCGTCAGGAAAACTAGGGTTAGCGTCAGGACAAGTAGGGTTAGCATCAGGACAACTAGGGTTAGCGTCAGGACAACTAGGATTAGCGTCAGGACAACTAGGGTTAGCGTCAGGACAACTAGGGTTAGCGTCAGGACAAGTAGGGTTAGCGTCAGGACAACTAGGGTTAGCGTCAGGAAAACTAGGGTTAGCGTCAGGACAAGTAGAGTTAGTTTCAGGACAACTAGGGTTAGCGTCAGGACAACTAGGGTTAGCATCAGGACAACTAGGGTTAGCGTCAGGAGAACTAGGGTTAGCGTCAGGGCAACTAGGGTTAGCCTCAGGACAAGTAGGGTTAGCGTCAGGACAACTAGGGTTAGTGTCAGGACAACTAGGGTTAGCTTCAGGACAACTAGGGTTAGCGTCAGGACAACTAGGGTTAGCATCAGGACAACTAGGGTTAGCGTCAGGGCAACTAGGGTTAGCGTCAGGACAAGTAGGGTTAGCGTCAGGAAAACTAGGGTTAGCGTCAGGACAACTAGGGTTAGCGTCAGGACAACTAGGGTTAGCATCAGGACAAGTAGGGTTAGCGTCAGGACAACTAGGGTTAGCGTCAGGACAACTAGGGTTAGCTTCAGGACAACTAGGGTTAGCGTCAGGACAACTAGGGTTAGCGTCAGGACAAGTAGGGTTAGCGTCAGGACAAGTAGGGTTAGCGTCAGGACAAGTAGGGTTAGCGTCAGGACAACTAGGGTTAGCGTCAGGACAACTAGGGTTAGCGTCAGGACAACTAGGGTTAGCGTCAGGACAACTAGGGTTAGCGTCAGGACAAGTAGGGTTAGCGTCAGGACAACTAGGGTTAGCGTCAGGACAACTAGGGTTAGCGTCAGGACAACTTGGGTTAGCGTCAGTGCAACTAGGGTTAGCGTCAGGACAAGTAGGGTTAGCGTCAGGACAACTAGGGTTAGCGTCAGGACAACTAGGGTTAGCGTCAGGACAACTAGGGTTAGCGTCAGGACAAGTAGGGTTAGCGTCAGGACAACTAGGGTTAGCGTCAGGACAAGTAGGGTTAGCATCAGGACAACTAGGGTTAGCGTCAGGACAACTAGGGTTAGCGTCAGGACAAGTAGGGTTAGCGTCAGGACAACTAGCGTTAGCGTCAGGACAAGTAGGGTTAGCGTCAGGACAACTAGGGTTAGCGTCAGGACAACTAGTGTTAGCGTCAGGACAACTAGGGTTAGCGTCAGGGCATCTAGGGTTAGCGTCAGGACAAGTAGGGTTAGCGTCAGGACAACTAGGGTTAGCGTCAGGACAAGTAGGGTTAGCGTCAGGACAACTAGGGTTGGCGTCAGGACAACTAGGGTTAGCGTCAGGACAAGTAGGGTTAGCGTCAGGACAACTAGGGTTAGCGTCAGGGCAACTAGGGTTAGCGTCAGGGCAACTAGGGTTAGCGTCAGGACAAGTAGGGTTAGCGTCAGGACAACTAGGGTTAGCGTCAGGACAACTAGGGTTAGCGTCAGGACAAGTAGGGTTAGCGTCAGGACAACTAGGGTTAGCGTCAGGAAAACTAGGGTTAGCGTCAGGACAAGTAGGGTTAGCATCAGGACAACTAGGGTTAGCGTCAGGACAACTAGGATTAGCGTCAGGACAACTAGGGTTAGCGTCAGGACAACTAGGGTTAGCGTCAGGACAAGTAGGGTTAGCGTCAGGACAACTAGGGTTAGCGTCAGGAAAACTAGGGTTAGCGTCAGGACAAGTAGAGTTAGTTTCAGGACAACTAGGGTTAGCGTCAGGACAACTAGGGTTAGCATCAGGACAACTAGGGTTAGCGTCAGGAGAACTAGGGTTAGCGTCAGGGCAACTAGGGTTAGCCTCAGGACAAGTAGGGTTAGCGTCAGGACAACTAGGGTTAGCGTCAGGACAACTAGGGTTAGCGTCAGGACAAGTAGGGTTAGCGTCAGGACAACTAGGGTTAGCGTCAGGACAACTAGGGTTAGCGTCAAGACAAGTAGGGTTTGCGTCAGGACAACTAGGGTTAGCGTCAGGACAACTAGGGTTAGCGTCAGGACAACTAGGGTTAGCGTCAGGACAAGTAGGGTTAGCGTCAGGACAACTAGGGTTAGCGTCAGGAAAACTAGGGTTAGCGTCAGGGCAAGTAGAGTTAGCGTCAGGACAACTAGGGTTAGCATCAGGACAACTAGGGTTAGCGTCAGGACAACTAGGGTTAGCTTCAGGGCAACTAGGGTTAGCGTCAGGACAAGTAGGTTTAGCATCAGGACAACTTGGGTTAGCGTCAGGACAACTAGGGTTAGCGTCAGGACAAGTAGGGTTAGCGTCAGGACAACTAGGGTTAGCGTCAGGAAAACTAGGGTTAGCGTCAGGGCAAGTAGAGTTAGCGTCAGGACAACTAGGGTTAGCATCAGGACAACTAGGGTTAGCGTCAGGACAACTAGGGTTAGCTTCAGGGCAACTAGGGTTAGCGTCAGGACAAGTAGGGTTAGCATCAGGACAACTAGGGTTAGCGTCAGGACAACTAGGGTTAGCGTCAGGACAAGTAGGGTTAGCGTCAGGACAACTAGGGTTAGCGTCAGGACAAGTAGGGTTAGCGTCAGGACAACTAGGGTTAGCGTCAGGACAACTAGGATTAGCGTCAGGACAACTAGGGTTAGCGTCAGGACAACTAGGGTTAGCGTCAGGACAAGTAGGGTTAGCGTCAGGACAACTAGGGTTAGCGTCAGGAAAACTAGGGTTAGCTGCAGGACAAGTAGAGTTAGCGTCAGGACAACCAGGGTTAGCGTCAGGACAACTAGGGTTAGCGTCAGGAAAACTAGGGTTAGCTGCAGGACAAGTAGAGTTAGCGTCAGGACAACCAGGGTTAGCGTCAGGACAACTAGGGTTAGCGTCAGGACAACTAGGGTTAGCGTCAGGACAACTAGGGTTAGCGTCAGGAGAACTAGGGTTAACGTCAAGGCAACTAGGGTTAGCGTCAGGACAAGTAGGGTTAGCGCCAGGACAACTAGGGTTAGCGTCAGGACAACTAGGGTTAGCGTCAGGACAAGTAGGGTTAGCGTCAGGACAACTAGGGTTAGCGTCAGGACAAGTAGGGTTAGCGTCAGGACAACTAGGGTAAGCGTCAGGACAAGTAGGGTTAGCGTCAGGACAAGTAGGGTTAGCGTCAGGACAACTAGGGTTAGCGTCAGGACAACTAGGGTGAGCGTCAGGACAACTAGGGTTAGCGTCAGGACAACTAGGGTTAGCGTCAGGACAAGTAGGGTTAGCGTCAGGACAACTAGGGTTAGCGTCAGGACAACTAGGGTTAGCGTCAGGACAAGTAGGGTTAGCGTCAGGACAACTAGGGTTAGCGTCAGGACAACTAGGGTTAGCGTCAGGGCAACTAGGGTTAGCGTCAGGACAAGTAGGGTTAGCATCAGGACAACTAGGGTTAGCGTCAGGACAACTAGGGTTAGCGTCAGGACAAGTAGGGTTAGCGTCAGGACAAGTAGGGTTAGCGTGAGGACAACTAGGGTTAGCGTCAGGGCAACTAGGGTTAGCGTCAGGACAAGTAGGGTTAGCGTCAGGACAACTAGGGTTAGCGTCAGGACAGCTAGGATTAGCGTCAGGACAACTAGGGTTAGCATCAGGACAACTAGGGTTAGCGTCAGGACAAGTAGGGTTAGCGTCAGGACAACTAGGGTTAGCATCAGGAATACTAGGGTTAGCGTCAGGACAAGTAGAATTAGCGTCAGGACAACTAGGGTTAGCGTCAGGACAACTAGAGTTAGCGTCAGGACAACTAGGGTTAGCGTCAGGACAACTAGGGTTAGCGTCAGGACAACTAGGGTTAGCGTCAGGACAACTAGGGTTAGCGTCAGGACAAGTAGGGTTAGCGTCAGGACAACTAGGGTTAGCGTCAGGAAAACTAGGGTTAGCGTCAGGGCAAGTAGAGTTAGCGTCAGGACAACTAGGGTTAGCATCAGGACAACTAGGGTTAGCGTCAGTACAACTAGGGTTAGCTTCAGGGCAACTAGGGTTAGCGTCAGGACAAGTAGGGTTAGCATCAGGACAACTAGGGTTAGCGTCAGGACAACTAGGGTTAGCGTCAGGACAAGTAGGGTTAGCGTCAGGACAACTAGGGTTAGCGTCAGGAAAACTAGGGTTAGCGTCAGGGCAAGTAGAGTTAGCGTCAGGACAACTAGGGTTAGCATCAGGACAACTAGGGTTAGCGTCAGGACAACTAGGGTTAGCTTCAGGGCAACTAGGGTTAGCGTCAGGACAAGTAGGGTTAGCATCAGGACAACTAGGGTTAGCGTCAGGACAACTAGGGTTAGCGTCAGGACAAGTAGGGTTAGCGTCAGGACAACTAGGGTTAGCGTCAGGACAAGTAGGGTTAGCGTCAGGACAACTAGGGTTAGCGTCAGGACAACTAGGATTAGCGTCAGGACAACTAGGGTTAGCGTCAGGACAACTAGGGTTAGCGTCAGGACAAGTAGGGTTAGCGTCAGGACAACTAGGGTTAGCGTCAGGAAAACTAGGGTTAGCTGCAGGACAAGTAGAGTTAGCGTCAGGACAACCAGGGTTAGCGTCAGGACAACTAGGGTTAGCGTCAGGACAACTAGGGTTAGCGTCAGGACAACTAGGGTTAGCGTCAGGAGAACTAGGGTTAACGTCAAGGCAACTAGGGTTAGCGTCAGGACAAGTAGGGTTAGCGCCAGGACAACTAGGGTTAGCGTCAGGACAACTAGGGTTAGCGTCAGGACAAGTAGGGTTAGCGTCAGGACAACTAGGGTTAGCGTCAGGACAAGTAGGGTTAGCGTCAGGACAACTAGGGTAAGCGTCAGGACAAGTAGGGTTAGCGTCAGGACAAGTAGCGTTAGCGTCAGAACAACTAGGGTTAGCGTCAGGACAACTAGGGTGAGCGTCAGGACAACTAGGGTTAGCGTCAGGACAACTAGGGTTAGCGTCAGGACAAGTAGGGTTAGCGTCAGGACAACTAGGGTTAGCACCAGGACAACTAGGGTTAGCGTCAGGACAAGTAGGGTTAGCGTCAGGACAACTAGGGTTAGCGTCAGGACAACTAGGGTTAGCGTCAGGACAACTAGGGTTAGCGTCAGGGCAACTAGGGTTAGCGTCAGGACAAGTAGAGTTAGCATCAGGACAACTAGGGTTAGCGTCAGGACAACTAGGGTTAGCGTCAGGACAAGTAGGGTTAGCGTCAGGACAAGTAGGGTTAGCGTCAGGACAACTAGGGTTAGCGTCAGGGCAACTAGGGTTAGCGTCAGGACAAGTAGGGTTAGCGTCAGGACAACTAGGGTTAGCGTCAGGACAACTAGGATTAGCGTCAGGACAACTAGGGTTAGCGTCAGGACAACTAGGGTTAGCGTCAGGACAAGTAGGGTTAGCGTCAGGACAACTAGGGTTAGCATCAGGAATACTAGGGTTAGCGTCAGGACAAGTAGAATTAGCGTCAGGACAACTAGGGTTAGCGTCAGGACAACTAGAGTTAGCGTCAGGACAACTAGGGTTAGCGTCAGGACAACTAGGGTTAGCGTCAGGACAACTAGGGTTAGCGTCAGGAGAACTAGGGTTAGCGTCAGGGCAAGTAGGGTTAGCGTCAGGACAAGTAGGGTTAGCGTCAGGACAACTAGGGTTAGCGTCAGGACAACTAGGGTTAGCGTCAGGACAACTAGGGTTAGCGTCAGGACAAGTAGGGTTAGCGTCAGGACAACTAGGGTTAGGGTCAGGACAACTAGGGTTAGCGTCAGGAGAAGTAGGGTTAGCGTCAGGACAACTAGGGTTAGCATCAGGACTAGGGTTAGCGTCAGGACAACTAGGGTTACCGTCAGGACAAGTAGGGTTAGCGTCAGGACAACTAGGGTTAGCGTCAGGAAAACTAGGGTTAGCGTCAGGACAAGTAGAGTTAGCGTAAGGACAACTAGGGTTAGCGTCAGGACAACTAGGGTTAGCGTCAGGACAACTAGGGTTAGCGTCAGGACAACTAGGGTTAGCATCAGGACAACTAGGTTTAGCGTCAGGGCAACTAGGGTTAGCATCAGGACAAGTAGGGTTAGCGTCAGGACAACTAGGGATAGCGTCAGGACAAGTAGGGTTAGCGTCAGGACAACTAGGGTTAGCGTCAGGACAACTAGGGTTAGCGTCAGGACAAGTAGGGTTAGCGTCAGGACAACTAGGGTTAGCGTCAGGACAACTAGGGTTAGCGTCAGGACAAGTAGGGTTAGCGTCAGGACAAGTAGGGTTAGCGTCAGGACAACTAGGGTTAGCGTCAGGAGAACTAGGGTTAGCGTCAGGGCAACTAGGGTTAGCGTCAGGACAAGTAGGGTTAGCGTCAGGACAACTAGGGTTAGCGTCAGGACAAGTAGGGTTAGCGTCAGGACAACTAGGGTTAGCGTCAGGACAACTAGGGTTAGCGTCAGGACAAGTAGGGTTAGCGTCAGGACAACTAGGGTTAGCGTCAGAACAACTAGGGTTAGCGTCAGGACAAGTAGGGTTAGCGTCAGGACAAGTAGGGTTAGCATCAGGACAACTAGGGTTAGCGTCAGGAAAACTAGGGTTAGCGTCAGGACAAGTAGAGTTAGCATCAGGACAACTAGGGTTAGCGTCAGGACAACTAGGGTTAGCGTCAGGACAACTAGGGTTAGCGTCAGGGCAACTAGGGTTAGCGTCAGGACAAGTAGGGTTAGCATCAGGACAACTAGGGTTAGCGTCAGGACAACTAGGGTTAGCGTCAGGACAACTAGGGATAGCGTCAGGACAAGTAGGGTTAGCGTCAGGACAACTAGGGTTAGCGTGAGGACAACTAGGATTAGCGTCAGGACAACTAGGGTTAGCGTCAGGACAACTAGGGTCAGCGTCAGGACAAGTAGGGTTAGCGTCAGGACAACTAGGGTTAGCGTCAGGAAAACTAGGGTTAGGGTCAGGACAAGTAGAGTTAGCGTCAGGACAACTAGGGTTAGCGTCAGGACAACTAGGGTTAGCGTCAGGACAACTAGGGTTAGCGTCAGGACAACTAGGGTTAGCGTCAGGACAACTAGGGTTAGCGTCAGGGCAACTAGGGTTAGCGTTAGGACAAGTAGGGTTAGTGTCAGGTCAACTAGGGTTAGCGTCAGGACAACTAGGGTTAGCGTCAGGACAAGTAGGGTTAGCGTCAGGACAACTAGGGTTAGCGTCAGGACAAGTAGGGTTAGCGTCAGGACAAGTAGGGTTAGCGTCAGGACAAGTAGGGTTAGCGTCAGGACAACTAGGGTTAGCGTCAGGAAAACTAGGGTTATCGTCAGGACAAGTAGAGTTAGCATCAGGACAACTAGGGTTAGCGTCAGGACAACTAGGGTTAGCGTCAGGACAACTAGGGTTAGCGTCAGGACAACTAGGGTTAGCGTCAGGGCAACTAGGGTTAGCGTCAGGACAAGTAGGGTTAGCGTCAGGACAACTAGGGTTAGCGTCAGGACAACTAGGGTTAGCGTCAGGACAACTAGGGATAGCGTCAGGACAAGTAGGGTTAGCGTCAGGACAACTAGGGTTAGCGTGAGGACAACTAGGATTAGCGTCAGGACAACTAGGGTTAGCGTCAGGACAACTAGGGTCAGCGTCAGGACAAGTAGGGTTAGCGTCAGGACAACTAGGGTTAGCATCAGGAAAACTAGGGTTAGGGTCAGGACAAGTAGAGTTAGCGTCAGGACAACTAGGGTTAGCGTCAGGACAACTAGGGTTAGCGTCAGTACAACTAGGGTTAGCGTCAGGACAACTAGGGTTAGCGTCAGGGCAACTAGGGTTAGCGTTAGGACAAGTAGGGTTAGCGTCAGGTCAACTAGGGTTAGCGTCAGGACAACTAGGGTTAGCGTCAGGACAAGTAGGGTTAGCGTCAGGACAACTAGGGTTAGCGTCAGGACAAGTAGGGTTAGCGTCAGGACAACTAGGGTTAGCGTCAAGACAACTAGGGTTAGCGTCAGGACAACTAGGGTTAGCGTCAGGACAAGTAGGGTTAGCGTCAGGACAACTAGGGTTAGCGTCAGGAAAACTAGGGTTAGCGTCAGGACAAGTAGAGTTAGCGTCAGGACAACTAGGGTTAGCGTCAGGACAACTAGGGTTAGCGTCAGGACAACTAGGGTTAGCGTCAGGACAACTAGGATTAGCATCAGGACAACTAGGGTTAGCGTCAGGACAAGTAGGGTTAGCGTCAGGACAACTAGGGTTAGCGTGAGGACAACTAGGATTAGCGTCAGGACAACTAGGGTCAGCGTCAGGACAACTAGGGTTAGCGTCAGGACAAGTAGGGTTAGCGTCAGGACAACTAGGGTTAGCGTCAGGAAAACTAGGGTTAGCGTCAGGACAAGTAGAGTTAGCGTCAGGACAACTAGGGTTAGCGTCAGGACAACTAGGGTTAGCGTCAGGACAACTAGGGTTAGCGTCAGGACAACTAGGGTTAGCGTCAGGGCAACTAGGGTTAGCGTCAGGACAAGTAGGGTTAGCGTCAGGACAACTAGGGTTAGCGTCAGGACAACTAGGGTTAGCGTCAGGACAAGTAGGGTTATCGTCAGGACAACTAGGGTTAGCGTCAGGACAAGTAGGGTTAGCGTCAGGACAACTAGGGTTAGCGTCAGGACAACTAGGGTTAGCGTCAGGACAACTAGGGTTAGCGTCAGGAGAACTAGGGTTAGCGTCAGGGCAACTAGGGTTAGCATCAGGACAAGTAGGGTTAGCGTCAGGACAACTAGGGTTAGCGTCAGGACAAGTAGGGTTAGCGTCAGGACAACTAGGGTTAGCGTCAGGACAACTAGGGTTAGCGTCAGGACAAGTAGGGTTAGCGTCAGGACAACTAGGGTTAACGTCAGGACAACTAGGGTTAGCGTCAGGACAACTAGGATTAGCGTCAGGACAAGTAGGGTTAGCGTCAGGACAACTAGGGTTAGCGTCAGGACAACTAGGGTTAGCGTCAGGACAATTAGTGTTAGCGTCAGGACAACTAGGGTTAGCGTCAGGACAACTAGGGTTAGCGTCAGGACAACTATGGTTAGCGTCAGGACAACTAGGGTTAGCGTCAGGACAAGTAGGGTTAGCGTCAGGACATGTAGGGTTAGCGTCAGGACAACTAGAGTTAGCGTCAGGACAACTAGGGTTAGCGTCAGGACAAGTAGGGTTAGCGTCAGGACAACTAGAGATAGCGTCAGGACAACTAGGGTTAGCGTCAGGACAAGTAGGGTTAGCGTCAGGACAACTAGGGTTAGCGTCAGGACAACTAGGGTTAGCGTCAGGACAACTAGGGATAGCGTCAGGACAAGTAGGGTTAGCGTCAGGACAACTAGGGTTAGCGTGAGGACAACTAGGATTAGCGTCAGGACAACTAGGGTTAGCGTCAGGACAACTAGGGTCAGCGTCAGGACAAGTAGGGTTAGCGTCAGGACAACTAGGGTTAGCGTCAGGAAAACTAGGGTTAGGGTCAGGACAAGTAGAGTTAGCGTCAGGACAACTAGGGTTAGCGTCAGGACAACTAGGGTTAGCATCAGGACAACTAGGGTTAGCGTCAGGACAACTAGGGTTAGCGTCAGGACAACTAGGGTTAGCGTCAGGGCAACTAGGGTTAGCGTTAGGACAAGTAGGGTTAGTGTCAGGTCAACTAGGGTTAGCGTCAGGACAACTAGGGTTAGCGTCAGGACAAGTAGGGTTAGCGTCAGGACAACTAGGGTTAGGGTCAGGACAAGTAGAGTTAGCGTCAGGACAACTAGGGTTAGCGTCAGGACAACTAGGGTTAGCGTCAGGACAACTAGGGTTAGCGTCAGGACAACTAGGGTTAGCGTCAGGGCAACTAGGGTTAGCGTTAGGACAAGTAGGGTTAGCGTCAGGTCAACTAGGGTTAGCGTCAGGACAACTAGGGTTAGCGTCAGGACAAGTAGGGTTAGCGTCAGGACAACTAGGGTTAGCGTCAGGACAAGTAGGGTTAGCGTCAGGACAACTAGGGTTAGCGTCAAGACAACTAGGGTTAGCGTCAGGACAACTAGGGTTAGGGTCAGGACAAGTAGAGTTAGCTTCAGGACAACTAGGGTTAGCGTCAGGACAACTAGGGTTAGCGTCAGGACAACTAGGGTTAGCGTCAGGACAACTAGGGTTAGCGTCAGGACAACTAGGGTTAGCGTCAGGGCAACTAGGGTTAGCGTTAGGACAAGTAGGGTTAGCGTCAGATCAACTAGGGTTAGCGTCAGGACAACTAGGGTTAGCGTCAGGACAAGTAGGGTAGCGTCAGGACAACTAGGGTTAGCGTCAGGACAAGTAGGGTTAGCGTCAGGACAACTAGGGTTAGCGTCAAGACAACTAGGGTTAGCGTCAGGACAACTAGGGTTAGCGTCAGGACAAGTAGGGTTAGCGTCAGGACAACTAGGGTTAGCGTCAGGAAAACTAGGGTTAGCGTCAGGACAAGTAGAGTTAGCGTCAGGACAACTAGGGTTAGCGTCAGGACAACTAGGGTTAGCGTCAGGACAACTAGGGTTAGCGTCAGGACAACTAGGATTAGCATCAGGATAACTAGGTTTAGCGTCAGGACAAGTAGGGTTAGCGTCAGGACAACTAGGGTTAGCGTGAGGACAACTAGGATTAGCGTCAGGACAACTAGGGTCAGCGTCAGGACAACTAGGGTTAGCGTCAGGACAAGTAGGGTTAGCGTCAGGACAACTAGGGTTAGCGTCAGGAAAACTAGGGTTAGCGTCAGGACAAGTAGAGTTAGCGTCAGGACAACTAGGGTTAGCTTCAGGACAACTAGGGTTAGCGTCAAGACAACTAGGGTTAGCGTCAGGACAACTAGGGTTAGCGTCAGGACAACTAGGGTTAGCGTCAGGGCAACTAGGGTTAGCGTCAGGACAAGTAGGGTTAGCGTCAGGACAACTAGGGTTAGCGTCAGGACAACTAGGGTTAGCGTCAGGACAAGTAGGGTTAGCGTCAGGACAAGTAGGGTTAGCGTCAGGACAACTAGGGTTAGCGTCAGGACAAGTAGGGTTAGCGTCAGGACAACTAGGGTTAGCGTCAAGACAACTAGGGTTAGCGTCAGGACAACTAGGGTTAGCGTCAGGACAAGTAGGGTTAGCGTCAGGACAACTAGGGTTAGCGTCAGGACAACTAGGGTTAGCGTCAGGACATGTAGGGTTAGCGTCAGGACAACTAGGGTTAGCGTCAGGACAACTAGGGTTAGCGTCAGGACAACTAGGGTTAGCGTCAGGACAACTAGGGTTAGCGTCAGGAGAACTAGGGTTAGCGTCAGGGCAACTAGGGTTAGCATCAGGACAAGTAGGGTTAGCGTCAGGACAACTAGGGTTAGCGTCAAGACAACTAGGGTTAGCTTCAGGACAACTAGGGTTAGCGTCAGGACAAGTAGGGTTAGCGTCAGGACAACTAGGGTTAGCGTCAGGAAAACTAGGGTTAGCGTCAGGACAAGTAGAGTTAGCGTCAGGACAACTAGGGTTAGCGTCAGGACAACTAGGGTTAGCGTCAGGACAACTAGGGTTAGCGTCAGGACAACTAGGATTAGCATCAGGATAACTAGGTTTAGCGTCAGGACAAGTAGGGTTAGCGTCAGGACAACTAGGGTTAGCGTGAGGACAACTAGGATTAGCGTCAGGACAACTAGGGTCAGCGTCAGGACAACTAGGGTTAGCGTCAGGACAAGTAGGGTTAGCGTCAGGACAACTAGGGTTAGCGTCAGGAAAACTAGGGTTAGCGTCAGGACAAGTAGAGTTAGCGTCAGGACAACTAGGGTTAGCGTCAGGACAACTAGGGTTAGCGTCAAGACAACTAGGGTTAGCGTCAGGACAACTAGGGTTAGCGTCAGGACAACTAGGGTTAGCGTCAGGGCAACTAGGGTTAGCGTCAGGACAAGTAGGGTTAGCGTCAGGACAACTAGGGTTAGCGTCAGGACAACTAGGGTTAGCGTCAGGACAAGTAGGGTTAGCGTCAGGACAAGTAGGGTTAGCGTCAGGACAACTAGGGTTAGCGTCAGGACAAGTAGGGTTAGCGTCAGGACAACTAGGGTTAGCGTCAAGACAACTAGGGTTAGCGTCAGGACAACTAGGGTTAGCGTCAGGACAAGTAGGGTTAGCGTCAGGACAACTAGGGTTAGCGTCAGGACAAATAGGGTTAGCGTCAGGACAACTAATGTTAGCGTCAGGACAACTAGGGTTAGCGTCAGGACAACTAGGGTTAGCATCAGGACAAGTAGGGTTAGCGTCAGGACAACTAGGGTTAGCGTCAGGACAACTAGGGTTAGCGTCAGGAAAAGTAGGGTTAGCATCAGGACAACTAGGGTTAGCGTCAGGACAAGTAGGGTTAGCGTCAGGACAACTAGGGTTTGCGTCAGGACAACTAGGGTTAGCGTCAGGACAACTAGGGTTAGCGTCAGGACATGTAGGGTTAGCGTCAGGACAACTAGGGTTAGCGTCAGGACAACTAGGGTTAGCGTCAGGACAACTAGGGTTAGCGTCAGGACAACTAGGGTTAGCGTCAGGAGAACTAGGGTTAGCGTCAGGGCAACTAGGGTTAGCATCAGGACAAGTAGGGTTAGCGTCAGGACAACTAGGGTTAGCGTCAGGACAAGTAGGGTTAGCGTCAGGACAACTAGGGTTAGCGTCAGGACAACTAGGGTTAGCGTCAGGACAAGTAGGGTTAGCGTCAGGACAACTAGGGTTAATGTCAGGACAACTAGGGTTAGCGTCAGGACAACTAGGATTAGCGTCAGGACAAGTAGGGTTAGCGTCAGGACAACTAGGGTTAGCGTCAGGAAAACTAGGGTTAGCGTCAGGACAAGTAGAGTTAGCGTCAGGACAACTAGGGTTAGCGTCAGGACAACTAGGGTTAGCGTCAGGACAACTAGGGTTAGCGTCAGGACAATTAGTGTTAGCGTCAGGACAACTAGGGTTAGCGTCAGGACAACTAGGGTTAGCGTCAGGACAACTATGGTTAGCGTCAGGACAACTAGGGTTAGCGTCAGGACAAGTAGGGTTAGCGTCAGGACATGTAGGGTTAGCGTCAGGACAACTAGAGTTAGCGTCAGGACAACTAGGGTTAGCGTCAGGACAACTAGGGTTAGCGTCAGGACAACTAGGGTTAGCCTCAGGACAAGTAGGGTTAGCGTCAGGACAACTAGGGTTAGCGTTAGGAAAACTAGGGTTAGCGTCAGGACAAGTAGAGTTAGCGTCAGGACTACTAGGGTTAGCGTCAGGACAACTAGGGTTAGCGTCAGGACAACTAGGGTTAGCGTCAGGACAACTATGGTTAGCGTCAGGACAAGTACGGTTAGCGTCAGGACAAGTAGGGTTAGAGTCAGGACAAGTAGGGTTAGCGTCAGGACAACTAGGGTTTGCGTCAGATCAACTAGGGTTAGCGTCAGGACAACTAGGGTTAGCGTCAGGACAACTAGGGTTAGCGTCAGGACAACTAGGGTTAGCGTCAGGACAAGTAGGGTTAGCGTCAGGACAACTAGGGTTAGCGTCAGGACAACTAGGGTTAGCGTCAGGACAAGTAGGGTTAACGTCAGGACAACTAGGGTTAGCGTCAGGACAACTAGGGTTAGCGTCCGGACAACTAGGGTTAGCGTAAGGACAACTAGGGTTAGCGTCAGGACAAGTAGGGTTAGCGTCAGGACAAGTAGGGTTAGCGTCAGGACAACTAGGGTTAGCGTCAGGACAACTAGGGTTAGCGTCAGGACAACTAGGGTTAGCGTCAGGACAACTAGGGTTAGCGTCAGGACATGTAGGGTTAGCGTCAGGACAACTAGGGTTAGCGTCAGGACAACTAGGGTTAGCGTCAGGACAACTAGGGTTAGCGTCAGGACAACTAGGGTTAGCGTCAGGACAAGTAGAGTTAGCGTCAGGACAACTAGGGTTAGCGTCAGGACAACTAGGGTTAGCGTCAGGACAACTAGGGTTAGCGTCAGGACAATTAGTGTTAGCGTCAGGACAACTAGGGTTAGCGTCAGGACAACTAGGGTTAGCGTCAGGACAACTAGGGTTAGCGTCAGGACAAGTAGGGTTAGCGTCAGGACATGTAGGGTTAGCGTCAGGACAACTAGAGTTAGCGTCAGGACAACTAGGGTTAGCGTCAGGACAACTAGGGTTAGCGTCAGGACAACTAGGGTTAGCGTCAGGACATGTAGGGTTAGCGTCAGGACAACTAGGGTTAGCGTCAGGACAACTAGGGTTAGCGTCAGGACAACTAGGGTTAGCGTCAGGACAACTAGGGTTAGCGTCAGGAGAACTAGGGTTAGCGTCAGGGCAACTAGGGTTAGCATCAGGACAAGTAGGGTTAGCGTCAGGACAACTAGGGTTAGCGTCAGGACAAGTAGGGTTAGCGTCAGGACAACTAGGGTTAGCGTCAGGACAACTAGGGTTAGCGTCAGGACAAGTAGGGTTAGCGTCAGGACAACTAGGGTTAACATCAGGACAACTAGGGTTAGCGTCAGGACAACTAGGGTTAGCGTCAGGACAAGTAGAGTTAGCGTCAGGACAACTAGGGTTAGCGTCAGGACAACTAGGGTTAGCGTCAGGACAACTAGGGTTAGCGTCAGGACAATTAGTGTTAGCGTCAGGACAACTAGGGTTAGCGTCAGGACAACTAGGGTTAGCGTCAGGACAACTATGGTTAGCGTCAGGACAACTAGGGTTAGCGTCAGGACAAGTAGGGTTAGCGTCAGGACATGTAGGGTTAGCGTCAGGACAACTAGAGTTAGCGTCAGGACAACTAGGGTTAGCGTCAGGACAACTAGGGTTAGCGTCAGGACAACTAGGGTTAGCCTCAGGACAAGTAGGGTTAGCGTCAGGACAACTAGGGTTAGCGTTAGGAAAACTAGGGTTAGCGTCAGGACAAGTAGAGTTAGCGTCAGGACTACTAGGGTTAGCGTCAGGACAACTAGGGTTAGCGTCAGGACAACTAGGGTTAGCGTCAGGACAACTATGGTTAGCGTCAGGACAAGTACGGTTAGCGTCAGGACAAGTAGGGTTAGAGTCAGGACAAGTAGGGTTAGCGTCAGGACAACTAGGGTTAGCGTCAGATCAACTAGGGTTAGCGTCAGGACAGCTAGGTTTAGCGTCAGGACAACTAGGGTTAGCGTCAGGACAACTAGGGTTAGCGTCAGGACAAGTAGGGTTAGCGTCAGGACAACTAGGGTTAGCGTCAGGACAACTAGGGTTAGCGTCAGGACAAGTAGGGTTAACGTCAGGACAACTAGGGTTAGCGTCAGGACAACTAGGGTTAGCGTCCGGACAACTAGGGTTAGCGTAAGGACAACTAGGGTTAGCGTCAGGACAAGTAGGGTTAGCGTCAGGACAAGTAGGGTTAGCGTCAGGACAACTAGGGTTAGCGTCAGGACAACTAGGGTTAGCGTCAGGACAACTAGGGTTAGCGTCAGGACAACTAGGGTTAGCGTCAGGACATGTAGGGTTAGCGTCAGGACAACTAGGGTTAGCGTCAGGACAACTAGGGTTAGCGTCAGGACAACTAGGGTTAGCGTCAGGACAACTAGGGTTAGCGTCAGGAGAACTAGGGTTAGCGTCAGGGCAACTAGGGTTAGCATCAGGACAAGTAGGGTTAGCGTCAGGACAACTAGGGTTAGCGTCAGGACAAGTAGGGTTAGCGTCAGGACAACTAGGGTTAGCGTCAGGACAACTAGGGTTAGCGTCAGGACAAGTAGGGTTAGCGTCAGGACAACTAGGGTTAACGTCAGGACAACTAGGGTTAGCGTCAGGACAACTAGGGTTAGCGTCAGGACAAGTAGGGTTAGCGTCAGGACAACTAGGGTTAGCGTCAGGAAAACTAGGGTTAGCGTCAGGACAAGTAGAGTGAGCGTCAGGACAACTAGGGTTAGCGTCAGGACAACTAGGGTTAGCGTCAGGACAACTAGGGTTAGCGTCAGGACAATTAGTGTTAGCGTCAGGACAACTAGGGTTAGCTTCAGGACAACTAGGGTTAGCGTCAGGACAACTATGGTTAGCGTCAGGACAACTAGGGTTAGCGTCAGGACAAGTAGGGTTAGCGTCAGGACATGTAGGGTTAGCGTCAGGACAACTAGAGTTAGCGTCAGGACAACTAGGGTTAGCGTCAGGACAAGTAGGGTTAGCGTCAGGACAACTAGAGTTAGCGTCAGGACAACTAGGGTTAGCGTCAGGACAAGTAGGGTTAGCGTCAGGACAAGTAGGGTTAGCGTCAGGACAAGTAGGGTTAGCGTCAGGACAACTAGGGTTAGCGTCAGGACAACTAGGGTTAGCGTCAGGACAACTAGGGTTAGCGTCAGGACAAGTAGGGTTAGCGTCAGGACAAGTAGGGTTAGAGTCAGGAAAACTAGGGTTAGCGTCAGGACAACTAGGGTTAGCTTCAGCACAATTAGTGTTAGCGTCAGGACAACTAGGGTAAGCGTCAGGACAACTAGGGTTAGCGTCAGGACAACTAGGGTTAGCGTCAGGACAACTAGGGTTAGCGTCAGGACAACTAGGGTTAGCGTCAGGACAAGTAGGGTTAGCGTCAGGACAACTAGGGTTAGCGTCAGGACAACTAGGGTTAGCTTCAGCACAATTAGTGTTAGCGTCAGGACAACTAGGGTTAGCGTCAGGACAACTAGGGTTAGCGTCAGGACAACTATGGTTAGCGTCAGGACAAGTACGGTTAGCGTCAGGACAAGTAGGGTTAGAGTCAGGACAAGTAGGGTTAGCGTCAGGACAACTAGGGTTAGCGTCAGATCAACTAGGGTTAGCGTCAGGACAACTAGGGTTAGCGTCAGGACAACTAGGGTTAGCGTCAGGACAAGTAGGGTTAGCGTCAGGACAACTAGGGTTAGCGTCAGGACAACTAGGGTTAGCGTCAGGACAAGTAGGGTTAACGTCAGGACAACTAGGGTTAGCGTCAGGACAACTAGGGTTAGCGTCCGGACAACTAGGGTTAGCGTAAGGACAACTAGGGTTAGCGTCAGGACAAGTAGGGTTAGCATCAGGACAAGTAGGGTTAGCGTCAGGACAACTAGGGTTAGCGTCAGGACAACTAGGGTTAGCGTCAGGACAACTAGGGATAGCGTCAGGACAACTAGGGTTAGCGTCAGGACAACTAGGGTTAGCGTCAGGACAACTAGGGTTAGCGTCAGGACAAGTAGGGTTAGCGTCAGGACAACTAGGGTTAGCGTCAGGACAAGTAGGGTTAGCGTCAGGACAACTAGGGTTAGCGTCAGGGCAACTAGGGTTAGCGTCAGGACAACTAGGGTTAGGTCAGGACAACTAGGGTTAGCCTCAGGACAAGTAGGGTTAGCGTCAGGACAACTAGGGTTAGCGTTAGGAAAACTAGGGTTAGCGTCAGGACAAGTAGAGTTAGCGTCAGGACTACTAGGGTTAGCGTCAGGACAACTAGGGTTAGCGTCAGGACAACTAGGGTTAGCGTCAGGACAACTAGGGTTAGCGTCAGGACAAGTAGGGTTAGCGTCAGGACAACTAGGGTTAGCATCAGGACAACTAGGGTTAGCGTCAGGACAAGTAGGGTTAGCGTCAGGACAACTAGGGTTAGCATCAGGAGAACTAGGGTTAGCGTCAGGACAACTAGGGTTAGCGTCAGGACATGTAGGGTTAGCATCAGGACAACTAGGGTTAGCGTCAGGACAAGTAGGGTTAGCGTCAGGACAACTAGGGTTAGCGTCAGGACAAGTAGGGTTAGCATCAGGACAACTAGGGTTAGCGTCAGGACAACTAAGGTTAGCGTCAGGACAACTAGGGTTAGCGTCAGGACGGCTAGGGTTAGCGTCAGGACGACGGGTTAGCATCAGGACGACTAGGGTTAGCGTCAGGACAACTAGTGTTAGCGTCAGGACAACTAGGGTTAGCGTCAGGACAACTAGGGTTAGCGTCAGTACAACTAGGGTTAGCGTCATTTCAACTAGGGTTAGCGTCAGGACAACTAGGGTTAGCGTCAGGACAACTAGAGTTAGCGTCAGGACAACTAGGGTTAGCGTCAGGACAACTAGAGTTAGCGTCAGGACAACTAGGGTTAGCGTCAGGACAACTAGGGTTAGCCTCAGGACAACTAGGGTTAGCGTCAGGACAACTAGGGTTAGCATCAGGACAACTAGGGTTAGCGTCAGGACAACTAGGGTTAGCGTCAGAACAACTAGGGTTAGCGTCAGGACAACTAGGGTTAGCGTCAGGACAACTAGGGTTAGCGTCAGGACAAGTAGGGTTAGCGTCAGGACAAGTAGGGTTAGCGTCAGGACAAGTAGGGTTAGCGTCAGGACAACTAGGGTTAGCGTCAGGACAAGTAGGGTTAGCGTCAGGACAACTAGGGTTAGCGTCAGGACAATTAGTGTTAGCGTCAGGACAACTAGGGTTAGCGTCAGGACAACTATAGTTAGCGTCAGGACAACTAGGGTTAGCATCAGGACAAGTAGGGTTAGCGTCAGGACAACTAGAGTTAGCGTCAGGACAACTAGGGTTAGCGTCAGGACAACTAGCGTTAGCGTCAGGACAAGTAGGGTTAGCGTCAGGACAAGTAGGGTTAGCGTCAGGACAACTAGGGTTAGCGTCAGGACAACTAGGGTTAGCGTCAGGACGACTAGGGTTAGCGTCAGGACGACTAGGGTTAGCGTCAGGACAACTAGGGTTAGCGTCAGGACAACTAGTGTTAGCGTCAGGACAACTAGGGTTAGGGTCAGGACAACTAGGGTTAGCGTCAGGACAACTAGGGTTAGCGTCAGGACAAGTAGGGTTAGCGTCAGGACAACTAGGGTTAGCGTCAGGACAACTATGGTTAGCGTCAGGACAACTAGGGTTAGCGTCAGGACAAGTAGGGTTAGCGTCAGGACAAGTAGGGTTAGCGTCAGGACAACTAGGGTTAGCGTCAGGACAACTAGGGTTAGCGTCAGATCAACTAGGGTTAGCGTCAGGACAACTAGGGTTAGCGTCAGGACAACTAGGGTTAGCGTCAGGACAACTAGGGTTAGCGTCAGGACAAGTAGGGTTAGCGTCAGGACAATTAGGGTTAGCGTCAGGACAACTAGGGTTAGCGTTAGGACAAGTAGGGTTAGCGTCAGGACAACTAGGGATAGCGTCAGGACAACTAGGGTTAGCGTCAGGACAACTAGGGTTAGCGTCAGGACAACCAGGGCTAGCGTCAGGACAAGTAGGGTTAGCGTCAGGACATCTAGGGTTAGCGTCAGGACAACTAGGGTTAGCGTCAGGACAACTAGGGTTAGCGTCAGGACAACTAGGGTTGGTGTCAGGACAACTAGGGTAAGCGTCAGGACAACTAGGGTTAGCGTCAGGACAACTAGGGTTAGCGTCAGGACAAGTAGGGTTAGCGTCAGGACAACTAGGGTTAGCGTCAGGACAACTAGGGTTAGCGTCAGGACAAGTTGGGTTAGCGTCAGGACAACTAGGGTTAGCGTCAGGACAAGTAGGGTTAGCGTCAGGACAACTAGGGTTAGCGTCAGGACAACTAGGGTTAGCGTCAGGACAAGTAGGGTTAGCGTCAGGACAACTAGGGTTAGCGTCAGGACAACTAGGGTTAGCGTCAGGACAACTAGGGTTAGCGTCAGGACAACTAGGGTTAGCGTCAGGACAACTAGGGTTAGCGTCAGGACAAGTAGGGTTAGCGTCAGGACAACTAGGGTTAGCGTCAGGACAACTAGGGTTAGCTTCAGGACAACTAGGGTTAGCGTCAGGACAACTAGGTTTAGCGTCAGGACAAGTAGGGTTAGCGTCAGGACAACTAGGGTTAGCGTCAGGACAACTAGGGTTAGCGTCAGGACAACTAGGGTTAGCGTCAGGACAAGTAGGGTTAGCGTCAGGACAACTAGGGTTAGCGTCAGGACAACTAGGGTTAGCGTCAGGACAACTAGGGTTAGCGTCAGGACAAGTAGGGTTAGCGTCAGGACAACTAGGGTTAGCGTCAGGACAAGTAGGGTTAGCGTCAGGACAACTAGGGTTAGCGTCAGGACAACTAGGGTTAGCGTCAGGACAACTAGGGTTAGCGTCAGTGCAACTAGGGTTAGCGTCAGGACAAGTATTGTTAGCGTCAGGACAACTAGGGTTAGCGTCAGGACAACTAGGGTTAGCGTCAGGACAACTAGGGTTAGCGTCAGTGCAACTAGGGTTAGCGTCAGGACAAGTAGGGTTAGCGTCAGGACAACTAGGGTTAGCGTCAGGACAACTAGGGTTAGCGTCAGGACAACTAGGGTTAGCGTCAGGACAAGTAGGGTTAGCGTCAGGACAACTAGGGTTAGCGTCAGGACAACTAGGGTTAGCGTCAGGACAACTAGGGTTAGCGTCAGGACAAGTAGGGTTAGCGTCAGGACAACTAGGGTTAGCGTCAGGAAAACTAGGGTTAGCGTCAGGACAAGTAGGGTTAGCGTCAGGACAACTAGGGATAGCGTCAGGACAACTAGGGTTAGCGTCAGGACAACTAGGGTTAGCGTCAGGGCAACTAGGGTTAGCGTCAGGACAAGTAGGGTTAGCGTCAGGACAACTAGGGATAGCGTCAGGACAAGTAGGGTTAGCGACAGGACAACTAGGGTTAGCGTCAGGACAACTAGGGTTAGCGTCAGGACAAGTAGGGTTAGCGTCAGGACAACTAGGGTTAGCGTCAGGACAACTAGGATTAGCGTCAGGACAACTAGGGTTAGCGTCAGGACAACTAGGGTTAGCGTCAGGACAAGTAGCGTTAGCGTCAGGACAACTAGGGTTAGCGTCAGGAAAACTAGGGTTAGCGTCAGGACAAGTAGAGTTAGCTTCAGGACAACTAGGGTTAGCGTCAGGACAACTAGGGTTAGCGTCAGGACAACTAGGGTTAGCGTCAGGAGAACTAGGGTTAGCGTCAGGGCAACTAGGGTTAGCGTCAGGACAAGTAGGGTTAGCGTCAGGACTACTAGGGTTAGCGTCAGGACAAGTAGGGTTAGCGTCAGGACAACTAGGGTTAGCGTCAGGACAAGTAGGGTTAGCGTCAGGACAAGTAGGGTTAGCATCAGGACAACTAGGGTTAGCGTCAGGACAAGTAGGGTTAGCATCAGGACAAGTAGGGTTAGCGTCAGGACAAGTAGGGTTAGCGTCAGGACAACTAGGGTTAGCGTCAGGAAAACTAGGGTTAGCGTCAGGACAAGTAGAGTTAGCATCAGGACAACTAGGGTTAGCGTCAGGACAACTAGGGTTAGCGTCAGGACAACTAGGGTTAGCATCAGGACAACTAGGGTTAGCGTCAGGGCAACTAGGGTTAGCGTCAGGACAAGTAGGGTTAGCGTCAGGACAACTAGGGTTAGCGTCAGGACAACTAGGGTTATCGTCAGGACAACTAGGGATAGCGTCAGGACAAGTAGGGTTAGCGTCAGGACAACTAGGGTTAGCGTGAGGACAACTAGGATTAGCGTCAGGACAACTAGGGTTAGCGTCAGGACAACTAGGGTCAGCGTCAGGACAAGTAGGGTTAGCGTCAGGACAACTAGGGTTAGCGTAAGGAAAACTAGGGTTAGGGTCAGGACAAGTAGAGTTAGCGTCAGGACAACTAGGGTTAGCGTCAGGACAACTAGGGTTAGCGTCAGGACAACTATGGTTAGCGTCAGGACAACTAGGGTTAGCGTCAGGACAAGTAGGGTTAGCGTCAGGACAAGTAGGGTTAGCGTCAGGACAAGTAGGGTTAGCGTCAGGACAACTAGGGTTAGCGTCAGGACAACTAGGGTTAGCGTCAGATCAACTAGGGTTAGCGTCAGGACAACTAGGGTTAGCGTCAGGACAACTAGGGTTAGCGTCAGGACAACTAGGGTTAGCGTCAGGACAAGTAGGGTTAGCGTCAGGACAATTAGGGTTAGCGTCAGGACAACTAGGGTTAGCGTTAGGACAAGTAGGGTTAGCGTCAGGACAACTAGGGATAGCGTCAGGACAACTAGGGTTAGCGTCAGGACAACTAGGGTTAGCGTCAGGACAACCAGGGTTAGCGTCAGGACAAGTAGGGTTAGCGTCAGGACATCTAGGGTTAGCGTCAGGACAACTAGGGTTAGCGTCAGGACAACTAGGGTTAGCGTCAGGACAACTAGGGTTGGCAACAGGACAACTAGGGTAAGCGTCAGGACAACTAGGGTTAGCGTCAGGACAACTAGGGTTAGCGTCAGGACAAGTAGGGTTAGCGTCAGGACAACTAGGGTTAGCGTCAGGACAACTAGGGTTAGCGTCAGGACAAGTAGGGTTAGCGTCAGGACAACTAGGGTTAGCGTCAGGACAACTAGGGTTAGCGTCAGGACAAGTAGGGTTAGCGTCAGGACAACTAGGGTTAGCGTCAGGACAACTAGGGTTAGCGTCAGGACAAGTAGGGTTAGCGTCAGGACAACTAGGGTTAGCGTCAGGACAACTAGGGTTAGCGTCAGGACAACTATGGTTAGCTTCAGGACAACTAGGGTTAGCGTCAGGACAAGTAGGGTTAGCGTCAGGACAACTAGGGTTAGCGTCAGGACAACTAGGGTTAGCGTCAGGACAACTAGGGTTAGCGTCAGGACAACTAGGGTTAGCGTCAGGACAACTAGGGTTAGCGTCAGGACAAGTAGGGTTAGCGTCAGGACAACTAGGGTTAGCGTCAGGGCAACTAGGGTTAGCGTCAGGACAAGTAGGGTTAGCGTCAGGACAACTAGGGTTAGCGTCAGGACAACTAGGGTTAGCGTCAGGACAAGTAGGGTTAGCGTCAGGACAACTAGGGTTAGCGTCAGGACAACTAGGGTTAGTGTCAGGACAAGTAGGGTTAGCGTCAGGACAACTAGGGTTAGCGTCAGGACAACTAGGATTAGCGTCAGGACAACTAGGGTTAGCGTCAGGAAAACTAGGGTTAGCGTCAGGACAAGTAGAGTTAGCGTCAGGACAACTAGGGTTAGCGTCAGGACAACTAGGGTTAGCGTCAGGGCAACTAGGGTTAGCGTCAGGACAAGTAGGGTTAGCGTCAGGACAACTAGGGATAGCGTCAGGACAAGTAGGGTTAGCGTCAGGACAACTAGGGTTAGCGTCAGGACAACTAGGGTTAGCGTCAGGACAAGTAGGGTTAGCGTCAGGACAACTAGGGTTAGCGTCAGGACAACTAGGATTAGCGTCAGGACAACTAGGGTTAGCGTCAGGACAACTAGGGTTAGCGTCAGGACAAGTAGCGTTAGCGTCAGGACAACTAGGGTTAGCGTCAGGAAAACTAGGGTTAGCGTCAGGACAAGTAGAGTTAGCTTCAGGACAACTAGGGTTAGCGTCAGGACAACTAGGGTTAGCGTCAGGACAACTAGGGTTAGCGTCAGGAGAACTAGGGTTAGCGTCAGGGCAACTAGGGTTAGCGTCAGGACAAGTAGGGTTAGCGTCAGGACAACTAGGGTTAGCGTCAGGACAAGTAGGGTTAGCGTCAGGACAACTAGGGTTAGAGTCAGGACAAGTAGGGTTAGCGTCAGGACAAGTAGGGTTAGCATCAGGACAACTAGGGTTAGCGTCAGGACAAGTAGGGTTAGCATCAGGACAAGTAGGGTTAGCGTCAGGACAAGTAGGGTTAGCGTCAGGACAACTAGGGTTAGCGTCAGGAAAACTAGGGTTAGCGTCAGGACAAGTAGGGTTAGCATCAGGACAACTAGGGTTAGCGTCAGGACAACTAGGGTTAGCGTCAGGACAACTAGGGTTAGCATCAGGACAACTAGGGTTAGCGTCAGGGCAACTAGGGTTAGCGTCAGGACAAGTAGGGTTAGCGTCAGGACAACTAGGGTTAGCGTCAGGACAACTAGGGTTAGCGTCAGGACAACTAGGGATAGCGTCAGGACAAGTAGGGTTAGCGTCAGGACAACTAGGGTTAGCGTGAGGACAACTAGGATTAGCGTCAGGACAACTAGGGTTAGCGTCAGGACAACTAGGGTCAGCGTCAGGACAAGTAGGGTTAGCGTCAGGACAACTAGGGTTAGCGTAAGGAAAACTAGGGTTAGGGTCAGGACAAGTAGAGTTAGCGTCATGACAACTAGGGTTAGCGTCAGGACAACTAGGGTTAGCGTCAGGACAACTAGGGTTAGCGTCAGGACACCTAGGGTTAGCGTCAGGGCAACTAGGGTTAGCGTTAGGACAAGTAAGGTTAGCGTCAGGTCAACTAGGGTTAGCGTCAGGACAACTAGGGTTAGCGTCAGGACAAGTAGGGTTAGCATCAGGACAACTAGGGTTAGCGTCAGGACAAGTAGGGTTAGCGTCAGGACAACTAGGGTTAGCGTCAAGACAACTAGGGTTAGCGTCAGGACAACTAGGGTTAGCGTCAGGACAAGTAGGGTTAGCGTCAGGACAACTAGGGTTAGCGTCAGGAAAACTAGGGTTAGCGTCAGGACAAGTAGAGTTAGCGTCAGGACAACTAGGGTTAGCGTCAGGACAACTAGGGTTAGCGTCAGGACAACTAGGGTTAGCGTCAGGACAACTAGGATTAGCGTCAGGACAACTAGGGTTAGCGTCAGGACAAGTAGGGTTAGCGTCAGGACAACTAGGGTTAGCGTGAGGACAACTAGGATTAGCGTCAGGACAACTAGGGTTAGCGTCAGGACAACTAGGGTTAGCGTCAGGACAAGTAGGGTTAGCGTCAGGACAACTAGGGTTAGCGTCAGGAAAACTAGGGTTAGCATCAGGACAAGTAGAGTTTGCGTCAGGACAACTAGGGTTAGCGTCAGGACAACTAGGGTTAGCGTCAGGACAACTAGGGTTAGCGTCAGGACAACTAGGGTTAGCGTCAGGGCAACTAGGGTTAGCGTCAGGACAAGTAGGGTTAGCGTCAGGACAACTAGGGTTAGCGTCAGGACAACTAGGGTTAGCGTCAGGACAAGTAGGGTTAGCGTCAGGACAACTAGGGTTAGCGTCAGGACAAGTAGGGTTAGCGTCAGGACAACTAGGGTTAGCGTCAAGACAACTAGGGTTAGCGTCAGGACAACTAGGGTTAGCGTCAGGACAAGTAGGGTTAGCGTCAGGACAACTAGGGTTAGCGTCAGGAAAACTAGGGTTAGCGTCAGGACAAGTAGAGTTAGCATCAGGACAACTAGGGTTAGCGTCAGGACAACTAGGGTTAGCGTCAGGACAACTAGGGTTAGCGTCAGGACAACTAATGTTAGCGTTAGGACAACTAGGGTTAGCGTCAGGACAACTAGGGTTAGCGTCAGGACAAGTAGGGTTAGCGTCAGGACAACTAGGGTTAGCGTCAGGACAACTAGGGTTAGCGTCAGGACAAGTAGGGTTAGCATCAGGACAACTAGGGTTAGCGTCAGGACAAGTAGGGTTAGCGTCAGGACAACTAGGGTTAGCGTCAAGACAACTAGGGTTAGCGTCAGGACAACTAGGGTTAGCGTCAGGACAAGTAGGGTTAGCGTCAGGACAACTAGGGTTAGCGTCAGGAAAACTAGGGTTAGCGTCAGGACAAGTAGAGTTAGCGTCAGGACAACTAGGGTTAGCGTCAGGACAACTAGGGTTAGCGTCAGGACAACTAGGGTTAGCGTCAGGACAACTAGGATTAGCGTCAGGACAACTAGGGTTAGCGTCAGGACAAGTAGGGTTAGCGTCAGGACAACTAGGGTTAGCGTGAGGACAACTAGGATTAGTGTCAGGACAACTAGGGTTAGCGTCAGGACAACTAGGGTTAGCGTCAGGACAAGTAGGGTTAGCGTCAGGACAACTAGGGTTAGCGTCAGGAAAACTAGGGTTAGCATCAGGACAAGTAGAGTTTGCGTCAGGACAACTAGGGTTAGCGTCAGGACAACTAGGGTTAGCGTCAGGACAACTAGGGTTAGCGTCAGGACAACTAGGGTTAGCGTCAGGACAACTAGGGTTAGCGTCAGGGCAACTAGGGTTAGCGTCAGGACAAGTAGGGTTAGCGTCAGGACAACTAGGGTTAGCGTCAGGACAACTAGGGTTAGCGTCAGGACAACTAGGGTTAGCGTCAGGACAAGTAGGGTTAGCGTCAGGACAACTAGGGTTAGCGTCAGGACAAGTAGGGTTAGCGTCAGGACAACTAGGGTTAGCGTCAAGACAACTAGGGTTAGCGTCAGGACAACTAGGGTTAGCGTCAGGACAAGTAGGGTTAGCGTCAGGAAAACTAGGGTTAGCGTCAGGACAAGTAGAGTTAGCATCAGGACAACTAGGGTTAGCGTCAGGACAACTAGGGTTAGCGTCAGGACAACTAGGTTTAGCGTCAGGACAACTAATGTTAGCGTCAGGACAACTAGGGTTAGCGTCAGGACAACTAGGGTTAGCGTCAGGACAACTAGGGTTAGCGTCAGGACAACTAGGGTTAGCGTCAGGACAACTAGGGTTAGCGTCAGGACAAGTAGGGTTAGCATCAGGACAACTAGGGTTAGCGTCAGGACAAGTAGGGTTAGCGTCAGGACAACTAGGGTTTGCGTCAGGACAACTAGGGTTAGCGTCAGGACAACTAGGGTTAGCGTCAGGACATGTAGGGTTAGCGTCAGGACATACTAGGGTTAGCGTCAGGACAACTAGGGTTAGCGTCAGGACAACTAGGGTTAGCGTCAGGACAACTAGGGTTAGCGTCAGGAGAACTAGGGTTAGCGTCAGGGCAACTAGGGTTAGCGTCAGGACAAGTAGGGTTAGCGTCAGGACAACTAGGGTTAGCGTCAGGACAACTAGGGTTAGCGTCAGGACAACTAGGGTTAGCGTCAGGACAAGTAGGGTTAGCGTCAGGACAACTAGGGTTAGCGTCAGGAAAACTAGGGTTAGCGTCAGGACAAGTAGAGTTAGCGTCAGGACAACTAGGGTTAGCGTCAGGACAACTAGGGTTAGCGTCAGGACAACTAGGGTTAGCGTCAGGACAATTAGTGTTAGCGTCAGGACAACTAGGGTTAGCGTCAGGACAACTAGGGTTAGCGTCAGGACAACTATGGTTAGCGTCAGGACAACTAGGGTTAGCGTCAGGACAAGTAGGGTTAGCGTCAGGACATGTAGGGTTAGCGTCAGGACAACTAGAGTTAGCGTCAGGACAACTAGGGTTAGCGTCAGGACAAGTAGGGTTAGCGTCAGGACAACTAGAGTTAGCGTCAGGACAACTAGGGTTAGCGTCAGGACAAGTAGGGTTAGCGTCAGGACAAGTAGGGTTAGCGTCAGGACAAGTAGGGTTAGCGTCAGGACAACTAGGGTTAGCGTCAGGACAACTAGGGTTAGCGTCAGGACGACTAGGGTTAGCGTCAGGACGACTAGGGTTAGCGTCAGGACGACTAGGGTTAGCGTCAGGACAACTAGGGTTAGCGTCAGGACAACTAGGGTTAGCGTCAGGACAACTAGTGTTAGCGTCAGGACAACTAGGGTTAGCGTCAGGACAACTAGGGTTAGCGTCAGGACAAGTAGGGTTAGCGTCAGGACAAGTAGGGTTAGCGTCAGGACAACTAGGGTTAGCGTCAGGACAACTAGGGTTAGCTTCAGCACAATTAGTGTTAGCGTCAGGACAACTAGGGTTAGCGTCAGGACAACTAGGGTTAGCGTCAGGACAACTATGGTTAGCGTCAGGACAGCTAGGGTTAGTGTCAGGACAAGTAGGGTTAGCGTCAGGACAAGTAGGGTTAGCGTCAGGACAAGTAGGGTTAGCGTCAGGACAACTAGGGTTAGCGTCAGATCAACTAGGGTTAGCGTCAGGACAACTAGGGTTAGCGTCAGGACAACTAGGGTTAGCGTCAGGACAAGTAGGGTTAGCGTCAGGACAACTAGGGTTAGCGTCAGGACAACTAGGGTTAGCGTCAGGACAACTAGGGTTAGCGTCAGGACAACTATGGTTAGCGTCAGGACAACTAGGGTTAGCGTCAGGACAAGTAGGGTTAGCGTCAGGACATGTAGGGTTAGCGTCAGGACAACTAGAGTTAGCGTCAGGACAACTAGGGTTAGCGTCAGGACAAGTAGGGTTAGCGTCAGGACATGTAGGGTTAGCGTCAGGACAACTAGAGTTAGCGTCAGGACAACTAGGGTTAGCGTCAGGAAGACTAGGGTTAGCGTCAGGACAACTAGGGTTAGCGTCAGGACAACTAGGGTTAGCGTCAGGACAACTAGTGTTAGCGTCAGGACAACTAGGGTTAGCGTCAGGACAAGTAGGGTTAGCGTCAGGACAAGTAGGGTTAGCGTCAGGACAACTAGGGTTAGCGTCAGGACAACTAGGGTTAGCTTCAGCACAATTAGTGTTAGCGTCAGGACAACTAGGGTTAGCGTCAGGACAACTAGGGTTAGCGTCAGGACAACTATGGTTAGCGTCAGGACAACTAGGGTTAGTGTCAGGACAAGTAGGGTTAGCGTCAGGACAAGTAGGGTTAGCGTCAGGACAAGTAGGGTTAGCGTCAGGACAACTAGGGTTAGCGTCAGATCAACTAGGGTTAGCGTCAGGACAACTAGGGTTAGCGTCAGGACAACTAGGGTTAGCGTCAGGACAAGTAGGGTTAGCGTCAGGACAACTAGGGTTAGCGTCAGGACAACTAGGGTTAGCGTCAGGAGAAGTAGGGTTAGCATCAGGACAACTAGGGTTAGCGTCAGGACAACTAGGGTTAGCGTCAGGACAACTAGGGTAAGCGTCAGGACAACTAGGGTTAGCGTCAGGACAAGTAGGGTTAGCATCAGGACAACTAGGGTTAGCGTCAGGACAAGTAGGGTTAGCGTCAGGACAACTAGGGTTAGCGTCAAGACAACTAGGGTTAGCGTCAGGACAACTAGGGTTAGCGTCAGGACAAGTAGGGTTAGCGTCAGGACAACTAGGGTTAGCGTCAGGAAAACTAGGGTTAGCGTCAGGACAAGTAGAGTTAGCGTCAGGACAACTAGGGTTAGCGTCAGGACAACTAGGGTTAGCGTCAGGACAACTAGGGTTAGCGTCAGGACAACTAGGATTAGCGTCAGGACAACTAGGGTTAGCGTCAGGACAAGTAGGGTTAGCGTCAGGACAACTAGGGTTAGCGTGAGGACAACTAGGATTAGCGTCAGGACAACTAGGGTTAGCGTCAGGACAACTAGGGTTAGCGTCAGGACAAGTAGGGTTAGCGTCAGGACAACTAGGGTTAGCGTCAGGAAAACTAGGGTTAGCGTCAGGACAAGTAGAGTTTGCGTCAGGACAACTAGGGTTAGCGTCAGGACAACTAGGGTTAGCGTCAGGACAACTAGGGTTAGCGTCAGGACAACTAGGGTTAGCGTCAGGACAACTAGGGTTAGCGTCAGGGCAACTAGGGTTAGCGTCAGGACAAGTAGGGTTAGCGTCAGGACAACTAGGGTTAGCGTCAGGACAACTAGGGTTAGCGTCAGGACAACTAGGGTTAGCGTCAGGACAAGTAGGGTTAGCGTCAGGACAACTAGGGTTAGCGTCAGGACAAGTAGGGTTAGCGTCAGGACAACTAGGGTTAGCGTCAAGACAACTAGGGTTAGCGTCAGGACAACTAGGGTTAGCGTCAGGACAAGTAGGGTTAGCGTCAGGATAACTAGGGTTAGCGTCAGGAAAACTAGGGTTAGCGTCAGGACAAGTAGAGTTAGCATCAGGACAACTAGGGTTAGCGTCAGGACAACTAGGGTTAGCGTCAGGACAACTAGGGTTAGCGTCAGGACAACTAATGTTAGCGTCAGGACATGTAGGGTTAGCGTCAGGACAACTAGGGTTAGCGTCAGGACAAGTAGGGTTAGCGTCAGGACAACTAGGGTTAGCGTCAGGACAACTAGGGTTAGCGTCAGGACAAGTAGGGTTAGCATCAGGACAACTAGGGTTAGCGTCAGGACAAGTAGGGTTAGCGTCAGGACAACTAGGGTTTGCGTCAGGACAACTAGGGTTAGCGTCAGGACAACTAGGGTTAGCGTCAGGACATGTAGGGTTAGCGTCAGGACAACTAGGGTTAGCGTCAGGACAACTAGGGTTAGCGTCAGGACAACTAGGGTTAGCGTCAGGACAACTAGGGTTAGCGTCAGGAGAACTAGGGTTAGCGTCAGGGCAACTAGGGTTAGCGTCAGGACAAGTAGGGTTAGCGTCAGGACAACTAGGGTTAGCGTCAGGACAAGTAGGGTTAGCGTCAGGACAACTAGGGTTAGAGTCAGGACAATTAGTGTTAGCGTCAGAACAACTAGGGTTAGCGTCAGGACAACTAGGGTTAGCGTCAGGACAACTATGGTTAGCGTCAGGACAAGTACGGTTAGCGTCAGGACAAGTAGGGTTAGCGTCAGGACAAGTAGGGTTAGCGTCAGGACAACTAGGGTTAGCGTCAGATCAACTAGGGTTAGCGTCAGGACAACTAGGGTTAGCGTCAGGACAACTAGGGTTAGCGTCAGGACAACTAGGGTTAGCGTCAGGACAAGTAGGGTTAGCGTCAGGACAACTAGGGTTAGCGTCAGGACAAGTAGGGTTAGCGTCAGGACAACTAGGGTTAGCGTCAGGACAACTAGGGTTAGCATCAGGACAACTAGGGTTAGCGTCAGGACAACTAGGGTTAGTGTCAGGACAACTAGGGTTAGCGTCAGGACTACCAGGGTTAGCGTCAGGACAAGTAGGGTTAGCGTCAGGACATCTAGGGTTAGCGTCAGGACAACTAGGGTTAGCGTCAGGACAACTAGGGTTAGCGTCAGGACAACTAGGGTTAGCGTCAGGACAACTAGGTTAAGCGTCAGGACAACTAGGGTTAGCGTCAGGACAACTAGGGTTAGCGTCAGGACAAGTAGGGTTAGCGTCAGGACAACTAGGGTTAGCGTCAGGACAACTAGGGTTAGCGTCAGGACAAGTAGGGTTAGCGTCAGGACAACTAGGGTTAGCGTCAGGACAAGTAGGGTTAGCGTCAGGACAACTAGGGTTAGCGTCAGGACAACTAGGGTTAGCGTCAGGACAAGTAGGGTTAGCGTCAGGACAACTAGGGTTAGCGTCAGGACAACTAGGGTTAGCGTCAGGACAACTAGGGTTAGCGTCAGGACAAGTAGGGTTAGCATCAGGACAACTAGGGTTAGCGTCAGGACAAGTAGGGTTAGCGTCAGGACAACTAGGGTTAGCGTCAGGACAACTAGGGTTAGCGTCAGGACAAGTAGGGTTAGCGTCAGGACAACTAGGGTTAGCGTCAGGACAACTAGGGTTAGCGTCAGGACAACTAGGGTTAGCGTCAGGACAACTAGGGTTAACGTCAGGACAACCAGGGTTAGCGTCAGGACAACTAGGGTTAGCGTCAGGACAACTAGGGTTAGCGTCAGGACAACTAGGGTTAGCGTCAGGACAACTAGGGTAAGCGTCAGGACAACTAGGGTTAGCGTCAGGACAACTAGGGTTAGCGTCAGGACAAGTAGGGTTAGCGTCAGGACAACTAGGGTTAGCGTCAGGACAAGTAGGGTTAGCGTCAGGACAACTAGGGTTAGCGTCAGGACAACTAGGGTTAGCTTCAGCACAATTAGTGTTAGCGTCAGGACAACTAGGGTTAGCGTCAGGACAACTAGGGTTAGCATCAGGACAACTAGGGTTAGCGTCAGGACAACTATGGTTAGCGTCAGGACAAGTACGGTTAGCGTCAGGACAAGTAGGGTTAGCGTCAGGACAAGTAGGGTTAGCGTCAGGACAACTAGGGTTAGCGTCAGATCAACTAGGGTTAGCGTCAGGACAACTAGGGTTAGCGTCAGGACAACTAGGGTTAGCGTCAGGACAACTAGGGTTAGCGTCAGGACAAGTAGGGTTAGCGTCAGGACAACTAGGGTTAGCGTCAGGACAAGTAGGGTTAGCGTCAGGACAACTAGGGTTAGCGTCAGGACAACTAGGGTTAGCATCAGGACAACTAGGGTTAGCGTCAGGACAACTAGGGTTAGTGTCAGGACAACTAGGGTTAGCGTCAGGACAACCAGGGTTAGCGTCAGGACAAGTAGGGTTAGCGTCAGGACATCTAGGGTTAGCGTCAGGACAACTAGGGTTAGCGTCAGGACAACTAGGGTTAGCGTCAGGACAACTAGGTTAAGCGTCAGGACAACTAGGGTTAGCGTCAGGACAACTAGGGTTAGCGTCAGGACAAGTAGGGTTAGCGTCAGGACAACTAGGGTTAGCGTCAGGACAACTAGGGTTAGCGTCAGGACAAGTAGGGTTAGCGTCAAGACAACTAGGGTTAGCGTCAGGACAAGTAGGGTTAGCGTCAGGACAACTAGGGTTAGCGTCAGGACAACTAGGGTTAGCGTCAGGACAAGTAGGGTTAGCGTCAGGACAACTAGGGTTAGCGTCAGGACAACTAGGGTTAGCGTCAGGACAACTAGGGTTAGCGTAAGGACAACTAGGGTTAGCGTCAGGACAAGTAGGGTTAGCGTCAGGACAAGTAGGGTTAGCGTCAGGACAACTAGGGTTAGCGTCAGGACAACTAGGGTTAGCGTAAGGACAACTAGGGTTAGCGTCAGGACAAGTAGGGTTAGCGTCAGGACAACTAGGGTTAGCGTCAGGACAACTAGGGTTAGCGTCAGGACAAGTAGGGTTAGCGTCAGGACAACTAGGGTTAGCGTCAGGACAACTAGGGTTAGCGTCAGGACAAGTAGGGTTAGCGTCAGGACAACTAGGGTTAGCGTCAGGACAACTAGGGTTAGCGTCAGGACAAGTAGGGTTAGCGTCAGGACAACTAGGGTTAGCGTCAGGACAACTAGGGTTAGCGTCAGGACAAGTAGGGTTAGCGTCAGGACAACTATGGTTAGCGTCAGGACAAGTAGGGTTAGCGTCAGGACAACTAGGGTTAGCGTCAGGACAACTAGGGTTAGCGTCAGGACAAGTAGGGTTAGCGTCAGGACAACTAGGGTTAGCGTCAGGACAACTAGGGTTAGCGTCAGGACAACCAGGGTTAGCGTAAGGACAACTAGGGTTAGCGTCAGAACAAGTAGGGTTAGCGTCAGGACAAGTAGGGTTAGCGTCAGGACAACTAGGGTTAGCGTCAGGACAACTAGGGTTAGCGTCAGGACAAGTAGGGTTAGCGTCAGGACAACTAGGGTTAGCGTCAGGACAACTAGGGTTAGCGTCAGGACAAGTAGGGTTAGCGTCAGGACAACTAGGGTTAGCGTCAGGGCAACTAGGGTTAGCCACAGGACAAGTAGGGTTAGCGTCAGGACAACTAGGGTTAGCATCAGGACAACTAGGGTTAGCGTCAGGACAACTAGGGTTAGCGTCAGGACAACTAGGGTTAGCGTCAGGACAAGTAGGGTTAGCGTCAGGACAACTAGGGTTAGCGTCAGGACAACTAGGGTTAGCGTCAGGACAAGTAGGGTTAGCGTCAGGACAACTAGGGTTAGCGTCAGGACAACTAGGGTTAGCGTCAGGACAACTAGGGTTAGCGTCAGGACAAGTAGGGTTAGCGTCAGGACAACTAGGGTTAGCGTTAGGAAAACTAGGGTTAGCGTCAGGACAAGTAGAGTTAGCGTCAGGACTACTAGGGTTAGCGTCAGGACAACTAGGGTTAGCGTCAGGACAACTAGGGTTAGCATCAGGACAACTAGGGTTAGCGTCAGTACAACTAGGGTTAGCGTCATTTCAACTAGGGTTAGCGTCAGGACAACTAGGGTTAGCGTCAGGACAACTAGGGTTAGCGTCAGGACAACTAGGGTTATCCTCAGGACAACTAGGGTTAGCGTCAGGACAACTAGGGTTAGCGTCAGGACAACTAGGGTTAGCGTCAGGACAACTAGAGTTAGCGTCAGGACAACTAGGGTTAGCCTCAGGACAACTAGGGTTAGCGTCAGGACAACTAGGGTTAGCGTCAGGACAACTAGGGTTAGCGTCAGGACAACTAGGGTTAGCGTCAGAACAACTAGGGTTAGCGTCAGGACAACTAGGGTTAGCGTCAGGACAACTAGGGTTAGCGTCAGGACAAGTAGGGTTAGCGTCAGGACAAGTAGGGTTAGCATCAGGACAAGTAGGGTTAGCGTCAGGACAACTAGGGTTAGCGTCAGGACAAGTAGGGTTAGCGTCAGGACAACTAGGGTTAGCGTCAGGACAATTAGTGTTAGCGTCAGGACAACTAGGGTTAGCGTCAGGACAACTAGGGTTAGCGTCAGGACAACTATGGTTAGCGTCAGGACAACTAGGGTTAGCGTCAGGACAAGTAGGGTTAGCGTCAGGACATGTAGGGTTAGCGTCAGGACAACTAGAGTTAGCGTCAGGACAACTAGGGTTAGCGTCAGGACAAGTAGGGTTAGCGTCAGGACAACTAGAGTTAGCGTCAGGACAACTAGGGTTAGCGTCAGGACAACTAGGGTTAGCGTCAGGACAAGTAGGGTTAGCGTCAGGACAAGTAGGGTTAGCGTCAGGACAACTAGGGTTAGCGTCAGGACAACTAGGGTTAGCGTCATGACAACTAGGGTTAGCGTCAGGACGACTAGGGTTAGCGTCAGGACGACTAGGGTTAGCGTCAGGACGACTAGGGTTAGCGTCAGGACAACTAGGGTTAGCGTCAGGCCAACTAGGGTTAGCGTCAGGACAACTAGTGTTAGCGTCAGGACAACTAGGGTTAGGGTCAGGACAACTAGGGTTAGCGTCAGGACAACTAGGGTTAGCGTCAGGACAAGTAGGGTTAGCGTCAGGACAAGTAGGGTTAGCGTCAGGACAACTAGGGTTAGCGTCAGGACAACTAGGGTTAGCTTCAGCACAATTAGTGTTAGCGTCAGGACAACTAGGGTTAGCGTCAGGACAACTAGGGTTAGCGTCAGGACAACTAGGGTTAGCGTCAGGACAACTATGGTTAGCGTCAGGACAACTAGGGTTAGCGTCAGGACAAGTAGGGTTAGCGTCAGGACAAGTAGGGTTAGCGTCAGGACAACTAGGGTTAGCGTCAGATCAACTAGGGTTAGCGTCAGGACAACTAGGGTTAGCGTCAGGACAACTAGGGTTAGCGTCAGGACAACTAGGGTTAGCGTCAGGACAAGTAGGGTTAGCGTCAGGACAACTAGAGTTAGCGTCAGGACAACTAGGGTTAGCGTCAGGACAAGTAGTGTTAGCGTCAGGACAACTAGGGTTAGCGTCAGGACAACTAGGGTTAGCGTCAGGACAACTAGGGTTAGCGTCAGGACAACCAGGGATAGCGTCAGGACAAGTAGGGTTAGCGTCAGGACATCTAGGGTTAGCGTCAGGACAACTAGGGTTAGCGTCAGGACAACTAGGGTTAGCGTCAGGACAAGTAGGGTTAGCGTCAGGACAACTAGGGTTAACGTCAGGACAACTAGGGTTAGCGTCAGGACAACTAGGGTTAGCGTCAGGACAAGTAGGGTTAGCGTCAGGACAACTAGGGTTAGCGTCAGGAAAACTAGGGTTAGCGTCAGGACAAGTAGAGTTAGCGTCAGGACAACTAGGGTTAGCGTCAGGACAACTAGGGTTAGCGTCAGGACAACTAGGGTTAGCGTCAGGACAATTAGTGTTAGCGTCAGGACAACTAGGGTTAGCGTCAGGACAACTAGGGTTAGCGTCAGGACAACTATGGTTAGCGTCAGGACAACTAGGGTTAGCGTCAGGACAAGTAGGGTTAGCGTCAGGACATGTAGGGTTAGCGTCAGGACAACTAGAGTTAGCGTCAGGACAACTAGGTTTAGCGTCAGGACAAGTAGGGTTAGCGTCAGGACAACTAGAGTTAGCGTCAGGACAACTAGGGTTAGCGTCAGGACAAGTAGGGTTAGCGTCAGGACAAGTAGGGTTAGCGTCAGGACAAGTAGGGTTAGCGTCAGGACAAGTAGGGTTAGCGTCAGGACAACTAGGGTTAGCGTCAGGACAACTAGGGTTAGCGTCAGGACGACTAGGGTTAGCGTCAGGACGACTAGGGTTAGCGTCAGGACAACTAGGGTTAGCGTCAGGACAAGTAGGGTTAGCGTCAGGACAAGTAGGGTTAGCGTCAGGACAAGTAGGGTTAGCGTCAGGACAACTAGGGTTAGCGTCAGGACAACTAGGGTTAGCGTCAGGACGACTAGGGTTAGCGTCAGGACGACTAGGGTTAGCGTCAGGACAACTAGGGTTAGCGTCAGGACAAGTAGGGTTAGCGTCAGGACAAGTAGGGTTAGCGTCAGGACAAGTAGGGTTAGCGTCAGGACAAGTAGGGTTAGCGTCAGGACAAGTAGGGTTAGCGTCAGGACAACTAGGGTTAGCGTCAGGACGACTAGGGTTAGCGTCAGGTCGACTAGGGTTAGCGTCAGGACGACTAGGGTTAGAGTCAGGACAACTAGGGTTAGCGTCAGGACAACTAGGGTTAGCGTCAGGACAACTAGTGTTAGCGTCAGGACAACTAGGGTTAGCGTCAGGACAACTAGGGTTAGCGTCAGGACAAGTAGGGTTAGCGTCAGGACAACTAGGGTTAGCGTCAGAACAACTAGGGTTAGCGTCAGGACAACTAGGGTTAGCGTCAGGACAACTAGGGTTAGCGTCAGGACAAGTAGGGTTAGCGTCAGGACAAGTAGGGTTAGCATCAGGACAAGTATGGTTAGCGTCAGGACAACTAGGGTTAGCGTCAGGACAACTAGGGTTAGCGTCAGGACAACTAGTGTTAGCGTCAGGACAACTAGGGTTAGGGTCAGGACAACTAGGGTTAGCGTCAGGACAACTAGGGTTAGCGTCAGGACAAGTAGGGTTAGCGTCAGGACAAGTAGGGTTAGCGTCAGGACAACTAGGGTTAGCGTCAGGACAACTAGGGTTAGCTTCAGCACAATTAGTGTTAGCGTCAGGACAACTAGGGTTAGCGTCAGGACAACTAGGGTTAGCGTCAGGACAACTAGGGTTAGCATCAGGACAACTATGGTTAGCGTCAGGACAACTAGGGTTAGCGTCAGGACAAGTAGGGTTAGCGTCAGGACAAGTAGGGTTAGCGTCAGGACAACTAGGGTTAGCGTCAGGACAAGTAGGGTTAGCGTCAGGACAACTAGGGTTAGCGTCAGGACAACTAGGGTTAGCGTCAGGACAAGTAGGGTTAGCGTCAGGACAACTAGGGTTAGCGTCAGGACAACTAGGGTTAGCGTCAGGACAACTAGGGTTAGCGTCAGGACAACCAGGGTTAGCGTCAGGACAAGTAGGGTTAGCGTCAGGACATCTAGGGTTAGCGTCAGGACAACTAGGGTTAGCGTCAGGACAACTAGGGTTAGCGTCAGGACAACTAGGGTAAGCGTCAGGACAACTAGGGTTAGCGTCAGGACAACTAGGGTTAGCGTCAGGACAACTAGGGTTAGCGTCAGGACAACTAGGGTTAGCGTCAGGACAAGTTGGGTTAGCGTCAGGACAACTAGGGTTAGCGTCAGGACAAGTAGGGTTAGCGTCAGGACAAGTAGGGTTAGCGTCAGGACAACTAGGGTTAGCGTCAGGACAACTAGGGTTAGCGTAAGGACAACTAGGGTTAGCGTCAGGACAACTAGGGTTAGCGTCAGGACAAGTAGGGTTAGCGTCAGGACAACTAGGGTTAGCGTCAGGACAACTAGGGTTAGCGTCAGGGCAACTAGGGTTAGCGTCAGGACAAGTAGGGTTAGCGTCAGGACAACTAGGGTTAGCATCAGGACAACTAGGGTTAGCGTAGGATCAACTAGGGTTAGCGTCAGGACAACTAGGGTTAGCGTCAGGACAACTAGGGTTAGCGTCAGGACAACTAGGGTTAGCGTCAGGACAAGTAGGGTTAGCGTCAGGACAACTAGGGTTAGCATCAGGACAACTAGGGTTAGCGGCAGGACAAGTAGGGTTAGCGTCAGGACAACTAGGGTTAGCGTCAGTACAACTAGGGTTAGCGTCAGGACAACTACGGTTAGCTTCAGGACAACTAGGGTTAGCGTCAGGACAACCAGGGTTAGCGTCAGGACAAGTAGGGTTAGCGTCAGGACATCTAGGGTTAGCGTCAGGACAACTAGGGTTAGCGTCAGGACAACTAGGGTTAGCGTCAGGACAACTAGGGTTAGCGTCAGGACAACTAGGGTAAGCGTCAGGACAACTAGGGTTAGCGTCAGGACAACTAGGGTTAGCGTCAGGACAAGTAGGGTTAGCGTCAGGACAACTAGGGTTAGCGTCAGGACAACTAGGGTTAGCGTCATTACAAGTAGGGTTAGCGTCAGGACAACTAGGGTTAGCGTCAGGACAAGTAGGGTTAGCGTCAGGACAACTAGGGTTAGCGTCAGGACAACTAGGGTTAGCGTCAGGACAAGTAGGGTTAGCGTCAGGACAACTAGGGTTAGCGTCAGGACAACTAGGGTTAGCGTCAGGACAAGTAGGGTTAGCGTCAGGACAACTAGGGTTAGCGTCAGGACAACTAGGGTTAGCGTCAGGGCAACTAGGGTTAGCGTCAGGACAAGTAGGGTTAGCGTCAGGACAACTAGGGTTAGCATCAGGACAACTAGGGTTAGCGTCAGGACAACTAGGGTTAGCGTCAGGACAAGTAGGGTTAGCGTCAGGACAAGTAGGGTTAGAGTCAGGACAACTAGGGTTAGCGTCAGGACAACTAGGGTTAGCGTCAGGACAACTAGGGTTAGCGTCAGGACAACTAGGGCTAGCGTCAGGACAACTAGGGTTAGCGTCAGGACAAGTAGGGTTAGCGTCAGGACAACTACGGTTAGCGTCAGGAAAACTAGGGTTAGCGTCAGGACAAGTGGAGTTAGCGTCAGGACTGCTAGGTTTAGCGTCAGGACAACTAGGGTTAGCGTCAGGACAACTAGGGTTAGCGTCAGGACAACTAGGGTTAGCGTCAGGACAACTAGGGTTAGCGTCAGGACAAGTAGGGTTAGCGTCAGGACAACTAGAGTTAGCGTCAGGACAACTAGGGTTAGCGTCAGGACAACTAGGGTTAGCGTCAGGACAACTAGGGTTAGCGTCAGGACGACTAGGGTTAGCGTCAGGACGACTAGGGTTAGCGTCAGGACGACTAGGGTTAGCGTCAGGACAACTAGGGTTAGCGTCAGGCCAACTAGGGTTAGCGTCAGGACAACTAGTGTTAGCGTCAGGACAACTAGGGTTAGGGTCAGGACAACTAGGGTTAGCGTCAGGACAACTAGGGTTAGCGTCAGGACAAGTAGGGTTAGCGTCAGGACAAGTAGGGTTAGCGTCAGGACAACTAGGGTTAGCGTCAGGACAACTAGGGTTAGCTTCAGCACAATTAGTGTTAGCGTCAGGACAACTAGGGTTAGCGTCAGGACAACTAGGGTTAGCGTCAGGACAACTAGGGTTAGCGTCAGGACAACTATGGTTAGCGTCAGGACAACTAGGGTTAGCGTCAGGACAAGTAGGGTTAGCGTCAGGACAACTAGGGTTAGCGTCAGGACAACTAGGGTTAGCGTAAGGACAACTAGGGTTAGCGTCAGGACAACTAGGGTTAGCGTCAGGACAAGTAGGGTTAGCGTCAGGACAACTAGGGTTAGCGTCAGGACAACTAGGGTTAGCGTCAGGGCAACTAGGGTTAGCGTCAGGACAAGTAGGGTTAGCGTCAGGACAACTAGGGTTAGCATCAGGACAACTAGGGTTAGCGTAGGATCAACTAGGGTTAGCGTCAGGACAACTAGGGTTAGCGTCAGGACAACTAGGGTTAGCGTCAGGACAACTAGGGTTAGCGTCAGGACAAGTAGGGTTAGCGTCAGGACAACTAGGGTTAGCATCAGGACAACTAGGGTTAGCGTCAGGACAAGTAGGGTTAGCGTCAGGACAACTAGGGTTAGCGTCAGGACAACTAGGGTTAGCGTCAGGACAACTACGGTTAGCTTCAGGACAACTAGGGTTAGCGTCAGGACAACCAGGGTTAGCGTCAGGACAAGTAGGGTTAGCGTCAGGACATCTAGGGTTAGCGTCAGGACAACTAGGGTTAGCGTCAGGACAACTAGGGTTAGCGTCAGGACAACTAGGGTTAGCGTCAGGACAACTAGGGTAAGCGTCAGGACAACTAGGGTTAGCGTCAGGACAACTAGGGTTAGCGTCAGGACAAGTAGGGTTAGCGTCAGGACAACTAGGGTTAGCGTCAGGACAACTAGGGTTAGCGTCATTACAAGTAGGGTTAGCGTCAGGACAACTAGGGTTAGCGTCAGGACAAGTAGGGTTAGCATCAGGACAACTAGGGTTAGCGTCAGGACAACTAGGGTTAGCGTCAGGACAAGTAGGGTTAGCGTCAGGACAACTAGGGTTAGCGTCAGGACAACTAGGGTTAGCGTCAGGACAACTAGGGTTAGCGTCAGGACAAGTAGGGTTAGCGTCAGGACAACTAGGGTTAGCGTCAGGACAACTAGGGTTAGCGTCAGGGCAACTAGGGTTAGCGTCAGGACAAGTAGGGTTAGCGTCAGGACAACTAGGGTTAGCATCAGGACAACTAGGGTTAGCGTCAGGACAACTAGGGTTAGCGTCAGGACAAGTAGGGTTAGCGTCAGGACAAGTAGGGTTAGCGTCAGGACAACTAGGGTTAGCGTCAGGACAACTAGGGTTAGCGTCAGGACAACTAGGGTTAGCGTCAGGACAACTAGGGTTAGCGTCAGGACAAGTAGGGTTAGCGTCAGGACAACTACGGTTAGCGTCAGGAAAACTAGGGTTAGCGTCAGGACAAGTGGAGTTAGCGTCAGGACTGCTAGGTTTAGCGTCAGGACAACTAGGGTTAGCGTCAGGACAACTAGGGTTAGCATCAGGACAACTAGGGTTAGCGTCAGGACAACTAGGGTTAGCGTCAGGACAAGTAGGGTTAGCGTCAGGACAACTAGAGTTAGCGTCAGGACAACTAGGGTTAGCGTCAGGACAACTAGGGTTAGCGTCAGGACAACTAGGGTTAGCGTCAGGACGACTAGGGTTAGCGTCAGGACGACTAGGGTTAGCGTCAGGACGACTAGGGTTAGCGTCAGGACAACTAGGGTTAGCGTCAGGCCAACTAGGGTTAGCGTCAGGACAACTAGTGTTAGCGTCAGGACAACTAGGGTTAGGGTCAGGACAACTAGGGTTAGCGTCAGGACAACTAGGGTTAGCGTCAGGACAAGTAGGGTTAGCGTCAGGACAAGTAGGGTTAGCGTCAGGACAACTAGGGTTAGCGTCAGGACAACTAGGGTTAGCTTCAGCACAATTAGTGTTAGCGTCAGGACAACTAGGGTTAGCGTCAGGACAACTAGGGTTAGCGTCAGGACAACTAGGGTTAGCGTCAGGACAACTATGGTTAGCGTCAGGACAACTAGGGTTAGCGTCAGGACAAGTAGGGTTAGCGTCAGGACAAGTAGGGTTAGCGTCAGGACAACTAGGGTTAGCGTCAGGACAACTAGGGTTAGCGTCAGGACAAGTAGGGTTAGCGTCAGGACAACTAGGGTTAGCGTCAGGACAACTAGGGTTAGCGTCAGGACAAGTAGGGTTAGCGTCAGGACAACTAGGGTTAGCGTCAGGACAACTAGGGTTAGCATCAGGACAACTAGGGTTAGCGTCAGGACAACCAGGGTTAGCGTCAGGACAAGTAGGGTTAGCGTCAGGACATCTAGGGTTAGCGTCAGGACAACTAGGGTTAGCGTCAGGACAACTAGGGTTAGCGTCAGGACAACTAGGGTAAGCGTCAGGACAACTAGGGTTAGCGTCAGGACAACTAGGGTTAGCGTCAGGACAAGTAGGGTTAGCGTCAGGACAACTAGGGTTAGCGTCAGGACAACTAGGGTTAGCGTCAGGACAAGTTGGGTTAGCGTCAGGACAACTAGGGTTAGCGTCAGGACAAGTAGGGTTAGCGTCAGGACAACTAGGGTTAGCGTCAGGACAACTAGGGTTAGCGTCAGGACAAGTAGGGTTAGCGTCAGGACAACTAGGGTTAGCGTCAGGACAACTAGGGTTAGCGTAAGGACAACTAGGGTTAGCGTCAGGACAACTAGGGTTAGCGTCAGGACAACTAGGGTTAGCGTCAGGACAACTAGGGTTAGCGTCAGGGCAACTAGGGTTAGCGTCAGGACAAGTAGGGTTAGCGTCAGGACAACTAGGGTTAGCATCAGGACAACTAGTGTTAGCGTAGGATCAACTAGGGTTAGCGTCAGGACAACTAGGGTTAGCGTCAGGACAACTAGGGTTAGCGTCAGGACAACTAGGGTTAGCGTCAGGACAAGTAGGGTTAGCGTCAGGACAACTAGGGTTAGCGTCAGGACAACTAGGGTTAGCGTCAGGACAAGTAGGGTTAGCGTCAGGACAACTAGGGTTAGCGTCAGGACAACTAGGGTTAGCGTCAGGACAACTAGGGTTAGCTTCAGGACAACTAGGGTTAGCGTCAGGACAACCAGGGATAGCGTCAGGACAAGTAGGGTTAGCGTCAGGACATCTAGGGTTAGCGTCAGGACAACTAGGGTTAGCGTCAGGACAACTAGGGTTAGCGTCAGGACAACTAGGGTTAGCGTCAGGACAACTAGGGTAAGCGTCAGGACAACTAGGGTTAGCGTCAGGACAACTAAGGTTAGCGTCAGGACAAGTAGGGTTAGCGTCAGGACAACTAGGGTTAGCGTCAGGACAACTAGGGTTAGCGTCATTACAAGTAGGGTTAGCGTCAGGACAACTAGGGTTAGCGTCAGGACAAGTAGGGTTAGCGTCAGGACAACTAGGGTTAGCGTCAGGACAACTAGGGTTAGCGTCAGGACAAGTAGGGTTAGCGTCAGGACAACTAGGGTTAGCGTCAGGACAACTAGGGTTAGCGTCAGGACAACTAGGGTTAGCGTCAGGACAAGTAGGGTTAGCGTCAGGACAACTAGGGTTAGCGTCAGGACAACTAGGGTTAGCGTCGGGGCAACTAGGGTTAGCGTCAGGACAAGTAGGGTTAGCGTCAGGACAACTAGGGTTAGCATCAGGACAACTAGGGTTAGCGCCAGGACAACTAGGGTTAGCGCCATTACAACTCGGGTTAGCGCCAGGACAACTAGGGTTAGCGCCAGGACAACTAGGGTTAGGGTCACGACAACTAGGGTTAGCGTCAGGACAACTAGGGTTAGCGTCAGGACACTAGGGTTAGCGTCAGGACAACTAGGGTTAGCGTCACGACAACTAGGGTTAGCGTCAGGACAACTAGGGTTAGCGTCAGGACAACTAGGGTTAGCGTCAGGACAACCAGGGATAGCGTCAGGACAAGTAGGGTTAGCGTCAGGACAAGTAGGGTTAGCGTCAGGACAACTAGGGTTAGCGTCAGGACAACTAGGGTTAGCGTCAGGACAAGTAGGGTTAGCGTCAGGACAACTAGGGTTAGCGTCAGGACAACTAGGGTTAGCGTCAGGACAACTAGGGTTAGCTTCAGGACAACTAGGGTTAGCGTCAGGACAACCAGGGATAGCGTCAGGACAAGTAGGGTTAGCGTCAGGACATCTAGGGTTAGCGTCAGGACAACTAGGGTTAGCGTCAGGACAACTAGGGTTAGCGTCAGGACAACTAGGGTTAGCGTCAGGACAACTAGGGTAAGCGTCAGGACAACTAGGGTTAGCGTCAGGACAACTAAGGTTAGCGTCAGGACAAGTAGGGTTAGCGTCAGGACAACTAGGGTTAGCGTCAGGACAACTAGGGTTAGCGTCATTACAAGTAGGGTTAGCGTCAGGACAACTAGGGTTAGCGTCAGGACAAGTAGGGTTAGCGTCAGGACAACTAGGGTTAGCGTCAGGACAACTAGGGTTAGCGTCAGGACAAGTAGGGTTAGCGTCAGGACAACTAGGGTTAGCGTCAGGACAACTAGGGTTAGCGTCAGGACAACTAGGGTTAGCGTCAGGACAAGTAGGGTTAGCGTCAGGACAACTAGGGTTAGCGTCAGGACAACTAGGGTTAGCGTCGGGGCAACTAGGGTTAGCGTCAGGACAAGTAGGGTTAGCGTCAGGACAACTAGGGTTAGCATCAGGACAACTAGGGTTAGCGCCAGGACAACTAGGGTTAGCGCCATTACAACTCGGGTTAGCGCCAGGACAACTAGGGTTAGCGCCAGGACAACTAGGGTTAGGGTCACGACAACTAGGGTTAGCGTCAGGACAACTAGGGTTAGCGTCAGGACACTAGGGTTAGCGTCAGGACAACTAGGGTTAGCGTCACGACAACTAGGGTTAGCGTCAGGACAACTAGGGTTAGCGTCAGGACAACTAGGGTTAGCGTCAGGACAACTAGGGTTAGCGTCACGACAACTTGGGTTAGCGTCAGGACAACTAGGGTTAGCGTCACGACAACTAGGGTTAGCGTCAGGACAACTAGGGTTAGCGTCAGGACAACTAGGGTTAGCGTCAGGACAACTAGGGTTAGCGTCAGGACAACTAGGGTTAGCGTCAGGACAACTAGGGATAGCGTCAGGACAACTAGGGTTAGCGTCAGGACAACTAGGGTTAGCGTCAGGACAACTAGGGTTAGCGTCAGGACAACTAGGGTTAGCGTCACGACAACTAGGGTTAGCGTCAGGACAACTAGGGTTAGCGTCAGGACAACTAGGGTTAGCGTCAGGACAACTAGGGTTAGCGTCAGGACCACTAGGGTTAGCGTCAGGACAACTAGGGTTAGCGTCAGGACAACTAGGGTTAGCGTCAGGACAACTAGGGTTAGCGTCACGACAACTAGGGTTAGCGTCAGGACAACTAGGTTTAGCATCAGTACAACTAGGGTTAGCGTCAGGACAACTAGGGTTAGCGTCAGGAACACTAGGGTTAGCGTCAGGACAACTAGGGTTAGCGTCACGACAACTAGGGTTAGCGTCAGGACAACTAGGGTTAGCGTCACGACAACTAGGGTTAGCGTCAGGACAACTAGGGTTAGCGTCACGACAACTAGGGTTAGCGTCAGGACAACTAGGGTTAGCGTCACGACAACTAGGGTTAGCGTCAGGACAACTAGGGTTAGCGTCACGACAACTAGGGTTAGCGTCAGGACAACTAGGGTTAGCGTCAGGACAACTATGGTTAGCGTCAGGACAACTAGGGTTAGCGTCAGGACAAGTAGGGTTAGCGTCAGGACAAGTAGGGTTAGCGTCAGGACAACTAGGGTTAGCGTCAGATCAACTAGGGTTAGCGTCAGGACAACTAGGGTTAGCATCAGGACAACTAGGGTTAGCGTCAGGACAAGTAGGGTTAGCGTCAGGACAACTAGGGTTAGCGTCAGGACAACTAGGGTTAGCGTCAGGACAAGTAGGGTTAGCGTCAGGACAACTAGGGTTAGCGTCAGGACAACTAGGGTTAGCGTCAGGACAACCAGGGTTAGCGTCAGGACAAGTAGGGTTAGCGTCAGGACATCTAGGGTTAGCGTCAGGACAACTAGGGTTAGCGTCAGGACAACTAGGGTTAGCGTCAGGACAATTAGGGTTAGCGTCAGGACAACTAGGGTAAGCGTCAGGACAACTAGGGTTAGCGTCAGGACAACTAGGGTTAGCGTCAGGACAAGTAGGGTTAGCGTCAGGACAACTAGGGTTAGCGTCAGGACAACTAGGGTTAGCGTCAGGACAAGTTGGGTTAGCGTCAGGACAACTAGGGTTAGCGTCAGGACAAGTAGGGTTAGCGTCAGGACAACTAGGGTTAGCGTCAGGACAACTAGGGTTAGCGTCAGGACAAGTAGGGTTAGCGTCAGGACAACTAGGGTTAGCGTCAGGACAACTAGGGTTAGCGTAAGGACAACTAGGGTTAGCGTCAGGACAACTAGGGTTAGCATCAGGACAAGTAGGGTTAGCGTCAGGACAACTAGGGTTAGCGTCAGGACAACTAGTGTTAGCGTCAGGACAACTAGGATTAGCATCAGGGCAACTAGGGTTAGCGTCAGGACAAGTAGGGTTAGCGTCAGGACAACTAGGGTTAGCGTCAGGACAACTAGGGTTAGCTTCAGGACAACTAGTGTTAGCGTCAGGACAACCAGGGTTAGCGTCAGGACAAGTAGGGTTAGCGTCAGGACATCTAGGGTTAGCGTCAGGACAACTAGGGTTAGCGTCAGATCAACTAGGGTTAGCGTCAGGACAACTAGGGTTAGCATCAGGACAACTAGGGTTAGCGTCAGGACAAGTAGGGTTAGCGTCAGGACAACTAGGGTTAGCGTCAGGACAACTAGGGTTAGCGTCAGGACAAGTAGGGTTAGCGTCAGGACAACTAGGGTTAGCGTCAGGACAACTAGGGTTAGCGTCAGGACAACCAGGGTTAGCGTCAGGACAAGTAGGGTTAGCGTCAGGACATCTAGGGTTAGCGTCAGGACAACTAGGGTTAGCGTCAGGACAACTAGGGTTAGCGTCAGGACAATTAGGGTTAGCGTCAGGACAACTAGGGTAAGCGTCAGGACAACTAGGGTTAGCGTCAGGACAACTAGGGTTAGCGTCAGGACAAGTAGGGTTAGCGTCAGGACAACTAGGGTTAGCGTCAGGACAACTAGGGTTAGCGTCAGGACAAGTTGGGTTAGCGTCAGGACAACTAGGGTTAGCGTCAGGACAAGTAGGGTTAGCGTCAGGACAACTAGGGTTAGCGTCAGGACAACTAGGGTTAGCGTCAGGACAAGTAGGGTTAGCGTCAGGACAACTAGGGTTAGCGTCAGGACAACTAGGGTTAGCGTAAGGACAACTAGGGTTAGCGTCAGGACAACTAGGGTTAGCATCAGGACAAGTAGGGTTAGCGTCAGGACAACTAGGGTTAGCGTCAGGACAACTAGTGTTAGCGTCAGGACAACTAGGGTTAGCATCAGGGCAACTAGGGTTAGCGTCAGGACAAGTAGGGTTAGCGTCAGGACAACTAGGGTTAGCGTCAGGACAACTAGGGTTAGCTTCAGGACAACTAGTGTTAGCGTCAGGACAACCAGGGTTAGCGTCAGGACAAGTAGGGTTAGCGTCAGGACATCTAGGGTTAGCGTCAGGACAACTAGGGTTAGCGTCAGGACAACTAGGGTTAGCGTCAGGACAACTAGGGTTAGCGTCAGGACAACTAGGGTAAGCTTCAGGACAACTAGGGTTAGCGTCAGGACAAGTAGGGTTAGCGTCAGGACAAGTAGGGTTAGCGTCAGGACAACTAGGGTTAGCGTCAGGACAACTAGGGTTAGCGTCAGGACAAGTAGGGTTAGCGTCAGGACAACTAGGGTTAGCGTCAGGACAACTTGGGTTAGCGTCAGGACAACTAGGGTTAGCGTCACGACAACTAGGGTTAGCGTCAGGACAACTAGGGTTAGCGTCAGGACAACTAGGGTTAGCGTCAGGACAACTGGGGTTAGCGTCAGGACAACTAGGGTTAGCGTCAGGACAAATAGGGATAGCGTCAGGACAACTAGGGTTAGCGTCAGGACAACTAGGGTTAGCGTCAGGACAACTAGGGTTAGCGTCAGGACAACTAGGGTTAGCGTCACGACAACTAGGGTTAGCGTCAGGACAACTATGGTTAGCATCAGAACAACTAGGGTTAGCATCAGGACAAGTAGGGTTAGCGTCAGGACAACTAGGGTTAGCGTCAGGACAACTAGGGTTAGCGTCACGACAACTAGGGTTAGCGTCAGGACAACTAGGGTTAGCGTCAGGACAACTAGGGTTAGCGTCAGGACCACTAGGGTTAGCGTCAGGACAACTAGGGTTAGCGTCAGGACAACTAGGGTTAGCGTCAGGACAACTAGGGTTAGTGTCACGACAACTAGGGTTAGCGTCAGGACAACTAGGGTTAGCGTCAGGACAACTATGGTTAGCGTCAGGACAACTAGGGTTAGCGTCAGGACAAGTAGGGTTAGCATCAGGACAAGTAGGGTTAGCGTCAGGACAACTAGGGTTAGCGTCAGATCAACTAGGGTTAGCGTCAGGACAACTAGGGTTAGCGTCAGGACAACTAGGGTTAGCGTCAGGACAAGTAGGGTTAGCGTCAGGACAACTAGGGTTAGCGTCAGGACAACTAGGGTTAGCGTCAGGACAAGTAGGGTTAGCGTCAGGACAACTAGGGTTAGCGTCAGGACAACTAGGGTTAGCGTCAGGACAACTAGGGTTAGCGTCAGGACAACCAGGGTTAGCGTCAGGACAAGTAGGGTTAGCGTCAGGACATCTAGGGTTAGCGTCAGGACAACTAGGGTTAGCGTCAGGACAACTAGGGTTAGCGTCAGGACAACTAGGGTTAGCGTCAGGACAACTAGGGTAAGCGTCAGGACAACTAGGGGTAGCGTCAGGACAACTAGGGTTAGCGTCAGGACAAGTAGGGTTAGCGTCAGGACAACTAGGGTTAGCGTCAGGACAACTAGGGTTAGCGTCAGGACAAGTTGGGTTAGCGTCAGGACAACTAGGGTTAGCGTCAGGACAAGTAGGGTTAGCGTCAGGACAACTAGGGTTAGCGTCAGGACAACTAGGGTTAGCGTCAGGACAAGTAGGGTTAGCGTCAGGACAACTAGGGTTAGCGTCAGGACAACTAGGGTTAGCGTAAGGACAACTAGGGTTAGCGTCAGGACAACTAGGGTTAGCATCAGGACAAGTAGGGTTATCGTCAGGACAACTAGGGTTAGCGTCAGGACATCTAGGGTTAGCGTCAGGACAACTAGGGTTAGCGTCAGGACAACTAGGGTTAGCGTCAGGACAACTAGGGTTAGCGTCAGGACAACTAGGGTAAGCTTCAGGACAACTAGGGTTAGCGTCAGGACAACTAGGGTTAGCGTCAGGACAAGTAGGGTTAGCATCAGGACAACTAGGGATAGCGTCAGGACAACTAGGGTTAGCGTCAGGACAAGTAGGGTTAGCGTCAGGACAACTAGGGTTAGCGTCAGGACAAGTAGGGTTAGCGTCAGGACAACTAGGGTTAGCGTCAGGACAACTAGGGTTAGCGTCAGGACAAGTTGGGTTAGCGTCAGGACAACTAGGGTTAGCGTCAGGACAAGTAGGGTTAGCGTCAGGACAACTAGGGTTAGCGTCAGGACAACTAGGGTTAGCGTCAGGACAAGTTGGGTTAGCGTCAGGACAACTAGGGTTAGCGTCAGGACAAGTAGGGTTAGCGTCAGGACAACTAGGGTTAGCGTCAGGACAACTAGGGTTAGCGTCAGGACAAGTAGGGTTAGCGTCAGGACAACTAGGGTTAGCGTCAGGACAACTAGGGTTAGCGTAAGGACAACTAGGGTTAGCGTCAGGACAACTAGGGTTAGCATCAGGACAAGTAGGGTTAGCGTCAGGACAACTAGGGTTAGCGTCAGGACAACTAGGGTTAGCGTCAGGGCAACTAGGGTTAGCGTAAGGACAACTAGGGTTAGCGTCAGGACAACTAGGGTTAGCATCAGGACAAGTAGGGTTAGCGTCAGGACAACTAGGGTTAGCGTCAGGACAACTAGGGTTAGCGTCAGGACAACTAGGGTTAGCGTCAGGACAAGTAGGGTTAGCGTCAGGACAACTAGGGTTAGCGTCAGGACAACTAGGGTTAGCGTCAGGACAAGTAGGGTTAGCGTCAGGACAACTAGGGTTAGCGTCAGGACAACTAGGGTTAGCGTCAGGACAACTAGGGTTAGCGCCAGGACAACTAGGGTTAGCGCCATTACAACTCGGGTTAGCGCCAGGACAACTAGGGTTAGCGCCAGGACAACTAGGGTTAGGGTCACGACAACTAGGGTTAGCGTCAGGACAACTAGGGTTAGCGTCAGGACACTAGGGTTAGCGTCAGGACAACTAGGGTTAGCGTCACGACAACTAGGGTTAGCGTCAGGACAACTAGGGTTAGCGTCAGGACAACTAGGGTTAGCGTCAGGACAACTAGGGTTAGCGTCACGACAACTTGGGTTAGCGTCAGGACAACTAGGGTTAGCGTCACGACAACTAGGGTTAGCGTCAGGACAACTAGGGTTAGCGTCAGGACAACTAGGGTTAGCGTCAGGACAACTAGGGTTAGCGTCAGGACAACTAGGGTTAGCGTCAGGACAACTAGGGATAGCGTCAGGACAACTAGGGTTAGCGTCAGGACAACTAGGGTTAGCGTCAGGACAACTAGGGTTAGCGTCAGGACAACTAGGGTTAGCGTCACGACAACTAGGGTTAGCGTCAGGACAACTAGGGTTAGCGTCAGGACAACTAGGGTTAGCGTCAGGACAACTAGGGTTAGCGTCAGGACCACTAGGGTTAGCGTCAGGACAACTAGGGTTAGCGTCAGGACAACTAGGGTTAGCGTCAGGACAACTAGGGTTAGCGTCACGACAACTAGGGTTAGCGTCAGGACAACTAGGTTTAGCATCAGTACAACTAGGGTTAGCGTCAGGACAACTAGGGTTAGCGTCAGGAACACTAGGGTTAGCGTCAGGACAACTAGGGTTAGCGTCACGACAACTAGGGTTAGCGTCAGGACAACTAGGGTTAGCGTCACGACAACTAGGGTTAGCGTCAGGACAACTAGGGTTAGCGTCACGACAACTAGGGTTAGCGTCAGGACAACTAGGGTTAGCGTCACGACAACTAGGGTTAGCGTCAGGACAACTAGGGTTAGCGTCACGACAACTAGGGTTAGCGTCAGGACAACTAGGGTTAGCGTCAGGACAACTATGGTTAGCGTCAGGACAACTAGGGTTAGCGTCAGGACAAGTAGGGTTAGCGTCAGGACAAGTAGGGTTAGCGTCAGGACAACTAGGGTTAGCGTCAGATCAACTAGGGTTAGCGTCAGGACAACTAGGGTTAGCATCAGGACAACTAGGGTTAGCGTCAGGACAAGTAGGGTTAGCGTCAGGACAACTAGGGTTAGCGTCAGGACAACTAGGGTTAGCGTCAGGACAAGTAGGGTTAGCGTCAGGACAACTAGGGTTAGCGTCAGGACAACTAGGGTTAGCGTCAGGACAACCAGGGTTAGCGTCAGGACAAGTAGGGTTAGCGTCAGGACATCTAGGGTTAGCGTCAGGACAACTAGGGTTAGCGTCAGGACAACTAGGGTTAGCGTCAGGACAATTAGGGTTAGCGTCAGGACAACTAGGGTAAGCGTCAGGACAACTAGGGTTAGCGTCAGGACAAGTAGGGTTAGCGTCAGGACAACTAGGGTTAGCGTCAGGACAACTAGGGTTAGCGTCAGGACAAGTTGGGTTAGCGTCAGGACAACTAGGGTTAGCGTCAGGACAAGTAGGGTTAGCGTCAGGACAACTAGGGTTAGCGTCAGGACAACTAGGGTTAGCGTCAGGACAAGTAGGGTTAGCGTCAGGACAACTAGGGTTAGCGTCAGGACAACTAGGGTTAGCGTAAGGACAACTAGGGTTAGCGTCAGGACAACTAGGGTTAGCATCAGGACAAGTAGGGTTAGCGTCAGGACAACTAGGGTTAGCGTCAGGACAACTAGTGTTAGCGTCAGGACAACTAGGGTTAGCATCAGGGCAACTAGGGTTAGCGTCAGGACAAGTAGGGTTAGCGTCAGGACAACTAGGGTTAGCGTCAGGACAACTAGGGTTAGCTTCAGGACAACTAGTGTTAGCGTCAGGACAACCAGGGTTAGCGTCAGGACAAGTAGGGTTAGCGTCAGGACATCTAGGGTTAGCGTCAGGACAACTAGGGTTAGCGTCAGATCAACTAGGGTTAGCGTCAGGACAACTAGGGTTAGCATCAGGACAACTAGGGTTAGCGTCAGGACAAGTAGGGTTAGCGTCAGGACAACTAGGGTTAGCGTCAGGACAACTAGGGTTAGCGTCAGGACAAGTAGGGTTAGCGTCAGGACAACTAGGGTTAGCGTCAGGACAACTAGGGTTAGCGTCAGGACAACCAGGGTTAGCGTCAGGACAAGTAGGGTTAGCGTCAGGACATCTAGGGTTAGCGTCAGGACAACTAGGGTTAGCGTCAGGACAACTAGGGTTAGCGTCAGGACAATTAGGGTTAGCGTCAGGACAACTAGGGTAAGCGTCAGGACAACTAGGGTTAGCGTCAGGACAACTAGGGTTAGCGTCAGGACAAGTAGGGTTAGCGTCAGGACAACTAGGGTTAGCGTCAGGACAACTAGGGTTAGCGTCAGGACAAGTTGGGTTAGCGTCAGGACAACTAGGGTTAGCGTCAGGACAAGTAGGGTTAGCGTCAGGACAACTAGGGTTAGCGTCAGGACAACTAGGGTTAGCGTCAGGACAAGTAGGGTTAGCGTCAGGACAACTAGGGTTAGCGTCAGGACAACTAGGGTTAGCGTAAGGACAACTAGGGTTAGCGTCAGGACAACTAGGGTTAGCATCAGGACAAGTAGGGTTAGCGTCAGGACAACTAGGGTTAGCGTCAGGACAACTAGTGTTAGCGTCAGGACAACTAGGGTTAGCATCAGGGCAACTAGGGTTAGCGTCAGGACAAGTAGGGTTAGCGTCAGGACAACTAGGGTTAGCGTCAGGACAACTAGGGTTAGCTTCAGGACAACTAGTGTTAGCGTCAGGACAACCAGGGTTAGCGTCAGGACAAGTAGGGTTAGCGTCAGGACATCTAGGGTTAGCGTCAGGACAACTAGGGTTAGCGTCAGGACAACTAGGGTTAGCGTCAGGACAACTAGGGTTAGCGTCAGGACAACTAGGGTAAGCTTCAGGACAACTAGGGTTAGCGTCAGGACAAGTAGGGTTAGCGTCAGGACAAGTAGGGTTAGCGTCAGGACAACTAGGGTTAGCGTCAGGACAACTAGGGTTAGCGTCAGGACAAGTAGGGTTAGCGTCAGGACAACTAGGGTTAGCGTCAGGACAACTTGGGTTAGCGTCAGGACAACTAGGGTTAGCGTCACGACAACTAGGGTTAGCGTCAGGACAACTAGGGTTAGCGTCAGGACAACTAGGGTTAGCGTCAGGACAACTGGGGTTAGCGTCAGGACAACTAGGGTTAGCGTCAGGACAAATAGGGATAGCGTCAGGACAACTAGGGTTAGCGTCAGGACAACTAGGGTTAGCGTCAGGACAACTAGGGTTAGCGTCAGGACAACTAGGGTTAGCGTCACGACAACTAGGGTTAGCGTCAGGACAACTAGGGTTAGCGTCAGGACAACTAGGGTTAGCGTCAGGACCACTAGGGTTAGCGTCAGGACAACTAGGGTTAGCGTCAGGACAACTAGGGTTAGCGTCAGGACAACTATGGTTAGCATCAGGACAACTAGGGTTAGCATCAGGACAAGTAGGGTTAGCGTCAGGACAACTAGGGTTAGCGTCAGGACAACTAGGGTTAGCGTCACGACAACTAGGGTTAGCGTCAGGACAACTAGGGTTAGCGTCAGGACCACTAGGGTTAGCGTCAGGACAACTAGGGTTAGCGTCAGGACAACTAGGGTTAGCGTCAGGACAACTAGGGTTAGTGTCACGACAACTAGGGTTAGCGTCAGGACAACTAGGGTTAGCGTCAGGACAACTATGGTTAGCGTCAGGACAACTAGGGTTAGCGTCAGGACAAGTAGGGTTAGCATCAGGACAAGTAGGGTTAGCGTCAGGACAACTAGGGTTAGCGTCAGATCAACTAGGGTTAGCGTCAGGACAACTAGGGTTAGCGTCAGGACAACTAGGGTTAGCGTCAGGACAAGTAGGGTTAGCGTCAGGACAACTAGGGTTAGCGTCAGGACAACTAGGGTTAGCGTCAGGACAAGTAGGGTTAGCGTCAGGACAACTAGGGTTAGCGTCAGGACAACTAGGGTTAGCGTCAGGACAACTAGGGTTAGCGTCAGGACAACCAGGGTTAGCGTCAGGACAAGTAGGGTTAGCGTCAGGACATCTAGGGTTAGCGTCAGGACAACTAGGGTTAGCGTCAGGACAACTAGGGTTAGCGTCAGGACAACTAGGGTTAGCGTCAGGACAACTAGGGTAAGCGTCAGGACAACTAGGGGTAGCGTCAGGACAACTAGGGTTAGCGTCAGGACAAGTAGGGTTAGCGTCAGGACAACTAGGGTTAGCGTCAGGACAACTAGGGTTAGCGTCAGGACAAGTTGGGTTAGCGTCAGGACAACTAGGGTTAGCGTCAGGACAAGTAGGGTTAGCGTCAGGACAACTAGGGTTAGCGTCAGGACAACTAGGGTTAGCGTCAGGACAAGTAGGGTTAGCGTCAGGACAACTAGGGTTAGCGTCAGGACAACTAGGGTTAGCGTAAGGACAACTAGGGTTAGCGTCAGGACAACTAGGGTTAGCATCAGGACAAGTAGGGTTATCGTCAGGACAACTAGGGTTAGCGTCAGGACATCTAGGGTTAGCGTCAGGACAACTAGGGTTAGCGTCAGGACAACTAGGGTTAGCGTCAGGACAACTAGGGTTAGCGTCAGGACAACTAGGGTAAGCTTCAGGACAACTAGGGTTAGCGTCAGGACAACTAGGGTTAGCGTCAGGACAAGTAGGGTTAGCATCAGGACAACTAGGGATAGCGTCAGGACAACTAGGGTTAGCGTCAGGACAAGTAGGGTTAGCGTCAGGACAACTAGGGTTAGCGTCAGGACAAGTAGGGTTAGCGTCAGGACAACTAGGGTTAGCGTCAGGACAACTAGGGTTAGCGTCAGGACAAGTTGGGTTAGCGTCAGGACAACTAGGGTTAGCGTCAGGACAAGTAGGGTTAGCGTCAGGACAACTAGGGTTAGCGTCAGGACAACTAGGGTTAGCGTCAGGACAAGTTGGGTTAGCGTCAGGACAACTAGGGTTAGCGTCAGGACAAGTAGGGTTAGCGTCAAGACAACTAGGGTTAGCGTCAGGACAACTAGGGTTAGCGTCAGGACAAGTAGGGTTAGCGTCAGGACAACTAGGGTTAGCGTCAGGACAACTAGGGTTAGCGTAAGGACAACTAGGGTTAGCGTCAGGACAACTAGGGTTAGCATCAGGACAAGTAGGGTTAGCGTCAGGACAACTAGGGTTAGCGTCAGGACAACTAGGGTTAGCGTCAGGACAACTAGGGTTAGCGTCAGGGCAACTAGGGTTAGCGTCAGGACCACTAGGGTTAGCGTCAGGACAACTAGGGTTAGCGTCAGGACAACTAGGGTTAGCGTCAGGACAACTAGGGTTAGTGTCACGACAACTAGGGTTAGCGTCAGGACAACTAGGGTTAGCGTCAGGACAACTATGGTTAGCGTCAGGACAACTAGGGTTAGCGTCAGGACAAGTAGGGTTAGCATCAGGACAAGTAGGGTTAGCGTCAGGACAACTAGGGTTAGCGTCAGATCAACTAGGGTTAGCGTCAGGACAACTAGGGTTAGCGTCAGGACAACTAGGGTTAGCGTCAGGACAAGTAGGGTTAGCGTCAGGACAACTAGGGTTAGCGTCAGGACAACTAGGGTTAGCGTCAGGACAAGTAGGGTTAGCGTCAGGACAACTAGGGTTAGCGTCAGGACAACTAGGGTTAGCGTCAGGACAACTAGGGTTAGCGTCAGGACAACCAGGGTTAGCGTCAGGACAAGTAGGGTTAGCGTCAGGACATCTAGGGTTAGCGTCAGGACAACTAGGGTTAGCGTCAGGACAACTAGGGTTAGCGTCAGGACAACTAGGGTTAGCGTCAGGACAACTAGGGTAAGCGTCAGGACAACTAGGGGTAGCGTCAGGACAACTAGGGTTAGCGACAGGACAAGTAGGGTTAGCGTCAGGACAACTAGGGTTAGCGTCAGGACAACTAGGGTTAGCGTCAGGACAAGTTGGGTTAGCGTCAGGACAACTAGGGTTAGCGTCAGGACAAGTAGGGATAGCGTCAGGACAACTAGGGTTAGCGTCAGGACAACTAGGGTTAGCGTCAGGACAAGTAGGGTTAGCGTCAGGACAACTAGGGTTAGCGTCAGGACAACTAGGGTTAGCGTAAGGGCAACTAGGGTTAGCGTCAGGACAACTAGGGTTAGCATCAGGACAAGTAGGGTTAGCGTCAGGACAACTAGGGTTAGCGTCAGGACAACTAGGGTTAGCGTCAGGACAACTAGGTTTAGCGTCAGGGCAACTAGGGTTAGCGTCAGGACAAGTAGGGTTAGCGTAAGGACAACTAGGGTTAGCGTCAGGACAACTAGGGTTAGCATCAGGACAAGTAGGGTTAGCGTCAGGACAACTAGGGTTAGCGTCAGGACAACTAGGGTTAGCGTCAGGATAACTAGGGTTAGCGTCAGGGCAACTAGGGTTAGCGTCAGGACCACTAGGGTTAGCGTCAGGACAACTAGGGTTAGCGTCAGGACAACTAGGGTTAGCGTCAGGACAACTAGGGTTAGTGTCACGACAACTAGGGTTAGCGTCAGGACAACTAGGGTTAGCGTCAGGACAACTATGGTTAGCGTCAGGACAACTAGGGTTAGCGTCAGGACAAGTAGGGTTAGCATCAGGACAAGTAGGGTTAGCGTCAGGACAACTAGGGTTAGCGTCAGATCAACTAGGGTTAGCGTCAGGACAACTAGGGTTAGCGTCAGGACAACTAGGGTTAGCGTCAGGACAAGTAGGGTTAGCGTCAGGACAACTAGGGTTAGCGTCAGGACAACTAGGGTTAGCGTCAGGACAAGTAGGGTTAGCGTCAGGACAACTAGGGTTAGCGTCAGGACAACTAGGGTTAGCGTCAGGACAACTAGGGTTAGCGTCAGGACAACCAGGGTTAGCGTCAGGACAAGTAGGGTTAGCGTCAGGACATCTAGGGTTAGCGTCAGGACAACTAGGGTTAGCGTCAGGACAACTAGGGTTAGCGTCAGGACAACTAGGGTTAGCGTCAGGACAACTAGGGTAAGCGTCAGGACAACTAGGGGTAGCGTCAGGACAACTAGGGTTAGCGTCAGGACAAGTAGGGTTAGCGTCAGGACAACTAGGGTTAGCGTCAGGACAACTAGGGTTAGCGTCAGGACAAGTTGGGTTAGCGTCAGGACAACTAGGGTTAGCGTCAGGACAAGTAGGGTTAGCGTCAGGACAACTAGGGTTAGCGTCAGGACAACTAGGGTTAGCGTCAGGACAAGTAGGGTTAGCGTCAGGACAACTAGGGTTAGCGTCAGGACAACTAGGGTTAGCGTAAGGGCAACTAGGGTTAGCGTCAGGACAACTAGGGTTAGCATCAGGACAAGTAGGGTTAGCGTCAGGACAACTAGGGTTAGCGTCAGGACAACTAGGGTTAGCGTCAGGACAACTAGGGTTAGCGTCAGGGCAACTAGGGTTAGCGTCAGGACAAGTAGGGTTAGCGTCAGGACAACTAGGGTTAGCATCAGGACAACTAGGGTTAGCGTCAGATCAACTAGGGTTAGCGTCAGGACAACTAGGGTTAGCGTCAGGACAACTAGGGTTAGCGTCAGGACAACTAGGGTTAGCGTCAGGACAAGTAGGGTTAGCGTCAGGACAACTAGGGTTAGCGTCAGGACAAGTAGGGTTAGCGTCAGGACAACTAGGGTTAGCGTCAGGACAAGTAGGGTTAGCGTCAGGACAACTAGGGTTAGCGTCAGGACAACTAGGGTTAGCGTCAGGACAACTAGGGTTAGCTTCAGGACAACTAGGGTTAGCGTCAGGACAACCAGGGTTAGCGTCAGGACAAGTAGGGTTAGCGTCAGGACATCTAGGGTTAGCGTCAGGACAACTAGGGTTAGCATCAGGACAACTAGGGTTAGCGTCAGGACAACTAGGGTTAGCGTCAGGACAACTAGGGTAAGCTTCAGGACAACTAGGGTTAGCGTCAGGACAACTAGGGTTAGCGTCAGGACAAGTAGGGTTAGCGTCAGGACAACTAGGGTTAGCGTCAGGACAACTAGGGTTAGCGTCAGGACAAGTAGGGTTAGCGTCAGGACAACTAGGGTTAGCGTCAGGACAAGTAGGGTTAGCGTCAGGACAACTAGGGTTAGCGTCAGGACAACTAGGGTTAGCGTCAGGACAAGTAGGGTTAGCGTCAGGACAACTAGGGTTAGCGTCAGGACAACTAGGGTTAGCGTCAGGGCAACTAGGGTTAGCGTCAGGACAAGTAGGGTTAGCGTCAGGACAACTAGGGTTAGCGTCAGGACAACTAGGGTTAGCGTCAGGACAACTAGGGTTAGCGTCAGGGCAACTAGGGTTAGCGTCAGGACAAGTAGGGTTAGCGTCAGGACAACTAGGGTTAGCATCAGGACAACTAGGGTTAGCGTCAGGACAACTAGGGTTAGCATCAGGACAAGTAGGGTTAGCGTCAGGACAAGTAGGGTTAGCGTCAGGACAACTAGGGTTAGCGTCAGGACAACTAGGGTTAGCGTCAGGACAACTAGGGTTAGCGTCAGGACAAGTAGGGTTAGCGTCAGGACAACTAGGGTTAGCGTCAGGACAACTAGGGTTAGCGTCAGGACAACTAGGGTTAGCATCAGGACAACTAGGGTTAGCGCCAGGACAACTAGGGTTAGCGTCAGGACAACTAGGGTTAGCGTCAGGACAACTAGGGTTAGCATCAGGACAACTAGGGTTAGCGCCAGGACAACTAGGGTTAGCGCCATTACAACTAGGGTTAGCGCCAGGACAACTAGGGTTAGCGCCAGGACAACTAGGGTTAGCGTCACGACAACTAGGGTTAGCGTCAGGACAACTAGGGTTAGCGTCAGGACAACTAGGGTTAGCGTCAGGACAACTAGGGTTAGCGTCACGACAACTAGGGTTAGCGTCAGGACAACTAGGGTTAGCGTCAGGACAACTAGGGTTAGCGTCAGGACAACTAGGGTTAGCGTCAGGACAACTAGGGTTAGCGTCACGACAACTTGGGTTAGCGTCAGGACAACTAGGGTTAGCGTCACGACAACTAGGGTTAGCGTCAGGACAACTAGGGTTAGCGTCAGGACAACTAGGGTTAGCGTCAGGACAACTAGGGTTAGCGTCAGGACATCTAGGGTTAGCGTCAGGACAACTAGGGTTAGCGTCAGGACAACTAGGGTTAGCGTCAGGACAACTAGGGTAAGCTTCAGGACAACTAGGGTTAGCGTCAGGACAACTAGGGTTAGCGTCAGGACAAGTAGGGTTAGCATCAGGACAACTAGGGATAGCGTCAGGACAACTAGGGTTAGCGTCAGGACAAGTAGGGTTAGCGTCAGGACAACTAGGGTTAGCGTCAGGACAAGTAGGGTTAGCGTCAGGACAACTAGGGTTAGCGTCAGGACAACTAGGGTTAGCGTCAGGACAAGTTGGGTTAGCGTCAGGACAACTAGGGTTAGCGTCAGGACAAGTAGGGTTAGCGTCAGGACAACTAGGGTTAGCGTCAGGACAACTAGGGTTAGCGTCAGGACAAGTAGGGTTAGCGTCAGGACAACTAGGGTTAGCGTCAGGACAACTAGGGTTAGCGTAAGGACAACTAGGGTTAGCGTCAGGACAACTAGGGTTAGCATCAGGACAAGTAGGGTTAGCGTCAGGACAACTAGGGTTAGCGTCAGGACAACTAGGGTTAGCGTCAGGACAACTAGGGTTAGCGTCAGGGCAACTAGGGTTAGCGTCAGGACAAGTAGGGTTAGCGTCTGGACAACTAGGGTTAGCATCAGGACAACTAGGGTTAGCGTCAGATCAACTAGGGTTAGCGTCAGGACAACTAGGGTTAGCGTCAGGACAACTAGGGTTAGCGTCAGGACAAGTAGGGTTAGCGTCAGGACAACTAGGGTTAGCGTCAGGACAACTAGGGTTAGCGTCAGGACAAGTAGGGTTAGCGTCAGGACAACTAGGGTTAGCGTCAGGACAAGTAGGGTTAGCGTCAGGACAACTAGGGTTAGCGACAGTACAACTAGGGTTAGCATCAGGACAACTAGGGTTAGCTTCAGGACAACTAGGGTTAGCGTCAGGACAACCAGGGTTAGCGTCAGGACAAGTAGGGTTAGCGTCAGGACATCTAGGGTTAGCGTCAGGACAACTAGGGTTAGCGTCAGGACAACTAGGGTTAGCGTCAGGACAACTAGGGTTAGCGTCAGGACAACTAGGGTAAGCTTCAGGACAACTAGGGTTAGCGTCAGGACAACTAGGGTTAGCGTCAGGACAAGTAGGGTTAGCGTCAGGACAACTAGGGTTAGCGTCAGGACAACTAGGGTTAGCGTCAGGACAAGTAGGGTTAGCGTCAGGACAACTAGGGTTAGCGTCAGGACAAGTAGGGTTAGCGTCAGGACAACTAGGGTTAGCGTCAGGACAACTAGCGTTAGCGTCAGGACAAGTAGGGTTAGCGTCAGGACAACTAGGGTTAGCGTCAGGACAACTAGGGTTAGCGTCAGGACAAGTAGGGTTAGCGTCAGGACAACTAGGGTTAGCGTCAGGACAACTAGGGTTAGCGTCAGGGCAACTAGGGTTAGCGTCAGGACAAGTAGGGTTAGCGTCAGGACAACTAGGGTTAGCATCAGGACAACTAGGGTTAGCGTCAGGACAACTAGGGTTAGCATCAGGACAAGTAGGGTTAGCGTCAGGACAAGTAGGGTTAGCGTCAGGACAACTAGGGTTAGCGTCAGGACAACTAGGGTTAGCGTCAGGACAAGTAGGGTTAGCGTCAGGACAACTAGGGTTAGCGTCAGGAAAACTAGGGTTAGCGTCAGGACAAGTAGAGTTAGCGTCAGGACTACTAGGGTTAGCGTCAGGACAACTAGGGTTAGCGTCAGGACAACTAGGGTTAGCGTCAGGACAACTAGGGTTAGCGTCAGGACAACTAGGGTTAGCATCAGGACAACAAGGGTTAGCGCCAGGACAACTAGGGTTAGCGCCATTACAACTAGGGTTAGCGCCAGGACAACTAGGGTTAGCACCAGGACAACTAGGGTTAGCGTCACGACAACTAGGGTTAGCGTCAGGACAACTAGGGTTAGCGTCAGGACAACTAGGGTTAGCGTCAGGACAACTAGGGTTAGCGTCACGACAACTAGGGTTAGCGTCAGGACAACTAGGGTTAGCGTCAGGACAACTAGGGTTAGCGTCAGGACAACTAGGGTTAGCGTCACGACAACTTGGGTTAGCGTCAGGACAACTAGGGTTAGCGTCACGACAACTAGGGTTAGCGTCAGGACAACTAGGGTTAGCGTCAGGACAACTAGGGTTAGCGTCAGGACAACTAGGGTTAGCGTCAGGACATCTAGGGTTAGCGTCAGGACAACTAGGGTTAGCGTCAGGACAACTAGGGTTAGCGTCAGGACAACTAGGGTTAGCGTCAGGACAACTAGGGTAAGCTTCAGGACAACTAGGGTTAGCGTCAGGACAACTAGGGTTAGCGTCAGGACAAGTAGGGTTAGCATCAGGACAACTAGGGATAGCGTCAGGACAACTAGGGTTAGCGTCAGGACAAGTAGGGTTAGCGTCAGGACAACTAGGGTTAGCGTCAGGACAACTAGGGTAAGCTTCAGGACAACTAGGGTTAGCGTCAGGACAACTAGGGTTAGCGTCAGGACAAGTAGGGTTAGCGTCAGGACAACTAGGGTTAGCGTCAGGACAACTAGGGTTAGCGTCAGGACAAGTAGGGTTAGCGTCAGGACAACTAGGGTTAGCGTCAGGACAAGTAGGGTTAGCGTCAGGACAACTAGGGTTAGCGTCAGGACAACTAGGGTTAGCGTCAGGACAAGTAGGGTTAGCGTCAGGACAACTAGGGTTAGCGTCAGGACAACTAGGGTTAGCGTCAGGACAACTAGGGTTAGCGTCAGGACAAGTAGGGTTAGCGTCAGGACAACTAGGGTTAGCGTCAGGACAACTAGGGTTAGCGTCAGGGCAACTAGGGTTAGCGTCAGGACAAGTAGGGTTAGCGTCAGGACAACTAGGGTTAGCATCAGGACAACTAGGGTTAGCGTCAGGACAAGTAGGGTTAGCGTCAGGACAAGTAGGGTTAGCGTCAGGACAAGTAGGGTTAGCGTCAGGACAACTAGGGTTAGCGTCAGGACAACTAGGGTTAGCGTCAGGACAAGTAGGGTTAGCGTCAGGACAACTAGGGTTAGCGTCAGGAAAACTAGGGTTAGCGTCAGGACAAGTAGAGTTAGCGTCAGGACTACTAGGGTTAGCGTCAGGACAACTAGGGTTAGCGTCAGGACAACTAGGGTTAGCGTCAGGACAACTAGGGTTAGCGTCAGGACAACTAGGGTTAGCGTCAGGACAACTAGGGTTAGCATCAGGACAACTAGGGTTAGCGCCAGGACAACTAGGGTTAGCGCCATTACAACTAGGGTTAGCGCCAGGACAACTAGGGTTAGCGCCAGGACAACTAGGGTTAGCGTCACGACAACTAGGGTTAGCGTCAGGACAACTAGGGTTAGCGTCAGGACAACTAGGGTTAGCGTCAGGACAACTAGGGTTAGCGTCAGGACAACTAGGGTTAGCGTCAGGACAACTAGGGTTAGCGTCAGGACAACTAGGGTTAGCGTCACGACAACTTGGGTTAGCGTCAGGACAACTAGGGTTAGCGTCACGACAACTAGGGTTAGCGTCAGGACAACTAGGGTTAGCGTCAGGACAACTAGGGTTAGCGTCAGGACATCTAGGGTTAGCGTCAGGACAACTAGGGTTAGCGTCAGGACAACTAGGGTTAGCGTCAGGACAACTAGGGTTAGCGTCAGGACAACTAGGGTAAGCTTCAGGACAACTAGGGTTAGCGTCAGGACAACTAGGGTTAGCGTCAGGACAAGTAGGGTTAGCGTCAGGACAACTAGGTTTAGCGTCAGGACAACTAGGGTTAGCGTCAGGACAAGTAGGGTTAGCGTCAGGACAACTAGGGTTAGCGTCAGGACAAGTAGGGTTAGCGTCAGGACAACTAGGGTTAGCGTCAGGACAAGTAGGGTTAGCGTCAGGACAACTAGGGTTAGCGTCAGGACAACTAGGGTTAGCGTCAGGACAAGTAGGGTTAGCGTCAGGACAACTAGGGTTAGCGTCAGGACAACTAGGGTTAGCGTCAGGGCAACTAGGGTTAGCGTCAGGACAAGTAGGGTTAGCTTCAGGACAACTAGGGTTAGCATCAGGACAACTAGGGTTAGCGTCAGGACAACTAGGGTTAGCGTCAGGACAACTAGGGTTAGCGTCAGGACAACTAGGGTTAGCGTCAGGACAACTAGGGTTAGCGTCAGGACAAGTAGGGTTAGCGTCAGGACAACTAGGGTTAGCGTCAGGAAAACTAGGGTTAGCGTCAGGACAAGTAGAGTTAGCGTCAGGACAACTAGGGTTAGCGTCAGGACAACTAGGGTTAGCGTCAGGACAACTAGGGTTAGCGTCAGGACAACTAGGGTTAGCATCAGGACAACTAGGGTTAGCGCCAGGACAACTAGGGTTAGCGCCATTACAACTAGGGTTAGCGCCAGGACAACTAGGGTTAGCGCCAGGACAACTAGGGTTAGCGTCACGACAACTAGGGTTAGCGTCAGGACAACTAGGGTTAGCGTCAGGACAACTAGGGTTAGCGTCAGGACAACTAGGGTTAGCGTCAGGACAACTAGGGTTAGCGTCACGACAACTAGGGTTAGCGTCAGGACAACTAGGGTTAGCGTCAGGACAACTAGGGTTAGCGTCAGGACAACTAGGGTTAGCGTCACGACAACTTGGGTTAGCGTCAGGACAACTAGGGTTAGCGTCACGACAACTAGGGTTAGCGTCAGGACAACTAGGGTTAGCGTCAGGACAACTAGGGTTAGCGTCAGGACAACTAGGGTTAGCGTCAGGACAACTAGGGATAGCGTCAGGACAACTAGGGTTAGCGTCAGGACAACTAGGGTTAGCGTCAGGACAACTAGGGTTAGCGTCACGACAACTAGGGTTAGCGTCAGGACAACTAGGGTTAGCGTCAGGACAACTAGGGTTAGCGTCAGGACCACTAGGGTTAGCGTCAGGACAACTAGGGTTAGCGTCAGGACAACTAGGGTTAGCGTCAGGACAACTAGGGTTAGCGTCACGACAACTAGGGTTAGCGTCAGGACAACTAGGTTTAGCATCAGGACAACTAGGGTTAGCGTCAGGACAACTAGGGTTAGCGTCAGGAACACTAGGGTTAGCGTCAGGACAACTAGGGTTAGCGTCACGACAACTAGGGTTAGCGTCAGGACAACTAGGGTTAGCGTCACGACAACTATGGTTGGCGTCAGGACAACTAGGGTTAGCGTCACGACAACTAGGGTTAGCGTCAGGACAACTAGGGTTAGCGTCACGACAACTAGGGTTAGCGTCACGACAACTAGGGTTAGCGTCAGGACAACTAGGGTTAGCGTCAGGACAACTAGGGTTAGCGTCAGGACAACTAGGGTTAGCGTCAGGACAACTAGGGATAGCGTCAGGACAACTAGGGTTAGCGTCAGGACAACTAGGGTTAGCGTCACGACAACTAGGGTTAGCGTCGGGACAACTAGGGTTAGCGTCAGGACAACTAGGGTTAGCATCAGGACAACTAGGGTTAGCGTCAGGACAACTAGGGTTAGCGTCAGGAGAACTAGGGTTAGCATCAGGACAAGTAGGGTTAGCGTCAGGACAAGTAGGGTTAGCGTCAGGACAACTAGGGTTAGCGTCAGGACAAGTAGGGTTAGCGTCAGGACAACTAGGGTTAGCGTCAGGACAACTAGGGTTAGCGTCAGGACAAGTAGGGTTAGCGTCAGGACAACTAGGGTTAGCGTCAGGACAACTAGGGTTAGTGTCAGGGCATCTAGGGTTAGCGTCAGGACAAGTAGGGTTAGCGTCAGGACAACTAGGGTTAGCGTCAGGACAAGTAGGGTTAGCGTCAGGACAACTAGGGTTAGCGTCAGGACAACTAGGGTTAGCGTCAGGACAAGCAGGGTTAGCGTCAGGACAACTAGGGTTAGCGTCAGGGCAACTAGGGTTAGCGTCAGGACAAGTAGGGTTAGCGTCAGGACAACTAGGGTTAGCGTCAGGACAACTAGGGTTAGCGTCAGGACAAGTAGGGTTAGCGTCAGGACAACTAGGGTTAGCGTCAGGACAACTAGGGTTAGCGTCAGGACAACTAGGGTTAGCGTCAGGACAAGTAGGGTTAGCGTCAGGACAACTATGGTTAGCGTCAGGACAACTAGGATTAGCGTCAGGACAACTAGGGTTAGCGTCAGGACAACTAGGGTTAGCGTCAGGACAAGTAGGGTTAGCGTCAGGACAACTAGGGTTAGCGTCAGGACAACTAGGGTTAGCATCAGGACAACTAGGGTTAGCGTCAGGAGAACTAGGGTTAGCGTCAGGGCAACTAGGGTTAGCCTCAGGACAAGTAGGGTTAGCGTCAGGACAACTAGGGTTAGCGTCAGGACAACTAGGGTTAGCGTCAGGACAACTAGGGTTAGCGTCAGGACAAGTAGGGTTAGCGTCAGGACAACTAGGGTTAGCGTCAGGACAAGTAGGGTTAGCGTCAGGACAACTAGGGTTAGCGTCAGGACAACTAGGGTTAGCGTCAGGACAACTAGGGTTAGCGTCAGGACAAGTAGGGTTAGCGTCAGGACAACTAGGGTTAGCATCAGGAAAACTAGGGTTAGCGTCAGGACAAGTAGAGTTAGCGTCAGGACAACTAGGGTTAGCGTCAGGACAACTAGGGTTAGCGTCAGGACAACTAGGGTTAGCGTCAGGACAAGTAGGGTTAGCGTCAGGACAACTAGGGTTAGCGTCAGGACAACTAGGGTTAGCGTCATGACAACTAGGGTTAGCGTCAGGACAACTAGGGTTAGCGTCACGACAACTAGGGTTAGCGTCAGGACAACTAGGGTTAGCGTCAGGACAACTAGGGTTAGCGTCAGGACAACTAGGGTTAGCGTCAGGACAACTAGGGTTAGCGTCAGGACAACTAGGGTTAGCGTCACGACAACTAGGGTTAGCGTCAGGACAACTAGGGTTAGCGTCAGGACAACTAGGGTTAGCGTCAGGACAACTAGGGATAGCGTCAGGACAACTAGGGTTAGCGTCAGGACAACTAGGGTTAGCGTCAGGACAACTAGGGTTAGCGTCGGGACAACTAGGGTTAGCGTCAGGACAACTAGGGTTAGCGTCAGGACAACTAGGGTTAGCGTCAGGACAACTAGGGTTAGCGTCAGGAGAACTAGGGTTAGCGTCAGGACAAGTAGGGTTAGCGTCAGGACAACTAGGGTTAGCGTCAGGACAACTAGGGTTAGCGTCAGGACAAGTAGGGTTAGCGTCAGGACAACTAGGGTTAGCGTCAGGACAACTAGGGTTAGCGTCAGGACAAGTAGGGTTAGCGTCAGGACAACTAGGGTTAGCGTCAGGACAACTAGGGTTAGCGTCAGGACAACTAGGGTTAGCGTCAGGGCATCTAGGGTTAGCGTCAGGACAAGTAGGGTTAGCGTCAGGACAACTAGGGTTAGCGTCAGGACAAGTAGGGTTAGCGTCAGGACAACTAGGGTTAGCGTCAGGACAACTAGGGTTAGCGTCAGGACAAGTAGGGTTAGCGTCAGGGCAACTAGGGTTAGCGTCAGGGCAACTAGGGTTAGCGTCAGGACAAGTAGGGTTAGCGTCAGGACAACTAGGGTTAGCGTCAGGACAACTAGGGTTAGCGTCAGGACAACTAGGGTTAGCGTCAGGACAACTAGGGTTAGCGTCAGGACAACTAGGGTTAGCGTCAGGACAACTAGGGTTAGCGTCACGACAACTAGGGTTAGCGTCACGACAACTAGGGTTAGCGTCAGGACAACTAGGGTTAGCGTCAGGACAACTAGGGTTAGCGTCAGGACAACTAGGGATAGCGTCAGGACAACTAGGGTTAGCGTCAGGACAACTAGGGTTAGCGTCAGGACAACTAGGGTTAGCGTCGGGACAACTAGGGTTAGCGTCAGGACAACTAGGGTTAGCGTCAGGACAACTAGGGTTAGCGTCAGGACAACTAGGGTTAGCGTCAGGAGAACTAGGGTTAGCGTCAGGACAAGTAGGGTTAGCGTCAGGACAACTAGGGTTAGCGTCAGGACAACTAGGGTTAGCGTCAGGACAAGTAGGGTTAGCGTCAGGACAACTAGGGTTAGCGTCAGGACAACTAGGGTTAGCGTCAGGACAAGTAGGGTTAGCGTCAGGACAACTAGGGTTAGCGTCAGGACAACTAGGGTTAGCGTCAGGACAACTAGGGTTAGCGTCAGGGCATCTAGGGTTAGCGTCAGGACAAGTAGGGTTAGCGTCAGGACAACTAGGGTTAGCGTCAGGACAAGTAGGGTTAGCGTCAGGACAACTAGGGTTAGCGTCAGGACAACTAGGGTTAGCGTCAGGACAAGTAGGGTTAGCGTCAGGACAACTAGGGTTAGCGTCAGGGCAACTAGGGTTAGCGTCAGGACAAGTAGGGTTAGCGTCAGGACAACTAGGGTTAGCGTCAGGACAACTAGGGTTAGCGTCAGGACAAGTAGGGTTAGCGTCAGGACAACTAGGGTTAGCGTCAGGACAACTAGGGTTAGCGTCAGGACAAGTAGGGTTAGCGTCAGGACAACTAGGGTTAGCGTCAGGACAACTAGGATTAGCGTCAGGACAACTAGGGTTAGCGTCAGGACAACTAGGGTTAGCGTCAGGACAAGTAGGGTTAGCGTCAGGAAAACTAGGGTTAGCATCAGGACAAGTAGAGTTAGCGTCAGGACAACTAGGGTTAGCGTCAGGACAACTAGGGTTAGTGTCAGGGCATCTAGGGTTAGCGTCAGGACAAGTAGGGTTAGCGTCAGGACAACTAGGGTTAGCGTCAGGACAAGTAGGGTTAGCGTCAGGACAACTAGGGTTAGCGTCAGGACAACTAGGGTTAGCGTCAGGACAAGCAGGGTTAGCGTCAGGACAACTAGGGTTAGCGTCAGGGCAACTAGGGTTAGCGTCAGGACAAGTAGGGTTAGCGTCAGGACAACTAGGGTTAGCGTCAGGACAACTAGGGTTAGCGTCAGGACAAGTAGGGTTAGCGTCAGGACAACTAGGGTTAGCGTCAGGACAACTAGGGTTAGCGTCAGGACAACTAGGGTTAGCGTCAGGACAAGTAGGGTTAGCGTCAGGACAACTATGGTTAGCGTCAGGACAACTAGGATTAGCGTCAGGACAACTAGGGTTAGCGTCAGGACAACTAGGGTTAGCGTCAGGACAAGTAGGGTTAGCGTCAGGACAAGTAGGGTTAGCGTCAGGACAACTAGGGTTAGCATCAGGACAACTAGGGTTAGCGTCAGGAGAACTAGGGTTAGCGTCAGGGCAACTAGGGTTAGCCTCAGGACAAGTAGGGTTAGCGTCAGGACAACTAGGGTTAGCGTCAGGACAACTAGGGTTAGCGTCAGGACAACTAGGGTTAGCGTCAGGACAACTAGGGTTAGCGTCACGACAACTAGGGTTAGCGTCACGACAACTAGGGTTAGCGTCAGGACAACTAGGGTTAGCGTCAGGACAACTAGGGTTAGCGTCAGGACAACTAGGGATAGCGTCAGGACAACTAGGGTTAGCGTCAGGACAACTAGGGTTAGCGTCAGGACAACTAGGGTTAGCGTCGGGACAACTAGGGTTAGCGTCAGGACAACTAGGGTTAGCGTCAGGACAACTAGGGTTAGCGTCGGGACAACTAGGGTTAGCGTCAGGAGAACTAGGGTTAGCGTCAGGACAAGTAGGGTTAGCGTCAGGACAACTAGGGTTAGCGTCAGGACAACTAGGGTTAGCGTCAGGACAAGTAGGGTTAGCGTCAGGACAACTAGGGTTAGCGTCAGGACAACTAGGGTTAGCGTCAGGACAAGTAGGGTTAGCGTCAGGACAACTAGGGTTAGCGTCAGGACAACTAGGGTTAGCGTCAGGACAACTAGGGTTAGCGTCAGGGCATCTAGGGTTAGCGTCAGGACAAGTAGGGTTAGCGTCAGGACAACTAGGGTTAGCGTCAGGACAAGTAGGGTTAGCGTCAGGACAACTAGGGTTAGCGTCAGGACAACTAGGGTTAGCGTCAGGACAAGTAGGGTTAGCGTCAGGACAACTAGGGTTAGCGTCAGGGCAACTAGGGTTAGCGTCAGGACAAGTAGGGTTAGCGTCAGGACAACTAGGGTTAGCGTCAGGACAACTAGGGTTAGCGTCAGGACAAGTAGGGTTAGCGTCAGGACAACTAGGGTTAGCGTCAGGACAACTAGGGTTAGCGTCAGGACAAGTAGGGTTAGCGTCAGGACAACTAGGGTTAGCGTCAGGACAACTAGGATTAGCGTCAGGACAACTAGGGTTAGCGTCAGGACAACTAGGGTTAGCGTCAGGACAAGTAGGGTTAGCGTCAGGAAAACTAGGGTTAGCATCAGGACAAGTAGAGTTAGCGTCAGGACAACTAGGGTTAGCGTCAGGACAACTAGGGTTAGTGTCAGGGCATCTAGGGTTAGCGTCAGGACAAGTAGGGTTAGCGTCAGGACAACTAGGGTTAGCGTCAGGACAAGTAGGGTTAGCGTCAGGACAACTAGGGTTAGCGTCAGGACAACTAGGGTTAGCGTCAGGACAAGCAGGGTTAGCGTCAGGACAACTAGGGTTAGCGTCAGGGCAACTAGGGTTAGCGTCAGGACAAGTAGGGTTAGCGTCAGGACAACTAGGGTTAGCGTCAGGACAACTAGGGTTAGCGTCAGGACAAGTAGGGTTAGCGTCAGGACAACTAGGGTTAGCGTCAGGACAACTAGGGTTAGCGTCAGGACAACTAGGGTTAGCGTCAGGACAAGTAGGGTTAGCGTCAGGACAACTATGGTTAGCGTCAGGACAACTAGGATTAGCGTCAGGACAACTAGGGTTAGCGTCAGGACAACTAGGGTTAGCGTCAGGACAAGTAGGGTTAGCGTCAGGACAAGTAGGGTTAGCGTCAGGACAACTAGGGTTAGCATCAGGACAACTAGGGTTAGCGTCAGGAGAACTAGGGTTAGCGTCAGGGCAACTAGGGTTAGCCTCAGGACAAGTAGGGTTAGCGTCAGGACAACTAGGGTTAGCGTCAGGACAACTAGGGTTAGCGTCAGGACAACTAGGGTTAGCGTCAGGACAAGTAGGGTTAGCGTCAGGACAACTAGGGTTAGCGTCAGGACAAGTAGGGTTAGCGTCAGGACAACTAGGGTTAGCGTCAGGACAACTAGGGTTAGCGTCAGGACAACTAGGGTTAGCGTCAGGACAAGTAGGGTTAGCGTCAGGACAACTAGGGTTAGCATCAGGAAAACTAGGGTTAGCGTCAGGACAAGTAGAGTTAGCGTCAGGACAACTAGGGTTAGCGTCAGGACAACTAGGGTTAGCGTCAGGACAACTAGGGTTAGCGTCAGGACAAGTAGGGTTAGCGTCAGGACAACTAGGGTTAGCGTCAGGACAACTAGGGATAGCGTCAGGACAACTAGGGTTAGCGTCAGGACAACTAGGGTTGGCGTCAGGACAACTAGGGTTGGCGTCAGGACAACTAGGGTTGGCGTCAGGACAACTAGGGTTAGCGTCAGGACAACTAGGGTTAGCGTCAGGACAACTAGGGTTAGAGTCAGTACAACTAGGGTTAGCGTGAGGACAACTAGGGTTAGCGTCAGGACAAGTAGGGTTAGCGTCAGGACAACTAGGGTTAGCGTCAGGACAACTAGGGTTAGCGTCAGGACAACTAGGGTTAGCGTCAGGACAACTAGGGATAGCGTCAGGACAACTAGGGTTAGCGTCAGGACAACTAGGGTTAGCGTCAGGACAACTAGGGTTAGCGTCAGGACAACTAGGGTTAGCGTCACGACAACTAGGGTTAGCGTCAGGACAACTAGGGTTAGCGTCAGGACAACTAGGGTTAGCGTCAGGACCACTAGGGTTAGCGTCAGGACAACTAGGGTTAGCGTCAGGACAACTAGGGTTAGCGTCAGGACAACTAGGGTTAGCGTCACGACAACTAGGGTTAGCGTCAGGACAAGTAGGGTTAGCGTCATGACAACTAGGGTTAGCGTCAGGACAACTAGGGTTAGCGTCACGACAACTAGGGTTAGCGTCAGGACAACTAGGGTTAGCGTCAGGACAACTAGGGTTAGCGTCAGGACAACTAGGGTTAGCGTCAGGACAACTAGGGTTAGCGTCAGGACAACTAGGGTTAGCGTCACGACAACTAGGGTTAGCGTCACGACAACTAGGGTTAGCGTCAGGACAACTAGGGTTAGCGTCAGGACAACTAGGGTTAGCGTCAGGACAACTAGGGATAGCGTCAGGACAACTAGGGTTAGCGTCAGGACAACTAGGGTTAGCGTCAGGACAACTAGGGTTAGCGTCGGGACAACTAGGGTTAGCGTCAGGACAACTAGGGTTAGCGTCAGGACAACTAGGGTTAGCGTCAGGACAACTAGGGTTAGCGTCAGGAGAACTAGGGTTAGCGTCAGGACAAGTAGGGTTAGCGTCAGGACAACTAGGGTTAGCGTCAGGACAACTAGGGTTAGCGTCAGGACAAGTAGGGTTAGCGTCAGGACAACTAGGGTTAGCGTCAGGACAACTAGGGTTAGCGTCAGGACAAGTAGGGTTAGCGTCAGGACAACTAGGGTTAGCGTCAGGACAACTAGGGTTAGCGTCAGGACAACTAGGGTTAGCGTCAGGGCATCTAGGGTTAGCGTCAGGACAAGTAGGGTTAGCGTCAGGACAACTAGGGTTAGCGTCAGGACAAGTAGGGTTAGCGTCAGGACAACTAGGGTTAGCGTCAGGACAACTAGGGTTAGCGTCAGGACAAGTAGGGTTAGCGTCAGGACAACTAGGGTTAGCGTCAGGGCAACTAGGGTTAGCGTCAGGACAAGTAGGGTTAGCGTCAGGACAACTAGGGTTAGCGTCAGGACAACTAGGGTTAGCGTCAGGACAACTAGGGTTAGCGTCAGGACAACTAGGGTTAGCGTCAGGACAACTAGGGTTAGCGTCACGACAACTAGGGTTAGCGTCACGACAACTAGGGTTAGCGTCAGGACAACTAGGGTTAGCGTCAGGACAACTAGGGTTAGCGTCAGGACAACTAGGGATAGCGTCAGGACAAGTAGGGTTAGCGTCAGGACAAGTAGGGTTAGCGTCAGGACAAGTAGGGTTAGCGTCAGGACAACTAGGGTTAGAGTCAGGACAAGTAGGGTTAGCGTCAGGACAACTAGGGTTAGCGTCAGGACAACTAGGGTTAGCGTCAGGACATGTAGGGTTAGCGTCAGGACAACTAGGGTTAGCGTCAGGACAACTAGGGTTAGCGTCAGGACAACTAGGGTTAGCGTCAGGACAAGTAGGGTTAGCGTCAGGACAACTAGGGTTAGCGTCAGGACAACTAGGGTTAGCGTCAGGACAACTCGGGTTAGCGTCAGGACAATTAGGGTTAGCGTCAGGACAACTCGGGTTAGCGTCAGGACAACTCGGGTTAGCTTCAGGACAACTCGGGTTAGCGTCAGGTCAACTCGGGTTAGCGTCAGGACAACTCGGGTTAGCGTCAGGACAACTCGGGTTGTCGTCAGGACAACTCGGGTTAGCGTCAGGATAACTCGGGTTAGCGTCAGGACAACTCGGGTTAGCGTCAGGACAACTCGGGTTAGCGTCAGGACAACTAGGGTTAGCGTCAGGACAACTCGGGTTAGCGTCAGGACAACTAGGGTTAGCGTCAGGACAACACGGGTTAGCGTCAGGACAACACGGGTTAGCGTCAGGACAACTCGGGTTAGCGTCAGGACAACTAGGGTTAGCGTCAGGACAACTAGGGTTAGCGTCAGGACAACTAGGGTTAGCGTCAGGACAAGTAGGGTTAGCGTCAGGACAACTAGGGTTAACTTCAGGACAACTAGGGTTAGCGTCAGGACAACTAGGGTTAACGTCAGGACAACTAGGGTTAGCGTCAGGACAACTAGGGTAAGCGTCAGGACAACTAGGGTTAGCGTCAGGACAACTAGGGTTAGCGTCAGGACAAGTAGGGTTAGCGTCAGGACAACTAGGGTTAGCGTCAGGACAAGTAGGGTTAGCGTCAGGACAACTAGGGTTAGCATGAGGACAACTAGGGTTAGCTTCAGCACAATTAGTGTTAGCGTCAGGACAACTAGGGTTAGCGTCAGGACAACTAGGGTTAGCGTCAGGACAACTAGGGTTAGCGTCAGGACAACTATGGTTAGCGTCAGGACAAGTACGGTTAGCGTCAGGACAAGTAGGGTTAGCGTCAGGACAAGTAGGGTTAGCGTCAGGACAACTAGGGTTAGCGTCAGATCAACTAGGGTTAGCGTCAGGACAACTAGGGTTAGCGTCAGGACAACTAGGGTTAGCGTCAGGACAACTAGGGTTAGCGTCAGGACAAGTAGGGTTAGCGTCAGGACAACTAGGGTTAGCGTCAGGACAACTAGGGTTAGCGTCAGGACAAGTAGGGTTAGCGTCAGGACAACTAGGGTTAGCGTCAGGACAACTAGGGTTAGCATCAGGACAACTAGGGTTAGCGTCAGGACAACTAGGGTTAGCGTCAGGACAACTAGGGTTAGCGTCAGGGCATCTAGGGTTAGCGTCAGGACAACTAGGGTTAGCGTCAGGACAAGTAGGGTTAGCGTCAGGACAACTAGGGTTAGCGTCAGGACAACTAGGGTTAGCATCAGGACAACTAGGGTTAGCGTCAGGACAACTAGGGTTAGCGTCAGGACAACTAGGGTTAGCGTCAGGGCATCTAGGGTTAGCGTCAGGACAAGTAGGGTTAGCGTCAGGACAACTAGGGTTAGCGTCAGGACAAGTAGGGTTAGCGTCAGGACAACTAGGGTTAGCGTCAGGACAACTAGGGTTAGCGTCAGGACAAGTAGGGTTAGCGTCAGGACAACTAGGGTTAGCGTCAGGGCAACTAGGGTTAGCGTCAGGACAAGTAGGGTTAGCGTCAGGACAACTAGGGTTAGCGTCAGGACAACTAGGGTTAGCATCAGGACAAGTAGGGTTAGCGTCAGGACAACTAGGGTTAGCGTCAGGACAACTAGGGTTAGCGTCAGGACAAGTAGGGTTAGCGTCAGGACAACTAGGGTTAGCGTCAGGACAACTAGGATTAGCGTCAGGACAACTAGGGTTAGCGTCAGGACAACTAGGGTTAGCGTCAGGACAAGTAGGGTTAGCGTCAGGAAAACTAGGGTTAGCATCAGGACAAGTAGAGTTAGCGTCAGGACAACTAGGGTTAGCGTCAGGACAACTAGGGTTAGCGTCAGGAGAACTAGGGTTAGCGTCAGGGCAACTAGGGTTAGCCTCAGGACAAGTAGGGTTAGCGTCAGGACAACTAGGGTTAGCGTCAGGACAACTAGGGTTAGCGTTAGGACAAGTAGGGTTAGCGTCAGGACAACTAGGGTTAGCGTCAGGACAAGTAGGGTTAGCGTCAGGACAAGTAGGGTTAGCGTCAGGACATCTAGGGTTAGCGTCAGGACAACTAGGGTTAGCGTCAGGACAACTAGGTTTAACGTCAGGACAACTAGGGTTAGCGTCAGGACAACTAGGGTTAGCGTCAGGACAACTAGGGTTAGCGTCAGGACAAGTAGGGTTAGCGTCAGGACAACTATGGTTAGCGTCAGGACAAGTAGGGTTAGCGTCAGGACAAGTAGGGTTAGCGTCAGGACAAGTAGGGTTAGCGTCAGGACAAGTAGGGTTAGCGTCAGGACAACTAGGGTTAGAGTCAGGACAAGTAGGGTTAGCGTCAGGACAACTAGGGTTAGCGTCAGGACAACTAGGGTTAGCGTCAGGACATGTAGGGTTAGCGTCAGGACAACTAGGGTTAGCGTCAGGACAACTAGGGTTAGCGTCAGGACAACTAGGGTTAGCGTCAGGACAAGTAGGGTTAGCGTCAGGACAACTAGGGTTAGCGTCAGGACAACTAGGTTTAGCATCAGGACAACTAGGGTTAGCGTCAGGACAACGAGGGTTAGCGTCAGGAAAAGTAGGGTTAGCGTCAGGACAACTAGGGTTAGCGTCAGGACAACTAGGGTTAGCGTCAGGACAACTAGGGTTAGCGTCAGGACAACTCGGGTTAGCATCAGGACAATTAGGGTTAGCGTCAGGACAACTCGGGTTAGCGTCAGGACAACTCGGGTTAGCTTCAGGACAACTCGGGTTAGCGTCAGGTCAACTCGGGTTAGCGTCAGGACAACTCGGGTTAGCGTCAGGACAACTCGGGTTGTCGTCAGGACAACTCGGGTTAGCGTCAGGATAACTCGGGTTAGCGTCAGGACAACTCGGGTTAGCGTCAGGACAACTCGGGTTAGCGTCAGGACAACTCGGGTTAGCGTCAGGACAACTAGGGTTAGCGTCAGGACAACTCGGGTTAGCGTCAGGACAACTAGGGTTAGCGTCAGGACAACACGGGTTAGCGTCAGGACAACACGGGTTAGCGTCAGGACAACTCGGGTTAGCGTCAGGACATCTAGGGTTAGCGTCAGGACAACTAGGGTTAGCGTCAGGACAACTAGGGTTAGCGTCAGGACACGTAGGGTTAGCGTCAGGACAACTAGGGTTAACTTCAGGACAACTAGGGTTAGCGTCAGGACAACTAGGGTTAACGTCAGGACAACTAGGGTTAGAGTCAGGACAACTAGGGTAAGCGTCAGGACAACTAGGGTTAGCGTCAGGACAACTAGGGTTAGCGTCAGGACAAGTAGGGTTAGCGTCAGGACAACTATGGTTAGCGTCAGGACAAGTAGGGTTAGCGTCAGGACAAGTAGGGTTAGCGTCAGGACAAGTAGGGTTAGCGTCAGGACAAGTAGGGTTAGCGTCAGGACAACTAGGGTTAGAGTCAGGACAAGTAGGGTTAGCGTCAGGACAACTAGGGTTAGCGTCAGGACAACTAGGGTTAGCGTCAGGACAACTAGGGTTAGCGTCAGGACAAGTAGGGTTAGCGTCAGGACAACTAGGGTTAGCGTCAGGACAACTAGGTTTAGCATCAGGACAACTAGGGTTAGCGTCAGGACAACGAGGGTTAGCGTCAGGAAAAGTAGGGTTAGCGTCAGGACAACTAGGGTTAGCGTCAGGACAACTAGGGTTAGCGTCAGGACAACTAGGGTTAGCGTCAGGACAACTCGGGTTAGCATCAGGACAATTAGGGTTAGCGTCAGGACAACTCGGGTTAGCGTCAGGACAACTCGGGTTAGCTTCAGGACAACTCGGGTTAGCGTCAGGTCAACTCGGGTTAGCGTCAGGACAACTCGGGTTAGCGTCAGGACAACTCGGGTTGTCGTCAGGACAACTCGGGTTAGCGTCAGGATAACTCGGGTTAGCGTCAGGACAACTCGGGTTAGCGTCAGGACAACTCGGGTTAGCGTCAGGACAACTCGGGTTAGCGTCAGGACAACTAGGGTTAGCGTCAGGACAACTCGGGTTAGCGTCAGGACAACTAGGGTTAGCGTCAGGACAACACGGGTTAGCGTCAGGACAACACGGGTTAGCGTCAGGACAACTCGGGTTAGCGTCAGGACATCTAGGGTTAGCGTCAGGACAACTAGGGTTAGCGTCAGGACAACTAGGGTTAGCGTCAGGACACGTAGGGTTAGCGTCAGGACAACTAGGGTTAACTTCAGGACAACTAGGGTTAGCGTCAGGACAACTAGGGTTAACGTCAGGACAACTAGGGTTAGAGTCAGGACAACTAGGGTAAGCGTCAGGACAACTAGGGTTAGCGTCAGGACAACTAGGGTTAGCGTCAGGACAAGTAGGGTTAGCGTCAGGACAACTAGGGTTAGCGTCAGGACAAGTAGGGTTAGCGTCAGGACAACTAGGGTTAGCATCAGGACAACTAGGGTTAGCTTCAGCACAATTAGTGTTAGCGTCAGGACAACTAGGGTTAGCGTCAGGACAACTAGGGTTAGCGTCAGGACAACTAGGGTTAGCGTCAGGACAACTATGGTTAGCGTCAGGACAAGTACGGTTAGCGTCAGGACAAGTAGGGTTAGCGTCAGGACAACTAGGGTTAGCGTCAGATCAACTAGGGTTAGCGTCAGGACAACTAGGGTTAGCGTCAGGACAACTAGGGTTAGCGTCAGGACAACTAGGGTTAGCGTCAGGACAAGTAGGGTTAGCGTCAGGACAACTAGGGTTAGCGTCAGGACAACTAGGGTTAGCGTCAGGACAAGTAGGGTTAGCGTCAGGACAACTAGGGTTAGCGTCAGGACAACTAGGGTTAGCATCAGGACAACTAGGGTTAGCGTCAGGACAACTAGGGTTAGCATCAGGACAACTAGGGTTAGCGTCAGGACAACTAGGGTTAGCGTCAGGACAACTAGGGTTAGCGTCAGGACAACTAGGGTTAGCGTCAGGACAAGTAGGGTTAGCGTCAGGACAACTAGGGTTAGCGTCAGGACAACTAGGGTTAGCGTCAGGACAAGTAGGGTTAGCGTCAGGACAACTAGGGTTAGCGTCAGGACAACTAGGGTTAGCATCAGGACAACTAGGGTTAGCGTCAGGACAACTAGGGTTAGCATCAGGACAACTAGGGTTAGCGTCAGGACAACCAGGGTTAGCGTCAGGACAAGTAGGGTTAGCGTCAGGACATCTAGGGTTAGCGTCAGGACAACTAGGGTTAGCGTCAGGACAACTAGGGCTAGCGTCAGGACAACTAGGGTTAGCGTCAGGACAACTAGGGTAAGCGTCAGGACAACTAGGGTTAGCGTCAGGACAACTAGGGTTAGCGTCAGGACAAGTAGGGTTAGCGTCAGGACAACTAGGGTTAGCGTCAGGACAAGTAGGGTTAGCGTCAGGACAACTAGGGTTAGCGTCAGGACAAGTAGGGTTAGCGTCAGGACAACTAGGGTTAGCATCAGGACAACTAGGGTTAGCGTCAGGACAACTAGGGTTAGCGTCAGGACAAGTAGGGTTAGCGTCAGGACAACTAGGATTAGCGTTAGGAAAACTAGGGTTAGCGTCAGGACAACTAGGGTTATCGTCAGGACAAGTAGGGTTAGCGTCAGGACATGTAGGGTTAGCGTCAGAACAACTAGAGTTAGCGTCAGGACAACTAGGGTTAGCGTCAGGACAAGTAGGGTTAGCGTCAGGACAACTAGAGTTAGCGTCAGGACAACTAGGGTTAGCGTCAGGACAAGTAGGGTTAGCGTCAGGACAAGTAGGGTTAGCGTCAGGACAAGTAGGGTTAGCGTCAGGACAACTAGGGTTAGCGTCAGGACAACTAGGGTTAGGGTCAGGACGACTAGGGTTAGCGTCAGGACGACTAGGGTTAGCGTCAGGACGACTAGGATTAGGGTCAGGACAACTATGGTTAGCGTCAGGACAACTAGGGTTATCGTCAGGACAAGTAGGGTTAGCGTCAGGACATGTAGGGTTAGCGTCAGAACAACTAGAGTTAGCGTCAGGACAACTAGGGTTAGCGTCAGGACAAGTAGGGTTAGCGTCAGGACAACTAGAGTTAGCGTCAGGACAACTAGGGTTAGCGTCAGGACAAGTAGGGTTAGCGTCAGGACAAGTAGGGTTAGCGTCCGGACAAGTAGGGTTAGCGTCAGGACAACTAGGGTTAGCGTCAGGACAACTAGGGTTAGCGTCAGGACGACTAGGGTTAGCGTCAGGACGACTAGGGTTAGCGTCAGGACGACTAGGGTTAGCGTCAGGACAACTAGGGTTAGCGTCAGGCCAACTAGGGTTAGCGTCAGGACAACTAGTGTTAGCGTCAGGACAACTAGGGTTAGCGTCAGGACAACTAGGGTTAGCGTCAGAACAACTAGGGTTAGCGTCAGGACAAGTAGGGTTAGCGTCAGGACAAGTAGGGTTAGCGTCAGGACAACTAGGGTTAGCGTCAGGACAACTAGGGTTAGCTTCAGCACAATTAGTGTTAGCGTCAGGACAACTAGGGTTAGCGTCAGGACAAGTAGGGTTAGCGTCAGGACAAGTAGGGTTAGCGTCAGGACAACTAGGGTTAGCGTCAGGACAAGTAGGGTTAGCGTCAGGACAACTAGGGTTAGCGTCAGGACAACTAGGGTTAGCGTCAGATCAACTAGGGTTAGCGTCAGGACAACTAGGGTTAGCGTCAGGACAACTAGGGTTAGCATCAGGAAAACTAGGGTTAGCGTCAGGACAAGTAGGGTTAGCGTCAGGACAACTAGGGTTAGCGTCAGGACAACTAGGGTTAGCGTCAGGACAAGTAGGGTTAGCGTCAGGACAACTAGGGTTAGCGTCAGGACAACTAGGGTTAGCGTCAGGACAACTAGGGTTAGCGTCAGGACAACCAGGGTTAGCGTCAGGACAAGTAGGGTGAGCGTCAGGACATCTAGGGTTAGCGTCAGGACAACTAGGGTTAGCGTCAGGACAACTAGGGTTAGCGTCAGGACAACTAGGGTAAGCGTCAGGACAACTAGGGTTAGCGTCAGGACAACTAGGGTTAGCGTCAGGACAAGTAGGGTTAGCGTCAGGACAACTAGGCTTAGCGTCAGGACAACTAGGGTTAGCGTCAGGACAAGTTGGGTTAGCGTCAGGACAACTAGGGTTAGCGTCAGGACAAGTAGGGTTAGCGTCAGGACAACTAGGGTTAGCGTCAGGACAAGTAGGGTTAGCGTCAGGACAACTAGGGTTAGCGTCAGGACAACTAGGGTTAGCGTCAGGACAACTAGGGTTAGCGTAAGGACAACTAGGGTTAGCGTCAGGACAACTAGGGTTAGCGTCAGGACAAGTAGGGTTAGCGTCAGGACAACTAGGGTTAGCGTCAGGACAACTAGGGTTAGCGTCAGGACAACTAGGGTTAGCGTCAGGACAAGTAGGGTTAGCGTCAGGACAACTAGGGTTAGCATCAGGACAACTAGGGTTAGCGTCAGATCAACTAGGGTTAGCGTCAGGACAACTAGGGTTAGCGTCAGGACAACTAGGGTTAGCGTCAGGACAACTAGGGTTAGCGTCAGGACAAGTAGGGTTAGCGTCAGGACAAGTAGGGTTAGCGTCAGGACAACTAGGGTTAGCGTCAGGACAAGTAGGGTTAGCGTCAGGACAACTAGGGTTAGCGTCAGGACAACTAGGGTTAGCGTCAGGACAACTAGGGTTAGCTTCAGGACAACTAGGGTTAGCGTCAGGACAACTAGGGTTAGCGTCAGGACAAGTAGGGTTAGCGTCAGGACAACTAGGGTTAGCGTCAGGACAACTAGGGTTAGCGTCAGGACAAGTAGGGTTAGCGTCAGGACAACTAGGGTTAGCGTCAGGACAAGTAGGGTTAGCGTCAGGACAACTAGGGTTAGCGTCAGGACAACTAGGGTTAGCGTCAGGACAAGTAGGGTTAGCGTCAGGACAACTAGGGTTAGCGTCAGGACAACTAGGGTTAGCGTCAGGACAAGTAGGGTTAGCGTCAGGACAACTAGGGTTAGCGTCAGGACAACTAGGGTTAGCGTCAGGGCAACTAGGGTTAGCGTCAGGACAAGTAGGGTTAGCGTCAGGACAACTAGGGTTAGCATCAGGACAACTAGGGTTAGCGTCAGGACAACTAGGGTTAGCGTCAGGACAACTAGGGTTAGCGTCAGGACAAGTAGGGTTAGCGTCAGGACAACTAGGGTTAGCGTCAGGACAACTAGGGTTAGCGTCAGGACAACTAGGGTTAGCGTCAGGACAACTAGGGTTAGCGTCAGGACAAGTAGGGTTAGCGTCAGGACAACTAGGGTTAGCGTCAGGAAAACTAGGGTTAGCGTCAGGACAAGTAGGGTTAGCTTCAGGACAACTAGGGTTAGCGTCAGGACAACTAGGGTTAGCGTCAGGACAAGTAGGGTTAGCGTCAGGACAACTAGGGTTAGCATCAGGACAACTAGGGTTAGCGTCAGGACAAGTAGGGTTAGCGTCAGGACAACTAGGGTTAGCATCAGGAGAACTAGGGTTAGCGTCAGGACAACTAGGGTTAGCGTCAGGACAAGTAGTGTTAGCGTCAGGACAACTAGGGTTAGCGTCAGGACAACTAGGGTTAGCGTCAGGACAACTAGGGTTAGCGTCAGGACAACTAGGGTTAGCGTCAGGACAATTAGGGTTATCGTCAGGACAACTAGGGTTAGAGTCAGGACAACCAGGGTTAGCGTCAGGACAAGTAGGGTTAGCGTCAGGACATCTAGGGTTAGCGTCAGGACAACTAGGGTTAGCATCAGGACAACTAGGGTTAGCGTCAGGACAACTAGGGTTAGCGTCAGGGCAACTAGGGTTAGCGTCAGGACAAGTAGGGTTAGCGTCAGGACAACTAGGGTTAGCATCAGGACAACTAGGGTTAGCGTCAGATCAACTAGGGTTAGCGTCAGGACAACTAGGGTTAGCGTCAGGACAACTAGGGTTAGCGTCAGGACAACTAGGGTGAGCGTCAGGACAAGTAGGGTTAGCGTCAGGACAACTAGGGTTAGCGTCAGGACAAGTAGGGTTGGCTTCAGGACAACTAGGGTTAGCGTCAGGACAACTAGGGTTAGCGTCAGGACAACTAGGGTTAGCGTCAGGACAACTAGGGTTAGCTTCAGGACAACTAGGGTTAGCGTCAGGACAACTAGGGTTAGCGTCAGGACAAGTAGGGTTAGCGTCAGGACAACTAGGGTTAGCGTCAGGACAACTAGGGTTAGCGTCAGGACAAGTAGGGTTAGCGTCAGGACAACTAGGGTTAGCGTCAGGACAAGTAGGGTTAGCGTCAGGACAACTAGGGTTAGCGTCAGGACAACTAGGGTTAGCGTCAGGACAAGTAGGGTTAGCGTCAGGACAACTAGGGTTAGCGTCAGGACAACTAGGGTTAGCGTCAGGACAAGTAGGGTTAGCGTCAGGACAACTAGGGTTAGCGTCAGGACAACTAGGGTTAGCGTCAGGGCAACTAGGGTTAGCGTCAGGACAAGTAGGCTTAGCGTCAGGACAACTAGGGTAAGAGTCAGGACAACTAGGGTTAGCGTCAGGACAACTAGGGTTAGCGTCAGGACAAGTAGGGTTAGCGTCAGGACAACTAGGCTTAGCGTCAGGACAACTAGGGTTAGCGTCAGGACAAGTTGGGTTAGCGTCAGGACAACTAGGGTTAGCGTCAGGACAAGTAGGGTTAGCGTCAGGACAACTAGGGTTAGCGTCAGGACAACTAGGGTTAGCGTCAGGACAAGTAGGGTTAGCGTCAGGACAACTAGGGTTAGCGTCAGGACAACTAGGGTTAGCGTCAGGACAACTAGGGTTAGCGTAAGGACAACTAGGGTTAGCGTCAGGACAACTAGGGTTAGCGTCAGGACAAGTAGGGTTAGCGTCAGGACAACTAGGGTTAGCGTCAGGACAACTAGGGTTAGCGTCAGGACAACTAGGGTTAGCGTCAGGGCAACTAGGGTTAGCGTCAGGACAAGTAGGGTTAGCGTCAGGACAACTAGGGTTAGCATCAGGACAACTAGGGTTAGCGTCAGATCAACTAGGGTTAGCGTCAGGACAACTAGGGTTAGCGTCAGGACAACTAGGGTTAGCGTCAGGACAACTAGGGTTAGCGTCAGGACAAGTAGGGTTAGCGTCAGGACAACTAGGGTTAGCATCAGGACAAGTAGGGTTAGCGTCAGGACAACTAGGGTTAGCGTCAGGACAACTAGGGTTAGCGTCAGGACAACTAGGGTTAGCTTCAGGACAACTAGGGTTAGCGTCAGGACAACTAGGGTTAGCGTCAGGACAAGTAGGGTTAGCGTCAGGACAACTAGGGTTAGCGTCAGGACAACTAGGGTTAGCGTCAGGACAAGTAGGGTTAGCGTCAGGACAACTAGGGTTAGCGTCAGGACAAGTAGGGTTAGCGTCAGGACAACTAGGGTTAGCGTCAGGACAACTAGGGTTAGCGTCAGGACAAGTAGGGTTAGCGTCATTTCAACTAGGGTTAGCGTCAGGACAACTAGGGTTAGCGTCAGGACAAGTAGGGTTAGCGTCAGGACAACTAGGGTTAGCGTCAGGACAACTAGGGTTAGCGTCAGGGCAACTAGGGTTAGCGTCAGGACAAGTAGGGTTAGCGTCAGGACAACTAGGGTTAGCATCAGGACAACTAGGGTTAGCGTCAGGACAACTAGGGTTAGCATCAGGACAACTAGGGTTAGCGTCAGGACAAGTAGGGTTAGCGTCAGGACAACTAGGGTTAGCGTCAGGACAACTAGGGTTAGCGTCAGGACAACTAGGGTTAGCGTCAGGACAAGTAGGGTTAGCGTCAGGACAACTAGGGTTAGCGTCAGGAAAACTAGGGTTAGCGTCAGGACAAGTAGAGTTAGCGTCAGGACCACTAGGGTTAGCGTCAGGACAACTAGGGTTAGCGTCAGGACAACTAGGGTTAGCGTCAGGACAACTAGGGTTAGCGTCAGGACAACTAGGGTTAGCATCAGGACAACTAGGGTTAGCGTCAGGACAAGTAGGGTTAGCGTCAGGACAACTAGGGTTAGCATCAGGAGAACTAGGGTTAGCGTCAGGACAACTAGGGTTAGCGTCAGGACAAGTAGTGTTAGCGTCAGGACAACTAGGGTTAGCGTCAGGACAACTAGGGTTAGCGTCAGGACAACTAGGGTTAGCGTCAGGACAACTAGGGTTAGCGTCAGGACAATTAGGGTTATCGTCAGGACAACTAGGGTTAGAGTCAGGACAACCAGGGTTAGCGTCAGGACAAGTAGGGTTAGCGTCAGGACATCTAGGGTTAGCGTCAGGACAACTAGGGTTAGCATCAGGACAACTAGGGTTAGCGTCAGGACAACTAGGGTTAGCGTCAGGGCAACTAGGGTTAGCGTCAGGACAAGTAGGGTTAGCGTCAGGACAACTAGGGTTAGCATCAGGACAACTAGGGTTAGCGTCAGATCAACTAGGGTTAGCGTCAGGACAACTAGGGTTAGCGTCAGGACAACTAGGGTTAGCGTCAGGACAACTAGGGTTAGCGTCAGGACAAGTAGGGTTAGCGTCAGGACAACTAGGGTTAGCGTCAGGACAAGTAGGGTTAGCATCAGGACAACTAGGGTTAGCGTCAGGACAACTAGGGTTAGCGTCAGGACAACTAGGGTTAGCTTCAGGACAACTAGGGTTAGCGTCAGGACAACTAGGGTTAGCGTCAGGACAAGTAGGGTTAGCGTCAGGACAACTAGGGTTAGCGTCAGGACAACTAGGGTTAGCGTCAGGACAAGTAGGGTTAGCGTCAGGACAACTAGGGTTAGCGTCAGGACAAGTAGGGTTAGCGTCAGGACAACTAGGGTTAGCGTCAGGACAACTAGGGTTAGCGTCAGGACAAGTAGGGTTAGCGTCAGGACAACTAGGGTTAGCGTCAGGACAACTAGGGTTAGCGTCAGGACAAGTAGGGTTAGCGTCAGGACAACTAGGGTTAGCGTCAGGACAACTAGGGTTAGCGTCAGGGCAACTAGGGTTAGCGTCAGGACAAGTAGGGTTAGCGTCAGGACAACTAGGGTTAGCATCAGGACAACTAGGGTTAGCGTCAGGACAACTAGGGTTAGCGTCAGGACAACTAGGGTTAGCGTCAGGACAAGTAGGGTTAGCGTCAGGACAACTAGGGTTAGCGTCAGGACAACTAGGGTTAGCGTCAGGACAACTAGGGTTAGCGTCAGGACAACTAGGGTTAGCGTCAGGACAAGTAGGGTTAGCGTCAGGACAACTAGGGTTAGCGTCAGGAAAACTAGGGTTAGCGTCAGGACAAGTAGAGTTAGCGTCAGGACCACTAGGGTTAGCGTCAGGACAACTAGGGTTAGCGTCAGGACAACTAGGGTTAGCGTCAGGACAACTAGGGTTAGCGTCAGGACAACTAGGGTTAGCGTCAGGACAACTAGGGTTAGCATCAGGACAACTAGGGTTAGCGTCAGGACAAGTAGGGTTAGCGTCAGGACAACTAGGGTTAGCATCAGGAGAACTAGGGTTAGCGTCAGGACAACTAGGGTTAGCGTCAGGACATGTAGGGTTAGCATCAGGACAACTAGGGTTAGCGTCAGGACAACTAGGGTTAGCTTCAGGACAACTAGGGTTAGCGTCAGGACAACTAGGGTTAGCGTCAGGACAAGTAGGGTTAGCGTCAGGACAACTAGGGTTAGCGTCAGGACAACTAGGGTTAGCGTCAGGACAAGTAGGGTTAGCGTCAGGACAACTAGGGTTAGCGTCAGGACAAGTAGGGTTAGCGTCAGGACAACTAGGGTTAGCGTCAGGACAACTAGGGTTAGCGTCAGGACAAGTAGGGTTAGCGTCAGGACAACTAGGGTTAGCGTCAGGACAACTAGGGTTAGCGTCAGGACAAGTAGGGTTAGCGTCAGGACAACTAGGGTTAGCGTCAGGACAACTAGGGTTAGCGTCAGGGCAACTAGGGTTAGCGTCAGGACAAGTAGGGTTAGCGTCAGGACAACTAGGGTTAGCATCAGGACAACTAGGGTTAGCGTCAGGACAACTAGGGTTAGCGTCAGGACAACTAGGGTTAGCGTCAGGACAAGTAGGGTTAGCGTCATGACAACTAGGGTTAGCGTCAGGACAACTAGGGTTAGCGTCAGGACAACTAGGGTTAGCGTCAGGACAAGTAGGGTTAGCGTCAGGACAACTAGGGTTAGCGTCAGGAAAACTAGGGTTAGCGTCAGGACAAGTAGAGTTAGCGTCAGGACCACTAGGGTTAGCGTCAGGACAACTAGGGTTAGCGTCAGGACAACTAGGGTTAGCGTCAGGACAACTAGGGTTAGCGTCAGGACAACTAGGGTTAGCGTCAGGACAACTAGGGTTAGCATCAGGACAACTAGGGTTAGCGTCAGGACAAGTAGGGTTAGCGTCAGGACAACTAGGGTTAGCATCAGGAGAACTAGGGTTAGCGTCAGGACAACTAGGGTTAGCGTCAGGACAAGTAGTGTTAGCGTCAGGACAACTAGGGTTAGCGTCAGGACAACTAGGGTTAGCGTCAGGACAACTAGGGTTAGCGTCAGGACAACTAGGGTTAGCGTCAGGACAATTAGGGTTATCGTCAGGACAACTAGGGTTAGAGTCAGGACAACCAGGGTTAGCGTCAGGACAAGTAGGGTTAGCGTCAGGACATCTAGGGTTAGCGTCAGGACAACTAGGGTTAGCATCAGGACAACTAGGGTTAGCGTCAGGACAACTAGGGTTAGCGTCAGGGCAACTAGGGTTAGCGTCAGGACAAGTAGGGTTAGCGTCAGGACAACTAGGGTTAGCATCAGGACAACTAGGGTTAGCGTCAGATCAACTAGGGTTAGCGTCAGGACAACTAGGGTTAGCGTCAGGACAACTAGGGTTAGCGTCAGGACAACTAGGGTTAGCGTCAGGACAAGTAGGGTTAGCGTCAGGACAACTAGGGTTAGCGTCAGGACAAGTAGGGTTAGCGTCAGGACAACTAGGGTTAGCGTCAGGACAACTAGGGTTAGCGTCAGGACAACTAGGGTTAGCGTCAGGACAACTAGGGTTAGCGTCAGGACAAGTAGGGTTAGCGTCAGGACAACTAGGGTTAGCGTCAGGACAAGTAGGGTTAGCGTCAGGACAACTAGGGTTAGCGTCAGGACAAGTAGGGTTAGCGTCAGGACAAGTAGGGTTAGCGTCAGGACAACTAGGGTTAGCGTCAGGACAAGTAGGGTTAGCGTCAGGACAACTAGGGTTAGCGTCAGGACAAGTAGGGTTAGCGTCAGGACAACTAGGGTTAGCGTCAGGAAAACTAGGGTTAGCGTCAGGACAAGTAGAGTTAGCGTCAGGACCACTAGGGTTAGCGTCAGGACAAGTAGGGTTAGCGTCAGGACAACTAGGGTTAGCGTCAGGACAACTAGGGTTAGCGTCAGGACAACTAGGGTTAGCGTCAGGACAACTAGGGTTAGCATCAGGACAACTAGGGTTAGCGTCAGGACAAGTATGTTTAGCGTCAGGACAACTAGGGTTAGCATCAGGAGAACTAGGGTTAGCGTCAGGACAACTAGGGTTAGCGTCAGGACATGTAGGGTTAGCATCAGGACAACTAGGGTTAGCGTCAGGACAACTAGGGTTAGCGTCAGGACAACTAGGGTTAGCGTCAGGACAAGTAGTGTTAGCGTCAGGACAACTAGGGTTAGCGTCAGGACAACTAGGGTTAGCGTCAGGACAACTAGGGTTAGCGTCAGGACAATTAGGGTTAGCGTCAGGACAACTAGGGTTAGAGTCAGGACAACCAGGGTTAGCGTCAGGACAAGTAGGGTTAGCGTCAGGACATCTAGGGTTAGCGTCAGGACAACTAGGGTTAGCATCAGGACAACTAGGGTTAGCGTCAGGACAACTAGGGTTAGCGTCAGGACAACTAGGGTTAGCGTCAGGATAGCTAGGGTAAGCGTCAGGACAACTAGGGTTAGCGTCAGGACAACTAGGGTTAGCGTCAGGACAACTAGGGTTAGCGTCAGGACAAGAAGGGTTAGTGTCAGGACAACTAGGGTTAGCGTCAGGTCAAGTAGGGTTAGCGTCAGGACAACTAGGGTTAGCGTCAGGACAAGTAGGGTTAGCGTCAGGACAACTAGGGTTAGCGTCAGGACAACTAGGGTTAGCGTCAGGACAAGTAGGGTTAGCGTCAGGACAACTAGGGTTAGCGTCAGGACAACTAGGGTTAGCGTCAGGACGAGTAGGGTTAGCGTCAGGACGACTAGGGTTAGCGTCAGGACGACTAGGGTTAGCGTCAGGACAACTAGGGTTAGCGTCAGGCCAACTAGGGTTAGCGTCAGGACAACTAGTGTTAGAGTCAGGACAACTAGGGTTAGCGTCAGGACAACTAGGGTTAGCGTCAGGACAACTAGGGTAAGCGTCAGGACAAGTAGGGTTAGCGTCAGGACAACTAGGGTTAGCGTCAGGACAACTAGGGTTAGCTTCAGCACAATTAGTGTTAGCGTCAGGACAACTAGGGTTAGCGTCAGGACAACTAGGGTTAGCGTCAGGACAACTAGGGTTAGCGTCAGGACAAGTAGGGTTAGCGTCAGGACAAGTAGGGTTAGCGTCAGGACAAGTAGGGTTAGCGTCAGGACAACTAGGGTTAGCGTCAGATCAACTAGGGTTAGCGTCAGGACAACTAGGGTTAGCGTCAGGACAACTAGGGTTAGCGTCAGGACAAGTAGGGTTAGCGTCAGGACAACTAGGGTTAGCGTCAGGACAACTAGGGTTAGCGTCAGGACAAGTAGGGTTAGCGTCAGAACAACTAGGGATAGCGTCAGGACAACTAGGGTTAGCGTCAGGACAACTAGGGTTAGCGTCAGGACAACCAGGGTTAGCGTCAGGACAAGTAGGGTTAGCGTCAGGACATCTAGGGTTAGCGTCTGGACAAGTAGGGTTAGCGTCAGGACAACTAGGGTTAGCGTCAGGACAACTAGGGTTAGCGTCAGGGCAACTAGGGTTAGCGTCAGGACAAGTAGGGTTAGCGTCAGGACAACTAGGGTTAGCATCAGGACAACTAGGGTTAGCGTCAGGACAACTAGGGTTAGCGTCAGGACAACTAGGGTTAGCGTCAGGACAAGTAGGGTTAGCGTCAGGACAACTAGGGTTAGCGTCAGGACAACTAGGGTTAGCGTCAGGACAACTAGGGTTAGCGTCAGGACAACTAGGGTTAGCGTCAGGACAAGTAGGGTTAGCGTCAGGACAACTAGGGTTAGCATCAGGAAAACTAGGGTTAGCGTCAGGACAAGTAGAGTTAGCGTCAGGACCACTAGGGTTAGCGTCAGGACAACTAGGGTTAGCGTCAGGACAACTAGGGTTAGCGTCAGGACAACTAGGGTTAGCGTCAGGACAACTAGGGTTAGCGTCAGGACAACTAGGGTTAGCATCAGGACAACTAGGGTTAGCGTCAGGACAAGTAGGGTTAGCGTCAGGACAACTAGGGTTAGCATCAGGAGAACTAGGGTTAGCGTCAGGACAACTAGGGTTAGCGTCAGGACATGTAGGGTTAGCATCAGGACAACTAGGGTTAGCGTCAGGACAACTAGGGTTAGCTTCAGGACAACTAGGGTTAGCGTCAGGACAACTAGGGTTAGCGTCAGGACAAGTAGGGTTAGCGTCAGGACAACTAGGGTTAGCGTCAGGACAACTAGGGTTAGCGTCAGGACAAGTAGGGTTAGCGTCAGGACAACTAGGGTTAGCGTCAGGACAAGTAGGGTTAGCGTCAGGACAACTAGGGTTAGCGTCAGGACAAGTAGGGTTAGCGTCAGGACAACTAGGGTTAGCGTCAGGACAACTAGGGTTAGCGTCAGGACAAGTAGGGTTAGCGTCAGGACAACTAGGTTTAGCGTCAGGACAACTAGGGTTAGCGTCAGGGCAACTAGGGTTAGCGTCAGGACAAGTAGGGTTAGCGTCAGGACAACTAGGGTTAGCATCAGGACAACTAGGGTTAGCGTCAGGACAACTAGGGTTAGCGTCAGGACAAGTAGGGTTAGCGTCAGGACAAGTAGGGTTAGCGTCATGACAACTAGGGTTAGCGTCAGGACAACTAGGGTTAGCGTCAGGACAACTAGGGTTAGCGTCAGGACAACTAGGGTTAGCGTCAGGACAAGCAGGGTTAGCGTCAGGACAACTAGGGTTAGCGTCAGGAAAACTAGGGTTAGCGTCAGGACAAGTAGAGTTAGCGTCAGGACCACTAGGGTTAGCGTCAGGACAACTAGGGTTAGCGTCAGGACAACTAGGGTTAGCGTCAGGACAACTAGGGTTAGCGTCAGGACAACTAGGGTTAGCATCAGGACAACTAGGGTTAGCATCAGGACAACTAGGGTTAGCGTCAGGACAAGTAGGGTTAGCGTCAGGACAACTAGGGTTAGCATCAGGAGAACTAGGGTTAGCGTCAGGACAACTAGGGTTAGCGTCAGGACAAGTAGTGTTAGCGTCAGGACAACTAGGGTTAGCGTCAGGACAACTAGGGTTAGCGTCAGGACAACTAGGGTTAGCGTCAGGACAACTAGGGTTAGCGTCAGGACAATTAGGGTTATCGTCAGGACAACTAGGGTTAGAGTCAGGACAACCAGGGTTAGCGTCAGGACAAGTAGGGTTAGCGTCAGGACATCTAGGGTTAGCGTCAGGACAACTAGGGTTAGCATCAGGACAACTAGGGTTAGCGTCAGGACAACTAGGGTTAGCGTCAGGGCAACTAGGGTTAGCGTCAGGACAAGTAGGGTTAGCGTCAGGACAACTAGGGTTAGCATCAGGACAACTAGGGTTAGCGTCAGATCAACTAGGGTTAGCGTCAGGACAACTAGGGTTAGCGTCAGGACAACTAGGGTTAGCGTCAGGACAACTAGGGTTAGCGTCAGGACAAGTAGGGTTAGCGTCAGGACAACTAGGGTTAGCGTCAGGACAAGTAGGGTTAGCGTCAGGACAACTAGGGTTAGCGTCAGGACAACTAGGGTTAGCGTCAGGACAACTAGGGTTAGCGTCAGGACAACTAGGGTTAGCGTCAGGACAAGTAGGGTTAGCGTCAGGACAACTAGGGTTAGCGTCAGGACAAGTAGGGTTAGCGTCAGGACAACTAGGGTTAGCGTCAGGACAAGTAGGGTTAGCGTCAGGACAAGTAGGGTTAGCGTCAGGACAACTAGGGTTAGCGTCAGGACAAGTAGGGTTAGCGTCAGGACAACTAGGGTTAGCGTCAGGACAAGTAGGGTTAGCGTCAGGACAACTAGGGTTAGCGTCAGGAAAACTAGGGTTAGCGTCAGGACAAGTAGAGTTAGCGTCAGGACCACTAGGGTTAGCGTCAGGACAAGTAGGGTTAGCGTCAGGACAACTAGGGTTAGCGTCAGGACAACTAGGGTTAGCGTCAGGACAACTAGGGTTAGCGTCAGGACAACTAGGGTTAGCATCAGGACAACTAGGGTTAGCGTCAGGACAAGTATGTTTAGCGTCAGGACAACTAGGGTTAGCATCAGGAGAACTAGGGTTAGCGTCAGGACAACTAGGGTTAGCGTCAGGACATGTAGGGTTAGCATCAGGACAACTAGGGTTAGCGTCAGGACAACTAGGGTTAGCGTCAGGACAACTAGGGTTAGCGTCAGGACAAGTAGTGTTAGCGTCAGGACAACTAGGGTTAGCGTCAGGACAACTAGGGTTAGCGTCAGGACAACTAGGGTTAGCGTCAGGACAACTAGGGTTAGCGTCAGGACAATTAGGGTTAGCGTCAGGACAACTAGGGTTAGAGTCAGGACAACCAGGGTTAGCGTCAGGACAAGTAGGGTTAGCGTCAGGACATCTAGGGTTAGCGTCAGGACAACTAGGGTTAGCATCAGGACAACTAGGGTTAGCGTCAGGACAACTAGGGTTAGCGTCAGGACAACTAGGGTTAGCGTCAGGAAAGCTAGGGTAAGCGTCAGGACAACTAGGGTTAGCGTCAGGACAACTAGGGTTAGCGTCAGGACAACTAGGGTTAGCGTCAGGACAAGAAGGGTTAGTGTCAGGACAACTAGGGTTAGCGTCAGGTCAAGTAGGGTTAGCGTCAGGACAACTAGGGTTAGCGTCAGGACAAGTAGGGTTAGCGTCAGGACAACTAGGGTTAGCGTCAGGACAACTAGGGTTAGCGTCAGGACAAGTAGGGTTAGCGTCAGGACAACTAGGGTTAGCGTCAGGACAACTAGGGTTAGCGTCAGGACGAGTAGGGTTAGCGTCAGGACGACTAGGGTTAGCGTCAGGACGACTAGGGTTAGCGTCAGGACAACTAGGGTTAGCGTCAGGCCAACTAGGGTTAGCGTCAGGACAACTAGTGTTAGAGTCAGGACAACTAGGGTTAGCGTCAGGACAACTAGGGTTAGCGTCAGGACAACTAGGGTAAGCGTCAGGACAAGTAGGGTTAGCGTCAGGACAACTAGGGTTAGCGTCAGGACAACTAGGGTTAGCTTCAGCACAATTAGTGTTAGCGTCAGGACAACTAGGGTTAGCGTCAGGACAACTAGGGTTAGCGTCAGGACAACTAGGGTTAGCGTCAGGACAAGTAGGGTTAGCGTCAGGACAAGTAGGGTTAGCGTCAGGACAAGTAGGGTTAGCGTCAGGACAACTAGGGTTAGCGTCAGATCAACTAGGGTTAGCGTCAGGACAACTAGGGTTAGCGTCAGGACAACTAGGGTTAGCGTCAGGACAAGTAGGGTTAGCGTCAGGACAACTAGGGTTAGCGTCAGGACAACTAGGGTTAGCGTCAGGACAAGTAGGGTTAGCGTCAGAACAACTAGGGATAGCGTCAGGACAACTAGGGTTAGCGTCAGGACAACTAGGGTTAGCGTCAGGACAACCAGGGTTAGCGTCAGGACAAGTAGGGTTAGCGTCAGGACATCTAGGGTTAGCGTCAGGACAACTAGGGTTAGCGTCAGGACAACTAGGGTTAGCGTCAGGACAACTAGGGTTAGCGTCAGGACAACTAGGGTAAGCGTCAGGACAACTAGGGTTAGCGTCAGGACAACTAGGGTTAGCGTCAGGACAAGTAGGGTTAGCGTCAGGACAACTAGGGTTAGCGTCAAGACAACTAGGGTTAGCGTCAGGACAAGTTGGGTTAGCGTCAGGACAACTAGGGTTAGCGTCAGGACAAGTAGGGTTAGCGTCAGGACAACTAGGGTTAGCGTCAGGACAACTAGGGTTAGCGTCAGGACAAGTAGGGTTAGCGTCAGGACAACTAGGGTTAGCGTCAGGACAACTAGGGTTAGCGTCAGGACAACTAGGGTTAGCGTAAGGACAACTAGGGTTAGCGTCAGGACAACTAGGGTTAGCGTCAGGACAAGTAGGGTTAGCGTCAGGACAACTAGGGTTAGCGTCAGGACAACTAGGGTTAGCGTCAGGACAACTAGGGTTAGCGTCAGGGCAACTAGGGTTAGCGTCAGGACAAGTAGGGTTAGCGTCAGGACAACTAGGGTTAGCATCAGGACAACTAGGGTTAGCGTCAGATCAACTAGGGTTAGCGTCAGGACAACTAGGGTTAGCGTCAGGACAACTAGGGTTTGCGTCAGGACAACTAGGGTTAGCATCAGGACAAGTAGGGTTAGCGTCAGGACAACTAGGGTTAGCGTCAGGACAACTAGGGTTAGCGTCAGGACAAGTAGGGTTAGCGTCAGGACAACTAGGGTTAGCGTCAGGACAACTAGGGTTAGCGTCAGGACAACTAGGGTTAGCTTCAGGACAACTAGGGTTAGCGTCAGGACAACCAGGGTTAGAGTCAGGACAAGTAGGGTTAGCGTCAGGACATCTAGGGTTAGCGTCAGGACAACTAGGGTTAGCGTCAGGACAACTAGAGTTAGCGTCAGGACAACTAGGGTTAGCGTCAGGACAACTAGGGTAAGCGTCAGGACAACTAGGGTTAGCGTCAGGACAAAAAGGGTTAGCGTCAGGACAAGTAGGGTTAGCGTCTGGACAACTAGGGTTAGCGTCAGGACAACTAGGGTTAGCGTCAGGACAAGTAGGGTTAGCGTCAGGACAACTAGGGTTAGCGTCAGGACAAGTAGGGTTAGCGTCAGGACAACTAGGGTTAGCGTCAGGACAACTAGGGTTAGCGTCAGGACAAGTAGGGTTAGCATCAGGACAACTAGGGTTAGCGTCAGTACAAATAGGGTTAGCATCAGGACAAGTAGGGTTAGCGTCAGGACAACTAGGGTTAGCGTCAGGACAACTAGGGTTAGCGTCAGGGCAACTAGGGTTAGCGTCAGGACAAGTAGGGTTAGCGTCAGGACAACTAGGGTTAGCGTCAGGACAACTAGGGTTAGCGTCAGGGCAACTAGGGTTAGCGTCAGGACAAGTAGGGTTAGCGTCAGGACAACTAGGGTTAGCGTCAGGACAACTAGGGTTAGCGTCAGGACAAGTAGGGTTAGCGTCAGGACAACTACGGTTAGCGTCAGGACAACTAGGGTTAGCATCAGGACAAGTAGGGTTAGCGTCAGGACAACTAGGGTTAGCGTCAGGACAACTAGGGTTAGCGTCAGGACAACTAGGGTTAGCTTCAGGACAACTAGGGTTAGCGTCAGGACAACCAGGGTTAGAGTCAGGACAAGTAGGGTTAGCGTCAGGACATCTAGGGTTAGCGTCAGGACAACTAGGGTTAGCGTCAGGACAACTAGAGTTAGCGTCAGGACAATTAGGGTTAGCGTCAGGACAACTAGGGTAAGCGTCAGGACAACTAGGGTTAGCGTCAGGACAACTAGGGTTAGCGTCAGGACAAGTAGGGTTAGCGTCTGGACAACTAGGGTTAGCGTCAGGACAACTAGGGTTAGCGTCAGGACAAGTAGGGTTAGCGTCAGGACAACTAGGGTTAGCGTCAGGACAAGTAGGGTTAGCGTCAGGACAACTAGGGTTAGCGTCAGGACAACTAGGGTTAGCGTCAGGACAAGTAGGGTTAGCATCAGGACAACTAGGGTTAGCGTCAGTACAACTAGGGTTAGCGTCAGGACAAGTAGGGTTAGCGTCAGGACAACTAGGGTTAGCGTCAGGACAACTAGGGTTAGCGTCAGGGCAACTAGGGTTAGCGTCAGGACAAGTAGGGTTAGCGTCAGGACAACTAGGGTTAGCGTCAGGACAACTAGGGTTAGCGTCAGGGCAACTAGGGTTAGCGTCAGGACAAGTAGGGTTAGCGTCAGGACAACTAGGGTTAGCGTCAGGACAACTAGGGTTAGCGTCAGGACAAGTAGGGTTAGCGTCAGGACAACTACGGTTAGCGTCAGGACAACTAGGGTTAGCGTCAGGACAAGTTGGGTTAGCGTCAGGACAACTAGGGTTAGCGTCAGGACAAGTAGGGTTAGCGTCAGGACAACTAGGGTTAGCGTCAGGACAACTAGGGTTAGCGTCAGGACAAGTAGGGTTAGCGTCAGGACAACTAGGGTTAGCGTCAGGACAACTAGGGTTAGCGTCAGGACAACTAGGGTTAGCGTAAGGACAACTAGGGTTAGCGTCAGGACAACTAGGGTTAGCGTCAGGACAAGTAGGGTTAGCGTCAGGACAACTAGGGTTAGCGTCAGGACAACTAGGGTTAGCGTCAGGACAACTAGGGTTAGCGTCAGGGCAACTAGGGTTAGCGTCAGGACAAGTAGGGTTAGCGTCAGGACAACTAGGGTTAGCATCAGGACAACTAGGGTTAGCGTCAGATCAACTAGGGTTAGCGTCAGGACAACTAGGGTTAGCGTCAGGACAACTAGGGTTAGCGTCAGGACAACTAGGGTTAGCATCAGGACAAGTAGGGTTAGCGTCAGGACAACTAGGGTTAGCGTCAGGACAAGTAGGGTTAGCGTCAGGACAACTAGGGTTAGCGTCAGGACAACTAGGGTTAGCGTCAGGACAACTAGGGTTAGCTTCAGGACAACTAGGGTTAGCGTCAGGACAACCAGGGTTAGAGTCAGGACAAGTAGGGTTAGCGTCAGGACATCTAGGGTTAGCGTCAGGACAACTAGGGTTAGCGTCAGGACAACTAGAGTTAGCGTCAGGACAACTAGGGTTAGCGTCAGGACAACTAGGGTAAGCGTCAGGACAACTAGGGTTAGCGTCAGGACAACTAGGGTTAGCGTCAGGACAAGTAGGGTTAGCGTCTGGACAACTAGGGTTAGCGTCAGGACAACTAGGGTTAGCGCCAGGACAAGTAGGGTTAGCGTCAGGACAACTAGGGTTAGCGTCAGGACAAGTAGGGTTAGCGTCAGGACAACTAGGGTTAGCGTCAGGACAACTAGGGTTAGCGTCAGGACAAGTAGGGTTAGCATCAGGACAACTAGGGTTAGCGTCAGTACAACTAGGGTTAGCGTCAGGACAAGTAGGGTTAGCGTCAGGACAACTAGGGTTAGCGTCAGGACAACTAGGGTTAGCGTCAGGGCAACTAGGGTTAGCGTCAGGACAAGTAGGGTTAGCGTCAGGACAAGTAGGGTTAGCGTCAGGACAACTAGGGTTAGCGTCAGGGCAACTAGGGTTAGCGTCAGGACAAGTAGGGTTAGCGTCAGGAAAAGTAGGGTTAGCGTCAGGACAACTAGGGTTAGCGTCAGGACAACTAGGGTTAGCGTCAGGACAAGTAGGGTTAGCGTCAGGACAACTACGGTTAGCGTCAGGACAACTAGGGTTAGCGTCAGGACAAGTAGGGTTAGCGTCAGGACAACTAGGGTTAGCGTCAGGACAACTAGGGTTAGCGTCAGGACAACTAGGGTTAGCTTCAGGACAACTAGGGTTAGCGTCAGGACAACCAGGGTTAGAGTCAGGACAAGTAGGGTTAGCGTCAGGACATCTAGGGTTAGCGTCAGGACAACTAGGGTTAGCGTCAGGACAACTAGAGTTAGCGTCAGGACAACTAGGGTTAGCGTCAGGACAACTAGGGTAAGCGTCAGGACAACTAGGGTTAGCGTCAGGACAACTAGGGTTAGCGTCAGGACAAGTAGGGTTAGCGTCTGGACAACTAGGGTTAGCGTCAGGACAACTAGGGTTAGCGTCAGGACAAGTAGGGTTAGCGTCAGGACAACTAGGGTTAGCGTCAGGACAAGTAGGGTTAGCGTCAGGACAACTAGGGTTAGCGTCAGGACAACTAGGGTTAGCGTCAGGACAAGTAGGGTTAGCATCAGGACAACTAGGGTTAGCGTCAGTACAACTAGGGTTAGCGTCAGGACAAGTAGGGTTAGCGTCAGGACAACTAGGGTTAGCGTCAGGACAACTAGGGTTAGCGTCAGGGCAACTAGGGTTAGCGTCAGGACAAGTAGGGTTAGCGTCAGGACAACTAGGGTTAGCGTCAGGACAACTAGGGTTAGCGTCAGGGCAACTAGGGTTAGCGTCAGGACAAGTAGGGTTAGCGTCAGGACAACTAGGGTTAGCGTCAGGACAACTAGGGTTAGCGTCAGGACAAGTAGGGTTAGCGTCAGGACAACTACGGTTAGCGTCAGGACAACTAGGGTTAGCGTCAGGACAAGTAGGGTTAGCGTCAGGACAACTAGGGTTAGCGTCAGGACAACTAGGGTTAGCGTCAGGACAACTAGGGTTAGCTTCAGGACAACTAGGGTTAGCGTCAGGACAACCAGGGTTAGAGTCAGGACAAGTAGGGTTAGCGTCAGGACATCTAGGGTTAGCGTCAGGACAACTAGGGTTAGCGTCAGGACAACTAGAGTTAGCGTCAGGACAACTAGGGTTAGCGTCAGGACAACTAGGGTAAGCGTCAGGACAACTAGGGTTAGCATCAGGACAAGTAGGGTTAGCGTCAGGACAACTAGGGTTAGCGTCAGGACAACTAGGGTTAGCGTCAGGACAAGTAGGGTTAGCGTCAGGACAACTAGGGTTAGCGTCAGGACAAGTAGGGTTAGCGTCAGGACAACTAGGGTTAGCGTCAGGACAACTAGGGTTAGCGTCAGGACAAGTAGGGTTAGCGTCAGGACAACTAGGGTTAGCGTCAGGACAACTAGGGTTAGCGTCAGGACAAGTAGGGTTAGCGTCTGGACAACTAGGGTTAGCGTCAGGACAACTAGGGTTAGCGTCAGGACAAGTAGGGTTAGCGTCAGGACAACTAGGGTTAGCGTCAGGACAAGTAGGGTTAGCGTCAGGACAACTAGGGTTAGCGTCAGGACAACTAGGGTTAGCGTCAGGACAAGTAGGGTTAGCATCAGGACAACTAGGGTTAGCGTCAGTACAACTAGGGTTAGCGTCAGGACAAGTAGGGTTAGCGTCAGGACAACTAGGGTTAGCGTCAGGACAACTAGGGTTAGCGTCAGGGCAACTAGGGTTAGCGTCAGGACAAGTAGGGTTAGCGTCAGGACAACTAGGGTTAGCGTCAGGACAACTAGGGTTAGCGTCAGGGCAACTAGGGTTAGCATCAGGACAAGTAGGGTTAGCGTCAGGACAACTAGGGTTAGCGTCAGGACAACTAGGGTTAGCGTCAGGACAAGTAGGGTTAGCGTCAGGACAACTAGGGTTAGCGTCAGGACAACTAGGGTTAGCGTCAGGACAACTAGGGTTAGCGTAAGGACAACTAGGGTTAGCGTCAGGACAACTAGGGTTAGCGTCAGGACAAGTAGGGTTAGCGTCAGGACAACTAGGGTTAGCGTCAGGACAACTAGGGTTAGCGTCAGGACAACTAGGGTTAGCGTCAGGGCAACTAGGGTTAGCGTCAGGACAAGTAGGGTTAGCGTCAGGACAACTAGGGTTAGCATCAGGACAACTAGGGTTAGCGTCAGATCAACTAGGGTTAGCGTCAGGACAACTAGGGTTAGCGTCAGGACAACTAGGGTTAGCGTCAGGACAACTAGGGTTAGCATCAGGACAAGTAGGGTTAGCGTCAGGACAACTAGGGTTAGCGTCAGGACAAGTAGGGTTAGCGTCAGGACAACTAGGGTTAGCGTCAGGACAACTAGGGTTAGCGTCAGGACAACTAGGGTTAGCTTCAGGACAACTAGGGTTAGCGTCAGGACAACCAGGGTTAGAGTCAGGACAAGTAGGGTTAGCGTCAGGACATCTAGGGTTAGCGTCAGGACAGCTAGGGTTAGCGTCAGGACAACTAGAGTTAGCGTCAGGACAACTAGGGTTAGCGTCAGGACAACTAGGGTAAGCGTCAGGACAACTAGGGTTAGCGTCAGGACAACTAGGGTTAGCGTCAGGACAAGTAGGGTTAGCGTCTGGACAACTAGGGTTAGCGTCAGGACAACTAGGGTTAGCGCCAGGACAAGTAGGGTTAGCGTCAGGACAACTAGGGTTAGCGTCAGGACAAGTAGGGTTAGCGTCAGGACAACTAGGGTTAGCGTCAGGACAACTAGGGTTAGCGTCAGGACAAGTAGGGTTAGCATCAGGACAACTAGGGTTAGCGTCAGTACAACTAGGGTTAGCGTCAGGACAAGTAGGGTTTGCGTCAGGACAACTAGGGTTAGCGTCAGGACAACTAGGGTTAGCGTCAGGGCAACTAGGGTTAGCGTCAGGACAAGTAGGGTTAGCGTCAGGACAACTAGGGTTAGCGTCAGGACAACTAGGGTTAGCGTCAGGGCAACTAGGGTTAGCGTCAGGACAAGTAGGGTTAGCGTCAGGAAAAGTAGGGTTAGCGTCAGGACAACTAGGGTTAGCGTCAGGACAACTAGGGTTAGCGTCAGGACAAGTAGGGTTAGCGTCAGGACAACTACGGTTAGCGTCAGGACAACTAGGGTTAGCGTCAGGACAAGTAGGGTTAGCGTCAGGACAACTAGGGTTAGCGTCAGGACAACTAGGGTTAGCGTCAGGACAACTAGGGTTAGCTTCAGGACAACTAGGGTTAGCGTCAGGACAACCAGGGTTAGAGTCAGGACAAGTAGGGTTAGCGTCAGGACATCTAGGGTTAGCGTCAGGACAACTAGGGTTAGCGTCAGGACAACTAGAGTTAGCGTCAGGACAACTAGGGTTAGCGTCAGGACAACTAGGGTAAGCGTCAGGACAACTAGGGTTAGCGTCAGGACAACTAGGGTTAGCGTCAGGACAAGTAGGGTTAGCGTCTGGACAACTAGGGTTAGCGTCAGGACAACTAGGGTTAGCGTCAGGACAAGTAGGGTTAGCGTCAGGACAACTAGGGTTAGCGTCAGGACAAGTAGGGTTAGCGTCAGGACAACTAGGGTTAGCGTCAGGACAACTAGGGTTAGCGTCAGGACAAGTAGGGTTAGCATCAGGACAACTAGGGTTAGCGTCAGTACAACTAGGGTTAGCGTCAGGACAAGTAGGGTTAGCGTCAGGACAACTAGGGTTAGCGTCAGGACAACTAGGGTTAGCGTCAGGGCAACTAGGGTTAGCGTCAGGACAAGTAGGGTTAGCGTCAGGACAACTAGGGTTAGCGTCAGGACAACTAGGGTTAGCGTCAGGGCAACTAGGGTTAGCGTCAGGACAAGAAGGGTTAGCGTCAGGACAACTAGGGTTAGCGTCAGGACAACTAGGGTTAGCGTCAGGACAAGTAGGGTTAGCGTCAGGACAACTACGGTTAGCGTCAGGACAACTAGGGTTAGCGTCAGGACAAGTAGGGTTAGCGTCAGGACAACTAGGGTTAGCGTCAGGACAACTAGGGTTAGCGTCAGGACAACTAGGGTTAGCTTCAGGACAACTAGGGTTAGCGTCAGGACAACCAGGGTTAGAGTCAGGACAAGTAGGGTTAGCGTCAGGACATCTAGGGTTAGCGTCAGGACAACTAGGGTTAGCGTCAGGACAACTAGAGTTAGCGTCAGGACAACTAGGGTTAGCGTCAGGACAACTAGGGTTAGCGTCAGGACAACTAGGGTTAGCATCAGGACAAGTAGGGTTAGCGTCAGGACAACTAGGGTTAGCGTCAGGACAACTAGGGTTAGCGTCAGGACAAGTAGGGTTAGCGTCAGGACAACTAGGGTTAGCGTCAGGACAAGTAGGGTTAGCGTCAGGACAACTAGGGTTAGCGTCAGGACAACTAGGGTTAGCGTCAGGACAAGTAGGGTTAGCGTCAGGACAACTAGGGTTAGCGTCAGGACAACTAGGGTTAGCATCAGGACAAGTAGGGTTAGCGTCAGGACAACTAGGGTTAGCGTCAGGACAACTAGGGTTAGCGTCAGGGCAACTAGGGTTAGCGTCAGGACAAGTAGGGTTAGCGTCAGGACAACTAGGGTTAGCGTCAGGAAAACTAGGGTTAGCATCAGGACAACTAGGGTTAGCGTCAGATCAACTAGGGTTAGCGTCAGGACAACTAGGGTTAGCGTCAGGACAACTAGGGTTAGCGTCAGGACAACTAGGGTTAGCATCAGGACAAGTAGGGTTAGCGTCAGGACAACTAGGGTTAGCGTCAGGACAACTAGGGTTAGCGTCAGGACAAGTAGGGTTAGCGTCAGGACAACTAGGGTTAGCGTCAGGACATCTAGGGTTAGCGTCAGGACAACTAGGGTTAGCGTCAGGACAACCAGGGTTAGAGTCAGGACAAGTAGGGTTAGCGTCAGGACATCTAGGGTTAGCGTCAGGACAACTAGGGTTAGCGTCAGGACAACTAGAGTTAGCGTCAGGACAACTAGGGTTAGCGTCAGGACAACTAGGGTAAGCGTCAGGACAACTAGGGTTAGCGTCAGGACAAGTAGGGTTAGCGTCAGGACAACTAGGGTTAGCGTCAGGACAACTAGGGTTAGCGTCAGGACAACTAGGGTTAGCTTCAGGACAACTAGGGTTAGCGTCAGGACAACCAGGGTTAGAGTCAGGACAAGTAGGGTTAGCGTCAGGACATCTAGGGTTAGCGTCAGGACAACTAGGGTTAGCGTCAGGACAATCAGGGTTAGAGTCAGGACAAGTAGGGTTAGCGTCAGGACATCTAGGGTTAGCGTCAGGACAACTAGGGTTAGCGTCAGGACAACTAGAGTTAGCGTCAGGACAACTAGGGTTAGCGTCAGGACAACTAGGGTAAGCGTCAGGACAACTAGGGTTAGCGTCAGGACAACTAGGGTTAGCGTCAGGACAAGTAGGGTTAGCGTCTGGACAACTAGGGTTAGCGTCAGGACAACTAGGGTTAGCGTCAGGACAAGTAGGGTTAGCGTCAGGACAACTAGGGTTAGCGTCAGGACAAGTAGGGTTAGCGTCAGGACAACTAGGGTTAGCGTCAGGACAACTAGGGTTAGCGTCAGGACAAGTAGGGTTAGCATCAGGACAACTAGGGTTAGCGTCAGTACAACGAGGGTTAGCGTCAGGACAAGTAGGGTTAGCGTCAGGACAACTAGGGTTAGCGTCAGGACAACTAGGGTTAGCGTCAGGGCAACTAGGGTTAGCGTCAGGACAAGTAGGGTTAGCGTCAGGACAACTAGGGTTAGCGTCAGGACAACTAGGGTTAGCGTCAGGGCAACTAGGGTTAGCGTCAGGACAAGTAGGGTTAGCGTCAGGACAACTAGGGTTAGCGTCAGGACAACTAGGGTTAGCGTCAGGACAAGTAGGGTTAGCGTCAGGACAACTACGGTTAGCGTCAGGACAACTAGGGTTAGCGTCAGGACAAGTAGGGTTAGCGTCAGGACAACTAGGGTTAGCGTCAGGACAACTAGGGTTAGCGTCAGGACAACTAGGGTTAGCTTCAGGACAACTAGGGTTAGCGTCAGGACAACCAGGGTTAGAGTCAGGACAAGTAGGGTTAGCGTCAGGACATCTAGGGTTAGCGTCAGGACAACTAGGGTTAGCGTCAGGACAACTAGAGTTAGCGTCAGGACAACTAGGGTTAGCGTCAGGACAACTAGGGTAAGCGTCAGGACAACTAGGGTTAGCATCAGGACAAGTAGGGTTAGCGTCAGGACAACTAGGGTTAGCGTCAGGACAACTAGGGTTAGCGTCAGGACAAGTAGGGTTAGCGTCAGGACAACTAGGGTTAGCGTCAGGACAAGTAGGGTTAGCGTCAGGACAACTAGGGTTAGCGTCAGGACAACTAGGGTTAGCGTCAGGACAAGTAGGGTTAGCGTCAGGACAACTAGGGTTAGCGTCAGGACAACTAGGGTTAGCGTCAGGACAAGTAGGGTTAGCGTCAGGACAACTAGGGTTAGCGTCAGGACAACTAGGGTTAGCGTCAGGACAAGTAGGGTTAGCGTCAGGACAACTAGGGTTAGCGTCAGGACAACTAGGGTTAGCGTCAGGACAACTAGGGTTAGCGTCAGGGCAACTAGGGTTAGCGTCAGGACAAGTAGGGTTAGCGTCAAGACAACTAGGGTTAGCATCAGGACAACTAGGGTTAGCATCAGGACAACTAGGGTTAGCGTCAGATCAACTAGGGTTAGCGTCAGGACAACTAGGGTTAGCGTCAGGACAACTAGGGTTAGCGTCAGGACAACTAGGGTTAGCATCAGGATAAGTAGGGTTAGCGTCAGGACAACTAGGGTTAGCGTCAGGACAACTAGGGTTAGCGTCAGGACAAGTAGGGTTAGCGTCAGGACAACTAGGGTTAGCGTCAGTACAACTAGGGTTAGCGTCAGGACAACCAGGGTTAGAGTCAGGACAAGTAGGGTTAGCGTCAGGACATCTAGGGTTAGCGTCAGGACAACTAGGGTTAGCGTCAGGACAACTAGAGTTAGCGTCAGGACAACTAGGGTTAGCGTCAGGACAACTAGGGTAAGCGTCAGGACAACTAGGGTTAGCGTCAGGACAACTAGGGTTAGCATCAGGACAAGTAGGGTTAGCGTCTGGACAACTAGGGTTAGCGTCAGGACAACTAGGGTTAGCGTCAGGACAAGTAGGGTTAGCGTCAGGACAACTAGGGTTAGCGTCAGGACAAGTAGGGTTAGCGTCAGGACAACTAGGGTTAGCGTCAGGACAACTAGGGTTAGCGTCAGGACAAGTAGGGTTAGCATCAGGACAACTAGGGTTAGCGTCAGGACAACTAGGGTTAGCGTCAGGACAACTAGGGTTAGCGTCAGGACAAGTAGGGTTAGCGTCAGGACAACTAGGGTTAGCGTCAGGACAACTAGGGTTAGCGTCAGGACAACTAGAGTTAGCGTCAGGACAACTAGGGTTAGCGTCAGGACAACTAGGGTAAGCGTCAGGACAACTAGGGTTAGCATCAGGACAACTAGGGTTAGCGTCAGGGCAACTAGGGTTAGCGTCAGGACAAGTAGGGTTAGCGTCAGGACAACTAGGGTTAGCATCAGGACAACTAGGGTTAGCGTCAGGACAACTAGGGTTAGCGTCAGGACAACTAGGGTTAGCATCAGGACAAGTAGGGTTAGCGTCAGGACAACTAGGGTTAGCGTCAGGACAACTAGGGTTAGCGTCAGGACAAGTAGGGTTAGCGTCAGTACAACTAGGGTTAGCGTCAGGAAAACTAGGGTTAGCGTCAGGACAAGTAGAGTTAGCGTCAGGACTACTAGGGTTAGTGTCAGGACAACTAGGGTTAGCGTCAGGACAACTAGGGTTAGCGTCAGGACAACTAGGGTTAGCGTCAGGACAACTAGGGTTAGCATCAGGACAACTAGGGTTAGCATCAGGACAAGTAGGGTTAGCGTCAGGACAACTAGGGTTAGCATCAGGAGAACTAGGGTTAGCGTCAGGACAACTAGGGTTAGCGTCAGGACATGTAGGGTTAGCATCAGGACAACTAGGGTTAGCGTCAGGACAACTAGGGTTAGCGTCAGGACAACTAGGGTTAGCATCAGGACAAGTAGTGTTAGCGTCAGGACAACTAGGGTTAGCGTCAGGACAACTAGGGTTAGCGTCAGGACAACTAGGGTTAGCGTCAGGACAACTAGGGTTAGCGTCAGGACAACTAGGGTTAGCGTCAGGATAACTAGGGTAAGCGTCAGGACAACTAGGGTTAGCGTCAGGACAACTAGGGTTAGCGTCAGGACAACTAGGGTTAGCGTCAGGACAAGAAGGGTTAGTGTCAGGACAACTAGGGTTAGCGTCAGGTCAAGTAGGGTTAGCGTCAGGACAACTAGGGTTAGCGTCAGGACAAGTAGGGTTAGCGTCAGGAGAACTAGGGTTAGCGTCAGGACAACTAGGGTTAGCGTCAGGAAAACTAGGGTTAGCGTCAGGACAAGTAGGGTTAGCGTCAGGACAACTAGGGTTAGCGTCAGGACAACTAGGGTTAGCGTCAGGACAACTAGGGTTAGCGTCAGGACAACTAGGGTTGGCATCAGGACAACTAGGGTTAGCGTCAGGACAACTAGGGTTAGCGTCAGGACAACTAGGGTTGGCGTCAGGACAACTAGGGTTGGCGTCAGGACAACTAGGGTAGGCGTCAGGACAACTAGGGTTAGCGTCAGGACAACTAGGGTTAGCGTCAGGACAACTAGGGTTAGCGTGAGGACAACTAGGGTTAGCGTCAGGACAACTAGGGTTAGCGTCAGGACAACTAGGGTTAGCGTCAGGACAACTAGGGTTAGCATCAGGACTACTAGGGTTAGCGTCAGGACAACTAGGGTTAGCGTCAGGACAACTAGGGTTAGCGTCAGGACAACTAGGGTTAGCGTCAGGACAACTAGGGTTAGCATCAGAACAACTAGGGTTAGCTTCAGGACAAGTAGGGTTAGCGTCAGGACAACTAGGGTTAGCGTCAGGACAAGTAGGGTTAGCGTCAGGACAAGTAGGGTTAGCATCAGGACAAGTAGGGTTAGCGTCAGGACAAGTAGGGTTAGAGTCAGGCAAACTAGGGTTAGCGTCAGGACAACTAGGGTTAGCGTCAGCACAACTAGGGTTAGCGTCAGGACAAGTATGTTTAGCGTCAAGACAAGTAGGGTTAGCGTCAGGACAAGTAGGGTTAGCGTCAGGACAACTAGGGTTAGCGTCAGGACAAGTAGGGTTAGCGTCAGGACAACTAGGGTTAGCGTCAGGACAACTAGGGTTAGCGTCAGGACAAGTAGGGTTAGCATCAGGACAACTAGGGTTAGCGTCAGGACAACTAGGGTTACCGTCAGGACAACTAGGGTTAGCGTCTGGACATGTAGGGTTAGCGTCAGGACAACTAGGGTTAGCGTCAGGACAAGTAGGGTTAGCGTCAGGACAACTAGGGTTAGCGTCAGGACAATGAGGGTTAGCGTCAGGACAACTAGGGTTAGCGTCAGGACAACTAGGGTTAGCGTCAGGACAAGTAGGGTTAGCGTCAGGACAAGTAGGGTTAGCATCAGGACAAGTAGGGTTAGCGTCAGGCAAACTAGGGTTAGCGTCAGGACAACTAGGGTTAGCGTCAGGACAACGAGGGTTAGCGTCAGGACAAGTAGGGTTAGCGTCAGGACAACTAGGGTTAGCGTCAGGACAAGTAGGGTTAGCGTCAGGACAACTAGGGTTAACATCAGGACAACTAGGGTTAGCGTCAGGACAACTAGGGTTAACGTCAGGACAACTAGGGTTAGCGTCAGGACAAGTAGGGTTAGCGTCAGGACAACTAGGGTTAGCGTCAGGACAACTAGGGTTAGCGTCAGGACAAGTAGGGTTAGCGTCAGGACAACTAGGGTTAGCGTCAGGAAAACTAGGGTTAGCGTCAGGACAAGTAGGGTTAGCGTCAGGACAACTAGGGTTAGCGTCAGGACAACTAGGGTTAGCGTCAGGACAACTAGGGTTAGCGTCAGGACAACTAGGGTTAGCGTCAGGACAAGAAGGGTTAGCGTCAGGACAACTAGGGTTAGCGTCAGGTCAAGTAGGGTTAGCGTCAGGACAACTAGGGTTAGCGTCAGGACAAGTAGGGTTAGCGTCAGGACAACTAGGGTTAGCGTCAGGACAACTAGGGTTAGCGTCAGGAAAACTAGGGTTAGCGTCAGGACAAGTAGGGTTAGCGTCAGGACAACTAGGGTTAGCGTCAGGACAACTAGGGTTAGCGTCAGGACAACTAGGGTTAGCGTCAGGACAACTAGGGTTGGCATCAGGACAACTAGGGTTAGCGTCAGGACAACTAGGGTTAGCGTCAGGACAACTAGGGTTGGCGTCAGGACAACTAGGGTTGGCGTCAGGACAACTAGGGTAGGCGTCAGGACAACTAGGGTTAGCGTCAGGACAACTAGGGTTAGCGTGAGGACAACTAGGGTTAGCGTCAGGACAACTAGGGTTAGCGTCAGGACAACTAGGGTTAGCGTCAGGACAACTAGGGTTAGCGTCAGGACAACTAGGGTTAGCATCAGGACTACTAGGGTTAGCATCAGGACAACTAGGGTTAGCGTCAGGACAACTAGGGTTAGCGTCAGGACAACTAGGGTTAGCGTCAGGACAACTAGGGTTAGCATCAGACCAACTAGGGTTAGCTTCAGGACAACTAGGGTTAGCGTCAGGACAACTAGGGTTAGCGTCAGGACAAGTAGGGTTAGCGTCAGGACAAGTAGGGTTAGCATCAGGACAAGTAGGGTTAGCGTCAGGACAAGTAGGGTTAGCGTCAGGCAAACTAGGGTTAGCGTCAGGACAACTAGGGTTAGCGTCAGGACAACTAGGGTTAGCGTCAGGACAAGTATGTTTAGCGTCAAGACAAGTAGGGTTAGCGTCAGGACAAGTAGGGTTAGCGTCAGTACAACTAGGGTTAGCGTCAGGACAAGTAGGGTTAGCGTCAGGACAACTAGGGTTAGCGTCAGGACAACTAGGGTTAGCGTCAGGACAAGTAGGGTTAGCATCAGGACAACTAGGGTTAGCGTCAGGACAACTAGGGTTAGCGTCAGGACAACTAGGGTTAGCGTCTGGACATGTAGGGTTACCGTCAGGACAACTAGGGTTAGCGTCAGAACAAGTAGGGTTAGCGTCAGGACAACTAGGGTTAGCGTCAGGACAATGAGGGTTAGCGTCAGGACAACTAGGGTTAGCGTCAGGACAACTAGGGTTAGCATCAGGACAAGTAGGGTTAGCGTCAGGACAAGTAGGGTTAGCATCAGGACAAGTAGGGTTAGCGTCAGGCAAACTAGGGTTAGCGTCAGGACAACTAGGGTTAGCGTCAGGACAACTAGGGTTAGCGTCAGGACAAGTAGGGTTAGCGTCAGGACAACTATGGTTAGCGTCAGGACAAGTAGGGTTAGCGTCAGGACAAATAGGGTTAGCGTCAGGACAACTAGGGTTAGCGTCAGGACAACTAGGGTTAGCGTCAGGACAAGTAGGGTTAGCATCAGGACAACTAGGGTTAGCGTCAGGACAACTAGGGTTAGCGTCAGGACAACTAGGGTTAGCGTCAGGACATGTAGGTTTAGCGTCAGGACAACTAGGGTTAGCGTCAGGACAACTAGGGTTAGCGTCAGGACAAGTAGGGTTAGCGTCAGGACAACTAGGGTTAGCGTCAGGACAATGAGGGTTAGCGTCAGGACAAGTAGGGTTAGCGTCAGGACAACTAGGGTTAGCGTCAGGACAATAAGGGTTAGCGTCAGGACAAATCGGGTTAGCGTCAGAACAACTCGGGTTAGCGTCAGGACAACTAGGGTTAGCGTCAGAACAACTAGGGTTAGCGTCAGGACAACTAGGGTTAGCGTCAGGACAACTAGGGTTAGCGTCAGGACAACTAGGGTTGGCGTCAGGACAACTAGGGTTAGCGTCAGGACAACTAGCGTTAGCGTCAGGACAACTAGGGTTGGCGTCAGGACAACTAGGGTTGGCATCAGGACAACTAGGGTTGGCGTCAGGACAACTAGGGTTAGCGTCAGGACAACTAGGGTTAGCGTCAGTACAACTAGGGTTAGCGTGAGGACAACTAGGGTTAGCGTCAGGACAACTAGGTTTAGCGTCAGGACAACTAGGGTTAGCGTCAGGACAACTAGGTTTAGCGTCAGGACAACTAGGGTTAGCATCAGGACAACTAGGGTTAGCGTCAGGACAACTAGGGTTAGCGTCAGGACAACTAGGGTTAGCGTCAGGACAACTAGGGTTAGCATCAGGACAACTAGAGTTAGCGTCAGGACAAGTAGGGTTAGCGTCAGGACAAGTAGGGTTAGCGTCAGGACAAGTAGGGTTAGCGTCAGGACATCTAGGGTTAGCGTCAGGACAACTAGGGTTAGCGTCAGGACAACTAGATTTAACGTCAGGACAACTAGGGTTAGCGTCAGGACAACTAGGGTTAGCGTCAGGACAACTAGGGTTAGCGTCAGGACAAGTAGGGTTAGCGTCAGGACAACTATGGTTAGCGTCAGGACAAGTAGGGTTAGCGTCAGGACAAGTAGGGTTAGCGTCAGGACAAGTAGGGTTAGCGTCAGGACAAGTAGGGTTAGCGTCAGGACAACTAGGGTTAGAGTCAGGACAAGTAGGGTTAGCGTCAGGACAACTAGGGTTAGCGTCAGGACAACTAGGGTTAGCGTCAGGACATGTAGGGTTAGCGTCAGGACAACTAGGGTTAGCGTCAGGACAACTAGGGTTAGCATCAGGACAACTAGGGTTAGCGTCAGGACAACTAGGGTTAGCGTCAGGACAACTAGGTTTAGCGTCAGGACAACTAGGATTAGCGTCAGGACAACGAGGGTTAGCATCAGGACAACTAGGGTTAGCGTCAGGACAACTAGGGTTAGCGTCAGGACAACTAGGGTTAGCGTCAGGACAACTCGGGTTAGCGTCAGGACAATTAGGGTTAGCGTCAGGACAACTCGGGTTAGCGTCAGGACAACTCGGGTTAGCTTCAGGACAACTCGGGTTAGCGTCAGGACAACTCGGGTTAGCGTCAGGACAACTCGGGTTAGCGTCAGGACAACTCGGGTTATCGTCAGGACAACTCAGGATAGCGTCAGGATAACTCGGGTTAGCGTCAGGACAACTAGGGTTAGCGTCAAGACAACTCGGGTTAGCGTCAGGACAACTAGGGTTAGCGTCAGGACAACACGGGTTAGCGTCAGGACAACACGGGTTAGCGTCAGGACAACTAGAGTTAACGTCAGGACAACTAGGGTTAGCGTCAGGACAAGTAGGGTTAGCGTCAGGACAACTAGGGTTAGCGTCAGGACAATTAGGGTTAGCGTCAGGACAACTAGGGTTAGCGTCAGGAAAACTAGGGTTAGCGTCAGGACAAGTAGGGTTAGCATCAGGACAACTAGGGTTAGCGTCAGGACAACTAGGGTTAGCGTCAGGACAACTAGGGTTAGCGTCAGGACAAGTAGGGTTAGCATCAGGACAAGTACGGTTAGCGTCAGGACAACTAGGGTTAGCGTCAGTACAACTAGGGTTAGCGTGAGGACAACTAGGGTTAGCGTCAGGACAACTAGGGTTAGCGTCAGGACAACTAGGGTTAGCGTCAGGACAACTAGGTTTAGCGTCAGGACAACTAGGGTTAGCATCAGGACAACTAGGGTTAGCGTCAGGACAACTAGGGTTAGCGTCAGGACAACTAGGGTTAGCGTCAGGACAACTAGGGTTAGCATCAGGACAACTAGAGTTAGCGTCAGGACAAGTAGGGTTAGCGTCAGGACAAGTAGGGTTAGCGTCAGGACAAGTAGGGTTAGCGTCAGGACATCTAGGGTTAGCGTCAGGACAACGAGGGTTAGCGTCAGGACAACTAGGTTTAACGTCAGGACAACTAGGGTTAGCGTCAGGACAAGTAGGGTTAGCGTCAGGACAACTATGGTTAGCGTCAGGACAAGTAGGGTTAGCGTCAGGACAAGTAGGGTTAGCGTCAGGACAAGTAGGGTTAGCGTCAGGACAAGTAGGGTTAGCGTCAGGACAACTAGGGTTAGAGTCAGGACAAGTAGGGTTAGCGTCAGGACAACTAGGGTTAGCGTCAGGACAACTAGGGTTAGCGTCAGGACATGTAGGGTTAGCGTCAGGACAACTAGGGTTAGCGTCAGGACAACTAGGGTTAGCATCAGGACAACTAGGGTTAGCGTCAGGACAACTAGGGTTAGCGTCAGGACAACTAGGTTTAGCGTCAGGACAACTAGGGTTAGCGTCAGGACAACGAGGGTTAGCATCAGGACAACTAGGGTTAGCGTCAGGACAACTAGGGTTAGCGTCAGGACAACTAGGGTTAGCGTCAGGACAACTCGGGTTAGCGTCAGGACAATTAGGGTTAGCGTCAGGACAACTCGGGTTAGCGTCAGGACAACTCGGGTTAGCTTCAGGACAACTCGGGTTAGCGTCAGGACAACTCGGGTTAGCGTCAGGACAACTCGGGTTAGCGTCAGGACAACTCGGGTTATCGTCAGGACAACTCGGGATAGCGTCAGGATAACTCGGGTTAGCGTCAGGACAACTAGGGTTAGCGTCAGGACAACTCGGGTTAGCGTCAGGACAACTAGGGTTAGCGTCAGGACAACACGGGTTAGCGTCAGGACAACACGGGTTAGCGTCAGGACAACTAGGGTTAACGTCAGGACAACTAGGGTTAGCGTCAGGACAAGTAGGGTTAGCGTCAGGACAACTAGGGTTAGCGTCAGGACAATTAGGGTTAGCGTCAGGACAACTAGGGTTAGCGTCAGGAAAACTAGGGTTAGCGTCAGGACAAGTAGGGTTAGCATCAGGAGAACTAGGGTTAGCGTCAGGACAACTAGGGTTAGCGTCAGGACAACTAGGGTTAGCGTCAGGACAAGTAGGGTTAGCATCAGGACAAGTACGGTTAGCGTCAGGACAAGTAGGGTTAGCGTCAGGACAACTAGGGTTAGCGTCAGGACAACTAGGGTTAGAGTCAGGACAAGTAGGGTTAGTGTCAGGACAACTAGGGTTAGCGTCAGGACAACTAGGGTTAGCATCAGGACATGTAGGGTTAGCGTCAGGACAACTAGGGTTAGCGTCAGGACAACTAGGGTTAGCGTCAGGACAAGTAGGGTTAGCGTCAGGACAACTAGGGTTAGCGTCAGGACAACTAGGGTTAGCGTCAGGACAACTAGGGTTAGCGTCAGGACAACGAGGGTTAGCGTCAGGACAAGTAGGGTTAGCGTCAGGACAACTAGGGTTAGCGTCAGGACAAGTAGGGTTAGCGTCAGGACAACTAGGGTTAACGTCAGGACAACTAGGGTTAGCGTCAGGACAACTAGGGTTAACGTCAGGACAACTAGGGTTAGCGTCAGGACAAGTAGGGTTAGCGTCAGGACAACTAGGGTTAGCGTCAGGACAACTAGGGTTAGCGTCAGGACAAGTAGGGTTAGCGTCAGGACAACTAGGGTTAGCGTCAGGAAAACTAGGGTTAGCGTCAGGACAACTAGGGTTAGCGTCAGGACAACTAGGGTTAGCGTCAGGACAAGTAGGGTTAGCGTCAGGACAAGTAGGGTTAGCGTCAGGACAACTAGGGTTAGCATCAGGACAACTAGGGTAAGCGTCAGGACAACTAGGGTTAGCGTCAGGACAAGTAGGGTTAGCATCAGGACAACTATGGTTAGCGTCAGGACAAGTAGGGTTAGCGTCAGGACAAGTAGGGTTAGCGTCAGGACAACTAGGGTTAGCGTCAGGACAAGTAGGGTTAGCGTCAGGACAACTAGGGTTAGCGTCAGGACAACTAGGGTTAGCGTCAGGACAAGTAGAATTAGCATCAGGACAACTAGGGTTAGCGTCAGGACAACTAGGGTTAGCGTCAGGACATGTAGGGTTAGCGTCAGGACAACTAGGGTTAGCGTCAGGACAACTAGGGTTAGCGTCAGGACAAGTAGGGTTAGCGTCAGGACAACTAGGGTTAGCGTCAGGACAAGTAGGGTTAGCGTCAGGACAACTAGGGTTAGCGTCAGGACAACTAGGGTTAGCGTCAGGACAACTAGGGTTAGCGTCAGGACAACCAGGGTTAGAGTCAGGACAAGTAGGGTTAGCGTCAGGACATCTAGGGTTAGCGTCAGGACAACTAGGGTTAGCGTCAGGACAACTAGAGTTAGCGTCAGGACAACTAGGGTTAGCGTCAGGACAACTAGGGTAAGCGTCAGGACAACTAGGGTTAGCGTCAGGACAACTAGGGTTAGCGTCAGGACAAGTAGGGTTAGCGTCTGGACAACTAGGGTTAGCGTCAGGACAACTAGGGTTAGCGTCAGGACAAGTGGGGTTAGCGTCAGGACAACTAGGGTTAGCGTCAGGACAAGTAGGGTTAGCGTCAGGACAACTAGGGTTAGCGTCAGGACAACTAGGGTTAGCGTCAGGACAAGTAGGGTTAGCTTCAGGACAACTAGGGTTAGCGTCAAGACAACTAGGGTTAGCGTCAGGACAACTACGGTTAGCGTCAGGACAAGTAGGGTTAGCGTCAGGACAACTAGGGTTAGCGTCAGGACAACTAGGGTTAGCGTCAGGGCAACTAGGGTTAGCATCAGGACAAGTAGGGTTAGCGTCAGGACAACTAGGGTTAGCGTCAGGACAACTAGGGTTAGCGTCAGGGCAACTAGGGTTAGCGTCAGGACAAGTAGGGTTAGCGTCAGGACAACTAGGGTTAGCGTCAGGACAACTAGGGTTAGCGTCAGGACAAGTAGGGTTAGCGTCAGGACAACTACGGTTAGCGTCAGGACAACTAGGGTTAGCGTCAGGACAAGTATGGTTAGCGTCAGGACAACTAGGGTTAGCGTCAGGACAAGTAGGGTTAGCGTCAGGACAACTAGGGTTAGCGTCAGGACAACTAGGGTTAGCGTCAGGGCAACTAGGGTTAGCGTCAGGACAAGTAGGGTTAGCGTCAGGACAACTAGGGTTAGCGTCAGGACAACTAGGGTTAGCGTCAGGACAAGTAGGGTTAGCGTCAGGACAACTACGGTTAGCGTCAGGACAACTAGGGTTAGCGTCAGGACAACTAGGGTTAGCGTCAGGACAACTAGGGTTAGCGTCAGGACAACTAGGGTTAGCGTCAGGACAACTAGGGTTAGCTTCAGGACAACTAGGGTTAGCGTCAGGACAACCAGGGTTAGAGTCAGGACAAGTAGGGTTAGCGTCAGGACATCTAGGGTTAGCGTCAGGACAACTAGGGTTAGCGTCAGGACAACTAGAGTTAGCGTCAGGACAACTAGGGTTAGCGTCAGGACAACTAGGGTAAGCGTCAGGACAACTAGGGTTAGCGTCAGGACAACTAGGGTTAGCGTCAGGACAAGTAGGGTTAGCGTCAGGACAACTAGGGTTAGCGTCAGGACAACTAGGGTTAGCGTCAGGACAAGTAGGGTTAGCGTCAGGACAACTAGGGTTAGCGTCAGGACAAGTAGGGTTAGCGTCAGGACAACTAGGGTTAGCGTCAGGACAACTAGGGTTAGCGTCAGGACAAGTAGGGTTAGCGTCAGGACAACTAGGGTTAGCGTCAGGACAACTAGGGTTAGCGTCAGGACAACTAGGGTTAGCGTCAGGACAACTAGGGTTAGCGTCAGGGCAACTAGGGTTAGCGTCAGGACAAGTAGGGTTAGAGTCAGGACAAGTAGGGTTAGCATCAGGACAACTAGGGTTAGCGTCAGGACAACTAGGGTTAGCGTCAGGACAACTAGGGTTAGCATCAGGACAAGTAGGGTTAGCGTCAGGACAACTAGGGTTAGCGTCAGGACAACTAGGGTTAGCGTCAGGACAAGTAGGGTTAGCGTCAGTACAACTAGGGTTAGCGTCAGGAAAACTAGGGTTAGCGTCAGGACAAGTAGAGTTAGCGTCAGGACTACTAGGGTTAGCGTCAGGACAACTAGGGTTAGCGTCAGGACAACTAGGGTTAGCATCAGGACAAGTAGGGTTAGCGTCAGGACAACTAGGGTTAGCGTCAGGACAACTAGGGTTAGCGTCAGGACAAGTAGGGTTAGCGTCAGTACAACTAGGGTTAGCGTCAGGAAAACTAGGGTTAGCGTCAGGACAAGTAGAGTTAGCGTCAGGACTACTAGGGTTAGCGTCAGGACAACTAGGGTTAGCGTCAGGACAACTAGGGTTAGCGTCAGGACAACTAGGGTTAGCGTCAGGACAACTAGGGTTAGCGTCAGGAAAACTAGGGTTAGCATCAGGACAACTAGGGTTAGCGTCAGGACAAGTAGGGTTAGCGTCAGGACAACTAGGGTTAGCATCAGGAGAACTAGGGTTAGCGTCAGGACAACTAGGGTTAGCGTCAGGACATGTAGGGTTAGCATCAGGACAACTAGGGTTAGCGTCAGGACAACTAGGGTTAGCGTCAGGACAACTAGGGTTAGCATCAGGACAAGTAGTGTTAGCGTCAGGACAACTAGGGTTAGCGTCAGGACAACTAGGGTTAGCGTCAGGACAACTAGGGTTAGCGTCAGGACAAGTAGGGTTAGCGTCAGGACAACTAGGGTTAGCGTCAGGACAACTAGGGTTAGCGTCAGGGCAACTAGGGTTAGCGTCAGGACAAGTAGGGTTAGCGTCAGGACAACTAGGGTTAGCATCAGGACAACTAGGGTTAGCGTCAGGACAACTAGGGTTAGCGTCAGGACAACTAGGGTTAGCATCAGGACAAGTAGGGTTAGCGTCAGGACAACTAGGGTTAGCGTCAGGACAACTAGGGTTAGCGTCAGGACAACTAGGGTTAGCGTCAGGACAACTAGGGTTAGCGTCAGGACAAGTAGGGTTAGCGTCAGTACAACTAGGGTTAGCGTTAGGAAAACTAGGGTTAGCGTCAGGACAAGTAGAGTTAGCGTCAGGACTACTAGGGTTAGCGTCAGGACAACTAGGGTTAGCGTCAGGACATGTAGGGTTAGCATCAGGACAACTAGGGTTAGCGTCAGGACAACTAGGATTAGCGTCAGGACAACTAGGGTTAGCGTCAGGACAACTAGGGTTAGCATCAGGACAACTAGGGTTAGCGTCAGGACAAGTAGGGTTAGCGTCAGGACAACTAGGGTTAGCATCAGGAGAACTAGGGTTAGCGTCAGGACAACTAGGGTTAGCGTCAGGACATGTAGGGTTAGCATCAGGACAACTAGGGTTAGCGTCAGGACAACTAGGGTTAGCGTCAGGACAACTAGGGTTAGCATCAGGACAAGTAGTGTTAGCATCAGGACAACTAGGGTTAGCGTCAGGACAACTAGGGTTAGCGTCAGGACAACTAGGGTTAGCGTCAGGACAACTAGGGTTAGCGTCAGGACAACTTGGGTTAGCGTCAGGACAACTAGGGTTAGCATCAGGATAACTAGGGTAAGCGTCAGGACAACTAGGGTTAGCGTCAGGACAACTAGGGTTAGCGTCAGGACAACTAGGGTTAGCGTCAGGACAAGAAGGGTTAGTGTCAGGACAACTAGGGTTAGCGTCAGGTCAAGTAGGGTTAGCGTCAGGACAACTAGGGTTAGCGTCAGGACAAGTAGGGTTAGCGTCAGGACAACTAGGGTTAGCGTCAGGACAACTAGGGTTAGCGTCAGGAAAACTAGGGTTAGCGTCAGGACAAGTAGGGTTAGCGTCAGGACAACTAGGGTTAGCGTCAGGACAACTAGGGTTAGCGTCAGGACAACTAGGGTTAGCGTCAGGACAACTAGGGTTGGCATCAGGACAACTAGGGTTAGCGTCAGGACAACTAGGGTTAGCGTCAGGACAACTAGGGTTGGCGTCAGGACAACTAGGGTTGGCGTCAGGACAACTAGGGTAGGCGTCAGGACAACTAGGGTTAGCGTCAGGACAACTAGGGTTAGCGTGAGGACAACTAGGGTTAGCGTCAGGACAACTAGGGTTAGCGTCAGGACAACTAGGGTTAGCGTCAGGACAACTAGGGTTAGCATCAGGACTACTAGGGTTAGCATCAGGACAACTAGGGTTAGCGTCAGGACAACTAGGGTTAGCGTCAGGACAACTAGGGTTAGCGTCAGGACAACTAGGGTTAGCATCAGAACAACTAGGGTTAGCTTCAGGACAACTAGGGTTAGCGTCAGGACAACTAGGGTTAGTGTCAGGACAAGTAGGGTTAGCGTCAGGACAAGTAGGGTTAGCATCAGGACAAGTAGGGTTAGCGTCAGGACAAGTAGGGTTAGCGTCAGGCAAACTAGGGTTAGCGTCAGGACAACTAGGGTTAGCGTCAGGACAACTAGGGTTAGCGTCAGGACAAGTATGTTTAGCGTCAAGACAAGTAGGGTTAGCGTCAGGACAACTAGGGTTAGCGTCAGGACAAGTAGGGTTAGCGTCAGGACAACTAGGGTTAGCGTCAGGACAACTAGGGTTAGCGTCAGGACAAGTAGGGTTAGCATCAGGACAACTAGGGTTAGCGTCAGGACAACTAGGGTTAGCGTCAGGACAACTAGGGTTAGCGTCTGGACATGTAGGGTTAGCGTCAGGACAACTAGGGTTAGCGTCAGGACAAGTAGGGTTAGCGTCAGGACAACTAGGGTTAGCGTCAGGACAATGAGGGTTAGCGTCAGGACAACTAGGGTTAGCGTCAGGACAACTAGGGTTAGCGTCAGGACAAGTAGGGTTAGCGTCAGGACAAGTAGGGTTAGCATCAGGACAAGTAGGGTTAGCGTCAGGCAAACTAGGGTTAGCGTCAGGACAACTAGGGTTAGCGTCAGGACAACGAGGGTTAGCGTCAGGACAAGTAGGGTTAGCGTCAGGACAACTAGGGTTAGCGTCAGGACAAGTAGGGTTAGCGTCAGGACAACTAGGGTTAACGTCAGGACAACTAGGGTTAGCGTCAGGACAACTAGGGTTAACGTCAGGACAACTAGGGTTAGCGTCAGGACAAGTAGGGTTAGCGTCAGGACAACTAGGGTTAGCGTCAGGACAACTAGGGTTAGCATCAGGACAAGTAGGGTTAGCGTCAGGACAACTAGGGTTAGCGTCAGGAAAACTAGGGTTAGCGTCAGGACAAGTAGGGTTAGCGTCAGGACAACTAGGGTTAGCGTCAGGACAACTAGGGTTAGCGTCAGGACAACTAGGGTTAGCGTCAGGACAACTAGGGTTGGCGTCAGGACAACTAGGGTTGGCGTCAGGACAACTAGGGTAGGCGTCAGGACAATTAGGGTTAGCGTCAGGACAACTAGGGTTAGCATCAGGACAACTAGGGTTAGCGTGAGGACAACTAGGGTTAGCGTCAGGACAACTAGGGTTAGCGTCAGGACAACTAGGGTTAGCATCAGGACTACTAGGGTTAGCATCAGGACAACTAGGGTTAGCGTCAGGACAACTAGGGTTAGCGTCAGGACAACTAGGGTTAGCGTCAGGACAACTAGGGTTAGCATCAGAACAACTAGGGTTAGCTTCAGGACAACTAGGGTTAGCGTCAGGACAACTAGGGTTAGCGTCAGGACAAGTAGGGTTAGCGTCAGGACAAGTAGGGTTAGCATCAGGACAAGTAGGGTTAGCGTCAGGACAAGTAGGGTTAGCGTCAGGCAAACTAGGGTTAGCGTCAGGACAACTAGGGTTAGCGTCAGGACAACTAGGGTTAGCGTCAGGACAAGTATGTTTAGCGTCAAGACAAGTAGGGTTAGCGTCAGGACAAGTAGGGTTAGCGTCAGGACAACTAGGGTTAGCGTCAGGACAAGTAGGGTTAGCGTCAGGACAACTAGGGTTAGCGTCAGGACAACTAGGGTTAGCGTCAGGACAAGTAGGGTTAGCATCAGGACAACTAGGGTTAGCGTCAGGACAACTAGGGTTAGCGTCAGGACAACTAGGGTTAGCGTCTGGACATGTAGGGTTAGCGTCAGGACAACTAGGGTTAGCGTCAGGACAAGTAGGGTTAGCGTCAGGACAACTAGGGTTAGCGTCAGGACAATGAGGGTTAGCGTCAGGACAACTAGGGTTAGCGTCAGGACAACTAGGGTTAGCGTCAGGACAAGTAGGGTTAGCGTCAGGACAAGTAGGGTTAGCATCAGGACAAGTAGGGTTAGCGTCAGGCAAACTAGGGTTAGCGTCAGGACAACTAGGGTTAGCGTCAGGACAACGAGGGTTAGCGTCAGGACAAGTAGGGTTAGCGTCAGGACAACTAGGGTTAGCGTCAGGACAAGTAGGGTTAGCGTCAGGACAACTAGGGTTAACGTCAGGACAACTAGGGTTAGCGTCAGGACAACTAGGGTTAACGTCAGGACAACTAGGGTTAGCGTCAGGACAAGTAGGGTTAGCGTCAGGACAACTAGGGTTAGCGTCAGGACAACTAGGGTTAGCGTCAGGACAAGTAGGGTTAGCGTCAGGACAACTAGGGTTAGCGTCAGGAAAACTAGGGTTAGCGTCAGGACAAGTAGGGTTAGCGTCAGGACAACTAGGGTTAGCGTCAGGACAACTAGGGTTAGCGTCAGGACAACTAGGGTTAGCGTCAGGACAACTAGGGTTAGCGTCAGGACAAGAAGGGTTAGTGTCAGGACAACTAGGGTTAGCGTCAGGTCAAGTAGGGTTAGCGTCAGGACAACTAGGGTTAGCGTCAGGACAAGTAGGGTTAGCGTCAGGACAACTAGGGTTAGCGTCAGGACAACTAGGGTTAGCGTCAGGAAAACTAGGGTTAGCGTCAGGACAAGTAGGGTTAGCGTCAGGACAACTAGGGTTAGCGTCAGGACAACTAGGGTTAGCGTCAGGACAACTAGGGTTAGCGTCAGGACAACTAGGGTTGGCATCAGGACAACTAGGGTTAGCGTCAGGACAACTAGGGTTAGCGTCAGGACAACTAGGGTTGGCGTCAGGACAACTAGGGTAGGCGTCAGGACAACTAGGGTTAGCGTCAGGACAACTAGGGTTAGCGTCAGGACAACTAGGGTTAGCGTGAGGACAACTAGGGTTAGCGTCAGGACAACTAGGGTTAGCGTCAGGACATGTAGGGTTAGCGTCAGGACAACTAGGGTTAGCGTCAGGACAAGTAGGGTTAGCGTCAGGACAACTAGGGTTAGCGTCAGGACAATGAGGGTTAGCGTCAGGACAACTAGGGTTAGCGTCAGGACAACTAGGGTTAGCGTCAGGACAAGTAGGGTTAGCGTCAGGACAAGTAGGGTTAGCATCAGGACAAGTAGGGTTAGCGTCAGGCAAACTAGGGTTAGCGTCAGGACAACTAGGGTTAGCGTCAGGACAACGAGGGTTAGCGTCAGGACAAGTAGGGTTAGCGTCAGGACAACTAGGGTTAGCGTCAGGACAAGTAGGGTTAGCGTCAGGACAACTAGGGTTAACGTCAGGACAACTAGGGTTAGCGTCAGGACAACTAGGGTTAACGTCAGGACAACTAGGGTTAGCGTCAGGACAAGTAGGGTTAGCGTCAGGACAACTAGGGTTAGCGTCAGGACAACTAGGGTTAGCGTCAGGACAAGTAGGGTTAGCGTCAGGACAACTAGGGTTAGCGTCAGGAAAACTAGGGTTAGCGTCAGGACAAGTAGGGTTAGCGTCAGGACAACTAGGGTTAGCATCAGGACAACTAGGGTTAGCGTCAGGACAACTAGGGTTAGCGTCAGGACAACTAGGGTTAGCGTCAGGACAAGAAGGGTTAGTGTCAGGACAACTAGGGTTAGCGTCAGGTCAAGTAGGGTTAGCGTCAGGACAACTAGGGTTAGCGTCAGGACAAGTAGGGTTAGCGTCAGGACAACTAGGGTTAGCGTCAGGACAACTAGGGTTAGCGTCAGGAAAACTAGGGTTAGCGTCAGGACAAGTAGGGTTAGCGTCAGGACAACTAGGGTTAGCGTCAGGACAACTAGGGTTAGCGTCAGGACAACTAGGGTTAGCGTCAGGACAACTAGGGTTGGCATCAGGACAACTAGGGTTAGCGTCAGGACAACTAGGGTTAGCGTCAGGACAACTAGGGTTGGCGTCAGGACAACTAGGGTTGGCGTCAGGACAACTAGGGTAGGCGTCAGGACAACTAGGGTTAGCGTCAGGACAACTAGGGTTAGCGTGAGGACAACTAGGGTTAGCGTGAGGACAACTAGGGTTAGCGTCAGGACAACTAGGGTTAGCGTCAGGACAACTAGGGTTAGCGTCAGGACAACTAGGGTTAGCGTCAGGACAACTAGGGTTAGCATCAGGACTACTAGGGTTAGCATCAGGACAACTAGGGTTAGCGTCAGGACAACTAGGGTTAGCGTCAGGACAACTAGGGTTAGCGTCAGGACAACTAGGGTTAGCATCAGAACAACTAGGGTTAGCTTCAGGACAACTAGGGTTAGCGTCAGGACAACTAGGGTTAGCGTCAGGACAAGTAGGGTTAGCGTCAGGACAAGTAGGGTTAGCATCAGGACAAGTAGGGTTAGCGTCAGGACAAGTAGGGTTAGCGTCAGGCAAACTAGGGTTAGCGTCAGGACAACTAGGGTTAGCGTCAGGACAACTAGGGTTAGCGTCAGGACAAGTATGTTTAGCGTCAAGACAAGTAGGGTTAGCGTCAGGACAAGTAGGGTTAGCGTCAGGACAACTAGGGTTAGCGTCAGGACAAGTAGGGTTAGCGTCAGGACAACTAGGGTTAGCGTCAGGACAACTAGGGTTAGCGTCAGGACAAGTAGGGTTAGCATCAGGACAACTAGGGTTAGCGTCAGGACAACTAGAGTTAGCGTCAGGACAACTAGGGTTAGCGTCTGGACATGTAGGGTTACCGTCAGGACAACTAGGGTTAGCGTCAGGACAAGTAGGGTTAGCGTCAGGACAACTAGGGTTAGCGTCAGGACAATGAGGGTTAGCGTCAGGACAACTAGGGTTAGCGTCAGGACAACTAGGGTTAGCGTCAGGACAAGTAGGGTTAGCGTCAGGACAAGTAGGGTTAGCATCAGGACAAGTAGGGTTAGCGTCAGGCAAACTAGGGTTAGCGTCAGGACAACTAGGGTTAGCGTCAGGACAACTAGGGTTAGCGTCAGGACAAGTAGGGTTAGCGTCAGGACAACTATGGTTAGCGTCAGGACAAGTAGGGTTAGCGTCAGGACAAGTAGGGTTAGCGTCAGGACAACTAGGGTTAGCGTCAGGACAATTAGGGTTAGCGTCAGGACAAATCGGGTTAGCGTCAGAACAACTCGGGTTAGCGTCAGGACAACTAGGGTTAGCGTCAGAACAACTAGGGTTAGCGTCAGGACAACTAGGGTTAGCGTCAGGACAACTAGGGTTGGCGTCAGGACAACTAGGGTTAGCGTCAGGACAACTAGCGTTAGCGTCAGGACAACTAGGGTTGGCGTCAGGACAACTAGGGTTGGCATCAGGACAACTAGGGTTGGCGTCAGGACAACTAGGGTTAGCGTCAGGACAACTAGGGTTAGCGTCAGTACAACTAGGGTTAGCGTGAGGACAACTAGGGTTAGCGTCAGGACAACTAGGGTTAGCGTCAGGACAACTAGGGTTAGCGTCAGGACAACTAGGTTTAGCGTCAGGACAACTAGGGTTAGCATCAGGACAACTAGGGTTAGCGTCAGGACAACTAGGGTTAGCGTCAGGACAACTAGGGTTAGCGTCAGGACAACTAGGGTTAGCATCAGGACAACTAGAGTTAGCGTCAGGACAAGTAGGGTTAGCGTCAGGACAAGTAGGGTTAGCGTCAGGACAAGTAGTGTTAGCGTCAGGACATCTAGGGTTAGCGTCAGGACAACTAGGGTTAGCGTCAGGAAAACTAGGTTTAACGTCAGGACAACTAGGGTTAGCGTCAGGACAACTAGGGTTAGCGTCAGGACAACTAGGGATAGCGTCAGGACAAGTAGGGTTAGCGTCAGGACAACTATGGTTAGCGTCAGGACAAGTAGGGTTAGCGTCAGGACAAGTAGGGTTAGCGTCAGGACAAGTAGGGTTAGCGTCAGGACAAGTAGGGTTAGCGTCAGGACAACTAGGGTTAGAGTCAGGACAAGTAGGGTTAGCGTCAGGACAACTAGGGTTAGCGTCAGGACATGTAGGGTTAGCGTCAGGACAACTAGGGTTAGCGTCAGGACAACTAGGGTTAGCATCAGGACAACTAGGGTTAGCGTCAGGACAACTAGGGTTAGCGTCAGGACAACTAGGTTTAGCGTCAGGACAACTAGGGTTAGCGTCAGGACAACGAGGGTTAGCGTCAGGACAACTAGGGTTAGCGTCAGGACAACTAGGGTTAGCGTCAGGACAACTCGGGTTAGCGTCAGGACAATTAGGGTTAGCGTCAGGACAACTCGGGTTAGCGTCAGGACAACTCGGGTTAGCTTCAGGACAACTCGGGTTAGCGTCAGGACAACTCGGGTTAGCGTCAGGACAACTCGGGTTAGCGTCAGGACAACTCGGGTTATCGTCAGGACAACTCGGGATAGCGTCAGGATAACTCGGGTTAGCGTCAGGACAACTAGGGTTAGCGTCAGGACAACTCGGGTTAGCGTCAGGACAACACGGGTTAGCGTCAGGACAACTAGGGTTAACGTCAGGACAACTAGGGTTAGCGTCAGGACAAGTAGGGTTAGCGTCAGGACAACTAGGGTTAGCGTCAGGACAATTAGGGTTAGCGTCAGGACAACTAGGGTTAGCGTCAGGAAAACTAGGGTTAGCGTCAGGACAAGTAGGGTTAGCGTCAGGACAACTAGGGTTAGCGTCAGGACAACTAGGGTTAGCGTCAGGACAACTAGGGTTAGCGTCAGGACAAGTAGGGTTAGCATCAGGACAAGTACGGTTAGCGTCAGGACAAGTAGGGTTAGCGTCAGGACAACTAGGGTTAGCGTCAGGACAACTAGAGTTAGAGTCAGGACAAGTAGGGTTAGTGTCAGGACAACTAGGGTTAGTGTCAGGACAACTAGGGTTAGCATCAGGACATGTAGGGTTAGCGTCAGGACAACTAGGGTTAGCGTCAGGACAACTAGGGTTAGCGTCAGGACAAGTAGGGTTAGCGTCAGGACAACTAGGGTTAGCGTCAGGACAACTAGGGTTAGCGTCAGGACAACTAGGGTTAGCGTCAGGACAACGAGGGTTAGCGTCAGGACAAGTAGGGTTAGCGTCAGGACAACTAGGGTAAGCGTCAGGACAAGTAGGGTTAGCGTCAGGACAACTAGGGTTAACGTCAGGACAACTAGGGTTAGCGTCAGGACAACTAGGGTTAACGTCAGGACAACTAGGGTTAGCGTCAGGACAAGTAGGGTTAGCGTCAGGACAACTAGGGTTAGCGTCAGGACATGTAGGGTTAGCGTCAGGACAACTAGGGTTAGCGTCAGGACAACTAGGGTTGGCGTCAGGACAACTAGGGTTGGCGTCAGGACAACTAGGGTAGGCGTCAGGACAACTAGGGTTAGCGTCAGGACAACTAGGGTTAGCGTCAGGACAACTAGGGTTAGCGTGAGGACAACTAGGGTTAGCGTCAGGACAACTAGGGTTAGCGTCAGGACATGTAGGGTTAGCGTCAGGACAACTAGGGTTAGCGTCAGGACAAGTAGGGTTAGCGTCAGGACAACTAGGGTTAGCGTCAGGACAATGAGGGTTAGCGTCAGGACAACTAGGGTTAGCGTCAGGACAACTAGGGTTAGCGTCAGGACAAGTAGGGTTAGCGTCAGGACAAGTAGGGTTAGCATCAGGACAAGTAGGGTTAGCGTCAGGCAAACTAGGGTTAGCGTCAGGACAACTAGGGTTAGCGTCAGGACAACGAGGGTTAGCGTCAGGACAAGTAGGGTTAGCGTCAGGACAACTAGGGTTAGCGTCAGGACAAGTAGGGTTAGCGTCAGGACAACTAGGGTTAACGTCAGGACAACTAGGGTTAGCGTCAGGACAACTAGGGTTAACGTCAGGACAACTAGGGTTAGCGTCAGGACAAGTAGGGTTAGCGTCAGGACAACTAGGGTTAGCGTCAGGACAACTAGGGTTAGCGTCAGGACAAGTAGGGTTAGCGTCAGGACAACTAGGGTTAGCGTCAGGAAAACTAGGGTTAGCGTCAGGACAAGTAGGGTTAGCGTCAGGACAACTAGGGTTAGCATCAGGACAACTAGGGTTAGCGTCAGGACAACTAGGGTTAGCGTCAGGACAACTAGGGTTAGCGTCAGGACAAGAAGGGTTAGTGTCAGGACAACTAGGGTTAGCGTCAGGTCAAGTAGGGTTAGCGTCAGGACAACTAGTGTTAGCGTCAGGACAAGTAGGGTTAGCGTCAGGACAACTAGGGTTAGCATCAGGACAACTAGGGTTAGCGTCAGGAAAACTAGGGTTAGCGTCAGGACAAGTAGGGTTAGCGTCAGGACAACTAGGGTTAGCGTCAGGACAACTAGGGTTAGCGTCAGGACAACTAGGGTTAGCGTCAGGACAACTAGGGTTGGCATCAGGACAACTAGGGTTAGCGTCAGGACAACTAGGGTTAGCGTCAGGACAACTAGGGTTGGCGTCAGGACAACTAGGGTTGGCGTCAGGACAACTAGGGTAGGCGTCAGGACAACTAGGGTTAGCGTCAGGACAACTAGGGTTAGCGTGAGGACAACTAGGGTTAGCGTGAGGACAACTAGGGTTAGCGTCAGGACAACTAGGGTTAGCGTCAGGACAACTAGGGTTAGCGTCAGGACAACTAGGGTTAGCGTCAGGACAACTAGGGTTAGCATCAGGACTACCAGGGTTAGCATCAGGACAACTAGGGTTAGCGTCAGGACAACTAGGGTTAGCGTCAGGACAAGTATGTTTAGCGTCAAGACAAGTAGGGTTAGCGTCAGGACAAGTAGGGTTAGCGTCAGGACAACTAGGGTTAGCGTCAGGACAAGTAGGGTTAGCGTCAGGACAACTAGGGTTAGCGTCAGGACAACTAGGGTTAGCGTCAGGACAAGTAGGGTTAGCATCAGGACAACTAGGGTTAGCGTCAGGACAACTAGAGTTAGCGTCAGGACAACTAGGGTTAGCGTCTGGACATGTAGGGTTACCGTCAGGACAACTAGGGTTAGCGTCAGGACAAGTAGGGTTAGCGTCAGGACAACTAGGGTTAGCGTCAGGACAATGAGGGTTAGCGTCAGGACAACTAGGGTTAGCGTCAGGACAACTAGGGTTAGCGTCAGGACAAGTAGGGTTAGCGTCAGGACAAGTAGGGTTAGCATCAGGACAAGTAGGGTTAGCGTCAGGCAAACTAGGGTTAGCGTCAGGACAACTAGGGTTAGCGTCAGGACAACTAGGGTTAGCGTCAGGACAAGTAGGGTTAGCGTCAGGACAACTATGGTTAGCGTCAGGACAAGTAGGGTTAGCGTCAGGACAAGTAGGGTTAGCGTCAGGACAACTAGGGTTAGCGTCAGGACAATTAGGGTTAGCGTCAGGACAAATCGGGTTAGCGTCAGAACAACTCGGGTTAGCGTCAGGACAACTAGGGTTAGCGTCAGAACAACTAGGGTTAGCGTCAGGACAACTAGGGTTAGCGTCAGGACAACTAGGGTTAGCGTCAGGACAACTAGGGTTGGCGTCAGGACAACTAGGGTTAGCGTCAGGACAACTAGCGTTAGCGTCAGGACAACTAGGGTTGGCGTCAGGACAACTAGGGTTGGCATCAGGACAACTAGGGTTGGCGTCAGGACAACTAGGGTTAGCGTCAGGACAACTAGGGTTAGCGTCAGTACAACTAGGGTTAGCGTGAGGACAACTAGGGTTAGCGTCAGGACAACTAGGGTTAGCGTCATGACAACTAGGGTTAGCGTCAGGACAACTAGGTTTAGCGTCAGGACAACTAGGGTTAGCATCAGGACAACTAGGGTTAGCGTCAGGACAACTAGGGTTAGCGTCAGGACAACTAGGGTTAGCGTCAGGACAACTAGGGTTAGCATCAGGACAACTAGAGTTAGCGTCAGGACAAGTAGGGTTAACGTCAGGACAAGTAGGGTTAGCGTCAGGACAAGTAGTGTTAGCGTCAGGACATCTAGGGTTAGCGTCAGGACAACTAGGGTTAGCGTCAGGAAAACTAGGTTTAACGTCAGGACAACTAGGGTTAGCGTCAGGACAACTAGGGTTAGCGTCAGGACAACTAGGGATAGCGTCAGGACAAGTAGGGTTAGCGTCAGGACAACTATGGTTAGCGTCAGGACAAGTAGGGTTAGCGTCAGGACAAGTAGGGTTAGCGTCAGGACAAGTAGGGTTAGCGTCAGGACAAGTAGGGTTAGCGTCAGGACAACTAGGGTTAGAGTCAGGACAAGTAGGGTTAGCGTCAGGACAACTAGGGTTAGCGTCAGGACATGTAGGGTTAGCGTCAGGACAACTAGGGTTAGCGTCAGGACAACTAGGGTTAGCATCAGGACAACTAGGGTTAGCGTCAGGACAACTAGGGTTAGCGTCAGGACAACTAGGTTTAGCGTCAGGACAACTAGGGTTAGCGTCAGGACAACGAGGGTTAGCGTCAGGACAACTAGGGTTAGCGTCAGGACAACTAGGGTTAGCGTCAGGACAACTAGGGTTAGCGTCAGGACAACTCGGGTTAGCGTCAGGACAATTAGGGTTAGCGTCAGGACAACTCGGGTTAGCGTCAGGACAACTCGGGTTAGCTTCAGGACAACTCGGGTTAGCGTCAGGACAACTCGGGTTAGCGTCAGGACAACTCGGGTTAGCGTCAGGACAACTCGGGTTATCGTCAGGACAACTCGGGATAGCGTCAGGATAACTCGGGTTAGCGTCAGGACAACTAGGGTTAGCGTCAGGACAACTCGGGTTAGCGTCAGGACAACACGGGTTAGCGTCAGGACAACTAGCGTTAACGTCAGGACAACTAGGGTTAGCGTCAGGACAAGTAGGGTTAGCGTCAGGACAACTAGGGTTAGCGTCAGGACAATTAGGGTTAGCGTCAGGACAACTAGGGTTAGCGTCAGGAAAACTAGGGTTAGCGTCAGGACAAGTAGGGTTAGCGTCAGGACAACTAGGGTTAGCGTCAGGACAACTAGGGTTAGCGTCAGGACAACTAGGGTTAGCGTCAGGACAAGTAGGGTTAGCATCAGGACAAGTACGGTTAGCGTCAGGACAAGTAGGGTTAGCGTCAGGACAACTAGGGTTAGCGTCAGGACAACTAGAGTTAGAGTCAGGACAAGTAGGGTTAGTGTCAGGACAACTAGGGTTAGTGTCAGGACAACTAGGGTTAGCATCAGGACATGTAGGGTTAGCGTCAGGACAACTAGGGTTAGCATCAGGACAACTAGGGTTAGCGTCAGGACAAGTAGGGTTAGCGTCAGGACAACTAGGGTTAGCGTCAGGACAACTAGGGTTAGCGTCAGGACAACTAGGGTTAGCGTCAGGACAACGAGGGTTAGCGTCAGGACAAGTAGGGTTAGCGTCAGGACAACTAGGGTAAGCGTCAGGACAAGTAGGGTTAGCGTCAGGACAACTAGGGTTAACGTCAGGACAACTAGGGTTAGCGTCAGGACAACTAGGGTTAACGTCAGGACAACTAGGGTTAGCGTCAGGACAAGTAGGGTTAGCGTCAGGACAACTAGGGTTAGCGTCAGGACAACTAGGGTTAGCGTCAGGACAAGTAGGGTTAGCGTCAGGACAACTAGGGTTAGCGTCAGGAAAACTAGGGTTAGCGTCAGGACAAGTAGGGTTAGCGTCAGGACAACTAGGGTTAGCGTCAGGACAACTAGGGTTAGCGTCAGGACAAGTAGGGTTAGCGTCAGGACAAGTAGGGTTAGCGTCAGGACAACTAGGGTTAGCGTCAGGACAACTAGGGTTAGCGTCAGGACAACTAGGGTTAGCGTCAGGACAACTAGGGTTAGCGTCAGGACAACTAGGGTTAGCGTCAGGACAAGTAGGGTTAGCGTCAGGACAAGTAGTGTTAGCGTCAGGACAACTAGGGTTAGCGTCAGGACAAGTAGGGTTAGCGTCAGGACAACTAGGGTTAGCGTCAGGACAACTAGGGTTAGCGTCAGGACAAGTAGGGTTAGCATCAGGACAACTAGGGTTAGCGTCAGGACAACTAGGGTTAGCGTCAGGACATGTAGGGTTAGCGTCAGGACAACTAGGGTTAGCGTCAGGACAACTAGGGTTAGCATCAGGACAAGTAGGGTTAGCGTCAGGACAACTAGGGTTAGCGTCAGGACAACTAGGGTTAGCGTCAGGACAACTCGGGTTAGCGTCAGGACAATTAGGGTTAGCGTCAGGACAACTCGGGTTAGCGTCAGGACAACTCGGGTTAGCTTCAGGACAACTCGGGTTAGCGTCAGGACAACTCGGGTTAGCGTCAGGACAACTCGGGTTAGCGTCAGGACAACTCGGGTTATCGTCAGGACAACTCGGGATAGCGTCAGGATAACTCGGGTTAGCGTCAGGACAACTCGGGTTAGCGTCAGGACAACTCGGGTTAGCGTCAGGACAACTAGGGTTAGCGTCAGGACAACTCGGGTTAGCGTCAGGACAACTAGGGTTAGCGTCAGGACAACACGGGTTAGCGTCAGGACAACAAGGGTTAGCGTCAGGACAACTCGGGTTAGCGTCAGGACAACTAGGGTTAGTGTCAGGACAACTAGGGTTAGCATCAGGACAACTAGGGTTAGCGTCAGGACAAGTAGGGTTAGCGTCAGGACAACTAGGGTTAACGTCAGGACAACTAGGGTTAGCGTCAGGACAACTAGGGTTAACGTCAGGACAACTAGGGTTAGCGTCAGGACAAGTAGGGTTAGCGTCAGGACAACTAGAGTTAGCGTCAGGACAAGTAGGGTTAGCGTCAGGACAACTATGGTTAGCGTCAGGACAAGTAGGGTTAGCGTCAGGACAAGTAGGGTTAGCGTCAGGATAAGTAGGGTTAGCGTCAGGACAACTAGGGTTAGAGTCAGGACAAGTAGGGTTAGCGTCAGGACAACTAGGGTTAGCGTCAGGACAACTAGGGTTAGCGTCAGGACATGTAGGGTTAGCGTCAGGACAACTAGGGTTAGCGTCAGGACAACTAGGGTTAGCGTCAGGACAACTAGGGTTAGCGTCAGGACAACTAGGGTTAGCGTCAGGACAACTAGGTTTAGCGTCAGGACAACTAGGGTTAGCGTCAGGACAACGAGGGTTAGCGTCAGGACAACTAGGGTTAGCGTCAGGACAACTAGGGTTAGCGTCAGGACAACTAGGGTTAGCGTCAGGACAACTCGGGTTAGCGTCAGGACAATTAGGGTTAGCGTCAGGACAACTCGGGTTAGCGTCAGGACAACTCGGGTTAGCTTCAGGACAACTCGGGTTAGCGTCAGGACAACTCGGGTTAGCGTCAGGACAACTCGGGTTATCGTCAGGACAACTCGGGATAGCGTCAGGATAACTCGGGTTAGCGTCAGGACAACTCGGGTTAGCGTCAGGACAACTCGGGTTAGCGTCAGGACAACTAGGGTTAGCATCAGGACAACTCGGGTTAGCGTCAGGACAACTAGGGTTAGCGTCAGGACAACACGGGTTAGCGTCAGGACAACACGGGTTAGCGTCAGGACAACTCGGGTTAGCGTCAGGACAACTAGGGTTAGTGTCAGGACAACTAGGGTTAGCGTCAGGACAACTAGGGTTAGCGTCAGGACAAGTAGGGTTAGCGTCAGGACAACTAGGGTTAACGTCAGGACAACTAGGGTTAGCGTCAGGACAACTAGGGTTAACGTCAGGACAACTAGGGTTAGCGTCAGGACAAGTAGGGTTAGCGTCAGGACAACTAGGGTTAGCGTCAGGACAATTAGGGTTAGCGTCAGGACAACTAGGGTTAGCGTCAGGAAAACTAGGGTTAGCGTCAGGACAAGTAGGGTTAGCGTCAGGACAACTAGGGTTAGCGTCAGGACAACTAGGGTTAGCGTCAGGACAACTAGGGTTAGCGTCAGGACAAGTAGGGTTAGCGTCAGGACAAGTACGGTTAGCGTCAGGACAAGTAGGGTTAGCGTCAGGACAACTAGGGTTAGCGTCAGGACAACTAGGGTTAGAGTCAGGACAAGTAGGGTTAGTGTCAGGACAACTAGGGTTAGCGTCAGGACAACTAGGGTTAGCATCAGGACATGTAGGGTTAGCGTCAGGACAACTAGGGTTAGGGTCAGGACAACTAGGGTTAGCGTCAGGACAAGTAGGGTTAGCGTCAGGACAACTAGGGTTAGCGTCAGGACAACTAGGTTTAGCGTCAGGACAACTAGGGTTAGCGTCAGGACAACGAGGGTTAGCGTCAGGACAAGTAGGGTTAGCGTCAGGACAACTAGGGTTAGCGTCAGGACAACTAGGGTTAGCGTCAGGACAACTAGGGTTAGTGTCAGGACAACTCGGGTTAGCGTCAGGACAATTAGGGTTAGCGTCAGGACAACTCGGGTTAGCGTCAGGACATGTAGGGTTAGCGTCAGGACAACTAGGGTTAGCGTCAGGACAACTAGGGTTAGCGTCAGGACAACTAGGTTTAGCGTCAGGACAAGTAGGGTTAGCGTCAGGACAACTAGGGTTAGCGTCAGGACAACTAGGTTTAGCGTCAGGACAACTAGGGTTAGCGTCAGGACAACGAGGGTTAGCGTCAGGACAAGTAGGGTTAGCGTCAGGACAACTAGGGTTAGCGTCAGGACAACTAGGGTTAGCGTCAGGACAACTAGGGTTAGTGTCAGGACAACTCGGGTTAGCGTCAGGACAATTAGGGTTAGCGTCAGGACAACTCGGGTTAGCGTCAGGACAACTCGGGTTAGCTTCAGGACAACTCGGGTTAGCGTCAGGTCAACTCGGGTTAGCGTCAGGAGAACTCGGGTTAGCGTCAGGACAACTCGGGTTAGCGTCAGGACAACTCGGGTTATCGTCAGGACAACTCGGGTTAGTGTCAGGATAACTCGGGTTAGCGTCAGGACAACTCGGGTTAGCGTCAGGACAACTCGGGTTAGCGTCAGGACAACTCGGGTTAGCGTCAGGACAACTAGGGTTAGCGTCAGGACAACTCGGGTTAGCGTCAGGACAACTAGGGTTAGCGTCAGGACAACTAGGGTTAGCGTCAGAACAACTCGGGTTAGCGTCAGGACAACTCGGGTTAGCGTCAGGACAACTAGGGTTAGCGTCAGGACAACTAGGGTTAGCGTCAGGACAAGTAGGGTTAGCGTCAGGACAACTAGGGTTAACGTCAGGACAACTAGGGTTAGCGTCAGGACAACTAGGGTTAACGTCAGGACAACTAGGGTTAGCGTCAGGACAAGTAGGGTTAGCGTCAGGACAACTAGGGTTAGCGTCAGGACAACTAGGGTTAGCGTCAGGACAAGTAGGGTTAGCGTCAGGACAACTAGGGTTAGCGTCAGGAAAACTAGGGTTAGCGTCAGGACAAGTAGGGTTAGCGTCAGGACAACTAGGGTTAGCGTCAGGACAACTAGGGTTAGCGTCAGGACAAGTAGGGTTAGCGTCAGGACAAGTAGGGTTAGCGTCAGGACAACTAGGGTTAGCGTCAGGACAACTAGGGTTAGCGTCAGGACAACTAGGGTTAGCGTCAGGACAACTAGGGTTAGCGTCAGGCAAACTAGGGTTAGCGTCAGGACAACTAGGGTTAGCGTCAGGACAACTAGGGTTAGCGTCATGACAAGTAGGGTTAGCGTCAGGACAACTATGGTTAGCGTCAGGACAAGTAGGGTTAGCGTCAGGACAAGTAGGGTGAGCGTCAGGACAACTAGGGTTAGCGTCAGGACAAGTAGGGTTAGCGTCAGGACAAGTAGGGTTAGCTTCAGGACAACTAGGGTTAGCGTCAGGACAACTAGGGTTAGCGTCAAGACATGTAGGGTTAGCGTCAGGACAACTAGGGTTAGCGTCAGGACAACTAGGGTTAGCGTCAGGACAAGTAGGGTTAGCGTCAGGACAACTAGGGTTAGCGTCAGGACAATGAGGGTTAGCGTCAGGACAAGTAGGGTTAGCGTCAGGACAATTAGGGTTAGCGTCAGGACAACTCGGGTTAGCGTCAGGACAACTCGGGTTAGCTTCAGGACAACTCGGGTTAGCGTCAGGACAACTCGGGTTAGCGTCAGGACAACTCGGGTTATCGTCAGGACAACTCGGGTTAGCGTCAGGACAACTCGGGTTAGCGTCAGGACAACTCGGATTAGCGTCAGGACAACTCGGGTTAGCGTCAGGGCAACTAGGGTTAGCGTCAGGACAACTAGGGTTAGCGTCAGGACAACTAGGGTTAGCGTCAGGACAACTAGGGTTAGCGTCAGGACAACTAGGTTTAGCGTCAGGACAACTAGGGTTAGCGTCAGGACAACGAGGGTTAGCGTCAGGACAACTAGGGTTAGCGTCAGGACAACTAGGGTTAGCGTCAGGACAACTAGGGTTAGCGTCAGGACAACTCGGGTTAGCGTCAGGACAATTAGGGTTAGCGTCAGGACAACTCGGGTTAGCGTCAGGACAACTCGGGTTAGCTTCAGGACAACTCGGGTTAGCGTCAGGACAACTCGGGTTAGCGTCAGGACAACTCGGGTTAGCGTCAGGACAACTCGGGTTATCGTCAGGACAACTCGGGATAGCGTCAGGATAACTCGGGTTAGCGTCAGGACAACTCGGGTTAGCGTCAGGACAACTCGGGTTAGCGTCAGGACAACTAGGGTTAGCATCAGGACAACTCGGGTTAGCGTCAGGACAACTAGGGTTAGCGTCAGGACAACACGGGTTAGCGTCAGGACAACACGGGTTAGCGTCAGGACAACTCGGGTTAGCGTCAGGACAACTAGGGTTAGTGTCAGGACAACTAGGGTTAGCGTCAGGACAACTAGGGTTAGCGTCAGGACAAGTAGGGTTAGCGTCAGGACAACTAGGGTTAACGTCAGGACAACTAGGGTTAGCGTCAGGACAACTAGGGTTAACGTCAGGACAACTAGGGTTAGCGTCAGGACAAGTAGGGTTAGCGTCAGCACAACTAGGGTTAGCGTCAGGACATGTAGGGTTAGCGTCAGGACAACTAGGGTTAGCATCAGGACAACTCGGGTTAGCGTCAGGACAACTAGGGTTAGCGTCAGGACAACACGGGTTAGCGTCAGGACAACACGGGTTAGCGTCAGGACAACTCGGGTTAGCGTCAGGACAACTAGGGTTAGTGTCAGGACAACTAGGGTTAGCGTCAGGACAACTAGGGTTAGCGTCAGGACAAGTAGGGTTAGCGTCAGGACAACTAGGGTTAACGTCAGGACAACTAGGGTTAGCGTCAGGACAACTAGGGTTAACGTCAGGACAACTAGGGTTAGCGTCAGGACAAGTAGGGTTAGCGTCAGGACAACTAGGGTTAGCGTCAAAACAAGTAGGGTTAGCGTCAGGACAACTAGGGTTAGCGTCAGGAAAACTAGGGTTAGCGTCAGGACAAGTAGGGTTAGCGTCAGGACAACTAGGGTTAGCGTCAGGACAACTAGGGTTAGCGTCAGGACAACTAGGGTTAGCGTCAGGACAAGTAGGGTTAGCGTCAGGACAAGTACGGTTAGCGTCAGGACAAGTAGGGTTAGCGTCAGGACAACTAGGGTTAGCGTCAGGACAACTAGGGTTAGAGTCAGGACAAGTAGGGTTAGTGTCAGGACAACTAGGGTTAGCGTCAGGACAACTAGGGTTAGCATCAGGACATGTAGGGTTAGCGTCAGGACAACTAGGGTTAGCGTCAGGACAACTAGGGTTAGCGTCAGGACAAGTAGGGTTAGCGTCAGGACAACTAGGGTTAGCGTCAGGACAACTAGGTTTAGCGTCAGGACAACTAGGGTTAGCGTCAGGACAACGAGGGTTAGCGTCAGGACAAGTAGGGTTAGCGTCAGGACAACTAGGGTTAGCGTCAGGACAACTAGGGTTAGCGTCAGGACAACTAGGGTTAGTGTCAGGACAACTCGGGTTAGCGTCAGGACAATTAGGGTTAGCGTCAGGACAACTCGGGTTAGCGTCAGGACATGTAGGGTTAGCGTCAGGACAACTAGGGTTAGCGTCAGGACAACTAGGGTTAGCGTCAGGACAACTAGGTTTAGCGTCAGGACAAGTAGGGTTAGCGTCAGGACAACTAGGGTTAGCGTCAGGACAACTAGGTTTAGCGTCAGGACAACTAGGGTTAGCGTCAGGACAACGAGGGTTAGCGTCAGGACAAGTAGGGTTAGCGTCAGGACAACTAGGGTTAGCGTCAGGACAACTAGGGTTAGCGTCAGGACAACTAGGGTTAGTGTCAGGACAACTCGGGTTAGCGTCAGGACAATTAGGGTTAGCGTCAGGACAACTCGGGTTAGCGTCAGGACAACTCGGGTTAGCTTCAGGACAACTCGGGTTAGCGTCAGGTCAATTCGGGTTAGCGTCAGGAGAACTCGGGTTAGCGTCAGGTCAACTCGGGTTAGCGTCAGGACAACTCGGGTTAGCGTCAGGACAACTCGGGTTAGCGTCAGGACAACTAGGGTTAGCGTCAGGACAACTCGGGTTAGCGTCAGGACAACTAGGGTTAGCGTCAGGACAACTAGGGTTAGCGTCAGGACAACTCGGGTTAGCGTCAGGACAACTCGGGTTATCGTCAGGACAACTAGGGTTAGCGTCAGGACAACTAGGGTTAGCGTCAGGACAAGTAGGGTTAGCGTCAGGACAACTAGGGTTAACGTCAGGACAACTAGGGTTAGCGTCAGGACAACTAGGGTTAACGTCAGGACAACTAGGGTTAGCGTCAGGACAAGTAGGGTTAGCGTCAGGACAACTAGGGTTAGCGTCAGGACAACTAGGGTTAGCGTCAGGACAAGTAGGGTTAGCGTCAGGACAACTAGGGTTAGCGTCAGGAAAACTAGGGTTAGCGTCAGGACAAGTAGGGTTAGCGTCAGGACAACTAGGGTTAGCGTCAGGACAACTAGTGTTAGCGTCAGGACAAGTAGGGTTAGCGTCAGGACAAGTAGGGTTAGCGTCAGGACAACTCGGGTTAGTGTCAGGATAACTCGGGTTAGCGTCAGGACAACTCGGGTTAGCGTCAGGACAACTCGGGTTAGCGTCAGGACAACTCGGGTTAGCGTCAGGACAACTAGGGTTAGCGTCAGGACAACTCGGGTTAGCGTCAGGACAACTAGGGTTAGCGTCAGGACAACTAGGGTTAGCGTCAGGACAACTCGGGTTAGCGTCAGGACAACTCGGGTTAGCGTCAGGACAACTAGGGTTAGCGTCAGGACAACTAGGGTTAGCGTCAGGACAAGTAGGGTTAGCGTCAGGACAACTAGGGTTAACGTCAGGACAACTAGGGTTAGCGTCAGGACAACTAGGGTTAACGTCAGGACAACTAGGGTTAGCGTCAGGACAAGTAGGGTTAGCGTCAGGACAACTAGGGTTAGCGTCAGGACAACTAGGGTTAGCGTCAGGACAAGTAGGGTTAGCGTCAGGACAACTAGGGTTAGCGTCAGGAAAACTAGGGTTAGCGTCAGGACAAGTAGGGTTAGCGTCAGGACAACTAGGGTTAGCGTCAGGACAACTAGGGTTAGCGTCAGGACAAGTAGGGTTAGCGTCAGGACAAGTAGGGTTAGCGTCAGGACAACTAGGGTTAGCGTCAGGACAACTAGGGTTAGCGTCAGGACAACTAGGGTTAGCGTCAGGACAACTAGGGTTAGCGTCAGGCAAACTAGGGTTAGCGTCAGGACAACTAGGGTTAGCGTCAGGACAACTAGGGTTAGCGTCATGACAAGTAGGGTTAGCGTCAGGACAACTATGGTTAGCGTCAGGACAAGTAGGGTTAGCGTCAGGACAAGTAGGGTTAGCGTCAGGACAACTAGGGTTAGCGTCAGGACAAGTAGGGTTAGCGTCAGGACAACTAGGGTTAGCGTCAGGACAACTAGGGTTAGCGTCAGGACAAGTAGGGTTAGCTTCAGGACAACTAGGGTTAGCGTCAGGACAACTAGTGTTAGCGTCAAGACATGTAGGGTTAGCGTCAGGACAACTAGGGTTAGCGTCAGGACAACTAGGGTTAGCGTCAGGACAAGTAGGGTTAGCGTCAGGACAACTAGGGTTAGCGTCAGGACAATGAGGGTTAGCGTCAGGACAAGTAGGGTTAGCGTCAGGACAATTAGGGTTAGCGTCAGGACAACTCGGGTTAGCGTCAGGACAACTCGGGTTAGCTTCAGGACAACTCGGGTTAGCGTCAGGACAACTCGGGTTAGCGTCAGGACATCTCGGGTTATCGTCAGGACAACTCGGGTTAGCGTCAGGACAACTCGGGTTAGCGTCAGGACAACTCGGATTAGCGTCAGGACAACTCGGGTTAGCGTCAGGACAACTAGGGTTAGCGTCAGGACAACTAGGGTTAGCGTCAGGACAACTAGGGTTAGCGTCAGGACAACTAGGGTTAGCGTCAGGACAACTAGGTTTAGCGTCAGGACAACTAGGGTTAGCGTCAGGACAATGAGGGTTAGCGTCAGGACAACTAGGGTTAGCGTCAGGACAACTAGGGTTAGCGTCAGGACAACTAGGGTTAGCGTCAGGACAACTCGGGTTAGCGTCAGGACAATTAGGGTTAGCGTCAGGACAACTCGGGTTAGCGTCAGGACAACTCGGGTTAGCTTCAGGACAACTCGGGTTAGCGTCAGGACAACTCGGGTTAGCGTCAGGACAACTCGGGTTATCGTCAGGACAACTCGGGATAGCGTCAGGATAACTCGGGTTAGCGTCAGGACAACTCGGGTTAGCGTCAGGACAACTCGGGTTAGCGTCAGGACAACTAGGGTTAGCATCAGGACAACTCGGGTTAGCGTCAGGACAACTAGGGTTAGCGTCAGGACAACACGGGTTAGCGTCAGGACAACACGGGTTAGCGTCAGGACAACTCGGGTTAGCGTCAGGACAACTAGGGTTAGTGTCAGGACAACTAGGGTTAGCGTCAGGACAACTAGGGTTAGCGTCAGGACAAGTAGGGTTAGCGTCAGGACAACTAGGGTTAACGTCAGGACAACTAGGGTTAGCGTCAGGACAACTAGGGTTAACGTCAGGACAACTAGGGTTAGCGTCAGGACAAGTAGGGTTAGCGTCAGGACAACTAGGGTTAGCGTCAGGACAAGTAGGGTTAGCGTCAGGACAACTAGGGTTAGCGTCAGGAAAACTAGGGTTAGCGTCAGGACAAGTAGGGTTAGCGTCAGGACAACTAGGGTTAGCGTCAGGACAACTAGGGTTAGCGTCAGGACAACTAGGGTTAGCGTCAGGACAAGTAGGGTTAGCGTCAGGACAAGTACGGTTAGCGTCAGGACAAGTAGGGTTAGCGTCAGGGCAACTAGGGTTAGCGTCAGGACAACTAGGGTTAGAGTCAGGACAAGTAGGGTTAGTGTCAGGACAACTAGGGTTAGCGTCAGGACAACTAGGGTTAGCATCAGGACATGTAGGGTTAGCGTCAGGACAACTAGGGTTAGCGTCAGGACAACTAGGGTTAGCGTCAGGACAAGTAGGGTTAGCGTCAGGACAACTAGGGTTAGCGTCAGGACAACTAGGTTTAGCGTCAGGACAACTAGGGTTAGCGTCAGGACAACGAGGGTTAGCGTCAGGACAAGTAGGGTTAGTGTCAGGACAACTAGGGTTAGCGTCAGGACAACTAGGGTTAGCGTCAGGACAACTAGGGTTAGTGTCAGGACAACTCGGGTTAGCGTCAGGACAATTAGGGTTAGCGTCAGGACAACTCGGGTTAGCGTCAGGACATGTAGGGTTAGCGTCAGGACAACTAGGGTTAGCGTCAGGACAACTAGGGTTAGCGTCAGGACAACTAGGTTTAGCGTCAGGACAACTAGGGTTAGCGTCAGGACAACGAGGGTTAGCGTCAGGACAAGTAGGGTTAGCGTCAGGACAACTAGGGTTAGCGTCAGGACAACTAGGGTTAGCGTCAGGACAACTAGGGTTAGTGTCAGGACAACTAGGTTTAGCGTCAGGACAACTAGGGTTAGCGTCAGGACAACGAGGGTTAGCATCAGGACAACTAGGGTTTGCGTCAGGACAACTAGGGTTAGCGTCAGGACAACTAGGGTTAGCGTCAGGACAACTCGGGTTAGCGTCAGGACAATTAGGGTTAGCGTCAGGACAACTCGGGTTAGCGTCAGGACAACTCGGGTTAGCTTCAGGACAACTCGGGTTAGCGTCAGGACAACTCGGGTTAGCGTCAGGACAACTCGGGTTAGCGTCAGGACAACTCGGGTTATCGTCAGGACAACTCGGGATAGCGTCAGGATAACTCGGGTTAGCGTCAGGACAACTCGGGTTAGCGTCAGGACAACTCGGGTTAGCGTCAGGACAACTAGGGTTAGCATCAGGACAACTCGGGTTAGCGTCAGGACAACTAGGGTTAGCGTCAGGACAACACGGGTTAGCGTCAGGACAACACGGGTTAGCGTCAGGACAACTCGGGTTAGCGTCAGGACAACTAGGGTTAGTGTCAGGACAACTAGGGTTAGCGTCAGGACAACGAGGGTTAGCGTCAGGACAAGTAGGGTTAGCATCAGGACAACTAGGGTTAACGTCAGGACAACTAGGGTTAACGTCAGGACAACTAGGGTTAACGTCAGGACAACTAGGGTTAGCGTCAGGACAAGTAGGGTTAGCGTCAGGACAACTAGGGTTAGCGTCAGGACAAGTAGGGTTAGCGTCAGGACAACTAGGGTTAGCGTCAGGAAAACTAGGGTTAGCGTCAGGACAAGTAGGGTTAGCGTCAGGACAACTAGGGTTAGCGTCAGGACAACTAGGGTTAGCGTCAGGACAACTAGGGTTAGCGTCAGGACAAGTAGGGTTAGCGTCAGGACAAGTACGGTTAGCGTCAGGACAAGTAGGGTTAGCGTCAGGACAACTAGGGTTAGCGTCAGGACAACTAGGGTTAGAGTCAGGACAAGTAGGGTTAGTGTCAGGACAACTAGGGTTAGCGTCAGGACAACTAGGGTTAGCATCAGGACATGTAGGGTTAGCGTCAGGACAACTAGGGTTAGCGTCAGGACAACTAGGGTTAGCGTCAGGACAAGTAGGGTTAGCGTCAGGACAACTAGGGTTAGCGTCAGGACAACTAGGTTTAGCGTCAGGACAACTAGGGTTAGCGTCAGGACAACGAGGGTTAGCGTCAGGACAAGTAGGGTTAGCGTCAGGACAACTCGGGTTAGCGTCAGGACAACTAGGGTTAGCGTCAGGACAACTAGGGTTAGTGTCAGGACAACTCGGGTTAGCGTCAGGACAATTAGGGTTAGCGTCAGGACAACTCGGGTTAGCGTCAGGACATGTAGGGTTAGTGTCAGGACAACTAGGGTTAGCGTCAGGACAACTAGGGTTAGCGTCAGGACAACTAGGTTTAGCGTCAGGACAAGTAGGGTTAGCGTCAGGACAACTAGGGTTAGCGTCAGGACAACTAGGGTTAGCGTCAGGACAACTAGGGTTAGCGTCAGGACAACGAGGGTTAGCGTCAGGACAAGTAGGGTTAGCGTCAGGACAACTAGGGTTAGCGTCAGGACAACTAGGGTTAGTGTCAGGACAACTCGGGTTAGCGTCAGGACAATTAGGGTTAGCGTCAGGACAACTCGGGTTAGCGTCAGGACAACTCGGGTTAGCTTCAGGACAACTCGGGTTAGCGTCAGGTCAACTCGGGTTAGCGTCAGGAGAACTCGGGTTAGCGTCAGGACAACTCGGGTTAGCGTCAGGACAACTCGGGTTATCGTCAGGACAACTCGGGTTAGCGTCAGGATAACTCGGGTTAGCGTCAGGACAACTCGGGTTAGCGTCAGGACAACTCGGGTTAGCGTCAGGACAACTCGGGTTAGCGTCAGGACAACTAGGGTTAGCGTCAGGACAACTCGGGTTAGCGTCAGGACAACTAGGGTTAGCGTCAGGACAACTAGGGTTAGCGTCAGGACAACTCGGGTTAGCGTCAGGACAACTCGGGTTAGCGTCAGGACAACTAGGGTTAGCGTCAGGACAACTAGGGTTAGCGTCAGGACAAGTAGGGTTAGCGTCAGGACAACTAGGGTTAACGTCAGGACAACTAGGGTTAGCGTCAGGACAACTAGGGTTAACATCAGGACAACTAGGGTTAGCGTCAGGACAAGTAGGGTTAGCGTCAGGACAACTAGGGTTAGCGTCAGGACAACTAGGGTTAGCGTCAGGACAAGTAGGGTTAGCGTCAGGACAACTAAGGTTAGCGTCAGGAAAACTAGGGTTAGCATCAGGACAAGTAGGGTTAGCGTCAGGACAACTAGGGTTAGCGTCAGGACAACTAGGGTTAGCGTCAGGACAAGTAGGGTTAGCGTCAGGACAAGTAGGGTTAGCGTCAGGACAACTAGGGTTAGCGTCAGGACAACTAGGGTTAGCGTCAGGCAAACTAGGGTTAGCGTCTGGACAACTCGGGTTAGCGTCAGGACAACTCGGGTTAGCGTCAGGACAACTAGGGTTAGCGTCAGGACAACTCGGGTTAGCGTCAGGACAACTAGGGTTAGCGTCAGGACAACTAGGGTTAGCGTCAGGACAACTCGGGTTAGCGTCAGGACAACTCGGGTTAGCGTCAGGACAACTAGGGTTAGCGTCAGGACAACTAGGGTTAGCGTCAGGACAAGTAGGGTTAGCGTCAGGACAACTAGGGTTAACGTCAGGACAACTAGGGTTAGCGTCAGGACAACTAGGGTTAACATCAGGACAACTAGGGTTAGCGTCAGGACAAGTAGGGTTAGCGTCAGGACAACTAGGGTTAGCGTCAGGACAACTAGGGTTAGCGTCAGGACAAGTAGGGTTAGCGTCAGGACAACTAAGGTTAGCGTCAGGAAAACTAGGGTTAGCATCAGGACAAGTAGGGTTAGCGTCAGGACAACTAGGGTTAGCGTCAGGACAACTAGGGTTAGCGTCAGGACAAGTAGGGTTAGCGTCAGGACAAGTAGGGTTAGCGTCAGGACAACTAGGGTTAGCGTCAGGACAACTAGGGTTAGCGTCAGGCAAACTAGGGTTAGCGTCTGGACAACTAGGGTTAGCGTCAGGACAACTAGGGTTAGCGTCATGACAAGTAGGGTTAGCGTCAGGACAACTATGGTTAGCGTCAGGACAAGTAGGGTTAGCGTCAGGACAAGTAGGGTTAGCGTCAGGACAACTAGGGTTAGCGTCAGGACAAGTAGGGTTAGCGTCAGGACAACTAGGGTTAGCGTCAGGACAACTGGGGTTAGCGTCAGGACAAGTAGGGTTAGCATCAGGACAACTAGGGTTAGCGTCAGGACAACTAGGGTTAGCGTCAGGACATGTAGGGTTAGCGTCAGGACAACTAGGGTTAGCGTCAGGACAACTAGGGTTAGCGTCAGGACAAGTAGGGTTAGCGTCAGGACAACTAGGGTTAGCGTCAGGACAATGAGGGTTAGCGTCAGGACAAGTATGGTTAGCGTCAGGACAATTAGGGTTAGCGTCAGGACAACTCGGGTTAGCGTCAGGACAACTCGGGTTAGCTTCAGGACAACTCGGGTTAGCGTCAGGACAACTCGGGTTAGCGTCAGGACAACTCGGGTTATCGTCAGGACAACTCGGGTTATCGTCAGGACAACTCGGGTTAGCGTCAGGACAACTCGGGTTAGCGTCAGGACAACTCGGATTAGCGTCAGGACAACTCGGGTTAGCGTCAGGACAACTAGGGTTAGCGTCAGGACAACTCGGGTTAGCGTCAGGACAACTAGGGTTAGCGTCAGGACAACTAGGGTTAGCGTCAGGACAACTAGGGTTAGCATCAGGACAACTAGGGTTAGCGTCAGGACAACTAGGGTTGGCGTCAGGACAACTAGGGTTAGCGTCAGGACAACTAGCGTTAGCGTCAGGACAACTAGGGTTGGCGTCAGGACAACTAGGGTTGGCGTCAGGACAACTAGGGTTGGCGTCAGGACAACTAGGGTTAGCGTCAGGACAACTAGGGTTAGCGTCAGGACAACTAGGGTTAGCGTCAGTACAACTAGGGTTAGCGTGAGAACAACTAGGGTTAGCGTCAGGACAACTAGGGTTAGCGTCAGGACAACTAGGGTTAGCGTCAGGACAACTAGGTTTAGCGTCAGGACAACTAGGGTTAGCATCAGGACAACTAGGGTTAGCGTCAGGACAACTAGGGTTAGCGTCAGGACAACTAGGGTTAGCGTCAGGACAAGTAGGGTTAGCGTCAGGACAACTAGGGTTAGCGTCAGGACAACTAGGGTTAGCGTCAGGCAAACTAGGGTTAGCGTCTGGACAACTAGGGTTAGCGTCAGGACAACTAGGGTTAGCGTCATGACAAGTAGGGTTAGCGTCAGGACAACTATGGTTAGCGTCAGGACAAGTAGGGTTAGCGTCAGGACAAGTAGGGTTAGCGTCAGGACAACTAGGGTTAGCGTCAGGACAAGTAGGGTTAGCGTCAGGACAACTAGGGTTAGCGTCAGGACAACTGGGGTTAGCGTCAGGACAAGTAGGGTTAGCATCAGGACAACTAGGGTTAGCGTCAGGACAACTAGGGTTAGCGTCAGGACATGTAGGGTTAGCGTCAGGACAACTAGGGTTAGCGTCAGGACAACTAGGGTTAGCGTCAGGACAAGTAGGGTTAGCGTCAGGACAACTAGGGTTAGCGTCAGGACAATGAGGGTTAGCGTCAGGACAAGTAGGGTTAGCGTCAGGACAATTAGGGTTAGCGTCAGGACAACTCGGGTTAGCGTCAGGACAACTCGGGTTAGCTTCAGGACAACTCGGGTTAGCGTCAGGACAACTCGGGTTAGCGTCAGGACAACTCGGGTTATCGTCAGGACAACTCGGGTTAGCGTCAGGACAACTCGGGTTAGCGTCAGGACAACTCGGGTTAGCGTCAGGACAACTCAGATTAGCGTCAGGACAACTCGGGTTAGCGTCAGGACAACTAGGGTTAGCGTCAGGACAACTCGGGTTAGCGTCAGGACAACTAGGGTTAGCGTCAGGACAACTAGGGTTAGCGTCAGGACAACTAGGGTTAGCATCAGGACAACTAGGGTTAGCGTCAGGACAACTAGGGTTGGCGTCAGGACAACTAGGGTTAGCGTCAGGACAACTAGCGTTAGCGTCAGGGCAACTAGGGTTGGCGTCAGGACAACTAGGGTTGGCGTCAGGACAACTAGGGTTGGCGTCAGGACAACTAGGGTTAGCGTCAGGACAACTAGGGTTAGCGTCAGGACAACTAGGGTTAGCGTCAGTACAACTAGGGTTAGCGTGAGAACAACTAGGGTTAGCGTCAGGACAACTAGGGTTAGCGTCAGGACAACTAGGGTTAGCGTCAGGACAACTAGGTTTAGCGTCAGGACAACTAGGGTTAGCATCAGGACAACTAGGGTTAGCGTCAGGACAACTAGGGTTAGCGTCAGGACAACTAGGGTTAGCGTCAGGACAACTAGGGTTAGCATCAGGACAACTAGAGTTAGCGTCAGGACAAGTAGGGTTAGCGTCAGGACAAGTAGGGTTAGCGTCAGGACAAGTAGGGTTAGCGTCAGGACAACTAGGGTTAGCGTCAGGACAACTAGGTTTAACGTCAGGACAACTAGGGTTAGCGTCAGGACAACTAGGGTTAGCGTCAGGACAAGTAGGGTTAGCGTCAGGACAACTATGGTTAGCGTCAGGTCAAGTAGGGTTAGCGTCAGGACAAGTAGGGTTAGCGTCAGGACAAGTAGGGTTAGCGTCAGGACACGTAGGGTTAGTGTCAGGACAACTAGGTTTAGAGTTAGGACAAGTAGGGTTAGCGTCAGGACAACTAGGGTTAGCGTCAGGACATGTAGGGTTAGCGTCAGGACAACTAGGGTTAGCGTCAGGACAACTAGGGTTAGCGTCAGGACAACTAGGGTTAGCGTCAGGACAAGTAGGGTTAGCGTCAGGACAACTAGGGTTAGCGTCAGGACAACTAGGTTTAGCGTCAGGACAACTAGGGTTAGCGTCAGGACAACGAGGGTTAGCGTCAGGACAAGTAGGGTTAGCGTCAGGACAACTAGGGTTAGCGTCAGGACAACTAGGGTTAGCGTCAGGACAACTAGGGTTAGTGTCAGGACCACTAGTTTTAGCGTCAGGACAAGTAGGGTTAGCGTCAGGACAAGTAGGGTTAGCGTCAGGACAACTAGGGTTAGCGTCAGGACAACTAGGGTTAGCGTCAGGACAACTAGGGTTAGCGTCAGGACAAGTAGGGTTAGCGTCAGGACAACTAGGGTTAACGTCAGGACAACTAGGGTTAGCGTCAGGACAACTAGGGTTAACGTCAGGACAACTAGGGTTAGCGTCAGGACAAGTAGGGTTAGCGTCAGGACAACTAGGGTTAGCGTCAGGACAACTAGGGTTAACGTCAGGACAACTAGGGTTAGCGTCAGGACAAGTAGGGATAGCGTCAGGACAACTAGGGTTAGCGTCAGGACAACTAGGGTTAGCGTCAGGACAAGTAGGGTTAGCATCAGGACAACTAGGGTTAGCGTCAGGAAAACTAGGGTTAGCGTCAGGACAAGTAGGGTTAGCGTCAGGACAACTAGGGTTAGCGTCAGGAAAACTAGGGTTAGCGTCAGGACAAGTAGGGTTAGCGTCAGGACAACTAGGGTTAGCGTCAGGACAACTAGGGTTAGCGTCAGGACAAGTAGGGTTAGCGTCAGGACAAGTAGGGTTAGCGTCAGGACAACTAGGGTTAGAGTCAGGACAAGTAGGGTTAGCGTCAGGACAACTAGGGTTATCGTCAGGACAACTAGGGTTAGCGTCAGGACATGTAGGGTTAGCGTCAGGACAACTAGGGTTAGCGTCAGGACAACTAGGGTTAGCGTCAGGACAACTAGGGTTAGCGTCAGGACATGTAGGGTTAGCGTCAGGACAACTAGGGTTAGCGTCAGGACAACTAGGGTTAGCGTCAGGACAACTAGGGTTAGCGTCAGGACAAGTAGGGTTAGCGTCAGGACAACTAGGGTTAGCGTCAGGACAATGAGGGTTAGCTTCAGGACAAGTAGGGTTAGCGTCAGGACAATTAGGGTTAGCGCCAGGACAACTCGGGTTAGCGTCAGGACAACTCGGGTTAGCTTCAGGACAACTCGGGTTAGCGTCAGGACAACTCGGGTTATCGTCAGGACAACTCGGGTTAGCGTCAGGACAACTCGGGTTAGCGTCAGGACAACTCGGGTTAGCGTCAGGACAACTCGGATTAGCGTCAGGACAACTCGGGTTAGCGTCAGGACAACTAGGGTTAGCGTCAGGACAACTCGGGTTAGCGTCAGGACAACTAGGGTTAGCGTCAGGACAACTAGGGTTAGCGTCAGGACAACTAGGGTTAGCGTCAGGACAACTAGGGTTGGCATCAGGACAACTAGGGTTAGCGTCAGGACAACTAGCGTTAGCGTCAGGACAACTAGGGTTGGCGTCAGGACAACTAGGGTTGGCGTCAGGACATGTAGGGTTAGCGTCAGGACAACTAGGGTTAGCGTCAGGACAACTAGGGTTAGCGTCAGGACAACTAGGGTTAGCGTCAGGACAAGTAGGGTTAGCGTCAGGACAACTAGGGTTAGCGTCAGGACAATGAGGGTTAGCGTCAGGACAAGTAGGGTTAGCGTCAGGACAATTAGGGTTAGCGTCAGGACAACTCGGGTTAGCGTCAGGACAACTCGGGTTAGCTTCAGGACAACTCGGGTTAGCGTCAGGACAACTCGGGTTAGCGTCAGGACAACTCGGGTTATCGTCAGGACAACTCGGGTTAGCGTCAGGACAACTCGGGTTAGCGTCAGGACAACTCGGGTTAGCGTCAGGACAACTCGGATTAGCGTCAGGACAACTCGGGTTAGCGTCAGGACAACTAGGGTTAGCGTCAGGACAACTCGGGTTAGCGTCAGGACAACTAGGGTTAGCGTCAGGACAACTAGGGTTAGCGTCAGGACAACTAGGGTTAGCGTCAGGACAACTAGGGTTGGCATCAGGACAACTAGGGTTAGCGTCAGGACAACTAGCGTTAGCGTCAGGACAACTAGGGTTGGCGTCAGGACAACTAGGGTTGGCGTCAGGACAACTAGGGTTAGCGTCAGGACAACTAGGGTTAGCGTCAGGACAACTAGGGTTAGCGTGAGGACAACTAGGGTTAGCGTCAGGACAACTAGGGTTAGCGTCAGGACAACTAGGGTTAGCGTCAGGACAACTAGGGTTAGCGTCAGGACAACTAGGTTTAGCGTCAGGACAACTAGGGTTAGCATCAGGACAACTAGGGTTAGCGTCAGGACAACTAGGGTTAGCGTCAGGACAACTAGGGTTAGCGTCAGGACAACTAGGGTTAGCGTCAGGACAAGTAGGGTTAGCGTCAGGACAAGTACGGTTAGCGTCAGGACAAGTAGGGTTAGCGTCAGGGCAACTAGGGTTAGCGTCAGGACAACTAGGGTTAGAGTCAGGACAAGTAGGGTTAGTGTCAGGACAACTAGGGTTAGCGTCAGGACAACTAGGGTTAGCATCAGGACATGTAGGGTTAGCGTCAGGACAACTAGGGTTAGCGTCAGGACAACTAGGGTTAGCGTCAGGACAAGTAGGGTTAGCGTCAGGACAACTAGGGTTAGCGTCAGGACAACTAGGTTTAGCGTCAGGACAACTAGGGTTAGCGTCAGGACAACGAGGGTTAGCGTCAGGACAAGTAGGGTTAGTGTCAGGACAACTAGGGTTAGCGTCAGGACAACTAGGGTTAGCGTCAGGACAACTAGGGTTAGTGTCAGGACAACTCGGGTTAGCGTCAGGACAATTAGGGTTAGCGTCAGGACAACTCGGGTTAGCGTCAGGACATGTAGGGTTAGCGTCAGGACAACTAGGGTTAGCGTCAGGACAACTAGGGTTAGCGTCAGGACAACTAGGTTTAGCGTCAGGACAAGTAGGGTTAGCGTCAGGACAACTAGGGTTAGCGTCAGGACAACTAGGTTTAGCGTCGGGACAACTAGGGTTAGCGTCAGGACAACGAGGGTTAGCGTCAGGACAAGTAGGGTTAGCGTCAGGACAACTAGGGTTAGCGTCAGGACAACTAGGGTTAGCGTCAGGACAACTAGGGTTAGTGTCAGGACAACTAGGTTTAGCGTCAGGACAACTAGGGTTAGCGTCAGGACAACGAGGGTTAGCATCAGGACAACTAGGGTTTGCGTCAGGACAACTAGGGTTAGCGTCAGGACAACTAGGGTTAGCGTCAGGACAACTCGGGTTAGCGTCAGGACAATTAGGGTTAGCGTCAGGACAACTCGGGTTAGCGTCAGGACAACTCGGGTTAGCTTCAGGACAACTCGGGTTAGCGTCAGGACAACTCGGGTTAGCGTCAGGACAACTCGGGTTAGCGTCAGGACAACTCGGGTTATCGTCAGGACAACTCGGGATAGCGTCAGGATAACTCGGGTTAGCGTCAGGACAACTCGGGTTAGCGTCAGGACAACTCGGGTTAGCGTCAGGACAACTAGGGTTAGCATCAGGACAACTCGGGTTAGCGTCAGGACAACTAGGGTTAGCGTCAGGACAACACGGGTTAGCGTCAGGACAACACGGGTTAGCGTCAGGACAACTCGGGTTAGGGTCAGGACAACTAGGGTTAGTGTCAGGACAACTAGGGTTAGCGTCAGGACAACGAGGGTTAGCGTCAGGACAAGTAGGGTTAGCATCAGGACAACTAGGGTTAACGTCAGGACAACTAGGGTTAGCGTCAGGACAACTAGGGTTAACGTCAGGACAACTAGGGTTAGCGTCAGGACAAGTAGGGTTAGCGTCAGGACAACTAGGGTTAGCGTCAGGACAAGTAGGGTTAGCGTCAGGACAACTAGGGTTAGCGTCAGGAAAACTAGGGTTAGCGTCAGGACAAGTAGGGTTAGCGTCAGGACAACTAGGGTTAGCGTCAGGACAACTAGGGTTAGCGTCAGGACAACTAGGGTTAGCGTCAGGACAAGTAGGGTTAGCGTCAGGACAAGTACGGTTAGCGTCAGGACAAGTAGGGTTAGCGTCAGGACAACTAGGGTTAGCGTCAGGACAACTAGGGTTAGAGTCAGGACAAGTAAGGTTAGTGTCAGGACAACTAGGGTTAGCGTCAGGACAACTAGGGTTAGCATCAGGACATGTAGGGTTAGCGTCAGGACAACTAGGGTTAGCGTCAGGACAACTAGGGTTAGCGTCAGGACAAGTAGGGTTAGCGTCAGGACAACTAGGGTTAGCGTCAGGACAACTAGGTTTAGCGTCAGGACAACTAGGGTTAGCGTCAGGACAACGAGGGTTAGCGTCAGGACAAGTAGGGTTAGCGTCAGGACAACTAGGGTTAGCGTCAGGACAACTAGGGTTAGCGTCAGGACAACTAGGGTTAGTGTCAGGACAACTCGGGTTAGCGTCAGGACAATTAGGGTTAGCGTCAGGACAACTCGGGTTAGCGTCAGGACATGTAGGGTTAGTGTCAGGACAACTAGGGTTAGCGTCAGGACAACTAGGGTTAGCGTCAGGACAACTAGGTTTAGCGTCAGGACAAGTAGGGTTAGCGTCAGGACAACTAGGGTTAGCGTCAGGACAACTAGGTTTAGCGTCAGGACAACTAGGGTTAGCGTCAGGACAACGAGGGTTAGCGTCAGGACAAGTAGGGTTAGCGTCAGGACAACTAGGGTTAGCGTCAGGACAACTAGGGTTAGTGTCAGGACAACTCGGGTTAGCGTCAGGACAATTAGGGTTAGCGTCAGGACAACTCGGGTTAGCGTCAGGACAACTCGGGTTAGCTTCAGGACAACTCGGGTTAGCGTCAGGTCAACTCGGGTTAGCGTCAGGAGAACTCGGGTTAGCGTCAGGACAACTCGGGTTAGCGTCAGGACAACTCGGGTTATCGTCAGGACAACTCGGGTTAGCGTCAGGATAACTCGGGTTAGCGTCAGGACAACTCGGGTTAGCGTCAGGACAACTCGGGTTAGCGTCAGGACAACTCGGGTTAGCGTCAGGACAACTAGGGTTAGCGTCAGGACAACTCGGGTTAGCGTCAGGACAACTAGGGTTAGCGTCAGGACAACTAGGGTTAGCGTCAGGACAACTCGGGTTAGCGTCAGGACAACTCGGGTTAGCGTCAGGACAACTAGGGTTAGCGTCAGGACAACTAGGGTTAGCGTCAGGACAAGTAGGGTTAGCGTCAGGACAACTAGGGTTAACGTCAGGACAACTAGGGTTAGCGTCAGGACAACTAGGGTTAACATCAGGACAACTAGGGTTAGCGTCAGGACAAGTAGGGTTAGCGTCAGGACAACTAGGGTTAGCGTCAGGACAACTAGGGTTAGCGTCAGGACAAGTAGGGTTAGCGTCAGGACAACTAGGGTTAGCGTCAGGAAAACTAGGGTTAGCATCAGGACAAGTAGGGTTAGCGTCAGGACAACTAGGGTTAGCGTCAGGACAACTAGGGTTAGCGTCAGGACAAGTAGGGTTAGCGTCAGGACAAGTAGGGTTAGCGTCAGGACAACTAGGGTTAGCGTCAGGACAACTAGGGTTAGCATCAGGACAACTAGGGTTAGCGTCAGGCAAACTAGGGTTAGCGTCTGGACAACTAGGGTTAGCGTCAGGACAACTAGGGTTAGCGTCATGACAAGTAGGGTTAGCGTCAGGACAACTATGGTTAGCGTCAGGACAAGTAGGGTTAGCGTCAGGACAACTAGGGTTAGCGTCAGGACAACTCGGGTTAGCGTCAGGACAACTCGGGTTAGCGTCAGGACAACTAGGGTTAGCGTCAGGACAACTAGGGTTAGCGTCAGGACAAGTAGGGTTAGCGTCAGGACAACTAGGTTTAACGTCAGGACAACTAGGGTTAGCGTCAGGACAACTAGGGTTAGCGTCAGGACAAGTAGGGTTAGCGTCAGGACAACTAGGGTTAGCGTCAGGACAACTGGGGTTAGCGTCAGGACAAGTAGGGTTAGCATCAGGACAACTAGGGTTAGCGTCAGGACAACTAGGGTTAGCGTCAGGACAACTAGGGTTAGCGTCAGGACAAGTAGGGTTAGCGTCAGGACAACTAGGGTTAGCGTCAGGACAACTGGGGTTAGCGTCAGGACAAGTAGGGTTAGCATCAGGACAACTAGGGTTAGCGTCAGGACAACTAGGGTTAGCGTCAGGACAACTAGGGTTAGCGTCAGGACATGTAGGGTTAGCGTCAGGACAACTAGGGTTAGCGTCAGGACAACTAGGGTTAGCGTCAGGACAAGTAGGGTTAGCGTCAGGACAACTAGGGTTAGCGTCAGGACAATGAGGGTTAGCGTCAGGACAAGTATGGTTAGCGTCAGGACAATTAGGGTTAGCGTCAGGACAACTCGGGTTAGCGTCAGGACAACTCGGGTTAGCTTCAGGACAACTCGGGTTAGCGTCAGGACAACTCGGGTTAGCGTCAGGACAACTCGGGTTATCGTCAGGACAACTCGGGTTATCGTCAGGACAACTCGGGTTAGCGTCAGGACAACTCGGGTTAGCGTCAGGACAACTCGGATTAGCGTCAGGACAACTCGGGTTAGCGTCAGGACAACTAGGGTTAGCGTCAGGACAACTAGGGTTAGCGTCAGGACAACTAGGGTTAGCATCAGGACAACTAGGGTTAGCGTCAGGACAACTAGGGTTGGCGTCAGGACAACTAGGGTTAGCGTCAGGACAACTAGCGTTAGCGTCAGGACAACTAGGGTTGGCGTCAGGACAACTAGGGTTGGCGTCAGGACAACTAGGGTTGGCGTCAGGACAACTAGGGTTAGCGTCAGGACAACTAGGGTTAGCGTCAGGACAACTAGGGTTAGCGTCAGTACAACTAGGGTTAGCGTGAGAACAACTAGGGTTAGCGTCAGGACAACTAGGGTTAGCGTCAGGACAACTAGGGTTAGCGTCAGGACAACTAGGTTTAGCGTCAGGACAACTAGGGTTAGCATCAGGACAACTAGGGTTAGCGTCAGGACAACTAGGGTTAGCGTCAGGACAACTAGGGTTAGCGTCAGGACAAGTAGGGTTAGCGTCAGGACAAGTAGGGTTAGCGTCAGGACAACTAGGGTTAGCGTCAGGACAACTAGGGTTAGCGTCAGGACAACTAGGGTTAGCGTCAGGCAAACTAGGGTTAGCGTCTGGACAACTAGGGTTAGCGTCAGGACAACTAGGGTTAGCGTCATGACAAGTAGGGTTAGCGTCAGGACAACTATGGTTAGCGTCAGGACAAGTAGGGTTAGCGTCAGGACAAGTAGGGTTAGCGTCAGGACAACTAGGGTTAGCGTCAGGACAAGTAGGGTTAGCGTCAGGACAACTAGGGTTAGCGTCAGGACAACTGGGGTTAGCGTCAGGACAAGTAGGGTTAGCATCAGGACAACTAGGGTTAGCGTCAGGACAACTAGGGTTAGCGTCAGGACATGTAGGGTTAGCGTCAGGACAACTAGGGTTAGCGTCAGGACAACTAGGGTTAGCGTCAGGACAAGTAGGGTTAGCGTCAGGACAACTAGGGTTAGCGTCAGGACAATGAGGGTTAGCGTCAGGACAAGTAGGGTTAGCGTCAGGACAATTAGGGTTAGCGTCAGGACAACTCGGGTTAGCGTCAGGACAACTCGGGTTAGCTTCAGGACAACTCGGGTTAGCGTCAGGACAACTCGGGTTAGCGTCAGGACAACTCGGGTTATCGTCAGGACAACTCGGGTTAGCGTCAGGACAACTCGGGTTAGCGTCAGGACAACTCGGGTTAGCGTCAGGACAACTCGGATTAGCGTCAGGACAACTCGGGTTAGCGTCAGGACAACTAGGGTTAGCGTCAGGACAACTCGGGTTAGCGTCAGGACAACTAGGGTTAGCGTCAGGACAACTAGGGTTAGCGTCAGGACAACTAGGGTTAGCATCAGGACAACTAGGGTTAGCGTCAGGACAACTAGGGTTGGCGTCAGGACAACTAGGGTTAGCGTCAGGACAACTAGCGTTAGCGTCAGGGCAACTAGGGTTGGCGTCAGGACAACTAGGGTTGGCGTCAGGACAACTAGGGTTGGCGTCAGGACAACTAGGGTTAGCGTCAGGACAACTAGGGTTAGCGTCAGGACAACTAGGGTTAGCGTCAGTACAACTAGGGTTAGCGTGAGAACAACTAGGGTTAGCGTCAGGACAACTAGGGTTAGCGTCAGGACAACTAGGGTTAGCGTCAGGACAACTAGGTTTAGCGTCAGGACAACTAGGGTTAGCATCAGGACAACTAGGGTTAGCGTCAGGACAACTAGGGTTAGCGTCAGGACAACTAGGGTTAGCGTCAGGACAACTAGGGTTAGCATCAGGACAACTAGAGTTAGCGTCAGGACAAGTAGGGTTAGCGTCAGGACAAGTAGGGTTAGCGTCAGGACAAGTAGGGTTAGCGTCAGGACAACTAGGGTTAGCGTCAGGACAACTAGGTTTAACGTCAGGACAACTAGGGTTAGCGTCAGGACAACTAGGGTTAGCGTCAGGACAAGTAGGGTTAGCGTCAGGACAACTATGGTTAGCGTCAGGTCAAGTAGGGTTAGCGTCAGGACAAGTAGGGTTAGCGTCAGGACAAGTAGGGTTAGCGTCAGGACACGTAGGGTTAGTGTCAGGACAACTAGGTTTAGAGTTAGGACAAGTAGGGTTAGCGTCAGGACAACTAGGGTTAGCGTCAGGACATGTAGGGTTAGCGTCAGGACAACTAGGGTTAGCGTCAGGACAACTAGGGTTAGCGTCAGGACAACTAGGGTTAGCGTCAGGACAAGTAGGGTTAGCGTCAGGACAACTAGGGTTAGCGTCAGGACAACTAGGTTTAGCGTCAGGACAACTAGGGTTAGCGTCAGGACAACGAGGGTTAGCGTCAGGACAAGTAGGGTTAGCGTCAGGACAACTAGGGTTAGCGTCAGGACAACTAGGGTTAGCGTCAGGACAACTAGGGTTAGTGTCAGGACCACTAGTTTTAGCGTCAGGACAAGTAGGGTTAGCGTCAGGACAAGTAGGGTTAGCGTCAGGACAACTAGGGTTAGCGTCAGGACAACTAGGGTTAGCGTCAGGACAACTAGGGTTAGCGTCAGGACAAGTAGGGTTAGCGTCAGGACAACTAGGGTTAACGTCAGGACAACTAGGGTTAGCGTCAGGACAACTAGGGTTAACGTCAGGACAACTAGGGTTAGCGTCAGGACAAGTAGGGTTAGCGTCAGGACAACTAGGGTTAGCGTCAGGACAACTAGGGTTAACGTCAGGACAACTAGGGTTAGCGTCAGGACAAGTAGGGTTAGCGTCAGGACAACTAGGGTTAGCGTCAGGACAACTAGGGTTAGCGTCAGGACAAGTAGGGTTAGCATCAGGACAACTAGGGTTAGCGTCAGGAAAACTAGGTTTAGCGTCAGGACAAGTAGGGTTAGCGTCAGGACAACTAGGGTTAGCGTCAGGACAACTAGGGTTAGCGTCAGGACAAGTAGGGTTAGCGTCAGGACAAGTAGGGTTAGCGTCAGGACAACTAGGGTTAGAGTCAGGACAAGTAGGGTTAGCGTCAGGACAACTAGGGTTATCGTCAGGACAACTAGGGTTAGCGTCAGGACATGTAGGGTTAGCGTCAGGACAACTAGGGTTAGCGTCAGGACAACTAGGGTTAGCGTCAGGACAACTAGGGTTAGCGTCAGGACAACTAGGGTTAGCGTCAGGACATGTAGGGTTAGCGTCAGGACAACTAGGGTTAGCGTCAGGACAACTAGGGTTAGCGTCAGGACAACTAGGGTTAGCGTCAGGACAAGTAGGGTTAGCGTCAGGACAATGAGGGTTAGCGTCAGGACAAGTAGGGTTAGCGTCAGGACAATTAGGGTTAGCGTCAGGACAACTCGGGTTAGCGTCAGGACAACTCGGGTTAGCTTCAGGACAACTCGGGTTAGCGTCAGGACAACTCGGGTTAGCGTCAGGACAACTCGGGTTATCGTCAGGACAACTCGGGTTAGCGTCAGGACAACTCGGGTTAGCGTCAGGACAACTCGGGTTAGCGTCAGGACAACTCGGATTAGCGTCAGGACAACTCGGGTTAGCGTCAGGACAACTAGCGTTAGCGTCAGGACAACTCGGGTTAGCGTCAGGACAACTAGGGTTAGCGTCAGGACAACTAGGGTTAGCGTCAGGACAACTAGGGTTAGCGTAAGGACAACTAGGGTTGGCATCAGGACAACTAGGGTTAGCGTCAGGACAACTAGCGTTAGCGTCAGGACAACTAGGGTTGGCGTCAGGACAACTAGGGTTGGCGTCAGGACATGTAGGGTTAGCGTCAGGACAACTAGGGTTAGCGTCAGGACAACTAGGGTTAGCGTCAGGACAACTAGGGTTAGCGTCAGGACAAGTAGGGTTAGCGTCAGGACAACTAGGGTTAGCGTCAGGACAATGAGGGTTAGCGTCAGGACAAGTAGGGTTAGCGTCAGGACAATTAGGGTTAGCGTCAGGACAACTCGGGTTAGCGTCAGGACAACTCGGGTTAGCTTCAGGACAACTCGGGTTAGCGTCAGGACAACTCGGGTTAGCGTCAGGACAACTCGGGTTATCGTCAGGACAACTCGGGTTAGCGTCAGGACAACTCGGGTTAGCGTCAGGACAACTCGGGTTAGCGTCAGGACAACTCGGATTAGCGTCAGGACAACTCGGGTTAGCGTCAGGACAACTAGGGTTAGCGTCAGGACAACTCGGGTTAGCGTCAGGACAACTAGGGTTAGCGTCAGGACAACTAGGGTTAGCGTCAGGACAACTAGGGTTAGCGTCAGGACAACTAGGGTTGGCATCAGGACAACTAGGGTTAGCGTCAGGACAACTAGCGTTAGCGTCAGGACAACTAGGGTTGGCGTCAGGACAACTAGGGTTGGCGTCAGGACAACTAGGGTTAGCGTCAGGACAACTAGGGTTAGCATCAGGACAACTAGAGTTAGCGTCAGGACAAGTAGGGTTAGCGTCAGGACAAGTAGGGTTAGCGTCAGGACAAGTAGGGTTAGCGTCAGGACAACTAGGGTTAGCGTCAGGACAACTAGGTTTAACGTCAGGACAACTAGGGTTAGCGTCAGGACAACTAGGGTTAGCGTCAGGACAAGTAGGGTTAGCGTCAGGACAACTATGGTTAGCGTCAGGTCAAGTAGGGTTAGCGTCAGGACAAGTAGGGTTAGCGTCAGGACAAGTAGGGTTAGCGTCAGGACACGTAGGGTTAGTGTCAGGACAACTAGGTTTAGAGTTAGGACAAGTAGGGTTAGCGTCAGGACAACTAGGGTTAGCGTCAGGACATGTAGGGTTAGCGTCAGGACAACTAGGGTTAGCGTCAGGACAACTAGGGTTAGCGTCAGGACAACTAGGGTTAGCGTCAGGACAAGTAGGGTTAGCGTCAGGACAACTAGGGTTAGCGTCAGGACAACTAGGTTTAGCGTCAGGACAACTAGGGTTAGCGTCAGGACAACGAGGGTTAGCGTCAGGACAAGTAGGGTTAGCGTCAGGACAACTAGGGTTAGCGTCAGGACAACTAGGGTTAGCGTCAGGACAACTAGGGTTAGTGTCAGGACCACTAGTTTTAGCGTCAGGACAAGTAGGGTTAGCGTCAGGACAAGTAGGGTTAGCGTCAGGACAACTAGGGTTAGCGTCAGGACAACTAGGGTTAGCGTCAGGACAACTAGGGTTAGCGTCAGGACAAGTAGGGTTAGCGTCAGGACAACTAGGGTTAACGTCAGGACAACTAGGGTTAGCGTCAGGACAACTAGGGTTAACGTCAGGACAACTAGGGTTAGCGTCAGGACAAGTAGGGTTAGCGTCAGGACAACTAGGGTTAGCGTCAGGACAACTAGGGTTAACGTCAGGACAACTAGGGTTAGAGTCAGGACAAGTAGGGTTAGCGTCAGGACAACTAGGGTTATCGTCAGGACAACTAGGGTTAGCGTCAGGACATGTAGGGTTAGCGTCAGGACAACTAGGGTTAGCGTCAGGACAACTAGGGTTAGCGTCAGGACAACTAGGGTTAGCGTCAGGACAACTAGGGTTAGCGTCAGGACATGTAGGGTTAGCGTCAGGACAACTAGGGTTAGCGTCAGGACAACTAGGGTTAGCGTCAGGACAACTAGGGTTAGCGTCAGGACAAGTAGGGTTAGCGTCAGGACAATGAGGGTTAGCGTCAGGACAAGTAGGGTTAGCGTCAGGACAATTAGGGTTAGCGTCAGGACAACTCGGGTTAGCGTCAGGACAACTCGGGTTAGCTTCAGGACAACTCGGGTTAGCGTCAGGACAACTCGGGTTAGCGTCAGGACAACTCGGGTTATCGTCAGGACAACTCGGGTTAGCGTCAGGACAACTCGGGTTAGCGTCAGGACAACTCGGGTTAGCGTCAGGACAACTCGGATTAGCGTCAGGACAACTCGGGTTAGCGTCAGGACAACTAGCGTTAGCGTCAGGACAACTCGGGTTAGCGTCAGGACAACTAGGGTTAGCGTCAGGACAACTAGGGTTAGCGTCAGGACAACTAGGGTTAGCGTAAGGACAACTAGGGTTGGCATCAGGACAACTAGGGTTAGCGTCAGGACAACTAGCGTTAGCGTCAGGACAACTAGGGTTGGCGTCAGGACAACTAGGGTTGGCGTCAGGACATGTAGGGTTAGCGTCAGGACAACTAGGGTTAGCGTCAGGACAACTAGGGTTAGCGTCAGGACAACTAGGGTTAGCGTCAGGACAAGTAGGGTTAGCGTCAGGACAACTAGGGTTAGCGTCAGGACAATGAGGGTTAGCGTCAGGACAAGTAGGGTTAGCGTCAGGACAATTAGGGTTAGCGTCAGGACAACTCGGGTTAGCGTCAGGACAACTCGGGTTAGCTTCAGGACAACTCGGGTTAGCGTCAGGACAACTCGGGTTAGCGTCAGGACAACTCGGGTTATCGTCAGGACAACTCGGGTTAGCGTCAGGACAACTCGGGTTAGCGTCAGGACAACTCGGGTTAGCGTCAGGACAACTCGGATTAGCGTCAGGACAACTCGGGTTAGCGTCAGGACAACTAGGGTTAGCGTCAGGACAACTCGGGTTAGCGTCAGGACAACTAGGGTTAGCGTCAGGACAACTAGGGTTAGCGTCAGGACAACTAGGGTTAGCGTCAGGACAACTAGGGTTGGCATCAGGACAACTAGGGTTAGCGTCAGGACAACTAGCGTTAGCGTCAGGACAACTAGGGTTGGCGTCAGGACAACTAGGGTTGGCGTCAGGACAACTAGGGTTAGCGTCAGGACAACTAGGGTTAGCGTCAGGACAACTAGGGTTAGCGTGAGGACAACTAGGGTTAGCGTCAGGACAACTAGGGTTAGCGTCAGGACAACTAGGGTTAGCGTCAGGACAACTAGGGTTAGCGTCAGGACAACTAGGTTTAGCGTCAGGACAACTAGGGTTAGCATCAGGACAACTAGGGTTAGCGTCAGGACAACTAGGGTTAGCGTCAGGACAACTAGGGTTAGCGTCAGGACAACTAGGGTTAGCGTCAGGACAACTAGGGTTAGCGTCAGGACAACTAGGGTTAGCGTCAGGACATGTAGGGTTAGCGTCAGGACAACTAGGGTTAGCGTCAGGACAACTAGGGTTAGCGTCAGGACAACTAGGGTTAGCGTCAGGACAAGTAGGGTTAGCGTCAGGACAATGAGGGTTAGCGTCAGGACAAGTAGGGTTAGCGTCAGGACAATTAGGGTTAGCGTCAGGACAACTCGGGTTAGCGTCAGGACAACTCGGGTTAGCTTCAGGACAACTCGGGTTAGCGTCAGGACAACTCGGGTTAGCGTCAGGACAACTCGGGTTATCGTCAGGACAACTCGGGTTAGCGTCAGGACAACTCGGGTTAGCGTCAGGACAACTCGGGTTAGCGTCAGGACAACTCGGATTAGCGTCAGGACAACTCGGGTTAGCGTCAGGACAACTAGCGTTAGCGTCAGGACAACTCGGGTTAGCGTCAGGACAACTAGGGTTAGCGTCAGGACAACTAGGGTTAGCGTCAGGACAACTAGGGTTAGCGTCAGGACAACTAGGGTTGGCATCAGGACAACTAGGGTTAGCGTCAGGACAACTAGCGTTAGCGTCAGGACAACTAGGGTTGGCGTCAGGACAACTAGGGTTGGCGTCAGGACATGTAGGGTTAGCGTCAGGACAACTAGGGTTAGCGTCAGGACAACTAGGGTTAGCGTCAGGACAACTAGGGTTAGCGTCAGGACAAGTAGGGTTAGCGTCAGGACAACTAGGGTTAGCGTCAGGACAATGAGGGTTAGCGTCAGGACAAGTAGGGTTAGCGTCAGGACAATTAGGGTTAGCGTCAGGACAATTAGGGTTAGCGTCAGGACAACTCGGGTTAGCGTCAGGACAACTCGGGTTAGCTTCAGGACAACTCGGGTTAGCGTCAGGACAACTCGGGTTAGCATCAGGACAACTCGGGTTATCGTCAGGACAACTCGGGTTAGCGTCAGGACAACTCGGGTTAGCGTCAGGACAACTCGGGTTAGCGTCAGGACAACTCGGATTAGCGTCAGGACAACTCGGGTTAGCGTCAGGACAACTAGGGTTAGCGTCAGGACAACTCGGGTTAGCGTCAGGACAACTAGGGTTAGCGTCAGGACAACTAGGGTTAGCGTCAGGACAACTAGGGTTAGCGTCAGGACAACTAGGGTTGGCATCAGGACAACTAGGGTTAGCGTCAGGACAACTAGCGTTAGCGTCAGGACAACTAGGGTTGGCGTCAGGACAACTAGGGTTGGCGTCAGGACAACTAGGGTTAGCGTCAGGACAACTAGGGTTAGCGTCAGGACAACTAGGGTTAGCGTGAGGACAACTAGGGTTAGCGTCAGGACAACTAGGGTTAGCGTCAGGACAACTAGGGTTAGCGTCAGGACAACTAGGGTTAGCGTCAGGACAACTAGGTTTAGCGTCAGGACAACTAGGGTTAGCATCAGGACAACTAGGGTTAGCGTCAGGACAACTAGGGTTAGCGTCAGGACAACTAGGGTTAGCGTCAGGACAACTAGGGTTAGCATCAGGACAACTAGAGTTAGCGTCAGGACAAGTAGGGTTAGCGTCAGGACAAGTAGGGTTAGCGTCAGGACAACTAGGGTTAGCGTCAGGACAACTAGGGTTAGCGTCAGAACAACTAGGTTTAACGTCAGGACAACTAGGGTTAGCGTCAGGACAACTAGGGTTAGCTTCAGGACAAGTAGGGTTAGCGTCAGGACAACTATGGTTAGCGTCAGGACAAGTAGGGTTAGCGTCAGGACAATTAGGGTTAGCGTCAGCACAACTCGGGTTAGCGTCAGGACAACTCGGGTTAGCTTCAGGACAACTCGGGTTAGCGTCAGGACAACTCGGGTTAGCGTCAGGACAACTCGGGTTATCGTCAGGACAACTCGGGTTAGCGTCAGGACAACTCGGGTTAGCGTCAGGACAACTCGGATTAGCGTCAGGACAACTCGGGTTAGCGTCAGGACAACTAGGGTTAGCGTCAGGACAACTCGGGTTAGCGTCAGGACAACTAGGGTTAGCGTCAGGACAACTAGGGTTAGCGTCAGGACAACTAGGGTTAGCGTCAGGACAACTAGGGTTGGCGTCAGGACAACTAGGGTTAGCGTCAGGACAACTAGCGTTAGCGTCAGGACAACTAGGGTTGGCGTCAGGACAACTAGGGTTGGCGTCAGGACAACTAGGGTTGGCGTCAGGACAACTAGGGTTAGCATCAGGACAACTAGGGTTAGCGTCAGGACAACTAGGGTTAGCGTGAGGACAACTAGGGTTAGCGTCAGGACAACTAGGGTTAGCGTCAGGACAACTAGGGTTAGCGTCAGGACAACTAGGTTTAGCGTCAGAACAACTAGGGTTAGCATCAGGACAACTAGGGTTAGCGTCAGGACAACTAGGGTTAGCGTCAGGACAACTAGGGTTAGCGTCAGGACAACTAGGGTTAGCATCAGGACAACTAGAGATAGCGTCAGGACAAGTAGGGTTAGCGTCAGGACAAGTAGGGTTAGCGTCAGGACAACTAGGGTTAGCGTCAGGACAACTAGGGTTAGCGTCAGGACAACTAGGGTTAGCGTCAGGACAACTAGGGTTAGCGTCAGGACAACTAGGGTTGGCATCAGGACAACTAGGGTTAGCGTCAGGACAACTAGCGTTAGCGTCAGGACAACTAGGGTTGGCGTCAGGACAACTAGGGTTGGCGTCAGGACAACTAGGGTTAGCGTCAGGACAACTAGGGTTAGCGTCAGGACAACTAGGGTTAGCGTGAGGACAACTAGGGTTAGCGTCAGGACAACTAGGGTTAGCGTCAGGACAACTAGGGTTAGCGTCAGGACAACTAGGGTTAGCGTCAGGACAACTAGGTTTAGCGTCAGGACAACTAGGGTTAGCATCAGGACAACTAGGGTTAGCGTCAGGACAACTAGGGTTAGCGTCAGGACAACTAGGGTTAGCGTCAGGACAACTAGGGTTAGCATCAGGACAACTAGAGTAAGCGTCAGGACAAGTAGGGTTAGCGTCAGGACAAGTAGGGTTAGCGTCAGGACAACTAGGGTTAGCGTCAGGACAACTAGGGTTAGCGTCAGAACAACTAGGTTTAACGTCAGGACAACTAGGGTTAGCGTCAGGACAACTAGGGTTAGCTTCAGGACAAGTAGGGTTAGCGTCAGGACAACTATGGTTAGCGTCAGGACAAGTAGGGTTAGCGTCAGGACAATTAGGGTTAGCGTCAGCACAACTCGGGTTAGCGTCAGGACAACTCGGGTTAGCTTCAGGACAACTCGGGTTAGCGTCAGGACAACTCGGGTTAGCGTCAGGACAACTCGGGTTATCGTCAGGACAACTCGGGTTAGCGTCAGGACAACTCGGGTTAGCGTCAGGACAACTCGGATTAGCGTCAGGACAACTCGGGTTAGCGTCAGGACAACTAGGGTTAGCGTCAGGACAACTCGGGTTAGCGTCAGGACAACTAGGGTTAGCGTCAGGACAACTAGGGTTAGCGTCAGGACAACTAGGGTTAGCGTCAGGACAACTAGGGTTGGCGTCAGGACAACTAGGGTTAGCGTCAGGACAACTAGCGTTAGCGTCAGGACAACTAGGGTTGGCGTCAGGACAACTAGGGTTGGCGTCAGGACAACTAGGGTTGGCGTCAGGACAACTAGGGTTAGCATCAGGACAACTAGGGTTAGCGTCAGGACAACTAGGGTTAGCGTGAGGACAACTAGGGTTAGCGTCAGGACAACTAGGGTTAGCGTCAGGACAACTAGGGTTAGCGTCAGGACAACTAGGTTTAGCGTCAGAACAACTAGGGTTAGCATCAGGACAACTAGGGTTAGCGTCAGGACAACTAGGGTTAGCGTCAGGACAACTAGGGTTAGCGTCAGGACAACTAGGGTTAGCATCAGGACAACTAGAGATAGCGTCAGGACAAGTAGGGTTAGCGTCAGGACAAGTAGGGTTAGCGTCAGGACAACTAGGGTTAGCGTCAGGACAACTAGGGTTAGCGTCAGGACAACTAGGTTTAACGTCAGGACAACTAGGGTTAGCGTCAGAACAACTAGGGTTAGCTTCAGGACAAGTAGGGTTAGCGTCAGGACAACTATGGTTAGCGTCAGGACAAGTAGGGTTAGCGTCAGGACAAGTAGGGTTAGCGTCAGGACAAGTAGGGTTAGCGTCAGGACAACTAGGTTTAGCGTCAGGACAACTAGGGTTAGCGTCAGGACAACGAGGGTTAGCGTCAGGACAAGTAGGGTTAGCGTCAGGACAACTCGGGTTAGCTTCAGGACAACTCGGGTTAGCGTCAGGTCAACTCGGGTTAGCGTCAGGACAACTCGGGTTAGCGTCAGGACAACTCGGGTTAGCGTCAGGACAACTCGGGTTAGCGTCAGGACAACTCGGGTTAGCGTCAGGATAACTCGGGTTAGCGTCAGGACAACTCGGGTTAGCGTCAGGACAACTCGGGTTAGCGTCAGGACAACTAGGGTTAGCGTCAGGACAACTCGGGTTAGCGTCAGGACAACTAGGGTTAGCGTCAGGACAACACGGGTTAGCGTCAGGACAACACGGGTTAGCGTCAGGACAACCCGGGTTAGCGTCAGGACAACTAGGGTTAGCGTCAGGACAACTAGGGTTAGCGTCAGGACAAGTAGGGTTAGCGTCAGGACAACTAGGGTTAACGTCAGGACAACTAGGGTTAGCGTCAGGACAACTAGGGTTAACGTCAGGACAACTAGGGTTAGCGTCAGGACAAGTAGGGTTAGCGTCAGGACAACTAGGGTTAGCGTCAGGACAACGAGGGTTAGCGTCAGGACAAGTAGGGTTAGCGTCAGGACAACTAGGGTTAGCGTCAGGAAAACTAGGGTTAGCGTCAGGACAACTAGGGTTAGCGTCAGGACAACTAGGGTTAGCGTCAGGACAAGTAGGGTTAGCGTCAGGACAACTAGGGTTAGAGTCAGGACAAGTAGGGTTAGCGTCAGGACAACTAGGGTTAGCGTCAGGACAACTAGGGTTAGCGTCAGGACATGTAGGGTTAGCGTCAGGACAACTAGGGTTAGCGTCAGGACAACTAGGGTTAGCGTCAGGACAAGTAGGGTTAGCGTCAGGACAACTAGGGTTAGCGTCAGGACAACTAGGTTTAGCGTCAGGACAAGTAGGGTTAGCGTCAGGACAACTAGGGTTAGCGTCAGGACAACTCGGGTTAGCGTCAGGACAACTCGGGTTAGCGTCAGGACAACTCGGGTTAGCGTCAGGACAACTCGGGTTATCGTCAGGACAACTCGGGTTAGCGTCAGGACAACTCGGGTTAGCGTCAGGACAACTCGGGTTATCGTCAGGACAACTCGGGTTAGCGTCAGGACAACTAGGGTTAGCGTCAGGACAACTAGGGTTAGCGTCAGGACAAGTAGGGATAGCGTCAGGACAACTAGGGTTAGCGTCAGGACAACTAGGGTTAGCGTCAGGACAAGTAGGGTTAGCGTCAGGACAACTAGGGTTAGCGTCAGGACAAGTATGGTTAGCGTCAGAACAACTAGGGTTAGCGTCAGGACAACTAGGGTTAGCGTCAGGACAAGTAGGGTTAGCGTCAGGACAACTAGGGTTAGCGTCAGGACAACTAGGGTTAGCGTCAGGACAACTAGGGTTAGCGTCAGGACAACTAGGGTTAGCGTCAGGACAACTAGGGTTGGCGTCAGGACAACTAGGGTTAGCGTCAGGACAACTAGGGTTAGCGTCAGGACAACTAGGGTTAGCGTCAGTACAAGTAGGGTTAGCGTCAGGACAGCTAGGGTTATCGTCAGGACAACTAGGGTTAGCGTCAGGACAACTAGGGTTAGCGTCAGGACAACTAGGGTTAGCGTCAGGACAACTAGGGTAAGCGTCAGGACAACTAGGGTTAGCGTCAGGACAACTAGGGTTAGCGTCAGGACAACTAGGGTTAGCATCAGGACAACTAGGGTTAGCGTCAGAAACAACTAGGGTTAGCGTCAGGACAACTAGGGTTAGCGTCAGGACAACTAGGGTTAGCGTCAGGACAACTAGGGTTAGCGTCAGGACAAGTATGGTTAGCGTCAGGACAACTAGGGTTAGCGTCAGGACAACTAGGGTTAGCGTCAGGACAAGTAGGGTTAGCGTCAGGACAACTAGGGTTAGCGTCAGGACAAGTAGGGTTAGCATCAGGACAACTAGGGTTAGCGTCAGGACAACTAGGGTTAGCGTCAGGACAAGTAGGGTTAGCGTCAGGACAAGTAGGGTTAGCGTCAGGACAACTAGGGTTAGCGTCAGGTCAACTAGTGTTAGCGTTAGGACAACTAGGGTTAGCGTCAGGACAAGTAGGGTTAGCGTCAGGACAACTAGGGTTAGCGTCAGGACACATAGGGTTAGCGTCAGGACAACTAGGGTTAGCGTCAGGACAACTAGGGTTAGCGTCAGGACAAGTAGGGTTAGCGTCAGGACAAGTAGGGCTAGCGTCAGGACAAGTAGGGTTAGCATCAGGACAAGTAGCGTTAGCGTCAGGACAACTAGGGTTAGCGTCAAGACAACTAGGGTTAGCGTCAGGACAACTAGGGTTAGCGTCAGGACAACTAGGGTTAGCGTCAGGACAACTAGGGTTAGCGTCAGGACAACTAGGGTTAGCGTCAGGACAACTAAGGTTAGCGTCAGGACAACTAGGGTTAGCGTCAGGACAACTAGGGTTAGCGTCAGGACAACTAAGGTTAGCGTCAGGACAACTAGGGTTAGCGTCAAGACAACTAGGGTTAGCGTCAGGACAACTAGGGTTAGCGTCAGGACAACTAGGGTTAGCGTCAGGACAACTAGGGTTAGCGTCAGGACAAGTAGGGTTAGCGTCAGGACAACTAGGGTTAGCGTCATGACAACTAGGGTTAGCGTCAGGACAAGTAGGGTTAGCGTCAGGACAACTAGGGTTAGCATCAGCACAACTAGGGTTAGCGTCAGGACAACTAGGGTTAGCGTCAGGACAACTAGGGTTAGCGTCAGGACAACTAGGGTTAGCGTCAGGACAAGTAGGGTTAGCGTCAGGACAAGTAGGGTTAGCGTCAGGACAACTAGGGTTAGCGTCAGGAGAACTAGGGTTAGCGTCAGGGCAACTAGGGTTAGCGTCAGGACAAGTAGGGTTAGCGTCAGGACAACTAGGGTTAGAGTCAGGACAACTAGGATTAGCGTCAGGACAACTAGGGTTAGCGTCAGGACAACTAGGGTTATCGTCAGGACAAGTAGAGTTAGCGTCAGGACAACTAGGGTTAGCGTCAGGAAAACTAGGGTTAGCGTCAGGACAAGTAGAGTTAGCGTCAGGACAACTAGGGTTAGCGTCAGTACAACTAGGGTTAGCGTCAGGACAACTAGGGTTAGCGTCAGGAAAACTAGGGTTAGCGTCAGGAGAACTAGGGTTAGCGTCAGGGCAACTAGGGTTAGCGTCAGGACAACTAGGGTTAGCATCAGGACAACTAGGGTTAGCATCAGGACAACTAGGGTTAGCGTCAGGACAACTAGGGTTAGCGTCAGGACAAGTAGGGTTAGCGTCAGGACAACTAGGGTTAGCGTCAGGACAACTAGGGTTAGCGTCAGGACAACTAGGGTTAGCGTCAGGACAAGTAGGGTTAGCGTCAGGACAAGTAGGGTTAGCGTCAGGACAACTAGGGTTAGCGTCAGGAAAACTAGGGTTAGCGTCAGGACAAGTAGAGTTAGCGTCAGGACTACTAGGGTTAGCGTCAGGACAACTAGGGTTAGCGTCAGGACAACTAGGGTTAGCGTCAGGACAACTAGGGTTAGCGTCAGGGCAACTAGGGTTAGCGTCAGTACAAGTAGGGTTAGCGTCAGGACAACTAGGGTTAGCGTCAGGACAAGTAGGGTTAGCGTCAGGACAACTAGGGTTAGCGTCAGGACAAGTAGGGTTAGCGTCAGGACAACTAGGGCTAGCGTCAGGACAACTAGGGTTAGCGTCAGGACAAGTAGGGTTAGCGTCAGGACAACTAGGGTTAGCGTCAGGACAACTAGGATTAGCGTCAGGACAACTAGGGTTAGCGTCAGGACAACTAGGGTTAGCGTCAGGACAAGTAGGGTTAGCGTCAGGACAACTAGGGTTAGCGTCAGGAAAACTAGGGTTAGCGTCAGGACAAGTAGAGTTAGGGTCAGGACAACTAGGGTTAGCATCAGGACAACTATGGTTAGCGTCAGGACAACTAGGGTTAGCGTCAGGACAACTAGGGTTAGCGTCAGGACAACTAGGGTTAGCGTCAGGAGAACTAGGGTTAGCGTCAGGGCAACTAGGGTTAGCGTCAGGACAAGTAGGGTTAGCGTCAGGACAACTAGGGTTAGAGTCAGGACAACTAGGATTAGCGTCAGGACAACTAGGGTTAGCATCAAGACAACTAGGGTTATCGTCAGGACAAGTAGGGTTAGCGTCAGGACAACTAGGGTTAGCGTCAGGAAAACTAGGGTTAGTGTCAGGATAAGTAGAGTTAGCATCAGGACAACTAGGGTTAGCGTCAGGGCAACTAGGGTTAGCATCAGGACAACTAGGGTTAGCGTCAGGGCAACTAGGGTTAGCGTCAGGACAAGTAGGGTTAGCGTCAGGACAACTAGGGTTAGCGTCAGGACAACTAGGGTTAGCGTCAGGACAACTAGGGTTAGCGTCAGGACAAGTAGGGTTAGCGTCAGGACAACTAGGGTTAGCGTCAGGACAACTATTGTTAGCGTCAGGACAAGTAGGGTTAGCGTCAGGACAACTAGGGTTAGCGTCAGGACAAATAGGGTTAGCGTCAGGACAACTAGGGTTAGCGTCAGGACAAGTAGGGTTAGCGTCAGGACAAGTAGGGTTAGCGTCAGGACAACTAGGGTTAGCGTCAGGACAACTAGGGTTAGCGTCAGGACAACTAGGGTTAGCGTCAGGACAAGTAGGGTTAGCGTCAGGACAACTAGGCTTAGCGTCAGGACAACTAGGGTTAGCGTCAGGACAAGTAGGGTTAGCGTCAGGACAAATAGGGTTAGCGTCAGGACAACTAGGGTTAGCGTCAGGACAACTAGGGTTAGCGTCAGGGCATATAGGGTTAGCGTCAGGACAAGTAGGGTTAGCGTCAGGACAACTAGGGTTAGCGTCAGGACAACTAGGGTTAGCGTCAGGACAAGTAGGGTTAGCGTCAGGACAACTAGGGTTAGCGTCAGGACAACTAGGGTTAGCGTCAGGACAAGTAGGGTTAGCGTCAGGACAACTAGGGTTAGCGTCAGGGCAACTAGGGTTAGCGTCAGGACAAGTAGGGTTAGCGTCAGGACAACTAGGGTTAGCGTCAGGACAAGTAGGGTTAGCGTCAGGACAACTAGGGTTAGCGTCAGGACAACTAGGGTTAGCGTCAGGACAAGTAGGGTTAGCGTCAGGACAACTAGGGTTAGCGTCAGGACAACTAGGATTAGCGTCAGGACAACTAGGGTTAGCGTCAGGACAACTAGGGTTAGCGTCAGGACAACTAGGGTTAGCGTCAGGAAAACTAGGGTTAGCGTCAGGACAAGTAGAGTTAGCGTCAGGACAACTAGGGTTAGCGTCAGGACAAGTAGGGTGAGCGTCAGGACAACTAGGGTTAGCGTCAGGACAACTAGGGTTAGTGTCAGGACAACTAGGGTTAGCTTCAGGACAACTAGGGTTAGCGTCAGGACAACTAGGGTTAGCATCAGGACAACTAGGGTTAGCGTCAGGGCAACTAGGGTTAGCGTCAGGACAAGTAGGGTTAGCGTCAGGACAAGTAGGGTTAGCGTCAGGACAACTAGGGTTAGCGTCAGGACAACTAGGGTTAGCGTCAGGGCATCTAGGGTTAGCGTCAGGACAACTAGGGTTAGCGTCAGGACAACTAGGGTTAGCGTCAGGACAACTAGGGTTAGCGTCAGGACAAGTAGGGTTAGCGTCAGGACAACTAGGGTTAGCGTCAGGACAACTAGGGTTAGCGTCAGGACAAGTAGGGTTAGCGTCAGGACAACTAGGGTTAGCGTCAGGGCAACTAGGGTTAGCGTCAGGACAAGTAGGGTTAGCGTCAGGACAACTAGGGTTAGCGTCAGGACAAGTAGGGTTAGCGTCAGGACAACTAGGGTTAGCGTCAGGACAACTTGGGTTAGCGTCAGGACAAGTAGGGTTAGCGTCAGGACAACTAGGGTTAGCGTCAGGACAACTAGGATTAGCATCAGGACAACTAGGGTTAACGTCAGGACAACTAGGGTTAACGTCAGGACAAGTAGGGTTAGCGTCAGGAAAACTAGGGTTAGCGTCAGGACAAGTAGAGTTAGCGTCAGGACAACTAGGGTTAGCGTCAGGACAACTAGGGTTAGCGTCAGGACAACTAGGGTTAGCGTCAGGAGAACTAGGGTTAGCGTCAGGGCAACTAGGGTTAGCCTCAGGACAAGTAGGGTTAGCCTCAGGACAAGTAGGGTTAGCGTCAGGACAACTAGGGTTAGCGTCAGGAAAACTAGGGTTAGCGTCAGGACAAGTAGAGTTAGCGTCAGGACAACTAGGGTTAGCGTCAGGACAACTAGGGTTAGCGTCAGGACAACTAGGGTTAGCGTCAGGGCAACTAGGGTTAGCGTCAGGACAAGTAGGGTTAGCGTCAGGAAAACTAGGGTTAGCGTCAGGACAAGTAGAGTTAGCGTCAGGATAACTAGGGTTAGCGTCAGGACAACTAGGGTTAGCGTCAGGACAACTAGGGTTAGCGTCAGGACAACTAGGGTTAGCTTCAGGAGAACTAGGGTTAGCGTCAGGGCAACTAGGGTTAGCGTCAGGACAAGTAGGGTTAGCGTCAGGACAACTAGGGTTAGCGTCAGGACAACTAGGGTTAGCGTCAGGACAAGTAGGGTTAGCGTCAGGACAACTAGGGTTAGCGTCAGGACAACTAGGGATAGCGTCAGGACAAGTAGGGTTAGCGTCAGGACAACTAGGGTTAGCGTCAGGACAACTAGGGTTAGCGTCAGGACAAGTAGGGTTAGCGTCAGGACAACTAGGGTTAGCGTGAGGACAACTAGGGTTAGCTTCAGGACAACTAGGGTTAGCGTCAGGACAACTAGCGTTAGCGTCAGGACAACTAGGGTTAGCGTCAGGACAAGTAGGGTTAGCGTCAGGACAACTAGGGTTAGCGTCAGGACAACTAGGGTTAGCGTCAGGACAACTAGGGTTAGCGTCAGTGCAACTAGGGTTAGCGTAAGGACAAGTAGGGTTAGCGTCAGGACAACTAGGGTTAGCGTCAGGACAACTAGGGTTAGCGTCAGGACAAGTAGGGTTAGCGTCAGGACAACTAGGGTTACCGTCAGGACAACTAGGGTTAGCGTCAGGACAAGTAGGGTTAGCGTCAGGACAACTAGGGTTAGCGTCAGGACAACTAGGATTAGCGTCAGGACAACTAGGGTTAGCGTCAGGACAACTAGAGTTAGCGTCAGGACAAGTAGTGTTAGCGTCAGGACAACTAGGGTTAGCGTCAGGAAAACTAGGGTTAGCGTCAGGACAAGTAGAGTTAGCGTCAGGATAACTAGGGTTAGCGTCAGGACAACTAGGGTTAGCGTCAGGACAACTAGGGTTAGCGTCAGGAGAACTAGGGTTAGCGTCAGGGCAACTAGGGTTAGCGTCAGGACAAGTAGGGTTAGCGTCAGGACAACTAGGGTTAGCGTCAGGACAACTAGGGTTAGCGTCAGGACAAGTAGGGTTAGCGTCAGGACAACTAGGGTTAGCGTCAGGACAAGTAGGGTTAGCGTCAGGACAACTAGGGTTAGCGTCAGGACAACTAGGGTTAGCGTCAGGACAAGTAGGGTTAGCGTCAGCACAACTAGGGTTAGCGTGAGGACAACTAGGGTTAGCGTCAGGACAAGTAGAGTTAGCGTCAGGACAACTAGGGTTAGCGTCAGGACAACTAGGGTTAGTGTCAGGACAACTAGGGTTAGCTTCAGGACAACTAGGGTTAGCGTCAGGACAACTAGGGTTAGCATCAGGACAACTAGGGTTAGCGTCAGGGCAACTAGGGTTAGCGTCAGGACAAGTAGGGTTAGCGTCAGGACAACTAGGGTTAGCGTCAGGACAACTAGGGTTAGCGTCAGGACAACTAGGGTTAGCGTCAGGACAAGTAGGGTTAGCGTCAGGACAACTAGGGTTAGCTTCAGGACAACTAGGGTTAGCGTCAGGACAACTAGGGTTAGCGTCAGGACAAGTAGGGTTAGCGTCAGGACAAGTAGGGTTAGCGTCAGGACAACTAGGGTTAGCGTCAGGACAACTAGGGTTAGCGTCAGGACAAGTAGGGTTAGCGTCAGGACAACTAGGGTTAGCGTCAGGACAAGTAGGGTTAGCGTCAGGACAACTAGGGTTAGCGTCAGGACAACTAGGGTTAGCGTCAGGACAAGTAGGGTTAGCGTCAGGACAACTAGGGTTAGCGTCAGGGCAACTAGGGTTAGCGTCAGGACAAGTAGGGTTAGCGTCAGGACAACTAGGGTTAGCGTCAGGACAAGTAGGGTTAGCGTCAGGACAACTAGGGTTAGCGTCAGGACAACTTGGGTTAGCGTCAGGACAAGTAGGGTTAGCGTCAGGACAACTAGGGTTAGCGTCAGGACAACTAGGATTAGCATCAGGACAACTAGGGTTAACGTCAGGACAACTAGGGTTAACGTCAGGACAAGTAGGGTTAGCGTCAGGAAAACTAGGGTTAGCGTCAGGACAAGTAGAGTTAGCGTCAGGACAACTAGGGTTAGCGTCAGGACAACTAGGGTTAGCGTCAGGACAACTAGGGTTAGCGTCAGGAGAACTAGGGTTAGCGTCAGGGCAACTAGGGTTAGCCTCAGGACAAGTAGGGTTAGCCTCAGGACAAGTAGGGTTAGCGTCAGGACAACTAGGGTTAGCGTCAGGAAAACTAGGGTTAGCGTCAGGACAAGTAGAGTTAGCGTCAGGACAACTAGGGTTAGCGTCAGGACAACTAGGGTTAGCGTCAGGACAACTAGGGTTAGCGTCAGGGCAACTAGGGTTAGCGTCAGGACAAGTAGGGTTAGCGTCAGGAAAACTAGGGTTAGCGTCAGGACAAGTAGAGTTAGCGTCAGGATAACTAGGGTTAGCGTCAGGACAACTAGGGTTAGCGTCAGGACAACTAGGGTTAGCGTCAGGACAACTAGGGTTAGCTTCAGGAGAACTAGGGTTAGCGTCAGGGCAACTAGGGTTAGCGTCAGGACAAGTAGGGTTAGCGTCAGGACAACTAGGGTTAGCGTCAGGACAACTAGGGTTAGCGTCAGGACAAGTAGGGTTAGCGTCAGGACAACTAGGGTTAGCGTCAGGACAACTAGGGATAGCGTCAGGACAAGTAGGGTTAGCGTCAGGACAACTAGGGTTAGCGTCAGGACAACTAGGGTTAGCGTCAGGACAAGTAGGGTTAGCGTCAGGACAACTAGGGTTAGCGTGAGGACAACTAGGGTTAGCTTCAGGACAACTAGGGTTAGCGTCAGGACAACTAGCGTTAGCGTCAGGACAACTAGGGTTAGCGTCAGGACAAGTAGGGTTAGCGTCAGGACAACTAGGGTTAGCGTCAGGACAACTAGGGTTAGCGTCAGGACAACTAGGGTTAGCGTCAGTGCAACTAGGGTTAGCGTAAGGACAAGTAGGGTTAGCGTCAGGACAACTAGGGTTAGCGTCAGGACAACTAGGGTTAGCGTCAGGACAAGTAGGGTTAGCGTCAGGACAACTAGGGTTACCGTCAGGACAACTAGGGTTAGCGTCAGGACAAGTAGGGTTAGCGTCAGGACAACTAGGGTTAGCGTCAGGACAACTAGGATTAGCGTCAGGACAACTAGGGTTAGCGTCAGGACAACTAGAGTTAGCGTCAGGACAAGTAGTGTTAGCGTCAGGACAACTAGGGTTAGCGTCAGGAAAACTAGGGTTAGCGTCAGGACAAGTAGAGTTAGCGTCAGGATAACTAGGGTTAGCGTCAGGACAACTAGGGTTAGCGTCAGGACAACTAGGGTTAGCGTCAGGAGAACTAGGGTTAGCGTCAGGGCAACTAGGGTTAGCGTCAGGACAAGTAGGGTTAGCGTCAGGACAACTAGGGTTAGCGTCAGGACAACTAGGGTTAGCGTCAGGACAAGTAGGGTTAGCGTCAGGACAACTAGGGTTAGCGTCAGGACAAGTAGGGTTAGCGTCAGGACAACTAGGGTTAGCGTCAGGACAACTAGGGTTAGCGTCAGGACAAGTAGGGTTAGCGTCAGCACAACTAGGGTTAGCGTGAGGACAACTAGGGTTAGCGTCAGGACAAGTAGAGTTAGCGTCAGGACAACTAGGGTTAGCGTCAGGACAACTAGGGTTAGTGTCAGGACAACTAGGGTTAGCTTCAGGACAACTAGGGTTAGCGTCAGGACAACTAGGGTTAGCATCAGGACAACTAGGGTTAGCGTCAGGGCAACTAGGGTTAGCGTCAGGACAAGTAGGGTTAGCGTCAGGACAACTAGGGTTAGCGTCATGACAACTAGGGTTAGCGTCAGGACAACTAGGGTTAGCGTCAGGACAAGTAGGGTTAGCGTCAGGACAACTAGGGTTAGCTTCAGGACAACTAGGGTTAGCGTCAGGACAACTAGGGTTAGCGTCAGGACAAGTAGGGTTAGCGTCAGGACAAGTAGGGTTAGCGTCAGGACAACTAGGGTTAGCGTCAGGACAACTAGGGTTAGCGTCAGGACAAGTAGGGTTAGCGTCAGGACAACTAGGGTTAGCGTCAGGACAACTAGGGTTAGCGTCAGGACAAGTAGGGTTAGCGTCAGGACAACTAGGGTTAGCGTCAGGACAACTAGGGTTAGCGTCAGGACAAGTAGGGTTAGCGTCAGGACAACTAGGGTTAGCGTCAGGACAACTAGGGTTAGCGTCAGGACAAGTAGGGTTAGCGTCAGGACAACTAGGGTTAGCGTGAGGACAACTAGGGTTAGCGTCAGGACAAGTAGAGTTAGCGTCAGGACAACTAGGGTTAGCGTCAGGACAACTAGGGTTAGTGTCAGGACAACTAGGGTTAGCTTCAGGACAACTAGGGTTAGCGTCAGGACAACTAGGGTTAGCATCAGGACAACTAGGGTGAGCGTCAGGGCAACTAGGGTTAGCATCAGGACAAGTAGGGTTAGCGTCAGGACAACTAGGGTTAGCGTCAGGACAACTAGGGTTAGCGTCAGGACAACTAGGGTTAGCGTCAGGACAAGTAGGGTTAGCGTCAGGACAACTAGGGTTAGCGTCAGGACAACTAGGGTTAGCTTCAGGACAACTAGGGTTGGCGTCAGGACAACTAGGGTTAGCGTCAGGACAACTAGGGTTAGCATCAGGACAACTAGGGTTAGCGTCAGGACAAGTAGGTTTAGCGTCAGGACAACTAGTGTTAGCGTCAGGACAACTAGGGTTAGCGTCAGGACAACTAGGGTTAGCGTCAGGACAAGTAGGGTTAGCGTCAGGACAACTAGGGTTAGCGTCAGGACAACTAGGGTTAGCGTCAGGACAAGTAGGGTTAGCGTCAGGACAACTAGGGTTAGCGTCAGGACAACTAGGGTTAGCGTCAGGACAAGTAGGGTTAGCGTCAGGACAACTAGGGTTAGCGTCAGGACAACTAGGGTTAGCGTCAGTGCAACTAGGGTTAGCGTCAGGACAAGTAGGGTTAGCGTCAGGACAACTAGGGTTAGCGTCAGGACAACTAGGGTTAGCATCAGGACAACTAGGGTTAGCGTCAGGACAAGTAGGGTTAGCGTCAGGACAACTAGGGTTAGCGTCAGGACAACTAGGGTTAGCGTCAGGACAACTAGGGTTAGCGTCAGGACAACTAGGGTTAGCGTCAGGACAAGTAGGGTTAGCGTCAGGACAACTAGGGTTAGCGTCAGGGCAACTAGGGTTAGCGTCAGGACAAGTAGGGTTAGCATCAGGACAACTAGGGTTAGCGTCAGGACAACTAGGGTTAGCGTCAGGACAACTAGGGTTAGCGTCAGGACAAGTAGGGTTAGCGTCAGGACAACTAGGGTTAGCGTCAAGACAACTAGGGTTAGCTTCAGGACAACTAGGGTTAGCATCAGGACAACTAGGGTTAGCGTCAGGACAACTAGGGTAAGCGTCAGGACAAGTAGGGTTAGCGTCAGGACAAGTAGGGTTAGCATCAGGACAACTAGGGTTAGCGTCAGGACAACTAGGGTGAGCGTCAGGACAACTAGGGTTAGCGTCAGGACAACTAGGATTAGCGTCAGGACAACTAGGGTTAGCGTCAGGACAACTAGGGTTAGCGTCAGGACAAGTAGGGTTAGCGTCAGGACAACTTGGGTTAGCATCAGGAATACTAGGGTTAGCGTCAGGACAAGTAGAATTAGCGTCAGGACAACTAGGGTTAGCATCAGGACAACTAGAGTTAGCGTCAGGACAACTAGGGTTAGCGTCAGGACAACTAGGGTTAGCGTCAGGACAACTAGGGTTAGCGTCAGGACAACTAGGGTTAGCGTCAGGACTAGGGTTAGCGTCAGGACAACTAGGGTTAGCGTCAGGACAAGTAGGGTTAGCGTCAGGACAACTAGGGTTAGCGTCAGGAAAACTAGGGTTAGCGTCAGGACAAGTAGAGTTAGCGTCAGGACAACTAGGGTTAGCGTCAGGACAACTAGGGTTAGCGTCAGGACAACTAGGGTTAGCGTCAGGACAAGTAGGGTTAGCGTCAGGACAACTAGGGTTAGCGTCAGGACAAGTAGGGTTAGCGTCAGGACAAGTAGGGTTAGCGTCAGGACAAGTAGGGTTAGCGTCAGGACAACTAGGGTTAGCGTCAGGACAACTAGGGTTAGCGTCAGGACAAGTAGGGTTAGCGTCAGGACAACTAGGGTTAGCGTCAGGACAACTAGGGTTAGCGTCAGGACAAGTAGGGTTAGCGTCAGGACAAGTAGGGTTAGCGTCAGGACAACTAGGGTTAGCGTCAGGAAAACTAGGGTTAGCGTCAGGACAAGTAGAGTTAGCATCAGGACAACTAGGGTTAGCGTCAGGACAACTAGGGTTAGCATCAGGACAACTAGGGTTAGCGTCAGGACAACTAGGGTTAGCGTCAGGGCAACTAGGGTTAGCGTCAGGAGAAGTAGGGTTAGCGTCAGGACAACTAGGGTTAGCGTCAGGACAACTAGGGTTAGCGTCAGGACAACTAGGGATAGCGTCAGGACAAGTAGGGTTAGCGTGAGGACAACTAGGGTTAGCGTGAGGACAACTAGGATTAGCGTCAGGAAAACTAGGGTTAGCTTCAGGACAACTAGGGTCAGGGTCAGGACAAGTAGGGTTAGCGTCAGGACAACTAGGGTTAGCGTCAGGACAACTAGGGTTAGCGTCAGGAAAACTAGGGTTAGGGTCAGGACAAGTAGAGTTAGCGTCAGGACAACTAGGGTTAGCGTCATGACAACTAGGGTTAGCGTCAGGACAACTAGGGTTAGCGTCAGGACAACTAGGGTTAGCGTCAAGGCAACTAGGGTTAGCGTTAGGACAAGTAGGGTTAGCGTCAGGTCAACTAGGGTTAGCATCAGGACAACTAGGGTTAGCGTCAGGACAAGTAGGGTTAGCGTCAGGACAACTAGGGTTAGCGTCAGGACAAGTAGGGTTAGCGTCAGGACAACTAGGGTTAGCGTCAAGACAACTAGGGTTAGCGTCAGGACAACTAGGGTTAGCGTCAGGACAAGTAGGGTTAGCGTCAGGACAACTAGGGTTAGCGTCATGAAAACTAGGGTTAGCGTCAGGACAAGTAGAGTTAGCGTCAGGACAACTAGGGTTAGCGTCAGGACAAGTAGGGTTAGTGTCAGGACAACTAGGGTTAGCGTGAGGACAACTAGGATTAGCGTCAGGACAACTAGGGTTAGCGTCAGGACAACTAGGGTCAGCGTCAGGACAAGTAGGGTTAGCGTCAGGACAACTAGGGTTAGCGTCAGGACAACTAGGGTTAGCGTCAGGAAAACTAGGGTTAGGGTCAGGACAAGTAGAGTTAGCGTCAGGACAACTAGGGTTAGCGTCATGACAACTAGGGTTAGCGTCAGGACAACTAGGGTTAGCGTCAGGACAACTAGGGTTAGCGTCAGGACAACTAGGGTTAGCGTCAGGGCAACTAGGGTTAGCGTTAGGACAAGTAGGGTTAGCGTCAGGTCAACTAGGGTTAGCGTCAGGACAACTAGGGTTAGCGTCAGGACAAGTAGGGTTAGCGTCAGGACAACTAGGGTTAGCGTCAGGACAAGTAGGGTTAGCGTCAGGACAACTAGGGTTAGCGTCAAGACAACTAGGGTTAGCGTCAGAACAACTAGGGTTAGCGTCAGGACAACTAGGGTTAGCGTCAGGACAACTAATGTTAGCGTCAGGACAACTAGGGTTAGCGTCAGGACAAGTAGGGTTAGCGTCAGGACAACTAGGGTTAGCGTCAGGACAAGTATGGTTAGCGTCAGGACAACTAGGGTTAGCGTCAGGACAACTAGGGTTAGCGTCAGGACAAGTAGGGTTAGCGTCAGGACAAGTAGGGTTAGCGTCAGGACAACTAGGGTTAACGTCAGGACAACTAGGGTTAGCGTCAGGACAACTAGGGTTAGCGTCAGGACAAGTAGGGTTAGCGTCAGGACAACTAAGGTTAGCGTCAGGAAAACTAGGGTTAGCGTCAGGACAAGTAGAGTTAGCGTCAGTACAACTAGGGTTAGCGTCAGGACAACTAGGGTTAGCGTCAGGACAACTAGGGTTAGCGTCAGGACAACTAGGGTTAGCGTCAGGGCAACTAGGGTTAGCGTCAGGACAAGTAGGGTTAGCGTCAGGACAACTAGGGTTAGCGTCAGGACAACTAGGGTTAGCGTCAGGACAACTAGGGATAGCGTCAGGACAAGTAGGGTTAGCGTCAGGACAACTAGGGTTAGCGTGAGGACAACTAGGATTAGTGTCAGGACAACTAGGGTTAGCGTCAGGACAACTAGGGTTAGCGTCAGGACAAGTAGGGTTAGCGTCAGGACAACTAGGGTTAGCGTCAGGACAACTAGGGATAGCGTCAGGACAAGTAGGGTTAGCGTCAGGGCAACTAGGGTTAGCGTCAGGACAACTAGGGTTAGCGTGAGGACAACTAGGATTAGCGTCAGGACAACTAGGGTTAGCGTCAGGAAAACTAGGGTTAGCGTCAGGACAAGTAGAGTTAGCATCAGGACAACTAGGGTTAGCGTCAGGACAACTAGGGTTAGCGTCAGGACAACTAGGGTTAGCGTCAGGACAACTAATGTTAGCGTCAGGACAACTAGGGTTAGCGTCAGGACAACTAGGGTTAGCGTCAGGACAAGTAGGGTTAGCGGCAGGACAACTAGGGTTAGCGTCAGGACAAGTAGGGTTAGCATCAGGACAACTAGGGTTAGCGTCAGGACAAGTAGGGTTAGCGTCAGGACAACTAGGGTTAGCGTCAGAACAACTAGGGTTAGCGTCAGGACAACTAGGGTTAGCGTCAGGACATGTAGGGTTAGCGTCAGGACAAGTAGGGTTAGCGTCAGGACAACTAGGGTTAGCGTGAGGACAACTAGGATTAGCGTCAGGACAACTAGGGTTAGCGTCAGGACAACTAGGGTTAGCGTCAGGACAAGTAGGGTTAGCGTCAGGACAACTAGGGTTAGCGTCAGGAAAACTAGGGTTAGCGTCAGGACAAGTAGAGTTAGCGTCAGGACAACTAGGGTTAGCGTCAGGACAACTAGGGTTAGCGTCAGGACAACTAGGGTTAGCGTCAGGGCAACTAGGGTTATCGTCAGGACAAGTAGGGTTAGCATCAGGACAACTAGGGTTAGCGTCAGTACAACTAGGGTTAGCGTCAGGACAACTAGGGTTAGCGTCAGGACAACTAGGGATAGCGTCAGGACAAGTAGGGTTAGCGTCAGGACAACTAGGGTTAGCGTCAGGACAACTAGGGTTAGCGTCAGGACAACTAGGGTTAGCGTCAGGACAACTAGGGTTAGCGTCAGGACAAGTAGGGTTAGCGTCAGGACAACTAGGGTTAGCGTCAGGACAACTAGGGTTAGCGTCAGGACAACTAGGGTTAGCGTCAGGACAAGTAGGGTTAGCGTCAGGACAACTAGGGTTAGCGTCAGGACAAGTAGGGTTAGCGTCAGGACAACTAGGGTTAGCGTCAAGACAACTAGGGTTAGCGTCAGGACAACTAGGGTTAGCGTCAGGACAAGTAGGGTTAGCGTCAGGACAACTAGGGTTAGCGTCAGGAAAACTAGGGTTAGCGTCAGGACAAGTAGAGTTAGCATCAGGACAACTAGGGTTAGCGTCAGGACAACTAGGGTTAGCGTCAGGACAACTAGGGATAGCGTCAGGACAACTAATGTTAGCGTCAGGACAACTAGGGTTAGCGTCAGGACAACTAGGGTTAGCGTCAGGACAAGTAGGGTTAGCGTCAGGACACATAGGGTTAGCGTCAGGACAACTAGGGTTAGCGTCAGGACAAGTAGGGTTAGCGTCAGGACAAGTAGGGTTAGCGTCAGGACAACTAGGGTTAGCGTCAGGACAACTAGGGTTAGCGTCAGGACAACTAATGTTAGCGTCAGGACAACTAGGGTTAGCGTCAGGACAAGTAGGGTTAGCGTCAGGACAACTAGGGTTAGCGTCAGGACAAGTATGGTTAGCGTCAGGACAACTAGGGTTAGCGTCAGGACAACTAGGGTTAGCGTCAGGACAAGTAGGGTTAGCGTCAGGACAAGTAGGGTTAGCGTCAGGACAACTAGGGTTAACGTCAGGACAACTAGGGTTAGCGTCAGGACAACTAGGGTTAGCGTCAGGACAAGTAGGGTTAGCGTCAGGACAACTAGGGTTAGCGTCAGGAAAACTAGGGTTAGCGTCAGGACAAGTAGAGTTAGCGTCAGGACAACTAGGGTTAGCGTCAGGACAACTAGGGTTAGCGTCAGGACAACTAGGGTTAGCGTCAGGACAACTAGGGTTAGCGTCAGGGCAACTAGGGTTAGCGTCAGGACAAGTAGGGTTAGCGTCAGGACAACTAGGGTTAGCGTCAGGACAACTAGGGTTAGCGTCAGGACAACTAGGGATAGCGTCAGGACAAGTAGGGTTAGCGTCAGGACAACTAGGGTTAGCGTGAGGACAACTAGGATTAGTGTCAGGACAACTAGGGTTAGCGTCAGGACAACTAGGGTGAGCGTCAGGACAAGTAGGGTTAGCGTCAGGACAACTAGGGTTAGCGTCAGGAAAACTAGGGTTAGGGTCAGGACAAGTAGAGTTAGCGTCAGGACAACTAGGGTTAGCGTCAGGACAACTAGGGTTAGCGTCAGGACAACTAGGGATAGCGTCAGGACAAGTAGGGTTAGCGTCAGGACAACTAGGGTTAGCGTGAGGACATCTAGGATTAGCGTCAGGACAACTAGGGTTAGCGTCAGGAAAACTAGAGTTAGCGTCAGGACAAGTAGAGTTAGCATCAGGACAACTAGGGTTAGCGTCAGGACAACTAGGGTTAGCGTCAGGACAACTAGGGTTAGCATCAGGACAACTAATGTTAGCGTCAGGACAACTAGGGTTAGCGTCAGGACAACTAGGGTTAGCGTCAGGACAAGTAGGGTTAGCGGCAGGACAACTAGGGTTAGCGTCAGGACAAGTAGGGTTAGCATCAGGACAACTAGGGTTAGCGTCAGGACAAGTAGGGTTAGCGTCAGGACAACTAGGGTTAGCGTCAGAACAACTAGGGTTAGCGTCAGGACAACTAGGGTTAGCGTCAGGACATGTAGGGTTAGCGTCAGGACAAGTAGGGTTAGCGTCAGGACAACTAGGGTTAGCGTGAGGACAACTAGGATTAGCGTCAGGACAACTAGGGTTAGCGTCAGGACAACTAGGGTTAGCGTCAGGACAAGTAGGGTTAGCGTCAGGACAACTAGGGTTAGCGTCAGGACAACTAGGGTTAGCGTCAGGACAACTAGGGTTAGCGTCAGGACAACTAGGGTTAGCGTCAGGGCAACTAGGGTTAGCGTCAGGACAAGTAGGGTTAGCGTCAGGACAACTAGGGTTAGCGTCAGTACAACTAGGGTTAGCGTCAGGACAACTAGGGTTAGCGTCAGGACAACTAGGGATAGCATCAGGACAACTAGGGTTAGCGTCAGGACAACTAGGGTTAGCGTCAGGACAACTAGGGTTAGCGTCAGGACAACTAGGGTTAGCGTCAGGGCAACTAGGGTTAGCGTCAGGACAAGTAGGGTTAGCGTCAGGACAACTAGGGTTAGCGTCAGGACAACTAGGGTTAGCGTCAGGACAACTAGGGTTAGCGTCAGGACAAGTAGGGTTAGCGTCAGGACAACTAGGGTTAGCGTCAGGACAAGTAGGGTTAGCGTCAGGACAACTAGGGTTAGCGTCAAGACAACTAGGGTTAGCGTCAGGACAACTAGGGTTAGCGTCAGGACAAGTAGGGTTAGCGTCAGGACAACTAGGGTTAGCGTCAGGAAAACTAGGGTTAGCGTCAGGACAAGTAGAGTTAGCATCAGGACAACTAGGGTTAGCATCAGGACAACTAGGGTTAGCGTCAGGACAACTAGGGTTAGCGTCAGGACAACTAATGTTAGCGTCAGGACAACTAGGGTTAGCGTCAGGACAACTAGGGTTAGCGTCAGGACAAGTAGGGTTAGCGTCAGGACAACTAGGGTTAGCGTCAGGACAACTAGGGTTAGCGTCAGGACAAGTAGGGTTAGCATCAGGACAACTAGGGTTAGCGTCAGGACAAGTAGGGTTAGCGTCAGGACAACTAGGGTTAGCGTCAGGACAACTAGGGTTAGCGTCAGGACAAGTAGGGTTAGCATCAGGACAACTAGGGTTAGCGTCAGGACAAGTAGGGTTAGCGTCAGGACAACTAGGGTTAGCGTCAGGACAACTAGGGTTAGCGTCAGGACAACTAGGGTTAGCGTCAGGACAACTAGGGTTAGCGTCAGGACATGTAGGGTTAGCGTCAGGACAACTAGGGTTAGCGTCAGGACAACTAGGGTTAGCGTCAGGACAACTAGGGTTAGCGTCAGGACAACTAGGGTTAGCGTCAGGAGAACTAGGGTTAGCGTCAGGAGAACTAGGGTTAGCGTCATGGCAACTAGGGTTAGCGTCAGGACAAGTAGGGTTAGCGTCAGGACAACTAGGGTTAGCGTCAGGACAAGTAGGGTTAGCGTCAGGACAACTAGGGTTAGCGTCAGGACAACTAGGGTTAGCGTCAGGACAAGTAGGGTTAGCGTCAGGACAACTAGGGTTAACGTCAGGACAACTAGGGTTAGCGTCAGGACAACTAGGGTTAGCGTCAGGAAAAGTAGGGTTAGCGTCAGGACAACTAGGGTTAGCGTCAGGAAAACTAGGGTTAGCGTCAGGACAAGTAGAGTTAGCGTCAGGACAACTAGGGTTAGCGTCAGGACAACTAGGGTTAGCGTCAGGACAACTAGGGTTAGCGTCAGGGCAACTAGGGTTAGCGTCAGGGCAAATAGGGTTAGCGTCAGGACAACTAGGGTTAGCGTCAGGACAACTAGGGTTAGCGTCAGGACAACTAGGGTTAGCGTCAGGACAACTAGGGATAGCGTCAGGACAAGTAGGGTTAGCGTCAGGACAACTAGGGTTAGCGTGAGGACAACTAGGATTAGCGTCAGGACAACTAGGGTTAGCGTCAGGACAAGTAGGGTTAGCGTCAGGACAACTAGGGTTAGCGTCAGGACAAGTAGGGTTAGCGTCAGGACAACTAGGGTTAGCGTCAGGAAAACTAGGGTTAGCGTGAGGACAACTAGGATTAGCGTCAGGACAACTAGGGTTAGCGTCAGGACAAGTAGGGTTAGCGTCAGGACAACTAGGGTTAGCGTCAGGACAAGTAGGGTTAGCGTCAGGACAAGTAGGGTTAGCGTCAGGACAACTAGGGTTAACGTCAGGACAACTAGGGTTAGCGTCAGGACAACTAGGGTTAGCGTCAGGACAAGTAGGGTTAGCGTCAGGACAACTAGGGTTAGCGTCAGGAAAACTAGGGTTAGCGTCAGGACAAGTAGAGTTAGCGTCAGGACAACTAGGGTTAGCGTCAGGACAACTAGGGTTAGCGTCAGGACAACTAGGGTTAGCGTCAGGACAACTAGGGTTAGCGTCAGGGCAACTAGGGTTAGCGTCAGGACAAGTAGGGTTAGCGTCAGGACAACTAGGGTTAGCGTCAGGACAACTAGGGTTAGCGTCAGGACAACTAGGGATAGCGTCAGGACAAGTAGGGTTAGCGTCAGGACAACTAGGGTTAGCGTGAGGACAACTAGGATTAGTGTCAGGACAACTAGGGTTAGCGTCAGGACAACTAGGGTGAGCGTCAGGACAAGTAGGGTTAGCGTCAGGACAACTAGGGTTAGCGTCAGGAAAACTAGGGTTAGGGTCAGGACAAGTAGAGTTAGCGTCAGGACAACTAGGGTTAGCGTCAGGACAACTAGGGTTAGCGTCAGGACAACTAGGGATAGCGTCAGGACAACTAGGGTTAGCGTGAGGACATCTAGGATTAGCGTCAGGACAACTAGGGTTAGCGTCAGGAAAACTAGAGTTAGCGTCAGGACAAGTAGAGTTAGCATCAGGACAACTAGGGTTAGCGTCAGGACAACTAGGGTTAGCGTCAGGACAACTAGGGTTAGCATCAGGACAACTAATGTTAGCGTCAGGACAACTAGGGTTAGCGTCAGGACAACTAGGGTTAGCGTCAGGACAAGTAGGGTTAGCGGCAGGACAACTAGGGTTAGCGTCAGGACAAGTAGGGTTAGCATCAGGACAACTAGGGTTAGCGTCAGGACAAGTAGGGTTAGCGTCAGGACAACTAGGGTTAGCGTCAGAACAACTAGGGTTAGCGTCAGGACAACTAGGGTTAGCGTCAGGACATGTAGGGTTAGCGTCAGGACAAGTAGGGTTAGCGTCAGGACAACTAGGGTTAGCGTGAGGACAACTAGGATTAGCGTCAGGACAACTAGGGTTAGCGTCAGGACAACTAGGGTTAGCGTCAGGACAAGTAGGGTTAGCGTCAGGACAACTAGGGTTAGCGTCAGGACAACTAGGGTTAGCGTCAGGACAACTAGGGTTAGCGTCAGGGCAACTAGGGTTAGCGTCAGGACAAGTAGGGTTAGCGTCAGGACAACTAGGGTTAGCGTCAGTACAACTAGGGTTAGCGTCAGGACAACTAGGGTTAGCGTCAGGACAACTAGGGATAGCATCAGGACAACTAGGGTTAGCGTCAGGACAACTAGGGTTAGCGTCAGGACAACTAGGGTTAGCGTCAGGACAACTAGGGTTAGCGTCAGGGCAACTAGGGTTAGCGTCAGGACAAGTAGGGTTAGCGTCAGGACAACTAGGGTTAGCGTCAGGACAACTAGGGTTAGCGTCAGGACAACTAGGGTTAGCGTCAGGACAAGTAGGGTTAGCGTCAGGACAACTAGGGTTAGCGTCAGGACAAGTAGGGTTAGCGTCAGGACAACTAGGGTTAGCGTCAAGACAACTAGGGTTAGCGTCAGGACAACTAGGGTTAGCGTCAGGACAAGTAGGGTTAGCGTCAGGACAACTAGGGTTAGCGTCAGGAAAACTAGGGTTAGCGTCAGGACAAGTAGAGTTAGCATCAGGACAACTAGGGTTAGCATCAGGACAACTAGGGTTAGCGTCAGGACAACTAGGGTTAGCGTCAGGACAACTAATGTTAGCGTCAGGACAACTAGGGTTAGCGTCAGGACAACTAGGGTTAGCGTCAGGACAAGTAGGGTTAGCGTCAGGACAACTAGGGTTAGCGTCAGGACAACTAGGGTTAGCGTCAGGACAAGTAGGGTTAGCATCAGGACAACTAGGGTTAGCGTCAGGACAAGTAGGGTTAGCGTCAGGACAACTAGGGTTAGCGTCAGGACAACTAGGGTTAGCGTCAGGACAAGTAGGGTTAGCATCAGGACAACTAGGGTTAGCGTCAGGACAAGTAGGGTTAGCGTCAGGACAACTAGGGTTAGCGTCAGGACAACTAGGGTTAGCGTCAGGACAACTAGGGTTAGCGTCAGGACAACTAGGGTTAGCGTCAGGACATGTAGGGTTAGCGTCAGGACAACTAGGGTTAGCGTCAGGACAACTAGGGTTAGCGTCAGGACAACTAGGGTTAGCGTCAGGACAACTAGGGTTAGCGTCAGGAGAACTAGGGTTAGCGTCAGGAGAACTAGGGTTAGCGTCATGGCAACTAGGGTTAGCGTCAGGACAAGTAGGGTTAGCGTCAGGACAACTAGGGTTAGCGTCAGGACAAGTAGGGTTAGCGTCAGGACAACTAGGGTTAGCGTCAGGACAACTAGGGTTAGCGTCAGGACAAGTAGGGTTAGCGTCAGGACAACTAGGGTTAACGTCAGGACAACTAGGGTTAGCGTCAGGACAACTAGGGTTAGCGTCAGGAAAAGTAGGGTTAGCGTCAGGACAACTAGGGTTAGCGTCAGGAAAACTAGGGTTAGCGTCAGGACAAGTAGAGTTAGCGTCAGGACAACTAGGGTTAGCGTCAGGACAACTAGGGTTAGCGTCAGGACAACTAGGGTTAGCGTCAGGGCAACTAGGGTTAGCGTCAGGGCAAATAGGGTTAGCGTCAGGACAACTAGGGTTAGCGTCAGGACAACTAGGGTTAGCGTCAGGACAACTAGGGTTAGCGTCAGGACAACTAGGGATAGCGTCAGGACAAGTAGGGTTAGCGTCAGGACAACTAGGGTTAGCGTGAGGACAACTAGGATTAGCGTCAGGACAACTAGGGTTAGCGTCAGGACAAGTAGGGTTAGCGTCAGGACAACTAGGGTTAGCGTCAGGACAAGTAGGGTTAGCGTCAGGACAACTAGGGTTAGCGTCAGGAAAACTAGGGTTAGCGTCAGGACAAGTAGAGTTAGCATCAGGACAACTAGGGTTAGCGTCAGGACAACTAGGGTTAGCGTCAGGACAACTAGGGATAGCGTCAGGACAACTAATGTTAGCGTCAGGACAACTAGGGTTAGCGTCAGGACAACTAGGGTTAGCGTCAGGACAAGTAGGGTTAGCGACAGGACACATAGGGTTAGCGTCAGGACAACTAGGGTTAGCGTCAGGACAAGTAGGGTTAGCATCAGGACAACTAGGGTTAGCGTCAGGACAAGTAGGGTTAGCGTCAGGACAACTAGGGTTAGCGTCAGGACAACTAGGGTTAGCGTCAGGACAACTAATGTTAGCGTCAGGACAACTAGGGTTAGCGTCAGGACAAGTAGGGTTAGCGTCAGGACAACTAGGGTTAGCGTCAGGACAAGTATGGTTAGCGTCAGGACAACTAGGGTTAGCGTCAGGACAAGTATGGTTAGCGTCAGGACAACTAGGGTTAGCATCAGGACAACTAGGGTTAGCGTCAGGACAACTAGGGTTAGCGTCAGGACAAGTAGGGTTAGCGTCAGGACAAGTAGGGTTAGCGTCAGGACAACTAGGGTTAGCGTCAGGAAAACTAGGGTTAGCGTCAGGACAAGTAGAGTTAGCATCAGGACAACTAGGGTTAGCGTCAGGACAACTAGGGTTAGCATCAGGACAACTAGGGTTAGCGTCAGGACAACTAGGGTTAGCGTCAGGGCAACTAGGGTTAGCGTCAGGAGAAGTAGGGTTAGCGTCAGGACAACTAGGGTTAGCGTCAGGACAACTAGGGTTAGCGTCAGGACAACTAGGGATAGCGTCAGGACAAGTAGGGTTAGCGTGAGGACAACTAGGGTTAGCGTGAGGACAACTAGGATTAGCGTCAGGAAAACTAGGGTTAGCTTCAGGACAACTAGGGTCAGGGTCAGGACAAGTAGGGTTAGCGTCAGGACAACTAGGGTTAGCGTCAGGACAACTAGGGTTAGCGTCAGGAAAACTAGGGTTAGGGTCAGGACAAGTAGAGTTAGCGTCAGGACAACTAGGGTTAGCGTCATGACAACTAGGGTTAGCGTCAGGACAACTAGGGTTAGCGTCAGGACAACTAGGGTTAGCGTCAAGGCAACTAGGGTTAGCGTTAGGACAAGTAGGGTTAGCGTCAGGTCAACTAGGGTTAGCATCAGGACAACTAGGGTTAGCGTCAGGACAAGTAGGGTTAGCGTCAGGACAACTAGGGTTAGCGTCAGGACAAGTAGGGTTAGCGTCAGGACAACTAGGGTTAGCGTCAAGACAACTAGGGTTAGCGTCAGGACAACTAGGGTTAGCGTCAGGACAAGTAGGGTTAGCGTCAGGACAACTAGGGTTAGCGTCATGAAAACTAGGGTTAGCGTCAGGACAAGTAGAGTTAGCGTCAGGACAACTAGGGTTAGCGTCAGGACAAGTAGGGTTAGTGTCAGGACAACTAGGGTTAGCGTGAGGACAACTAGGATTAGCGTCAGGACAACTAGGGTTAGCGTCAGGACAACTAGGGTCAGCGTCAGGACAAGTAGGGTTAGCGTCAGGACAACTAGGGTTAGCGTCAGGACAACTAGGGTTAGCGTCAGGAAAACTAGGGTTAGGGTCAGGACAAGTAGAGTTAGCGTCAGGACAACTAGGGTTAGCGTCATGACAACTAGGGTTAGCGTCAGGACAACTAGGGTTAGCGTCAGGACAACTAGGGTTAGCGTCAGGACAACTAGGGTTAGCGTCAGGGCAACTAGGGTTAGCGTTAGGACAAGTAGGGTTAGCGTCAGGTCAACTAGGGTTAGCGTCAGGACAACTAGGGTTAGCGTCAGGACAAGTAGGGTTAGCGTCAGGACAACTAGGGTTAGCGTCAGGACAAGTAGGGTTAGCGTCAGGACAACTAGGGTTAGCGTCAAGACAACTAGGGTTAGCGTCAGAACAACTAGGGTTAGCGTCAGGACAACTAGGGTTAGCGTCAGGACAACTAATGTTAGCGTCAGGACAACTAGGGTTAGCGTCAGGACAAGTTGGGTTAGCGTCAGGACAACTAGGGTTAGCGTCAGGACAAGTATGGTTAGCGTCAGGACAACTAGGGTTAGCGTCAGGACAACTAGGGTTAGCGTCAGGACAAGTAGGGTTAGCGTCAGGACAAGTAGGGTTAGCGTCAGGACAACTAGGGTTAACGTCAGGACAACTAGGGTTAGCGTCAGGACAACTAGGGTTAGCGTCAGGACAAGTAGGGTTAGCGTCAGGACAACTAAGGTTAGCGTCAGGAAAACTAGGGTTAGCGTCAGGACAAGTAGAGTTAGCGTCAGTACAACTAGGGTTAGCGTCAGGACAACTAGGGTTAGCGTCAGGACAACTAGGGTTAGCGTCAGGACAACTAGGGTTAGCGTCAGGGCAACTAGGGTTAGCGTCAGGACAAGTAGGGTTAGCGTCAGGACAACTAGGGTTAGCGTCAGGACAACTAGGGTTAGCGTCAGGACAACTAGGGATAGCGTCAGGACAAGTAGGGTTAGCGTCAGGACAACTAGGGTTAGCGTGAGGACAACTAGGATTAGTGTCAGGACAACTAGGGTTAGCGTCAGGACAACTAGGGTTAGCGTCAGGACAAGTAGGGTTAGCGTCAGGACAACTAGGGTTAGCGTCAGGACAACTAGGGATAGCGTCAGGACAAGTAGGGTTAGCGTCAGGGCAACTAGGGTTAGCGTCAGGACAACTAGGGTTAGCGTGAGGACAACTAGGATTAGCGTCAGGACAACTAGGGTTAGCGTCAGGAAAACTAGGGTTAGCGTCAGGACAAGTAGAGTTAGCATCAGGACAACTAGGGTTAGCGTCAGGACAACTAGGGTTAGCGTCAGGACAACTAGGGTTAGCGTCAGGACAACTAATGTTAGCGTCAGGACAACTAGGGTTAGCGTCAGGACAACTAGGGTTAGCGTCAGGACAAGTAGGGTTAGCGGCAGGACAACTAGGGTTAGCGTCAGGACAAGTAGGGTTAGCATCAGGACAACTAGGGTTAGCGTCAGGACAAGTAGGGTTAGCGTCAGGACAACTAGGGTTAGCGTCAGAACAACTAGGGTTAGCGTCAGGACAACTAGGGTTAGCGTCAGGACATGTAGGGTTAGCGTCAGGACAAGTAGGGTTAGCGTCAGGACAACTAGGGTTAGCGTGAGGACAACTAGGATTAGCGTCAGGACAACTAGGGTTAGCGTCAGGACAACTAGGGTTAGCGTCAGGACAAGTAGGGTTAGCGTCAGGACAACTAGGGTTAGCGTCAGGAAAACTAGGGTTAGCGTCAGGACAAGTAGAGTTAGCGTCAGGACAACTAGGGTTAGCGTCAGGACAACTAGGGTTAGCGTCAGGACAACTAGGGTTAGCGTCAGGGCAACTAGGGTTATCGTCAGGACAAGTAGGGTTAGCATCAGGACAACTAGGGTTAGCGTCAGTACAACTAGGGTTAGCGTCAGGACAACTAGGGTTAGCGTCAGGACAACTAGGGATAGCGTCAGGACAAGTAGGGTTAGCGTCAGGACAACTAGGGTTAGCGTCAGGACAACTAGGGTTAGCGTCAGGACAACTAGGGTTAGCGTCAGGACAACTAGGGTTAGCGTCAGGACAAGTAGGGTTAGCGTCAGGACAACTAGGGTTAGCGTCAGGACAACTAGGGTTAGCGTCAGGACAACTAGGGTTAGCGTCAGGACAAGTAGGGTTAGCGTCAGGACAACTAGGGTTAGCGTCAGGACAAGTAGGGTTAGCGTCAGGACAACTAGGGTTAGCGTCAAGACAACTAGGGTTAGCGTCAGGACAACTAGGGTTAGCGTCAGGACAAGTAGGGTTAGCGTCAGGACAACTAGGGTTAGCGTCAGGAAAACTAGGGTTAGCGTCAGGACAAGTAGAGTTAGCATCAGGACAACTAGGGTTAGCGTCAGGACAACTAGGGTTAGCGTCAGGACAACTAGGGATAGCGTCAGGACAACTAATGTTAGCGTCAGGACAACTAGGGTTAGCGTCAGGACAACTAGGGTTAGCGTCAGGACAAGTAGGGTTAGCGTCAGGACACATAGGGTTAGCGTCAGGACAACTAGGGTTAGCGTCAGGACAAGTAGGGTTAGCGTCAGGACAAGTAGGGTTAGCGTCAGGACAACTAGGGTTAGCGTCAGGACAACTAGGGTTAGCGTCAGGACAACTAATGTTAGCGTCAGGACAACTAGGGTTAGCGTCAGGACAAGTAGGGTTAGCGTCAGGACAACTAGGGTTAGCGTCAGGACAAGTATGGTTAGCGTCAGGACAACTAGGGTTAGCGTCAGGACAACTAGGGTTAGCGTCAGGACAAGTAGGGTTAGCGTCAGGACAAGTAGGGTTAGCGTCAGGACAACTAGGGTTAACGTCAGGACAACTAGGGTTAGCGTCAGGACAACTAGGGTTAGCGTCAGGACAAGTAGGGTTAGCGTCAGGACAACTAGGGTTAGCGTCAGGAAAACTAGGGTTAGCGTCAGGACAAGTAGAGTTAGCGTCAGGACAACTAGGGTTAGCGTCAGGACAACTAGGGTTAGCGTCAGGACAACTAGGGTTAGCGTCAGGACAACTAGGGTTAGCGTCAGGGCAACTAGGGTTAGCGTCAGGACAAGTAGGGTTAGCGTCAGGACAACTAGGGTTAGCGTCAGGACAACTAGGGTTAGCGTCAGGACAACTAGGGATAGCGTCAGGACAAGTAGGGTTAGCGTCAGGACAACTAGGGTTAGCGTGAGGACAACTAGGATTAGTGTCAGGACAACTAGGGTTAGCGTCAGGACAACTAGGGTGAGCGTCAGGACAAGTAGGGTTAGCGTCAGGACAACTAGGGTTAGCGTCAGGAAAACTAGGGTTAGGGTCAGGACAAGTAGAGTTAGCGTCAGGACAACTAGGGTTAGCGTCAGGACAACTAGGGTTAGCGTCAGGACAACTAGGGATAGCGTCAGGACAAGTAGGGTTAGCGTCAGGACAACTAGGGTTAGCGTGAGGACATCTAGGATTAGCGTCAGGACAACTAGGGTTAGCGTCAGGAAAACTAGAGTTAGCGTCAGGACAAGTAGAGTTAGCATCAGGACAACTAGGGTTAGCGTCAGGACAACTAGGGTTAGCGTCAGGACAACTAGGGTTAGCATCAGGACAACTAATGTTAGCGTCAGGACAACTAGGGTTAGCGTCAGGACAACTAGGGTTAGCGTCAGGACAAGTAGGGTTAGCGGCAGGACAACTAGGGTTAGCGTCAGGACAAGTAGGGTTAGCATCAGGACAACTAGGGTTAGCGTCAGGACAAGTAGGGTTAGCGTCAGGACAACTAGGGTTAGCGTCAGAACAACTAGGGTTAGCGTCAGGACAACTAGGGTTAGCGTCAGGACATGTAGGGTTAGCGTCAGGACAAGTAGGGTTAGCGTCAGGACAACTAGGGTTAGCGTGAGGACAACTAGGATTAGCGTCAGGACAACTAGGGTTAGCGTCAGGACAACTAGGGTTAGCGTCAGGACAAGTAGGGTTAGCGTCAGGACAACTAGGGTTAGCGTCAGGACAACTAGGGTTAGCGTCAGGACAACTAGGGTTAGCGTCAGGACAACTAGGGTTAGCGTCAGGGCAACTAGGGTTAGCGTCAGGACAAGTAGGGTTAGCGTCAGGACAACTAGGGTTAGCGTCAGTACAACTAGGGTTAGCGTCAGGACAACTAGGGTTAGCGTCAGGACAACTAGGGATAGCATCAGGACAACTAGGGTTAGCGTCAGGACAACTAGGGTTAGCGTCAGGACAACTAGGGTTAGCGTCAGGACAACTAGGGTTAGCGTCAGGGCAACTAGGGTTAGCGTCAGGACAAGTAGGGTTAGCGTCAGGACAACTAGGGTTAGCGTCAGGACAACTAGGGTTAGCGTCAGGACAACTAGGGTTAGCGTCAGGACAAGTAGGGTTAGCGTCAGGACAACTAGGGTTAGCGTCAGGACAAGTAGGGTTAGCGTCAGGACAACTAGGGTTAGCGTCAAGACAACTAGGGTTAGCGTCAGGACAACTAGGGTTAGCGTCAGGACAAGTAGGGTTAGCGTCAGGACAACTAGGGTTAGCGTCAGGAAAACTAGGGTTAGCGTCAGGACAAGTAGAGTTAGCATCAGGACAACTAGGGTTAGCATCAGGACAACTAGGGTTAGCGTCAGGACAACTAGGGTTAGCGTCAGGACAACTAATGTTAGCGTCAGGACAACTAGGGTTAGCGTCAGGACAACTAGGGTTAGCGTCAGGACAAGTAGGGTTAGCGTCAGGACAACTAGGGTTAGCGTCAGGACAACTAGGGTTAGCGTCAGGACAAGTAGGGTTAGCATCAGGACAACTAGGGTTAGCGTCAGGACAAGTAGGGTTAGCGTCAGGACAACTAGGGTTAGCGTCAGGACAACTAGGGTTAGCGTCAGGACAAGTAGGGTTAGCATCAGGACAACTAGGGTTAGCGTCAGGACAAGTAGGGTTAGCGTCAGGACAACTAGGGTTAGCGTCAGGACAACTAGCGTTAGCGTCAGGACAACTAGGGTTAGCGTCAGGACAACTAGGGTTAGCGTCAGGACATGTAGGGTTAGCGTCAGGACAACTAGGGTTAGCGTCAGGACAACTAGGGTTAGCGTCAGGACAACTAGGGTTAGCGTCAGGACAACTAGGGTTAGCGTCAGGAGAACTAGGGTTAGCGTCAGGAGAACTAGGGTTAGCGTCATGGCAACTAGGGTTAGCGTCAGGACAAGTAGGGTTAGCGTCAGGACAACTAGGGTTAGCGTCAGGACAAGTAGGGTTAGCGTCAGGACAACTAGGGTTAGCGTCAGGACAACTAGGGTTAGCGTCAGGACAAGTAGGGTTAGCGTCAGGACAACTAGGGTTAGCGTCAGGACAAGTATGGTTAGCGTCAGGACAACTAGGGTTAGCGTCAGGACAACTAGGGTTAGCGTCAGGACAAGTAGGGTTAGCGTCAGGACAAGTAGGGTTAGCGTCAGGACAACTAGGGTTAACGTCAGGACAACTAGGGTTAGCGTCAGGACAACTAGGGTTAGCGTCAGGACAAGTAGGGTTAGCGTCAGGACAACTAAGGTTAGCGTCAGGAAAACTAGGGTTAGCGTCAGGACAAGTAGAGTTAGCGTCAGTACAACTAGGGTTAGCGTCAGGACAACTAGGGTTAGCGTCAGGACAACTAGGGTTAGCGTCAGGACAACTAGGGTTAGCGTCAGGGCAACTAGGGTTAGCGTCAGGACAAGTAGGGTTAGCGTCAGGACAACTAGGGTTAGCGTCAGGACAACTAGGGTTAGCGTCAGGACAACTAGGGATAGCGTCAGGACAAGTAGGGTTAGCGTCAGGACAACTAGGGTTAGCGTGAGGACAACTAGGATTAGTGTCAGGACAACTAGGGTTAGCGTCAGGACAACTAGGGTTAGCGTCAGGACAAGTAGGGTTAGCGTCAGGACAACTAGGGTTAGCGTCAGGACAACTAGGGATAGCGTCAGGACAAGTAGGGTTAGCGTCAGGGCAACTAGGGTTAGCGTCAGGACAACTAGGGTTAGCGTGAGGACAACTAGGATTAGCGTCAGGACAACTAGGGTTAGCGTCAGGAAAACTAGGGTTAGCGTCAGGACAAGTAGAGTTAGCATCAGGACAACTAGGGTTAGCGTCAGGACAACTAGGGTTAGCGTCAGGACAACTAGGGTTAGCGTCAGGACAACTAATGTTAGCGTCAGGACAACTAGGGTTAGCGTCAGGACAACTAGGGTTAGCGTCAGGACAAGTAGGGTTAGCGGCAGGACAACTAGGGTTAGCGTCAGGACAAGTAGGGTTAGCATCAGGACAACTAGGGTTAGCGTCAGGACAAGTAGGGTTAGCGTCAGGACAACTAGGGTTAGCGTCAGAACAACTAGGGTTAGCGTCAGGACAACTAGGGTTAGCGTCAGGACATGTAGGGTTAGCGTCAGGACAAGTAGGGTTAGCGTCAGGACAACTAGGGTTAGCGTGAGGACAACTAGGATTAGCGTCAGGACAACTAGGGTTAGCGTCAGGACAACTAGGGTTAGCGTCAGGACAAGTAGGGTTAGCGTCAGGACAACTAGGGTTAGCGTCAGGAAAACTAGGGTTAGCGTCAGGACAAGTAGAGTTAGCGTCAGGACAACTAGGGTTAGCGTCAGGACAACTAGGGTTAGCGTCAGGGCAACTAGGGTTATCGTCAGGACAAGTAGGGTTAGCATCAGGACAACTAGGGTTAGCGTCAGTACAACTAGGGTTAGCGTCAGGACAACTAGGGTTAGCGTCAGGACAACTAGGGATAGCGTCAGGACAAGTAGGGTTAGCGTCAGGACAACTAGGGTTAGCGTCAGGACAACTAGGGTTAGCGTCAGGACAACTAGGGTTAGCGTCAGGACAACTAGGGTTAGCGTCAGGACAAGTAGGGTTAGCGTCAGGACAACTAGGGTTAGCGTCAGGACAACTAGGGTTAGCGTCAGGACAACTAGGGTTAGCGTCAGGACAAGTAGGGTTAGCGTCAGGACAACTAGGGTTAGCGTCAGGACAAGTAGGGTTAGCGTCAGGACAACTAGGGTTAGCGTCAAGACAACTAGGGTTAGCGTCAGGACAACTAGGGTTAGCGTCAGGACAAGTAGGGTTAGCGTCAGGACAACTAGGGTTAGCGTCAGGAAAACTAGGGTTAGCGTCAGGACAAGTAGAGTTAGCATCAGGACAACTAGGGTTAGCGTCAGGACAACTAGGGTTAGCGTCAGGACAACTAGGGATAGCGTCAGGACAACTAATGTTAGCGTCAGGACAACTAGGGTTAGCGTCAGGACAACTAGGGTTAGCGTCAGGACAAGTAGGGTTAGCGTCAGGACACATAGGGTTAGCGTCAGGACAACTAGGGTTAGCGTCAGGACAAGTAGGGTTAGCGTCAGGACAAGTAGGGTTAGCGTCAGGACAACTAGGGTTAGCGTCAGGACAACTAGGGTTAGCGTCAGGACAACTAATGTTAGCGTCAGGACAACTAGGGTTAGCGTCAGGACAAGTAGGGTTAGCGTCAGGACAACTAGGGTTAGCGTCAGGACAAGTATGGTTAGCGTCAGGACAACTAGGGTTAGCGTCAGGACAACTAGGGTTAGCGTCAGGACAAGTAGGGTTAGCGTCAGGACAAGTAGGGTTAGCGTCAGGACAACTAGGGTTAACGTCAGGACAACTAGGGTTAGCGTCAGGACAACTAGGGTTAGCGTCAGGACAAGTAGGGTTAGCGTCAGGACAACTAGGGTTAGCGTCAGGAAAACTAGGGTTAGCGTCAGGACAAGTAGAGTTAGCGTCAGGACAACTAGGGTTAGCGTCAGGACAACTAGGGTTAGCGTCAGGACAACTAGGGTTAGCGTCAGGACAACTAGGGTTAGCGTCAGGGCAACTAGGGTTAGCGTCAGGACAAGTAGGGTTAGCGTCAGGACAACTAGGGTTAGCGTCAGGACAACTAGGGTTAGCGTCAGGACAACTAGGGATAGCGTCAGGACAAGTAGGGTTAGCGTCAGGACAACTAGGGTTAGCGTGAGGACAACTAGGATTAGTGTCAGGACAACTAGGGTTAGCGTCAGGACAACTAGGGTGAGCGTCAGGACAAGTAGGGTTAGCGTCAGGACAACTAGGGTTAGCGTCAGGAAAACTAGGGTTAGGGTCAGGACAAGTAGAGTTAGCGTCAGGACAACTAGGGTTAGCGTCAGGACAACTAGGGTTAGCGTCAGGACAACTAGGGATAGCGTCAGGACAAGTAGGGTTAGCGTCAGGACAACTAGGGTTAGCGTGAGGACATCTAGGATTAGCGTTAGGACAACTAGGGTTAGCGTCAGGAAAACTAGAGTTAGCGTCAGGACAAGTAGAGTTAGCATCAGGACAACTAGGGTTAGCGTCAGGACAACTAGGGTTAGCGTCAGGACAACTAGGGTTAGCATCAGGACAACTAATGTTAGCGTCAGGACAACTAGGGTTAGCGTCAGGACAACTAGGGTTAGCGTCAGGACAAGTAGGGTTAGCGGCAGGACAACTAGGGTTAGCGTCAGGACAAGTAGGGTTAGCATCAGGACAACTAGGGTTAGCGTCAGGACAAGTAGGGTTAGCGTCAGGACAACTAGGGTTAGCGTCAGAACAACTAGGGTTAGCGTCAGGACAACTAGGGTTAGCGTCAGGACATGTAGGGTTAGCGTCAGGACAAGTAGGGTTAGCGTCAGGACAACTAGGGTTAGCGTGAGGACAACTAGGATTAGCGTCAGGACAACTAGGGTTAGCGTCAGGACAACTAGGGTTAGCGTCAGGACAAGTAGGGTTAGCGTCAGGACAACTAGGGTTAGCGTCAGGACAACTAGGGTTAGCGTCAGGACAACTAGGGTTAGCGTCAGGACAACTAGGGTTAGCGTCAGGGCAACTAGGGTTAGCGTCAGGACAAGTAGGGTTAGCGTCAGGACAACTAGGGTTAGCGTCAGTACAACTAGGGTTAGCGTCAGGACAACTAGGGTTAGCGTCAGGACAACTAGGGATAGCATCAGGACAACTAGGGTTAGCGTCAGGACAACTAGGGTTAGCGTCAGGACAACTAGGGTTAGCGTCAGGACAACTAGGGTTAGCGTCAGGGCAACTAGGGTTAGCGTCAGGACAAGTAGGGTTAGCGTCAGGACAACTAGGGTTAGCGTCAGGACAACTAGGGTTAGCGTCAGGACAACTAGGGTTAGCGTCAGGACAAGTAGGGTTAGCGTCAGGACAACTAGGGTTAGCGTCAGGACAAGTAGGGTTAGCGTCAGGACAACTAGGGTTAGCGTCAAGACAACTAGGGTTAGCGTCAGGACAACTAGGGTTAGCGTCAGGACAAGTAGGGTTAGCGTCAGGACAACTAGGGTTAGCGTCAGGAAAACTAGGGTTAGCGTCAGGACAAGTAGAGTTAGCATCAGGACAACTAGGGTTAGCATCAGGACAACTAGGGTTAGCGTCAGGACAACTAGGGTTAGCGTCAGGACAACTAATGTTAGCGTCAGGACAACTAGGGTTAGCGTCAGGACAACTAGGGTTAGCGTCAGGACAAGTAGGGTTAGCGTCAGGACAACTAGGGTTAGCGTCAGGACAACTAGGGTTAGCGTCAGGACAAGTAGGGTTAGCATCAGGACAACTAGGGTTAGCGTCAGGACAAGTAGGGTTAGCGTCAGGACAACTAGGGTTAGCGTCAGGACAACTAGGGTTAGCGTCAGGACAAGTAGGGTTAGCATCAGGACAACTAGGGTTAGCGTCAGGACAAGTAGGGTTAGCGTCAGGACAACTAGGGTTAGCGTCAGGACAACTAGGGTTAGCGTCAGGACAACTAGGGTTAGCGTCAGGACAACTAGGGTTAGCGTCAGGACATGTAGGGTTAGCGTCAGGACAACTAGGGTTAGCGTCAGGACAACTAGGGTTAGCGTCAGGACAACTAGGGTTAGCGTCAGGACAACTAGGGTTAGCGTCAGGAGAACTAGGGTTAGCGTCAGGAGAACTAGGGTTAGCGTCATGGCAACTAGGGTTAGCGTCAGGACAAGTAGGGTTAGCGTCAGGACAACTAGGGTTAGCGTCAGGACAAGTAGGGTTAGCGTCAGGACAACTAGGGTTAGCGTCAGGACAACTAGGGTTAGCGTCAGGACAAGTAGGGTTAGCGTCAGGACAACTAGGGTTAACGTCAGGACAACTAGGGTTAGCGTCAGGACAACTAGGGTTAGCGTCAGGAAAAGTAGGGTTAGCGTCAGGACAACTAGGGTTAGCGTCAGGAAAACTAGGGTTAGCGTCAGGACAAGTAGAGTTAGCGTCAGGACAACTAGGGTTAGCGTCAGGACAACTAGGGTTAGCGTCAGGACAACTAGGGTTAGCGTCAGGGCAACTAGGGTTAGCGTCAGGGCAAATAGGGTTAGCGTCAGGACAACTAGGGTTAGCGTCAGGACAACTAGGGTTAGCGTCAGGACAACTAGGGTTAGCGTCAGGACAACTAGGGATAGCGTCAGGACAAGTAGGGTTAGCGTCAGGACAACTAGGGTTAGCGTGAGGACAACTAGGATTAGCGTCAGGACAACTAGGGTTAGCGTCAGGACAAGTAGGGTTAGCGTCAGGACAACTAGGGTTAGCGTCAGGACAAGTAGGGTTAGCGTCAGGACAACTAGGGTTAGCGTCAGGAAAACTAGGGTTAGCGTCAGGACAAGTAGAGTTAGCATCAGGACAACTAGGGTTAGCGTCAGGACAACTAGGGTTAGCGTCAGGACAACTAGGGATAGCGTCAGGACAACTAATGTTAGCGTCAGGACAACTAGGGTTAGCGTCAGGACAACTAGGGTTAGCGTCAGGACAAGTAGGGTTAGCGACAGGACACATAGGGTTAGCGTCAGGACAACTAGGGTTAGCGTCAGGACAAGTAGGGTTAGCATCAGGACAACTAGGGTTAGCGTCAGGACAAGTAGGGTTAGCGTCAGGACAACTAGGGTTAGCGTCAGGACAACTAGGGTTAGCGTCAGGACAACTAATGTTAGCGTCAGGACAACTAGGGTTAGCGTCAGGACAAGTAGGGTTAGCGTCAGGACAACTAGGGTTAGCGTCAGGACAAGTATGGTTAGCGTCAGGACAACTAGGGTTAGCGTCAGGACAACTAGGGTTAGCGTCAGGACAAGTAGGGTTAGCGTCAGGACAACTAGGGTTAGCGTCAGGACAACTAGGGTTAGCGTCAGGGCAAGTAGGGTTAGCGTCAGGACAACTAGGGTTAGCGTCAGGAAAACTAGGGTTAGCGTCAGGACAAGTAGAGTTAGCGTCAGGACAACTAGGGTTAGCGTCAGGACAACTAGGGTTAGCGTCAGGACAACTAGGGTTAGCGTCAGGGCAACTAGGGTTAGCGTCAGGACAAGTAGGGTTAGCGTCAGGACAACTAGGGTTAGCGTCAGGACAACTAGGGTTAGCGTCAGGACAACTAGGGATAGCGTCAGGACAAGTAGGGTTAGCGTCAGGACAACTAGGGTTAGCGTGAGGACAACTAGGATTAGTGTCAGGACAACTAGGGTTAGCGTCAGGACAAGTAGGGTTAGCGTCAGGACAACTAGGGTTAGCGTCAGGAAAACTAGGGTTAGGTTCAGGACAAGTAGAGTTAGCGTCAGGACAACTAGGGTTAGCGTCAGGACAACTAGGGTTAGCGTCAGGACAACTAGGGATAGCGTCAGGACAAGTAGGGTTAGCGTCAGGACAACTAGGGTTAGCGTGAGGACATCTAGGATTAGCGTCAGGACAACTAGGGTTAGCGTCAGGAAAACTAGGGTTAGTGTCAGGACAAGTAGAGTTAGCATCAGGACAACTAGGGTTAGCGTCAGGACAACTAGGGTTAGCGTCAGGACAACTAGGGTTAGCGTCAGGACAACTAATGTTAGCGTCAGGACAACTAGGGTTAGCGTCAGGACAACTAGGGTTAGCGTAAGGACAAGTAGGGTTAGCGGCAGGACAACTAGGGTTAGCGTCAGGACAAGTAGGGTTAGCATCAGGACAACTAGGGTTAGCGTCAGGACAAGTAGGGTTAGCGTCAGGACAACTAGGGTTAGCGTCAGAACAACTAGGGTTAGCGTCAGGACAACTAGGGTTAGGGTCAGGACATGTAGGGTTAGCGTCAGGACAAGTAGGGTTAGCGTCAGGACAACTAGGGTTAGCGTGAGGACAACTAGGATTAGCGTCAGGACAACTAGGGTTAGCGTCAGGACAACTAGGGTTAGCGTCAGGACAAGTAGGGTTAGCGTCAGGACAACTAGGGTTAGCGTCAGGAAAACTAGGGTTAGCGTCAGGACAAGTAGAGTTAGCGTCAGGACAACTAGGGTTAGCGTCAGGACAACTAGGGTTAGCGTCAGGACAACTAGGGTTAGCGTCAGGACAACTAGGGTTAGCGTCAGGGCAACTAGGGTTAGCGTCAGGACAAGTAGGGTTAGCGTCAGGACAACTAGGGTTAGCGTCAGTACAACTAGGGTTAGCATCAGGACAACTAGGGTTAGCGTCAGGACAACTAGGGATAGCATCAGGACAACTAGGGTTAGCGTCAGGACAACTAGGGTTAGCGTCAGGACAACTAGGGTTAGCGTCAGGACAACTAGGGTTAGCGTCAGGGCAACTAGGGTTAGCGTCAGGACAAGTAGGGTTAGCGTCAGGACAACTAGGGTTAGCGTCAGGACAACTAGGGTTAGCATCAGGACAACTAGGGTTAGCGTCAGGACAAGTAGGGTTAGCGTCAGGACAACTAGGGTTAGCGTCAGGACAAGTAGGGTTAGCGTCAGGACAACTAGGGTTAGCGTCAAGACAACTAGGGTTAGCGTCAGGACAACTAGGGTTAGCGTCAGGACAAGTAGGGTTAGCGTCAGGAGAACTAGGGTTAGCGTCAGGAAAACTAGGGTTAGCGTCAGGACAAGTAGAGTTAGCATCAGGACAACTAGGGTTAGCATCAGGACAACTAGGGTTAGCGTCAGGACAACTAGGGTTAGCGTCAGGACAACTAATGTTAGCGTCAGGACAACTAGGGTTAGCGTCAGGACAACTAGGGTTAGCGTCAGGACAAGTAGGGTTAGCGTCAGGACAACTAGGGTTAGCGTCAGGACAACTAGGGTTAGCGTCAGGACAAGTAGGGTTAGCATCAGGACAACTAGGGTTAGCGTCAGGACAAGTAGGGTTAGCGTCAGGACAACTAGGGTTAGCATCAGGACAACTAGGGTTAGCGTCAGGACAACTAGGGTTAGCGTCAGGACATGTAGGGTTAGCGTCAGGACAACTAGGGTTAGCGTCAGGACAACTAGGGTTAGCGTCAGGACAACTAGGGTTAGCGTCAGGACAACTAGGGTTAGCGTCAGGAGAACTAGGGTTAGCGTCAGGAGAACTAGGGTTAGCGTCAGGGCAACTAGGGTTAGCGTCAGGACAAGTAGGGTTAGCGTCAGGACAACTAGGGTTAGCGTCAGGACAAGTAGGGTTAGCGTCAGGACAACTAGGGTTAGCGTCAGGACAACTAGGGTTAGCGTCAGGACAAGTAGGGTTAGCGTCAGGACAACTAGGGTTAACGTCAGGACAACTAGGGTTAGCGTCAGGACAACTAGGGTTAGCGTCAGGACAAGTAGGGTTAGCGTCAGGACAACTAGGGTTAGCGTCAGGAAAACTAGGGTTAGCGTCAGGACAAGTAGAGTTAGCGTCAGGACAACTAGGGTTAGCGTCAGGACAACTAGGGTTAGCGTCAGGACAACTAGGGTTAGCGTCAGGGCAACTAGGGTTAGCGTCAGGGCAACTAGGGTTAGCGTCAGGACAAGTAGGGTTAGCGTCAGGACAACTAGGGTTAGCGTCAGGACAACTAGGGTTAGCGTCAGGACAACTAGGGATAGCGTCAGGACAAGTAGGGTTAGCGTCAGGACAACTAGGGTTAGCGTGAGGACAACTAGGATTAGCGTCAGGACAACTAGGGTTAGCGTCAGGACAACTAGGGTTAGCGTCAGGACAAGTAGGGTTAGCGTCAGGACAACTAGGGTTAGCGTCAGGAAAACTAGGGTTAGGGTCAGGACAAGTAGAGTTAGCGTCAGGACAACTAGGGTTAGCGTCAGGACAACTAGGGTTAGCGTCAGGACAACTAGGGTTAGCGTCAGGACAACTAGGGTTAGCGTCAGGACAACTAGGGTTAGCGTCAGGGCAACTAGGGTTAGCGTTAGGACAAGTAGGGTTAGCGTCAGGTCAACTAGGGTTAGCGTCAGGATGACTAGGGTTAGCGTCAGGACAACTAGGGTTAGCGTCAGGACAAGTAGGGTTAGCGTCAGGACAACTAGGGTTAGCGTCAGGACAAGTAGGGTTAGCGTCAGGACAACTAGGGTTAGCGTCAAGACAACTAGGGTTAGCGTCAGGACAACTAGGGTTAGCGTCAGGACAAGTAGGGTTAGCGTCAGGACAACTAGGGTTAGCGTCAGGAAAACTAGGGTTAGCGTCAGGACAAGTAGAGTTAGCGTCAGAACAACTAGGGTTAGCGTCAGGACAACTAGGGTTAGCGTCAGGACAACTAGGGTTAGCGTCAGGACAACTAGGATTAGCGTCAGGACAACTAGGGTTAGCGTCAGGACAAGTAGGATTAGCATCAGGACAACTAGGGTTAGCGTGAGGACAACTAGGATTAGCGTCAGGACAACTAGGGTTAGCGTCAGGACAACTAGGGTTAGCGTCAGGACAAGTAGGGTTAGAGTCAGGACAACTAGGGTTAGAGTCAGGAAAACTAGGGTTAGCGTCAGGACAAGTAGAGTTAGCGTCAGGACAACTAGGGTTCGCGTCAGGACAACTAGGGTTAGCGTCAGGACAACTAGGGTTAGCGTCAGGACAACTAGGGTTAGCGTCAGGGCAACTAGGGTTAGCGTCAGGACAAGTAGGGTTAGCGTCAGGACAACTAGGGTTAGCGTCAGGACAACTAGGGTTAGCGTCAGGACAACTAGGGTTAGCGTCAGGACAAGTAGGGTTAGCGTCAGGACAACTAGGGTTAGCGTCAAGACAACTAGGGTTAGCGTCAGGACAACTAGGGTTAGCATCAGGACAAGTAGGGTTAGCGTCAGGACAACTAGGGTTAGCGTCAGGAAAACTAGGGTTAGTGTCAGGACAAGTAGAGTTAGCATCAGGACAACTAGGGTTAGCGTCAGGACAATTAGGGTTAGCGTCAGGACAACTAATGTTAGCGTCAGGACAACTAGGGTTAGCGTCAGGACAACTAGGGTTAGCGTCAGGACAAGTAGGGTAAGCGTCAGGACAACTAGCGTTAGCATCAGGACAACTAGGGTTAGCGTCAGGACAAGTAGGGTTAGCATCAGGACAACTAGGGTTAGCGTCAGGACAAGTAGGGTTAGCGTCAGGACAACTAGGGTTAGCGTCAGGACAACTAGGGTTAGCGTCAGGACATGTAGGGTTAGCGTCAGGACAACTAGGGTTAGCGTCAGTACAACTAGGGTTAGCGTCAGGACAACTAGGGTTAGCGTTAGGACAACTAGGGTTAGCGTCAGGACAACTAGGGTTAGCGTCAGGACAACTAGGGTTAGCGTCAGGACAACTAGGATTAGCGTCAGTACAACTAGGGTTAGCGTCATTTCAACTAGGGTTAGCGTCAGGACAACTAGGGTTAGCGTCAGGACAACTAGGGTTAGCGTCAGGACAACTAGGGTTAGCATCAGGACAACTAGGGTTAGCATCAGGACAACTAGAGTTAGCGTCAGGACAACTAGGGTTAGCGTCAGGACAAGTAGGGTTAGCGTCAGGACAAGTAGAGTTAGCATCAGGACAACTAGGGTTAGCATCAGGACAACTAGAGTTAGCGTCAGGACAACTAGGGTTAGCGTCAGGACAACTAGGGTTAGCGTCAGGACGACTAGGATTAGAGTCAGAACGACTAGGGTTAGCGTCAGGACGACTAGGGTTAGCGTCAGGACGACTAGGGTTAGCGTCAGGACTACTAGGGTTAGTGTCAGGACAACTAGTGTTAGCGTCAGGACAACTAGGGTTAGCGTCAGGACAACTAGGGTTGGCGTCAGGACAACTAGGGTTAGCGTCAGGACAAGTAGGGTTAGCGTCAGGACAAGTAGGGTTAGCGTCAGGACAACTAGGGTTAGCGTCAGGACAATTAGTGTTAGCGTCAGGACAACTAGGGTTGGCGTCAGGACAACTAGGGTTAGCGTCAGGACAAGTAGGGTTAGCGTCAGGACAAGTAGGGTTAGCGTCAGGACAACTAGGGTTAGCGTCAGGACAATTAGTGTTAGCATCAGGACAACTAGGGTTAGCGTCAGGACATGTAGGGTTAGCATCAGGACAACTAGGGTTAGCGTCAGGACAAGTAGGGTTAGCGTCAGGACAAGTAGGGTTAGCGTCAGGACAACTAATGTTAGCGTCAGGACAACTAGGGTTAGCGTCAGCACAATTAGTGTTAGCGTCAGGACAACTAGGGTTAGCATCAGGACAACTAGGGTTAGCGTCAGGACAAGTAGGGTTAGCGTCAGGACAAGTAGGGTTAGCGTCAGGACAAGTAGGGTTAGCGTCAGGACAACTAGGGTTAGCGTCAGATCAACTAGGGTTAGTGTCAGGACAACTAGGGTTAGCGTCAGGACAACTAGGGTTAGCGTCAGGACAACTAGGGTTAGCGTCAGGACAAGTAGGGTTAGCGTCAGGACAACTAGGGTTAGCATCAGGACAAGTAGGGTTAGCGTCAGGACAACTAGGGTTAGCGTCAGGACAACTAGGGTTAGCGTCAGGACAACCAGGGTTAGCGTCAGGACAAGTAGGGTTAGCGTCAGGACATCAAGGGTTAGCGTCAGGACAACTAGGGTTAGCGTCAGGACAACTAGGGTTAGCGTCAGGACAACTAGGGTTAGCGTCAGGACAACTAGGGTTAGCGTCAGGACAAGTAGGGTTAGCGTCAGGACAACTAGGGTTAGCGTCAGGACAAGTAGGGTTACCGTCAGGACAACTAGGGTTAGCGTCAGGACAAGTAGGGTTAGCGTCAGGACAAGTAGGGTTAGCGTCAGGACAACTAGGGTTAGCGTCAGGACAACTAGGGTTAGCGTCAGGGCAACTAGGGTTAGCGTCAGGACAAGTAGGGTTAGCGTCAGGACAACTAGGGTTAGCGTCAAGACAACTAGGGTTAGCGTCAGGACAAGTAGGGTTAGCGTCAGGACAACTAGGGTTAGCGTCAGGACAACTAGGGTTAGCGTCAGGACAACTAGGGTTAGCGTCAGGGCAACTAGGGTTAGCGTCAGGACAAGTAGGGTTAGCGTCAGGACAACTAGGGTTAGCATCAGGACAACTAGGGTTAGCGTCAGGACAAGTAGGGTTAGCGTCAGGACAACTAGGGTTAGCGTCAGGACAAGTAGGGTTAGCGTCAGGACAACTAGGGTTAGCGTCAGGACAACTAGGGTTAGCGTCAGTACAACTAGGGTTAGCGTCAGGACAACTAGGGTTAGCGTCAGGACAAGTAGGGTTAGCGTCAGGACAACTAGGGTTAGCGTCAGGAAAACTAGGGTTAGCGTCAGGACAAGTAGCGTTAGCGTCAGGACTACTAGGGTTAGCATCAGGACAACTAGGGTTAGCGTCAGGACAACTACTGTTAGCGTCAGGACAACTAGGGTTAGCGTCAGGACAACTAGGGTTAGCGTCAGGACAAATAGGGTTAGCGTCAGGACAAGTAGGGTTAGCGTCAGGACAACTAGTGTTAGCGTCAGGACAACTAGGGTTAGCGTCAGGACAAGTAGGGTTAGCGTCAGGACAACTAGGGTTAGCGTCAGGAGAACTAGGGTTAGCGTCAGGACAACTAGGGTTAGCGTCAGGACATGTAGGGTTAGCATCAGGACAACTAGGGTTAGCGTCAGGACAAGTAGGGTTAGCGTCAGGACAACTAGGGTTAGCGTCAGGACAAGTAGGGTTAGCGTCAGGACAACTAGGGTTAGCATCAGGACTACTAGGGTTAGCGTCAGAACAACTAGGGTTAGCGTCAGGACGACTAGGGTTAGCGTCAGGACGACTAGGGTTAGCGTCAGGACAACTAGTGTTAGCGTCAGGACAACTAGGGTTAGCGTCAGGACAACTAGGGTTAGCGTCAGTACAACTAGGGTTAGCGTCATTTCAACTAGGGTTAGCATCAGGACAACTAGGGTTAGCGTCAGGACAACTAGGGTTAGCGTCAGGACAACTAGAGTTAGCGTGAGGACAACTAGGGTTAGCGTCAGGACAACTAGGGTTAGCGTCAGGACAAGTAGGGTTAGCGTCAGGACAAGTAGGGTTAGCGTCAGGACAACTAGGGTTAGCGTCAGGACGACTAGGGTTAGCGTCAGGACGACTAGGGTTAGCGTCAGGACGACTAGGGTTAGCGTCAGAACGACTAAGGTTAGCGTCAGGACAACTAGGGTTAGCGTCAGGACAACTAGTGTTAGCGTCAGGACAACTAGGGTTAGCGTCAGGACAACTAGGGTTAGCGTAAGGACAACTAGGGTTAGCGTCAGGACAAATAGGGTTAGCGTCAGGACAACTAGGGTTAGCGTCAGGACAACTAGGGTTAGCGTTAGGACAACTATGGTTAGCGTCAGGACAACTAGGGTTAGCGTCAGGACAAGTAGGGTTAGCGTCAGGACAAGTAGGGTTAGCATCAGGACAACTAGGGTTAGCGTCAGGACAACTAGGGTTAGCGTCAGGACAACTAGGGTTAGCGTCAGGACAAGTAGGGTTAGCGTCAGGACAACTAGGGTTAGCATCAGGACAACTAGGGTTAGCGTCAGGACAAGTAGGGTTAGCGTCAGGACAACTAGGGTTAGCGTCAGGACAACTAGGGTTAGCGTCAGGACAACTAGGGTTAGCGTCAGGACAATTAGGGTTAGCGTCAGGACAACTAGGATTAGCGTCAGGACAACCAGGGTTAGCGTCAGGACAAGTAGGGTTAGCGTCAGGACATCTAGGGTTAGCGTCAGGGCAACTAGGGTTAGCATCAGGACAACTAGGGTTAGCGTCACGAGAACTAGGGTTAGCGTCAGGACAACTAGGGTTAGCGTCAGGACAACTAGGGTCAGCGTCAGGATAACTAGGGTAAGCGTCAGGAAAACTAGGGATAGCGTCAGGACAACTAGGGTTAGCGTCAGGACAACTAGGGTTAGCGTCAGGACAACTAGGGTTAGCGTCAGGACAAGAAGGGTTAGCGTCAGGACAACTAGGGTTAGCGTCAGGACAACTAGGGTTTGCGTCAGGACAAGTAGGGTTAGCGTCAGGACAACTAGGGTTAGCGTCAGGACAACTAGGGTTAGCGTCAGGACAAGTAGGGTTAGCGTCAGGACAACTAGGGTTAGCGTCAGGAAAACTAGGGTTAGCGTCAGGACAAGTAGGGTTAGCGTCAGGACAACTAGGGTTAGCGTCAGGACAACTAGGGTTAGCGTCAGGACAACTAGGGTTAGCGTCAGGACAACTAGGGTTGGCGTCAGGACAACTAGGGTTAGCGTCAGGACAACTAGGGTTGGCGTCAGGACAACTAGGGTTGGCGTCAGGACAACTAGGGTAGGCGTCAGGACAACTAGGGTTAGCGTCAGGACAACTAGGGTTAGCGTCAGGACAACTAGGGTTAGCGTCAGGACAACTAGGGTTAGCTTCAGGACAACTAGGGTTAGCGTCAGGACAACTAGGGTTAGCCTCAGGACAACTAGGGTTAGCGTCAGGACAACTGGGGTTAGCGTCAGGACAACTAGGGTTAGCGTCAGGACAACTAGGGTTAGCGTCAGAACAACTAGGGTTAGCGTCAGGACAACTAGGGTTAGCGTCAGGACAACTAGGGTTAGCGTCAGGACAAGTAGGGTTAGCGTCAGGACAAGTAGGGTTAGCATCAGGACAAGTAGGGTTAGCGTCAGGACAACTAGGGTTAGCGTCAGGACAAGTAGGGTTAGCGTCAGGACAACTAGGGTTAGCGTCAGGACAACTAGGGTTAGCGTCAGGACAACTAGGGTTAGAGTCAGGACAACTATGGTTAGCGTCAGGACAACTAGGGTTAGCGTCAGGACAAGTAGGGTTAGCGTCAGGACATGTAGGGTTAGCGACAGGACAACTAGAGTTAGCGTCAGGACAACTAGGGTTAGCGTCAGGACAACTAGGGTTAGCGTCAGGACAACTAGTGTTAGCGTCAGGACAAGTAGGGTTAGCGTCAGGACAAGTAGGGTTAGCGTCAGGACAACTAGGGTTAGCGTCAGGACAACTAGGGTTAGCGTCAGGACGACTAGGGTTAGCGTCAGGACGACTAGGGTTAGCATCAGGACAACTAGGGTTAGCGTCAGGACAACTAGTGTTAGCGTCAGGACAACTATTGTTAGCGTCAGGACAACTAGGGTTAGCGTCAGGACAACTAGGGTTAGCGTCAGGACAAGTAGGGTTAGCGTCAGGACAACTAGGGTTAGCGTCAGGACAAGTAGGGTTAGCGTCAGGACAACTAGGGTTAGCTTCAGCACAATTAGTGTTAGCGTCAGGACAACTAGGGTTAGCGTCAGGACAACTACGGTTAGCGTCAGGACAACTATGGTTAGCGTCAGGACAACTAGGGTTAGCGTCAGGACAAGTAGGGTTAGCGTCAGGACAAGTAGGGTTAGCATCAGGACAAGTAGGGTTAGCGTCAGGACAACTAGGGTTAGCGTCAGATCAACTAGGGTTAGCGTCAGGACAACTAGGGTTAGCGTCAGGACAACTAGGTTTAGCGTCAGGACAACTAGGGTTAGCGTCAGGACAACTAGGGTTAGCGTCAGGACAACTAGGGTTAGCGTCAGGAAAAGTAGGGTTAGCGTCAGGACAACTAGGGTTAGCGTCAGGACAACTAGGGTTAGCGTCAGGACAACTAGGGTTAGCGTCAGGACAAGTAGGGTTAGCGTCAGGACAACTAGGGTTAGCGCCATTACAACTAGGGTTAGCGTCAGGACAACTAGGGTTAGCGTCAGGACAAGTAGGGTTAGCGTCAGGACAACTAGGGTTAGCGTCAGGGCAACTAGGGTTAGCGTCAGGACAAGTAGGGTTAGCGTCAGGACAACTAGGGTTAGCGTCAGGACAACTAGGGTTAGCGTCAGGACAAGTAGGGTTAGCGTCAGGACAACTAGGGTTAGCGTCAGGACAACTAGGGTTAGCGTCAGGACAACTAGGGTTAGCGTCAGGACAATTAGTGTTAGCGTCAGGACAACTAGGGTTAGCGTCAGGACAACTAGGGTTAGCATCAGGACAACTAGGGTTAGCGTCAGGACAACTATGGTTAGCGTCAGGACAACTAGGGTTAGCGTCAGGACAAGTAGGGTTAGCGTCAGGACAAGTAGGGTTAGCGTCAGGACAACTAGGGTTAGCGTCAGGACAACTAGGGTTAGCGTCAGGACAACTAGGGTTAGCGTCAGGACAAGTAGGGTTAGCGTCAGGACAACTAGGGTTAGCATCAGGAAAACTAGGGTTAGCGTCAGGACAAGTAGAGTTAGCATCAGGACAACTAGGGTTAGCGTCAGGACAACTAGGGTTAGCGTCAGGACAACTAGGGTTAGCGTCAGGGCAACTAGGGTTAGCGTCAGGACAAGTAGGGTTAGCGTCAGGACAACTAGGGTTAGCGTCAGGACAACTAGGGTTAACGTCAGGACAAGTAGGGTTAGCGTCAGGACAACTAGGGTTAGCGTCAGGACAACTAGGGTTAGCGTCAGGACAACTAGGGTTAGCGTCAGGGCAACTAGGGTTAGCGTCAGGACAATTAGTGTTAGCGTCAGGACAACTAGGGTTAGCGTCAGGACAACTAGGGTTAGCGTCAGGACAACTAGGGTTAGCGTCAGGACAACTATGGTTAGCGTCAGGACAACTAGGGTTAGCGTCAGGACAAGTAGGGTTAGCGTCAGGACAAGTAGGGTTAGCATCAGGACAACTAGGGTTAGCGTCAGGACAACTAGGGTTAGCGTCAGGACAACTAGGGTTAGCGTCAGGACAATTAGTGTTAGCGTCAGGACAACTAGGGTTAGCGTCAGGACAACTAGGGTTAGCGTCAGGACAATTAGGGTTAGCGTCAGGACAACTATGGTTAGCGTCAGGACAACTAGGGTTAGCGTCAGGACAAGTAGGGTTAGCGTCAGGACAAGTAGGGTTAGCATCAGGACAACTAGGGTTAGCGTCAGGACAACTAGGGTTAGCATCAGGACAACTAGGGTTAGCGTCAGGACAAGTAGGGTTAGCGTCAGGACAAGTAGGGTTAGCGTCAGGACAACTAGGGTTAGCGTCAGGACAACTAGGGTTAGCGTCAGGACAATTAGTGTTAGCGTCAGGACAACTAGGGTTAGCATCAGGACAACTAGGGTTAGCGTCAGGACAAGTAGGGTTAGCGTCAGGACAAGTAGGGTTAGCATCAGGACAACTAGGGTTAGCGTCAGGACAACTAGGGTTAGCATCAGGACAACTAGGGTTAGCGTCAGGACAAGTAGGGTTAGCGTCAGGACAACTAGGGTTAGCGTCAGGACAACTAGGGTTAGCGTCAGGACAAGTAGGGTTAGCGTCAGGACAACTAGGGTTAGCGTCAGGACAACTAGGGTTAGCGTCAGGACAAGTAGGGTTAGCGTCAGGACAACTAGGGTTAGCGTCAGGGCAACTAGGGTTAGCGTCAGGACAAGTAGGGTTAGCGTCAGGACAACTAGGATTAGCGTCAGGACAACTAGGGTTAGCGTCAGGACAACTAGGGGTAGCGTCAGGACAATTAGTGTTAGCGTCAGGACAACTAGGGTTAGCGTCAGGACAACTAGGGTTAGCGTCAGGACAAGTAGGGTTAGCGTCAGGACAACTAGGGTTAGCGTCAGGACAACTAGGGTTAGCGTCAGGACAAGTAGGGTTAGCGTCAGGACAACTAGGGTTAGCGTCAGGACAACTAGGGTTAGCGTCAGGACAAGTAGGGTTAGCGTCAGGACAACTAGGGTTAGCGTCAGGGCAACTAGGGTTAGCGTCAGGACAAGTAGGGTTAGCGTCAGGACAACTAGGGTTAGCGTCAGGACAACTAGGGTTAGCGTAAGGACAAGTAGAGTTAGCGTCAGGACAACTAGGGTTAGCGTCAGGACAACTAGGGTTAGCGTCAGGACAACTAGGGTTAGCGTCAGGGCAACTAGGGTTAGCGTCAGGACAAGTAGGGTTAGCGTCAGGACAACTAGGGTTAGCGTCAGGACAACTAGGGTTAACGTCAGGACAAGTAGGGTTAGCGTCAGGACAACTAGGGTTAGCGTCAGGACAACTAGGGTTAGCGTCAGGACAAGTAGGGTTAGCGTCAGGACAACTAGGGTTAGCGTCAGGGCAACTAGGGTTAGCGTCAGGACAAGTAGGGTTAGCGTCAGGACAACTAGGGTTAGCGTCAGGACAACTAGGGTTAGCGTAAGGACAAGTAGAGGTAGCGTCAGGACAACTAGGGTTAGCGTCAGGACAACTAGGGTTAGCGTCAGGACAACTAGGGTTAGCGTCAGGGCAACTAGGGTTAGCGTCAGGACAAGTAGGGTTAGCGTCAGGACAACTAGGGTTAGCGTCAGGACAACTAGGGTTAACGTCAGGACAAGTAGGGTTAGCGTCAGGACAACTAGGGTTAGCGTCAGGACAACTAGGGTTAGCGTCAGGACAAGTAGGGTTAGCGTCAGGACAACTAGGGTTAGCGTCAGGGCAACTAGGGTTAGCGTCAGGACAAGTAGGGTTAGCGTCAGGACAACTAGGGTTAGCGTCAGGACAACTAGGGTTAGCGTCAGGACAAGTAGGGTTAGCATCAGGACAACTAGGGTTAGCGTCAGGACAACTAGGGTTAGCGTCAGGACAACTAGGGTTAGCGTCAGGACAATTAGTGTTAGCGTCAGGACAACTAGGGTTAGCGTCAGGACAACTAGGGTTAGCGTCAGGAAAACTTTGGTTAGCGTCAGGACAACTAGGGTTAGCGTCAGGACAAGTAGGGTTAGCGTCAGGACAAGTAGGGTTAGCGTCAGGACAACTAGGTTTAGCGTCAGGACAACTAGGGTTAGTGTCAGGACAACTAGGGTTAGCATCAGGACAACTAGGGTTAGCGTCAGGACAACTAGGGTTAGAGTCAGGACAACTAGGGTTAGCGCCAGGACAACTAGGGTTAGCGCCAGGACAACTAGGGTTAGCGCCATTACAACTAGGGTTAGCGCCAGGACAACTAGGGTTAGCGTCAGGACAAGTAGTGTTAGCGTCAGGACAACTAGGGTTAGCGTCAGGACAACTAGGGTTAGCGTCAGGACAACTAGGGTTAGCGTCAGGACAAGTAGGGTTAGCGTCAGGACAACTAGGGTTAGCGTCAGGACAACTAGGGTTAGCGTCAGGACAACTAGGGTTAGCGTCAGGACAATTAGTGTTAGCGTCAGGACAACTAGGGTTAGCGTCAGGACAACTAGGGTTAGCATCAGGACAACTAGGGTTAGCGTCAGGACAACTATGGTTAGCGTCAGGACAACTAGGGTTAGCGTCAGGACAAGTAGGGTTAGCGTCAGGACAAGTAGGGTTAGCGTCAGGACAACTAGGGTTAGCGTCAGGACAACTAGGGTTAGCGTCAGGACAACTAGGGTTAGCGTCAGGACAAGTAGGGTTAGCGTCAGGACAACTAGGGTTAGCATCAGGAAAACTAGGGTTAGCGTCAGGACAAGTAGAGTTAGCATCAGGACAACTAGGGTTAGCGTCAGGACAACTAGGGTTAGCGTCAGGACAACTAGGGTTAGCGTCAGGGCAACTAGGGTTAGCGTCAGGACAAGTAGGGTTAGCGTCAGGACAACTAGGGTTAGCGTCAGGACAACTAGGGTTAACGTCAGGACAAGTAGGGTTAGCGTCAGGACAACTAGGGTTAGCGTCAGGACAACTAGGGTTAGCGTCAGGACAACTAGGGTTAGCGTCAGGGCAACTAGGGTTAGCGTCAGGACAATTAGTGTTAGCGTCAGGACAACTAGGGTTAGCGTCAGGACAACTAGGGTTAGCGTCAGGACAACTAGGGTTAGCGTCAGGACAACTATGGTTAGCGTCAGGACAACTAGGGTTAGCGTCAGGACAAGTAGGGTTAGCGTCAGGACAAGTAGGGTTAGCATCAGGACAACTAGGGTTAGCGTCAGGACAACTAGGGTTAGCGTCAGGACAACTAGGGTTAGCGTCAGGACAATTAGTGTTAGCGTCAGGACAACTAGGGTTAGCGTCAGGACAACTAGGGTTAGCGTCAGGACAACTAGGGTTAGCGTCAGGACAACTATGGTTAGCGTCAGGACAACTAGGGTTAGCGTCAGGACAAGTAGGGTTAGCGTCAGGACAAGTAGGGTTAGCATCAGGACAACTAGGGTTAGCGTCAGGACAACTAGGGTTAGCATCAGGACAACTAGGGTTAGCGTCAGGACAAGTAGGGTTAGCGTCAGGACAAGTAGGGTTAGCGTCAGGACAACTAGGGTTAGCGTCAGGACAACTAGGGTTAGCGTCAGGACAATTAGTGTTAGCGTCAGGACAACTAGGGTTAGCATCAGGACAACTAGGGTTAGCGTCAGGACAAGTAGGGTTAGCGTCAGGACAAGTAGGGTTAGCATCAGGACAACTAGGGTTAGCGTCAGGACAACTAGGGTTAGCATCAGGACAACTAGGGTTAGCGTCAGGACAAGTAGGGTTAGCGTCAGGACAACTAGGGTTAGCGTCAGGACAACTAGGGTTAGCGTCAGGACAAGTAGGGTTAGCGTCAGGACAACTAGGGTTAGCGTCAGGACAACTAGGGTTAGCGTCAGGACAAGTAGGGTTAGCGTCAGGACAACTAGGGTTAGCGTCAGGGCAACTAGGGTTAGCGTCAGGACAAGTAGGGTTAGCGTCAGGACAACTAGGATTAGCGTCAGGACAACTAGGGTTAGCGTCAGGACAACTAGGGGTAGCGTCAGGACAATTAGTGTTAGCGTCAGGACAACTAGGGTTAGCGTCAGGACAACTAGGGTTAGCGTCAGGACAAGTAGGGTTAGCGTCAGGACAACTAGGGTTAGCGTCAGGACAACTAGGGTTAGCGTCAGGACAAGTAGGGTTAGCGTCAGGACAACTAGGGTTAGCGTCAGGACAACTAGGGTTAGCGTCAGGACAAGTAGGGTTAGCGTCAGGACAACTAGGGTTAGCGTCAGGGCAACTAGGGTTAGCGTCAGGACAAGTAGGGTTAGCGTCAGGACAACTAGGGTTAGCGTCAGGACAACTAGGGTTAGCGTAAGGACAAGTAGAGTTAGCGTCAGGACAACTAGGGTTAGCGTCAGGACAACTAGGGTTAGCGTCAGGACAACTAGGGTTAGCGTCAGGGCAACTAGGGTTAGCGTCAGGACAAGTAGGGTTAGCATCAGGACAACTAGGGTTAGCGTCAGGACAACTAGGGTTAACGTCAGGACAAGTAGGGTTAGCGTCAGGACAACTAGGGTTAGCGTCAGGATAACTAGGGATAGCGTCAGTACAAGTAGGGTTAGCGTCAGGACAACTAGGGTTAGCGTCAGGACAACTAGGGTTAGCGTCAGGACAACTAGGGTTAGCGTCAGGACAAGTAGGGTTAGCGTCAGGACAACTAGGGTTAGCGTCAGGACAACTAGGGTTAGCGTCAGGACAAGAAGGGTTAGCGTCAGGACAACTAGGGTTAGCGTCAGGACAAGTAGGGTTAGCGTCAGGACAAGTAGGGTTAGCGTCAGGACAACTAGGCTTAGCGTCAGGACAAGTAGGGTTAGCGTCAGGACAACTAGGGTTAGCGTCAGGACAACTAGGGTTAGGGTCAGGACAACTAGGGTTAGCGTAAGGACAACTAGGGTTAGCGTCAGGACAAGTAGGGTTAGCGTCAGGACAACTAGGGTTAGCGTCAGGACAACTAGGGTTAGCGTCAGGACAACAAGGCGTAGCATCAGGACAAGTAGGGTTAGCGTCAGGACAAATAGGGTTAGCGTCAGGACAAGTAGGGTTAGCGTCAGGACAACTAGGGTTAGCGTCAGGACAACTAGGGTTAGAGTCAGGACAACTAGGGTTAGCGTCAGGACAAGTAGGGTTAGCGTCAGGACAAGTAGGGTTAGCGTCAGGACAACTAGGGTTAGCGTCAGGACAAGTAGGGTTAGCGTCAGGACAACTAGGGTTAGCGTCAGGACAACTAGGGTTAGCGTCAGGACAACTAGGGTTAGCATCAGGACAAGTAGGGTTAGCATCAGGACAACTAGGGTTAGCGTCAGGACAACTAGGGTTAGGGTCAGGACAAGTAGGGTTAGCGTCAGGACAACTAGGGTTAGCGTCAGGACAACTAGGGTTAGCGTCAGGACAACTAGGGTTAGCGTCAGGACAACTAGGGTTAGCGTCAGGACAAGTAGGGATAGCGTCAGTACAAGTAGGGTTAGCGTCAGGACAACTAGGGTTAGCGTCAGGACAACTAGGGTTAGCGTCAGGACAAGTAGGGTTAGCGTCAGGACAACTAGGGTTAGCGTCAGGACAAGTAGGGTTAGCGTCAGGACAACTAGGGTTAGCGTCAGGACAACTAGGGTTAGCGTCAGGACAACTAGGGTTAGCATCAGGACAAGTAGGGTTAGCGTCAGGACAACTAGGGTTAGCGTCAGGACAACTAGGGTTAGCGTCAGGACAAGTAGGGTTAGCGTCAGGACAACTAGGGTTAGCGTCAGGACAACTAGGGTTAGCGTCAAGACAACTAGGGTTAGCGTCAGGATAACTAGGGATAGCGTCAGTACAAGTAGGGTTAGCGTCAGGACAACTAGGGTTAGCGTCAGGACAACTAGGGTTAGCGTCAGGACAACTAGGGTTAGCGTCAGGACAAGTAGGGTTAGCGTCAGGACAACTAGGGTTAGCGTCAGGACAACTAGGGTTAGCGTCAGGACAAGAAGGGTTAGCGTCAGGACAACTAGGGTTAGCGTCAGGACAAGTAGGGTTAGCGTCAGGACAAGTAGGGTTAGCGTCAGGACAACTAGGCTTAGCGTCAGGACAAGTAGGGTTAGCGTCAGGACAACTAGGGTTAGCGTCAGGACAACTAGGGTTAGGGTCAGGACAACTAGGGTTAGCGTAAGGACAACTAGGGTTAGCGTCAGGACAACTAGGGTTAGCGTCAGGACAACTAGGGTTAGCGTCAGGACAACCAGGGTTAGCGTCAGGACAAGTAGGGTTAGCGTCAGGACATCTAGGGTTAGCGTCAGGACAACTAGGGTTAGCATCAGGACAACTAGGGTTAGCGTCAGGACAAGTAGGGTTAGCATCAGGACAACTAGGGTTAGCGTCAGGACAAGTAGGGTTAGCATCAGGACAACTAGGGTTAGCGTCAGGACAACTAGGGTTAGCGTCAGGACAACTAGGGTTAGCGTCAGGACAACTAGGGTTAGCGTCAGGACAAGTAGGGTTAGCGTCAGGACAACTAGGGTTAGCGTCAGGACAACTAGGGTTAGCGTCAGGACAACTAGGGTTAGCGTCAGGACAAGTAGGGTTAGCGTCAGGACAACTAGGGTTAGCGTCAGGACAACTAGGGTTAGCGTCAGGACAAGTAGGGTTAGCGTCAGGACAACTAGGGTTAGCGTCAGGACAACTAGGGTTAGCATCAGGACAACTAGGGTTAGCGTCAGGACAACTAGGGTTAGCGTCAGGACAACTAGGGTTAGCGTCAGGACAACTAGGGTTAGCGTCAGGACAAGTAGGGTTAGCGTCAGGACAACTAGGGTTAGCGTCAGGACAACTAGGGTTAGCGTCAGGACCATTAGCGTTAGCGTCAGGACAACTAGGGTTAGCGTCAGGACAACTAGGGTTAGCGTCAGGACAAGTAGGGTTAGCGTCAGGACAACTAGGGTTAGCGTCAGGACAAGTAGGGTTAGCGTCAGGACAAGTAGGGTTAGCGTCAGGACAACTAGGGTTAGCATCAGGACAACTAGGGTTAGCGTCAGGACAACTAGGGTTAGTGTCAGGACAACTAGGGATAGCGTCATGACAAGTAGGGTTAGCGTCAGGACAACTAGGGTTAGCGTCAGGACAACTAGGGATAGCGTCAGGACAAGTAGGGTTAGCGTCAGGACAACTAGGGTTAGCGTCAGGACAACTAGGGTTAGCGTCAGGACAACTAGGGTTAGCGTCAGGACAAGTAGGGTTAGCGTCAGGACAACTAGGGTTAGCGTCAGGACAAGTAGGGTTAGCGTCAGGACAACTAGGGTTAGCGTCAGGACAACTAGGGTTAGCGTCAGGACAACTAGGGTTAGTGTCAGGACAACTAGGGATAGCGTCAGGACAAGTAGGGTTAGCGTCAGGACAACTAGGGTTAGCGTCAGGACATCTAGGGATAGCGTCAGGACAAGTAGGGTTAGCGTCAGGACAACTAGGGTTAGCGTCAGGACAACTAGGGTTAGAGTCAGGACAACTAGGGTTAGCGTCAGGACAAGTAGGGTTAGCGTCAGGACAAGTAGGGTTAGCGTCAGGACAACTAGGGTTAGCGTCAGGACAACTAGGGTTAGCTTCAGGACAACTAGGGTTAGAGTCAGGACAACTAGGGTTAGCGTCAGGACAACTAGGGTTAGCATCAGGACAAGTAGGGTTAGCATCAGGACAACTAGGGTTAGCGTCAGGACAACTAGGGTTAGGGTCAGGACAAGTAGGGTTAGCGTCAGGACAACTAGGGTTAGCGTCAGGACAACTAGGGTTAGCGTCAGGACAACTAGGGTTAGCGTCAGGACAACTAGGGTTAGCATCAGGACAACTAGGGTTAGCGTCAGGACAACTAGGGATAGCGTCAGTACAAGTAGGGTTAGCGTCAGGACAACTAGGGTTAGCGTCAGGACAACTAGGGTTAGCGTCAGGACAAGTAGGGTTAGCGTCAGGACAACTAGGGTTAGCGTCAGGACAAGTAGGGTTAGCGTCAGGACAACTAGGGTTAGCGTCAGGACAACTAGGGTTAGCGTCAGGACAACTAGGGTTAGCATCAGGACAAGTAGGGTTAGCGTCAGGACAACTAGGGTTAGCATCAGGACAACTAGGGTTAGCGTCAGGACAAGTAGGGTTAGCGTCAGGACAACTAGGGTTAGCGTCAGGACAACTAGGGTTAGCGTCAGGATAACTAGGGATAGCGTCAGTACAAGTAGGGTTAGCGTCAGGACAACTAGGGTTAGCGTCAGGACAACTAGGGTTAGCGTCAGGACAACTAGGGTTAGCGTCAGGACAAGTAGGGTTAGCGTCAGGACAACTAGGGTTAGCGTCAGAACAACTAGGGTTAGCGTCAGGACAACTAGGGTTAGCGTCAGGACAACTAGGGTTAGCGTCAGGACAAGTAGGGTTAGCGTCAGGACAACTAGGGTTAGCGTCAGGACAACTAGGGTTAGCGTCAGGACCATTAGCGTTAGCGTCAGGACAACTAGGGTTAGCGTCAGGACAACTAGGGTTAGCGTCAGGACAAGTAGGGTTAGCGTCAGGACAACTAGGGTTAGCGTCAGGACAAGTAGGGTTAGCGTCAGGACAACTAGGGTTAGCGTCAGGACAACTAGGGTTAGCGTCAGGACAACTAGGGTTAGCGTCAGGACAACTAGGGTTAGTGTCAGGACAACTAGGGATAGCGTCATGACAAGTAGGGTTAGCGTCAGGACAACTAGGGTTAGGGTCAGGACAAGTAGGGTTAGCGTCAGGACAACTAGGGTTAGCGTCAGGACAACTAGGGTTAGCGTCAGGACAACTAGGGTTAGCGTCAGGACAACTAGGGTTAGCATCAGGACAACTAGGGTTAGCGTCAGGACAACTAGGGATAGCGTCAGTACAAGTAGGGTTAGCGTCAGGACAACTAGGGTTAGCGTCAGGACAACTAGGGTTAGCGTCAGGACAAGTAGGGTTAGCGTCAGGACAACTAGGGTTAGCGTCAGGACAAGTAGGGTTAGCGTCAGGACAACTAGGGTTAGCGTCAGGACAACTAGGGTTAGCGTCAGGACAACTAGGGTTAGCATCAGGACAAGTAGGGTTAGCGTCAGGACAACTAGGGTTAGCGTCAGGACAACTAGGGTTAGCGTCAGGACAAGTAGGGTTAGCGTCAGGACAACTAGGGTTAGCGTCAGGACAACTAGGGTTAGCGTCAGGATAACTAGGGATAGCGTCAGTACAAGTAGGGTTAGCGTCAGGACAACTAGGGTTAGCGTCAGGACAACTAGGGTTAGCGTCAGGACAAGTAGGGTTAGCGTCAGGACAACTAGGGTTAGCGTCAGAACAACTAGGGTTAGCGTCAGGACAACTAGGGTTAGCGTCAGGACAAGTAGGGTTAGCGTCAGGACAACTAGGGTTAGCGTCAGGACAACTAGGGTTAGCGTCAGGACCATTAGCGTTAGCGTCAGGACAACTAGGGATAGCGTCATGACAAGTAGGGTTAGCGTCAGGACAACTAGGGTTAGCGTCAGGACAACTAGGGATAGCGTCAGGACAAGTAGGGTTAGCGTCAGGACAACTAGGGTTAGCGTCAGGACAACTAGGGTTAGCGTCAGGACAACTAGGGTTAGCGTCAGGACAAGTAGGGTTAGCGTCAGGACAACTAGGGTTAGCGTCAGGACAAGTAGGGTTAGCGTCAGGACAACTAGGGTTAGCGTCAGGACAACTAGGGTTAGCGTCAGGACAACTAGGGTTAGTGTCAGGACAACTAGGGATAGCGTCAGGACAAGTAGGGTTAGCGTCAGGACAACTAGGGTTAGCGTCAGGACATCTAGGGATAGCGTCAGGACAAGTAGGGTTAGCTTCAGGACAAGTAGGGTTAGCATCAGGACAACTAGGGTTAGCGTCAGGACAACTAGGGTTAGAGTCAGGACAACTAGGGTTAGCGTCAGGACAAGTAGGGTTAGCGTCAGGACAAGTAGGGTTAGCGTCAGGACAACTAGGGTTAGCGTCAGGACAAGTAGGGTTAGCTTCAGGACAACTAGCGTTAGCGTCAGGACAACTAGGGTTAGCGTCAGGACAACTAGGGTTAGCATCAGGACAAGTAGGGTTAGCATCAGGACAACTAGGGTTAGCGTCAGGACAACTAGGGTTAGGGTCAGGACAAGTAGGGTTAGCGTCAGGACAACTAGGGTTAGCGTCAGGACAACTAGGGTTAGCGTCAGGACAACTAGGGTTAGCGTCAGGACAACTAGGGTTAGCATCAGGACAACTAGGGTTAGCGTCAGGACAACTAGGGATAGCGTCAGTACAAGTAGGGTTAGCGTCAGGACAACTAGGGTTAGCGTCAGGACAACTAGGGTTAGCGTCAGGACAAGTAGGGTTAGCGTCAGGACAACTAGGGTTAGCGTCAGGACAAGTAGGGTTAGCGTCAGGACAACTAGGGTTAGCGTCAGGACAACTAGGGTTAGCGTCAGGACAACTAGGGTTAGCATCAGGACAAGTAGGGTTAGCGTCAGGACAACTAGGGTTAGCGTCAGGACAAGTAGGGTTAGCGTCAGGACAACTAGGGTTAGCGTCAGGACAACTAGGGTTAGCGTCAGGACAAGTAGGGTTAGCATCAGGACAACTAGGGTTAGCGTCAGGACAACTAGGGTTAGCGTCAGGACAACTAGGGTTAGCATCAGGACAACTAGGGTTAGCGTCAGGACAAGTAGGGTTAGCGTCAGGACAACTAGGGTTAGCGTCAGAACAACTAGGGTTAGCGTCAGGACAAGAAGGGTTAGCGTCAGGACAACTAGGGTTAGCGTCAGGACAAGTAGGGTTAGCGTCAGGACAAGTAGGGTTAGCGTCAGGACAACTAGGCTTAGCGTCAGGACAAGTAGGGTTAGCGTCAGGACAACTAGGGTTAGCGTCAGGACAACTAGGGTTAGGGTCAGGACAACTAGGGTTAGCGTAAGGACAACTAGGGTTAGCGTCAGGACAACTAGGGTTAGCGTCAGGACAACTAGGGTTAGCGTCAGGACAACCAGGGTTAGCGTCAGGACAAGTAGGGTTAGCGTCAGGACATCTAGGGTTAGCGTCAGGACAACTAGGGTTAGCATCAGGACAACTAGGGTTAGCGTCAGGACAAGTAGGGTTAGCATCAGGACAACTAGGGTTAGCGTCAGGACAACTAGGGTTAGCGTCAGGACAACTAGGGTTAGCGTCAGGACAACTAGGGTTAGCGTCAGGACAAGTAGGGTTAGCGTCAGGACAACTAGGGTTAGCGTCAGGACAACTAGGGATAGCGTCAGGACAAGTAGGGTTAGCGTCAGGACAACTAGGGTTAGCGTCAGGACAAGTAGGGTTAGCGTCAGGACAACTAGGGTTAGCGTCAGGACAACTAGGGTTAGCGTCAGGACAACTAGGGTTAGCGTCAGGACAACTAGGGTTAGCGTCAGGACAACTAGGGTTAGCGTCAGGACAACTAGGGTTAGCGTCAGGACAACTAGGGTTAGCGTCAGGACAAGTAGGGTTAGCGTCAGGACAACTAGGGTTAGCGTCAGGACAACTAGGGTTAGCGTCAGGACAAGTAGGGTTAGCGTCAGGACAAGTAGGGTTAGCGTCAGGACAACTAGGGTTAGCGTCAGGACAACTAGGGTTAGCGTCAGGACAACTAGGTTTAGCGTCAGGACAACTAGGGTTAGCGTCAGGACAACTAGGGTTAGCGTCAGGACAACTAGGGTTAGCGTCAGGACAAGTAGGGTTAGCGTCAGGACAACTAGGGTTAGCGTCAGGACAACTAGGGTTAGCGTCAGGACCATTAGCGTTAGCGTCAGGACAACTAGGGTTAGCGTCAGGACAACTAGGGTTAGCGTCAGGACAACTAGGGTTAGCGTCAGGACAAGTAGGGTTAGCGTCAGGACAACTAGGGTTAGCGTCAGGACAACTAGGGTTAGCGTCAGGACAAGTAGGGTTAGCGTCAGGACAAGTAGGGTTAGCGTCAGGACAACTAGGGTTAGCGTCAGGACAACTAGGGTTAGCATCAGGACAACTAGGTTTAGCGTCAGGACAACTAGGGTTAGCGTCAGGACAACTAGGGTTAGCGTCAGGACAACTAGGGTTAGCGTCAGGACAAGTAGGGTTAGCGTCAGGACAACTAGGGTTAGCGTCAGGACAACTAGGGTTAGCGTCAGGACCATTAGCGTTAGCGTCAGGACAACTAGGGTTAGCGTCAGGACAACTAGGGTTAGCGTCAGGACAAGTAGGGTTAGCGTCAGGACAACTAGGGTTAGCGTCAGGACAACTAGGGTTAGCATCAGGACAACTAGGGTTAGCGTCAGGACAACTAGGGATAGCGTCAGTACAAGTAGGGTTAGCGTCAGGACAACTAGGGTTAGCGTCAGGACAACTAGGGTTAGCGTCAGGACAAGTAGGGTTAGCGTCAGGACAACTAGGGTTAGCGTCAGGACAAGTAGGGTTAGCGTCAGGACAAGTAGGGTTAGCGTCAGGACAACTAGGGTTAGCGTCAGGACAAGTAGGGTTAGCGTCAGGACAAGTAGGGTTAGCGTCAGGACAACTAGGCTTAGCGTCAGGACAAGTAGGGTTAGCGTCAGGACAACTAGGGTTAGCGTCAGGACAACTAGGGTTAGGGTCAGGACAACTAGGGTTAGCGTAAGGACAACTAGGGTTAGCGTCAGGACAACTAGGGTTAGCGTCAGGACAACTAGGGTTAGCGTCAGGACAACCAGGGTTAGCGTCAGGACAAGTAGGGTTAGCGTCAGGACATCTAGGGTTAGCGTCAGGACAACTAGGGTTAGCATCAGGACAACTAGGGTTAGCGTCAGGACAAGTAGGGTTAGCATCAGGACAACTAGGGTTAGCGTCAGGACAACTAGGGTTAGCGTCAGGACAACTAGGGTTAGCGTCAGGACAACTAGGGTTAGCGTCAGGACAAGTAGGGTTAGCGTCAGGACAACTAGGGTTAGCGTCAGGACAACTAGGGATAGCGTCAGGACAAGTAGGGTTAGCGTCAGGACAACTAGGGTTAGCGTCAGGACAAGTAGGGTTAGCGTCAGGACAACTAGGGTTAGCGTCAGGACAACTAGGGTTAGCGTCAGGACAACTAGGGTTAGCGTCAGGACAACTAGGGTTAGCGTCAGGACAACTAGGGTTAGCGTCAGGACAACTAGGGTTAGCGTCAGGACAACTAGGGTTAGCGTCAGGACAAGTAGGGTTAGCGTCAGGACAACTAGGGTTAGCGTCAGGACAACTAGGGTTAGCGTCAGGACAAGTAGGGTTAGCGTCAGGACAAGTAGGGTTAGCGTCAGGACAACTAGGGTTAGCGTCAGGACAACTAGGGTTAGCGTCAGGACAACTAGGTTTAGCGTCAGGACAACTAGGGTTAGCGTCAGGACAACTAGGGTTAGCGTCAGGACAACTAGGGTTAGCGTCAGGACAAGTAGGGTTAGCGTCAGGACAACTAGGGTTAGCGTCAGGACAACTAGGGTTAGCGTCAGGACCATTAGCGTTAGCGTCAGGACAACTAGGGTTAGCGTCAGGACAACTAGGGTTAGCGTCAGGACAACTAGGGTTAGCGTCAGGACAAGTAGGGTTAGCGTCAGGACAACTAGGGTTAGCGTCAGGACAACTAGGGTTAGCGTCAGGACAAGTAGGGTTAGCGTCAGGACAAGTAGGGTTAGCGTCAGGACAACTAGGGTTAGCGTCAGGACAACTAGGGTTAGCATCAGGACAACTAGGTTTAGCGTCAGGACAACTAGGGTTAGCGTCAGGACAACTAGGGTTAGCGTCAGGACAACTAGGGTTAGCGTCAGGACAAGTAGGGTTAGCGTCAGGACAACTAGGGTTAGCGTCAGGACAACTAGGGTTAGCGTCAGGACCATTAGCGTTAGCGTCAGGACAACTAGGGTTAGCGTCAGGACAACTAGGGTTAGCGTCAGGACAAGTAGGGTTAGCGTCAGGACAACTAGGGTTAGCGTCAGGACAACTAGGGTTAGCATCAGGACAACTAGGGTTAGCGTCAGGACAACTAGGGATAGCGTCAGTACAAGTAGGGTTAGCGTCAGGACAACTAGGGTTAGCGTCAGGACAACTAGGGTTAGCGTCAGGACAAGTAGGGTTAGCGTCAGGACAACTAGGGTTAGCGTCAGGACAAGTAGGGTTAGCGTCAGGACAACTAGGGTTAGCGTCAGGACAACTAGGGTTAGCGTCAGGACAACTAGGGTTAGCATCAGGACAAGTAGGGTTAGCGTCAGGACAACTAGGGTTAGCGTCAGGACAACTAGGGTTAGCGTCAGGACAAGTAGGGTTAGCGTCAGGACAACTAGGGTTAGCGTCAGGACAACTAGGGTTAGCGTCAGGACAACTAGGGTTAGCGTCAGGATAACTAGGGATAGCGTCAGTACAAGTAGGGTTAGCGTCAGGACAACTAGGGTTAGCGTCAGGACAACTAGGGTTAGCATCAGGACAACTAGGGTTAGCGTCAGGACAAGTAGGGTTAGCGTCAGGACAACTAGGGTTGGCGTCAGGACAACTAGGGTTAGCGTCAGGACAAGTAGGGTTAGCATCAGGACAACTAGGGTTAGCGTCAGGATAACTAGGGTTAGCGTCAGGACAACTAGGGTTAGCGTCAGGACAAGTAGGGTTAGCTTCAGGACAAGTAGGGTTAGCGTCAGGACATCTAGGCTTAGCGTCAGGACAAGTAGGGTTAGCGTCAGGACAACTAGGGTTAGCGTCAGGACAACTAGGGTTAGGGTCAGGACAACTAGGGTTAGCGTCAGGACAACTAGGGTTAGCGTCAGGACAACTAGGGTTAGCGTCAGGACAACTAGGGTTAGCGTCAGGACAACTAGGGTTAGCGTCAGGACAACCAGGGTTAGCGTCAGGACAAGTAGGGTTAGCGTCAGGACATCTAGGGTTAGCGTCAGGACAACTAGGGTTAGCATCAGGACAACTAGGGTTAGCGTCAGGACAACTAGGGTTAGCGTCAGGACATGTAGGGTTAGCGTCAGGACAACTAGGGTTAGCGTCAGGACAACTAGGGTTAGCGTCAGGACAACTAGGGTTAGCGTCAGGACAAGTAGGGTTAGCGTCAGGACAAGTAGGGGTAGCGTCAGGACAACTAGGGTTAGCGTCAGGACAAGTAGGGTTAGCGTCAGGACAAGTAGGGTTAGCGTCAGGACAACTAGGGTTAGCGTCAGGACAAGTAGGGTTAGCGTCAGGACAACTAGGGTTAGCGTCAGGACAAGTAGGGTTAGCGTCAGGACAAGTAGGGTTAGCGTCAGGACAACTAGGGTTAGCGTCAGGACAAGTAGGGTTAGCGTCAGGACAAGTAGGGTTAGCGTCAGGACAACTAGGGTTAGCGTCAGGACAACTAGGGTTAGCGTCAGGACAAGTAGGGTTAGCGTCAGGACAACTAGGGTTAGCATCAGGACAACTAGGGTTAGCGTCAGGACAAGTAGGGTTAGCGTCAGGACAACTAGGGTTAGCGTCAGGACAACTAGGGTTAGCGTCTGGACAACTAGGGATAGCGTCAGGACAAGTAGGGTTAGCGTCAGGACATCTAGGGTTAGCGTCAGGACAAGTAGGGTTAGCGTCAGGACAACTAGGTTTAGCGTCAGGACAACTAGGGTTAGCGTCAGGACAACTAGGGTAAGTGTCAGGACAACTAGGGTTAGCGTCAGGACAACTAGGGTTAGCGTCAGGACAAGTAGGGTTAGCGTCAGGACAACTAGGGTTAGCGTCAGGACAAGTAGGGTTAGCGTCAGGACAACTAGGGTTAGCGTCAGGACAAGTAGGGTTAGCGTCAGGACAACTAGGGTTAGCGTCAGGACAACTAGGGTTAGCGTCAGGACAACTAGGGTTAGCGTCAGGACAAGTAGGGTTAGCGTCAGGACAACTAGGGTTAGCGTCAGGACAAGTAGGGTTAGCGTCAGGACAACTAGGGTTAGCGTCAGGACAACTAGGGTTAGCGTCAGGACAAGTAGGGTTAGCGTCAGGACAACTAGGGTTAGCGTCAGGACATCTAGGGTTAGCGTCAGGACAAGTAGGGTTAGCGTCAGGACAACTAGGGTTAGCGTCAGGACAACTAGGGTTAGCGTCAGGACAACTAGGGTTAGCGTCAGGGCAACTAGGGTTAGCGTCAGGACAAGTATTGTTAGCGTCAGGACAACTAGGGTTAGCATCAGGACAACTAGGGTTAGCGTCAGGACAACTAGGGTTAGCGTCAGGACAACTAGGGTTAGCGTCAGGACAAGTAGGGTCAGCGTCAGGACAACTAGGGTTAGCGTCAGGACAACTAGGGTTAGCTTCAGCACAATTAGTGTTAGCGTCAGGACAACTAGGGTTAGCGTCAGGACAACTAGGGTTAGCGTCAGGACAACTAGGGTTAGAGTCAGTACAACTAGGGTTAGCGTGAGGACAACTAGGGTTAGCGTCAGGACAACTAGGGTTAGCGTCAGGACAACTAGGGTTAGCGTCAGGACAACTAGGTTTAGCGTCAGGACAACTAGGGTTAGCATCAGGACAACTAGGGTTAGCGTCAGGACAACTAGGGTTAGCGTCAGGACAACTAGGGTTAGCGTCAGGACAACTAGGGTTAGCATCAGGACAACTAGAGTTAGCGGCAGGACAAGTAGGGTTAGCGTCAGGACAAGTAGGGTTAGCGTCAGGACAAGTAGGGTTAGCGTCAGGACATCTAGGGTTAGCGTCAGGACAACTAGGGTTAGCGTCATGACAACTAGGTTTAACGTCAGGACAACTAGAGTTAGCGTCAGGACAACTAGGGTTAGCGTCAGGACAACTAGGGTTAGCGTCAGGACAAGTAGGGTTAGCGTCAGGACAACTATGGTTAGCGTCAGGACAAGTAGGGTTAGCGTCAGGACAAGTAGGGTTAGCGTCAGGACAAGTAGGGTTAGAGTCAGGACAAGTAGGGTTAGCGTCAGGACAACTAGGGTTAGAGTCAGGACAAGTAGGGTTAGCGTCAGGACAATTAGGGTTAGCGTCAGGACAACTAGGGTTAGCGTCAGGACATGTAGGGTTAGCGTCAGGACAACTAGGGTTAGCGTCAGGACAAGTAGGGTTAGCGTCAGGACAACTAGGGTTAGCATCAGGACAACTAGGGTTAGCTTCAGCACAATTAGTGTTAGCGTCAGGACAACTAGGGTTAGCGTCAGGACAACTTGGGTTAGCGTCAGGACAACTAGGGTTAGCGTCAGGACAACTAGGGTTAGCGTCAGGACAAGTATGGTTAGCGTCAGGACAAGTAGGGTTAGCGTCAGGACATGTAGGGTTAGCGTCAGGACAAGTAGGGTTAGCGTCAGGACAACTAGGGTTAGCGTCAGGACAACTAGGGTTAGCGTCAGGACAAGTAGGGTTAGCGTCAGGACAACTAGGGTTAGCGTCAGGACTACTAGGGTTAGCGTCAGGACAAGTAGGGTTAGCGTCAGGACAACTAGGGTTAGCGTCAGGACAACTAGGGTTAGCGTCAGGACAACTAGGGTTAGCGTCAGGACAACCAGGGTTAGCATCAGGACAAGTAGGGTTAGCGTCAGGACATCTAGGGTTAGCGTCAGGACAACTAGGGTTAGCGTCAGGACAAGTAGGGTTAGCGTCAGGACAACTAGGGTTAGCATCAGACAACTAGGGTTAGCGTCAGGACAAGTAGGGTTAGCGTCAGGACAACTAGGGTTAGCGTCAGGACAACTAGGGTTAGCGTCAGGACATGTAGGGTTAGCATCAGGACAACTAGGGTTAGCGTCAGGACAACTAGGGTTAGCGTCAGGACAAGTTGGGTTAGCGTCAGGACAACTAGGGTTAGCGTCAGGACAACTAGGGTTAGCGTCAGGACAACTAGGGTTAGCGTTAGGACAACTAGGGTTAGCGTCAGGACAACTAGGGTTAGCGTCAGGACAACTAGGGTTAACGTCAGGACAACTAGGGTTAGCGTCAGGACAACTAGGGTTAGCGTCAGGAGAACTAGGGTTAGCGTCAGGGCAACTAGGGTTAGCGTCAGGACAACTAGGGTTAGCGTCAGGACAAGTAGGGTTAGCGTCAGGACAACTAGGGTTAGCGTCAGGACAACTAGGGTTAGCGTCAGGACAAGTAGGGTTAGCGTCAGGACAACTAGGGTTAGCGTCAGGACAACTAGGGTTGGCGTCAGGACAACTAGGGTTAGCGTCAGGACAACTAGCGTTAGCGTCAGGACAACTAGGGTTGGCGTCAGGACAACTAGGGTTGGCGTCAGGACAACTAGGGTTAGCGTCAGGACAAGTAGGGTTGGCGTCAGGACAACTAGGGTTGGCGTCAGGACAACTAGGGTTAGCGTCAGGACAACTAGGGTTAGCGTCAGGACAAGTAGGGTTAGCGTCAGGACAACTAGGGTTAGAGTCAGGACAAGTAGGGTTAGCGTCAGGACAATTAGGGTTAGCGTCAGGACAACTAGGGTTAGCGTCAGGACATGTAGGGTTAGCGTCAGGACAACTAGGGTTAGCGTCAGGACAAGTAGGGTTAGCGTCAGGACAACTAGGGTTAGCATCAGGACAACTAGGGTTAGCTTCAGCACAATTAGTGTTAGCGTCAGGACAACTAGGGTTAGCGTCAGGACAACTTGGGTTAGCGTCAGGACAACTAGGGTTAGCGTCAGGACAACTAGGGTTAGCGTCAGGACAAGTACGGTTAGCGTCAGGACAAGTAGGGTTAGCGTCAGGACATGTAGGGTTAGCGTCAGGACAAGTAGGGTTAGCGTCAGGACAACTAGGGTTAGCGTCAGGACAACTAGGGTTAGCGTCAGGACAAGTAGGGTTAGCGTCAGGACAACTAGGGTTAGCGTCAGGACTACTAGGGTTAGCGTCAGGACAAGTAGGGTTAGCGTCAGGACAACTAGGGTTAGCGTCAGGACAACTAGGGTTAGCGTCAGGACAACTAGGGTTAGCGTCAGGACAACTAGGGTTAGCGTCAGGACAACCAGGGTTAGCATCAGGACAAGTAGGGTTAGCGTCAGGACATCTAGGGTTAGCGTCAGGACAACTAGGGTTAGCGTCAGGACAAGTAGGGTTAGCGTCAGGACAACTAGGGTTAGCATCAGACAACTAGGGTTAGCGTCAGGACAAGTAGGGTTAGCGTCAGGACAACTAGGGTTAGCGTCAGGACAACTAGGGTTAGCGTCAGGACATGTAGGGTTAGCATCAGGACAACTAGGGTTAGCGTCAGGACAACTAGGGTTAGCGTCAGGACAAGTTGGGTTAGCGTCAGGACAACTAGGGTTAGCGTCAGGACAACTAGGGTTAGCGTCAGGACAACTAGGGTTAGCGTTAGGACAACTAGGGTTAGCGTCAGGACAACTAGGGTTAGCGTCAGGACAACTAGGGTTAACGTCAGGACAACTAGGGTTAGCGTCAGGACAACTAGGGTTAGCGTCAGGAGAACTAGGGTTAGCGTCAGGGCAACTAGGGTTAGCGTCAGGACAACTAGGGTTAGCGTCAGGACAAGTAGGGTTAGCGTCAGGACAACTAGGGTTAGCGTCAGGACAACTAGGGTTAGCGTCAGGACAAGTAGGGTTAGCGTCAGGACAACTAGGGTTAGCGTCAGGACAACTAGGGTTGGCGTCAGGACAACTAGGGTTAGCGTCAGGACAACTAGCGTTAGCGTCAGGACAACTAGGGTTGGCGTCAGGACAACTAGGGTTGGCGTCAGGACAACTAGGGTTAGCGTCAGGACAACTAGGGTTAGCGTCAGGACAAGTAGGGTTGGCGTCAGGACAACTAGGGTTGGCGTCAGGACAACTAGGGTTAGCGTCAGGACAACTAGGGTTAGCGTCAGGACAAGTAGGGTTAGCGTCAGGACAACTAGGGTTAGCGTCAGGACAACTAGGGTTAGCGTCAGGACAAGTAGGGTTAGCATCAGGACAACTAGGGTTAGCATCAGGAAAACTAGGGTTAGCGTCAGGACAAGTAGAGTTAGCGTCAGGACAACTAGGGTTAGCGTCAGGACAACTAGGGTTAGCGTCAGGACAACTAGGGTTAGCGTCAGGACAAGTAGGGTTAGCGTCAGGACAACTAGGGTTAGCGTCAGGACAACTAGGGTTAGCGTCAGGACAACTAGGGTTAGCGTCAGGACAACTAGGGTTAGCGTCAGGACAACTAGGTTTAGCGTCAGGACAACTAGGGTTAGCGTCAGGACAACTAGGGTTAGCGTCAGGACAACTAGGGTTAGCGTCAGGACAACTAGGGTTAGCATCAGGACAACTAGGGTTAGCATCAGGACAACTAGAGTTAGCGTCAGGACAAGTAGGGTTAGCGTCAGGACAAGTAGGGTTAGCGTCAGGACATCTAGGGTTAGCGTCAGGACAACTAGGGTTAGCGTCAGGACAACTAGGTTTAACGTCAGGACAACTAGGGTTAGCGTCAGGACAACTAGGGTTAGCGTCAGGACAACTAGGGTTAGCGTCAGGACAAGTAGGGTTAGCGTCAGGACAACTATGATTAGCGTCAGGACAAGTAGGGTTAGCGTCAGGACAAGTAGGGTTAGCGTCAGGACAAGTAGGGTTAGCGTCAGGACAAGTAGGGTTAGCGTCAGGACAACTAGGGTTAGAGTCAGGACAAGTAGGGTTAGCGTCAGGACAACTAGGGTTAGCGTCAGGACAACTAGGGTTAGCGTCAGGACATGTAGGGTTAGCGTCAGGACAACTAGGGTTAGCGTCAGGACAACTAGGGTTAGCGTCAGGACAACTAGGGTTAGAGTCAGGACAAGTAGGGTTAGCGTCAGGACAACTAGGGTTAGCGTCAGGACAACTAGGGTTAGCGTCAGGACAACTAGGTTTAGCGTCAGGACAACTAGGGTTAGCGTCAGGACAACTAGGGTTAGCGTCAGGACAACTAGGGTTAGCGTCAGGACATGTAGGGTTAGCGTCAGGACAACTAGGGTTAGCGTCAGGACAACTAGGGTTAGCGTCAGGACAACTAGGGTTAGAGTCAGGACAAGTAGGGTTAGCGTCAGGACAACTAGGGTTAGCGTCAGGACAACTAGGTTTAGCGTCAGGACAACTAGGGTTAGCGTCAGGACAACTAGGTTTAGCATCAGGACAACTAGGGTTAGCGTCAGGACAACGAGGGTTAGCGTCAGGACAAGTAGGGTTAGCGTCAGGACAACTAGGGTTAGCGTCAGGACAACTAGGGTTAGCGTCAGGACAACTAGGGTTAGCGTCAGGACAACTCGGGTTAGCGTCAGGACAATTAGGGTTAGCGTCAGGACAACTCGGGTTAGCGTCAGGACAACTCGGGTTAGCTTCAGGACAACTCGGGTTAGCGTCAGGTCAACTCGGGTTAGCGTCAGGACAACTTGGGTTAGCGTCAGGACAACTCAGGTTAGCGTCAGGACAACTCGGGTTATCGTCAGGACAACTCGGGTTAGCGTCAGGATAACTCGGGTTAGCGTCAGGACAACTAGGGTTAGCGTCAGGACAACTAGGGTTAGCGTCAGGACAACTAGGGTTAGCGTCAGGACAACCAGGGTTAGCGTCAGGACAAGTAGGGTTAGCGTCAGGACATCTAGGGTTAGCGTCAGGACATCTAGGGTTAGCGTCAGGACAACTAGGGTTAGCGTCAGGACAACTAGGGTTAGCGTCAGGACAACTAGGGTTAGCGTCAGGACAACTAGAGTTAGTGTCAGGACAACTAGGGTTAGCATCAGGACAAGTAGGGTTAGCGTCAAGACAAGTAGGGTTAGCGTCAGGACAAGTAGGGTTAGCGTCAAGACAACTAGGGTTAGCATCAGGACAACTAGGGTTAGCGTCAGGACAAGTAGGGTTAGCGTCAGGACAAGTAGGGTTAGCGTCAGGACAACTAGGGTTAGCGTCAGGACAAGTAGGGTTAGCGTCAGGACAACTAGGGTTAGCGTCAGGACAACTATGGTTAGCGTCAGGACAAGTACGGTTAGCGTCAGGACAAGTAGGGTTAGCGTCAGGACAAGTAGGGTTAGCGTCAGGACAACTAGGGTTAGCGTCAGGACAACTCGGGTTAGCGTCAGGACAACTCGGGTTAGCGTCAGGACAACTCGGGTTAGCGTCAGGACAACTAGGGTTAGCGTCAGGACAAGTAGGGTTAGCGTCAGGACAACTAGGGTTAGCGTCAGGACAACTAGGGTTAGCGTCAGGACAAGTAGGGTTAGCGTCAGGACAACTAGGGTTAGCGTCAGGACAACTAGGGTTAGCATCAGGACAACTAGGGTTAGCGTCAGGACAACTAGGGTTAGCGTCAGGACAACTAGGGTTAGCGTCAGGACAACCAGGGTTAGCGTCAGGACAAGTAGGGTTAGCGTCAGGACATCTAGGGTTAGCGTCAGGACAACTAGGGTTAGCGTCAGGACAAGTAGGGTTAGCGTCAGGACAACTAGGGTTAGCGTCAGACAACTAGGGTTAGCGTCAGGACAAGTAGGGTGAGCGTCAGGACAACTAGGGTTAGCGTCAGGACAACTAGGGTTAGCGTCAGGACATGTAGGGTTAGCGTCAGGACAACTAGGGTTAGCGTCAGGACAACTAGGGTTAGCGTCAGGACAAGTTGGGTTAGCGTCAGGACAACTAGGGTTAGCGTCAGGACAACTAGGGTTAGCGTCAGGACAACTAGGGTTAGCGTTAGGACAACTAGGGTTAGCGTTAGGACAACTAGGGTTAGCGTCAGGACAACTAGGGTTAGCATCAGGACAACTAGGGTTAACGTCAGGACAACTAGGGTTAGCGTCAGGACAACTAGGGTTAGCGTCAGGAGAACTAGGGTTAGCGTCAGGGCAACTAGGGTTAGCGTCAGGACAACTAGGGTTAGCGTCAGGACAAGTAGGGTTAGCGTCAGGACAACTAGGGTTAGCGTCAGGACAACTAGGGTTAGCGTCAGGACAAGTAGGGTTAGCGTCAGGACAACTAGGGTTGGCGTCAGGACAACTAGGGTTAGCGTCAGGACAACTAGCGTTAGCGTCAGGACAACTAGGGTTGGCGTCAGGACAACTAGGGTTGGCGTCAGGACAACTAGGGTTGGCGTCAGGACAACTAGGGTTAGCGTCAGGACAACTAGGGTTAGCGTCAGGACAAGTAGGGTTAGCGTCAGGACAACTAGGGTTAGCGTCAGGACAACTAGGGTTAGCGTCAGAACAAGTAGGGTTAGCGTCAGGACAACTAGGGTTAGCATCAGGAAAACTAGGGTTAGCGTCAGGACAAGTAGAGTTAGCGTCAGGACAACTAGGGTTAGCGTCAGGACAACTAGGGTTAGCGTCAGGACAAGTAGGGTTAGCGTCAGGACAAGTAGGGTTAGCGTCAGGACAAGTAGGCTTAGCGTCAGGACAACTAGGGTTAGAGTCAGGACAAGTAGGGTTAGCGTCAGGACAACTAGGGTTAGCGTCAGGACAACTAGGGTTAGCGTCAGGACATGTAGGGTTAGCGTCAGGACAACTAGGGTTAGCGTCAGGACAACTAGGGTTAGAGTCAGGACAAGTAGGGTTAGCGTCAGGACAACTAGGGTTAGCGTCAGGACAACTAGGTTTAGCGTCAGGACAACTAGGGTTAGCGTCAGGACAACTAGGGTTAGCGTCAGGACAACGAGGGTTAGCGTCAGGAAAAGTAGGGTTAGCGTCAGGACAACTAGGGTTAGCGTCAGGACAACTAGGGTTAGCGTCAGGACAACTAGGGTTAGCGTCAGGACAACTAGGGTTAGCGTCAGGACAACTCGGGTTAGCGTCAGGACAATTAGGGTTAGCGTCAGGACAACTCGGGTTAGCGTCAGGACAACTCGGGTTAGCTTCAGGACAACTCGGGTTAGCGTCAGGACAATTAGGGTTAGCGTCAGGACAACTCGGGTTAGCGTCAGGACAACTAGGGTTGGCGTCAGGACAACTAGGGTTAGCGTCAGGACAACTAGCGTTAGCGTCAGGACAACTAGGGTTGGCGTCAGGACAACTAGGGTTGGCGTCAGGACAACTAGGGTTGGCGTCAGGACAACTAGGGTTAGCGTCAGGACAACTAGGGTTAGCGTCAGGACAAGTAGGGTTAGCGTCAGGACAACTAGGGTTAGCGTCAGGACAACTAGGGTTAGCGTCAGGACAACTAGGGTTAGCGTCAGGACAAGTAGGGTTAGCGTCAGGACAACTAGGGTTAGCGTCAGGACAACTAGGGTTAGCGTCAGGACAACTAGGGTTAGCGTCAGGACAAGTAGGGTTAGCGTCAGGACAACTAGGGTTAGCGTCAGGAAAACTAGGGTTAGCGTCAGGACAAGTAGAGTTAGCGTCAGGACAACTATGGTTAGCGTCAGGACAACTATGGTTAGCGTCAGGACAAGTAGGGTTAGCGTCAGGACAAGTAGGGTTAGCGTCAGGACAAGTAGGCTTAGCGTCAGGACAACTAGGGTTAGAGTCAGGACAAGTAGGGTTAGCGTCAGGACAACTAGGGTTAGCGTCAGGACAACTAGGGTTAGCGTCAGGACATGTAGGGTTAGCGTCAGGACAACTAGGGTTAGCGTCAGGACAACTAGGGTTAGAGTCAGGACAAGTAGGGTTAGCGTCAGGACAACTAGGGTTAGCGTCAGGACAACTAGGTTTAGCGTCAGGACAACTAGGGTTAGCGTCAGGACAACTAGGGTTAGCGTCAGGACAACGAGGGTTAGCGTCAGGACAAGTAGGGTTAGCGTCAGGACAACTAGGGTTAGCGTCAGGACAACTAGGGTTAGCGTCAGGACAACTAGGGTTAGCGTCAGGACAACTAGGGTTAGCGTCAGGACAACTCGGGTTAGCGTCAGGACAATTAGGGTTAGCGTCAGGACAACTCGGGTTAGCGTCAGGACAACTCGGGTTAGCTTCAGGACAACTCGGGTTAGCGTCAGGTCAACTCGGGTTAGCGTCAGGACAACTCGGGTTAGCGTCAGGACAACTCGGGTTAGCGTCAGTACAACTCGGGTTATCGTCAGGACAACTCGGGTTAGCGTCAGGATAACTCGGGTTAGCGTCAGGACAACTCGGGTTAGCGTCAGGACAACTCGGGTTAGCGTCAGGACAACTCGGGTTAGCGTCAGGACAACTAGGGTTAGCGTCAGGACAACACGGGTTAGCGTCAGGACAACACGGGTTAGCGTCAGGACAACTCGGGTTAGCGTCAGGACAACTAGGGTTAGCGTCAGGACAACTAGGGTTAGCGTCAGGACAACTAGGGTTAGCGTCAGGACAAGTAGGGTTAGCGTCAGGACAACTAGGGTTAACGTCAGGACAACTAGGGTTAGCGTCAGGACAACTAGGGTTAACGTCAGGACAACTAGGGTTAGCGTCAGGACAACTAGGGTAAGCGTCAGGACAACTAGGGTTAGCGTCAGGACAACTAGGGTTAGCGTCAGGACAACTATGGTTAGCGTCTGGACAAGTACGGTTAGCGTCAGGACAAGTAGGGTTAACGTCAGGACAAGTAGGGTTAGCGTCAGGACAACTAGGGTTAGCGTCAGGACAACTAGGGTTAGCGTCAGGACAACTAGGGTTAGCGTCAGGACAAGTAGGGTTAACGTCAGGACAACTAGGGTTAGCGTCAGGACAAGTAGGGTTAGCATCAGGACAACTAGGGTTAGCGTCAGGACAACTAGGGTTAGCGTCAGGACAACTAGGGTTAGCGTCAGGACAACTAGGGATAGCGTCAGAACAAGTAGGGTTAGCGTCAGGACAAGTAGGGTTAGCGTCAGGACAACTAGGGTTAGCGTCAGGACAAGTAGGGTTAGCGTCAGGACAACTAGGGTTAGCGTCAGGACAACTAGGGTTAGCGTCAGGACAACTAGGGTTAGCGTCAGGACAAGTAGGGTTAGCATCAGGACAACTAGGGTTAGCGTCAGGACAAGTAGGGTTAGCGTCAGGACAACTAGGGTTAGCGTCAGGACAACTAGGGTTAGCGTCAGGACAAGTAGGGTTAGCGTCAGGACAACTAGGGATAGCGTCAGGACAACTAGGGTTAGCGTCAGGACAAGTAGGGTTAGCGTCAGGACAACTAGGGTTAGCGTCAGGACAACTAGGGTTAGCGTCAGGACAAGTAGGGTTAGCATCAGGACAACTAGCGTTAGCGTCAGGACAACTAGGGTTAGCGTCAGGACATGTAGGGTTAGCATCAGGACAACTAGGGTTAGCGTCAGGACAACTAGGGTTAGCGTCAGGACAAGTAGGGTTAGCGTCAGGACAACTAGGGTTAGCGTCAGGACAACTAGGGTTAGCGTCAGGACAACTAGGGTTAGCGTTAGGACAACTAGGGTTAGCGTCAGGACAACTAGGGTTTGCGTCAGGACAACTAGGGTTAGCGTCAGGACAACTAGGGTTGGCGTCAGGACAACTAGGGTTAGCGTCAGGACAACTAGCGTTAGCGTCAGGACAACTAGGGTTGGCGTCAGGACAACTAGGGTTGGCGTCAGGACAACTAGGGTTAGCGTCAGGACAACTAGGGTTAGCGTCAGTACAACTAGGGTTAGCGTGAGGACAACTAGGGTTAGCGTCAGGACAACTAGGGTTAGCGTCAGGACAACTAGGGTTAGCGTCAGGACAACTAGGTTTAGCGTCAGGACAACTAGGGTTAGCATCAGGACAACTAGGGTTAGCGTCAGGACAACTAGGGTTAGCGTCAGGACAACTAGGGTTAGCATCAGTACAACTAGGGTTAGCATCAGGACAGCTAGAGTTAGCGTCAGTACAAGTAGGGTTAGCGTCAGGACAAGTAGGGTTAGCGTCAGGACAAGTAGGTTTAGCGTCAGGACATCTAGGGTTAGCGTCAGGACAACTAGGGTTAGCGTCAGGACAACTAGGTTTAACGTCAGGACAACTAGGGTTAGCGTCAGGACAACTAGGGTTATCGTCAGGACAACTAGGGTTAGCGTCAGGACAACTATGGTTAGCGTCAGGACAAGTAGGGTTAGCGTCAGGACAAGTAGGGTTAGCGTCAGGACAAGTAGGCTTAGCGTCAGGACAACTAGGGTTAGAGTCAGGACAAGTAGGGTTAGCGTCAGGACAACTAGGGTTAGCGTCAGGACAACTAGGGTTAGCGTCAGGACATGTAGGGTTAGCGTCAGGACAACTAGGGTTAGCGTCAGGACAACTAGGGTTAGAGTCAGGACAAGTAGGGTTAGCGTCAGGACAACTAGGGTTAGCGTCAGGACAACTAGGTTTAGCGTCAGGACAACTAGGGTTAGCGTCAGGACAACTAGGGTTAGCGTCAGGACAACGAGGGTTAGCGTCAGGACAAGTAGGGTTAGCGTCAGGACAACTAGGGTTAGCGTCAGGACAACTAGGGTTAGCGTCAGGACAACTAGGGTTAGCGTCAGGACAACTCGGGTTAGCGTCAGGACAATTAGGGTTAGCGTCAGGACAACTCGGGTTAGCGTCAGGACAACTCGGGTTAGCTTCAGGACAACTCGGGTTAGCGTCAGGTCAACTCGGGTTAGCGTCAGGACAACTCGGGTTAGCGTCAGGACAACTCAGGTTAGCGTCAGTACAACTCGGGTTATCGTCAGGACAACTCGGGTTAGCGTCAGGATAACTCGGGTTAGCGTCAGGACAACTCGGGTTAGCGTCAGGACAACTCGGGTTAGCGTCAGGACAACTCGGGTTAGCGTCAGGACAACTAGGGTTAGCGTCAGGACAACACGGGTTAGCGTCAGGACAACTCGGGTTAGCGTCAGGACAACTAGGGTTAGCGTCAGGACAAGTAGGGTTATCGTCAGGACAACTAGGGTTAGCGTCAGGACAACTAGGGTTAGCGTCAGGACAACTAGGGATAGCGTCAGAACAAGTAGGGTTAGCGTCAGGACAAGTAGGGTTAGCGTCAGGACATGTAGGGTTAGCGTCAGGACAACTAGGGTTAGCGTCAGGACAACTAGGGTTAGCGTCAGGACGACTAGGGTTAGCGTCAGGACAACTAGGGTTAGCATCAGGACGACTAGGGTTAGCATCAGGACGACTAGGGTTAGCGTCAGGACGACTAGTGTTAGCGTCAGGACAACTAGGGTTAGCGTCAGGACAACTAGGGTTAGCGTCAGGACAACTAGGGTTAGCGTCAGGACAAGTAGGGTTAGCGTCAGGACAACTAGGGTTAGCGTCAGGACAACTAGGGTTAGCGTGAGGACAATTAGTGTTAGAGTCAGGACAACTAGGGTTAGCGTCAGGACAACTAGGGTTAGCGTCAGGACAACTAGGGTTAGCGTCAGGACAACTAGGGTTAGCGTCAGGACAACTATGGTTAGCGTCAGGACAACTAGGGTTAGCGTCAAGACAAGTTGGGTTAGCGTCAGGACAAGTAGGGTTAGCGTCAGGACAACTAGGGTTAGCGTCAGGACAACTAGGGTTAGCGTCAGGACAACTAGGGTTAGCGTCAGGACAAGTAGGGTTAGCGTCAGGACAACTAGGGTTAGCGTCAGGACAAGTAGGGTTAGCGTCAGGACAACCAGGGTTAGCATCAGGACAAGTAGGGTTAGCGTCAGGACATCTAGGGTTAGCGTCAGGACAACTAGGGTTAGCGTCAGGACAACTAGAGTTAGCGTCAGGACAACTAGGGTTAGCGTCAGTACAACTAGAGTTAGCGTCAGGACAACTAGGGTTAGCGTCAGGACAACGAGAGTTAGCGTCAGGACAACTAGGGTTAGCGTCAGGACAAGTAGGGTTAGCGTCAGGACAACTAGGGTTAGCGTCAGGACAACTAGGGTTAGCGTCAGCACATCTAGGGTTAGCGTCAGGACAACTAGGGTTAGCGTCAGGACAACTAGGGATAGCGTCAGGACAAGTAGGGTTAGCGTCAGGACAAGTAGGGTTAGCGTCAGGACAACTAGGGTTAGCGTCAGGACAACTAGGGTTAGCGTCAGGACAACTAGGGTTAGCGTCAGGACAAGTAGGGTTAGCGTCAGGACAACTAGGGTTAGCGTCAGGACAACTAGGGTTAGCGTCAGGACAAGTAGGGTTAGCGTCAGGACAACTAGGGTTAGCGTCAGGACAACTAGGGTTAGCGTCAGGACAACTAGGGTTAGCATCAGGACAACTAGGGTTAGCGTCAGGACAACTAGGGTTAGCGTCAGGACAACTAGGGTTAGCGTCAGGACAAGTAGGGTTAGCGTCAGGACAACTAGGGTTAGCGTCAGGACAACTAGGGTTAGCGTCAGGACCATTAGTGTTAGCGTCAGGACAACTAGGGTTAGCGTCAGGACAACTAGGGTTAGCGTCAGGACAACTAGGGTTAGCGTCAGGACAACTATGGTTAGCGTCAGGACAACTAGGGTTAGCGTCAGGACAAGTTGGGTTAGCGTCAGGACAAGTAGGGTTAGCGTCAGGACAACTAGGGTTAGCGTCAGGACAACTAGGGTTAGCGTCAGGACAAGTAGGGTTAGCGTCAGGACAACTAGGGTTAGCGTCAGGACAACTAGGGTTAGCATCAGGACAACTAGAGTTAGCGTCAGGACAACTAGGGTTAGCGTCAGGACAACCAGGGTTAGCATCAGGACAAGTAGGGTTAGCGTCAGGACATCTAGGGTTAGCGTCAGGACAACTAGGGTTAGCGTCAGGACAACTAGAGTTAGCGTCAGGACAACTAGGGTTAGCGTCAGTACAACTAGAGTTAGCGTCAGGACAACTAGGGTTAGCGTCAGGACAACTAGAATTAGCGTCAGGACAACTAGGGTTAGCGTCAGGACAAGTAGGGTTAGCGTCAGGACAACTAGGGTTAGCGTCAGGACAACTAGGGTTAGCGTCAGGACATCTAGGGTTAGCGTCAGGACAACTAGGGTTAGCGTCAGGACAACTAGGGATAGCGTCAGGACAAGTAGGGTTAGCGTCAGGACAACTAGGGTTAGCGTCAGGACAACTAGGGTTAGCGTAAGGACAACTAGGGTTAGCGTCAGGACAACTAGGGTTAGCGTCAGGACAAGTAGGGTTAGCGTCAGGACAACTAGGGTTAGCGTCAGGACAAGTAGGGTTAGCGTCAGGACAACTAGGGTTAGCGTCAGGACAACTAGGGTTAGCGTCAGGACAACTAGGGTTAGCGTCAGGACAAGTAGGGTTAGCGTCAGGACAACTAGGGTTAGCGTGAGGACAATTAGTGTTAGAGTCAGGACAACTAGGGTTAGCGTCAGGACAACTAGGGTTAGCGTCAGGACAACTAGGGTTAGAGTCAGGACAACTAGGGTTAGCGTGAGGACAATTAGTGTTAGAGTCAGGACAACTAGGGTTAGCGTCAGGACAACTAGGGTTAGCGTCAGGACAACTATGGTTAGCGTCAGGACAACTAGGGTTAGCGTCAAGACAAGTTGGGTTAGCGTCAGGACAAGTAGGGTTAGCGTCAGGACAACTAGGGTTAGCGTCAGGACAACTAGGGTTAGCGTCAGGACAACTAGGGTTAGCGTCAGGACAAGTAGGGTTAGCGTCAGGACAACTAGGGTTAGCGTCAGTACAACTAGAGTTAGCGTCAGGACATCTACGGTTAGCGTCAGGACAACTAGGGTTAGCGTCAGGACAACTAGGGTTAGCGTCAGGACAACTAGGGTTAGCGTCAGTACAACTAGAGTTAGCGTCAGGACAACTAGGGTTAGCGTCAGGACAACGAGAGTTAGCGTCAGGACAAGTAGGGTTAGCGTCAGGACAACTAGGGTTAGCGTCAGGACAAGTAGGGTTAGCGACAGGACAACTAGGGTTAGCGTCAGGACAACTAGGGTTAGCGTCAGGACAAGTAGGGTTAGCGTCAGGACAACTAGGGTTAGCGTCAGGACAACTAGGGTTAGCGTCAGGACAACTAGGGTTAGCGTCAGGACAAGTAGGGTTAGCGTCAGGACAACTAGGGTTAGCGTGAGGACAATTAGTGTTAGAGTCAGGACAACTAGGGTTAGCGTCAGGACAACTAGGGTTAGCGTCAGGACAACTAGGGTTAGCGTCAGGACAACTAGGGTTAGCGTGAGGACAATTAGTGTTAGAGTCAGGACAACTAGGGTTAGCGTCAGGACAACTAGGGTTAGCGTCAGGACAACTAGGGTTAGCGTCAGGACAACTAGGGTTAGCGTCAGGACAACTAGGGTTAGCGTCAGGACAACGAGAGTTAGCGTCAGGACAACTAGGGTTAGCGTCAGGACAAGTAGGGTTAGCGTCAGGACAACTAGGGTTAGCGTCAGGACAACTAGGGTTAGCGTCAGGACATCTAGGGTTAGCGTCAGGACAACTAGGGTTAGCGTCAGGACAACTAGGGATAGCGTCAGGACAAGTAGGGTTAGCGTCAGGACAAGTAGGGTTAGCGTCAGGACAACTAGGGTTAGCGTCAGGACAACTAGGGTTAGCGTCAGGACAAGTAGGGTTAGCGTCAGGACAACTAGGGTTAGCGTCAGGACAACTAGGGTTAGCGTCAGGACAAGTAGGGTTAGCGTCAGGACAACTAGGGTTAGCGTCAGGACAACTAGGGTTAGCGTCAGGACAACTAGGGTTAGCGTCAGGACAACTAGGGTTAGCGTCAGGACAACTAGGGTTAGCATCAGGACAACTAGGGTTAGCGTCAGGACAACTAGGTTTAGCGTCAGGACAAGTAGGGTTAGCGTCAGGACAACTAGGGTTAGCGTCAGGACAACTAGGGTTAGCGTCAGGACCATTAGTGTTAGCGTCAGGACAACTAGGGTTAGCGTCAGGACAACTAGGGTTAGCGTCAGGACAACTAGGGTTAGCGTCAGGACAACTATGGTTAACGTCAGGACAACTAGGGTTAGCGTCAGGACAAGTTGGGTTAGCGTCAGGACAAGTAGGGTTAGCGTCAGGACAACTAGGGTTAGCGTCAGGACAACTAGGGTTAGCGTCAGGACAACTAGGGTTAGCGTCAGGACAACTAGGGTTAGCGTCAGGACAACTAGGGTTAGCGTCAGGACAACTATGGTTAACGTCAGGACAACTAGGGTTAGCGTCAGGACAAGTTGGGTTAGCGTCAGGACAAGTAGGGTTAGCGTCAGGACAACTAGGGTTAGCGTCAGGACAACTAGGGTTAGCGTCAGGACAACTAGGGTTAGCGTCAGGACAAGTAGGGTTAGCGTCAGGACAACTAGGGTTAGCGTCAGGACAACTAGGGTTAGCATCAGGACAACTAGGGTTAGCGTCAGGACAACTAGGGTTAGCGTCAGGACAACCAGGGTTAGCATCAGGACAAGTAGGGTTAGCGTCAGGACATCTAGGGTTAGCGTCAGGACAACTAGGGTTAGCGTCAGGACAACTAGAGTTAGCGTCAGGACAACTAGGGTTAGCGTCAGTACAACGAGAGTTAGCGTCAGGACAACTAGGGTTAGCGTCAGGACAACTAGGGTTAGCGTCAGGACAACTAGGGTTAGCGTCAGGACAACTAGGGTTAGCGTGAGGACAATTAGTGTTAGAGTCAGGACAACTAGGGTTAGCGTCAGGACAACTAGGGTTAGCGTCAGGACAACTAGGGTTAGCGTCAGGACAACTATGGTTAGCGTCAGGACAACTAGGGTTAGCGTCAAGACAAGTTGGGTTAGCGTCAGGACAAGTAGAGTTAGCGTCAGGACAACTAGGGTTAGCGTCAGGACAACTAGGGTTAGCGTCAGGACAACTAGGGTTAGCGTCAGGACAAGTAGGGTTAGCGTCAGGACAACTAGGGTTAGCGTCAGGACAAGTAGGGTTAGCGTCAGGACAACCAGGGTTAGCATCAGGACAAGTAGGGTTAGCGTCAGGACATCTCGGGTTAGCGTCAGGACAACTAGGGTTAGCGTCAGGACAACTAGAGTTAGCGTCAGGACAACTAGGGTTAGCGTCAGTACAACTAGAGTTAGTGTCAGGACAACTAGGGTTAGCGTCAGGACAACGAGAGTTAGCGTCAGGACAACTAGGGTTAGCGTCAGGACAAGTAGGGTTAGCGTCAGGACAACTAGGGTTAGCGTCAGGACAACTAGGGTTAGCGTCAGGACATCTAGGGTTAGCGTCAGGACAACTAGGGTTAGCGTCAGGACAACTAGGGATAGCGTCAGGACAAGTAGGGTTAGCGTCAGGACAAGTAGGGTTAGCGTCAGGACAACTAGGGTTAGCGTCAGGACAACTAGGGTTAGCGTCAGGACAACTAGGGTTAGCGTCAGGACAAGTAGGGTTAGCGTCAGGACAACTAGGGTTAGCGTCAGGACAACTAGGGTTAGCGCCAGGACAAGTAGGATTAGCGTCAGGACAACTAGGGTTAGCGTCAGGACAACTAGGGTTAGCATCAGGACAACTAGGGTTAGCATCAGGACAACTAGGGTTAGCGTCAGGACAACTAGGGTTAGCGTCAGGACAACTAGGGTTAGCGTCAGGACAACTAGGTTTAGCGTCAGGACAAGTAGGGTTAGCGTCAGGACAACTAGGGTTAGCGTCAGGACAACTAGGGTTAGCGTCAGGACCATTAGTGTTAGCGTCAGGACAACTAGGGTTAGCGTCAGGACAACTAGGGTTAGCGTCAGGACAACTAGGGTTAGCGTCAGGACAACTATGGTTAGCGTCAGGACAACTAGGGTTAGCGTCAGGACAAGTTGGGTTAGCGTCAGGACAAGTAGGGTTAGCGTCAGGACAACTAGGGTTAGCGTCAGGACAACTAGGGTTAGCGTCAGGACAACTAGGTTTAGCGTCAGGACAAGTAGGGTTAGCGTCAGGACAACTAGGGTTAGCGTCAGGACAACTAGGGTTAGCATCAGGACAACTAGGGTTAGCGTCAGGACAACTAGGGTTAGCGTCAGGACAACCAGGGTTAGCATCAGGACAAGTAGGGTTAGCGTCAGGACATCTAGGGTTAGCGTCAGGACAACTAGCGTTAGCGTCAGGACAACTAGAGTTAGCGTCAGGACAACTAGGGTTAGCGTCAGTACAACTAGAGTTAGCGTCAGGACAACTAGGGTCAGCGTCAGGACAACTAGAGTTAGCGTCAGGACAACTAGGGTTAGCGTCAGGACAAGTAGGGTTAGCGTCAGGACAACTAGGGTTAGCGTCAGGACAACTAGGGTTAGCGTCAGGACATCTAGGGTTAGCGTCAGGACAACTAGGGTTAGCGTCAGGACAACTAGGGATAGCGTCAGGACAAGTAGGGTTAGCGTCAGGACAACTAGGGTTAGCGTCAGGACAACTAGGGTTAGCGTAAGGACAACTAGGGTTAGCGTCAGGACAACTAGGGTTAGCGTCAGGACAAGTAGGGTTAGCGTCAGGACAACTAGGGTTAGCGTCAGGACAAGTAGGGTTAGCGTCAGGACAACTAGGGTTTTGCGTCAGGACAACTAGGGTTAGCGTCAGGACAAGTAGGGTTAGCGTCAGGACAAGTAGGGTTAGCGTCAGGACAACTAGGGTTAGCGTCAGGACAAGTAGGGTTAGCATCAGGACAACTAGGGTTAGCGTCAGGACAACTAGGGTTAGCGTCAGGACAACTAGGGTTAGCATCAGGACAACTAGGGTTAGCGTCAGGACAACTAGGGTTAGCGTCAGGACAACCAGGGTTAGCGTCAGGACAAGTAGGGTTAGCGTCAGGACATCTAGGGTTAGCATCAGGACAACTTGGGTTAGCGTCAGGACAACTAGGGTTAGCGTCAGGACAACTAGGGTTAGCGTCAGGACATGTAGGGTTAGCGTCAGGACAACTAGGGTTAGCGTCAGGACAACTAGGGTTAGCGTCAGGACAAGTAGGGTTAGCGTCAGGACAACTAGGGTTAGCGTCAGGACAACTAGGGTTAGCGTCAGGACAACTAGGGTTAGCGTCAGGGCAACTAGGGTTAGCGTCAGGACAAGTAGGGTTAGCGTCAGGACAACTAGGGTTAGCGTCAGGACAAGTAGGGTTAGCGTCAGGACAACTAGGGTTAGCGTCAGGACAAGTAGGGTTAGCGTCAGGACAACTAGGGTTAGCGTCAGGACAACTAGGATTAGCATCAGGACAACTAGGGTTAGCGTCAGGACAACTAGGGTTAGCGTCAGGACAAGTAGGGTTAGCGTCAGGAAACTAGGGTTAGCGTCAGGAAAACTAGGGTTAGCGTCAGGACAAGTAGAGTTAGCATCAGGACAACTAGGGTTAGCGTCAGGACAACTAGGGTTAGCGTCAGGACAAGTAGGGTTAGCGTCAGGACAACTAGGGTTAGCGTCAGGACAACTAGGATTAGCGTCAGGACAACTAGGGTTAGCGTCAGGACAACTAGGGTTAGCGTCAGGACAAGTAGGGTTAGCGTCAGGAAACTAGGGTTAGCGTCAGGAAAACTAGGGTTAGCGTCAGGACAAGTAGAGTTAGCATCAGGACAACTAGGGTTAGCGTCAGGACAACTAGGGTTAGCGTCAGGACAACTAGGGTTAGCGTCAGGGCAACTAGGTTTAGCGTCAGGACAAGTAGGGTTAGCGTCAGGACAACTAGGGTTAGCGTCAGGACAACTAGGGTTAGCATCAGGACAACTAGGGTTAGCGTCAGGACAAGTAGGGTTAGCATCAGGACAACTAGGGTTAGCGTCAGGACAACTAGGGTTAGCGTCAGGACAAGTAGGGTTAGCGTCAGGACAACTAGGGTTAGCGTCAGGACAACTAGGGTTAGCGTCAGGACAAGTAGGGTTAGCGTCAGGACAACTAGGGTTAGCGTCAGGAAAACTAGGGTTAGCGTCAGGACAAGTAGAGTTAGCGTCAGGACAACTAGGGTTAGCGTCAGGACAACTAGGGTTAGCGTCAGGACAACTAGGGTTAGCGTCAGGACAACTAGGGTTAGCGTCAGGAGAAGTAGGGTTAGCGTCAGGACAACTAGGGTTAGCGTCAGGACAAGTAGGGTTAGCGTCAGGACAAGTAGGGTTAGCGTCAGGAAAAGTAGGGTTAGCGTCAGGACAACTAGGGTTAGCGTCAGGACAACTAGGGTTAGCATCAGGACAACTAGGGTTAGCGTCAGGACAACTAGGGTTAGCGTCAGGACAACTAGGGTTAGCGTCAGGACAACTAGGTTTAGCGTCAGGACAAGTAGGGTTAGCGTCAGCACAACTAGGGTTAGCGTCAGGACAACTAGAGTTAGCGTCACGACAACTTGGGTTAGCGTCAGGACAACTAGGGTTAGCGTCACGACAAGTAGGGTTAGCGTCAGGACAACTAGGGTTAGCGTCACGACAACTAGGGTTAGCGTCACGACAACTAGGGTTAGCGTCAGGACAACTAGGGTTAGCGTCAGGACAACTAGGGTTAGCGTCAGGACAACTAGGGTTAGCGTCAGGACAACTAGGGATAGCGTCAGGACAACTAGGGTTAGCGTCAGGACAACTAGGGTTAGCGTCAGGACAACTAGGGTTAGCGTCGGGACAACTAGGGTTAGCGTCAGGACAACTAGGGTTAGCGTCAGGACAACTAGGGTTAGCGTCAGGAGAACTAGGGTTAGCGTCAGGACAAGTAGGGTTAGCGTCAGGACAACTAGGGTTAGCGTCATGACAACTAGGGTTATCGTCAGGACAACTAGGGTTAGCGTCAGGACAAGTAGGGTTAGCGTCAGGACAACTAGGGTTAGCGTCAGGACAACTAGGGTTAGCGTCAGGACAAGTAGGGTTACCGTCAGGACAACTAGCGTTAGCGTCAGGACAACTAGGGTTAGCGTCAGGACAACTAGGGTTAGCGTCAGGGCATCTAGGGTTAGCGTCAGGACAAGTAGGGTTAGCGTCAGGACAGCTAGAGTTAGCGTCAGGACAACTAGGGTTAGCGTCAGGACAAGTAGGGTTAGCGTCAGGACAACAAGGGTTAGCGTCAGGACAACTAGAGTTAGCGTCAGGACAACTAGGGTTAGCGTCAGGACAAGTAGGGTTAGCGTCAGGACAACTAGGGTTAGCGTCAGGACAACTAGGGTTAGCGTCAGGACATCTAGGGTTAGCGTCAGGACAACTAGGGTTAGCGTCAGGACAACTAGGGATAGCGTCAGGACAAGTAGGGTTAGCGTCAGGACAACTAGGGTTAGCGTCAGGACAACTAGGGTTAGCGTAAGGACAACTAGGGTTAGCGTCAGGACAACTAGGGTTAGCGTCAGGACAAGTAGGGTTAGCGTCAGGACAACTAGGGTTAGCGTCAGGACAAGTAGGGTTAGCGTCAGGACAACTAGGGTTAGCGTCAGGACAACTAGGGTTAGCGTCAGGACAAGTAGGGTTAGCGTCAGGACAACTAGGGTTAGCGTGAGGACAATTAGTGTTAGAGTCAGGACAACTAGGGTTAGCGTCAGGACAACTAGGGTTAGCGTCAGGACAACTAGGGTTAGCGTCAGGACAACTAGGGTTAGCGTGAGGACAATTAGTGTTAGAGTCAGGACAACTAGGGTTAGCGTCAGGACAACTAGGGTTAGCGTCAGGACAACTAGGGTTAGCATCAGGACAACTATGGTTAGCGTCAGGACAACTAGGGTTAGCGTCAAGACAAGTTGGGTTAGCGTCAGGACAAGTAGGGTTAGCGTCAGGACAACTAGGGTTAGCGTCAGGACAACTAGGGTTAACGTCAGGACAACTAGGGTTAGCGTCAGGACAAGTAGGGTTAGCGTCAGGACAACTAGGGTTAGCGTCAGGACAAGTAGGGTTAGCGTCAGGACAACCAGGGTTAGCATCAGGACAAGTAGGGTTAGCGTCAGGACATCTAGGGTTAGCGTCAGGACAACTAGGGTTAGCGTCAGGACAACTAGGGTTAGCGTCAGGACAACTAGGGTTAGCGTCAGTACAACTAGAGTTAGCGTCAGGACAACTAGGGTTAGCGTCAGGACAACGAGAGTTAGCGTCAGGACAAGTAGGGTTAGCGTCAGGACAACTAGGGTTAGCGTCAGGACAAGTAGGGTTAGCGTCAGGACAACTAGGGTTAGCGTCAGGACAACTAGGGTTAGCGTCAGGACAAGTAGGGTTAGCGTCAGGACAACTAGGGTTAGCGTCAGGACAACTAGGGTTAGCGTCAGGACAACTAGGGTTAGCGTCAGGACAAGTAGGGTTAGCGTCAGGACAACTAGGGTTAGCGTGAGGACAATTAGTGTTAGAGTCAGGACAACTAGGGTTAGCGTCAGGACAACTAGGGTTAGCGTCAGGACAACTAGGGTTAGCGTCAGGACAACTAGGGTTAGCGTGAGGACAATTAGTGTTAGAGTCAGGACAACTAGGGTTAGCGTCAGGACAACTAGGGTTAGCGTCAGGACAACTAGGGTTAGCGTCAGGACAACTATGGTTAGCGTCAGGACAACTAGGGTTAGCGTCAAGACAAGTTGGGTTAGCGTCAGGACAAGTAGGGTTAGCGTCAGGACAACTAGGGTTAGCGTCAGGACAAGTAGGGTTAGCGTCAGGACAACTAGGGTTAGCGTCAGGACAACTAGGGTTAGCGTCAGGACATCTAGGGTTAGCGTCAGGACAACTAGGGTTAGCGTCAGGACAACTAGGGATAGCGTCAGGACAAGTAGGGTTAGCGTCAGGACAAGTAGGGTTAGCGTCAGGACAACTAGGGTTAGCGTCAGGACAACTAGGGTTAGCATCAGGACAAGTAGGGTTAGCGTCAGGACAACTAGGGTTAGCGTCAGGACAACTAGGGTTAGCATCAGGACAAGTAGGGTTAGCGTCAGGACAACTAGGGTTAGCGTCAGGACAACTAGGGTTAGCATCAGGACAACTAGGGTTAGCGTCAGGACAACTAGGGTTAGCGTCAGGACAACCAGGGTTAGCATCAGGACAAGTAGGGTTAGCGTCAGGACATCTAGGGTTAGCGTCAGGACAACTAGGGTTAGCGTCAGGACAACTAGAGTTAGCGTCAGGACAACTAGGGTTAGCGTCAGTACAACTAGAGTTAGCGTCAGGACAACTAGGGTCAGCGTCAGGACAACTAGAGTTAGCGTCAGGACAACTAGGGTTAGCATCAGGACGAGTAGGGTTAGCGTCAGGACAACTAGGGTTAGCGTCAGGACAACTAGGGTTAGCGTCAGGACATCTAGGGTTAGCGTCAGGACAACTAGGGTTAGCGTCAGGACAACTAGGGATAGCATCAGGACAAGTAGGGTTAGCGTCAGGACAACTAGGGTTAGCGTCAGGACAACTAGGGTTAGCGTCAGGACAACTAGGGTTAGCGTCAGGACAACTAGGGTTAGCGTCAGGACAAGTAGGGTTAGCGTCAGGACAACTAGGGTTAGCGTCAGGACAAGTAGGGTTAGCGTCAGGACAACTAGGGTTTTGCGTCAGGACAACTAGGGTTAGCGTCAGCACAACTAGGGTTAGCGTCAGGACAACTAGGGTTAGCGTCAGGACAAGTAGGGTTAGCATCAGGACAACTAGGGTTAGCGTCAGGACAACTAGGGTTAGCGTCAGGACAACTAGGGTTAGCATCAGGACAACTAGGGTTAGCGTCAGGACAACTAGTTTTAGCGTCAGGACAACCAGGGTTAGCGTCAGGACAAGTAGGGTTAGCGTCAGGACATCTAGGGTTAGCGTCAGGACAACTAGGGTTAGCATCAGGACAACTAGGGTTAGCGTCAGGACAACTAGGGTTAGCGTCAGGACATGTAGGGTTAGCGTCAGGACAACTAGGGTTAGCGTCAGGACAACTAGGGTTAGCGTCAGGACAAGTAGGGTTAGCGTCAGGACAACTAGGGTTAGCGTCAGGACATGTAGGGTTAGCGTCAGGACAACTAGGGTTAGCGTCAGGACATGTAGGTTTAGCGTCAGGACAACTAGGGTTAGCGTCAGGACAACTAGGGTTAGCGTCAGGACAACTAGGGTTAGCGTAAGGACAACTAGGGTTAGCGTCAGGACAACTAGGGTTAGCGTCAGGACAAGTAGGGTTAGCGTCAGGACAACTAGGGTTAGCGTCAGGACAAGTAGGGTTAGCGTCAGGACAACTAGGGTTTTGCGTCAGGACAACTAGGGTTAGCGTCAGGACAAGTAGGGTTAGCGTCAGGACAACTAGGGTTAGCGTCAGGACAACTAGGGTTAGCGTCAGGACAAGTAGGGTTAGCATCAGGACAACTAGGGTTAGCGTCAGGACAACTAGGGTTAGCGTCAGGACAACTAGGGTTAGCATCAGGACAACTAGGGTTAGCGTCAGGACAACTAGGGTTAGCGTCAGGACAACCAGGGTTAGCGTCAGGACAAGTAGGGTTAGCGTCAGGACATCTAGGGTTAGCGTCAGGACAACTAGGGTTAGCATCAGGACAACTAGGGTTAGCGTCAGGACAACTAGGGTTAGCGTCAGGACATGTAGGGTTAGCGTCAGGACAACTAGGGTTAGCGTCAGGACAACTAGGGTTAGCGTCAGGACAAGTAGGGTTAGCGTCAGGACAACTAGGGTTAGCGTCAGGACAACTAGGGTTAGCGTCAGGACAACTAGGGTTAGCGTCAGGGCAACTAGGGTTAGCGTCAGGACAAGTAGGGTTAGCGTCAGGACAACTAGGGTTAGCGTCAGGACAAGTAGGGTTAGCGTCAGGACAACTAGGGTTAGCGTCAGGACAAGTAAGGTTAGCGTCAGGACAACTAGGGTTAGCGTCAGGACAACTAGGATTAGCGTCAGGACAACTAGGGTTAGCGTCAGGACAACTAGGGTTAGCGTCAGGACAAGTAGGGTTAGCGTCAGGAAACTAGGGTTAGCGTCAGGAAAACTAGGGTTAGCGTCAGGACAAGTAGAGTTAGCATCAGGACAACTAGGGTTAGCGTCAGGACAACTAGGGTTAGCGTCAGGACAAGTAGGGTTAGCGTCAGGACAACTAGGGTTAGCGTCAGGACAACTAGGATTAGCGTCAGGACAACTAGGGTTAGCGTCAGGACAACTAGGGTTAGCGTCAGGACAAGTAGGGTTAGCGTCAGGAAACTAGGGTTAGCGTCAGGAAAACTAGGGTTAGCGTCAGGACAAGTAGAGTTAGCATCAGGACAACTAGGGTTAGCGTCAGGACAACTAGGGTTAGCGTCAGGGCAACTAGGTTTAGCGTCAGGACAAGTAGGGTTAGCGTCAGGACAACTAGGGTTAGCGTCAGGACAACTAGGGTAAGCGTCAGGACAAGTAGGGTTAGCGTCAGGACAACTAGGGTTAGCGTCAGGACAACTAGGGTTAGCGTCAGGACAAGTAGGGTTAGCGTCAGGACAACTAGGGTTAGCGTCAGGACAACTAGGGTTAGCGTCAGGACAAGTAGGGTTAGCGTCAGGACAACTAGGGTTAGCGTCAGGAAAACTAGGGTTAGCGTCAGGACAAGTAGAGTTAGCGTCAGGACAACTAGGGTTAGCGTCAGAACAACTAGGGTTAGCGTCAGGACAACTAGGGTTAGCGTCAGGACAACTAGGGTTAGCGTCAGGAGAAGTAGGGTTAGCGTCAGGACAACTAGGGTTAGCGTCAGGACAAGTAGGGTTAGCGTCAGGACAAGTAGGGTTAGCGTCAGGAAAAGTAGGGTTAGCGTCAGGACAACTAGGGTTAGCGTCAGGACAACTAGGGTTAGCATCAGGACAACTAGGGTTAGCGTCAGGACAAGTAGGGTTAGCGTCAGGACAACTAGGGTTAGCGTCAGGACAATTAGTGTTAGCGTCAGGACAAATAGGGTTACCGTCAGGACAACTAGGGTTAGCGTCAGGACAACTAGGGTTAGCGTCAGGACAACTATGGTTAGCGTCAGGACAACTATGGTTAGCGTCAGGACAACTAGGGTTAGCGTCAGGACAAGTAGGGTTAGCGTCAGGACAAGTAGGGTTAGCGTCAGGACAAGTAGGGGTAGCGTCAGGACAACTAGGGTTAGCGTCAGGACAACTAGGGTTAGCGTCAGGACAAGTAGGGTTAGCGTCAGGACAACTAGGGTTAGACTCAGGACAACTAGGGTTAGCGTCAGGACAAGTAGGGTTAGCGTCAGGACAACTAGGGTTAGCGTCAGGACAACTAGGGTTAGCGTCAGGACAACTAGGGTTAGCGTCAGGACAAGTAGGGTTAGCGTCAGGACAACTAGGGTTAGCGTCAGGACAACTAGGATTAGCGTCAGGACAACTAGGGTTAGCGTCAGGACAACTAGGGTTAGCGTCAGGACAAGTAGGGTTAGCGTCAGGACAACTAGGTTTAGCATCAGGAAAACTAGGGTTAGTGTCAGGACAAGTAGAGTTAGCGTCAGGACAACTAGGGTTAGCGTCAGGACAACTAGGGTTAGCGTCAGGACAACTAGGGTTAGCGTCAGGGCAACTAGGTTTAGCGTCAGGACAAGTAGGGTTAGCGTCAGGACAACTAGGGTTAGCGTCAGGACAACTAGGGTTAGCGTCAGGACAACTAGGGTTAGCGTCAGGACAAGTAGGGTTAGAGTCAGGACAACTAGGGTTAGCGTCAGGACAACTAGGGTTAGCGTCAGGACAAGTAGGGTTAGCGTCAGGACAACTAGGGTTAGCGTCAGGACAACTAGGGTTAGCGTCAGGACAACTAGGGTTAGCGTCAGGACAAGTAGGGTTAGCGTCAGGACAACTAGGGTTAGCGTCAGGAAAACTAGGGTTAGCGTCAGGACAAGTAGAGTTAGCGTCAGGACTAATAGGATTAGCGTCAGGACAACTAGGGTTAACGTCAGGACAACTGGGGTAAGCGTCAGGACAACTAGGGTTAGCGTCAGGAAAACTAGGGTTAGCGTCATTACAACTAGGTTTAGCGTAATTTCAACTAGGGTTAGCATCAGGACAACTAGGGTTAGCGTCAGGACAACTAGGGTTAGCGTCAGGACAACTAGGGTTAGCGTCAGGACAACTAGGGTTAGCGTCAGGACAACTAGGGTTAGCGTCAGGACAAGTAGGGTTAGCGTCAGGACAAGTAGGGTTAGCGTCATGACAAGTAGGGTTAGCGTCAGGACAACTAGGGTTAGCGTGAGGACAACTAGGGTTAGCGTCAGGACAAGTAGGGTTAGCGTCAGGACAACTAGGGTTAGCGTCAGGACAAGTAGGGTTAGCGTCAGGACAACTAGGGTTAGCGTCAGGACAAGTAGGGTTAGCGTCAGGACAACTAGGGTTAGCGTCAGGACAACTAGGGTTAGCGTCAGGACAACTAGGGTTAGCGTCAGGACAACTAGGGATAGCGTCAGGACAAGTAGGGTTAGCGTCAGGACAACTAGGTTTAGCGTCAGGACAACTAGGGTTAGCGTCAGGACAACTAGGGTTAGCGTCAGGACAAGTAGGGTTAGCGTCAAGACAACTAGGGTTAGCGTCAGGACAAGTAGGGTTAGCGTCAGGACAACTAGGGTTAGCGTCAGGACAACTAGGGTTAGCGTCAGGACAAGTAGGGTTAGCATCAGGACAACTAGGGTTAGCGTCAGGACAACTAGGGTTAGCGTAAGGACAAGTAGGGTTAGCGTCAGGACAACTAGCGTTAGTGTCAGGACAACTAGGGTTAGCGTCAGGACAACTAGGGTTAGCGTCAGGACAACTAGGGTTAGCGTCAGTACAAGTAGGGTTAGCGTCAGGACAACTAGGGTTAGCGTCAGGACAAGTAGGGTTAGCGTCAGGACAACTAGGGTTAGCGTCAGGACAAGTAGGGTTAGCGTCAGGACAACTAGGGTTAGCGTCAGGACAAGTAGGGTTAGCGTCAGGACAAGTAGGGTTAGCGTCAGGACAAGTAGGGTTAGCGTCAGGACAAGTAAGGTTCGCATCAGGACAACTAGGGTTAGCGTCAGGACAACTAGGGTTAGCGTCAGGACAACTAGGGTTAGCGTCAGGACATGTAGGGTTAGCGTCAGGACAACTAGGGTTAGCATCAGGACAAGTAGGGTTAGCGTCAGGACAACTAGGGTTCGCGTCAGGACAACTAGGGTTAGCGTTAGGACAACTAGGGTTAGCATCAGGACAACTAGGGTTAGCATCAGGACAACTAGGGTTAGCATCATTACAACTAAGGTTAGCGTCATTTCAACTAGGGTTAGCGTCAGGACAACTAGGGTTAGCGTCAGGACGACTAGGGTTAGCGTCAGGACGACTAGGGTTAGCGTCAGGACAACTAGGGTTAGCGTCAGGACAACTAGGGTTAGCGTCAGGACAACTAGTGTTAGCGTCAGGACAACTAGGGTTAGCATCAGGACAACTAGGGTTAGCGTCAGGACAACTAGGGTTAGCGTCAGGACAAGTAGGGTTAGCGTCAGGACAACTAGGGTTAGCGGCAGGACAACTAGGGTTAGCGTCAGGACAATTAGTGTTAGCGTCAGGACAAATAGGGTTAGCGTCAGGACAACTAGGGTTAGCGTCAGGACAACTAGGGTTAGCGTCAGGACAACTAGGGTTAGCGTCAGGACAAGTAGGGTTAGCGTCAGGATAAGTAGGGTTAGCGTCAGGACAACTAGGGTTAGCGTCAGGACAAGTAGGGTTAGCGTTAGGACAACTAGGGTTAGCGTCAGGACAAGTAGGGTTAGCGTCAGGACAACTAGGGTTAGCGTCAGGACAACTAGGGTTAGCGTCAGGACAACTAGGGATAGCGTCAGGACAAGTAGTGTTAGCGTCAGGACAACTAGGGTTAGCGTCAGGACAATTAGGGTTAGCGTCAGGACAAGTAGGGTTAGCGTTAGGACAAGTAGGGTTAGCGTCAGGACAAGTAGGGTTAGCGTCAGGACAACTAGGGTTAGCGTCAGGACAAGTAGGGTTAGCGTCAGGACAACTATGGTTAGCGTCAGGACAACTAGGGTTAGCGTCAGGACAACTAGGGATAGCGTCAGGACAAGTAGGGTTAGCGTCAGGACAACTAGGGTTAGCGTCAGGACAATTAGGGTTAGCGTCAGGACAAGTAGGGTTAGCGTCAGGACAAGTAGGGTTAGCGTCAGGACAACTAGGGTTATCGTCAGGACAACTAGGGTTAGCGTCAGGACAACTAGGGTTAGCATCAGGACAAGTAGGGTTAGCGTCAGGACAACTAGGGTTAGCATCAGGACAACTAGGGTTAGCATCAGGACAAGTAGGGTTAGCGTCAGGACAACTAGGTTTAGCGTCAGGACAACTAGGGATAGCGTCAGGACAAGTAGGGTTAGCGTCAGGACAACTAGGGTTAGCATCAGGACAACTAGGGTTAGCGTCAGGACAACTAGGGTTAGCGTCAGGACAACTAGGGTTAGCGTCAGGACATGTAGGGTTAGCGTCAGGACAACTAGGGTTAGCGTCAGGACAACTAGGGTTAGCGTCAGGACAAGTAGGGTTAGCGTCAGGACAACTAGGGTTAGCGTCAGGACAACTAGGGTTATCGTCAGGACAACTAGGGTTAGCGTCAGGGCAACTAGGGTTAGCGTCAGGACAAGTAGGGTTAGCGTCAGGACAACTAGGGTTAGCGTCAGGACAAGTAGGGTTAGCGTCAGGACAACTAGGGTTAGCGTCAGGACAAGTAGGGTTAGCGTCAGGACAACTAGGGTTAGCGTCAGGACAACTAGGATTAGCATCAGGACAACTAGGGTTAGCGTCAGGACAACTAGGGTTAGCGTCAGGACAAGTAGGGTTAGCGTCAGGAAACTAGGGTTAGCGTCAGGAAAACTAGGGTTAGCGTCAGGACAAGTAGAGTTAGCATCAGGACAACTAGGGTTAGCGTCAGGACAACTAGGGTTAGCGTCAGGACAAGTAGGGTTAGCGTCAGGACAACTAGGGTTAGCGTCAGGACAACTAGGATTAGCGTCAGGACAACTAGGGTTAGCGTCAGGACAACTAGGGTTAGCGTCAGGACAAGTAGGGTTAGCGTCAGGAAACTAGGGTTAGCGTCAGGAAAACTAGGGTTAGCGTCAGGACAAGTAGAGTTAGCATCAGGACAACTAGGGTTAGCGTCAGGACAACTAGGGTTAGCGTCAGGACAACTAGGGTTAGCGTCAGGGCAACTAGGTTTAGCGTCAGGACAAGTAGGGTTAGCGTCAGGACAACTAGGGTTAGCGTCAGGACAACTAGGGTTAGCGTCAGGACAACTAGGGTTAGCGTCAGGACAAGTAGGGTTAGCATCAGGACAACTAGGGTTAGCGTCAGGACAACTAGGGTTAGCGTCAGGACAAGTAGGGTTAGCGTCAGGACAACTAGGGTTAGCGTCAGGACAACTAGGGTTAGCGTCAGGACAAGTAGGGTTAGCGTCAGGACAACTAGGGTTAGCGTCAGGAAAACTAGGGTTAGCGTCAGGACAAGTAGAGTTAGCGTCAGGACAACTAGGGTTAGCGTCAGGACAACTAGGGTTAGCGTCAGGACAACTAGGGTTAGCGTCAGGACAACTAGGGTTAGCGTCAGGAGAAGTAGGGTTAGCGTCAGGACAACTAGGGTTAGCGTCAGGACAAGTAGGGTTAGCGTCAGGACAAGTAGGGTTAGCGTCAGGAAAAGTAGGGTTAGCGTCAGGACAACTAGGGTTAGCGTCAGGACAACTAGGGTTAGCATCAGGACAACTAGGGTTAGCGTCAGGACAACTAGGGTTAGCGTCAGGACAACTAGGGTTAGCGTCAGGACAACTAGGTTTAGCGTCAGGACAAGTAGGGTTAGCGTCAGCACAACTAGGGTTAGCGTCAGGACAACTAGAGTTAGCGTCACGACAACTTGGGTTAGCGTCAGGACAACTAGGGTTAGCGTCACGACAAGTAGGGTTAGCGTCAGGACAACTAGGGTTAGCGTCACGACAACTAGGGTTAGCGTCACGACAACTAGGGTTAGCGTCAGGACAACTAGGGTTAGCGTCAGGACAACTAGGGTTAGCGTCAGGACAACTAGGGTTAGCGTCAGGACAACTAGGGATAGCGTCAGGACAACTAGGGTTAGCGTCAGGACAACTAGGGTTAGCGTCAGGACAACTAGGGTTAGCGTCGGGACAACTAGGGTTAGCGTCAGGACAACTAGGGTTAGCGTCAGGACAACTAGGGTTAGCGTCAGGAGAACTAGGGTTAGCGTCAGGACAAGTAGGGTTAGCGTCAGGACAACTAGGGTTAGCGTCATGACAACTAGGGTTATCGTCAGGACAACTAGGGTTAGCGTCAGGACAAGTAGGGTTAGCGTCAGGACAACTAGGGTTAGCGTCAGGACAACTAGGGTTAGCGTCAGGACAAGTAGGGTTACCGTCAGGACAACTAGCGTTAGCGTCAGGACAACTAGGGTTAGCGTCAGGACAACTAGGGTTAGCGTCAGGGCATCTAGGGTTAGCGTCAGGACAAGTAGGGTTAGCGTCAGGACAGCTAGAGTTAGCGTCAGGACAACTAGGGTTAGCGTCAGGACAAGTAGGGTTAGCGTCAGGACAACAAGGGTTAGCGTCAGGACAACTAGAGTTAGCGTCAGGACAACTAGGGTTAGCGTCAGGACAAGTAGGGTTAGCGTCAGGACAACTAGGGTTAGCGTCAGGACAACTAGGGTTAGCGTCAGGACATCTAGGGTTAGCGTCAGGACAACTAGGGTTAGCGTCAGGACAACTAGGGATAGCGTCAGGACAAGTAGGGTTAGCGTCAGGACAACTAGGGTTAGCGTCAGGACAACTAGGGTTAGCGTAAGGACAACTAGGGTTAGCGTCAGGACAACTAGGGTTAGCGTCAGGACAAGTAGGGTTAGCGTCAGGACAACTAGGGTTAGCGTCAGGACAAGTAGGGTTAGCGTCAGGACAACTAGGGTTAGCGTCAGGACAACTAGGGTTAGCGTCAGGACAAGTAGGGTTAGCGTCAGGACAACTAGGGTTAGCGTGAGGACAATTAGTGTTAGAGTCAGGACAACTAGGGTTAGCGTCAGGACAACTAGGGTTAGCGTCAGGACAACTAGGGTTAGCGTCAGGACAACTAGGGTTAGCGTGAGGACAATTAGTGTTAGAGTCAGGACAACTAGGGTTAGCGTCAGGACAACTAGGGTTAGCGTCAGGACAACTAGGGTTAGCATCAGGACAACTATGGTTAGCGTCAGGACAACTAGGGTTAGCGTCAAGACAAGTTGGGTTAGCGTCAGGACAAGTAGGGTTAGCGTCAGGACAACTAGGGTTAGCGTCAGGACAACTAGGGTTAACGTCAGGACAACTAGGGTTAGCGTCAGGACAAGTAGGGTTAGCGTCAGGACAACTAGGGTTAGCGTCAGGACAAGTAGGGTTAGCGTCAGGACAACCAGGGTTAGCATCAGGACAAGTAGGGTTAGCGTCAGGACATCTAGGGTTAGCGTCAGGACAACTAGGGTTAGCGTCAGGACAACTAGGGTTAGCGTCAGGACAACTAGGGTTAGCGTCAGTACAACTAGAGTTAGCGTCAGGACAACTAGGGTTAGCGTCAGGACAACGAGAGTTAGCGTCAGGACAAGTAGGGTTAGCGTCAGGACAACTAGGGTTAGCGTCAGGACAAGTAGGGTTAGCGTCAGGACAACTAGGGTTAGCGTCAGGACAACTAGGGTTAGCGTCAGGACAAGTAGGGTTAGCGTCAGGATAACTAGGGTTAGCGTCAGGACAACTAGGGTTAGCGTCAGGACAACTAGGGTTAGCGTCAGGACAAGTAGGGTTAGCGTCAGGACAACTAGGGTTAGCGTGAGGACAATTAGTGTTAGAGTCAGGACAACTAGGGTTAGCGTCAGGACAACTAGGGTTAGCGTCAGGACAACTAGGGTTAGCGTCAGGACAACTAGGGTTAGCGTGAGGACAATTAGTGTTAGAGTCAGGACAACTAGGGTTAGCGTCAGGACAACTAGGGTTAGCGTCAGGACAACTATGGTTAGCGTCAGGACAACTAGGGTTAGCGTCAAGACAAGTTGGGTTAGCGTCAGGACAAGTAGGGTTAGCGTCAGGACAACTAGGGTTAGCGTCAGGACAAGTAGGGTTAGCGTCAGGACAACTAGGGTTAGCGTCAGGACAACTAGGGTTAGCGTCAGGACATCTAGGGTTAGCGTCAGGACAACTAGGGTTAGCGTCAGGACAACTAGGGATAGCGTCAGGACAAGTAGGGTTAGCGTCAGGACAAGTAGGGTTAGCGTCAGGACAACTAGGGTTAGCGTCAGGACAACTAGGGTTAGCATCAGGACAAGTAGGGTTAGCGTCAGGACAACTAGGGTTAGCGTCAGGACAACTAGGGTTAGCATCAGGACAAGTAGGGTTAGCGTCAGGACAACTAGGGTTAGCGTCAGGACAACTAGGGTTAGCATCAGGACAACTAGGGTTAGCGTCAGGACAACTAGGGTTAGCGTCAGGACAACCAGGGTTAGCATCAGGACAAGTAGGGTTAGCGTCAGGACATCTAGGGTTAGCGTCAGGACAACTAGGGTTAGCGTCAGGACAACTAGAGTTAGCGTCAGGACAACTAGGGTTAGCGTCAGTACAACTAGAGTTAGCGTCAGGACAACTAGGGTCAGCGTCAGGACAACTAGAGTTAGCGTCAGGACAACTAGGGTTAGCGTCAGGACGAGTAGGGTTAGCGTCAGGACAACTAGGGTTAGCGTCAGGACAACTAGGGTTAGCGTCAGGACATCTAGGGTTAGCGTCAGGACAACTAGGGTTAGCGTCAGGACAACTAGGGATAGCATCAGGACAAGTAGGGTTAGCGTCAGGACAACTAGGGTTAGCGTCAGGACAACTAGGGTTAGCGTAAGGACAACTAGGGTTAGCGTCAGGACAACTAGGGTTAGCGTCAGGACAAGTAGGGTTAGCGTCAGGACAACTAGGGTTAGCGTCAGGACAAGTAGGGTTAGCGTCAGGACAACTAGGGTTTTGCGTCAGGACAACTAGGGTTAGCGTCAGCACAACTAGGGTTAGCGTCAGGACAACTAGGGTTAGCGTCAGGACAAGTAGGGTTAGCATCAGGACAACTAGGGTTAGCGTCAGGACAACTAGGGTTAGCGTCAGGACAACTAGGGTTAGCATCAGGACAACTAGGGTTAGCGTCAGGACAACTAGTTTTAGCGTCAGGACAACCAGGGTTAGCGTCAGGACAAGTAGGGTTAGCGTCAGGACATCTAGGGTTAGCGTCAGGACAACTAGGGTTAGCATCAGGACAACTAGGGTTAGCGTCAGGACAACTAGGGTTAGCGTCAGGACATGTAGGGTTAGCGTCAGGACAACTAGGGTTAGCGTCAGGACAACTAGGGTTAGCGTCAGGACAAGTAGGGTTAGCGTCAGGACAACTAGGGTTAGCGTCAGGACATGTAGGGTTAGCGTCAGGACAACTAGGGTTAGCGTCAGGACATGTAGGTTTAGCGTCAGGAAAACTAGGGTTAGCGTCAGGACAACTAGGGTTAGCGTCAGGACAACTAGGGTTAGCGTAAGGACAACTAGGGTTAGCGTCAGGACAACTAGGGTTAGCGTCAGGACAAGTAGGGTTAGCGTCAGGACAACTAGGGTTAGCGTCAGGACAAGTAGGGTTAGCGTCAGGACAACTAGGGTTTTGCGTCAGGACAACTAGGGTTAGCGTCAGGACAAGTAGGGTTAGCGTCAGGACAACTAGGGTTAGCGTCAGGACAACTAGGGTTAGCGTCAGGACAAGTAGGGTTAGCATCAGGACAACTAGGGTTAGCGTCAGGACAACTAGGGTTAGCGTCAGGACAACTAGGGTTAGCATCAGGACAACTAGGGTTAGCGTCAGGACAACTAGGGTTAGCGTCAGGACAACCAGGGTTAGCGTCAGGACAAGTAGGGTTAGCGTCAGGACATCTAGGGTTAGCGTCAGGACAACTAGGGTTAGCATCAGGACAACTAGGGTTAGCGTCAGGACAACTAGGGTTAGCGTCAGGACATGTAGGGTTAGCGTCAGGACAACTAGGGTTAGCGTCAGGACAACTAGGGTTAGCGTCAGGACAAGTAGGGTTAGCGTCAGGACAACTAGGGTTAGCGTCAGGACAACTAGGGTTAGCGTCAGGACAACTAGGGTTAGCGTCAGGGCAACTAGGGTTAGCGTCAGGACAAGTAGGGTTAGCGTCAGGACAACTAGGGTTAGCGTCAGGACAAGTAGGGTTAGCGTCAGGACAACTAGGGTTAGCGTCAGGACAAGTAAGGTTAGCGTCAGGACAACTAGGGTTAGCGTCAGGACAACTAGGATTAGCGTCAGGACAACTAGGGTTAGCGTCAGGACAACTAGGGTTAGCGTCAGGACAAGTAGGGTTAGCGTCAGGAAACTAGGGTTAGCGTCAGGAAAACTAGGGTTAGCGTCAGGACAAGTAGAGTTAGCATCAGGACAACTAGGGTTAGCGTCAGGACAACTAGGGTTAGCGTCAGGACAAGTAGGGTTAGCGTCAGGACAACTAGGGTTAGCGTCAGGACAACTAGGATTAGCGTCAGGACAACTAGGGTTAGCGTCAGGACAACTAGGGTTAGCGTCAGGACAAGTAGGGTTAGCGTCAGGAAACTAGGGTTAGCGTCAGGAAAACTAGGGTTAGCGTCAGGACAAGTAGAGTTAGCATCAGGACAACTAGGGTTAGCGTCAGGACAACTAGGGTTAGCGTCAGGGCAACTAGGTTTAGCGTCAGGACAAGTAGGGTTAGCGTCAGGACAACTAGGGTTAGCGTCAGGACAACTAGGGTTAGCGTCAGGACAAGTAGGGTTAGCGTCAGGACAACTAGGGTTAGCGTCAGGACAACTAGGGTTAGCGTCAGGACAAGTAGGGTTAGCGTCAGGACAACTAGGGTTAGCGTCAGGACAACTAGGGTTAGCGTCAGGACAAGTAGGGTTAGCGTCAGGACAACTAGGGTTAGCGTCAGGAAAACTAGGGTTAGCGTCAGGACAAGTAGAGTTAGCGTCAGGACAACTAGGGTTAGCGTCAGAACAACTAGGGTTAGCGTCAGGACAACTAGGGTTAGCGTCAGGACAACTAGGGTTAGCGTCAGGAGAAGTAGGGTTAGCGTCAGGACAACTAGGGTTAGCGTCAGGACAAGTAGGGTTAGCGTCAGGACAAGTAGGGTTAGCGTCAGGAAAAGTAGGGTTAGCGTCAGGACAACTAGGGTTAGCGTCAGGACAACTAGGGTTAGCATCAGGACAACTAGGGTTAGCGTCAGGACAAGTAGGGTTAGCGTCAGGACAACTAGGGTTAGCGTCAGGACAATTAGTGTTAGCGTCAGGACAAATAGGGTTACCGTCAGGACAACTAGGGTTAGCGTCAGGACAACTAGGGTTAGCGTCAGGACAACTATGGTTAGCGTCAGGACAACTATGGTTAGCGTCAGGACAACTAGGGTTAGCGTCAGGACAAGTAGGGTTAGCGTCAGGACAAGTAGGGTTAGCGTCAGGACAAGTAGGGGTAGCGTCAGGACAACTAGGGTTAGCGTCAGGACAACTAGGGTTAGCGTCAGGACAAGTAGGGTTAGCGTCAGGACAACTAGGGTTAGACTCAGGACAACTAGGGTTAGCGTCAGGACAAGTAGGGTTAGCGTCAGGACAACTAGGGTTAGCGTCAGGACAACTAGGGTTAGCGTCAGGACAACTAGGGTTAGCGTCAGGACAAGTAGGGTTAGCGTCAGGACAACTAGGGTTAGCGTCAGGACAACTAGGATTAGCGTCAGGACAACTAGGGTTAGCGTCAGGACAACTAGGGTTAGCGTCAGGACAAGTAGGGTTAGCGTCAGGACAACTAGGTTTAGCATCAGGAAAACTAGGGTTAGTGTCAGGACAAGTAGAGTTAGCGTCAGGACAACTAGGGTTAGCGTCAGGACAACTAGGGTTAGCGTCAGGACAACTAGGGTTAGCGTCAGGGCAACTAGGTTTAGCGTCAGGACAAGTAGGGTTAGCGTCAGGACAACTAGGGTTAGCGTCAGGACAACTAGGGTTAGCGTCAGGACAACTAGGGTTAGCGTCAGGACAAGTAGGGTTAGAGTCAGGACAACTAGGGTTAGCGTCAGGACAACTAGGGTTAGCGTCAGGACAAGTAGGGTTAGCGTCAGGACAACTAGGGTTAGCGTCAGGACAACTAGGGTTAGCGTCAGGACAACTAGGGTTAGCGTCAGGACAAGTAGGGTTAGCGTCAGGACAACTAGGGTTAGCGTCAGGAAAACTAGGGTTAGCGTCAGGACAAGTAGAGTTAGCGTCAGGACTAATAGGATTAGCGTCAGGACAACTAGGGTTAACGTCAGGACAACTAGGGTAAGCGTCAGGACAACTAGGGTTAGCGTCAGGAAAACTAGGGTTAGCGTCATTACAACTAGGTTTAGCGTAATTTCAACTAGGGTTAGCATCAGGACAACTAGGGTTAGCGTCAGGACAACTAGGGTTAGCGTCAGGACAACTAGGGTTAGCGTCAGGACAACTAGGGTTAGCGTCAGGACAACTAGGGTTAGCGTCAGGACAAGTAGGGTTAGCGTCAGGACAAGTAGGGTTAGCGTCATGACAAGTAGGGTTAGCGTCAGGACAACTAGGGTTAGCGTGAGGACAACTAGGGTTAGCGTCAGGACAAGTAGGGTTAGCGTCAGGACAACTAGGGTTAGCGTCAGGACAAGTAGGGTTAGCGTCAGGACAACTAGGGTTAGCGTCAGGACAAGTAGGGTTAGCGTCAGGACAACTAGGGTTAGCGTCAGGACAACTAGGGTTAGCGTCAGGACAACTAGGGTTAGCGTCAGGACAACTAGGGATAGCGTCAGGACAAGTAGGGTTAGCGTCAGGACAACTAGGTTTAGCGTCAGGACAACTAGGGTTAGCGTCAGGACAACTAGGGTTAGCGTCAGGACAAGTAGGGTTAGCGTCAAGACAACTAGGGTTAGCGTCAGGACAAGTAGGGTTAGCGTCAGGACAACTAGGGTTAGCGTCAGGACAACTAGGGTTAGCGTCAGGACAAGTAGGGTTAGCATCAGGACAACTAGGGTTAGCGTCAGGACAACTAGGGTTAGCGTAAGGACAAGTAGGGTTAGCGTCAGGACAACTAGCGTTAGTGTCAGGACAACTAGGGTTAGCGTCAGGACAACTAGGGTTAGCGTCAGGACAACTAGGGTTAGCGTCAGTACAAGTAGGGTTAGCGTCAGGACAACTAGGGTTAGCGTCAGGACAAGTAGGGTTAGCGTCAGGACAACTAGGGTTAGCGTCAGGACAAGTAGGGTTAGCGTCAGGACAACTAGGGTTAGCGTCAGGACAAGTAGGGTTAGCGTCAGGACAAGTAGGGTTAGCGTCAGGACAAGTAGGGTTAGCGTCAGGACAAGTAAGGTTCGCATCAGGACAACTAGGGTTAGCGTCAGGACAACTAGGGTTAGCGTCAGGACAACTAGGGTTAGCGTCAGGACATGTAGGGTTAGCGTCAGGACAACTAGGGTTAGCATCAGGACAAGTAGGGTTAGCGTCAGGACAACTAGGGTTCGCGTCAGGACAACTAGGGTTAGCGTTAGGACAACTAGGGTTAGCATCAGGACAACTAGGGTTAGCATCAGGACAACTAGGGTTAGCATCATTACAACTAAGGTTAGCGTCATTTCAACTAGGGTTAGCGTCAGGACAACTAGGGTTAGCGTCAGGACGACTAGGGTTAGCGTCAGGACGACTAGGGTTAGCGTCAGGACAACTAGGGTTAGCGTCAGGACAACTAGGGTTAGCGTCAGGACAACTAGTGTTAGCGTCAGGACAACTAGGGTTAGCATCAGGACAACTAGGGTTAGCGTCAGGACAACTAGGGTTAGCGTCAGGACAAGTAGGGTTAGCGTCAGGACAACTAGGGTTAGCGGCAGGACAACTAGGGTTAGCGTCAGGACAATTAGTGTTAGCGTCAGGACAAATAGGGTTAGCGTCAGGACAACTAGGGTTAGCGTCAGGACAACTAGGGTTAGCGTCAGGACAACTAGGGTTAGCGTCAGGACAAGTAGGGTTAGCGTCAGGATAAGTAGGGTTAGCGTCAGGACAACTAGGGTTAGCGTCAGGACAAGTAGGGTTAGCGTTAGGACAACTAGGGTTAGCGTCAGGACAAGTAGGGTTAGCGTCAGGACAACTAGGGTTAGCGTCAGGACAACTAGGGTTAGCGTCAGGACAACTAGGGATAGCGTCAGGACAAGTAGGGTTAGCGTCAGGACAACTAGGGTTAGCGTCAGGACAATTAGGGTTAGCGTCAGGACAAGTAGGGTTAGCGTTAGGACAAGTAGGGTTAGCGTCAGGACAAGTAGGGTTAGCGTCAGGACAACTAGGGTTAGCGTCAGGACAAGTAGGGTTAGCGTCAGGACAACTATGGTTAGCGTCAGGACAACTAGGGTTAGCGTCAGGACAACTAGGGATAGCGTCAGGACAAGTAGGGTTAGCGTCAGGACAACTAGGGTTAGCGTCAGGACAATTAGGGTTAGCGTCAGGACAAGTAGGGTTAGCGTCAGGACAAGTAGGGTTAGCGTCAGGACAACTAGGGTTATCGTCAGGACAACTAGGGTTAGCGTCAGGACAACTAGGGTTAGCATCAGGGCAAGTAGGGTTAGCGTCAGGACAACTAGGGTTAGCATCAGGACAACTAGGGTTAGCGTCAGGACAAGTAGGGTTAGCGTCAGGACAACTAGGTTTAGCGTCAGGACAACTAGGGATAGCGTCAGGACAAGTAGGGTTAGCGTCAGGACAACTAGGGTTAGCGTCAGGACAACTAGGGTTAGCGTCAGGACAAGTAGGGTTAGCGTCAGGACAACTAGGGTTAGCGTCAGGACAACTAGGGTTAGCGTCAGGACAACTAGGGATAGCGTCAGGACAAGTAGGGTTAGCGTCAGGACAACTAGGGTTAGCGTCAGGACAACTAGGGTTAGCGTCAGGACAAGTAGGGTTAGCGTCAGGACAACTAGGTTTAGCGTCAGGACAACTAGGGTTAGCGTCAGGACAACTAGGGTTAGTGTCAGGACAACTAGGGTTAGCGTCAGGACAAGTAGGGTTAGCGTCAGGACAACTAGGGTTAGAGTCAGGACAACTAGGGTTAGCGTCAGGACAACTAGGGATAGCGTTAGTACAAGTAGGGTTAGCATCAGGACAACTGGGGTTAGCGTCAGGACAAGTAGGGTTAGCGTCAGGACAAGTAGGGTTAGCGTCAGGACAAGTAGGGTTAGCGTCAGGACAACTAGGGTTAGCGTCAGGACAACTAGGGTTAGCGTCAGGACAACTAGGGTTAGCATCAGGACAAGTAGGGTTAGCGTCAAGACAACTAGGGTTAGCGTCAGGACAACTAGGGTTAGCGTCAGGACAAGTAGGGTTAGCGTCAGGACATCTAGGGTTAGCGTCAGGACAACTAGGGTTAGCGTCAGGATAACTAGGGATAGCGTCAGTACAAGTAGGGTTAGCGTCAGGACAACTAGGGTTAGCGTCAGGACAACTAGGGTTAGCGTCAGGACAAGTAGGGTTAGCGTCAGGACAACTAGGGTTAGCGTCAGGACAACTAGGGTTAGCGTCAGGACAAGTAGGGTTAGCATCAGGACAACTAGGGTTAGCGTCAGGACAACTAGGGTTAGCGTCAGCACAACTAGGGTTAGCATCAGGACAAGTAGGGTTAGCGTCAGGACAACTAGGGTTAGCGTCAGGACAACTAGGCTTAGCGTCAGGACAAGTAGGGTTAGCGTCAGGACAACTAGGGTTAGCATCAGGACAACTAGGGTTAGGGTCAGGACAACTAGGGTTAGCATCAGGACAACTAGGGTTAGCATCAGGACAACTAGGGTTAGCGTCAGGACAACTAGGGTTAGCGTCAGGACAACTAGGGTTAGCGTCAGGACAACCAGGGTTAGCGTCAGGACAAGTAGGGTTAGCGTCAGGACATCTAGGGTTAGCGTCAGGACAAGTAGGGTTAGCGTCAGGACAACTAGGGTTAGCATCAGGACAAGTAGGGTTAGCGTCAGGACAAGTAGGGTTAGCGTCAGGACAACTAGGGTTAGCGTCAGGACAACTAGGGTTAGCATCAGGACAACTAGGGTTAGCGTCAGGACAACTAGGGATAGCGTCAGTACAAGTAGGGTTAGCGTCAGGACAACTAGGGTTAGCGTCAGGACAAGTAGGGTTAGCGTCAGGACAAGTAGGGTTAGCGTCAGGACAACTAGGGTTAGCGTCAGGACAAGTAGGGTTAGCGTCAGGACAACTAGGGTTAGCGTCAGGACAAGTAGGGTTAGCGTCAGGACAACTAGGGTTAGCGTCAGGACAAGTAGGGTTAGCGTCTGGACAAGTAGGGTTAGCATCAGGACAACTAGGGTTAGCGTCAGGACAACTAGGGTTAGCGTCAGGACAAGTAGGGTTAGCGTCAGGACAACTAGGGTTAGCGTCAGGACAACTAGGGTTAGCATCAGGACAAGTAGGGTTAGCGTCAGGACAACTAGGGTTAGCATCAGGACAACTAGGGTTAGCGTCAGGACAAGTAGGGTTAGCGTCAGGACAACTAGGTTTAGCGTCAGGACAACTAGGGATAGCGTCAGGACAAGTAGGGTTAGCGTCAGGACAACTAGGGTTAGCGTCAGGACAACTAGGGTTAGCGTCAGGACAAGTAGGGTTAGCGTCAGGACAACTAGGGTTAGCGTCAGGACAACTAGGGTTAGCGTCAGGACAACTAGGGATAGCGTCAGGACAAGTAGGGTTAGCGTCAGGACAACTAGGGTTAGCGTCAGGACAACTAGGGTTAGCGTCAGGACAAGTAGGGTTAGCGTCAGGACAACTAGGTTTAGCGTCAGGACAACTAGGGTTAGCGTCAGGACAACTAGGGTTAGTGTCAGGACAACTAGGGTTAGCGTCAGGACAAGTAGGGTTAGCGTCAGGACAACTAGGGTTAGAGTCAGGACAACTAGGGTTAGCGTCAGGACAACTAGGGATAGCGTCAGTACAAGTAGGGTTAGCATCAGGACAACTAGGGTTAGCGTCAGGACAAGTAGGGTTAGCGTCAGGACAAGTAGGGTTAGCGTCAGGACAAGTAGGGTTAGCGTCAGGACAACTAGGGTTAGCGTCAGGACAACTAGGGTTAGCGTCAGGACAACTAGGGTTAGCATCAGGACAAGTAGGGTTAGCGTCAAGACAACTAGGGTTAGCGTCAGGACAACTAGGGTTAGCGTCAGGACAAGTAGGGTTAGCGTCAGGACATCTAGGGTTAGCGTCAGGACAACTAGGGTTAGCGTCAGGATAACTAGGGATAGCGTCAGTACAAGTAGGGTTAGCGTCAGGACAACTAGGGTTAGCGTCAGGACAACTAGGGTTAGCGTCAGGACAAGTAGGGTTAGCGTCAGGACAACTAGGGATAGCGTCAGGACAAGTAGGGTTAGCGTCAGGACAACTAGGGTTAGCGTCAGGACAAATAGGGTTAGCATCAGGACAACTAGGGTTAGCGTCAGGACAACTAGGGTTAGCGTCAGCACAACTAGGGTTAGCGTCAGGACAAGTAGGGTTAGCGTCAGGACAACTAGGGTTAGCGTCAGGACAACTAGGCTTAGCGTCAGGACAAGTAGGGTTAGCGTCAGGACAACTAGGGTTAGCATCAGGACAACTAGGGTTAGGGTCAGGACAACTAGGGTTAGCATCAGGACAACTAGGGTTAGCGTCAGGACAACTAGGGTTAGCGTCAGGACAACTAGGGTTAGCGTCAGGACAACCAGGGTTAGCGTCAGGACAAGTAGGGTTAGCGTCAGGACATCTAGTGTTAGCGTCAGGACAACTAGGGTTAGCATCAGGACAACTGGGGTTAGCGTCAGGACAACTAGGGTTAGCGTCAGGACATGTAGGGTTAGCGTCAGGACAAGTAGGGTTAGCGTCAGGACAACTAGGGTTAGCGTCAGGACAACTAGGGTTAGCGTCAGGACAAGTAGGGTTAGCGTCAGGACAACTAGGGTTAGCATCAGGACAAGTAGGGTTAGCGTCAGGACAAGTAGGGTTAGCGTCAGGACAACTAGGGTTAGCGTCAGGACAACTAGGGTTAGCATCAGGACAACTAGGGTTAGCGTCAGGACAACTAGGGATAGCGTCAGTACAAGTAGGGTTAGCGTCAGGACAACTAGGGTTAGCGTCAGGACAAGTAGGGTTAGCGTCAGGACAAGTAGGGTTAGCGTCAGGACAACTAGGGTTAGCGTCAGGACAAGTAGGGTTAGCGTCAGGACAACTAGGGTTAGCGTCAGGACAACTAGGGTTAGCGTCAGGACAACTAGGGTTAGCGTCAGGACAACTAGGGTTAGCATCAGGACAAGTAGGGTTAGCGTCAGGACAACTAGGGTTAGCGTCAGGACAACTAGGGTTAGCGTCAGGACAAGTAGGGTTAGCGTCAGGACAACTAGGGTTAGCGTCAGGACAACTAGGGTTAGCGTCAGGACAACTAGGGTTAGCGTCAGGATAACTAGGGATAGCGTCAGTCCAAGTAGGGTTAGCGTCAGGACAACTAGGGTTAGCGTCAGGACAACTAGGGTTAGCGTCAGGACAACTAGGGTTAGCGTCAGGACAAGTAGGGTTAGCGTCAGGACAACTAGGGTTAGCGTCAGGACAACTAGGGTTAGGGTCAGGACAAGTAGGGTTAGCGTCAGGACAACTAGGGTTAGCGTCAGGACAACTAGGGTTAGCGTCAGGACAACTAGGGTTAGCGTCAGGACAACTAGGGTTAGCGTCAGGACAACTAGGTTTAGCGTCAGGACAAGTAGGGTTAGCGTCAGGACAAGTAGGGTTAGCGTCAGGACAACTAGGGTTAGCGTCAGGACAAGTAGGGTTAGCGTCAGGACAAGTAGGGTTAGCATCAGGACAACTAGGGTTAGCGTCAGGACAACTAGGGTTAGCGTCAGGACAAGTAGGGTTAGCGTCTTGACAACTAGGGTTAGCGTCAGGACAACTAGGGTTAGCGTCAGGACAACTAGGGTTAGCGTCAGGACAAGTAGGGTTAGCGTCAGGACAACTAGGGTTAGCGTCAGGACAAGTAGGGTTAGCGTCAGGACAACTAGGGTTAGCGTCAGGACAACTAGGGTTAGCGTCAGGACAACTAGGGATAGCGTCAGGACAAGTAGGGTTAGCGTCAGGACAACTAGGGTTAGCGTCAGGACAACTAGGGTTAGCGTCAGGACAAGTAGGGTTAGCGTCAGGACAAGTAGGGTTAGCGTCAGGACAACTAGGGTTAGCGTCAGGACAACTAGGGTTAGCGTCAGGACAAGTAGGGTTAGCGTCAGGACAACTAGGGTTAGCGTCAGGACAACTAGGGTTAGCGTCAGGACAACTAGGGTTAGCGTCAGGACAACTAGGGATAGCGTCAGTACAAGTAGGGTTAGCGTCAGGACAACTAGGGTTAGCATCAGGACAAGTAGGGTTAGCGTCAGGACATCTAGGGTTAGCGTCAGGACAAGTAGGGTTAGCGTCAGGACAACTAGGGTTAGCGTCAGGACAACTAGGGTTAGCGTCAGGACAACTAGGGTTAGCATCAGGACAAGTAGGGTTAGCGTCAAGACAACTAGGGTTAGCGTCAGGACAACTAGGGTTAGCGTCAGGACAAGTAGGGTTAGCGTCAGGACAACTAGGGTTAGCGTCAGGACAACTAGGGTTAGCGTCAGGATAACTAGGGATAGCGTCAGTACAAGTAGGGTTAGCGTCAGGACAACTAGGGTTAGCGTCAGGACAACTAGGGTTAGCGTCAGGACAAGTAGGGTTAGCGTCAGGACAACTAGGGTTAGCGTCAGGACAACTAGGGTTAGCGTCAGGACAAGTAGGGTTAGCATCAGGACAACTAGGGTTAGCGTCAGGACAACTAGGGTTAGCGTCAGGACAACTAGGGTTAGCGTCAGGACAAGTAGGGTTAGCGTCAGGACAACTAGGGTTAGCGTCAGGACAACTAGGCTTAGCGTCAGGACAAGTAGGGTTAGCGTCAGGACAACTAGGGTTAGCATCAGGACAACTAGGGTTAGGGTCAGGACAACTAGGGTTAGCATCAGGACAACTAGGGTTAGCGTCAGGACAACTAGGGTTAGCATCAGGACAACTAGGGTTAGCGTCAGGACAACTAGGGTTAGCGTCAGGACAACCAGGGTTAGCGTCAGGACAAGTAGGGTTAGCGTCAGGACATCTAGGGTTAGCGTCAGGACAACTAGGGTTAGCATCAGGACAACTGGGGTTAGCGTCAGGACAACTAGGGTTAGCGTCAGGACATGTAGGGTTAGCGTCAGGACAACTAGGGTTAGCGTCAGGACAACTAGGGTTAGCGTCAGGACAACTAGGGTTAGCGTCAGGACAAGTAGGGTTAGCGTCAGGACAAGTAGGGTTAGCGTCAGGACAACTAGGGTTATCGTCAGGACAAGTAGGGTTAGCGTCAGGACAACTAGGGTTAGCGTCAGGACAAGTAGGGTTAGCGTCAGGACAACTAGGGTTAGCGTCAGGACAACTAGGGTTAGCGTCAGGACAACTAGGGTTAGCGTCAGGACAAGTAGGGTTAGCGTCAGGACAACTAGGGTTAGCGTCAGGACAACTAGGGTTAGCGTCAGGACAACTAGGGATAGCGTCAGGACAAGTAGGGTTAGCGTCAGGACAACTAGGGTTAGCGTCAGGACAACTAGGGTTAGCGTCAGGACAACTAGAGTTAGCGTCAGGACAAGTAGGGTTAGCGTCAGGACAACTAGGGTTAGCGTCAGGACAAGTAGGGTTAGCGTCAGGACAAGTAGGGTTAGCGTCAGGACAACTAGGGTTAGCGTCAGGACAACGAGGGTTAGCGTCAGGACAAGTAGGGTTAGCGTCAGGACAACTAGGGTTAGCATCAGGACAACTAGGGTTAGCGTCAGGACAAGTAGGGTTAGCGTCAGGACAACTAGGGTTAGCGTCAGGACAACTAGGGTTAGCGTCAGGACAACTAGGCGTAGCGTCAGGACAAGTAGGGTTAGCGTCAGGACAAATAGGGTTAGCGTCAGGACAACTAGGGTTAGCGTCAGGACAAGTAGGGTTAGCATCAGGACAACTAGGGTTAGCGTCAGGACAACTAGGGTTAGTGTCAGGACAACTAGGGATAGCGTCAGGACAAGTAGGGTTAGCGTCAGGACAACTAGGGTTAGCGTCAGGACAACTAGGGATAGCGTCAGGACAAGTAGGGTTAGCGTCAGGACAACTAGGGTTAGAGTCAGGACAACTAGGGTTAGCATCAGGACAACTAGGGTTAGCGTCAGGACAAGTAGGGTTAGCGTCAGGACAACTAGGGTTAGCGTCAGGACAACTAGGGATAGCGTCAGTACAAGTAGGGTTAGCGTCAGGACAACTAGGGTTAGCGTCAGGACAACTAGGGTTAGCATCAGGACAACTAGGGTTAGCGTCAGGACAAGTAGGGTTAGCGTCAGGACAACTAGGGTTAGCGTCAGGACAAGTAGGGTTAGCGTCAGGACAACTAGGGTTAGCGTCAGGACAACTAGGGTTAGCGTCAGGACAACTAGGGTTAGCATCAGGACAAGTAGGGTTAGCATCAGGACAACTAGGGTTAGCGTCAGGACAACTAGGGTTAGCGTCAGGACAAGTAGGGTTAGCGTCAGGACAACTAGGGTTAGCGTCAGGACAACTAGGGTTAGCGTCAGGACAAGTAGGGTTAGCGTCAGGACAACTAGGGTTAGCGTCAGGACAACTAGGGTTAGCATCAGGACAACTAGGGTTAGCGTCAGGACAACTAGGGATAGCGTCAATACAAGTAGGGATAGCGTCAGGACAACTAGGGTTAGCGTCAGGACAACTAGGGTTAGCGTCAGGACAAGTAGGGTTAGCATCAGGACAACTAGGGTTAGCGTCAGGACAAGTAGGGTTAGCGTCAGGACAACTAGGGTTAGCGTCAGGACAACTAGGGTTAGCGTCAGGACAAGTAGGGTTAGCGTCAGGACAAGTAGGGTTAGCATCAGGACAACTAGGGTTAGCGTCAGGACAACTAGGGATAGCGTCAATACAAGTAGGGTTAGCGTCAGGACAACTAGGGTTAGCGTCAGGACAACTAGGGTTAGCGTCAGGACAAGTAGGGTTAGCATCAGGACAACTAGGGTTAGCGTCAGGACAAGTAGGGTTAGCGTCAGGACAACTAGGGTTAGCGTCAGGACAACTAGGGTTAGCGTCAGGACAAGTAGGGTTAGCGTCAGGACAAGTAGGGTTAGCATCAGGACAACTAGGGTTAGCGTCAGGACAACTAGGGTTAGCGTCAGGACAAGTAGGGTTAGCGTCAGGACAACTAGGGTTAGCGTCAGGACAACTAGGGTTAGCGTCAGGACAACTAGGGTTAGCGTCAGGACAAGTAGGGTTAGCGTCAGGACAACTAGGGTTAGCGTCAGGACAAGTAGGGTTATCGTCAGGACAACTAGGGTTAGCGTCAGGACAACTAGGGTTAGCGTCAGGACAAGTAGGGTTAGCGTCAGGACAACTAGGGTTAGCGTCAGGACAACTAGGCTTAGCGTCAGGACAAGTAGGGTTAGCGTCAGGACAACTAGGGTTAGCATCAGGACAACTAGGGTTAGGGTCAGGACAACTAGGGTTAGCATCAGGACAACTAGGGTTAGCGTCAGGACAACTAGGGTTAGCGTCAGGACAACTAGGGTTAGTGTCAGGACAAGTAGGGTTAGCGTCAGGACAACTAGGGTTAGCGTCAGGACAACTAGGGTTAGCGTCAGGACAACTAGGGTTAGCGTCAGGACAAGTAGGGTTAGCGTCAGGACAACTAGGGTTAGCGTCAGGACAAGAAGGGTTAGCGTCAGGACAACTAGGGTTAGCGTCAGGACAACTAGGGTTAGCGTCAGGACAACTAGGGTTAGCGTCTGGACAACTAGGGTTAGCATCAGGACAACTAGGGTTAGCGTCAGGACAACTAGGGATAGCGTCAGTACAAGTAGGGTTAGCGTCAGGACAACTAGGGTTAGCGTCAGGACAACTAGGGTTAGGGTCAGGACAAGTAGGGTTAGCATCAGGACAACTAGGGTTAGCGTCAGGACAACTAGGGTTAGGGTCAGGACAAGTAGGGTTAGCGTCAGGACAACTAGGGTTAGCGTCAGGACAACTAGGGTTAGCGTCAGGACAACTAGGGTTAGCGTCAGGACAAGTAGGGTTAGCGTCAGGACAACTAGGGTTAGCGTCAGGACAACTAGGGTTAGCATCAGGACAACTAGGGTTAGCGTCAGGACAACTAGGGTTAGCGTCAGGACAAGTAGGGTTAGCGTCAGGACAACTAGGGTTAGCGTCAGGACAACTAGGGTTAGCATCAGGACAACTAGGGTTAGCGTCAGGACAACTAGGGATAGCGTCAGTACAAGTATGGTTAGCGTCAGGACAACTAGGGTTAGCGTCAGGACAACTAGGGTTAGCGTCAGGACAACTAGGGTTAGCGTCAGGATAAGTAGGGTTAGCGTCAGGACAACTAGGGTTAGCGTCAGGACAAGTAGGGTTAGCGTCAGGACAACTAGGGTTAGCGTCAGGACAACTAGGGTTAGCATCAGGACAAGTAGGGTTAGCGTCAGGACAACTAGGGATAGCGTCAGTACAAGTAGGGTTAGCGTCAGGACAACTAGGGTTAGCGTCAGGACAACTAGGGTTAGCGTCAGGACAAGTAGGGTTAGCGTCAGGACAACTAGGGTTAGCGTCAGGACAAGTAGGGTTAGCGTCAGGACAACTAGGTTTAGCGTCAGCACAACTAGGGTTAGCGTCAGGACAACTAGGGTTAGCGTCAGGACAACTAGGGTTAGCATCAGGACAAGTAGGGTTAGCGTCAGGACAACTAGGGTTAGCGTCAGGACAACTAGGGTTAGCGTCAGGACAAGTAGGGTTAGCGTCAGGACAAGTAGGGTTAGCGTCAGGACAACTAGGGTTAGCGTCAGGATAACTAGGGATAGCGTCAGTACAAGTAGGGTTAGCGTCAGGACAACTAGGGTTAGCGTCAGGACAACTAGGGTTAGCGTCAGGACAACTAGGGTTAGCGTCAGGACAAGTAGGGTTAGCGTCAGGACAACTAGGGTTAGCGTCAGGACAACTAGGGTTAGCGTCAGGACAACTAGGGTTAGCGTCAGGACAACTAGGGTTAGCGTCAGGACAAGTAGGGTTAGCGTCAGGACAAGTAGGGTTAGCGTCAGGACAACTAGGGTTAGCGTCAGGACAAGTAGGGTTAGCGTCAGGACAACTAGGGTTAGCGTCAGGACAACTAGGGTTAGCGTCAGGACAACTAGGGTTAGCGTCTGGACAACTAGGGTTAGCATCGGGACAAGTAGGGTTAGCATCAGGACAACTAGGGTTAGCGTCAGGACAACTAGGGTTAGGGTCAGGACAAGTAGGGTTAGCGTCAGGACAACTAGGGTTAGCGTCAGGACAACTAGGGTTAGCGTCAGGACAACTAGGGTTAGCATCAGGACAAGTAGGGTTAGCGTCAGGACAACTAGGGATAGCGTCAGTACAAGTAGGGTTAGCGTCAGGACAACTAGGGTTAGCGTCAGGACAACTAGGGTTAGCGTCAGGACAAGTAGGGTTAGCGTCAGGTCAACTAGGGTTAGCGTCAGGACAAGTAGGGTTAGCGTCAGGACAACTAGGTTTAGCGTCAGGACAACTAGGGTTAGCGTCAGGACAACTAGGGTTAGCATCAGGACAAGTAGGGTTAGCGTCAGGACAACTAGGGTTAGCGTCAGGACAACTAGGGTTAGCGTCAGGACAAGTAGGGTTAGCGTCAGGACAAGTAGGGTTAGCGTCAGGACAACTAGGGTTAGCGTCAGGACAACTAGGGTTAGCGTCAGGATAACTAGGGATAGCGTCAGTACAAGTAGGGTTAGCGTCAGGACAACTAGGGTTAGCGTCAGGACAACTAGGGTTAGCGTCAGGACAACTAGGGTTAGCGTCAGGACAAGTAGGGTTAGCGTCAGGACAACTAGGGTTAGCGTCAGGACAACTAGGGTTAGCGTCAGGACAAGTAGGGTTAGCATCAGGACAACTAGGGTTAGCGTCAGGACAACTAGGGTTAGGGTCAGGACAAGTAGGGTTAGCGTCAGGACAACTAGGGTTAGCGTCAGGACAACTAGGGTTAGCGTCAGGACAACTAGGGTTAGCGTCAGGACAACTAGGGTTAGCGTCAGGACAAGTAGGGTTAGCGTCAGGACAACTAGGGTTAGCATCAGGACAACTAGGGTTAGCATCAGGACAAGTAGGGTTAGCGTCATGACAACTAGGGATAGCGTCAGGACAAGTAGGGTTAGCGTCAGGACAACTAGGGTTAGCGTCAGGACAACTAGGGTTAGCGTCAGGACAAGTAGGGTTAGCGTCAGGACAACTAGGGTTAGCGTCAGGACAAGTATGGTTAGCGTCAGGACAACTAGGTTTAGCGTCAGGACAACTAGGGTTAGCGTCAGGACAACTAGGGTTAGCGTCAAGACAACTAGGGTTAGCATCAGGACAAGTAGGGTTAGCGTCAGGACAACTAGGGTTAGCGTCAGGACAACTAGGGTTAGCGTCAGGACAAGTAGGGTTAGCGTCAGGACAAGTAGGGTTAGCGTCAGGACAACTAGGTTTAGCGTCAGGACAACTAGGGTTAGCGTCAGGATAACTAGGGATAGCGTCAGTACAAGTAGGGTTAGCGTCAGGACAACTAGGGTTAGCGTCAGGACAACTAGGGTTAGCGTCAGGACAACTGGGGTTAGCGTCAGGACAAGTAGGGTTAGCGTCAGGACAACTAGGGTTAGCGTCAGGACAACTAGGGTTAGCGTCAGGACAAGTAGGGTTAGCATCAGGACAACTAGGGTTAGCGTCAGGACAACAAGGGTTAGCGTCAGGACAACTAGGGTTAGCGTCAGGACAAGTAGGGTTAGCGTCAGGACAAGTAGGGTTAGCGTCAGGACAACTAGGCTTAGCGTCAGGACAAGTAGGGTTAGCGTCAGGACAACTAGGGTTAGCGTCAGGACAACTAGGGTTAGGGTCAGGACAACTAGGGTTAGCGTCAGGACAACTAGGGTTAGCGTCAGGACAACTAGGGTTAGCGTCAGGACAACTAGGGTTAGCGTCAGGACAACTAGGGTTAGCGTCAGGACAACCAGGGTTAGCGTCAGGACAAGTAGGGTTAGCGTCAGGACATCTAGGGTTAGCGTCAGGACAACTAGGGTTAGCATCAGGACAACTAGGGTTAGCGTCAGGACAACTAGGGTTAGCGTCAGGACATGTAGGGTTAGCGTCAGGACAACTAGGGTTAGCGTCAGGACAACTAGGGTTAGCGTCAGGACAACTAGGGTTAGCGTCAGGACAAGTAGGGTTAGCGTCAGGACAAGTAGGGTTAGCGTCAGGACAACTAGGGTTAGCGTCAGGACAAGTAGGGTTAGCGTCAGGACAACTAGGGTTAGCGTCAGGACAACTAGGGTTAGCGTCAGGACAAGTAGGGTTAGCGTCAGGACAACTAGGGTTAGCGTCAGGACAACTAGGGTTAGCGTCAGGACAACTAGGGTTAGCGTCAGGACAAGTAGGGTTAGCGTCAGGACAACTAGGGTTAGCGTCAGGACAACTAGGGATAGCGTCAGGACAAGTAGGGTTAGCGTCAGGACAACTAGGGTTAGCGTCAGGACAACTAGGGTTAGCGTCAGGACAACTAGGGTTAGTGTCAGGACAACTAGGGTTAGCGTCAGGACAAGTAGGGTTAGCGTCAGGACAACTAGGGTTAGCGTCAGGACAAGTAGGGTTAGCGTCAGGACAAGTAGGGTTAGCGTCAGGACAACTAGGGTTAGCGTCAGGACAACTAGGGTTAGCGTCAGGACAAGTAGGGTTAGCGTCAGGACAACTAGGGTTAGCATCAGGACAACTAGGGCTAGCGTCAGGACAAGTAGGGTTAGCATCAGGACAACTAGGGTTAGCGTCAGGACAACTAGGGTTAGCGTCTGGACAACTAGGGATAGCGTCAGGACAAGTAGGGTTAGCGTCATGACAACTAGGGTTAGCGTCAGGACAACTAGGGTTAGCGTCAGGACAAGTAGGGTTAGCGTCAGGACAACTAGGGTTAGCGTCAGGACAACTAGGGTTAGCGTCAGGACAAGTAGGGTTAGCGTCAGGACAACTAGGGTTAGCGTCAGGACAACTAGGGTTAGCGTCAGGACAACTAGGCGTAGCGTCAGGACAAGTAGGGTTAGCGTCAGGACAAATAGGGTTAGCGTCAGGACAACTAGGGTTAGCGTCAGGACAAGTAGGGTTAGCATCAGGACAACTAGGGTTAGCGTCAGGACAACTAGGGTTAGCGTCAGGACAACTAGGGATAGCGTCAGGACAAGTAGGGTTAGCGTCAGGACAACTAGAGTTAGCATCAGGACAACAAGGGATAGCGTCAGGACAAGTAGGGTTAGCGTCAGGACAAGTAGGGTTAGCGTCAGGACAACGAGGGTTAGCGTCAGGACAACTAGGGTTAGCGTCAGGACAACTAGGGATAGCGTCAGGACAAGTAGGGTTAGCGTCAGGACAACTAGGGTTAGCGTCAGGACAACTAGGGTTAGCGTCAGGACAAGTAGGGTTAGCGTCAGGACAAGTAGGGTTAGTGTCAGGACAACTAGGGTTAGCGTCAGGACAACTAGGGTTAGCGTCAGGACAACTAGGGTTAGCGTCAGGACAACTAGGGATAGCGTCAGTACAAGTAGGGTTAGCGTCAGGACAACTAGGGTTAGCGTCAGGACAAGTAGGGTTAGCGTCAGGACAAGTAGGGTTAGCGTCAGGACAACTAGGGTTAGCGTCAGGACAACTAGGGTTAGCGTCAGGACAACTAGGGTTAGCATCAGGACAAGTAGGGTTAGCGTCAAGACAACTAGGGTTAGCATCAGGACAACTAGGGTTAGCGTCAGGACAAGTAGGGTTAGCGTCAGGACAACTAGGGTTAGCGTCAGGACAACTAGGGTTAGCGTCAGGATAACTAGGGATAGCGTCAGTACAAGTAGGGTTAGCGTCAGGACAACTAGGGTTAGCGTCAGGACAACTAGGGTTAGCGTCAGGACAAGTAGGGTTAGCGTCAGGACAACTAGGGTTAGCGTCAGGACAACTAGGGTTAGCGTCAGGACAAGTAGGGTTAGCATCAGGACAAATAGGGTTAGCGTCAGGACAACTAGGGTTAGCGTCAGGACAACTAGGGTTAGCGTCAGGACAACTAGGGTTAGCGTCAGGACAACTAGGGTTAGCGTCAGGACAACCAGGGTTAGCGTCAGGACAAGTAGGGTTAGCGTCAGGACATCTAGGGTTAGCGTCAGGACAACTAGGGTTAGCATCAGGACAACTAGGGTTAGCGTCAGGACAACTAGGGTTAGCGTCAGGACATGTAGGGTTAGCGTCAGGACAACTAGGGTTAGCGTCAGGACAACTAGGGTTAGCGTCAGGACAACTAGGGTTAGCGTCAGGACAAGTAGGGTTAGCGTCAGGACAAGTAGGGTTAGCGTCAGGACAAGTAGGGTTAGCGTCAGGACAAGTAGGGTTAGCGTCAGGACAACGAGGGTTAGCGTCAGGACAACTAGGGTTAGCGTCAGGACAACTAGGGATAGCGTCAGGACAAGTAGGGTTAGCGTCAGGACAACTAGGGTTAGCGTCAGGACAACTAGGGTTAGCGTCAGGACAAGTAGGGTTAGCGTCAGGACAAGTAGGGTTAGTGTCAGGACAACTAGGGTTAGCGTCAGGACAACTAGGGTTAGCGTCAGGACAACTAGGGTTAGCGTCAGGACAACTAGGGATAGCGTCAGTACAAGTAGGGTTAGCGTCAGGACAACTAGGGTTAGCGTCAGGACAAGTAGGGTTAGCGTCAGGACAAGTAGGGTTAGCGTCAGGACAACTAGGGTTAGCGTCAGGACAACTAGGGTTAGCGTCAGGACAACTAGGGTTAGCATCAGGACAAGTAGGGTTAGCGTCAAGACAACTAGGGTTAGCATCAGGACAACTAGGGTTAGCGTCAGGACAAGTAGGGTTAGCGTCAGGACAACTAGGGTTAGCGTCAGGACAACTAGGGTTAGCGTCAGGATAACTAGGGATAGCGTCAGTACAAGTAGGGTTAGCGTCAGGACAACTAGGGTTAGCGTCAGGACAACTAGGGTTAGCGTCAGGACAAGTAGGGTTAGCGTCAGGACAACTAGGGTTAGCGTCAGGACAACTAGGGTTAGCGTCAGGACAAGTAGGGTTAGCATCAGGACAAATAGGGTTAGCGTCAGGACAACTAGGGTTAGCGTCAGGACAACTAGGGTTAGCGTCAGGACAACTAGGGTTAGCGTCAGGACAACTAGGGTTAGCGTCAGGACAACCAGGGTTAGCGTCAGGACAAGTAGGGTTAGCGTCAGGACATCTAGGGTTAGCGTCAGGACAACTAGGGTTAGCATCAGGACAACTAGGGTTAGCGTCAGGACAACTAGGGTTAGCGTCAGGACATGTAGGGTTAGCGTCAGGACAACTAGGGTTAGCGTCAGGACAACTAGGGTTAGCGTCAGGACAACTAGGGTTAGCGTCAGGACAAGTAGGGTTAGCGTCAGGACAAGTAGGGTTAGCGTCAGGACAACTAGGGTTAGCGTCAGGACAAGTAGGGTTAGCGTCAGGACAACTAGGGTTAGCGTCAGGACAACTAGGGTTAGCGTCAGGACAAGTAGGGTTAGCGTCAGGACAACTAGGGTTAGCGTCAGGACAACTAGGGTTAGCGTCAGGACAAGTAGGGTTAGCGTCAGGACAACTAGGGTTAGCGTCAGGACAACTAGGGATAGCGTCAGGACAAGTAGGGTTAGCGTCAGGACAACTAGGGTTAGCGTCAGGACAACTAGGGTTAGCGTCAGGACAACTAGGGTTAGTGTCAGGACAACTAGGGTTAGCGTCAGGACAACTAGGGTTAGCGTCAGGACAAGTAGGGTTAGCGTCAGGACAAGTAGGGTTAGCGTCAGGACAACTAGGGTTAGCGTCAGGACAAGTAGGGTTAGCGTCAGGACAACTAGGGTTAGCATCAGGACAACTAGGGCTAGCGTCAGGACAAGTAGGGTTAGCATCAGGACAACTAGGGTTAGCGTCAGGACAACTAGGGTTAGCGTCTGGACAACTAGGGATAGCGTCAGGACAAGTAGGGTTAGCGTCATGACAACTAGGGTTAGCGTCAGGACAACTAGGGTTAGCGTCAGGACAAGTAGGGTTAGCGTCAGGACAACTAGGGTTAGCGTCAGGACAACTAGGGTTAGCGTCAGGACAAGTAGGGTTAGCGTCAGGACAACTAGGGTTAGCGTCAGGACAACTAGGGTTAGCGTCAGGACAACTAGGCGTAGCGTCAGGACAAGTAGGGTTAGCGTCAGGACAAATAGGGTTAGCGTCAGGACAACTAGGGTTAGCGTCAGGACAAGTAGGGTTAGCATCAGGACAACTAGGGTTAGCGTCAGGACAACTAGGGTTAGCGTCAGGACAACTAGGGATAGCGTCAGGACAAGTAGGGTTAGCGTCAGGACAACTAGGGTTAGCATCAGGACAACAAGGGATAGCGTCAGGACAAGTAGGGTTAGCGTCAGGACAAGTAGGGTTAGCGTCAGGACAACGAGGGTTAGCGTCAGGACAACTAGGGTTAGCGTCAGGACAACTAGGGATAGCGTCAGGACAAGTAGGGTTAGCGTCAGGACAACTAGGGTTAGCGTCAGGACAACTAGGGTTAGCGTCAGGACAAGTAGGGTTAGCGTCAGGACAAGTAGGGTTAGTGTCAGGACAACTAGGGTTAGCGTCAGGACAACTAGGGTTAGCGTCAGGACAACTAGGGTTAGCGTCAGGACAACTAGGGTTAGCGTCAGGACAACTAGGGATAGCGTCAGTACAAGTAGGGTTAGCGTCAGGACAACTAGGGTTAGCGTCAGGACAAGTAGGGTTAGCGTCAGGACAAGTAGGGTTAGCGTCAGGACAACTAGGGTTAGCGTCAGGACAACTAGGGTTAGCGTCAGGACAACTAGGGTTAGCATCAGGACAAGTAGGGTTAGCGTCAAGACAACTAGGGTTAGCATCAGGACAACTAGGGTTAGCGTCAGGACAAGTAGGGTTAGCGTCAGGACAACTAGGGTTAGCGTCAGGACAACTAGGGTTAGCGTCAGGATAACTAGGGATAGCGTCAGTACAAGTAGGGTTAGCGTCAGGACAACTAGGGTTAGCGTCAGGACAACTAGGGTTAGCGTCAGGACAAGTAGGGTTAGCGTCAGGACAACTAGGGTTAGCGTCAGGACAACTAGGGTTAGTGTCAGGACAAGTAGGGTTAGCATCAGGACAACTAGGGTTAGCGTCAGGACAACTAGGGTTAGCGTCAGGACAACTAGGGTTAGCGTCAGGACAAGCAGGGTTAGCGTCAGGACAACTAGGGTTAGCGTCAGGACAACTAGGCTTAGCGTCAGGACAACTAGGGTTAGCGTCAGGACAACTATGGTTAGCATCAGGACAACTAGGGTTAGGGTCAGGACAACTAGGGTTAGCATCAGGACAACTAGGGTTAGCTTCAGGACAACTAGGGTTAGCGTCAGGACAACTAGGGTTAGCGTCAGAACAACCAGGGTTAGCGTCAGGACAAGTAGGGTTAGCGTCAGGACATCTAGGGTTAGCGTCAGGACAACTAGGGTTAGCATCAGGACAACTGGGGTTAGCGTCAGGACAACTAGGGTTAGCGTCAGGACATGTAGGGTTAGCGTCAGGACAACTAGGGTTAGCGTCAGGACAAGTAGGGTTAGCGTCAGGACAAGTAGGGTTAGCGTCAGGACAAGTAGGGTTAGCGTCAGGACAACTAGGGTTAGCGTCAGGACAAGTAGGGTTAGCGTCAGGACAACTAGGGTTAGCGTCAGGACAACTAGGGTTAGCGTCAGGACAACTAGGGTTAGCGTCAGGACAAGTAGGGTTAGCGTCAGGACAACTAGGGTTAGCGGCAGGACAAGTAGGTTTAGCGTCAGGACAACTAGGGTTAGCGTCAGGACAACTAGGGTTAGCGTCAGGACAACTAGGGTTAGCGTCAGGACAAGTAGGGTTAGCGTCAGGACAAGTAGGGTTAGCGTCAGGACAACTAGGGTTAGCGTCAGGACAACTAGGGTTAGCGTCAGGACAAGTAGGGTTAGCGTCAGGACAACTAGGGTTAGCATCAGGACAAGTAGGGTTAGCGTCAGGACAACTAGGGTTAGCGTCAGGACAACTAGGGTTAGCGTCAGGACAACTAGGCGTAGCGTCAGGACAAGTAGGGTTAGCGTCAGGACAAATAGGGTTAGCGTCAGGACAACTAGGGTTAGCGTCAGGACAACTAGGGATAGCGTCAGGACAAGTAGGGTTAGCGTCAGGACAACTAGGGTTAGCGTCAGGACAACTAGGGATAGCGTCAGGACAAGTAGGGTTAGCGTCAGGACAACTAGGGTTAGCGTCAGGACAACTAGGGTTAGCGTCAGGACAACTAGGGTTAGCGTCAGGACAAGTAGGGTTAGCGTCAGGACAACTAGGGTTAGCGTCAGGACAACTAGGGATATCGTCAGTACAAGTAGGGTTAGCGTCAGGACAACTAGGGTTAGCGTCAGGACAACTAGGGTTAGCGTCAGGACAACTAGGGTTAGCGTCAGGACAACTAGGGTTAGCGTCAGGACAACTAGGGTTAGCGTCAGTACAACTAGGGTTAGCGTCAGGACAACTAGGGTTAGCGTCAGGACAAGTAGGGTTAGCGTCAGGACAACTAGGGTTAGCATCAGGACAACTAGGGTTAGCGTCAGGACAACTAGGGATAGCATCAGGACAAGTAGGGTTAGCGTCAGGACAACTAGGGTTAGCGTCAGGACAACTAGGGTTAGCGTCAGGACAACTAGGGTTAGCGTCAGGACAAGTAGGGTTAGCGTCAGGACAACTAGGGTTAGCGTCAGGACAAGTAGGGTTAGCGTCAGGACAACTAGGGTTAGCGTCAGGACAACTAGGGTTAGCGTCAGGACAACTAGGGTTAGCGTCAGGACAAGTAGGGTTAGCGTCAGGACAACTAGGGTTAGCGTCAGGACAACTAGGGTTAGCGTCAGGACTACTAGGCGTAGCGTCAGGACAAGTAGGGTTAGCGTCAGGACAAATAGGGTTAGCGTCAGGACAACTAGGGTTAGCGTCAGGACAAGTAGGGTTAGCGTCAGGACAACTAGGGTTAGCGTCAGGACAACTAGGGTTAGTGTCAGGACAACTAGGGATAGCGTCAGGACAAGTAGGGTTAGCGTCAGGACAACTAGGCTTAGCGTCAGGACAACTAGGGATAGCGCCAGGACAAGTAGGGTTAGCATCAGGACAACTAGGGTTAGCGTCAGGACAACTAGGGTTAGCGTCAGGACAAGTAGGGTTAGCGTCAGGACAACTAGGGTTAGCGTCAGGACAACTAGGGATAGCGTCAGTACAAGTAGGGTTAGCGTCAGGACAACTAGGGTTAGCGTCAGGACAACTAGGGTTAGCGTCAGGACAACTAGGGTTAGCGTCAGGACAAGTAGGGTTAGCGTCAGGACAACTAGGGTTAGCGTCAGGACAAGTAGGGTTAGCGTCAGGACAACTAGGGTTAGCGTCAGGACAACTAGGGTTAGCGTCAGGACAACAAGGGTTAGCGTCAGGACAACTAGGGTTAGCGTCAGGACAAGTAGGGTTAGCGTCAGGACAACTAGGGTTAGCATCAGGACAAGTAGGGTTAACGTCAGGACAACTAGGGTTAGCGTCAGGACAACTAGGGTTAGCGTCAGGACAAGTAGGGTTAGCGTCAGGACAACTAGGGTTAGCGTCAGGACAACTAGGGTTAGCGTCAGGATAACTAGGGATAGCGTCAGTACAAGTAGGGTTAGCGTCAGGACAACTAGGGTTAGCGTCAGGACAACTAGGGTTAGCGTCAGGACAACTAGGGTTAGCGTCAGGACAAGTAGGGTTAGCGTCAGGACAACTAGGGTTAGCGTCAGGACAACTAGGGTTAGCGTAAGGACAAGTAGGGTTAGCATCAGGACAACTAGGGTTAGCGTCAGGACAACTAGGGTTAGCGTCAGGACAACTAGGGTTAGCGTCAGGACAAGTAGGGTTAGCGTCAGGACAAGTAGGGTTAGCGTCAGGACAACTAGGCTTAGCGTCAGGACAAGTAGGGTTAGCGTCAGGACAACTAGGGTTAGCGTCAGGACAACTAGGGTTAGGGTCAGGACAACTAGGGTTAGCGTCAGGACAACTAGGGTTAGCGTCAGGACAACTAGGGTTAGCGTCAGGACAACTAGGGTTAGCGTCAGGACAACTAGGGTTAGCATCAGGACAACCAGGGTTAGCGTCAGGACAAGTAGGGTTAGCGTCAGGACATCTAGGGTTAGCGTCAGGACAACTAGGGTTAGCATCAGGACAACTAGGGTTAGCGTCAGGACAACTAGGGTTAGCGTCAGGACATGTAGGGTTAGCGTCAGGACAACTAGGGTTAGCGTCAGGACAACTAGGGTTAGCGTCAGGACAACTAGGGTTAGCGTCAGGACAAGTAGGGTTAGCGTCAGGACAAGTAGGGTTAGCGTCAGGACAACTAGGGTTAGCGTCAGGACAACTAGGGTTAGCATCAGGACAAGTAGGGTTAGCGTCAGGACAACTAGGGTTAGCGTCAGGACAACTAGGGTTAGCGTCAGGACAAGTAGGGTTAGCATCAGGACAAGTAGGGTTAGCGTCAGGACAACTAGGGTTAGCGTCAGGACAACTAGGGTGAGCGTCAGGACAACTAGGGTTAGTGTCAGGACAACTAGGGTTAGCGTCAGGACAAGTAGGGTTAGCGTCAGGACAACTAGGGTTAGCGTCAGGACAAGTAGGGTTAGCGTCAGGACAAGTAGGGTTAGCGTCAGGACAACTAGGGTTAGCGTCAGGACAACTAGGGTTAGCGTCAGGACAACTAGGGTTAGCGTCAGGACAAATAGGGTTAGCGTCAGGACAACTAGGGTTAGCGTCAGGACAACTAGGTTTAGCGTCAGGACAAGTAGGGTTAGCGTCAGGACAACTAGGGTTAGCGTCAGGACAAGTAGAGTTAGCGTCAGGACATCTAGGGTTAGCGTCAGGACAACTAGGGTTAGCGTCAGGACAACTAGGGTTAGCATCAGGACAACCAGGGTTAGCGTCAGGACAAGTAGGGTTAGCGTCAGGACATCTAGGGTTAGCGTCAGGACAACTAGGGTTAGCATCAGGACAACTAGGGTTAGCGTCAGGACAACTAGGGTTAGCGTCAGGACATGTAGGGTTAGCGTCAGGACAACTAGGGTTAGCGTCAGGACAACTAGGGTTAGCGTCAGGACAACTAGGGTTAGCGTCAGGACAAGTAGGGTTAGCGTCAGGACAAGTAGGGTTAGCGTCAGGACAACTAGGGTTAGCGTCAGGACAACTAGGGTTAGCATCAGGACAAGTAGGGTTAGCGTCAGGACAACTAGGGTTAGCGTCAGGACAACTAGGGTTAGCGTCAGGACAAGTAGGGTTAGCATCAGGACAAGTAGGGTTAGCGTCAGGACAAGTAGGGTTAGCGTCAGGACAACTAGGGTGAGCGTCAGGACAACTAGGGTTAGTGTCAGGACAACTAGGGTTAGCGTCAGGACAAGTAGGGTTAGCGTCAGGACAAGTAGGGTTAGCGTCAGGACAACTAGGGTTAGCGTCAGGACAAGTAGGGTTAGCGTCAGGACAAGTAGGGTTAGCGTCAGGACAACTAGGGTTAGCGTCAGGACAACTAGGGTTAGCGTCAGGACAAGTAGGGTTAGCGTCAGGACAACTAGGGTTAGCATCAGGACAACTAGGGTTAGCGTCAGGACAAGTAGGGTTAGCGTCAGGACAACTAGGGTTAGCGTCAGGACAACTAGGGTTAGCGTCTGGACAACTAGGGATAGCGTCAGGACAAGTAGGGTTAGCGTCATGACAACTAGGGTTAGCGTCAGGACAACTAGGGTTAGCGTCAGGACAACTAGGCGTAGCGTCAGGACAAGTAGGGTTAGCGTCAGGACAAATAGGGTTAGCGTCAGGACAACTAGGGTTAGCGTCAGGACAAATAGGGTTAGCGTCAGGACAACTAGGGTTAGCGTCAGGACAACTAGGTTTAGCGTCAGGACAAGTAGGGTTAGCGTCAGGACAACTAGGGTTAGCGTCAGGACAAGTAGAGTTAGCGTCAGGACATCTAGGGTTAGCGTCAGGACAACTAGGGTTAGCTTCAGGACAACTAGGGTTAGCGTCAGGACAACTAGGGTTAGCGTCAGGACATGTAGGGTTAGCGTCAGGACAACTAGGGTTAGCGTCAGGACAACTAGGGTTAGCGTCAGGACAACTAGGGTTAGCGTCAGGACAACTAGGGTTAGCGTCAGGATAACTAGGGATAGCGTCAGTACAAGTAGGGTTAGCGTCAGGACAACTAGGGTTAGCGTCAGGACAAATAGGGTTAGCGTCAGGACAACTAGGGTTAGCGTCAGGACAACTAGGTTTAGCGTCAGGACAAGTAGGGTTAGCGTCAGGACAACTAGGGTTAGCGTCAGGACAAGTAGGGTTAGCATCAGGACAACTAGGGTTAGCGTCAGGACAACTAGGGTTAGCGTCAGGACAACTAGGGTTACCGTCAGGACAACTAGGGTTAGCGTCAGGACAAGTAGGGTTAGCGTCAGGACAACTAGGGTTAGCGTCAGGACAACTAGGCTTAGCGTCAGGACAAGTAGGGTTAGCGTCAGGACAACTAGGGTTAGCGTCAGGACAACTAGGGAAGGCGTCAGGACAACCAGGGTTAGCGTCAGGACAAGTAGAGTTAGCGTCAGGACAACTAGGGTTAGCTTCAGGACAACTAGGGTTAGCGTCAGGACAACTAGGGTTAGCGTCAGGACATGTAGGGTTAGCGTCAGGACAACTAGGGTTAGCGTCAGGACAACTAGGGTTAGCATCAGGACAACTAGGGTTAGCGTCAGGACAAGTAGGGTTAGCGTCAGGACAACTAGGGTTAGCGTCAGGACAACTAGGGTTAGCGTCAGGACAAGTAGGGTTAGCGTCAGGACAAATAGGGTTAGTGTCAGGACAACTAGGGTTAGCGTCAGGACAACTAGGGTTAGCGTCAGGGCAACTAGGGTTAGCGTCAGGACAAGTAGGGTTAGCGTCAGGACAAATAGGGTTAGCGTCAGGACAACTAGGGTTAGCGTCAGGACAAGTAGGGTTAGCATCAGGACAACTAGGGTTAGCGTCAGGACAACTAGGGTTAGCGACAGGACAACTAGGGATAGCGTCAGGACAAGTAGGGTTAGCGTCAGGACAACTAGGGTTAGCGTCAGGACAACTAGGGATAGCGTCAGGACAAGTAGGGTTAGCGTCAGGACAACTAGGGTTAGCGTCAGGACAACTAGGGTTAGCGTCAGGACAACTAGGGTTAGCGTCAGGACAAGTAGGGTTAGCGTCAGGACAACTAGGGTTAGCGTCAGGACAACTAGGGATAGCGTCAGGACAACTAGGGTTAGGGTCAGGACAAGTAGGGTTAGCGTCAGGACAACTAGGGTTAGCGTCAGGACAACTAGGGTTAGGGTCAGGACAAGAAGTGTTAGCGTCAGGACAACTAGGGTTAGCGTCAGGACAACTAGGGTTAGCGTCAGGACAACTAGGGTTAGCGTCAGGATAACTAGGGATAGCGTCAGTACAAGTAGGGTTAGCGTCAGGACAACTAGGGTTAGCGTCAGGACAAATAGGGTTAGCGTCAGGACAACTAGGGTTAGCGTCAGGACAACTAGGGTTAGCATCAGGACAAGTAGGGTTAGCGTCAGGACAACTAGGGTTAGCGTCAGGACAAGTAGGGTTAGCATCAGAACAACTAGGGTTAGCGTCAGGACAACTAGGGTTAGCGTCAGGACAACTAGGGTTACCGTCAGGACAACTAGGGTTACCGTCAGGACAACTAGGGTTAGCGTCAGGACAAGTAGGGTTAGCGTCAGGACAACTAGGGTTAGCGTCAGGACAACTAGGCTTAGCGTCAGGACAAGTAGGGTTAGCGTCAGGACAACTAGGGTTAGCATCAGGACAACTAGGGTTAGTGTCAGGACAACCAGGGTTAGCGTCAGGACAAATAGGGTTAGCGTCAGGACATCTAGGGTTAGCGTCAGGACAACCAGGGTTAACGTCAGGACAAATAGGGTTAGCGTCAGGACATCTAGGGTTAGCGTCAGGACAACTAGGGTTAGCGTCAGGACAACTAGGGTTAGCGTCAGGACAACTAGGGTTAGCGTCAGGACATGTAGGGTTAGCGTCAGGACAACTAGGGTTAGCGTCAGGACAACTAGGGTTAGCGTCAGGACAAGTAGGGTTAGCGTCAGGACAAGTAGGGCTAGCGTCAGGACAACTAGGGTTAGCGTCAGGACAACTAGGGTTAGCGTCAGGACAAGTAGGGTTAGCGTCAGGACAAATAGGGTTAGCGTCAGGACAACTAGGGTTAGCGTCAGGACAACTAGGGTTAGCGTCAGGGCAACTAGGGTTAGCGTCAGGACAAGTAGGGTTAGCGTCAGGACAAATAGGGTTAGCGTCAGGACAACTAGGGTTAGCGTCAGGACAAGTAGGGTTAGCATCAGTACAACTAGGGTTAGCGTCAGGACAACTAGGGTTAGCGACAGGACAACTAGGGATAGCGTCAGGACAAGTACGGTTAGCGTCAGGACAACTAGGGTTAGCGTCAGGACAACTAGGGATAGCGTCAGCACAAGTAGGGTTAGCGTCAGGACAACTAGGGTTAGCATCAGGACAACTAGGGTTAGCAACAGGACAACTAGGGTTAGCGTCAGGACAAGTAGGGTTAGCGTCAGGACAACTAGGGTTAGCGTCAGGACAACTAGGGATAGCGTCAGTACAAGTAGGGTTAGCGTCAGGACAACTAGGGTTAGCGTCAGGACAACTAGGGTTAGCGTCAGGACAACTAGGGTTAGCGTCAGGACAAGTAGGGTTAGCGTCAGGACAACTAGGGTTAGCGTCAGGACAACTAGGGTTAGCGTCAGGACAACTAGGGTTAGCGTCAGGACAAGTAGGGTTAGCGTCAGGACAACTAGGGTTAGCGTCAGGACAACTAGGCTTAGCGTCAGGACAAGTAGGGTTAGCGTCAGGACAACTAAAGTTAGCATCAGGACAACTAGGGTTAGCGTCAGGACAACTAGGGTTAGCGTCAAGACAACTAGGGTTAGCGTCAGGACAACCAGGGTTAGCGTCAGGACAAGTAGGGTTAGCGTCAGGACATCTAGGGTTAGCGTCAGGACAACTAGGGTTAGCATCAGGACAACTAGGGTTAGCGTCAGGACAACTAGGGTTAGCGTCAGGACATGTAGGGTTAGCGTCAGGACAACTAGGGTTAGCGTCAGGACAACTAGGGTTAGCATCAGGACAACTAGGGTTGGCGTCAGGACAAGTAGGGTTAGCGTCAGGACAAGTAGGGTTAGCGTCAGGACAACTAGGGTTAGCGTCAGGACAAGTAGGGTTAGCGTCAGGACAAATAGGGTTAGCGTCAGGACAACTAGGGTTAGCGTCAGGACAACTAGGGTTAGCGTCAGGGCAACTAGGGTTAGCGTCAGGGCAAGTAGGGTTAGCGTCAGGACAAATAGGGTTAGCGTCAGGACAACTAGGGTTAGCGTCAGGACAAGTAGGGTTAACATCAGGACAACTAGGGTTAGCGTCAGGACAACTAGGGTTAGCGTCAGGACAACTAGGGATAGCGTCAGGACAAGTAGGGTTAGCGTCAGGACAACTAGGGTTAGCGTCAGGACAACTAGGGATAGCGTCAGGACAAGTAGGGTTAGCATCAGGACAACTAGGGTTAGCGTCAGGACAACTAGGGTTAGCGTCAGGACAACTAGGGTTAGCGTCAGGACAAGTAGGGTTAGCGTCAGGACAACTAGGGTTAGCGTCAGGACAACTAGGGATAGCGTCAGTACAAGTAGGGTTAGCGTCAGGACAACTAGGGTTAGCGTCAGGACAACTAGGGTTAGCGTCAGGACAACTAGGGTTAGCGTCAGGACAAGTAGGGTTAGCGTCAGGACAACTAGGGTTAGCGTCAGGACAAGTAGGGTTAGCGTCAGGACAACTAGGGTTAGCGTCAGGACAACTAGGGTTAGCGTCAGGACAACTAGGGTTAGCGTCAGGACAACTAGGGTTAGCATCAGTATAAGTAGGGTTAGCATCAGGACAACTAGGGTTAACGTCAGGACAACTAGGGTTAGGGTCAGGACAAGTAGGGTTAGCATCAGGACAACTAGGGTTAGCGTCAGGACAATTAGGGTTAGCGTCAGGACAAGTAGGGTTAGCATCAGGACAACTAGGGTTGGCGTCAGGACAAGTAGGGTTAGCGTCAGGACAAGTAGGGTTAGCGTCAGGACAACTAGGGTTAGCGTCAGGACAACTAGGGTTAGCGTCAGGACAAGTAGGGTTAGCGTCAGGACAAATAGGGTTAGCGTGAGGACAACTAGGGTTAGCGTCAGGACAACTAGGGTTAGCGTCAGGACAAGTAGGGTTAGCGTCAGGACAAATAGGGTTAGCGTCAGGACAACTAGGGTTAGCGTCAGGACAAGTAGGGTTAGCATCAGGACAACTAGGGTTAGCGTCAGGACAACTAGGGTTAGCGACAGGACAACTAGGGATAGCGTCAGGACAAGTACGGTTAGCGTCAGGACAACTAGGGTTAGCGTCAGGACAACTAGGGATAGCGTCAGGACAAGTAGGGTTAGCGTCAGGACAACTAGGGTTAGCGTCAGGACAACTAGGGTTAGCAACAGGACAACTAGGGTTAGCGTCAGGACAAGTAGGGTTAGCGTCAGGACAACTAGGGTTAGCGTCAGGACAACTAGGGATAGCGTCAGTACAAGTAGGGTTAGCGTCAGGACAACTAGGGTTAGCGTCAGGACAACTAGGGTTAGCGTCAGGACAACTAGGGTTAGCGTCAGGACAAGTAGGGTTAGCGTCAGGACAACTAGGGTTAGCGTCAGGACAACTAGGGTTAGCGTCAGGACAACTAGGATTAGCGTCAGGACAAGTAGGGTTAGCGTCAGGACAACTAGGGTTAGCGTCAGGACAACTAGGCTTAGCGTCAGGACAAGTAGGGTTAGCGTCAGGACAACTAAAGTTAGCATCAGGACAACTAGGGTTAGCGTCAGGACAACTAGGGTTAGCGTCAAGACAACTAGGGTTAGCGTCAGGACAACCAGGGTTAGCGTCAGGACAAGTAGGGTTAGCGTCAGGACATCTAGGGTTAGCGTCAGGACAACTAGGGTTAGCATCAGGACAACTAGGGTTAGCGTCAGGACAACTAGGGTTAGCGTCAGGACATGTAGGGTTAGCGTCAGGACAACTAGGGTTAGCGTCAGGACAACTAGGGTTAGCATCAGGACAACTAGGGTTGGCGTCAGGACAAGTAGGGTTAGCGTCAGGACAAGTAGGGTTAGCGTCAGGACAACTAGGGTTAGCGTCAGGACAAGTAGGGTTAGCGTCAGGACAAATAGGGTTAGCGTCAGGACAACTAGGGTTAGCGTCAGGACAACTAGGGTTAGCGTCAGGGCAACTAGGGTTAGCGTCAGGGCAAGTAGGGTTAGCGTCAGGACAAATAGGGTTAGCGTCAGGACAACTAGGGTTAGCGTCAGGACAAGTAGGGTTAACATCAGGACAACTAGGGTTAGCGTCAGGACAACTAGGGTTAGCGTCAGGACAACTAGGGATAGCGTCAGGACAAGTAGGGTTAGCGTCAGGACAACTAGGGTTAGCGTCAGGACAACTAGGGATAGCGTCAGGACAAGTAGGGTTAGCATCAGGACAACTAGGGTTAGCGTCAGGACAACTAGGGTTAGCGTCAGGACAACTAGGGTTAGCGTCTGGACAAGTAGGGTTAGCGTCAGGACAACTAGGGTTAGCGTCAGGACAACTAGGGATAGCGTCAGTACAAGTAGGGTTAGCGTCAGGACAACTAGGGTTAGCGTCAGGACAACTAGGGTTAGCGTCAGGACAACTAGGGTTAGCGTCAGGACAAGTAGGGTTAGCGTCAGGACAACTAGGGTTAGCGTCAGGACAAGTAGGGTTAGCGTCAGGACAACTAGGGTTAGCGTCAGGACAACTAGGGTTAGCGTCAGGACAACTAGGGTTAGCGTCAGGACAACTAGGGTTAGCATCAGGACAAGTAGGGTTAGCATCAGGACAACTAGGGTTAACGTCAGGACAACTAGGGTTAGGGTCAGGACAAGTAGGGTTAGCGTCAGGACAACTAGGGTTAGCGTCAGGACAACTAGGGTTAGCGTCAGGACAAGTAGGGTTAGCATCAGGACAACTAGGGTTGGCGTCAGGACAAGTAGGGTTAGCGTCAGGACAAGTAGGGTTAGCGTCAGGACAACTAGGGTTAGCGTCAGGACAAGTAGGGTTAGCGTCAGGACAAATAGGGTTAGCGTCAGGACAACTAGGGTTAGCGTCAGGACAACTAGGGTTAGCGTCAGGGAAACTAGGGTTAGCGTCAGGGCAAGTAGGGTTAGCGTCAGGACAAATAGGGTTAGCGTCAGGACAACTAGGGTTAGCGTCAGGACAAGTAGGGTTAACATCAGGACAACTAGGGTTAGCGTCAGGACAACTAGGGTTAGCGTCAGGACAACTAGCGATAGCGTCAGGACAACTAGCGATAGCGTCAGGACAAGTAGGGTTAGCGTCAGGACAACTAGGGTTAGCGTCAGGACAACTAGGGATAGCGTCAGGACAAGTAGGGTTAGCATCAGGACAACTAGGGTTAGCGTCAGGACAACTAGGGTTAGCGTCAGGACAACTAGGGTTAGCGTCAGGACAAGTAGGGTTAGCGTCAGGACAACTAGGGTTAGCGTCAGGACAACTAGGGATAGCGTCAGTACAAGTAGGGTTAGCGTCAGGACAACTAGGGTTAGCGTCAGGACAACTAGGGTTAGCGTCAGGACAACTAGGGTTAGCGTCAGGACAAGTAGGGTTAGCGTCAGGACAACTAGGGTTAGCGTCAGGACAAGTAGGGTTAGCGTCAGGACAACTAGGGTTAGCGTCAGGACAACTAGGGTTAGCGTCAGGACAACTAGGGTTACCATCAGGACAAGTAGGGTTAGCATCAGGACAACTAGGGTTAACGTCAGGACAACTAGGGTTTTGGTCAGGACAAGTAGGGTTAGCGTCAGGACAACTAGGGTTAGCGTCAGGACAACTAGGGTTAGCGTCAGGACAAGTAGGGTTAGCGTCAGGACAACTAGGGTTAGCGTCAGGACAACTAGGGTTAGCGTCAGGACAACTAGGGATAGCGTCAGTACAAGTAGGGTTAGCGTCAGGACAACTAGGGTTAGCGTCAGGACAACTAGGGTTAGCGTCAGGACAAGTAGGGTTAGCGTCAGGACAACTAGGGTTAGCGTCAGGACAAGTAGGGTTAGCGTCAGGACAACTAGGGTTAGCGTCAGGACAACTAGGGTTAGCGTCAGGACAACTAGGGTTAGCATCAGGACAACTAGGGTTAGCGTCAGGACAAGTAGGGTTAGAGTCAGGACAACTAGGGTTAGCGTCAGGACAACTAGGGTTAGCGTCAGGACAAGTAGGGTTAGCATCAGGACAACTAGGTTTAGCGTCAGGACAACTAGGGTTAGCGTCAGGACAACTAGGGTTAGCGTCAGGATAACTAGGGATAGCGTCAGTACAAGTAGGGTTAGCTTCAGGACAACTAGGGTTAGCGTCAGGACAACTAGGGTTAACGTCAGGACAACTAGGGTTAGCATCAGGACAAGTAGGGTTAGCGTCAGGACAACTAGGGTTAGCGTCAGGACAACTAGGGTTAGCGTCAGGACAAGTAGGGTTAGCATCAGGACAACTAGGGTTAGCGTCAGGACAATTAGGGTTAGCGTCAGGACAACTAGGGTTAGTGTCAGGACAACTAGGGTTAGCGTCAGGACAACTAAGGTTAGCGTCAGGACAAGTAGGGTTAGCGTCAGGACAACTAGGCTTAGCGTCAGGACAAGTAGGGTTAGCGTCAGGACAACTAGGGTTAGCGTCAGGACAACTAGGGTTAGCGTCAGGACAACTAGGGTTAGCGTCAGGACAACTAGGGTTAGCGTCAGGACAACCAGGGTTAGCGTCAGGACAAGTAGGGTTAGCGTCAGGACATCTAGGGTTAGCGTCAGGACAACTAGGGTTAGCATCAGGACAACTAGGGTTAGCGTCAGGACAACTAGGGTTAGCGTCAGGACAACTAGGGTTAGCGTCAGGACAACTAGGGTTAGCGTCAGGACAAGTAGGGTTAGCGTCAGGACAAGTAGGGTTAGCGTCAGGACAACTAGGGTTAGCGTCAGGACAAGTAGGGTTAGCGTCAGGACAAATAGGGTTAGCGTCAGGACAACTAGGGTTAGCGTCAGGACAAGTAGGGTTAGCGTCAGGACAACTAGGGTTAGCGTCAGGACAAGTAGGGTTAGCGTCAGGACAAGTAGGGTTAGCGTCAGGACAACTAGGGTTAGCATCAGGACAACTAGGGTTAGCATCAGGACAAGTAGGGTTAGCGTCAGGACAACTAGGGTTTGCATCAGGACAACTAGGGTTAGCGTCAGGACAAGTAGGGTTAGCGTCAGGACAACTAGGGTTAGCGTCAGGACAACTAGGGTTAGCGTCTGGACAACTAGGGATAGCGTCAGGACAAGTAGGGTTAGCGTCAGGACAACTAGGGTTAGCGTCAGGACAACTAGGGTTAGCGTCAGGACAAGTATTGTTAGCGTCAGGACAACTAGGGTTAGCGTCAGGACAACTAGGATTAGCGTCAGGACAACTAGGGATAGCGTCAGGACAAGTAGGGTTAGCGTCAGGACAACTAGGGTTAGCGTCAGTACAACTAGGGATAGCGTCAGGACAAGTAGGGTTAGCGTCAGGACAACTAGGGTTAGCGTCAGGACAACTAGGGTTAGCGTCAGGACAACTAGGGTTAGCGTCAGGACAACTAGGGTTAGCGTCAGGACAAGTAGGGTTAGCGTCAGGACAACTAGGGTTAGCGTCAGGACAACTAGGGATAGCGTCAGTACAAGTAGGGTTAGCGTCAGGACAACTAGGGTTAGCGTCAGGACAACTAGGGTTAGCGTCAGGACAACTAGGGTTAGCGTCAGGACAAGTAGGGTTAGCGTCAGGACAACTAGGGTTAGCGTCAGGACAAGTAGGGTTAGCGTCAGGACAACTAGGGTTAGCGTCAGGACAAGTAGGGTTAGCATCAGCACAAGTAGGGTTAGCGTCAGGACAACTAGGGGTAGCGTCAGGACAACTAGGGTTAGGGTCAGGACAAGTAGGGTTAGCATCAGGACAACTAGGGTTAGCGTCAGGACAACTAGGGTTAGCGTCAGGACAACTAGGGTTAGCGTCAGGATAACTAGGGATAGCGTCAGTACAAGTAGGGTTAGCGTCAGGACAACTAGGGTTAGCGTCAGGACAAATAGGGTTAGCGTCAGGACAACTAGGGTTAGCATCAGGACAACTAGGGTTAGCGTCATGACAAGTAGGGTTAGCGTCAGGACAACTAGAGTTAGCGTCAGGACAACTAGGGTTAGCGTCAGGACAACTAGGGTTAGCGTCTGGACAACTAGGGATAGCGTCAGGACAAGTAGGGTTAGCGTCAGGACAACTAGGGTTAGCGTCAGGACAACTAGGGTTAGCGTCAGGACAAGTAGGGTTAGCGTCAGGACAACTAGGGTTAGCGTCAGGACAAGTAGGGTTAGCGTCAGGACAACTAGGGTTAGCGTCAGGACAAGTAGGGTTAGCATCAGCACAAGTAGGGTTAGCGTCAGGACAACTAGGGGTAGCGTCAGGACAACTAGGGTTAGGGTCAGGACAAGTAGGGTTAGCATCAGGACAACTAGGGTTAGCGTCAGGACAACTAGGGTTAGCGTCAGGACAACTAGGGTTAGCGTCAGGATAACTAGGGATAGCGTCAGTACAAGTAGGGTTAGCGTCAGGACAACTAGGGTTAGCGTCAGGACAAATAGGGTTAGCGTCAGGACAACTAGGGTTAGCGTCAGGACAACTAGGGTTAGCGTCATGACAAGTAGGGTTAGCGTCAGGACAACTAGAGTTAGCGTCAGGACAACTAGGGTTAGCGTCAGGACAAGTAGGGTTAGCATCAGGACAACTAGGGTTAGCGTCAGGACAACTAGGGTTAGCGTCAGGACAACTAGGGTTAGCGTCAGGACAACTAGGGTTAGCGTCAGGACAACTAGGCTTAGCGTCAGGACAAGTAGGGTTAGCGTCAGGACAACTAGGGTTAGCGTCAGGACAACTAGGGTTAGCGTCAGGACAACTAGGGTTAGCGTCAGGACAACAAGGGTTAGCGTCAGGACAAGTAGGGTTAGCGTCAGGACATCTAGGGTTAGCGTCAGGACAACTAGGGTTAGCATCAGGACAACTAGGGTTAGCGTCAGGACAACTAGGGTTAGCGTCAGGACATGTAGGGTTAGCGTCAGGACAACTAGGGTTAGCGTCAGGACAACTAGGGTTAGCGTCAGGACAACTAGGGTTAGCGTCAGGACAACTAGGGTTAGCGTCAGGACAAGTAGGGTTAGCGTCAGGACAACTAGGGTTAGCGTCAGGACAAGTAGGGTTAGCGTCAGGACAAATAGGGTTAGCGTCAGGACAACTAGGGTTAGGGTCAGGACAAGTAGGGTTAGCATCAGGACAACTAGGGTTAGCGTCAGGACAACTAGGGTTAGCGTCAGGACAACTAGGGTTAGCGTCAGGATAACTAGGGATAGCGTCAGTACAAGTAGGGTTAGCGTCAGGACAACTAGGGTTAGCGTCAGGACAAATAGGGTTAGCGTCAGGACAACTAGGGTTAGCGTCAGGACAACTAGGGTTAGCGTCAGGACAACTAGGGTTAGCATCAGGACAAGTAGCGTTAGCATCAGGACAACTAGGGTTAGCGTCAGGACAACTAGGGTTAGGGTCAGGACAAGTAGGGTTAGCGTCAGGACAACTAGGGTTAGCGTCAGGACAACTAGGGTTAGCGTCAGGACAAGTAGGGTTAGCGTCAGGACAACTAGGGTTAGCGTCAGGACAACTAGGGTTAGCGTCAGGACAACTAGGGTTAGCGTCAGGACAACTAGGGATAGCGTCAGTACAAGTAGGGTTAGCGTCAGGACAACTAGGGTTAGCGTCAGGACAACTAGGGTTAGCGTCAGGACAAGTAGGGTTAGCGTCAGGACAACTAGGGTTAGCGTCAGGACAAGTAGGGTTAGCGTCAGGACAACTAGGGTTAGCGTCAGGACAACTAGGGTTAGCGTCAGGACAACTAGGGTTAGCGTCAGGACAAGTAGGGTTAGCGTCAGGACAACTAGGGTTAGCGTCAGGACAACTAGGGTTAGCGTCAGGACAAGTAGGGTTAGCATCAGGACAAGTAGGGTTAGCGTCAGGACAACTAGGGTTAGCGTCAGGACAACTAGGGTTAGCGTCAGGATAACTAGGGATAGCGTCAGTACAAGTAGGGTTAGCGTCAGGACAACTAGGGTTAGCGTCAGGACAACTAGGGTTAACGTCAGGACAACTAGGGTTAGCATCAGGACAAGTAGGGTTAGCGTCAGGACAACTAGGGTTAGCGTCAGGACAACTAGGGTTAGCGTCAGGACAAGTAGGGTTAGCATCAGGACAACTAGGGTTAGCGTCAGGACAACTAGGGTTAGCGTCAGGACAACTAGGGTTAGCGTCAGGACAACTAGGGTTAGCGTCAGGACAACTAAGGTTAGCGTCAGGACAAGTAGGGTTAGCGTCAGGACAACTAGGCTTAGCGTCAGGACAAGTAGGGTTAGCGTCAGGACAACTAGGGTTAGCGTCAGGACAACTAGGGTTAGCGTCAGGACAACTAGGGTTAGCGTCAGGACAACCAGGGTTAGCGTCAGGACAAGTAGGGTTAGCGTCAGGACATCTAGGGTTAGCGTCAGGACAACTAGGGTTAGCATCAGGACAACTAGGGTTAGCGTCAGGACAACTAGGGTTAGCGTCAGGACAACTAGGGTTAGCGTCAGGACAACTAGGGTTAGCGTCAGGACAAGTAGGGTTAGCGTCAGGACAAGTAGGGTTAGCGTCAGGACAACTAGGGTTAGCGTCAGGACAAGTAGGGTTAGCGTCAGGACAAGTAGGGTTAGCATCAGGACAACTAGGGTTAGCGTCAGGACAACTAGGGTTAGCGTCAGGACAACTAGGGTTAGCGTCAGGACAAGTAGGGTTAGCATCAGGACAACTAGGGTTAGCGTCAGGACAACTAGGGTTAGCGTCAGGACAACTAGGGTTAGCGTCAGGACAAGTAGGGTTAGCGTCAGGGCAACTAGGGTTAGCGTCAGGACAACTAGGGTTAGCGTCAGGACAACTAGGGATAGCGTCAGGACAAGTAGGGTTAGCGTCAGGACAACTAGGGTTAGCGTCAGGACAACTAGGGTTAGCGTCAGGACAAGTAGGGTTAGCGTCAGGACAAGTAGGGTTAGCGTCAGGACAACTAGGGTTAGCGTCAGGACAACTAGGGTTAGCATCAGGACAAGTAGGGTTAGTGTCAGGACAACTAGGGTTTGCATCAGGACAACTAGGGTTAGCGTCAGGACAAGTAGGGTTAGCGTCAGGACAACTAGGGTTAGCGTCAGGACAACTAGGGTTAGCGTCTGGACAACTAGGGATAGCGTCAGGACAAGTAGGGTTAGCGTCAGGACAACTAGGGTTAGCGTCAGGACAACTAGGGTTAGCGTCAGGACAAGTATTGTTAGCGTCAGGACAACTAGGGTTAGCGTCAGGACAACTAGGGTTAGCGTCAGGACAACTAGGGATAGCGTCAGGACAAGTAGGGTTAGCGTCAGGACAACTAGGGTTAGCGTCAGGACAACTAGGGATAGCGTCAGGACAAGTAGGGTTAGCGTCAGGACAACTAGGGTTAGCGTCAGGACAACTAGGGTTAGCGTCAGGACAACTAGGGTTAGCGTCAGGACAAGTAGGGTTAGCGTCAGGACAACTAGGGTTAGCGTCAGGACAACTAGGGATAGCGTCAGTACAAGTAGGGTTAGCGTCAGGACAACTAGGGTTAGCGTCAGGACAACTAGGGTTAGCGTCAGGACAACTAGGGTTAGCGTCAGGACAAGTAGGGTTAGCGTCAGGACAACTAGGGTTAGCGTCAGGACAAGTAGGGTTAGCGTCAGGACAACTAGGGTTAGCGTCAGGACAAGTAGGGTTAGCATCAGGACAAGTAGGGTTAGCGTCAGGACAACTAGGGTTAGCGTCAGGACAACTAGGGATAGCGTCAGGACAAGTAGGGTTAGCATCAGGACAACTAGGGTTAGCGTCAGGACAACTAGGGTTAGCGTTAGGACAACTAGGGTTAGCGTCAGGATAACTAGGGATAGCGTCAGTACAAGTAGGGTTAGCGTCAGGACAACTAGGGTTAGCGTCAGGACAAATAGGGTTAGCGTCAGGACAACTAGGGTTAGCGTCAGGACAACTAGGGTTAGCGTCATGACAAGTAGGGTTAGCGTCAGGACAACTAGGGTTAGCGTCAGGACAACTAGGGTTAGCGTCAGGACAAGTAGGGTTAGCATCAGGACAACTAGGGTTAGCGTCAGGACAACTAGGGTTAGCGTCAGGACAACTAGGGTTAGCGTCAGGACAACTAGGGTTAGCGTCAGGACAACTAGGCTTAGCGTCAGGACAAGTAGGGTTAGCGTCAGGACAACTAGGGTTAGCGTCAGGACAACTAGGGTTAGCGTCAGGACAACTAGGGTTAGCGTCAGGACAACCAGGGTTAGCGTCAGGACAAGTAGGGTTAGCATCAGGACAACTAGGGTTAGCGTCAGGACAACTAGGGTTAGCGTCAGGACATGTAGGGTTAGCGTCAGGACAACTAGGGTTAGCGTCAGGACAACTAGGGTTAGCGTCAGGACAACTAGGGTTAGCGTCAGGACAAGTAGGGTTAGCGTCAGGACAAGTAGGGTTAGCGTCAGGACAACTAGGGTTAGCGTCAGGACAAGTAGGGTTAGCGTCAGGACAAATAGGGTTAGCGTCAGGACAACTAGGGTTAGCGTCAGGACAACTAGGGTTAGCGTCAGGGCAACTAGGGTTAGCGTCAGGACAAGTAGGGTTAGCGTCAGGACAACTAGGGTTAGCGTCAGGACAACTAGGGTTAGCGTCAGGACAAGTAGGGTTAGCGTCAGGACAAGTAGGGTTAGCGTCAGGACAACTAGGGTTAGCGTCAGGACAACTAGGGTTAGCATCAGGACAAGTAGGGTTAGTGTCAGGACAACTAGGGTTTGCATCAGGACAACTAGGGTTAGCGTCAGGACAAGTAGGGTTAGCGTCAGGACAACTAGGGTTAGCGTCAGGACAACTAGGGTTAGCGTCTGGACAACTAGGGATAGCGTCAGGACAAGTAGGGTTAGCGTCAGGACAACTAGGGTTAGCGTCAGGACAACTAGGGTTAGCGTCAGGACAAGTATTGTTAGCGTCAGGACAACTAGGGTTAGCGTCAGGACAACTAGGGTTAGCGTCAGGACAACTAGGGATAGCGTCAGGACAAGTAGGGTTAGCGTCAGGACAACTAGGGTTAGCGTCAGGACAACTAGGGATAGCGTCAGGACAAGTAGGGTTAGCGTCAGGACAAGTAGGGTTAGCGTCAGGACAACTAGGGTTAGCGTCAGGACAACTAGGGTTAGCGTCAGGACAAGTAGGGTTAGCGTCAGGACAACTAGGGTTAGCGTCAGGACAACTAGGGATAGCGTCAGTACAAGTAGGGTTAGCGTCAGGACAACTAGGGTTAGCGTCAGGACAACTAGGGTTAGCGTCAGGACAACTAGGGTTAGCGTCAGGACAAGTAGGGTTAGCGTCAGGACAACTAGGGTTAGCGTCAGGACAAGTAGGGTTAGCGTCAGGACAACTAGGGTTAGCGTCAGGACAAGTAGGGTTAGCGTCAGGACAAATAGGGTTAGCGTCAGGACAACTAGGGTTAGCGTCAGGACAACTAGGGTTAGCGTCAGGGCAACTAGGGTTAGCGTCAGGACAAGTAGGGTTAGCGTCAGGACAACTAGGGTTAGCGTCAGGACAACTAGGGTTAGCGTCAGGACAAGTAGGGTTAGCGTCAGGACAAGTAGGGTTAGCGTCAGGACAACTAGGGTTAGCGTCAGGACAACTAGGGTTAGCATCAGGACAAGTAGGGTTAGTGTCAGGACAACTAGGGTTTGCATCAGGACAACTAGGGTTAGCGTCAGGACAAGTAGGGTTAGCGTCAGGACAACTAGGGTTAGCGTCAGGACAACTAGGGTTAGCGTCTGGACAACTAGGGATAGCGTCAGGACAAGTAGGGTTAGCGTCAGGACAACTAGGGTTAGCGTCAGGACAACTAGGGTTAGCGTCAGGACAAGTATTGTTAGCGTCAGGACAACTAGGGTTAGCGTCAGGACAACTAGGGTTAGCGTCAGGACAACTAGGGATAGCGTCAGGACAAGTAGGGTTAGCGTCAGGACAACTAGGGTTAGCGTCAGGACAACTAGGGATAGCGTCAGGACAAGTAGGGTTAGCGTCAGGACAACTAGGGTTAGCGTCAGGACAACTAGGGTTAGCGTCAGGACAACTAGGGTTAGCGTCAGGACAACCAGGGTTAGCGTCAGGACAAGTAGGGTTAGCATCAGGACAACTAGGGTTAGCGTCAGGACAACTAGGGTTAGCGTCAGGACATGTAGGGTTAGCGTCAGGACAACTAGGGTTAGCGTCAGGACAACTAGGGTTAGCGTCAGGACAACTAGGGTTAGCGTCAGGACAAGTAGGGTTAGCGTCAGGACAAGTAGGGTTAGCGTCAGGACAACTAGGGTTAGCGTCAGGACAAGTAGGGTTAGCGTCAGGACAAATAGGGTTAGCGTCAGGACAACTAGGGTTAGCGTCAGGACAACTAGGGTTAGCGTCAGGGCAACTAGGGTTAGCGTCAGGACAAGTAGGGTTAGCGTCAGGACAACTAGGGTTAGCGTCAGGACAACTAGGGTTAGCGTCAGGACAAGTAGGGTTAGCGTCAGGACAACTAGGGTTAGCGTCAGGACAACTAGGGATAGCGTCAGTACAAGTAGGGTTAGCGTCAGGACAACTAGGGTTAGCATCAGGACAACTAGGGTTAGCGTCAGGACAACTAGGGTTAGCGTCAGGACAAGTAGGGTTAGCGTCAGGACAACTAGGGTTAGCGTCAGGACAAGTAGGGTTAGCGTCAGGACAACTAGGGTTAGCGTCAGGACAAGTAGGGTTAGCATCAGGACAAGTAGGGTTAGCGTCAGGACAACTAGGGTTAGCGTCAGGACAACTAGGGTTAGGGTCAGGACAAGTAGGGTTAGCATCAGGACAACTAGGGTTAGCGTCAGGACAACTAGGGTTAGCGTCAGGACAACTAGGGTTAGCGTCAGGATAACTAGGGATAGCGTCAGTACAAGTAGGGTTAGCGTCAGGACAACTAGGGTTAGCGTCAGGACAAATAGGGTTAGCATCAGGACAACTAGGGTTAGCGTCAGGACAACTAGGGTTAGCGTCAGGACAAGTAGGGTTAGCGTCAGGACAAATAGGGTTAGCGTCAGGACAACTAGGGTTAGCATCAGGACAACTAGGGTTAGCGTCAGGGCAACTAGGGTTAGCGTCAGGACAAGTAGGGTTAGCGTCAGGACAACTAGGGTTAGCGTCAGGACAACTAGGGTTAGCGTCAGGACAACTAGGGTTAGCGTCAGGACAAGTAGGGTTAGCGTCAGGACAACTAGGGTTAGCGTCAGGACAAGTAGGGTTAGCATCAGGACAACTAGGGTTAGCGTCAGGACAACTAGGATTAGCGTCAGGACAACTAGGGTTAGCGTCAGGACAACTAGGGTTAGCATCAGGACAAGTAGGGTTAGCGTCAGGACAACTAGGATTAGCGTCAGGACAACTAGGTTTAGCGTCAGGACAAGTAGAGTTAGCGTCAGGACAACTAGGGTTAGCGTCAGGACAACTAGGGTTAGCGTCAGGGCAACTAGGTTTAGCGTCAGGACAAGTAGGGTTAGCGTCAGGACAACTAGGGTTAGCGTCAGGACACCTAGGGTTAGCGTCAGGACAAGTAGGGTTAGCGTCAGGACAAGTAGGGTTAGCGTCAGGACAACTAGGGTTAGCGTCAGGACAAGTAGGGTTAGCGTCAGGACAGCTAGGGTTAGCGTCAGGACAACTAGGGTTAGAGTCAGGACAACTAGGGTTAGCGTCAGGACAAGTAGGGTTAGCGTCAGGACAACTAGGGTTAGCGTCAGGAAAACTAGGGTTAGCGTCAGGACAAGTAGAGTTAGCGTCAGGACAACTAGGGTTAGCGTCAGGACAACTAGGGTTAGCGTCAGGACAACTAGGGTTAGCGTCAGGACAAGTAGGGTTAGCGTCAGGACAACTAGGGTTAGCGTCAGGACAAGTAGGGTTAGTGTCAGGACAACTAGGGTTAGCGTCAGGACAACTAGGGTTAGCGTCAGGACAAGTAGGGTTAGCGTCAGGACAACTACTGTTAGCGTCAGGACAACTAGGGTTAGCTTCAGGACAAGTAGGGTTAGCGTCAGGACAACTAGGGTTAGCGACAGGACAACTAGGTTAGCGTCAGGACAACTAGGGTTAGCGTCAGGACATGTAGGGTTAGCGTCAGGACAACTAGGGTTAGCCTCAGGACAAGTAGGGTTAGCGTCAGGACAACTAGGGTTAGCATCAGGACAACTAGGGTTAGCGTCAGGACAACTAGGGTTAGCGTTAGGACAACTAGGGTTAGCGTCATTACAACTAGGGTTAGCGTCATTTCAACTAGGGTTAGCGTCAGGACAACTAGGGTTAGCGTCAGGACAACTAGGATTAGCGTCAGGACAAGTAGGGTTAGCGTCAGAACAAGTAGGGTTAGCGTCAGGACAACTAGGGTTAGCGTCAGGACGACTAGGGTTAGTGTCAGGACGACTAGGGTTAGCGTCAGGACGACTAGGGTTAGCATCAGGACGACTAGGGTTAGCATCAGGACAACTAAGGTTAGCGTCAGGACAACTAGGGTTAGCGTCAGGACAACTAGTGTTAGCGTCAGGACAACTAGGGTTAGAGTCAGGACAACTAGGGTTAGCGTCAGGACAACTAGGGTTAGCGTCAGGACAAGTAGGGTTAGCGTCAGGACAACTAGGGTTAGCGTCAGGACAACTAGGGTTAGCGTCAGGACAATTAGTGTTAGCGTCAGGACAAATAGGGTTAGCGTCAGGACAACTAGGGTTAGCGTCAGGACAACTAGGGTTAGCGTCAGGACAAGTAGAGTTAGAGTCAGGACAACTAGGGTTAGCGTCAGGACAACTAGGGTTAGCGTCAGGGCAACTAGGTTTAGCGTCAGGACAAGTAGGGTTAGCGTCAGGACAACTAGGGTTAGCGTCAGGACAAGTAGGGTTAGCGTCAGGACAACTAGGGTTAGCGTCAGGACAACTAGGGTTAGCGTCAGGACAACTAGGGTTAGCGTCAGGACAAGTAGGGTTAGTGTCAGGACAACTATAGTTAGCGTCAGGACAACTAGGATTAGCGTCAGGACAACTAGGGTTAGCGTCAGGACAACTAGGGTTAGCATCAGGACAAGTAGGGTTAGCGTCAGGACAACTAGGATTAGCGTCAGGACAACTAGGGTTAGCGTCAGGACAAGTAGAGTTAGCGTCAGGACAACTAGGGTTAGCGTCAGGACAACTAGGGTTAGCGTCAGGGCAACTAGGTTTAGCGTCAGGACAAGTAGGGTTAGCGTCAGGACAACTAGGGTTAGCGTCAGGACACCTAGGGTTAGCGTCAGGACAAGTAGGGTTAGCGTCAGGACAACTAGGGTTAGCGTCAGGACAACTAGGGTTAGTGTCAGGACAAGTAGGGTTAGCGTCAGGACAACTAGGGTTAGCGTCAGGACAACTAGGGTTAGAGTCAGGACAACTAGGGTTAGCGTCAGGACAAGTAGGGTTAGCGTCAGGACAACTAGGGTTAGCGTCAGGAAAACTAGGGTTAGCGTCAGGACAAGTAGAGTTAGCGTCAGGACAACTAGGGTTAGCGTCAGGACAACTAGGGTTAGCGTCAGGACAACTAGGGTTAGCGTCAGGACAAGTAGGGTTAGCGTCAGGACAACTAGGGTTAGCGTCAGGACAAGTAGGGTTAGTGTCAGGACAACTAGGGTTAGCGTCAGGACAACTAGGGTTAGCGTCAGGACAAGTAGGGTTAGCGTCAGGACAACTACTGTTAGCGTCAGGACAACTAGGGTTAGCTTCAGGACAAGTAGGGTTAGCGTCAGGACAACTAGGGTTAGCGTCAGGACAACTAGGTTAGCGTCAGGACAACTAGGGTTAGCGTCAGGACATGTAGGGTTAGAGTCAGGACAACTAGGGTTAGCCTCAGGACAAGTAGGGTTAGCGTCAGGACAACTAGGGTTAGCATCAGGACAACTAGGGTTAGCGTCAGGACAACTAGGGTTAGCGTTAGGACAACTAGGGTTAGCGTCATTACAACTAGGGTTAGCGTCATTTCAACTAGGGTTAGCGTCAGGACAACTAGGGTTAGCGTCAGGACAACTAGGGTTAGCGTCAGGACAAGTAGGGTTAGCGTCAGAACAAGTAGGGTTAGCGTCAGGACAACTAGGGTTAGCGTCAGGACGACTAGGGTTAGTGTCAGGACGACTAGGGTTAGCGTCAGGACGACTAGGGTTAGCATCAGGACGACTAGGGTTAGCATCAGGACAACTAAGGTTAGCGTCAGGACAACTAGGGTTAGCGTCAGGACAACTAGTGTTAGCGTCAGGACAACTAGGGTTAGAGTCAGGACAACTAGGGTTAGCGTCAGGACAACTAGGGTTAGCGTCAGGACAAGTAGGGTTAGCGTCAGGACAACTAGGGTTAGCGTCAGGACAACTAGGGTTAGCGTCAGGACAATTAGTGTTAGCGTCAGGACAACTAGGGTTAGCGTCAGGACAACTAGGGTTAGCGTCAGGACAAGTAGAGTTAGCGTCAGGACAACTAGGGTTAGCGTCAGGACAACTAGGGTTAGCGTCAGGGCAACTAGGTTTAGCGTCAGGACAAGTAGGGTTAGCGTCAGGACAACTAGGGTTAGCGTCAGGACAAGTAGGGTTAGCGTCAGGACAACTAGGGTTAGCGTTAGGACAACTAGGGTTAGCGTCAGGACAAGTAGGGTTAGCGTCAGGACAACTAGGGTTAGCGTCAGGACAACTAGGGTTAGAGTTAGGACAACTAGGGTTAGCGTCAGGACAAGTAGGGTTAGCGTCAGGACAACTAGGGTTAGCGTCAGGAAAACTAGGGTTAGCGTCAGGACGAGTAGAGTTAGCGTCAGGACAACTAGGGTTAGCGTCAGGACAACTAGGGTTAGCGTCAGGACAACTAGGGTTAGCGTCAGGACAAGTAGGGTTAGTGTCAGGACAACTAGGGTTAGCGTCAGGACAAGTAGGGTTAGCGTCAGGACAACTACTGTTAGCGTCAGGACAACTAGGGTTAGCGTCAGGACAAGTAGGGTTAGCGTCAGGACAACTAGGGTTAGCGTCAGGACAACTAGGTTAGCGTCAGGACAACTAGGGTTAGCGTCAGGACATGTAGGGTTAGCGTCAGGACAACTAGGGTTAGCCTCAGGACAAGTAGGGTTAGCGTCAGGACAACTAGGGTTAGCATCAGGACAACTAGGGTTAGCGTCAGGACAACTAGGGTTAGCGTCAGGACAACTAGGGTTAGCGTCAGGACAACTAGGGTTAGCGTCAGGACAACTAGGGTTAGCGTCATTACAACTAGGGTTAGCGTCATTTCAACTAGGGTTAGCGTCAGGACAACTAGGGTTAGCGTCAGGACAACTAGGGTTAGCGTCAGGACAAGAAGGGTTAGCGTCAGAACAAGTAGGGTTAGCGTCAGGACAACTAGGGTTAGCGTCAGGACGACTAGGGTTAGTGTCAGGACGACTAGGGTTAGCGTCAGGACGACTAGGGTTAGCATCAGGACGACTAGGGTTAGCATCAGGACAACTAAGGTTAGCGTCAGGACAACTAGGGTTAGCGTCAGGACAACTAGTGTTAGCGTCAGGACAACTAGGGTTAGAGTCAGGACAACTAGGGTTAGCGTCAGGACAACTAGGGTTAGCGTCAGGACAAGTAGGGTTAGCGTCAGGACAACTAGGGTTAGCGTCAGGACAACTAGGGTTAGCGTCAGGACAATTAGTGTTAGCGTCAGGACAAATAGGGTTAGCGTCAGGACAACTAGGGTTATCGTCAGGACAACTAGGGTTAGCGTCAGGACAACTATGGTTAGCGTCAGGACAACTAGGGTTAGCGTCAGGACAAGTAGGGTTAGCGTCAGGACAAGTAGGGTTAGCGTCAGGACAAGTAGGGTTAGCGTCAGGACAACTAGGGTTAGCGTCAGGACAACTAGGGTTAGCGTCAGGACAACTAGGGTTAGCGTCAGGACAACTAGGGTTAGCGTCAGGACAAGTAGGTTTAGCGTCAGGACAACTAGGGTTAACGTCAGGACAACTAGGGTTAGCGTCAGGACAACTAGGGTTAGCGTCAGGACAACTAGGTTTAGCGTCAGGACAAGTAGGGTTAGCGTCAGGACAACTAGGGTTAGCGTCAGGACAAGTAGGGTTAGCGTCAGGACAACTAGGGTTAGCGTCAGGACAACTAGGGTTAGTGTCAGGACAAGTAGGGTTAACGTCAGGACAACTAGGGTTAGCGTCAGGAAAACTAGGGTTAGCGTCAGGACAAGTAGAGTTAGCGTCAGGACAACTTAGGTAAGCGTCAGGACAACTAGGGTTAGCGTCAGGACAACTAGGGTTAGCGGCAGGACAACTAGGGTTAGCGTCAGGACAACTAGGGTTAGCGTCAGGACAAGTAGGGTTAGCGTCAGGACAACTAGGGTTAGCGTCAGGACAAGTAGGGTTAGCGTCAGGACAACTAGGGTTAGCGTCAGGACAACTAGGGTTAGCGTCAGGACAACTAGGGTTAGCGTCAGGACAAGTAGGGTTAGCGTCAGGACAACTAGGGTTAGCGCCAGGACAACTAGGGTTAGCGTCAGGACAACTAGGGTTAGCGTCAGGACAAGTAGGGTTAGCGTCAGGACAACTAGGGTTAGCGTCAGGACAAGTAGGGTTAGCGTCAGGACAACTAGGGTTAGCGTCAGGACAACTAGGGTTAGCGTCAGGACAAGAAGGGTTAGCGTCAGAACAACTAGGGTTAGCGTCAGGAAAACTAGGGTTAGCGTCAGGACAAGTAGAGTTAGCGTCATGACAACTAGGGTTAGCGTCAGGACAACTAGGGTTAGCGTCAGGACAACTAGGGTTAGCGTCAGGACAAGTAGGGTTAGCGTCAGGACAACTAGGGTTAGCGTCAGGACAAGTAGGGTTAGCGTCAGGACAACTAGGGTTAGCGTCAGGACAACTAGGGTTAGCGTCAGGACAAGTAGGGTTAGCGTCAGGACAACTAGGGTTAGCGTCAGGACAACTAGGGTTAGCGTCAGGACAAGTAGGGTTAGCGTCAGGACAACTAGGGTTAGCGTCAGGACAACTAGGGTTAGCGTCAGGACAACTAGGGTTAGCGTCAGGACATGTAGGGTTAGCGTAAGGACAACTAGGGTTAGCCTCAGGACAAGTAGGGTTAGCGTCAGGACAACTAGGGTTAGCGTCAGGACAACTAGGGTTAGCATCAGGACAACTAGGGTTAGCGTCAGGACAACTAGGGTTAGCGTCAGGACAATTAGTGTTAGCGTCAGGACAACTAGGGTTAGCGTCAGGACAACTAGGGTTAGCGTCAGGACAAGTAGAGTTAGCGTCAGGACAACTAGGGTTAGCGTCAGGACAACTAGGGTTAGCGTCAGGGCAACTAGGTTTAGCGTCAGGACAAGTAGGGTTAGCGTCAGGACAACTAGGGTTAGCGTCAGGACAAGTAGGGTTAGCGTCAGGACAACTAGGGTTAGCGTTAGGACAACTAGGGTTAGCGTCAGGACAAGTAGGGTTAGCGTCAGGACAACTAGGGTTAGCGTCAGGACAACTAGGGTTAGAGTTAGGACAACTAGGGTTAGCGTCAGGACAAGTAGGGTTAGCGTCAGGACAACTAGGGTTAGCGTCAGGAAAACTAGGGTTAGCGTCAGGACGAGTAGAGTTAGCGTCAGGACAACTAGGGTTAGCGTCAGGACAACTAGGGTTAGCGTCAGGACAACTAGGGTTAGCGTCAGGACAAGTAGGGTTAGTGTCAGGACAACTAGGGTTAGCGTCAGGACAACTAGGGTTAGCGTCAGGACAAGTAGGGTTAGCGTCAGGACAACTACTGTTAGCGTCAGGACAACTAGGGTTAGCGTCAGGACAAGTAGGGTTAGCGTCAGGACAACTAGGGTTAGCGTCAGGACAACTAGGTTAGCGTCAGGACAACTAGGGTTAGCGTCAGGACATGTAGGGTTAGCGTCAGGACAACTAGGGTTAGCCTCAGGACAAGTAGGGTTAGCGTCAGGACAACTAGGGTTAGCATCAGGACAACTAGGGTTAGCGTCAGGACAACTAGGGTTAGCGTTAGGACAACTAGGGTTAGCGTCAGGACAACTAGGGTTAGCGTCAGGACAACTAGGGTTAGCGTCAGGACAACTAGGGTTAGCGTCATTACAACTAGGGTTAGCGTCATTTCAACTAGGGTTAGCATCAGGACAACTAGGGTTAGCGTCAGGACAACTAGGGTTAGCGTCAGGACAATTAGTGTTAGCGTCAGGACAACTAGGGTTAGCGTCAGGACAACTAGGGTTAGCGTCAGGACAAGTAGAGTTAGCGTCAGGACAACTAGGGTTAGCGTCAGGACAACTAGGGTTAGCGTCAGGGCAACTAGGTTTAGCGTCAGGACAAGTAGGGTTAGCGTCAGGACAACTAGGGTTAGCGTCAGGACAAGTAGGGTTAGCGTCAGGACAACTAGGGTTAGCGTTAGGACAACTAGGGTTAGCGTCAGGACAAGTAGGGTTAGCGTCAGGACAACTAGGGTTAGCGTCAGGACAACTAGGGTTAGAGTTAGGACAACTAGGGTTAGCGTCAGGACAAGTAGGGTTAGCGTCAGGACAACTAGGGTTAGCGTCAGGAAAACTAGGGTTAGCGTCAGGACGAGTAGAGTTAGCGTCAGGACAACTAGGGTTAGCGTCAGGACAACTAGGGTTAGCGTCAGGACAACTAGGGTTAGCGTCAGGACAAGTAGGGTTAGTGTCAGGACAACTAGGGTTAGCGTCAGGACAACTAGGGTTAGCGTCAGGACAAGTAGGGTTAGCGTCAGGACAACTACTGTTAGCGTCAGGACAACTAGGGTTAGCGTCAGGACAAGTAGGGTTAGCGTCAGGACAACTAGGGTTAGCGTCAGGACAACTAGGTTAGCGTCAGGACAACTAGGGTTAGCGTCAGGACATGTAGGGTTAGCGTCAGGACAACTAGGGTTAGCCTCAGGACAAGTAGGGTTAGCGTCAGGACAACTAGGGTTAGCATCAGGACAACTAGGGTTAGCGTCAGGACAACTAGGGTTAGCGTTAGGACAACTAGGGTTAGCGTCAGGACAACTAGGGTTAGCGTCAGGACAACTAGGGTTAGCGTCAGGACAACTAGGGTTAGCGTCATTACAACTAGGGTTAGCGTCATTTCAACTAGGGTTAGCGTCAGGACAACTAGGGTTAGCGTCAGGACAACTAGGGTTAGCGTCAGGACAAGAAGGGTTAGCGTCAGAACAAGTAGGGTTAGCGTCAGGACAACTAGGGTTAGCGTCAGGACGACTAGGGTTAGTGTCAGGACGACTAGGGTTAGCGTCAGGACGACTAGGGTTAGCATCAGGACGACTAGGGTTAGCATCAGGACAACTAAGGTTAGCGTCAGGACAACTAGGGTTAGCGTCAGGACAACTAGTGTTAGCGTCAGGACAACTAGGGTTAGAGTCAGGACAACTAGGGTTAGCGTCAGGACAACTAGGGTTAGCGTCAGGACAAGTAGGGTTAGCGTCAGGACAACTAGGGTTAGCGTCAGGACAACTAGGGTTAGCGTCAGGACAATTAGTGTTAGCGTCAGGACAAATAGGGTTAGCGTCAGGACAACTAGGGTTAGCGTCAGGACAACTAGGGTTAGCGTCAGGACAACTATGGTTAGCGTCAGGACAACTAGGGTTAGCGTCAGGACAAGTAGGGTTAGCGTCAGGACAAGTAGGGTTAGCGTCAGGACAAGTAGGGTTAGCGTCAGGACAACTAGGGTTAGCGTCAGGACAACTAGGGTTAGCGTCAGGACAACTAGGGTTAGCGTCAGGACAACTAGGGTTAGCGTCAGGACAAGTAGGTTTAGCGTCAGGACAACTAGGGTTAACGTCAGGACAACTAGGGTTAGCGTCAGGACAACTAGGGTTAGCGTCAGGACAACTAGGTTTAGCGTCAGGACAAGTAGGGTTAGCGTCAGGACAACTAGGGTTAGCGTCAGGACAAGTAGGGTTAGCGTCAGGACAACTAGGGTTAGCGTCAGGACAACTAGGGTTAGTGTCAGGACAAGTAGGGTTAGCGTCAGGACAACTAGGGTTAGCGTCAGGAAAACTAGGGTTAGCGTCAGGACAAGTAGAGTTAGCGTCAGGACAACTTAGGTAAGCGTCAGGACAACTAGGGTTAGCGTCAGGACAACTAGGGTTAGCGGCAGGACAACTAGGGTTAGCGTCAGGACAACTAGGGTTAGCGTCAGGACAAGTAGGGTTAGCGTCAGGACAACTAGGGTTAGCGTCAGGACAAGTAGGGTTAGCGTCAGGACAACTAGGGTTAGCGTCAGGACAACTAGGGTTAGCGTCAGGACAACTAGGGTTAGCGTCAGGACAAGTAGGGTTAGCGTCAGGACAACTAGGGTTAGCGCCAGGACAACTAGGGTTAGCGTCAGGACAACTAGGGTTAGCGTCAGGACAAGTAGGGTTAGCGTCAGGACAACTAGGGTTAGCGTCAGGACAAGTAGGGTTAGCGTCAGGACAACTAGGGTTAGCGTCAGGACAACTAGGGTTAGCGTCAGGACAAGAAGGGTTAGCGTCAGAACAACTAGGGTTAGCGTCAGGAAAACTAGGGTTAGCGTCAGGACAAGTAGAGTTAGCGTCAGGACAACTAGGGTTAGCGTCAGGACAACTAGGGTTAGCGTCAGGACAAGTAGGGTTAGCGTCAGGACAACTAGGGTTAGCGTCAGGACAAGTAGGGTTAGCGTCAGGACAACTAGGGTTAGCGTCAGGACAACTAGGGTTAGCGTCAGGACAAGTAGGGTTAGCGTCAGGACAACTAGGGTTAGCGTCAGGACAACTAGGGTTAGCGTCAGGACAAGTAGGGTTAGCGTCAGGACAACTAGGGTTAGCGTCAGGACAACTAGGGTTAGCGTCAGGACAACTAGGGTTAGCGTCAGGACATGTAGGGTTAGCGTAAGGACAACTAGGGTTAGCCTCAGGACAAGTAGGGTTAGCGTCAGGACAACTAGGGTTAGCGTCAGGACAACTAGGGTTAGCATCAGGACAACTAGGGTTAGCGTCAGGACAACTAGGGTTAGCGTCAGGACAACTAGGGTTAGCGTCATTACAACTAGGGTTAGCGTCATTTCAACTAGGGTTAGCGTCAGGACAACTAGGGTTAGCGTCAGGACAAGTAGGGTTAGCGTCAGAACAAGTAGGGTTAGCGTCAGGACAACTAGGGTTAGCGTCAGGACGACTAGGGTTAGCGTCAGGACGACTAGGGTTAGCGTCAGGACGACTAGGGTTAGCATCAGGACGACTAGGGTTAGCGTCAGGACAACTAGGGTTAGCGTCAGGACAACTAGGGTTAGCGTCAGGACAACTAGGGTTAGCGTCAGGACAATTAGTGTTAGCGTCAGGACAAATAGGGTTAGCGTCAGGACAGCTAGGGTTAGCGTCAGGACAACTAGGGTTAGCGTCAGGACAACTATGGTTAGCGTCAGGACAACTAGGGTTAGCGTCAGGACAAGTAGGGTTAGCGTCAGGACAACTAGGGTTAGCATCAGGACAACTAGGGTTAGCGTCAGGACAACTAGGGTTAGCTTCAGGACAAGTAGGGTTAGCGTCAGGACAACTAGGGTTAGCGTCAGGACAACTATGGTTAGCGTCAGGACAACTAGGGTTAGCGTCAGGACAACTAGGGTTAGCGTCAGGACAAGTAGGGTTAGCGTCAGGACAACTAGGGTTAGCGTCAGGACAAGTAGGGTTAGCGTCAGGACAACTAGGGTTAGCGTCAGGACAACTAGGGTTAGCGTCAGGACAAGTAGGGTTAGCGTCAGGACAACTAGGGTTAGCGTCAGGAAAACTAGGGTTAGCGTCAGGACAAGTAGAGTTAGCGTCAGGACAACTAGGGTTAGCGTCAGGACAACTAGGGTTAGCGTCAGGACAACTAGGGTTAGCGTCAGGACAACTAGGGTTAGCGCCAGGACAACTAGGGTTAGCGTCAGGACAACTAGGGTTAGCGTCAGGAGAAGAAGGGTTAGCGTCAGGACAACTAGGGTTAGCGTCAGGACAAGTAGGGTTAGCGTCAGGACAAGTAGGGTTAGCGTCAGGACAACTAGGGTTAGCGTCAGGACAAGTAGGGTTAGCGTCAGGACAACTAGGGTTAGCGTCAGGACAACTAGGGTTAGCGTCAGGACAACTAGGGTTAGCGTCAGGACAAGTAGGGTTAGCGTCAGGACAACTAGGGTTAGCGCCAGGACAACTAGGGTTAGCGTCAGGACAACTAGGGTTAGCGTCAGGACAAGTAGGGTTAGCGTCAGGACAACTAGGGTTAGCGTCAGGACAAGTAGGGTTAGCGTCAGGACAACTAGGGTTAGCGTCAGGACAACTAGGATTAGCGTCAGGACAAGTAGGGTTAGCGTCAGAACAACTAGGGTTAGCGTCAGGAAAACTAGGGTTAGCGTCAGGACAACTAGGGTTAGCGTCAGGACAACTAGGGTTAGCGTCAGGACAAGTAGGGTTAGCGTCAGGACAACTAGGGTTAGCGTCAGGACAACTAGGGTTACCGTCAGGACAAGTAGGGTTAGCGTCAGGACAACTAGGGTTAGCGTCAGGACAAGTAGGGTTAGCGTCAGGACAACTAGGGTTAGCGTCAGGACAACTAGGGTTAGCGTCAGGACAAGTAGGGTTAGCGTCAGGACAACTAGGGTTAGCGTCAGGACAACTAGGGTTAGCGTCAGGACAAGTAGAGTTAGCGTCAGGACAACTAGGGTTAGCGTCAGGACAACTAGGGTTAGCGTCAGGACAACTAGGGTTAGCGTCAGGACAAGTAGGGTTAGCGTCAGGACAACTAGGGTTAGCGTCAGGACAAGTAGGGTTAGCGTCAGGACAACTAGGGTTAGCGTCAGGACAACTAGGGTTAGCGTCAGGACAAGTAGGGTTAGCGTCAGGACAACTAGGGTTAGCGTCAGGACAACTAGGGTTAGCGTCAGGACAAGTAGAGTTAGCGTCAGGACAACTAGGGTTAGCGTCAGGACAACTAGGGTTAGCGTCAGGACAACTAGGGTTAGCGTCAGGACATGTAGGGTTAGCGTCAGGACAACTAGGGTTAGCCTCAGGACAAGTAGGGTTAGCGTCAGGACAACTAGGGTTAGCGTCAGGACAACTAGGGTTAGCATCAGGACAACTAGGGTTAGCGTCAGGACAACTAGGGTTAGCGTCAGGACAACTAGGGTTAGCGTCAGGACAACTAGGGTTAGCGTCATTACAACTAGGGTTAGCGTCATTTCAACTAGGGTTAGCGTCAGGACAACTAGGGTTAGCGTCAGGACAACTAGGGTTAGCGTCAGGACAAGTAGGGTTAGCGTCAGAACAAGTAGGGTTAGCGTCAGGACAACTAGGGTTAGCGTCAGGACGACTAGGGTTAGCGTCAGGACGACTAGGGTTAGCGTCAGGACGACTAGGGTTAGCATCAGGACGACTAGGGTTAGCGTCAGGACAACTAGGGTTAGCGTCAGGACAACTAGGGTTAGCGTCAGGACAACTAGGGTTAGCGTCAGGACAATTAGTGTTAGCGTCAGGACAAATAGGGTTAGCGTCAGGACAGCTAGGGTTAGCGTCAGGACAACTAGGGTTAGCGTCAGGACAACAATGGTTAGCGTCAGGACAACTAGGGTTAGCGTCAGGACAAGTAGGGTTAGCGTCAGGACAACTAGGGTTAGCGTCAGGACAACTAGGGTTAGCGTCAGGACAACTAGGGTTAGCATCAGGACAAGTAGGGTTAGCGTCAGGACAACTAGGGCTAGCGTCAGGACAACTTGGGTTAGCGTCAGGACAACTAGGGTTAGCGTCAGGACAACTAGGGTTAGCGTCAGGACAAGTAGGGTTAGCGTCAGGACAACTAGGGTTAGCGTCAGGACAAGTAGGGTTAGCGTCAGGACAACTAGGGTTAGCGTCAGGACAACTAGGGTTAGCGTCAGGACAAGTAGGGTTAGCGTCAGGACAACTAGGGTTAGCGTCAGGAAAACTAGGGTTAGCGTCAGGACAAGTAGAGTTAGCGTCAGGACAACTAGGGTTAGCGTCAGGACAACTAGGGTTAGCGCCAGGACAACTAGGGTTAGCGTCAGGACAACTAGGGTTAGCGTCAGGAGAAGTAGGGTTAGCGTCAGGACAACTAGGGTTAGCGTCAGGACAAGTAGGGTTAGCGTCAGGACAAGTAGGGTTAGCGTCAGGACAACTAGGGTTAGCGTCAGGACAAGTCGGGTTAGCGTCAGGACAACTAGGGTTAGCGTCAGGACAACTAGGGTTAGCGTCAGGACAACTAGGGTTAGCGTCAGGACAAGTAGGGTTAGCGTCAGGACAACTAGGGTTAGCGCCAGGACAACTAGGGTTAGCGTCAGGACAACTAGGGTTAGCGTCAGGACAAGTAGGGTTAGCGTCAGGACAACTAGGGTTAGCGTCAGGACAAGTAGGGTTAGCGTCAGGACAACTAGGGTTAGCGTCAGGACAACTAGGGTTAGCGTCAGGACAAGTAGGGTTAGCGTCAGAACAACTAGGGTTAGCGTCAGGAAAACTAGGGTTAGCGTCAGGACAAGTAGAGTTAGCGTCAGGACAACTAGGGTTAGCGTCAGGACAACTAGGGTTAGCGTTAGGACAACTAGGGTTAGCGTCAGGACAAGTAGGGTTAGCGTCAGGACAACTAGGGTTAGCGTCAGGACAAGTAGGGTTAGCGTCAGGACAACTAGGGTTAGCGTCAGGACAACTAGGGTTAGCGTCAGGACAAGTAGGGTTAGCGTCAGGACAACTAGGGTTAGCGTCAGGACAACTAGGGTTAGCGTCAGGACAAGTAGGGTTAGCGTCAGGACAACTAGGGTTAGCGTCAGGACAACTAGGGTTAGCGTCAGGACATGTAGGGTTAGCGTCAGGACAACTAGGGTTAGCCTCAGGACAAGTAGGGTTAGCGTCAGGACAACTAGGGTTAGCGTCAGGACAACTAGGGTTAGCATCAGGACAACTAGGGTTAGCGTCAGGACAACTAGGGTTAGCGTCAGGACAACTAGGGTTAGCGTCAGGACAACTAGGGTTAGCGTCAGGACAACTAGGGTTAGCGTCAGGACATGTAGGGTTAGCGTCAGGACAACTAGGGTTAGCCTCAGGACAAGTAGGGTTAGCGTCAGGACAACTAGGGTTAGCGTCAGGACAACTAGGGTTAGCATCAGGACAACTAGGGTTAGCGTCAGGACAACTAGGGTTAGCGTCAGGACAACTAGGGTTAGCGTCAGGACAACTAGGGTTAGCGTCATTACAACTAGGGTTAGCGTCATTTCAACTAGGGTTAGCGTCAGGACAACTAGGGTTAGCGTCAGGACAACTAGGGTTAGCGTCAGGACAAGTAGGGTTAGCGTCAGAACAAGTAGGGTTAGCGTCAGGACAACTAGGGTTAGCGTCAGGACGACTAGGGTTAGCGTCAGGACGACTAGGGTTAGCGTCAGGACGACTAGGGTTAGCATCAGGACGACTAGGGTTAGCGTCAGGACAACTAGGGTTAGCGTCAGGACAACTAGGGTTAGCGTCAGGACAACTAGGGTTAGCGTCAGGACAATTAGTGTTAGCGTCAGGACAAATAGGGTTAGCGTCAGGACAGCTAGGGTTAGCGTCAGGACAACTAGGGTTAGCGTCAGGACAACTATGGTTAGCGTCAGGACAACTAGGGTTAGCGTCAGGACAAGTAGGGTTAGCGTCAGGACAACTAGGGTTAGCGTCAGGACAACTAGGGTTAGCGTCAGGACAACTAGGGTTAGCATCAGGACAAGTAGTGTTAGCGTCAGGACAACTAGGGTTAGCGTCAGGACAAGTAGGGTTAGCGTCAGGACAACTAGGGTTAGCGTCAGGACAACTAGGGTTAGCGTCAGGACAACTAGGGTTAGCATCAGGACAAGTAGTGTTAGCGTCAGGACAACTAGGGTTAACGTCAGGACAACTAGGGTTAGCGCCAGGACAACTAGGGTTAGCGTCAGGACAACTAGGGTTAGCGTCAGGAGAAGTAGGGTTAGCGTCAGGACAACTAGGGTTAGCGTCAGGACAAGTAGGGTTAGCGTCAGGACAACTAGGGTTAGCGTCAGGACAACTAGGGTTAGCGTCAGGACAAGTAGGGTTAGCGTCAGGACAACTAGGGTTAGCGTCAGGACAACTAGGGTTAGCGTCAGGACAAGTAGGGTTAGCGTCAGGACAACTAGGGTTAGCGTCAGGACAACTAGGGTTAGCGTCAGGACATGTAGGGTTAGCGTCAAGACAACTAGGGTTAGCGTCAGGACAAGTAGGGTTAGCGTCAGGACAACTAGGGTTAGCGTCAGGACAACTAGGGTTAGCGTCAGGACAACTAGGGTTAGCGTTAGGACAACTAGGGTTAGCGTCAGGACAACTAGGGTTAGCGTCAGGACAACTAGGGTTATCGTCAGGACAACTAGCTTTAGCGTCAGGACAACTAGGGTTAGCATCATTACAACTAGGGTTAGCGTCATTTCAACTAGGGTTAGCGTCAGGACAACTAGGGTTAGCGTCAGGACAACTAGGGTTAGCGTCAGGACAACTAGGGTTAGCGTCAGGACAACTAGAGTTAGCGGCAGGACAACTAGGGTTAGCGTCAGGACAAGTAGGGTTAGCGTCAGGACAAGTAGGGTTAGCGTCAGGACAAGTAGGGTTAGCGTCAGGACGACTAGGGTTAGCGTCAGGACGACTAGGGTTAGCGTCAGGACAACTAGGGTTAGCGTCAGGACAACTAGTGTTAGCGTCAGGACAACTAGGGTTAGCATCAGGACAAGTAGGGTTAGCGTCAGGACAACTAGGGTTAGCGTCAGGACAACTAGGGTTAGCGTCAGGACAATTAGTGTTAGCGTCAGGACAAATAGGGTTAGCGTCAGGACAACTAGGGTTAGCGTCAGGACAACTAGGGTTAGCATCAGGACAACTATGGTTAGCGTCAGGACAACTAGGGTTAGCGTCAGGACAAGTAGGGTTAGCGTCAGGACAAGTAGGGTTAGCGTCAGGACAAGTAGGGTTAGCGTCAGGACAACTAGGGTTAGCGTCAGGACAACTAAGGTTAGCGTCAGGACAAGTAGGGTTAGCGTCAGGACAACTAGTGTTAGCGTCAGGACAACTAGGGTTAGCGTCAGGACAACTAGGGTTAGCGCCAGGACAACTAGGGTTAGCGTCAGGACAACTAGGGTTAGCGTCAGGAGAAGTAGGGTTAGCGTCAGGACAACTAGGGTTAGCGTCAGGACAAGTAGGGTTAGCGTCAGGACAACTAGGGTTAGCGTCAGGACAACTAGGGTTAGCGTCAGGACAAGTAGGGTTAGCGTCAGGACAACTAGGGTTAGCGTCAGGACAACTAGGGTTAGCGTCAGGACAAGTAGGGTTAGCATCAGGACAACTAGGGTTAGCGTCAGGACAACTAGGGTTAGCGTCAGGACATGTAGGGTTAGCGTCAAGACAACTAGGGTTAGCGTCAGGACATGTAGGGTTAGCGTCAGGACAACTAGGGTTAGCGTCAGGACAACTAGGGTTAGCGTCAGGACAACTAGGGTTAGCGTTAGGACAACTAGGGTTAGCGTCAGGACAACTAGGGTTAGCGTCAGGACAACTAGGGTTATCGTCAGGACAACTAGCTTTAGCGTCAGGACAACTAGGGTTAGCATCATTACAACTAGGGTTAGCGTCATTTCAACTAGGGTTAGCGTCAGGACAACTAGGGTTAGCGTCAGGACAACTAGGGTTAGCGTCAGGACAACTAGGGTTAGCGTCAGGACAACTAGAGTTAGCGTCAGGACAACTAGGGTTAGCGTCAGGACAAGTAGGGTTAGCGTCAGGACAAGTAGGGTTAGCGTCAGGACAAGTAGGGTTAGCGTCAGGACGACTAGGGTTAGCGTCAGGACGACTAGGGTTAGCGTCAGGACAACTAGGGTTAGCGTCAGGACAACTAGTGTTAGCGTCAGGACAATTAGTGTTAGCGTCAGGACAAATAGGGTTAGCGTCAGGACAAGTAGGGTTAGCGTCAGGACAACTAGGGTTACCGTCAGGACAACTAGGGTTAGCTTCAGGACAATTAGTGTTAGCGTCAGGACAAATAGGGTTAGCGTCAGGACAACTAGGGTTAGCGTCAGGACAACTAGGGTTAGCATCAGGACAACTATGGTTAGCGTCAGGACAACTAGGGATAGCGTCAGGACAAGTAGGGTTAGCGTCAGGACAAGTAGGGTTAGCGTCAGGACAACTAGGGTTAGCGTCAGGACAACTAGGGTTAGCGTCAGGACAAGTAGGGTTAGCGTCAGGACAAGTAGGGTTAGTATCAGGACAACTAGGGTTAGCGTCAGGACAACTAGGGTTAGTATCAGGACAACTAGGGTTAGCGTCAGGACAACTAGGGTTAGCGTCAGGACAACTAGGGTTAGTATCAGGACAACTAGGGTTAGCGTCAGGACAACTAGGGTTAGCGTCAGGACAACTAGGGTTAGCGTCAGGACAACTAGGGTTAGCGTCAGGACAAGTAGGGTTAGCGTCAGGACAAGTAGGGTTAGCGTCAGGACAAGTAGGGTTAGCGTCAGGACAACTAGGGTTAGCGTCAGGACAACTAGGGTTAGCGTCAGGACAAGTAGGGTTAGCGTCAGGACAAGTAGGGTTAGCGTCAGGACAACTAGGGTTAGCGTCAGGACAACTAGGGTTAGCGTCAGGACAAGTAGGGTTAGCGTCAGGACAAGTAGGGTTAGCGTCAGGACAACTAGGGTTAGCGTCAGGACAACTAGGGTTAGCGTCAGGACAAGTAGGGTTAGCGTCAGGACAAGTAGGGTTAGCGTCAGGACAAGTAGGGTTAGCGTCAGGACAAGTAGGGTTAGCGTCAGGACAACTAGGGTTAGCGTCAGGACAACTAGGGTTAGAGTCAGGACAAGTAGGGTTAGCGTCAGGACAACTAGGGTTAGCGTCAGGACAAGTAGGGTTAGCGTCAGGACAAGTAGGGTTAGCGTCAGGACAACTAGGGTTAGCGTCAGGACAACTAGGGTTAGCGTCAGGACAACTAGGGTTAACGTCAGGACAACCAGGGTTAGCGTCAGGACAAGTAGGGTTAGCGTCAGGACATCTAGGGTTAGCGTCAGGACAACTAGGGTTAGCGTCAGGACATGTAGGGTTAGCGTCAGGACAACTAGGGTTAGCATCAGGACAAGTAGGGTTAGCGACAGGACAACTAGGTTTAGCATCAGGACAACTAGGGTTAGCGTCAGGACAAGTAGGGTTAGCGTCAGGACAAGTAGGGTTAGCGTCAGGACAAGTAGGGTTAGCGTCAGGACAAGTAGGGTTAGCATCAGGACAACTAGGGTTAGCGTCAGGACAACTAGGGTTAGCGTCAGGACAAGTAGGGTTAGCGTCAGGACAACTAGGGTTAGCGTCAGGACAACTAGGGTTAGCGTCAGGACAACTAGGGTTAGCGTCAGGACAAGTAGGGTTAGCGTCAGGACAAGTAGGGTTAGCGTCAGGACAACTAGGGTTAGCTTCAGGACAACTAGGGTTAGCGTCAGGACAACTAGGGTTAGCGTCAGGACAACTAGGGTTAGCGTCAGGACAACTAGGGTTAGCGTCAGGGCAACTAGGGTTAGCGTCAGGACAAGTAGAGTTAGCGTCAGGACAACTAGGGTTAACGTCAGGACAACTAGGGTTAGCGTCAGGACAACAAGGGTTAGCGTCAGGACAAGTAGGGTTAGCGTCAGGACAACTAGGGTTAGCGTCAGGACAACTAGGGTTAGCGTCAGGACAACTAGGGTTAGCGTCAGGACAACCAGGGTTAGCGTCAGGACAAGTAGGGTTAGCGTCAGGACATCTAGGGTTAGCGTCAGGACAACTAGGGTTAGTATCAGGACAACTAGGGTTAGCGTCAGGACAACTAGGGTTAGCGTCAGGACAACTAGGGTTAGCGTCAGGACAACTAGGGTTAGCGTCAGGACAAGTAGGGTTAGCGTCAGGACAAGTAGGGTTAGCGTCAGGACAAGTAGGGTTAGCGTCAGGACAACTAGGGTTAGCGTCAGGACAACTAGGGTTAGCGTCAGGACAAGTAGGGTTAGCGTCAGGACAAGTAGGGTTAGCGTCAGGACAACTAGGGTTAGCGTCAGGACAAGTAGGGTTAGCGTCAGGACAACTAGGGTTAGCGTCAGGACAACTAGGGTTAGCGTCAGGACAACTAGGGTTAGCGTCAGGACAAGTAGGGTTAGCGTCAGGACAAGTAGGGTTAGCGTCAGGACAAGTAGGGTTAGCGTCAGGACAAGTAGGGTTAGCGTCAGGACAACTAGGGTTAGCGTCAGGACAACTAGGGTTAGAATCAGGACAAGTAGGGTTAGCGTCAGGACAACTAGGGTTAGCGTCAGGACAAGTAGGGTTAGCGTCAGGACAAGTAGGGTTAGCGTCAGGACAACTAGGGTTAGCGTCAGGACAACTAGGGTTAGCGTCAGGACAACTAGGGTTAATGTCAGGACAACCAGGGTTAGCGTCAGGACAAGTAGGGTTAGCGTCAGGACATCTAGGGTTAGCGTCAGGACAACTAGGGTTAGCATCAGGACAACTAGGGTTAGCGTCAGGACAACTAGGGTTAGCGTCAGGACAACTAGGGTTAGCATCAGGACAACTAGGGTTAGCGTCAGGACAACTAGGGTTAGCGTTAGGACAAGTAGGGTTAGCGTCAGGACAAGTAGGGTTAGCGTCAGGACAACTAGGGTTAGCGTCAGGACAAGTAGGGTTAGCGTCAGGACAACTAGGGTTAGCGTCAGGACAACTAGGTTTAGCGTCAGGACAACTAGGGTTAGCGTCAGGACAACTAGGGTTAGCGTCAGGACAACTAGGGTTAGCGTCAGGACAACTAGGGTTAGCGTCAGGACAAGTAGGGTTAGCGTCAGGACAAGTAGGGTTAGCGTCAGGACAAGTAGGGTTAGCGTCAGGACAACTAGGGTTAGCGTCAGGACAACTAGGGTTAGCGTCAGGACAACTAGGGTTAGCATCAGGACAAGTAGGGTTAGCGTCAGGACAAGTAGGGTTAGCGTCAGGACAAGTAGGGTTAGCGTCAGGACAAGTAGGGTTAGCGTCAGGACAACTAGGGTTAGCGTCAGGACAACTAGGGTTAGCGTCAGGACAACTAGGGTTAGAATCAGGACAAGTAGGGTTAGCGTCAGGACAACTAGGGTTAGCGTCAGGACAAGTAGGGTTAGCGTCAGGACAAGTAGGGTTAGCGTCAGGACAACTAGGGTTAGCGTCAGGACAACTAGGGTTAGCGTCAGGACAACTAGGGTTAATGTCAGGACAACCAGGGTTAGCGTCAGGACAAGTAGGGTTAGCGTCAGGACATCTAGGGTTAGCGTCAGGACAACTAGGGTTAGCATCAGGACAACTAGGGTTAGCGTCAGGACAACTAGGGTTAGCGTCAGGACAACTAGGGTTAGCATCAGGACAACTAGGGTTAGCGTCAGGACAACTAGGGTTAGCGTTAGGACAAGTAGGGTTAGCGTCAGGACAAGTAGGGTTAGCGTCAGGACAACTAGGGTTAGCGTCAGGACAAGTAGGGTTAGCGTCAGGACAACTAGGGTTAGCGTCAGGACAACTAGGTTTAGCGTCAGGACAACTAGGGTTAGCGTCAGGACAACTAGGGTTAGCGTCAGGACAACTAGGGTTAGCGTCAGGACAAGTAGGGTTAGCGTCAGGACAACTAGGGTTAGCGTCAGGACAACTAGGGTTATCGTCAGGACAATTAGTGTTAGCGTCAGGACAAATAGGGTTAGCGTCAGGACAACTAGGGTTAGCGTCAGGACAACTAGGGTTAGCATCAGGACAACTATGGTTAGCGTCAGGACAACTAGGGTTAGCGTCAGGACAAGTAGGGTTAGCGTCAGGACAAGTAGGGTTAGCGTCAGGACAAGTAGGGTTAGCGTCAGGACAACTAGGGTTAGCGTCAGGACAACTAGGGTTAGCGTCAGGACAAGTAGGGTTAGCGTCAGGACAACTAGTGTTAGCGTCAGGACAACTAGGGTTAGCGTCAGGACAAGTAGGGTTAGCGTCAGGACAACTAGGGTTAGCGTCAGGACAACTAGGGTTAGCGTCAGGACAACTAGGGTTAGCGTCAGGACAACCAGGGTTAGCGTCAGGACAAGTAGGGTTAGCGTCAGGACATCTAGGGTTAGCGTCAGGACAACTAGGGTTAGTATCAGGACAACTAGGGTTAGCGTCAGGACAACTAGGGTTAGCGTCAGGACAACTAGGGTTAGCATCAGGACAACTAGGGTTAGCGTCAGGACAAGTAGGGTTAGCGTCAGGACAAGTAGGGTTAGCGTCAGGACAAGTAGGGTTAGCGTCAGGACAACTAGGGTTAGCGTCAGGACAACTAGGGTTAGCGTCAGGACAAGTAGGGTTAGCGTCAGGACAAGTAGGGTTAGCGTCAGGACAACTAGGGTTAGCGTCAGGACAACTAGGGTTAGCGTCAGGACAAGTAGGGTTAGCGTCAGGACAAGTAGGGTTAGCGTCAGGACAACTAGGGTTAGCGTCAGGACAACTAGGGTTAGCGTCAGGACAAGTAGGGTTAGCGTCAGGACAAGTAGGGTTAGCGTCAGGACAAGTAGGGTTAGCGTCAGGACAACTAGGGTTAGCGTCAGGACAACTAGGGTTAGAATCAGGACAAGTAGGGTTAGCGTCAGGACAACTAGGGTTAGCATCAGGACAACTAGGGTTAGCGTCAGGACAACTAGGGTTAGCATCAGGACAAGTAGGGTTAGCGACAGGACAACTAGGGTTAGCATCAGGACAACTAGGGTTAGCGTCAGGACAAGTAGGGTTAGCGTCAGGACAAGTAGGGTTAGCGTCAGGACAAGTAGGGTTAGCGTCAGGACAAGTAGGGTTAGCATCAGGACAACTAGGGTTAGCGTCAGGACAACTAGGGTTAGCGTCAGGACAAGTAGGGTTAGCGTCAGGACAACTAGGGTTAGCGTCAGGACAACTAGGGTTAGCGTCAGGACAACTAGGGTTAGCGTCAGGACAACTAGGGTTAGCGTCAGGACAAGTAGGGTTAGCGTCAGGACAAGTAGGGTTAGCGTCAGGACAACTAGGGTTAGCTTCAGGACAACTAGGGTTAGCGTCAGGACAACTAGGGTTAGCGTCAGGACAACTAGGGTTAGCGTCAGGACAACTAGGGTTAGCGTCAGGGCAACTAGGGTTAGCGTCAGGACAAGTAGAGTTAGCGTCAGGACAACTAGGGTTAACGTCAGGACAACTAGGGTTAGCGTCAGGACAACAAGGGTTAGCGTCAGGACAAGTAGGGTTAGCGTCAGGACAACTAGGGTTAGCGTCAGGACAACTAGGGTTAGCGTCAGGACAACTAGGGTTAGCGTCAGGACAACCAGGGTTAGCATCAGGACAAGTAGGGTTAGCGTCAGGACATCTAGGGTTAGCGTCAGGACAACTAGGGTTAGTATCAGGACAACTAGGGTTAGCGTCAGGACAACTAGGGTTAGCGTCAGGACAACTAGGGTTAGCATCAGGACAACTAGGGTTAGCGTCAGGACAAGTAGGGTTAGCGTCAGGACAAGTAGGGTTAGCGTCAGGACAAGTAGGGTTAGCGTCAGGACAAGTAGGGTTAGCGTCAGGACAACTAGGGTTAGCGTCAGGACAAGTAGGGTTAGCGTCAGGACAAGTAGGGTAAGCGTCAGGACAACTAGGGTTAGCGTCAGGACAAGTAGGGTTAGCGTCAGGACAACTAGGGTTAGCGTCAGGACAACTAGGGTTAGCGTCAGGACAACTAGGGTTAGCGTCAGGACAAGTAGGGTTAGCGTCAGGACAAGTAGGGTTAGCGTCAGGACAAGTAGGGTTAGCGTCAGGACAAGTAGGGTTAGCGTCAGGACAACTAGGGTTAGCGTCAGGACAACTAGGGTTAGAATCAGGACAAGTAGGGTTAGCGTCAGGACAACTAGGGTTAGCGTCAGGACAAGTAGGGTTAGCGTCAGGACAAGTAGGGTTAGCGTCAGGACAACTAGGGTTAGCGTCAGGACAACTAGGGTTAGCGTCAGGACAACTAGGGTTAATGTCAGGACAACCAGGGTTAGCGTCAGGACAAGTAGGGTTAGTGTCAGGACATCTAGGGTTAGCGTCAGGACAACTAGGGTTAGCATCAGGACAACTAGGGTTAGCGTCAGGACAACTAGGGTTAGCGTCAGGACAAGTAGGGTTAGCGTCAGGACAAGTAGGGTTAGCGTCAGGACAACTAGGGTTAGCGTCAGGACAAGTAGGGTTAGCGTCAGGACAACTAGGGTTAGCGTCAGGACAAGTAGGTTTAGCGTCAGGACAACTAGGGTTAGCGTCAGGACAACTAGGGTTAGCGTCAGGACAACTAGGGTTAGCGTCAGGACAAGTAGGGTTAGCGTCAGGACAACTAGGGTTAGCGTCAGGACAAGTAGGGTTAGCGTCAGGACAAGTAGGGTTAGCGTCAGGACAACTAGGGTTAGCTTCAGGACAACTAGGGTTAGCGTCAGGACAAGTAGGGTTAGCGTCAGGACAACTAGGGTTAGCGTCAGGACAACTAGGGTTAGCGTCAGGGCAACTAGGGTTAGCGTCAGGACAAGTAGAGTTAGCGTCAGGACAACTAGGGTTAACGTCAGGACAACTAGGGTTAGCGTCAGGACAACTAGGGTTAGCGTCAGGACAAGTAGGGTTAGCGTCAGGACAACTAGGGTTAGCGTCAGGACAAGTAGGGTTAGCGTCAGGACAACTAGGGTTAGCGTCAGGACAACTAGGTTTAGCATCAGGACAACTAGGGTTAGCGTCAGGACAACTAGGGTTAGCGTCAGGACAAGTAGGGTTAGCGTCAGGACAACTAGGGTTAGCGTCAGGAAAACTAGGGTTAGCGTCAGGACAAGTAGAGTTAGCGTCAGGACAACTAGGGTTAGCGTCAGGACAACTAGGGTTAGCGTCAGGACAACTAGGGTTAGCGTCAGCACAACTAGGGTTAGCGTCAGGACAACTAGGGTTAGCGTCAGGACAAGTAGGGTTAGCGTCAGGACAACTAGGGTTAGCGTCAGGACAAGTAGGGTTAGCGTCAGGATAACTAGGGTTAGCGTCAGGACAACTAGGGTTAGCGTCAGGACAACTAGAGTTAGCGTCAGGACAAGTAGGGTTAGCGTCAGGACAACTAGGGTTAGCGTCAGGACAAGTAGGGTTAGCGTCAGGACAACTAGGGTTAGCGTCAGGACAACTAGGGTTAGCGTCAGGACAACTAGGGTTAGCGTCAGGACATGTAGGGTTATCATCAGGACAACTAGGGTTAGCATCAGGACAAGTAGGGTTAGCGTCAGGACAACTAGGGTTAGCGTCAGGACAAGTAGGGTTAGCGTCAGGACAACTAGGGTTAGCGTTAGGACAACTAGGGTTAGCGTCAGGATGACTAGGGTTAGCGTCAGGACGACTAGGGTTAGCGTCAGGACGACTAGGGTTAGCGTCAGGACAACTAGGGTTAGCGTCAGGACAAGTAGCGTTAGCGTCAGGACAAGTAGGGTTAGCGTCAGGACAACTAGGGTTAGCGTCAGGACAACTAGGGTTAGCGTCAGGACAACTAGGGTTAATGTCAGGACAACCAGGGTTAGCGTCAGGACAAGTAGGGTTAGCGTCAGGACATCTAGGGTTAGCGTCAGGACAACTAGGGTTAGCATCAGGACAACTAGGGTTAGCGTCAGGACAACTAGGGTTAGCGTCAGGACAACTAGGGTTAGCATCAGGACAACTAGGGTTAGCGTCAGGACAACTAGGGTTAGCGTTAGGACAAGTAGGGTTAGCGTCAGGACAAGTAGGGTTAGCGTCAGGACAAGTAGGGTTAGCGTCAGGACAACTAGGGTTAGCGTCAGGACAACTAGGGTTAGCGTCAGGACAAGTAGGGTTAGCGTCAGGACAAGTAGGGTTAGCATCAGGACAACTAGGGTTAGCGTCAGGACAACTAGGGTTAGCGTCAGGACAAGTAGGGTTAGCGTCAGGACAACTAGGGTTAGCGTCAGGACAACTAGGGTTAGCGTCAGGACAAGTAGGGTTAGCGTCAGGACAAGTAGGGTTAGCGTCAGGACAACTAGGGTTAGCTTCAGGACAACTAGGGTTAGCGTCAGGACAACTAGGGTTAGCGTCAGGACAACTAGGGTTAGCGTCAGGACAACTAGGGTTAGCGTCAGGACAACTAGGGTTAGCGTCAGGGCAACTAGGGTTAGCGTCAGGACAAGTAGAGTTAGCGTCAGGACAACTAGGGTTAACGTCAGGACAACTAGGGTTAGCGTCAGGACAACTAGGGTTAGCGTCAGGACAAGTAGGGTTAGCGTCAGGACAACTAGGGTTAGCGTCAGGACAAGTAAGGTTAGCGTCAGGACAACTAGGGTTAGCGTCAGGACAACTAGGTTTAGCGTCAGGACAACTAGGGTTAGCGTCAGGACAACTAGGGTTAGCGTCAGGACAAGTAGGGTTAGCGTCAGGACAACTAGGGTTAGCGTCAGGAAAACTAGGGTTAGCGTCAGGACAAGTAGAGTTAGCGTCAGGACAACTAGGGTTAGCGTCAGGACAACTAGGGTTAGCGTCAGGACAACTAGGGTTAGCGTCAGGACAACTAGGGTTAGCGTCAGCACAACTAGGGTTAGCGTCAGGACAACTAGGGTTAGCGTCAGGACAAGTAGGGTTAGCGTCAGGACAACTAGGGTTAGCGTCAGGACAAGTAGGGTTAGCGTCAGGATAACTAGGGTTAGCGTCAGGACAACTAGGGTTAGCGTCAGGACAACTAGAGTTAGCGTCAGGACAAGTAGGGTTAGCGTCAGGACAACTAGGGTTAGCGTCAGGACAAGTAGGGTTAGCGTCAGGACAAAGAGGGTTAGCGTCAGGACAACTAGGGTTAGCGTCAGGACAACTAGGGTTAGCGTCAGGACATGTAGGGTTATCATCAGGACAACTAGGGTTAGCATCAGGACAAGTAGGGTTAGCGTCAGGACAACTAGGGTTAGCGTCAGGACAAGTAGGGTTAGCGTCAGGACAGCTAGGGTTAGCGTTAGGACAACTAGGGTTAGCGTCAGGATGACTAGGGTTAGCGTCAGGACGACTAGGGTTAGCGTCAGGACGACTAGGGTTAGCGTCAGGACAACTAGGGTTAGCGTCAGGACAACTAGTGTTAGCGTCAGGACAACTAGGGTTAGCGTCAGGACAACTAGGGTTAGCGTCAGTACAACTAGGGTTAGCGTCATTTCAACTAGGGTTAGCGTCAGGACAACTAGGGTTAGTGTCAGGACAACTAGGGTTAGCGTCAGGACAAGTAGGGTTAGCGTCAGGACAAGTAGGGTTAGAGTCAGGACAACTAGGGTTAGAGTCAGGACAACTAGGGTTAGCGTCAGGACGACTAGGGTTAGCGTCAGGACGACTAGGGTTTGCGTCAGGACGACTAGGGTTAGCGTCAGAACGACTAGGGTTAGCGTCAGGACAACTAGGGTTAGCGTCAGGACAACTAGTGTTAGCGTCAGGACAACTAGGGTTAGCGTCAGGACAACTAGGGTTAGCGTCAGGACAACTAGGGTTAGCGTCAGGACAAGTAGGGTTAGCGTCAGGACAAGTAGGGTTAGCTTCAGGACAAGTAGGGTTAGCGTCAGGACAACTAGGGTTAGCATCAGGACAACTAGGGTTAGCGTCAGGACAAGTAGGGTTAGCGTCAGGACAAGTAGGGTTAGCGTCAGGACAACTAGGGTTAGCGTCAGGACAACTAGGGTTAGCGTCAGGACAATTAGTGTTAGCGTCAGGACAAATAGGGTTAGCGTCACGACAACTAGGGTTAGCGTCAGGACAACTAGGGTTAGCATCAGGACAACTATGGTTAGCGTCAGGACAAGTAGGGTTAGCGTCAGGACAAGTAGGGTTAGTGTGAGGACAAGTAGGGTTAGCGTCAGGACAAGTAGGGTTAGCATCAGGACAACTAGGGTTAGCGTCAGGACAACTAGGGTTAGCATCAGGACAAGTAGGGTTAGCGTCAGGACAACAAGGGTTAGCGTCAGGACAACTAGGGTTAGCGTCAGGACAAGTAGGGTTAGCGTCAGGACAACTAGGGTTAGCGTCAGGACAACTAGGGTTAGCGTCAGGACAACTAGGGTTAGCGTCAGGACAACTAGGGTTAGAGTCAGGACAACCAGGGTTAGCGTCAGGACAAGTAGGGTTAGCATCAGGACATCTAGGGTTAGCGTCAGGACAACTAGGGTTAGCATCAGGACAACTAGGGTTAGCGTCAGGACAACTAGGGTTAGCGTCAGGACAACTAGGGTTAGCGTCAGGAAAACTAGGGTTAGCGTCAGGACAACTAGGGTTAGCGTCAGGACAAGTAGGGTTAGCGTCAGGACAAGTAGGGTTAGCGTCAGGACAACTAGGGTTAGCATCAGGACAACTAGGGTTAGCGTCAGGACAAGTAGGGTTAGCGTCAGGACAACTAGAGTTAGCGTCAGGACAAGTAGGGTTAGCGTCAGGACAACTAGGGTTAGCATCAGGACAACTAGGGTTAGCGTCAGGACAAGTAGGGTTAGCGTCAGGACAACTAGGGTTAGCGTCAGGACAACTAGGGTTAGCGTCAGGACAACTAGGGTTAGCGTCAGGACATGTAGGGTTATCATCAGGACAACTAGGGTTAGCGTCAGGACAAGTAGGGTTAGCGTCAGGACAACTAGGGTTAGCGTCAGGACAAGTAGGGTTAGCGTCAGGACAACTAGGGTTAGCGTTAGGACAACTAGGGTTAGCGTCAGGATAACTAGGGTTAGCGTCAGGATGACTAGGGTTAGCGTCAGGACGACTAGGGTTAGCGTCAGGACAACTAGTGTTAGCATCAGGACAACTAGGGTTAGCGTCAGGACAACTAGGGTTAGCGTCAGTACAACTAGGGTTAGCGTCAGGACAACTAGGGTTAGAGTCAGGACAACTAGGGTTAGCGTCAGGACAAGTAGGGTTAGCGTCAGGACAAGTAGGGTTAGAGTCAGGACAACTAGGGTTAGAGTCAGGAAAACTAGGGTTAGCGTCAGGACGACTAGGGTTAGCGTCAGGACGACTAGGGTTAGCATCAGGACGACTAGGGTTAGCGTCAGGACGACTAGGGTTAGCGTCAGAACGACTAGGGTTAGCGTCAGGACAACTAGGGTTAGCGTCAGGACAACTAGTGTTAGCGTCAGGACAACTAGGGTTAGCGTCAGGACAACTAGGGTTAGCGTCAGGACAAGTAGGGATAGCGTCAGGACAAGTAGGGTTAGCGTCAGGACAACTAGGGTTAGCGTCAGGACAACTAGGGTTAGCGTCAGAACAAGTAGGGTTAGCGTCAGGACAAGTAGGGTTAGCGTCAGGACAACTAGGGTTAGCGTCAGGACAACTAGGTTTAGCGTCAGGACAATTAGTGTTAGCGTCAGGACAAATAGGGTTAGCGTCAGGACAACTAGGGTTAGCGTCAGGACAACTAGGGTTAGTGTCAGGACAACTATGGTTAGCGTCAGGACAACTAGGGTTAGCGTCAGGACAACTAGGGTTAGCGTCAGGACAACTATGGTTAGCGTCAGGACAACTAGGGTTAGCGTCAGGACAACTAGGGTTAGCATCAGGACAACTAGGGTTAGCGTCAGGACAAGTAGGGTTAGCATCAGGACAAGTAGGGTTAGCGTCAGGACAACTAGGGTTAGCGTCAGGACAACTAGGGTTAGCGTCAGGACAATTAGTGTTAGCGTCAGGACAAATAGGGTTAGCGTCAGGACAACTAGGGTTAGCGTCAGGACAACTATGGTTAGCGTCAGGACAACTAGGGTTAGCGTCAGGACAAGTAGGGTTAGCGTCAGGACAAGTAGGGTTAGTGTGAGGACAAGTAGGGTTAGCGTCAGGACAAGTAGGGTTAGCGTCAGGACAACTAGGGTTAGCGTCAGGACAACTAGGGTTAGCATCAGGACAAGTAGGGTTAGCGTCAGGACAACTAGGGTTAGCGTCAGGACAACTAGGGTTAGCGTCAGGACAAGTAGGGTTAGCGTCAGGACAAGTAGGGTTAGCGTCAGGACAACTAGGGTTAGCGTCAGGACAACTAGGGTTAGCGTCAGGACAACTAGGGTTAGCATCAGGACAACTAGGGTTAGAGTCAGGACAACCAGGGTTAGCGTCAGGACAAGTAGGGTTAGCGTCAGGACATCTAGGGTTAGCGTCAGGACAACTAGGGTTAGCATCAGGACAACTAGGGTTAGCGTCAGGACAACTAGGGTTAGCATCAGGACAACTAGGGTTAGCATCAGGACAACTAGGGTTAGCGTCAGGACAACTAGGGTTAGCGTCAGGACAAGTAGGGTTAGCGTCAGGACAAGTAGGGTTAGCGTCAGGACAACTAGGGTTAGCATCAGGACAACTAGGGTTAGCGTCAGGACAAGTAGGGTTAGCGTCAGGACAAGTAGGGTTAGCGTCAGGACAGCTAGGGTTAGCGTCAGGACAACTAGGGTTAGCGTCAGGACAAGTAGGGTTAGCGTCAGGACAACTAGGGTTAGCGTCAGGACAACTAGGGTTAGCTTCAGGACAACTAGGGTTAGCGTCAGGACAACTAGGGTTAGCGTCAGGACAACTAGGGTTAGCGTCAGGACAACTAGCGTTAGCGTCAGGACAACTAGCGTTAGCGTCAGGACAACTAGGGTTAGCGTCAGGACAACTAGGGTTAGCGTCAGGGCAACTAGGGTTAGCATCAGGACAAGTAGAGTTAGCGTCAGGACAACTAGGGTTAACGTCAGGACAACTAGGGTTAGCGTCAGGACAAGTAGGGTTAGCATCAGGACAAGTAGGGTTAGCGTCAGGACAACTAGGGTTAGCGTCAGGACAACTAGGGTTAGCGTCAGGACAAGTAGGGTTAGCGTCAGGACAACTAGGGTTAGCGTCAGGACAACTAGGTTTAGCGTCAGGACAACTAGGGTTAGCGTCAGGACAACTAGGGTTAGCGTCAGGACAAGTAGGGTTAGCGTCAGGACAACTAGGGTTAGCGTCAGGAAAACTAGGGTTAGCGTCAGGACAAGTAGAGTTAGCGTCAGGACAAGTAGGGTTAGCGTCAGGACAACTAGGGTTAGCGTCAGGACAACTAGGGTTAGCGTCAGGACAAGTAGGGTTAGCGTCAGGACAACTAGGGTTAGCGTCAGGACAACTAGGGTTAGCATCAGGACAACTAGGGTTAGCGTCAGGACATGTAGGGTTATCATCAGGACAACTAGGGTTAGCATCAGGACAAGTAGGGTTAGAGTCAGGACAACTAGGGTTAGAATCAGGACAACTAGGGTTAGCGTCAGGACGACTAGGGTTAGCGTCAGGACGACTAGGGTTAGCATCAGGACGACTAGGGTTAGCGTCAGGACGACTAGGGTTAGCGTCAGGACAACTAGGGTTAGCGTCAGGACAAGTAGGGTTAGCGTCAGGACAACTAGTGTTAGCGTCAGGACAACTAGGGTTAGCGTCAGGACAACTAGGGTTAGCGTCAGGACAAGTAGGGTTAGCGTCAGGACAAGTAGGGTTAGCGTCAGGACAAGTAGGGTTAGCGTCAGGACAACTAGGGTTAGCGTCAGGACAACTAGGGTTAGCGTCAGGACAAGTAGGGTTAGCATCAGGACAAGTAGGGTTAGCGTCAGGACAACTAGGGTTAGCGTCAGGACAACTAGGGTTAGCGTCAGGACAATTAGTGTTAGCGTCAGGACAAATAGGGTTAGCGTCAGGACAACTAGGGTTAGCGTCAGGACAACTAGGGTTAGCGTCAGGAAAACTATGGTTAGCGTCAGGACAACTAGGGTTAGCGTCAGGACAAGTAGGGTTAGCGTCAGGACAAGTAGGGTTAGTGTGAGGACAAGTAGGGTTAGCGTCAGGACAAGTAGGGTTAGCGTCAGGACAACTAGGGTTAGCGTCAGGACAACTAGGGTTAGCATCAGGACAAGTAGGGTTAGCGTCAGGACAACTAGGGTTAGCGTCAGGACAAGTAGGGTTAGCGTCAGGACAACTAGGGTTAGCGTCAGGACAACTAGGGTTAGCGTCAGGACAACTAGGGTTAGAGTCAGGACAACCAGGGTTAGCGTCAGGACAAGTAGGGTTAGCGTCAGGACATCTAGGGTTAGCGTCAGGACAACTAGGGTTAGCATCAGGACAACTAGGGTTAGCGTCAGGACAACTAGGGTTAGCGTCAGGACAACTAGGGTTAGCGTCAGGACAACTAGGGTTAGCGTCAGGACAACTAGGGTTAGCGTCAGGACAAGTAGGGTTAGCGTCAGGACAAGTAGGGTTAGCGTCAGGACAACTAGGGTTAGCGTCAGGACAACTAGGGTTAGCGTCAGGACAAGTAGGGTTAGCGTCAGGACAAGTATGGTTAGCGTCAGGACAACTAGGGTTAGCGTCAGGACAAGTAGGGTTAGCGTCAGGACAGCTAGGGTTAGCGTCAGGACAACTAGGGTTAGCGTCAGGACAAGTAGGGTTAGCGTCAGGACAACTAGGGTTAGCATCAGGACAACTAGGGTTAGCTTCAGGACAACTAGGGTTAGCGTCAGGACAACTAGGGTTAGCGTCAGGACAACTAGGGTTAGCGTCAGGACAACTAGCGTTAGCGTCAGGACAACTAGGGTTAGCGTCAGGACAACTAGGGTTAGCGTCAGGGCAACTAGGGTTAGCATCAGGACAAGTAGAGTTAGCGTCAGGACAACTAGGGTTAACGTCAGGACAACTAGGGTTAGCGTCAGGACAAGTAGGGTTAGCGTCAGGACAAGTAGGGTTAGCGTCAGGACAACTAGGGTTAGCGTCAGGACAACTAGGGTTAGCGTCAGGACAAGTAGGGTTAGCGTCAGGACAACTAGGGTTAGCGTCAGGACAACTAGGTTTAGCGTCAGGACAACTAGGGTTAGCGTCAGGACAACTAGGGTTAGCGTCAGGACAAGTAGGGTTAGCGTCAGGACAACTAGGGTTAGCGTCAGGAAAACTAGGGTTAGCGTCAGGACAAGTAGAGTTAGCGTCAGGACAAGTAGGGTTAGCGTCAGGACAACTAGGGTTAGCGTCAGGACAACTAGGGTTAGCGTCAGGACAAGTAGGGTTAGCGTCAGGACAACTAGGGTTAGCGTCAGGACAACTAGGGTTAGCATCAGGACAACTAGGGTTAGCATCAGGACATGTAGGGTTATCATCAGGACAACTAGGGTTAGCAACAGGACAAGTAGGGTTAGCGTCAGGACAACTAGGGTTAGCGTCAGGACAAGTAGGGTTAGTGTCAGGACAAGTAGGGTTAGCATCAGGACAACTAGGGTTAGCGTCAGGACAACTAGGGTTAGCGTCAGGACATGTAGGGTTATCATCAGGACAACTAGGGTTAGCGTCAGGACAAGTAGGGTTAGCGTCAGGACAACTAGGGTTAGCGTCAGGACAAGTAGGGTTAGCGTTAGGACAACTAGGGTTAGCGTCAGGACAACTAGGGTTAGCGTCAGGACAACTAGGGTTAGCGTCAGGACATGTAGGGTTATCATCAGGACAACTAGGGTTAGCGTCAGGACAAGTAGGGTTAGCGTGAGGACAACTAGGGTTAGCGTCAGGACGACTAGGGTTAGCGTCAGGACGACTAGGGTTTGCGTCAGGACGACTAGGGTTAGCGTCAGAACGACTAGGGTTAGCGTCAGGACGACTAGGGTTAGCGTCAGGACAACTAGTGTTAGCGTCAGGACAACTAGGGTTAGCGTCAGGACAACTAGGGTTAGCGTCAGGACAACTAGGGTTAGCGTCAGGACAAGTAGGGTTAGCGTCAGGACAAGTAGGGTTAGCGTCAGGACAAGTAGGGTTAGCGTCAGGACAACTAGGGTTAGCATCAGGACAACTAGGGTTAGCGTCAGGACAAGTAGGGTTAGCGTCAGGACAAGTAGGGTTAGCGTCAGGACAACTAGGGTTAGCGTCAGGACAACTAGGGTTAGCGTCAGGACAATTAGTGTTAGCGTCAGGACAAATAGGGTTAGCGTCAGGACAACTAGGGTTAGCGTCAGGACAACTAGGGTTAGAGTCAGGACAACTATGGTTAGCGTCAGGACAACTAGGGTTAGCGTCAGGACAAGTAGGGTTAGCGTCAGGACAAGTAGGGTTAGTGTGAGGACAAGTAGGGTTAGCGTCAGGACAAGTAGGGTTAGCGTCAGGACAACTAGGGTTAGCGTCAGGACAACTAGGGTTAGCATCAGGACAAGTAGGGTTAGCGTCAGGACAACTAGGGTTAGCGTCAGGACAACTAGGGTTAGCGTCAGGACAAGTAGGGTTAGCGTCAGGACAACTAGGGTTATCGTCAGGACAACTAGGGTTAGCGTCAGGACAACTAGGGTTAGCGTCAGGACAACTAGGGTTAGAGTCAGGACAACCAGGGTTAGCGTCAGGACAAGTAGGGTTAGCGTCAGGACATCTAGGGTTAGCGTCAGGACAACTAGGGTTAGCATCAGGACAACTAGGGTTAGCGTCAGGACAACTAGGGTTAGCGTCAGGACAACTAGGGTTAGCATCAGGAAAACTAGGGTTAGCGTCAGGACAACTAGGGTTAGCGTCAGGACAAGTAGGGTTAGCGTCAGGACAAGTAGGGTTAGCGTCAGGACAACTAGGGTTAGCATCAGGACAACTAGGGTTAGCGTCAGGACAAGTAGGGTTAGCGTCAGGACAACTAGAGTTAGCGTCAGGACAAGTAGGGTTAGCGTCAGGACAACTAGGGTTAGCGTCAGGACAACTAGGGTTAGCGTCAGGACAAGTAGGGTTAGCGTCAGGACAACTAGGGTTAGCGTCAGGACAACTAGGGTTAGCGTCAGGACAACTAGGGTTAGCGTCAGGACATGTAGGGTTATAATCAGGACAACTAGGGTTAGCGTCAGGACAAGTAGGGTTAGCGTCAGGACAACTAGGGTTAGCGTCAGGACAAGTAGGGTTAGCGTCAGGACAACTAGGGTTAGCGTCAGGATGACTAGGGTTAGCGTCAGGACGACTAGGGTTAGCGTCAGGACAACTAGGGTTAGCGTCAGGACAACTAGTGTTAGCGTCAGGACAACTAGGGTTAGCGTCAGGACAACTAGGGTTAGCGTCAGTACAACTAGGGTTAGCGTCATTTCAACTAGGGTTAGCGTCAGGACAACTAGGGTTAGAGTCAGGACAACTAGGGTTAGCGTCAGGACAAGTAGGGTTAGCGTCAGGACAAGTAGGGTTAGAGTCAGGACAACTAGGGTTAGAGTCAGGACAACTAGGGTTAGCGTCAGGACGACTAGGGTTAGCGTCAGGACGACTAGGGTTAGCATCAGGACGACTAGGGTTAGCGTCAGGACGACTAGGGTTAGCGTCAGAACGACTAGGGTTAGCATCAGGACAACTAGGGTTAGCGTCAGGACAACTAGTGTTAGCGTCAGGACAACTAGGGTTAGCGTCAGGACAACTAGGGTTAGCGTCAGGACAACTAGGGTTAGCGTCAGGACAAGTAGGGTTAGCGTCAGGACAAGTAGGGTTAGCGTCAGGACAACTAGGGTTAGCGTCAGGACAACTAGGGTTAGCGTCAGGACAACTAGGGTTAGCGTCAGGACAAGTAGGGTTAGCGTCAGGACAACTAGGGTTAGCGTCAGGACAACTAGGGTTAGCGTCAGGACAATTAGTGTTAGCGTCAGGACAAATAGGGTTAGCGTCAGGACAACTAGGGTTAGCGTCAGGACAACTAGGGTTAGCGTCAGGACAACTATGGTTAGCGTCAGGACAACTAGGGTTAGCGTCAGGACAAGTAGGGTTAGCGTCAGGACAAGTAGGGTTAGTGTGAGGACAAGTAGGGTTAGCGTCAGGACAAGTAGGGTTAGCGTCAGGACAACTAGGGTTAGCGTCAGGACAACTAGGGTTAGCATCAGGACAAGTAGGGTTAGCGTCAGGACAACTAGGGTTAGCGTCAGGACAAGTAGGGTTAGCGTCAGGACAACTAGGGTTAGCGTCAGGACAACTAGGGTTAGCGTCAGGACAACTAGGGTTAGAGTCAGGACAACCAGGGTTAGCGTCAGGACAAGTAGGGTTAGCGTCAGGACATCTAGGGTTAGCGTCAGGACAACTAGGGTTAGCATCAGGACAACTAGGGTTAGCGTCAGGACAACTAGGGTTATCGTCAGGACAACTAGGGTTAGCATCAGGAAAACTAGGGTTAGCGTCAGGACAACTAGGGTTAGCGTCAGGACAAGTAGGGTTAGCGTCAGGACAAGTAGGGTTAGCGTCAGGACAAGTAGGGTTAGCGTCAGGACAACTAGGGTTAGCATCAGGACAACTAGGGTTAGCGTCAGGACAAGTAGGGTTAGCGTCAGGACAACTAGAGTTAGCGTCAGGACAAGTAGGGTTAGCGTCAGGACAACTAGGGTTAGCGTCAGGACAACTAGGGTTAGCGTCAGGACAAGTAGGGTTAGCATCAGGACAACTAGGGTTAGCGTCAGGACAACTAGGGTTAGCGTCAGGACAACTAGGGTTAGCGTCAGGACATGTAGGGTTATCATCAGGACAACTAGGGTTAGCGTCAGGACAAGTAGGGTTAGCGTCAGGACAACTAGGGTTAGCGTCAGGACAAGTAGTGTTAGCGTCAGGACAACTAGGGTTAGCGTTAGGACAACTAGGGTTAGCGTCAGGATGACTAGGGTTAGCGTCAGGACGACTAGGGTTAGCGTCAGGACAACTAGGGTTAGCGTCAGGACAACTAGTGTTAGCGTCAGGACAACTAGGGTTAGCGTCAGGACAACTAGGGTTAGCGTCAGTACAACTAGGGTTAGCGTCATTTCAACTAGGGTTAGCGTCAGGACAACTAGGGTTAGAGTCAGGACAACTAGGGTTAGCGTCAGGACAAGTAGGGTTAGCGTCAGGACAAGTAGGGTTAGAGTCAGGACAACTAGGGTTAGAGTCAGGACAACTAGGGTTAGCGTCAGGACGACTAGGGTTAGCGTCAGGACGACTAGGGTTAGCATCAGGACGACTAGGGTTAGCGTCAGGACGACTAGGGTTAGCGTCAGAACGACTAGGGTTAGCGTCAGGACAACTAGGGTTAGCGTCAGGACAACTAGTGTTAGCGTCAGGACAACTAGGGTTAGCGTCAGGACAACTAGGGTTAGCGTCAGGACAAGTAGGGTTAGCGTCAGGACAAGTAGGGTTAGCGTCAGGACAAGTAGGGTTAGCGTCAGTACAACTAGGGTTAGCATCAGGACAACTAGGGTTAGCGTCAGGACAAGTAGGGTTAGCATCAGGACAAGTAGGGTTAGCGTCAGGACAACTAGGGTTAGCGTCAGGACAACTAGGGTTAGCGTCAGGACAATTAGTGTTAGCGTCAGGACAAATAGGGTTAGCGTCAGGACAACTAGGGTTAGCGTCAGGACAACTAGGGTTAGCGTCAGGACAACTAGGGTTAGCGTCAGGACAACTAGGGTTAGCGTCAGGACAACTATGGTTAGCGTCAGGACAACTAGGGTTAGCGTCATGACAAGTAGGGTTAGCGTCAGGACAAGTAGGGTTAGTGTGAAGACAAGTAGGGTTAGCGTCAGGACAAGTAGGGTTAGCGTCAGGACAACTAGGGTTAGCGTAAGGACAACTAGGGTTAGCGTCAGGACAAGTAGGGTTAGCGTCAGGACAACTAGGGTTAGCGTCAGGACAACTAGGGTTAGCGTCAGGACAACTAGGGTTAGCGTCAGGACAACTAGGGTTAGCGTCAGGACAAGTAGGGTTAGCGTCAGGACAACTAGGGTTAGCGTCAGGACAAGTAGGGTTAGCGTCAGGACAAGTAGGGTTAGCGTCAGGACAAGTAGGGTTAGCGTCAGGACAACTAGGGTTAGCATCAGGACAACTAGGGTTAGCGTCAGGACAAGTAGGGTTAGCGTCAGGACAAGTATGGTTAGCGTCAGGACAACTAGGGTTAGCGTCAGGACAAGTAGGGTTAGCGTCAGGACAGCTAGGGTTAGCATCAGGACAACTAGGGTTAGCGTCAGGACAAGTAGGGTTAGCGTCAGGACAACTAGAGTTAGCGTCAGGACAAGTAGGGTTAGCGTCAGGACAACTAGGGTTAGCGTCAGGACAACTAGGGTTAGCGTCAGGACAAGTAGGGTTAGCGTCAGGACAACTAGGGTTAGCGTCAGGACAACTAGGGTTAGCGTCAGGACAACTAGGGTTAGCGTCAGGACATGTAGGGTTATCATCAGGACAACTAGGGTTAGCGTCAGGACAAGTAGGGTTAGCGTCAGGACAACTAGGGTTAGCGTCAGGACAAGTAGGGTTAGCGTCAGGACAACTAGGGTTAGCGTTAGGACAACTAGGGTTAGCGTCAGGATGACTAGGGTTAGCGTCAGGACGACTAGGGTTAGCGTCAGTACGACTAGGGTTAGCGTCAGGACAACTAGTGTTAGCATCAGGACAACTAGGGTTAGCGTCAGGACAACTAGGGTTAGCGTCAGTACAACTAGGGTTAGCGTCATTTCAACTAGGGTTAGCGTCAGGACAACTAGGGTTAGAGTCAGGACAACTAGGGTTAGCGTCAGGACAAGTAGGGTTAGCGTCAGGACAAGTAGGGTTAGAGTCAGGACAACTAGGGTTAGAGTCAGGACAACTAGGGTTAGCGTCAGGACGACTAGGGTTAGCGTCAGGACGACTAGGGTTAGCGTCAGGACGACTAGGGTTAGCGTCAGGACGACTAGGGTTAGCGTCAGAACGACTAGGGTTAGCGTCAGGACAACTAGGGTTAGCGTCAGGACAACTAGTGTTAGCGTCAGGACAACTAGGGTTAGCGTCAGGACAACTAGGGTTAGCGTCAGGACAACTAGGGTTAGCGTCAGGACAAGTAGGGTTAGCGTCAGGACAAGTAGGGTTAGCGTCAGGACAAGTAGGGTTAGCGTCAGGACAACTAGGGTTAGCATCAGGACAACTAGGGTTAGCGTCAGGACAAGTAGGGTTAGCATCAGGACAAGTAGGGTTAGCGTCAGGACAACTAGGGTTAGCGTCAGGACAACTAGGGTTAGCGTCAGGACAATTAGTGTTAGCGTCAGGACAAATAGGGTTAGCGTCAGGACAACTAGGGTTAGCGTCAGGACAACTAGGGTTAGCGTCAGGACAACTAGGGTTAGCGTCAGGACAACTAGGGTTAGCGTCAGGACAAGTAGGGTTAGCGTCAGGACAAGTAGGGTTAGTGTGAGGACAAGTAGGGTTAGCGTCAGGACAAGTAGGGTTAGCGTCAGGACAACTAGGGTTAGCGTCAGGACAACTAGGGTTAGCGTCAGGACAAGTAGGGTTAGCGTCAGGACAACTAGGGTTAGCGTCAGGACAACTAGGGTTAGCGTCAGGACAACTAGGGTTAGCGTCAGGACAACTAGGGTTAGCGTCAGGACAAGTAGGGTTAGCGTCAGGACAACTAGGGTTAGCGTCAGGACAACTAGGGTTAGCGTCAGGACAAGTAGGGTTAGCGTCAGGACAAGTAGGGTTAGCGTCAGGACAAGTAGGGTTAGCGTCAGGACAACTAGGATTAGCATCAGGACAACTAGGGTTAGCGTCAGGACAAGTAGGGTTAGCGTCAGGACAAGTATGGTTAGCGTCAGGACAACTAGGGTTAGCATCAGGACAAGTAGGGTTAGCGTCAGGACAGCTAGGGTTAGCGTCAGGACAACTAGGGTTAGCGTCAGGACAAGTAGGGTTAGCGTCAGGACAACTAGGGTTAGCGTCAGGACAACTAGGGTTAGCTTCAGGACAACTAGGGTTAGCGTCAGGACAACTAGGGTTAGCGTCAGGACAACTAGGGTTAGCGTCAGGACAACTAGCGTTAGCGTCAGGACAACTAGGGTTAGCGTCAGGACAACTAGGGTTAGCGTCAGGGCAACTAGGGTTAGCATCAGGACAAGTAGAGTTAGCGTCAGGACAACTAGGGTTAACATCAGGACAACTAGGGTTAGCGTCAGGACAAGTAGGGTTAGCGTCAGGACAAGTAGGGTTAGCGTCAGGACAACTAGGGTTAGCGTCAGGACAACTAGGGTTAGCGTCAGGACAAGTAGGGTTAGCGTCAGTACAACTAGGGTTAGCGTCAGGACAACTAGGTTTAGCGTCAGGACAACTAGGGTTAGCGTCAGGACAACTAGGGTTAGCGTCAGGACAAGTAGGGTTAGCGTCAGGACAACTAGGGTTAGCGTCAGGAAAACTAGGGTTAGCGTCAGGACAAGTAGAGTTAGCGTCAGGACAAGTAGGGTTAGCGTCAGGACAACTAGGGTTAGCGTCAGGACAACTAGGGTTAGCGTCAGGACAAGTAGGGTTAGCGTCAGGACAACTAGGGTTAGCGTCAGGACAACTAGGGTTAGCATCAGGACAACTAGGGTTAGCGTCAGGACATGTAGGGTTATCATCAGGGCAACTAGGGTTAGCATCAGGACAAGTAGGGTTAGAGTCAGGACAACTAGGGTTAGAGTCAGGACAACTAGGGTTAGCGTCAGGACGACTAGGGTTAGCGTCAGGACGACTAGGGTTAGCATCAGGACGACTAGGGTTAGCGTCAGGACGACTAGGGTTAGCGTCAGAACGACTAGGGTTAGCGTCAGGACAACTAGGGTTAGCGTCAGGACAACTGGTGTTAGCGTCAGGACAACTAGCGTTAGCGTCAGGACAACTAGGGTTAGCGTCAGGACAACTAGGGTTAGCGTCAGGACAAGTAGGGTTAGCGTCAGGACAAGTAGGGTTAGCGTCAGGACAACTAGGGTTAGCATCAGGACAACTAGGGTTAGCGTCAGGACAAGTAGGGTTAGCATCAGGACAAGTAGGGTTAGCGTCAGGACAACTAGGGTTAGCGTCAGGACAACTAGGGTTAGCGTCAGGACAATTAGTGTTAGCGTCAGGACAAATAGGGTTAGCGCCAGGACAACTAGGGTTAGCGTCAGGACAACTAGGGTTAGCGTCAGGACAACTATGGTTAGCGTCAGGACAACTAGGGTTAGCGTCAGGACAAGTAGGGTTAGCGTCAGGACAAGTAGGGTTAGTGTGAGGACAAGTAGGGTTAGCGTCAGGACAAGTTGGGTTAGCGTCAGGACAACTAGGGTTAGCGTCAGGACAACTAGGGTTAGCATCAGGACAAGTAGGGTGAGCGTCAGGACAACTAGGGTTAGCGTCAGGACAAGTAGGGTTAGCGTCAGGACAAGTAGGGTTAGCGTCAGGACAAGTAGGGTTAGCGTCAGGACAACTAGGGTTAGCATCAGGACAACTAGGGTTAGCGTCAGGACAAGTAGGGTTAGCGTCAGGACAAGTATGGTTAGCGTCAGGACAACTAGGGTTAGCGTCAGGACAAGTAGGGTTAGCGTCAGGACAGCTAGGGTTAGCGTCAGGACAAGTAGGGTTAGCGTCAGGACAAGTAGGGTTAGCGTCAGGACAACTAGGGTTAGCGTCAGGACAACTAGGGTTAGCTTCAGGACAACTAGGGTTAGCGTCAGGACAACTAGGGTTAGCGTCAGGACAACTAGGGTTAGCGTCAGGACAACTAGCGTTAGCGTCAGGACAACTAGGGTTAGCGTCAGGACAACTAGGGTTAGCGTCAGAGCAACTAGGGTTATCATCAGGACAAGTAGAGTTAGCGTCAGGACAACTAGGGTTAACGTCAGGACAACTAGGGTTAGCGTCAGGACAAGTAGGGTTAGCGTCAGGACAAGTAGGGTTAGCGTCAGGACAACTAGGGTTAGCGTCAGGACAACTAGGGTTAGCGTCAGGACAAGTAGGGTTAGCGTCAGGACAACTAGGGTTAGCGTCAGGACAACTAGGTTTAGCGTCAGGACAACTAGGGTTAGCGTCAGGACAACTAGGGTTAGCGTCAGGACAAGTAGGGTTAGCGTCAGGACAACTAGGGTTAGCGTCAGGAAAACTAGGGTTAGCGTCAGGACAAGTAGAGTTAGCGTCAGGACAAGTAGGGTTAGCGTCAGGACAACTAGGGTTAGCGTCAGGACAACTAGGGTTAGCGTCAGGACAAGTAGGGTTAGCGTCAGGACAACTAGGGTTAGCGTCAGGACAACTAGGGTTAGCATCAGGACAACTAGGGTTAGCGTCAGGACATGTAGGGTTATCATCAGGACAACTAGGGTTAGCGTCAGGACAAGTAGGGTTAGCGTCAGGACAACTAGGGTTAGCGTCAGGACAAGTAGGGTTAGCATCAGGACAACTAGGGTTAGCGTCAGGACAACTAGGGTTAGCGTCAGGACGACTAGGGTTAGCGTCAGGACGACTAGGGTTAGCGTCAGGACGACTAGGGTTAGCGTCAGGACAAGTAGGGTTAGCATCAGGACAACTAGTGTTAGCATCAGGACAACTAGGGTTAGCGTCAGGACAAATAGGGTTAGCGTCAGGACAACTAGGGTTAGCGTCAGTACAACTAGGGTTAGCGTCATTTCAACTAGGGTTAGCGTCAGGACAACTAGGGTTAGCGTCAGGACAACTAGGGTTAGCGTCAGGACAAGTAGGCTTAGCGTCAGGACAAGTAGGGTTAGAGTCAGGACAACTAGGGTTAGAGTCAGGACAACTAGGGTTAGCGTCAGGACAACTAGGGTTAGCTTCAGGACGACTAGGTTTAGCGTCAGGACGACTAGGGTTAGCGTCAGGACGACTAGGGTTAGCGTCAGAACGACTAGGGTTATCGTCAGAACGACTAGGGTTAGCGTCAGGACAACTAGGGTTAGCGTCAGGACAACTAGTGTTAGCGTCAGGACAACTAGGGTTAGCGTCAGGACAACTAGGGTTAGCGTCAGGACAACTAGGGTTAGCGTCAGGACAAGTAGGGTTAGCGTCAGGACAAGTAGGGTTAGCGTCAGGACAACTAGGGTTAGCGTCAGGACAAGTAGGGTTAGCGTCAGGACAAGTAGTGTTAGCGTCAGGACAACTAGGGTTAGCGTCAGGACAACTAGGGTTAGCGTCAGGACAACAAGGGTTAGCGTCAGGACAACTAGGGTTATCGTCAGGACAAGTAGGGTTAGCGTCAGGACAAGTAGGGTTAGCGTCAGGACAACTAGGGTTAGCGTCAGGACAAGTAGGGTTAGCGTCAGGACAAGTAGGGTTAGCGTCAGGACAACTAGGGTTAGCGTCAGGACAACTAGGGTTAGCGTCAGGACAACTAGGGTTAGCGTCAGTACAACTAGGGTTAGCGTCAGGACAGCGAGGGTTAGCGTCAGGACAACTAGGGTTAGCGTCAGGACAACCAGGGTTAGCGTCAGGATAAGTAGGGTTAGCGTCAGGACATCTAGTGTTATCGTCAGGACAACTAGGGTTAGCATCAGGACAACTAGGGTTAGCGTCAGGACAACTAGGGTTAGCGTCAGGACAACTAGGGTTAGCGTCAGGACAACTAGGTTTAGCGTCAGGATAACTAGGGTAAGCGTCAGGACAACTAGGGTTAGCGTCAGGACAACTAGGGTTAGCGTCAGGACAAGAAGGGTTAGTGTCAGGACAACTAGGGTTAGCGTCAGGACAACTAGGGTTAGCGTCAGGACAAGTAGGGTTAGCGTCAGGACAACTAGGGTTAGCGTCAGGACAACTAGGGTTAGCGTCAGGACAACTAGGGTTAGCGTCAGGACAACTAGGGTTAGCATCAGGAAAACTAGGGTTAGCGTCAGGACAAGTAGGGTTAGCGTCAGGACAACTAGGGTTAGCGTCAGGACAACTAGGGTTAGCGTCAGGACAACTAGGGTTAGCGTCAGGACAACTAGGGTTGGCGTCAGGACAACTAGGGTTAGCGTCAGGACAACTAGGGTTAGCGTCAGGACAACTAGGGTTGGCGTCAGGACAACTAGGGTTGGCGTCAGGATAACTAGGGTAGGCGTCAGGACAACTAGGGTTAGCGTCAGGACAACTAGGGTTAGCGTCAGGACAACTAGGGTTAGCGTCAGGACTAGGGTTAGTGTCAGGACAACTAGGGTTAGCGTCAGGACAACTAGGGTTAGCATCAGGACAACTAGGGTAAGCGTGAGGACAACTATGGTTAGCGTCAGGACAACTAGGGTTAGCGTCAGGACAACTAGGGTTAGCGTCAGGACAACTAGGGTTAGCGTCAGGACAACTAGGGTAAGCGTCAGGACAACTAGGGTTAGCATCAGGACAACTAGGGTTAGTGTCAGGACAACTAGGGTTAGCGTCAGAACAACTAGGGTTAGCGTCAAGACAACTAGGGTTAGCGTCAGGACAACTAGGGTTAGCGTCAGGACAAGTAGGGTTAGCGTCAGGACAACTAGGGTTAGCGTCAGGACAACTAGGGTTAGCGTCAGGACAACTAGGGTTAGCGTCAGGATAACTAGGGTTAGCGTCAGGACAACTAGGGTTAGCATCAGGACAAGTAGGGTTAGCGTCAGGACAACTATGGTTAGCGTCAGGACAAGTAGGGTTAGCGTCAGGACAACTAGGGTTAGCGTCAGGCAACTAGGGTTAGCGTCAGGATAACTAGGGTTAGCGTCAGGACAACTAGGGTTAGCGTCAGGACAACTAGGGTTAGCGTCAGGACAAGTAGGGTTAGCATCAGGACAACTAGGGTTAGCGTCAGGACAAGTAGGGTTAGCGTCAGGACAACTAGGGTTAGCGTCAGGACAACTAGGGTTAGTGTCAGGACAACTAGGGTTAGCGTCAGGACAACTAGGGTTAGCTTCAGGACAAGTAGGGTTAGCGTCAGGACAACTAGGGTTAGCATCAGGACAACTAGGGTTAGCGTCAGGACAAGTAGGGTTAGCGTCAGGACAACTAGGGTTAGCGTCAGGACAACTAGGTTTAGCGTCAGGACAACTAGGGTTAGCGTCAGGACAACTAGGGTTAGCGTCAGTACAACTAGGGTTAGCGTCAGGACAACTAGGGTTAGCGTCAGCACAACCAGGGTTAGCGTCAGGACAAGTAGGGTTAGCGTCAGGACAACTAGGGTTAGCGTCAGGACAACTAGGGTTAACATCAGGACAACTAGGGTTAGCGTCAGGACAACTAGGGTTAGCGTCAGGACAACTAGGGTTAGCGTCAGGATAACTAGGGTAAGCGTCAGGACAACTAGGGTTAGCATCAGGACAACTAGGGTTAGCGTCAGGACAACTAGGGTTAGCGTCAGGACAACTAGGGTTAGCGTCAGGACAAGAAGGGTTAGTGTCAGGACAACTAGGGTTAGCGTCAGGACAACTAGGGGTAGCGTCAGGACAAGTAGGGTTAGCGTCAGGACAACTAGGGTTAGCGTCAGGACAAGTAGGGTTAGCGTCAGGACAACTAGGGTTAGCGTCAGGAAAACTAGGGTTAGCGTTAGGACAACTAGGGTTAGCGTCAGGACAACTAGGGTTAGCGTCAGGACAACTAGGGTTGGCATCAGGACAACTAGGGTTAGCGTCAGGACAACTAGGGTTAGCGTCAGGACAACTAGGGTTGGCGTCAGGACAACTAGGGTAGGCGTCAGGACAACTAGGGTTAGCGTCAGGACAACTAGGGTTAGCGTCAGGACAACTAGGGTTAGCGTGAGGACAACTAGGGTTAGCGTCAGGACAACTAGGGTTAGCGTCAGGACAACTAGGGTTAGCGTCAGGACAACTAGGGTTAGCATCAGGACAACTAGGGTTAGTGTCAGGACAACTAGGGTTAGCGTCAGAACAACTAGGGTTAGCATCAGGACAACTAGGGTTAGCGTCAGGACAAGTAGGGTTAGCGTCAGGACAAGTAGGGTTAGCATCAGGACAACTAGGGTTAGCGTCAGGACAACTAGGGTTAGCGTCAGGATAACTAGGGTTAGCGTCAGGACAACTAGGGTTAGCGTCAGGACAAGTAGGGTTAGCGTCAGGACAACTATGGTTAGCGTCAGGACAAGTAGGGTTAGCGTCAGGACAAGTAGGGTTAGCGTCAGGACAACTAGGGTTTGCGTCAGGACAACTAGGGTTAGCGTCAGGATAACTAGGGTAAGCGTCAGGACAACTAGGGTTAGCATCAGGACAACTAGGGTTAGCGTCAGGACAACTAGGGTTAGCGTCAGGACAACTAGGGTTAGCGTCAGGACAAGAAGGGTTAGTGTCAGGACAACTATGGTTAGCGTCAGGACAACTAGGGTTAGCGTCAGGACAAGTAGGGTTAGCGTCAGGACAACTAGGGTTAGCGTCAGGACAAGTAGGGTTAGCGTCAGGACAACTAGGGTTAGCGTCAGGAAAACTAGGGTTAGCGTCAGGACAACTAGGGTTAGCGTCAGGACAACTAGGGTTAGCGTCAGGACAACTAGGGTTGGCATCAGGACAACTAGGGTTAGCGTCAGGACAACTAGGGTTAGCGTCAGGACAACTAGGGTTGGCGTCAGGACAACTAGGGTAGGCGTCAGGACAACTAGGGTTAGCGTCAGGACAACTAGGGTTAGCGTCAGGACAACTAGGGTTAGCGTGAGGACAACTAGGGTTAGCGTCAGGACAACTAGGGTTAGCGTCAGGACAACTAGGGTTAGCGTCAGGACAAGTAGGGTTAGCGTCAGGACAAGTAGGGTTAGCGTCAGGACAACTAGGGTTAGCGTCAGGACAACTAGGGTTAGCGTCAGGTCAAGTAGGGTTAGCGTCAGGACAACTATGGTTAGCGTCAGGACAAGTAGGGTTAGCGTCAGGACAAGTAGGGTTAGCGTCAGGACAACTAGGGTTAGCATCAGGACAAGTAGGGTTAGCGTCAGGACAACTAAGGTTAGCGTCAGGACAACTAGGGTTAGCGTCAGGACAAGTAGGGTTAGCGTCAGGACAACTAGGGTTAGCGTCAGGAAAAATAGGGTTAGCGTCAGGACAAGTAGGGTTAGCGTCAGGACAAGTAGGGTTAGCGTCAGGACAACTAGGGTTAGCGTAAGGACAACTAGGGTTAGCGTCAGGACAAGTAGTGTTAGCGTCAGGACAACTAGGGTTAGCGTCAGGACAACTAGGGTTAGCGTCAGGACAACTAGGGTTAGCGTCAGGTCAACTATGGTTAGCGTCAGGACAACTAGGGTTAGCGTCAGGACAAGTAGGGTTAGCGTCAGGACAACTAGGGTTAGCGTCAGGAAAAATAGGGTTAGCGTCAGGACAAGTAGGGTTAGCGTCAGGACAAGTAGGGTTAGCGTCAGGACAACTAGGGTTAGCGTCAGGACAACTAGGGTTAGCGTCAGGACAACTAGGGTTAGCGTAAGGACAACAGGGTTAGCGTCAGGACAAGTAGTGTTAGCGTCAGGACAACTAGGGTTAGCGTCAGGACAACTAGGGTTAGCGTCAGGACAACTAGGGTTAGCGTCAGGTCAACTATGGTTAGCGTCAGGACAACTAGGGTTAGCGTCAGGACAAGTAGGGTTAGCGTCAGGACAAGTAGGGTTAGCGTCAGGACAAGTAGGTTTAGCGTCAGGACAACTAGGGTTAGCGTCAGGACAACTAGGGTTAGCGTCAGTACAAGTAGGGTTAGCGTCAGGACAACTAGGGTTAGCATCAGGACAACTAGGGTTAGCGTCAGGACAAGTAGGGTTAGCGTCAAGACAACTAGGGTTAGCGTCAGGACAACTAGGGTTAGCGTCAGAACAACTAGGGTTAGCGTCAGTACAACTAGGGTTAGCGTCAGGACAACTAGGGTTAGCGTCAGGACAACTAGGGTTAGCGTCAGGACAACTAGGGTTAGCGTCAGGACAACTAGGGTTAGCGTCAGGATAACTAGGGTAAGCGTCAGGACAACTAGGGTTAGCATCAGGACAACTAGGGTTAGCGTCAGGACAACTAGGGTTAGCGTCAGGACAACTAGGGTTAGCGTCAGGACAAGAAGGGTTAGTGTCAGGACAACTAGGGTTAGCGTCAGGACAACTAGGGTTAGCGTCAGGACAAGTAGGGTTAGCGTCAGGACAACTAGGGTTAGCGTCAGGACAAGTAGGGTTAGCGTCAGGACAACTAGGGTTAGCATCAGGAAAACTAGGGTTAGCGTCAGGACAACTAGGGTTAGCGTCAGGACAACTAGGGTTAGCGTCAGGACAACTAGGGTTGGCATCAGGACAACTTGGGTTAGCGTCAGGACAACTAGGGTTAGCGTCAGGACAACTAGGGTTGGCGTCAGGACAACTAGGGTAGGCGTCAGGACAACTAGGGTTAGCGTCAGGACAACTAGGGTTAGCGTCAGGACAACTAGGGTTAGCGTGAGGACAACTAGGGTTAGCGTCAGGACAACTAGGGTTAGCGTCAGGACAACTAGGGTTAGCGTCAGGACAACTAGGGTTAGCGTCAGGACAACTAGGGTTAGCATCAGGACAACTAGGGTTAGTGTCAGGACAACTAGGGTTAGCGTCAGAACAACTAGGGTTAGCATCAGGACAACTAGGGTTAGCGTCAGAACAAGTAGGGTTAGCGTCAGGACAAGTAGGGTTAGCGTCAGGACAACTAGGGTTAGCGTCAGGACAACTAGGGTTAGCGTCAGGATAACTAGGGTTAGCGTCAGGACAACTAGGGTTAGCGTCAGGACAAGTAGGGTTAGCGTCAGGACAACTATGGTTAGCGTCAGGACAAGTAGGGTTAGCGTCAGGACAAGTAGGGTTAGCGTCAGGACAACTAGGGTTAGCGTCAGGACAACTAGGGTTAGCGTCAGGATAACTAGGGTTAGCGTCAGGACAACTAGGGTTAGCGTCAGGACAACTAGGGTTAGCGTCAGGACAAGTAGGGTTAGCATCAGGACAACTAGGGTTAGCGTCAGGACAAGTAGGGTTAGCGTCAGGACAACTAGGGTTAGCGTCAGGACAACTAGGGTTAGCGTCAGGACAACTAGGGTTAGCGTCAGGACAAGTAGGGTTAGCGTCAGGACAACTAGGGATAACGTCAGGACAACTAGGTTTAGCGTCAGGACAACTAGGGTTAGCGTCAGGACAACTAGGGTTAGCGTCAGTACAACTAGGGTTAGCGTCAGGACAACTAGGGTTAGTGTCAGGACAACCAGGGTTAGCTTCAGGACAAGTAGGGTTAGCGTCAGGACAACTAGGGTTAGCGTCAGGACAACTAGGGTTAGCATCAGGACAACTAGGGTTAGCGTCTGGACAACTAGGGTTAGCATCAGGACAACTAGGGTTAGCGTCAGGATAACTAGGGTAAGCGTCAGGACAACTAGGGTTAGCATCAGGACAACTAGGGTTAGCGTCAGGACAACTAGGGTTAGCGTCAGGACAACTAGGGTTAGCGTCAGGACAACTAGGGTTAGCGTCAGGACAAGTAGGGTTAGCGTCAGGACAACTATGGTTAGCGTCAGGACAAGTAGGGTTAGCGTCAGGACAAGTAGGGTTAGCGTCAGGACAACTAGGGTTAGCGTCAAGACAAGTAGGGTTAGCGTCAGGACAACTAGGGTTAGCGTCAGGACAACTAGGGTTAGCGTCAGGACAAGTAGGGTTAGCGTCAGGACAACTAGGGTTAGCGTCAGGAAAAGTAGGGTTAGCGTCAGGACAAGTAGGGTTAGCGTCAGGACAAGTAGGGTTAGCGTCAGGACAACTAGGGTTAGCGTCAGGACAACTAGGGTTAGCGTCAGGACAAGTAGTGTTAGCGTCAGGACAACTAGGGTTAGCGTAAGGACAACTAGGGTTAGCGTCAGGACAACTAGGGTTAGCGTCAGGTCAACTATGGTTAGCGTGAGGACAACTAGGTTTAGCGTCAGGACAACTAGGGTTAGCGTCAGGTCAACTATGGTTAGCGTCAGGACAACTATGGTTAGCGTCAGGACAAGTAGGGTTATCATCAGGACAAGTAGGGTTAGCGTCAGGACAACTAGGGTTAGCGTCAGGACAACTAGGGTTAGCGTCAGGATAACTAGGGTTAGCGTCAGGACAACTAGGGTTAGCGTCAGGACAACTAGGGTTAGCGTCAGGACAAGTAGGGTTAGCATCAGGACAACTAGGGTTAGCGTCAGGACAAGTAGGGTTAGCGTCAGGACAACTAGGGTTAGCGTCAGGACAACTAGGGTTAGCGTCAGGACAAGTAGGGTTAGCGTCAGGACAACTAGGGATAACGTCAGGACAACTAGGTTTAGCGTCAGGACAACTAGGGTTAGCGTCAGGACAACTAGGGTTAGCGTCAGTACAACTAGGGTTAGCGTCAGGACAACTAGGGTTAGCGTCAGGACAACCAGGGTTAGCTTCAGGACAAGTAGGGTTAGCGTCAGGACAACTAGGGTTAGCGTCAGGACAACTAGGGTTAGCGTCAGGACAACTAGGGTTAGCGTCAGGATAACTAGGGTAAGCGTCAGGACAACTAGGGTTAGCATCAGGACAACTAGGGTTAGCGTCAGGACAACTAGGGTTAGCGTCAGGACAACTAGGGTTAGCGTCAGGACAAGAAGGGTTAGTGTCAGGACAACTAGGGTTAGCGTCAGGACAACTAGGGTTAGCGTCAGGACAAGTAGGGTTAGCGTCAGGACAACTAGGGTTAGCGTCAGGATAAGTAGGGTTAGCGTCAGGACAACTAGGGTTAGCGTCAGGAAAACTAGGGTTAGCATCAGGACAACTAGGGTTAGCATCAGGACAACTAGGGTTAGCGTCAGGACAACTAGGGTTGGCATCAGGACAACTAGGGTTAGCGTCAGGACAACTAGGGTTAGCGTCAGGACAACTAGGGTTGGCGTCAGGACAACTAGGGTTGGCGTCAGGACAACTAGGGTAGGCGTCAGGACAACTAGGGTTAGCGTCAGGACAACTAGGGTTAGCGTCAGGACAACTAGGGTTAGCGTGAGGACAACTAGGGTTAGCGTCAGGACAACTAGGGTTAGCGTCAGGACAACTAGGGTTAGCGTCAGGACAAGTAGGGTTAGCGTCAGGACAAGTAGGGTTAGCGTCAGGACAACTAGGGTTAGCGTCAGGACAACTAGGGTTAGCGTCAGGACAAGTAGGGTTAGCGTCAGGACAACTATGGTTAGCGTCAGGACAAGTAGGGTTAGCGTCAGGACAAGTAGGGTTAGCGTCAGGACAACTAGGGTTAGCGTCAGGACAAGTAGGGTTAGCGTCAGGACAAGTAGGGTTAGCGTCAGGACAACTAGGGTTAGCGTCAGGACAAGTAGGGTTAGCGTCAGGACAACTAGGGTTAGCGTCAGGACAACTAGGGTTAGCGTCAGGACAAGTAGGGTTAGCGTCAGGACAACTAGGGTTAGCGTCAGGAAAAGTAGAGTTAGCGTCAGGACAAGTAGGGTTAGCGTCAGGACAACTAGGGTTAGCGTCAGGACAACTAGGGTTAGCGTCAGGACAAATAGTGTTAGCGTCAGGACAACTAGGGTTAGCGTAAGGACAACTAGGGTTAGCGTCAGGACAACTAGGGTTAGCGTCAGGTCAACTATGGTTAGCGTCAGGACAACTAGGTTTAGCGTCAGGACAAGTAGGGTTAGCGTCAGGACAAGTAGGGTTAGCGTCAGGACAACTAGGGTTAGCGTCAGGACAACTAGGGTTAGCGTCAGTACAAGTAGGGTTAGCGTCAGGACAACTAGGGTTAGCATCAGGACAACTAGGGTTAGCGTCAGGACAAGTAGGGTTAGCGTCAAGACAACTAGGGTTAGCGTCAGGACAACTAGGGTTAGCGTCAGAACAACTAGGGTTAGCGTCAGTACAACTAGGGTTAGCGTCAGGACAACTAGGGTTAGCGTCAGGACAACTATTGTTAGCGTCAGGACAACTAGGGTTAGCGTCAGGACAACCAGGGTTAGCGTCAGGACAAGTAGGGTTAGCGTCAGGACATCTAGGGTTAGCATCAGGACAACTAGGGTTAGCATCAGGACAACTAGGGTTAGCGTCAGGACAACTAGGGTTAGTGTCAGGACAACTAGGGTTAGCGTCAGGATAACTAGGGTAAGCGTCAGGACAACTATTGTTAGCGTCAGGACAACTAGGGTTAGCGTCAGGACAACTAGGGTTAGCGTCAGGACAACTAGGGTTAGCGTCAGGACAAGAAGGGTTAGTGTCAGGACAACTAGGGTTAGCGTCAGGACAACTAGGGTTAGCGTCAGGACAAGTAGGGTTAGCGTCAGGACAACTAGGGTTAGCGTCAGGACAACTAGGGTTAGCGTCAGGACAAGTAGGGTTAGCGTCAGGACAACTAGGGTTAGCGTCAGAAAAACTAGGGTTAGCATCAGGACAAGTAGGGTTAGCGTCAGGACAACTAGGGTTAGCGTCAGGACAACTAGGGTTAGCGTCAGGACAACTAGGGTTGGCATCAGGACAACTAGGGTTAGCGTCAGGACAACTAGGGTTGGCGTCAGGACAACTAGGGTTGGCGTCAGGACAACTAGGGTAGGCGTCAGGACAACTAGGGTTAGCGTGAGGACAACTAGGGTTAGCGTCAGGACAACTAGGGTTAGCATCAGGACAACTAGGGTTAGCGTCAGGACAACTAGGGTTAGCGTCAGAACAACTAGGGTTAGCGTCAGGACAACTAGGGTTAGCGTCAGGACAAGTAGGGTTAGCGTCAGGACAAGTAGGGTTAGCGTCAGGACAACTAGAGTTAGCGTCAGGACAACTAGAGTTAGCGTCAGGACAACTAGGGTTAGCGTCAGGACAAGTAGGGTTAGCGTCAGGACAACTAGGGTTAGCGTCAGGACAAGTAGGGTTAGCGTCAGGACAAGTAGGGTTAGCGTCAGGACAACTAGGGTTAGCGTCAGGACAACTAGGGTAGGCGTCAGGACAACTAGGGTTAGCGTCAGGACAACTAGGGTTAGCGTCAGGACAACTAGGGTTAGCGTGAGGACAACTAGGGTTAGCGTCAGGACAACTAGGTTTAGCGTCAGGACAACTAGGGTTAGCGTCAGGACAACTAGGGTTAGCGTCAGGACAACTAGGGTTAGCGTCAGGACAAGTAGGGTTAGCGTCAGGACAACTAGGGTTAGCGTCAGGAAAAATAGGGTTAGCGTCAGGACAAGTAGGGTTAGCGTCAGGACAAGTAGGGTTAGCGTCAGGACAACTAGGGTTAGCGTCAGGACAACTAGGGTTAGCGTCAGGACAACTAGGGTTAGCGTAAGGACAACAGGGTTAGCGTCAGGACAAGTAGTGTTAGCGTCAGGACAACTAGGGTTAGCGTCAGGACAACTAGGGTTAGCGTCAGGACAACTAGGGTTAGCGTCAGGTCAACTATGGTTAGCGTCAGGACAACTAGGGTTAGCGTCAGGACAAGTAGGGTTAGCGTCAGGACAAGTAGGGTTAGCGTCAGGACAAGTAGGTTTAGCGTCAGGACAACTAGGGTTAGCGTCAGGACAACTAGGGTTAGCGTCAGTACAAGTAGGGTTAGCGTCAGGACAACTAGGGTTAGCATCAGGACAACTAGGGTTAGCGTCAGGACAAGTAGGGTTAGCGTCAAGACAACTAGGGTTAGCGTCAGGACAACTAGGGTTAGCGTCAGAACAACTAGGGTTAGCGTCAGTACAACTAGGGTTAGCGTCAGGACAACTAGGGTTAGCGTCAGGACAACTAGGGTTAGCGTCAGGACAACTAGGGTTAGCGTCAGGACAACTAGGGTTAGCGTCAGGATAACTAGGGTAAGCGTCAGGACAACTAGGGTTAGCATCAGGACAACTAGGGTTAGCGTCAGGACAACTAGGGTTAGCGTCAGGACAACTAGGGTTAGCGTCAGGACAAGAAGGGTTAGTGTCAGGACAACTAGGGTTAGCGTCAGGACAACTAGGGTTAGCGTCAGGACAAGTAGGGTTAGCGTCAGGACAACTAGGGTTAGCGTCAGGACAAGTAGGGTTAGCGTCAGGACAACTAGGGTTAGCATCAGGAAAACTAGGGTTAGCGTCAGGACAACTAGGGTTAGCGTCAGGACAACTAGGGTTAGCGTCAGGACAACTAGGGTTGGCATCAGGACAACTTGGGTTAGCGTCAGGACAACTAGGGTTAGCGTCAGGACAACTAGGGTTGGCGTCAGGACAACTAGGGTAGGCGTCAGGACAACTAGGGTTAGCGTCAGGACAACTAGGGTTAGCGTCAGGACAACTAGGGTTAGCGTGAGGACAACTAGGGTTAGCGTCAGGACAACTAGGGTTAGCGTCAGAACAACTAGGGTTAGCGTCAGGACAACTAGGGTTAGCGTCAGGACAACTAGGGTTAGCGTCAGGACAACTAGGGTTAGCATCAGGACAACTAGGGTTAGTGTCAGGACAACTAGGGTTAGCGTCAGAACAACTAGGGTTAGCATCAGGACAACTAGGGTTAGCGTCAGGACAAGTAGGGTTAGCGTCAGGACAAGTAGGGTTAGCGTCAGGACAACTAGGGTTAGCGTCAGGACAACTAGGGTTAGCGTCAGGATAACTAGGGTTAGCGTCAGGACAACTAGGGTTAGCGTCAGGACAAGTAGGGTTAGCGTCAGGACAACTATGGTTAGCGTCAGGACAAGTAGGGTTAGCGTCAGGACAAGTAGGGTTAGCGTCAGGACAACTAGGGTTAGCGTCAGGACAACTAGGGTTAGCGTCAGGATAACTAGGGTTAGCGTCAGGACAACTAGGGTTAGCGTCAGGACAACTAGGGTTAGCGTCAGGACAAGTAGGGTTAGCATCAGGACAACTAGGGTTAGCGTCAGGACAAGTAGGGTTAGCGTCAGGACAACTAGGGTTAGCGTCAGGACAACTAGGGTTAGCGTCAGGACAACTAGGGTTAGCGTCAGGACAAGTAGGGTTAGCGTCAGGACAACTAGGGATAACGTCAGGACAACTAGGTTTAGCGTCAGGACAACTAGGGTTAGCGTCAGGACAACTAGGGTTAGCGTCAGTACAACTAGGGTTAGCGTCAGGACAACTAGGGTTAGTGTCAGGACAACCAGGGTTAGCTTCAGGACAAGTAGGGTTAGCGTCAGGACAACTAGGGTTAGCGTCAGGACAACTAGGGTTAGCATCAGGACAACTAGGGTTAGCGTCAGGACAACTAGGGTTAGCATCAGGACAACTAGGGTTAGCGTCAGGATAACTAGGGTAAGCGTCAGGACAACTAGGGTTAGCATCAGGACAACTAGGGTTAGCGTCAGGACAACTAGGGTTAGCGTCAGGACAACTAGGGTTAGCGTCAGGACAAGAAGGGTTAGTGTCAGGACAACTAGGGTTAGCGTCAGGACAACTAGGGTTAGCGTCAGGACAACTAGGGTTAGCATCAGGACAAGTAGGGTTAGCGTCAGGACAACTAGGGTTAGCGTCAGGACAAGTAGGGTTAGCGTCAGGACAACTAGGGTTAGCGTCAGGAAAACTAGGGTTAGCGTCAGGACAACTAGGGTTAGCATCAGGACAACTAGGGTTAGCGTCAGGACAACTAGGGTTGGCATCAGGACAACTAGGGTTAGCGTCAGGACAACTAGGGTTGGCGTCAGGACAACTAGGGTTGGCGTCAGGACAACTAGGGTAGGCGTCAGGACAACTAGGGTTAGCGTCAGGACAACTAGGGTTAGCGTCAGGACAACTAGGGTTAGCGTGAGGACAACTAGGGTTAGCGTCAGGACAACTAGGGTTAGCGTGAGGACAACTAGGGTTAGCGTCAGGACAACTAGGGTTAGCGTCAGGACAACTAGGGTTAGCGTCAGGACAAGTAGGGTTAGCGTCAGGACAACTAGGGTTAGCGTCAGGACAACTAGGGTTAGCGTCAGGACAAGTAGGGTTAGCGTCAGGACAACTATGGTTAGCGTCAGGACAAGTAGGGTTAGCGTCAGGACAAGTAGGGTTAGCGTCAGGACAACTAGGGTTAGCGTCAAGACAAGTAGGGTTAGCGTCAGGACAACTAGGGTTAGCGTCAGGACAACTAGGGTTAGCGTCAGGACAAGTAGGGTTAGCGTCAGGACAACTAGGGTTAGCGTCAGGAAAAGTAGGGTTAGCGTCAGGACAAGTAGGGTTAGCGTCAGGACAAGTAGGGTTAGCGTCAGGACAACTAGGGTTAGCGTCAGGACAACTAGGGTTAGCGTCAGGACAAGTAGTGTTAGCGTCAGGACAACTAGGGTTAGCGTAAGGACAACTAGGGTTAGCGTCAGGACAACTAGGGTTAGCGTCAGGTCAACTATGGTTAGCGTGAGGACAACTAGGTTTAGCGTCAGGACAAGTAGGGTTAGCGTCAGGTCAACTATGGTTAGAGTCAGGACAACTATGGTTAGCGTCAGGACAAGTAGGGTTATCATCAGGACAAGTAGGGTTAGCGTCAGGACAACTAGGGTTAGCGTCAGGACAACTAGGGTTAGCGTCAGGATAACTAGGGTTAGCGTCAGGACAACTAGGGTTAGCGTCAGGACAACTAGGGTTAGCGTCAGGACAACCAGGGTTAGCTTCAGGACAAGTAGGGTTAGCGTCAGGACAACTAGGGTTAGCGTCAGGACAACTAGGGTTAGCATCAGGACAACTAGGGTTAGCGTCAGGACAACTAGGGTTAGCGTCAGGACAACTAGGGTTAGCGTCAGGATAACTAGGGTAAGCGTCAGGACAACTAGGGTTAGCATCAGGACAACTAGGGTTAGCGTCAGGACAACTAGGGTTAGCGTCAGGACAACTAGGGTTAGCGTCAGGACAAGAAGGGTTAGTGTCAGGACAACTAGGGTTAGCGTCAGGACAACTAGGGTTAGCGTCAGGACAAGTAGGGTTAGCGTCAGGACAACTAGGGTTAGCGTCAGGACAAGTAGGGTTAGCGTCAGGACAACTAGGGTTAGCGTCAGGAAAACTAGGGTTAGCATCAGGACAACTAGGGTTAGCATCAGGACAACTAGGGTTAGCGTCAGGACAACTAGGGTTGGCATCAGGACAACTAGGGTTAGCGTCAGGACAACTAGGGTTAGCGTCAGGACAACTAGGGTTGGCGTCAGGACAACTAGGGTTGGCGTCAGGACAACTAGGGTAGGCGTCAGGACAACTAGGGTTAGCGTCAGGACAACTAGGGTTAGCGTCAGGACAACTAGGGTTAGCGTGAGGACAACTAGGGTTAGCGTCAGGACAACTAGGGTTAGCGTCAGGACAACTAGGGTTAGCGTCAGGACAAGTAGGGTTAGCGTCAGGACAAGTAGGGTTAGCGTCAGGACAACTAGGGTTAGCGTCAGGACAACTAGGGTTAGCGTCAGGACAAGTAGGGTTAGCGTCAGGACAACTATGGTTAGCGTCAGGACAAGTAGGGTTAGCGTCAGGACAAGTAGGGTTAGCGTCAGGACAACTAGGGTTAGCGTCAGGACAAGTAGGGTTAGCGTCAGGACAAGTAGGGTTAGCGTCAGGACAACTAGGGTTAGCGTCAGGACAAGTAGGGTTAGCGTCAGGACAACTAGGGTTAGCGTCAGGACAACTAGGGTTAGCGTCAGGACAAGTAGGGTTAGCGTCAGGACAACTAGGGTTAGCGTCAGGAAAAGTAGAGTTAGCGTCAGGACAAGTAGGGTTAGCGTCAGGACAAGTAGGGTTAGCGTCAGGACAACTAGGGTTAGCGTCAGGACAACTAGGGTTAGCGTCAGGACAAGTAGTGTTAGCGTCAGGACAACTAGGGTTAGCGTAAGGACAACTAGGGTTAGCGTCAGGACAACTAGGGTTAGCGTCAGGTCAACTATGGTTAGCGTCAGGACAACTAGGTTTAGCGTCAGGACAAGTAGGGTTAGCGTCAGGACAAGTAGGGTTAGCGTCAGGACAACTAGGGTTAGCGTCAGTACAAGTAGGGTTAGCGTCAGGACAACTAGGGTTAGCATCAGGACAACTAGGGTTAGCGTCAGGACAAGTAGGGTTAGCGTCAAGACAACTAGGGTTAGCGTCAGGACAACTAGGGTTAGCGTCAGAACAACTAGGGTTAGCGTCAGTACAACTAGGGTTAGCGTCAGGACAACTAGGGTTAGCGTCAGGACAACTATTGTTAGCGTCAGGACAACTAGGGTTAGCGTCAGGACAACCAGGGTTAGCGTCAGGACAAGTAGGGTTAGCGTCAGGACATCTAGGGTTAGCATCAGGACAACTAGGGTTAGCGTCAGGACAACTAGGGTTAGCGTCAGGACAACTAGGGTTAGTGTCAGGACAACTAGGGTTAGCGTCAGGATAACTAGGGTAAGCGTCAGGACAACTATTGTTAGCGTCAGGACAACTAGGGTTAGCGTCAGGACAACTAGGGTTAGCGTCAGGACAACTAGGGTTAGCGTCAGGACAAGAAGGGTTAGTGTCAGGACAACTAGGGTTAGCGTCAGGACAACTAGGGTTAGCGTCAGGACAAGTAGGGTTAGCGTCAGGACAACTAGGGTTAGCGTCAGGACAAGTAGGGTTAGCGTCAGGACAACTAGGGTTAGCGTCAGAAAAACTAGGGTTAGCATCAGGACAAGTAGGGTTAGCGTCAGGACAACTAGGGTTAGCGTCAGGACAACTAGGGTTAGCGTCAGGACAACTAGGGTTGGCATCAGGACAACTAGGGTTAGCGTCAGGACAACTAGGGTTGGCGTCAGGACAACTAGGGTTGGCGTCAGGACAACTAGGGTAGGCGTCAGGACAACTAGGGTTAGCGTGAGGACAACTAGGGTTAGCGTCAGGACAACTAGGGTTAGCATCAGGACAACTAGGGTTAGCGTCAGGACAACTAGGGTTAGCGTCAGAACAACTAGGGTTAGCGTCAGGACAACTAGGGTTAGCGTCAGGACAAGTAGGGTTAGCGTCAGGACAAGTAGGGTTAGCGTCAGGACAACTAGAGTTAGCGTCAGGACAACTAGAGTTAGCGTCAGGACAACTAGGGTTAGCGTCAGGACAAGTAGGGTTAGCGTCAGGACAACTAGGGTTAGCGTCAGGACAAGTAGGGTTAGCGTCAGGACAAGTAGGGTTAGCGTCAGGACAACTAGGGTTAGCGTCAGGACAACTAGGGTAGGCGTCAGGACAACTAGGGTTAGCGTCAGGACAACTAGGGTTAGCGTCAGGACAACTAGGGTTAGCGTGAGGACAACTAGGGTTAGCGTCAGGACAACTAGGGTTAGCGTCAGGACAACTAGGGTTAGCGTCAGGACAAGTAGGGTTAGCGTCAGGACAAGTAGGGTTAGCGTCAGGACAACTAGGGTTAGCGTCAGGACAACTAGGGTTAGCGTCAGGACAAGTAGGGTTAGCGTCAGGACAACTATGGTTAGCGTCAGGACAAGTAGGGTTAGCGTCAGGACAAGTAGGGTTAGCGTCAGGACAACTAGGGTTAGCGTCAGGACAAGTTTGGTTAGCGTCAGGAAAACTAGGGTTAGCGTCAGGACAACTAGGGTTAGCGTCAGGACAAGTAGGGTTAGCGTCAGGAAAAGTAGGGTTAGCGTCAGGACAAGTAGTGTTAGCGTCAGGACAACTAGGTTTAGCGTCAGGACAAGTAGGGTTAGCGTCAGGACAAGTAGGGTTAGCGTCAGGACAAGTAGGGTTAGCGTCAGGACAAGTAGGGTTAGCGTCAAGACAACTAGGGTTAGCGTCAGGACAACTAGGGTTAGCGTCAGAACAACTAGGGTTAGCGTCAGTACAACTAGGGTTAGCGTCAGGACAACTAGGGTTAGCGTCAGGACAACTAGGGTTAGCGTCAGGACAACTAGGGTTAGCGTCAGGACAACCAGGGTTAGCGTCAGGACAAGTAGGGTTAGCGTCAGGACATCTAGGGTTAGCATCAGGACAACTAGGGTTAGCATCAGGACAACTAGGGTTAGCGTCAGGACAACTAGGGTTAGCGTCAGGATAACTAGGGTAAGCGTCAGGACAACTAGGGTTAGCGTCAGGACAACTAGGGTTAGCGTCAGGATAACTAGGGTAAGCGTCAGGACAACTAGGGTTAGCGTCAGGACAACTAGGGTTAGCGTCAGGACAACTAGGGTTAGCGTCAGGACAACTAGGGTTAGCGTCAGGACAAGAAGGGTTAGTGTCAGGACAACTAGGGTTAGCGTCAGGACAACTAGGGTTAGCGTCAGGACAAGTAGGGTTAGCGTCAGGACAACTAGGGTTAGCGTCAGGACAACTAGGGTTAGCGTCAGGACAAGTAGGGTTAGCGTCAGAAAAACTAGGGTTAGCGTCAGGACAAGTAGGGTTAGCGTCAGGACAACTAGGGTTAGCGTCAGGACAACTAGGGTTAGCGTCAGGACAACTAGGGTTGGCATCAGGACAACTAGGGTTAGCGTCAGGACAACTAGGGTTGGCGTCAGGACAACTAGGGTTGGCGTCAGGACAACTAGGGTAGGCGTCAGGACAACTAGGGTTAGCGTGAGGACAACTAGGGTTAGCGTCAGGACAACTAGGGTTAGCATCAGGACAACTAGGGTTAGCGTCAGGACAACTAGGGTTAGCGTCAGAACAACTAGGGTTAGCGTCAGGACAACTAGGGTTAGCGTCAGGACAAGTAGGGTTAGCGTCAGGACAAGTAGGGTTAGCGTCAGGACAACTAGGGTTAGCGTCAGGACAACTAGGGTTAGCGTCAGGACAAGTAGGGTTAGCGTCAGGACAACTAGGGTTAGCGTCAGGACAACTAGGGTTAGCGTCAGTACAACTAGGGTTAGCGTCAGGACAACTAGGGTTAGCGTCAGGACAACCAGGGTTAGCTTCAGGACAAGTAGGGTTAGCGTCAGGACAACTAGGGTTAGCGTCAGGACAACTAGGGTTAGCATCAGGACAACTAGGGTTAGCGTCAGGACAACTAGGGTTAGCGTCAGGACAACTAGGGTTAGCATCAGGATAACTAGGGTAAGCGTCAGGACAACTAGGGTTAGCATCAGGACAACTAGGGTTAGCGTCAGGACAACTAGGGTTAGCGTCAGGACAACTAGGGTTAGCGTCAGGACAAGAAGGGTTAGCGTCAGGACAACTAGGGTTAGCGTCAGGACAACTAGGGTTAGCGTCAGGACAAGTAGGGTTAGCGTCAGGACAACTAGGGTTAGCGTCAGGACAAGTAGGGTTAGCGTCAGGACAACTAGGGTTAGCGTCAGGAAAACTAGGGTTAGCGTCAGGACAACTAGGGTTAGCATCAGGACAACTAGGGTTAGCGTCAGGACAACTAGGGTTGGCATCAGGACAACTAGGGTTAGCGTCAGGACAACTAGGGTTAGCGTCAGGACAACTAGGGTTGGCGTCAGGACAACTAGGGTTGGCGTCAGGACAACTAGGGTAGGCGTCAGGACAACTAGGGTTAGCGTCAGGACAACTAGGGTTAGCGTCAGGACAACTAGGGTTAGCGTGAGGACAACTAGGGTTAGCGTCAGGACAACTAGGGTTAGCGTCAGGACAACTAGGGTTAGCGTCAGGACAAGTAGGGTTAGCGTCAGGACAAGTAGGGTTAGCGTCAGGACAACTAGGGTTAGCGTCAGGACAACTAGGGTTAGCGTCAGGACAAGTAGGGTTAGCGTCAGGACAACTATGGTTAGCGTCAGGACAAGTAGGGTTAGCGTCAGGACAAGTAGGGTTAGCGTCAGGACAACTAGGGTTAGCGTCAGGACAAGTAGGGTTAGCGTCAGGACAAGTAGGGTTAGCGTCAGGACAACTAGGGTTAGCGTCAGGACAAGTAGGGTTAGCGTCAGGACAACTAGGGTTAGCGTCAGGACAACTAGGGTTAGCGTCAGGACAAGTAGGGTTAGCGTCAGGACAACTAGGGTTAGCGTCAGGAAAAGTAGAGTTAGCGTCAGGACAAGTAGGGTTAGCGTCAGGACAAGTAGGGTTAGCGTCAGGACAACTAGGGTTAGCGTCAGGACAACTAGGGTTAGCGTCAGGACAAGTAGTGTTAGCGTCAGGACAACTAGGGTTAGCGTAAGGACAACTAGGGTTAGCGTCAGGACAACTAGGGTTAGCGTCAGGTCAACTATGGTTAGCGTCAGGACAACTAGGTTTAGCGTCAGGACAAGTAGGGTTAGCGTCAGGACAAGTAGGGTTAGCGTCAGGACAACTAGGGTTAGCGTCAGGACAACTAGGGTTAGCGTCAGTACAAGTAGGGTTAGCGTCAGGACAACTAGGGTTAGCATCAGGACAACTAGGGTTAGCGTCAGGACAAGTAGGGTTAGCGTCAAGACAACTAGGGTTAGCGTCAGGACAACTAGGGTTAGCGTCAGAACAACTAGGGTTAGCGTCAGTACAACTAGGGTTAGCGTCAGGACAACTAGGGTTAGCGTCAGGACAACTATTGTTAGCGTCAGGACAACTAGGGTTAGCGTCAGGACAACCAGGGTTAGCGTCAGGACAAGTAGGGTTAGCGTCAGGACATCTAGGGTTAGCATCAGGACAACTAGGGTTAGCATCAGGACAACTAGGGTTAGCGTCAGGACAACTAGGGTTAGTGTCAGGACAACTAGGGTTAGCGTCAGGATAACTAGGGTAAGCGTCAGGACAACTAGGGTTAGCGTCAGGACAACTAGGGTTAGCGTCAGGACAACTAGGGTTAGCGTCAGGACAACTAGGGTTAGCGTCAAGACAAGAAGGGTTAGTGTCAGGACAACTAGGGTTAGCGTCAGGACAACTAGGGTTAGCGTCAGGACAAGTAGGGTTAGCGTCAGGACAACTAGGGTTAGCGTCAGGACAAGTAGGGTTAGCGTCAGGACAAGTAGGGTTAGCGTCAGGACAACTAGGGTTAGCGTCAGAAAAACTAGGGTTAGCGTCAGGACAAGTAGGGTTAGCGTCAGGACAACTAGGGTTAGCGTCAGGACAACTAGGGTTAGCGTCAGGACAACTAGGGTAGGCGTCAGGACAACTAGGGTTAGCGTGAGGACAACTAGGGTTAGCGTCAGGACAACTAGGGTTAGCATCAGGACAACTAGGGTTAGCGTCAGGACAACTAGGGTTAGCGTCAGAACAACTAGGGTTAGCGTCAGGACAACTAGGGTTAGCATCAGGACAAGTAGGGTTAGCGTCAGGACAAGTAGGGTTAGCGTCAGGACAACTAGAGTTAGCATCAGGACAACTAGGGTTAGCGTCAGGACAACTAGGGTTAGCGTCAGGACAAGTAGGGTTAGCGTCAGGACAACTAGGGTTAGCATCAGGACAAGTAGGGTTAGCGTCAGGACAAGTAGGGTTAGCGTCAGGACAACTAGGGTTAGCGTCAGGACAACTAGGGTAGGCGTCAGGACAACTAGGGTTAGCGTCAGGACAACTAGGGTTAGCGTCAGGACAACTAGGGTTAGCGTGAGGACAACTAGGGTTAGCGTCAGGACAACTAGGGTTAGCGTCAGGACAACTAGGGTTAGCGTCAGGACAAGTAGGGTTAGCGTCAGGACAAGTAGGGTTAGCGTCAGGACAACTAGGGTTAGCGTCAGGACAACTAGGGTTAGCGTCAGGACAAGTAGGGTTAGCGTCAGGACAACTATGGTTAGCGTCAGGACAAGTAGGGTTAGCGTCAGGACAAGTAGGGTTAGCGTCAGGACAACTAGGGTTAGCGTCAGGACAAGTTTGGTTAGCGTCAGGAAAACTAGGGTTAGCGTCAGGACAACTAGGGTTAGCGTCAGGACAAGTAGGGTTAGCGTCAGGACAACTAGGGTTAGCGTCAGGAAAAGTAGGGTTAGCGTCAGGACAAGTAGGGTTAGCGTCAGGACAAGTAGGGTTAGCGTCAGGACAACTAATGTTAGCGTCAGGACAACTAGGGTTAGCGTCAGGACAAGTAGTGTTAGCGTCAGGACAACTAGGGTTAGCGTAAGGACAACTAGGGTTAGCGTCAGGACAACTAGGGTTAGCGTCAGGTCAACTATGGTTAGCGTCAGGACAACTAGGTTTAGCGTCAGGACAAGTAGGGTTAGCGTCAGGACAAGTAGGGTTAGCGTCAGGACAACTAGGGTTAGCGTCAGGACAAGTAGGGTTAGCGTCAAGACAACTAGGGTTAGCGTCAGGACAACTAGGGTTAGCGTCAGAACAACTAGGGTTAGCGTCAGTACAACTAGGGTTAGCGTCAGGACAACTAGGGTTAGCGTCAGGACAACTAGGGTTAGCGTCAGGACAACTAGGGTTAGCGTCAGGACAACCAGGGTTAGCGTCAGGACAAGTAGGGTTAGCGTCAGGACATCTAGGGTTAGCATCAGGACAACTAGGGTTAGCATCAGGACAACTAGGGTTAGCGTCAGGACAACTAGGGTTAGCGTCAGGACAACTAGGGTTAGCGTCAGGATAACTAGGGTAAGCGTCAGGACAACTAGGGTTAGCGTCAGGACAACTAGGGTTAGCGTCAGGACAACTAGGGTTAGCGTCAGGACAACTAGGGTTAGCGTCAGGACAAGAAGGGTTAGTGTCAGGACAACTAGGGTTAGCGTCAGGACAACTAGGGTTAGCGTCAGGACAAGTAGGGTTAGCGTCAGGACAACTAGGGTTAGCGTCAGGACAAGTAGGGTTAGCGTCAGGACAAGTAGGGTTAGCGTCAGGACAACTAGGGTTAGCGTCAGGACAAGTAGGGTTAGCGTCAGGACAACTAGGGTTAGCGTCAGGACAACTAGGGTTAGCGTCAGGACAAGTAGGGTTAGCGTCAGGACAACTAGGGTTAGCGTCAGGAAAAGTAGAGTTAGCGTCAGGACAAGTAGGGTTAGCGTCAGGACAAGTAGGGTTAGCGTCAGGACAACTAGGGTTAGCGTCAGGACAACTAGGGTTAGCGTCAGGACAAGTAGTGTTAGCGTCAGGACAACTAGGGTTAGCGTAAGGACAACTAGGGTTAGCGTCAGGACAACTAGGGTTAGCGTCAGGTCAACTATGGTTAGCGTCAGGACAACTAGGTTTAGCGTCAGGACAAGTAGGGTTAGCGTCAGGACAAGTAGGGTTAGCGTCAGGACAACTAGGGTTAGCGTCAGGACAACTAGGGTTAGCGTCAGTACAAGTAGGGTTAGCGTCAGGACAACTAGGGTTAGCATCAGGACAACTAGGGTTAGCGTCAGGACAAGTAGGGTTAGCGTCAAGACAACTAGGGTTAGCGTCAGGACAACTAGGGTTAGCGTCAGAACAACTAGGGTTAGCGTCAGTACAACTAGGGTTAGCGTCAGGACAACTAGGGTTAGCGTCAGGACAACTATTGTTAGCGTCAGGACAACTAGGGTTAGCGTCAGGACAACCAGGGTTAGCGTCAGGACAAGTAGGGTTAGCGTCAGGACATCTAGGGTTAGCATCAGGACAACTAGGGTTAGCATCAGGACAACTAGGGTTAGCGTCAGGACAACTAGGGTTAGTGTCAGGACAACTAGGGTTAGCGTCAGGATAACTAGGGTAAGCGTCAGGACAACTAGGGTTAGCGTCAGGACAACTAGGGTTAGCGTCAGGACAACTAGGGTTAGCGTCAGGACAACTAGGGTTAGCGTCAAGACAAGAAGGGTTAGTGTCAGGACAACTAGGGTTAGCGTCAGGACAACTAGGGTTAGCGTCAGGACAAGTAGGGTTAGCGTCAGGACAACTAGGGTTAGCGTCAGGACAAGTAGGGTTAGCGTCAGGACAAGTAGGGTTAGCGTCAGGACAACTAGGGTTAGCGTCAGAAAAACTAGGGTTAGCGTCAGGACAAGTAGGGTTAGCGTCAGGACAACTAGGGTTAGCGTCAGGACAACTAGGGTTAGCGTCAGGACAACTAGGGTAGGCGTCAGGACAACTAGGGTTAGCGTGAGGACAACTAGGGTTAGCGTCAGGACAACTAGGGTTAGCATCAGGACAACTAGGGTTAGCGTCAGGACAACTAGGGTTAGCGTCAGAACAACTAGGGTTAGCGTCAGGACAACTAGGGTTAGCATCAGGACAAGTAGGGTTAGCGTCAGGACAAGTAGGGTTAGCGTCAGGACAACTAGAGTTAGCATCAGGACAACTAGGGTTAGCGTCAGGACAACTAGGGTTAGCGTCAGGACAAGTAGGGTTAGCGTCAGGACAACTAGGGTTAGCATCAGGACAAGTAGGGTTAGCGTCAGGACAAGTAGGGTTAGCGTCAGGACAACTAGGGTTAGCGTCAGGACAACTAGGGTAGGCGTCAGGACAACTAGGGTTAGCGTCAGGACAACTAGGGTTAGCGTCAGGACAACTAGGGTTAGCGTGAGGACAACTAGGGTTAGCGTCAGGACAACTAGGGTTAGCGTCAGGACAACTAGGGTTAGCGTCAGGACAAGTAGGGTTAGCGTCAGGACAAGTAGGGTTAGCGTCAGGACAACTAGGGTTAGCGTCAGGACAACTAGGGTTAGCGTCAGGACAAGTAGGGTTAGCGTCAGGACAACTATGGTTAGCGTCAGGACAAGTAGGGTTAGCGTCAGGACAAGTAGGGTTAGCGTCAGGACAACTAGGGTTAGCGTCAGGACAAGTTTGGTTAGCGTCAGGAAAACTAGGGTTAGCGTCAGGACAACTAGGGTTAGCGTCAGGACAAGTAGGGTTAGCGTCAGGACAACTAGGGTTAGCGTCAGGAAAAGTAGGGTTAGCGTCAGGACAAGTAGGGTTAGCGTCAGGACAAGTAGGGTTAGCGTCAGGACAACTAATGTTAGCGTCAGGACAACTAGGGTTAGCGTCAGGACAAGTAGTGTTAGCGTCAGGACAACTAGGGTTAGCGTAAGGACAACTAGGGTTAGCGTCAGGACAACTAGGGTTAGCGTCAGGTCAACTATGGTTAGCGTCAGGACAACTAGGTTTAGCGTCAGGACAAGTAGGGTTAGCGTCAGGACAAGTAGGGTTAGCGTCAGGACAACTAGGGTTAGCGTCAGGACAAGTAGGGTTAGCGTCAAGACAACTAGGGTTAGCGTCAGGACAACTAGGGTTAGCGTCAGAACAACTAGGGTTAGCGTCAGTACAACTAGGGTTAGCGTCAGGACAACTAGGGTTAGCGTCAGGACAACTAGGGTTAGCGTCAGGACAACTAGGGTTAGCGTCAGGACAACCAGGGTTAGCGTCAGGACAAGTAGGGTTAGCGTCAGGACATCTAGGCTTAGCATCAGGACAACTAGGGTTAGCATCAGGACAACTAGGGTTAGCGTCAGGACAACTAGGGTTAGCGTCAGGACAACTAGGGTTAGCGTCAGGATAACTAGGGTAAGCGTCAGGACAACTAGGGTTAGCGTCAGGACAACTAGGGTTAGCGTCAGGACAACTAGGGTTAGCGTCAGGACAACTAGGGTTAGCGTCAGGACAAGAAGGGTTAGTGTCAGGACAACTAGGGTTAGCGTCAGGACAACTAGGGTTAGCGTCAGGACAAGTAGGGTTAGCGTCAGGACAACTAGGGTTAGCGTCAGGACAAGTAGGGTTAGCGTCAGGACAAGTAGGGTTAGCGTCAGGACAACTAGGCTTAGCGTCAGAAAAACTAGGGTTAGCGTCAGGACAAGTAGGGGTAGCGTCAGGACAACTAGGGTTAGCGTCAGGACAACTAGGGTTAGCGTCAGGACAACTAGGGTTGGCATCAGGACAACTAGGGTTAGCGTCAGGACAACTAGGGTTGGCGTCAGGACAACTAGGGTTGGCGTCAGGACAACTAGGGTTGGCGTCAGGACAACTAGGGTAGGCGTCAGGACAACTAGGGTTAGCGTGAGGACAACTAGGGTTAGCGTCAGGACAACTAGGGTTAGCATCAGGACAACTAGGGTTAGCGTCAGGACAACTAGGGTTAGCGTCAGAACAACTAGGGTTAGCGTCAGGACAACTAGGGTTAGCGTCAGGACAAGTAGGGTTAGCGTCAGGACAAGTAGGGTTAGCGTCAGGACAAGTAGGGTTAGCATCAGGACAACTAGGGTTAGCGTCAGGACAACTAGGGTTAGCGTCAGGACAAGTAGGGTTAGCGTCAGGACAACTAGGGTTAGCGTCAGGACAAGTAGGGTTAGCATCAGGACACGTAGGGTTAGCGTCAGGACAACTAGGGTTAGCGTCAGGACAACTAGGGTTAGCGTCAGGACAACTAGGGTTAGCGTCAGGACAAGTAGGGTTAGCGTCAGGACAAGTAGGGTTAGCGTCAGGACAAGTAGGGTTAGCGTCAGGACAACTAGGGTTAGCGTCAGGACAAGTAGGGTTAGCGTCAGGACAACTAGGGTTAGCGTCAGGACAAGTAGGGTTAGCGTCAGGACAACTAGGGTTAGCGTCAGGACAACTAGGGTTAGCGTCAGGACAACTAGGGTTAGCGTCAGGACAACTCGGGTTAGCGTCAGGACAATTAGGGTTAGCGTCAGGACAACTCGGGTTAGCTTCAGGACAACTCGGGTTAGCGTCAGGACAACTCGGGTTAGCTTCAGGACAACTCGGGTTAGCGTCAGGACAACTCGGGTTAGCGTCAGGACAACTCGGGTTAGCGTCAGAACAACTCGGGTTAGCGTCAGGACAACTCGGGTTAGCGTCAGGACAACTCGGGTTAGCGTCAGGACAACTAGGCTTAGCTTCAGGACAACTCGGGTTAGCGTCAGGACAACTAGGGTTAGCGTCAGGACAACTAGGGTTAGCGTCAGGACAACTCGGGTTAGCGTCAGGACAATTAGGGTTAGCGTCAGGACAACTCGGGTTAGCGTCAGGACAACTCGGGTTAGCTTCAGGACAACTCGGGTTAGCATCAGGACAACTCGGGTTAGCGTCAGGACAACTCGGTTTAGCGTCAGAACAACTCGGGTTAGCGTCAGGACAACTCGCGTTAGCGTCAGGACAACTCGGGTTATCGTCAGGACAACTCGGGTTAGCGTCAGGACAACTCGGGTTAGCGTCAGGACAACTAGGGTTAGCGTCAGGACAACTCGGGTTAGCGTCAGGACAACTAGGGTTAGCGTCAGGACAACTAGGGTTAGCGTCAGGACAACTAGGGTTGGCGTCAGGACAACTAGGGTTGGCGTCAGGACAACTAGGGTTGGCATCAGGACAACTAGGGTTAGCGTCAGGACAACTAGGGTTGGCGTCAGGACAACTAGGGTTGGCATCAGGACAACTAGGGTAGGCGTCAGGACAACTAGGGTTAGCGTCAGGACAACTACGGTTAGCGTCAGTACAACTAGGGTTAGCGTGAGGACAAGTAGGGTTATCATCAGGACAACTAGGGTTAGCGTCAGGACAACTAGGGTTAGCGTCAGGACAACTAGGGTTAGCGTCAGGACAGCTAGGTTTAGCGTCAGGACAACTAGGGTTAGCATCAGGACAACTAGGGTTAGCGTCAGGACAACTAGGGTTAGCGTCAGGACAACTAGGGTTATCGTCAGGACAACTAGGGTTAGCGTCAGGACAAGTATTGTTAGCGTCAGGAAAAGTTGGGTTAGCGTCAGGACAAGTAGGGTTAGCGTCAGGACAACTAGGGTTAGCGTCAGGACAACTAGGGTTAGCGTCAGGACAACTAGAGTTAGCGTCAGGACAAGTAGGGTTAGCGTCAGGAAAAGTTGGGTTAGCGTCAGGACAACTAGGGTTAGCGTCAGGACAACTAGGGTTAGCGTCAGGACAACTAGGGTTAGCGTCAGGACAAGTAGGGTTAGCGTCAGGAAAAGTTGGGTTAGCGTCAGGACAAGTAGGGTTAGCGTCAGGACAACTAGGGTTGGCGTCAGGACAACTAGGTTTAGCGTCAGGACAACTAGGGTTAGCATCAGGACAACTAGGGTTAGCGTCAGGACAAGTAGGGTTAGCGTCAGGACAACTATGGTTAGCGTCAGGACAAGTAGGGTTAGCGTCAGGACAAGTAGGGTTAGCGTCAGGACAACTAGGGTTAGCATCAGGACAAGTAGGGTTAGCGTCAGGACAACTAGGGTTAGCGTCAGGACAACTAGGGTTAGAGTCAGGACAAGTAGGGTTAGCGTCAGGACAACTAGGGTTAGCGTCAGGACAATTAGGGTTAGCATCAGGACAACTCGGGTTAGCGTCAGGACAACTCAGGTTAGCGTCAGGACTACTCGGGTTAGCGTCAGGACAACTCGGGTTAGCGTCAGGACAACTCGGGTAAGCGTCAGGTTAACTCGGGTTAGCGTCAGGACAACTCGGGTTAGCGTCAGGACAACTCGGGTTAGCGTCAGGACAACTAGGGTTAACGTCAGGACAACTAGGGTTAGCATCAGGACAACTAGGGTTAGCGTCAGGACAACTAGGGTTAGCGTCAGGACAACTAGGGTTAGCGTCAGGACAAGTAGGGTTAGCGTCAGGAAAACTAGTGTTAGCGTCAGGACAACTAGGGTTAGCGTCAGGACAAGTAGGGTTAGCGTCAGGACAACTAGGGTTAGCGTCAGGAAAACTAGGGTTAGCGTCAGGACAACTAGGGTTAGCGTCAGGACAATTAGGGTTAGCATCAGGACAACTCGGGTTAGCGTCAGGACAACTCAGGTTAGCGTCAGGACTACTCGGGTTAGCGTCAGGACAACTCGGGTTAGCGTCAGGACAACTCGGGTTAGCGTCAGGTTAACTCGGGTTAGCGTCAGGACAACTCGGGTTAGCGTCAGGACAACTCGGGTTAGCGTCAGGACAACTAGGGTTAACGTCAGTACAACTAGGGTTAGCATCAGGACAACTAGGGTTAGCGTCAGGACAACTAGGGTTAGCGTCAGGACAACTAGGGTTAGCGTCAGGACAAGTAGGGTTAGCGTCAGGAAAACTAGGGTTAGCGTCAGGACAACTAGGGTTAGCGTCAGGACAAGTAGGGTTAGCGTCAGGACAACTAGGGTTAGCGTCAGGAAAACTAGGGTTAGCGTCAGGACAAGTAGGGTTAGCGTCAGGACAAGTAGGGTTAGTGTGAGGACAAGTAGGGTTAGCGTCAGGACAAGTAGGGTTAGCGTCAGGACAACTAGGGTTAGTGTCAGGACAACTAGGGTTAGCATCAGGACAAGTAGGGTTAGCGTCAGGACAACTAGGGTTAGCGTCGGGACAACTAGGGTTAGCGTCAGGACAAGTAGGGTTAGCGTCAGGACAACTAGGGTTAGCGTCAGGACAACTAGGGTTAGCGTCAGGACAACTAGGGTTAGCGTCAGGACAATTAGGGTTAGAGTCAGGACAACCAGGGTTAGCGTCAGGACAAGTAGGGTTAGCGTCAGGACATCTAGGGTTAGCGTCAGGACAACTAGGGTTAGCATCAGGACAACTAGGGTTAGCGTCAGGACAACTAGGGTTAGCGTCAGGACAACTAGGGTTAGCGTCAGGACAACTAGGGTTAGCGTCAGGACAAGTAGGGTTAGCGTCAGGACAAGTAGGGTTAGCGTCAGGACAAGTAGGGTTAGCGTCAGGACAACTAGGGTTAGCATCAGGACAACTAGGGTTAGCGTCAGGACAAGTAGAGTTAGCGTCAGGACAAGTAGGGTTAGCGTCAGGACAACTAGGGTTAGCGTCAGGACAAGTAGGGTTAGCGTCAGGACAACTAGGGTTAGCGTCAGGACAACTAGGGTTAGCGTCAGGACAACTAGGGTTAACTTCAGGACAACTAGGGTTAGCGTCAGGACAACTAGGGTTAGCGTCAGAACAACTAGGGTTAGCGTCAGGACAACTAGGGTTAGCGTCAGGACAAGTAGGGTTAGCGTCAGGACAACTAGGGTTAGCGTCAGGACAACTAGGGTTAGCGTCAGGACAAGTAGGGTTAGCGTCAGGACAACTAGGGTTAGCGTCAGGAAAAGTAGGGTTAGCATCAGGACAAGTAGGGTTAGCGTCAGGACAAGTAGGGTTAGCGTCAGGACAACTAGGGTTAGCGTCAGGACAACTAGGGTTAGCGTCAGGACAAGTAGTGTTAGCGTCAGGACAACTAGGGTTAGCGTAAGGACAACTAGGGTTAGCGTCAGGACAACTAGGGTTAGCGTCAGGTCAACTATGGTTAGCATCAGGACAACTAGGTTTAGCGTCAGGACAAGTAGGGTTAGCGTCAGGACAAGTAGGGTTAGCGTCAGGACAACTAGGGTTAGCGTCAGGACAACTAGGGTTAGCGTCAGGACAACTAGGGTTAGCGTCAGGACAACCAGGGTTAGCGTCAGGACAAGTAGGGTTAGCGTCAGGACATCTAGGGTTAGCATCAGGACAACTAGGGTTAGCATCAGGACAACTAGGGTTAGCGTCAGGACAACTAGGGTTAGTGTCAGGACAACTAGGGTTAGCGTCAGGATAACTAGGGTAAGCGTCAGGACAACTAGGGTTAGCGTCAGGACAACTAGGGTTAGCGTCAGGACAACTAGGGTTAGCGTCAGGACAACTAGGGTTAGCGTCAGGACAAGAAGGGTTAGTGTCAGGACAACTAGGGTTAGCGTCAGGACAACTAGGGTTAGCGTCAGGACAAGTAGGGTTAGCGTCAGGACAACTAGGGTTAGCGTCAGGACAACTAGGGTTAGCGTCAGGACAAGTAGGGTTAGCGTCAGGACAACTAGGGTTAGCGTCAGAAAAACTAGGGTTAGCGTCAGGACAAGTAGGGTTAGCGTCAGGACAACTAGGGTTAGCGTCAGGACAACTAGGGTTAGCGTCAGGACAACTAGGGTTGGCATCAGGACAACTAGGGTTAGCGTCAGGACAACTAGGGTTGGCGTCAGGACAACTAGGGTTGGCGTCAGGACAACTAGGGTAGGCGTCAGGACAACTAGGGTTAGCGTGAGGACAACTAGGGTTAGCGTCAGGACAACTAGGGTTAGCATCAGGACAACTAGGGTTAGCGTCAGGACAACTAGGGTTAGCGTCAGAACAACTAGGGTTAGCGTCAGGACAGCTAGGGTTAGCGTCAGGACAAGTAGGGTTAGCGTCAGGACAAGTAGGGTTAGCGTCAGGACAACTAGGGTTAGCGTCAGGACAACTAGGGTTAGCGTCAGGACAACTAGGGTTAGCGTCAGGACAAGTAGGGTTAGCGTCAGGACAACTAGGGTTAGCGTCAGGACAAGTAGGGTTAGCGTCAGGACAAGTAGGGTTAGCGTCAGGACAACTAGGGTTAGCGTCAGGACAACTAGGGTAGGCGTCAGGACAACTAGGGTTAGCGTCAGGACAACTAGGGTTAGCGTCAGGACAACTAGGGTTAGCGTGAGGACAACTAGGGTTAGCGTCAGGACAACTAGGGTTAGCGTCAGGACAACTAGGGTTAGCGTCAGGACAAGTAGGGTTAGCGTCAGGACAACTAGGGTTAGCGTCAGGACAACTAGGGTTAGCGTCAGGACAAGTAGGGTTAGCGTCAGGACAACTATGGTTAGCGTCAGGACAAGTAGGGTTAGCGTCAGGACAAGTAGGGTTAGCGTCAGGACAACTAGGGTTAGCGTCAGGACAAGTTTGGTTAGCATCAGGAAAACTAGGGTTAGCGTCAGGACAACTAGGGTTAGCGTCAGGACAAGTAGGGTTAGCGTCAGGACAACTAGGGTTAGCGTCAGGACAAGTAGGGTTAGCGTCAGGACAAGTAGGGTTAGCGTCAGGACAACTAGGGTTAGCGTCAGGACAACTAGGGTTAGCGTCAGGACAAGTAGTGTTAGCGTCAGGACAACTAGGGTTAGCGTAAGGACAACTAGGGTTAGCGTCAGGACAACTAGGGTTAGCGTCAGGTCAACTATGGTTAGCGTCAGGACAACTAGGTTTAGCGTCAGGACAAGTAGGGTTAGCGTCAGGACAAGTAGGGTTAGCGTCAGGACAACTAGGGTTAGCGTCAGGACAAGTAGGGTTAGCGTCAAGACAACTAGGGTTAGCGTCAGGACAACTAGGGTTAGCGTCAGAACAACTAGGGTTAGCGTCAGTACAACTAGGGTTAGCGTCAGGACAACTAGGGTTAGCGTCAGGACAACTAGGGTTAGCGTCAGGACAACTAGGGTTAGCGTCAGGACAACCAGGGTTAGCGTCAGGACAAGTAGGGTTAGCGTCAGGACATCTAGGGTTAGCATCAGGACAACTAGGGTTAGAATCAGGACAACTAGGGTTAGCGTCAGGACAACTAGGGTTAGCGTCAGGACAACTAGGGTTAGCGTCAGGATAACTAGGGTAAGCGTCAGGACAACTAGGGTTAGCGTCAGGACAACTAGGGTTAGCGTCAGGACAACTAGGGTTAGCGTCAGGACAAGAAGGGTTAGTGTCAGGACAACTAGGGTTAGCGTCAGGACAACTAGGGTTAGCGTCAGGACAAGTAGGGTTAGCGTCAGGACAACTAGGGTTAGCGTCAGGACAACTAGGGTTAGCGTCAGGACAAGTAGGGTTAGCGTCAGGACAACTAGGGTTAGCGTCAGAAAAACTAGGGTTAGCGTCAGGACAAGTAGGGTTAGCGTCAGGACAACTAGGGTTAGCGTCAGGACAACTAGGGTTAGCGTCAGGACAACTAGGGTTGGCATCAGGACAACTAGGGTTAGCGTCAGGACAACTAGGGTTGGCGTCAGGACAACTAGGGTTGGCGTCAGGACAACTAGGGTTGGCGTCAGGACAACTAGGGTAGGCGTCAGGACAACTAGGGTTAGCGTGAGGACAACTAGGGTTAGCGTCAGGACAACTAGGGTTAGCATCAGGACAACTAGGGTTAGCGTCAGGACAACTAGGGTTAGCGTCAGAACAACTAGGGTTAGCGTCAGGACAACTAGGGTTAGCGTCAGGACAAGTAGGGTTAGCGTCAGGACAAGTAGGGTTAGCGTCAGGACAACTAGGGTTAGCGTCAGGACAACTAGGGTTAGCGTCAGGACAAGTAGGGTTAGCGTCAGGACAACTAGGGTTAGCGTCAGGACAAGTAGGGTTAGCATCAGGACACGTAGGGTTAGCGTCAGGACAACTAGGGTTAGCGTCAGGACAACTAGGGTTAGCGTCAGGACAACTAGGGTTAGCGTCAGGACAAGTAGGGTTAGCGTCAGGACAACTATGGTTAGCGTCAGGACAAGTAGGGTTAGCGTCAGGACAAGTAGGGTTAGCGTCAGGACAACTAGGGTTAGCGTCAGGACAAGTAGGGTTAGCGTCAGGACAACTAGGGTTAGCGTCAGGACAAGTAGGGTTAGCGTCAGAACAACTAGGGTTAGCGTCAGGACAACTCGGGTTAGCGTCAGGACAACTCGGGTTAGCGTCAGAACAACTCGGGTTAGCATCAGGACAACTCGGGTTAGCGTCAGGACAACTCGGGTTAGCGTCAGGACAACTAGGCTTAGCATCAGGACAACTCGGGTTAGCGTCAGGACAACTAGGGTTAGCGTCAGGACAACTAGGGTAAGCGTCAGGACAACTCGGGTTAGCGTCAGGACAATTAGGGTTAGCGTCAGGACAACTCGGGTTAGCGTCAGGAAAACTCGGGTTAGCTTCAGGACAACTCGGGTTAGCGTCAGGACAACTCGGGTTAGCGTCAGGACAACTCGGTTTAGCGTCAGAACAACTCGGGTTAGCGTCAGGACAACTCGCGTTAGCGTCAGGACAACTCGGGTTATCGTCAGGACAACTCGGGTTAGCGTCAGGACAACTCGGGTTAGCGTCAGGACAACTAGGGTTAGCGTCAGGACAACTCGGGTTAGCGTCAGGACAACTAGGGTTAGCATCAGGACAACTAGGGTTAGCGTCAGGACAACTAGGGTTGGCGTCAGGACAACTAGGGTTGGCGTCAGGACAACTAGGGTTGGCATCAGGACAACTAGGGTTAGCGTCAGGACAACTAGGGTTGGCGTCAGGACAACTAGGGTTGGCATCAGGACAACTAGGGTAGGCGTCAGGACAACTAGGGTTAGCGTCAGGACAACTAGGGTTAGCGTCAGGACAACTAGGGTTAGCGTCAGTACAACTAGGGTTAGCGTGAGGACAAGTAGGGTTATCATCAGGACAACTAGGGTTAGCGTCAGGACAACTAGGGTTAGCGTCAGGACAACTAGGGTTAGCGTCAGGACAGCTAGGTTTAGCGTCAGGACAACTAGGGTTAGCATCAGGACAACTAGGGTTAGCGTCAGGACAACTAGGGTTAGCGTCAGGACAACTAGGGTTATCGTCAGGACAACTAGGGTTAGCGTCAGGACAAGTATTGTTAGCGTCAGGAAAAGTTGGGTTAGCGTCAGGACAAGTAGGGTTAGCGTCAGGACAACTAGGGTTAGCGTCAGGACAACTAGGGTTAGCGTCAGGACAACTAGAGTTAGCGTCAGGACAAGTAGGGTTAGCGTCAGGAAAAGTTGGGTTAGCGTCAGGACAACTAGGGTTAGCGTCAGGACAACTAGGGTTAGCGTCAGGACAACTAGGGTTAGCGTCAGGACAAGTAGGGTTAGCGTCAGGAAAAGTTGGGTTAGCGTCAGGACAAGTAGGGTTAGCGTCAGGACAACTAGGGTTGGCGTCAGGACAACTAGGTTTAGCGTCAGGACAACTAGGGTTAGCGTCAGGACAAGTAGGGTTAGCGTCAGGACAACTATGGTTAGCGTCAGGACAAGTAGGGATAGCGTCAGGACAAGTAGGGTTAGCGTCAGGACAACTAGGGTTAGCATCAGGACAAGTAGGGTTAGCATCAGGACAACTAGGGTTAGCGTCAGGACAACTAGGGTTAGAGTCAGGACAAGTAGGGTTAGCGTCAGGACAACTAGGGTTAGCGTCAGGACAATTAGGGTTAGCATCAGGACAACTCGGGTTAGCGTCAGGACAACTCAGGTTAGCGTCAGGACTACTCGGGTTAGCGTCAGGACAACTCGGGTTAGCGTCAGGACAACTCGGGTTAGCGTCAGGTTAACTCGGGTTAGCGTCAGGACAACTCGGGTTAGCGTCAGGACAACTCGGGTTAGCGTCAGGACAACTAGGGTTAACGTCAGGACAACTAGGGTTAGCATCAGGACAACTAGGGTTAGCGTCAGGACAACTAGGGTTAGCGTCAGGACAACTAGGGTTAGCGTCAGGACAAGTAGGGTTAGCGTCAGGAAAACTAGTGTTAGCGTCAGGACAACTAGGGTTAGCGTCAGGACAAGTAGGGTTAGCGTCAGGACAACTAGGGTTAGCGTCAGGAAAACTAGGGTTAGCGTCAGGACAACTAGGGTTAGCGTCAGAACAATTAGGGTTAGCATCAGGACAACTCGGGTTAGCGTCAGGACAACTCAGTTTAGCGTCAGGACTACTCGGGTTAGCGTCAGGACAACTCGGGTTAGCGTCAGGACAACTCGGGTTAGCGTCAGGTTAACTCGGGTTAGCGTCAGGACAACTCGGGTTAGCGTCAGGACAACTCGGGTTAGCGTCAGGACAACTAGGGTTAACGTCAGGACAACTAGGGTTAGCATCAGGACAACTAGGGTTAGCGTCAGGACAACTAGGGTTAGCGTCAGGACAACTAGGGTTAGCGTCAGGACAAGTAGGGTTAGCGTCAGGAAAACTAGGGTTAGCGTCAGGACAACTAGGGTTAGCGTCAGGACAAGTAGGGTTAGCGTCAGGACAACTAGGGTTAGCGTCAGGAAAACTAGGGTTAGCGTCAGGACAAGTAGGGTTAGCGTCAGGACAAGTAGGGTTAGTGTGAGGACAAGTAGGGTTAGCGTCAGGACAAGTAGGGTTAGCGTCAGGACAACTAGGGTTAGTGTCAGGACAACTAGGGTTAGCATCAGGACAAGTAGGGTTAGCGTCAGGACAACTAGGGTTAGCGTCGGGACAACTAGGGTTAGCGTCAGGACAAGTAGGGTTAGCATCAGGACAACTAGGGTTAGCGTCAGGACAACTAGGGTTAGCGTCAGGACAACTAGGGTTAGCGTCAGGACAACTAGGGTTAGAGTCAGGACAACCAGGGTTAGCGTCAGGACAAGTAGGGTTAGCGTCAGGACATCTAGGGTTAGCGTCAGGACAACTAGGGTTAGCATCAGGACAACTAGGGTTAGCGTCAGGACAACTAGGGTTAGCGTCAGGACAACTAGGGTTAGCGTCAGGACAACTAGGGTTAGCGTCAGGACAAGTAGGGTTAGCGTCAGGACAAGTAGGGTTAGCGTCAGGACAAGTAGGGTTAGCGTCAGGACAACTAGGGTTAGCATCAGGACAACTAGGGTTAGCGTCAGGACAAGTAGAGTTAGCGTCAGGACAAGTAGGGTTAGCGTCAGGACAACTAGGGTTAGCGTCAGGACAAGTAGGGTTAGCGTCAGGACAACTAGGGTTAGCGTCAGGACAACTAGGGTTAGCGTCAGGACAACTAGGGTTAACTTCAGGACAACTAGGGTTAGCGTCAGGACAACTAGGGTTAGCGTCAGAACAACTAGCGTTAGCGTCAGGACAACTAGGGTTAGCGTCAGGACAACTAGGGTTAGCGTCAGGAAAACTAGGGTTAGCGTCAGGACAACTAGGGTTGGCATCAGGACAACTAGGGTAGGCGTCAGGACAACTAGGGTTAACGTCAGGACAACTAGGGTTAGCGTCAGGACAACTAGGGTTAGCGTCAGTACAACTAGGGTTAGCGTGAGGACAAGTAGGGTTATCATCAGGACAACTAGGGTTAGCGTCAGGACAACTAGGGTTAGCGTCAGGACAACTAGGGTTAGCGTCAGGACAGCTAGGTTTAGCGTCAGGACAACTAGGGTTAGCATCAGGACAACTAGGGTTAGCGTCAGGACAACTAGGGTTAGCGTCAGGACAACTAGGGTTATCGTCAGGACAACTAGGGTTAGCGTCAGGACAAGTATTGTTAGCGTCAGGAAAAGTTGGGTTAGCGTCAGGACAAGTAGGGTTAGCGTCAGGACAACTAGGGTTAGCGTCAGGACAACTAGGGTTAGCGTCAGGACAACTAGAGTTAGCGTCAGGACAAGTAGGGTTAGCGTCAGGAAAAGTTGGGTTAGCGTCAGGACAAATAGGGTTAGCGTCAGGACAACTAGGGTTAGCGTCAGGACAACTAGGGTTAGCGTCAGGACAAGTAGGGTTAGCGTCAGGAAAAGTTGGGTTAGCGTCAGGACAAGTAGGGTTAGCGTCAGGACAACTAGGGTTGGCGTCAGGACAACTAGGTTTAGCGTCAGGACAACTAGGGTTAGCATCAGGACAACTAGGGTTAGCGTCAGGACAAGTAGGGTTAGCGTCAGGACAACTATGGTTAGCGTCAGGACAAGTAGGGTTAGCGTCAGGACAAGTAGGGTTAGCGTCAGGACAACTAGGGTTAGCATCAGGACAAGTAGGGTTAGCGTCAGGACAACTAGGGTTAGCGTCAGGACAACTAGGGTTAGAGTCAGGACAAGTAGGGTTAGCGTCAGGACAACTAGGGTTAGCGTCAGGACAATTAGGGTTAGCATCAGGACAACTCGGGTTAGCGTCAGGACAACTCAGGTTAGCGTCAGGACTACTCGGGTTAGCGTCAGGACAACTCGGGTTAGCGTCAGGACAACTCGGGTTAGCGTCAGGTTAACTCGGGTTAGCGTCAGGACAACTCGGGTTAGCGTCAGGACAACTCGGGTTAGCGTCAGGACAACTAGGGTTAACGTCAGGACAACTAGGGTTAGCATCAGGACAACTAGGGTTAGCGTCAGGACAACTAGGGTTAGCGTCAGGACAACTAGGGTTAGCGTCAGGACAAGTAGGGTTAGCGTCAGGAAAACTAGTGTTAGCGTCAGGACAACTAGGGTTAGCGTCAGGACAAGTAGGGTTAGCGTCAGGACAACTAGGGTTAGCGTCAGGAAAACTAGGGTTAGCGTCAGGACAACTAGGGTTAGCGTCAGGACAATTAGGGTTAGCATCAGGACAACTCGGGTTAGCGTCAGGACAACTCAGGTTAGCGTCAGGACTACTCGGGTTAGCGTCAGGACAACTCGGGTTAGCGTCAGGACAACTCGGGTTAGCGTCAGGTTAACTCGGGTTAGCGTCAGGACAACTCGGGTTAGCGTCAGGACAACTCGGGTTAGCGTCAGGACAACTAGGGTTAACGTCAGGACAACTAGGGTTAGCATCAGGACAACTAGGGTTAGCGTCAGGACAACTAGGGTTAGCGTCAGGACAACTAGGGTTAGCGTCAGGACAAGTAGGGTTAGCGTCAGGAAAACTAGGGTTAGCGTCAGGACAACTAGGGTTAGCGTCAGGACAAGTAGGGTTAGCGTCAGGACAACTAGGGTTAGCGTCAGGAAAACTAGGGTTAGCGTCAGGACAAGTAGGGTTAGCGTCAGGACAAGTAGGGTTAGTGTGAGGACAAGTAGGGTTAGCGTCAGGACAAGTAGGGTTAGCGTCAGGACAACTCGGGTTAGCGTCAGGACAACTCGGGTTAGCGTCAGGACAACTAGGGTTAGCGTCAGGACAACTCGGGTTAGCGTCAGGACAACTAGGGTTAGCGTCAGGACAACTAGGGTTAGCGTCAGGACAACTAGGGTTGGCGTCAGGACAACTAGGGTTGGCGTCAGGACAACTAGGGTTGGCATCAGGACAACTAGGGTTAGCGTCAGGACAACTAGGGTTGGCGTCAGGACAACTAGGGTTGGCATCAGGACAACTAGGGTAGGCGTCAGGACAACTAGGGTTAGCGTCAGGACAACTAGGGTTAGCGTCAGGACAACTAGGGTTAGCGTCAGTACAACTAGGGTTAGCGTGAGGACAAGTAGGGTTAGCGTCAGGACAACTAGGGTTAGCGTCAGGACAACTAGGGTTAGCGTCAGGACAACTAGGGTTAGCGTCAGGACAGCTAGGTTTAGCGTCAGGACAACTAGGGTTAGCATCAGGACAACTAGGGTTAGCGTCAGGACAACTAGGGTTAGCGTCAGGACAACTAGGGTTATCGTCAGGACAACTAGGGTTAGCGTCAGGACAAGTATTGTTAGCGTCAGGAAAAGTTGGGATAGCGTCAGGACAAGTAGGGTTAGCGTCAGGACAACTAGGGTTAGCGTCAGGACAACTAGGGTTAGCGTCAGGACAACTAGAGTTAGCGTCAGGACAAGTAGGGTTAGCGTCAGGAAAAGTTGGGTTAGCGTCAGGACAACTAGGGTTAGCGTCAGGACAACTAGGGTTAGCGTCAGGACAACTAGGGTTAGCGTCAGGACAAGTAGGGTTAGCGTCAGGAAAAGTTGGGTTAGCGTCAGGACAAGTAGGGTTAGCGTCAGGACAACTAGGGTTGGCGTCAGGACAACTAGGTTTAGCGTCAGGACAACTAGGGTTAGCATCAGGACAACTAGGGTTAGCGTCAGGACAAGTAGGGTTAGCGTCAGGACAACTATGGTTAGCGTCAGGACAAGTAGGGTTAGCGTCAGGACAAGTAGGGTTAGCGTCAGGACAACTAGGGTTAGCATCAGGACAAGTAGGGTTAGCGTCAGGACAACTAGGGTTAGCGTCAGGACAACTAGGGTTAGAGTCAGGACAAGTAGGGTTAGCGTCAGGACAACTAGGGTTAGCGTCAGGACAATTAGGGTTAGCATCAGGACAACTCGGGTTAGCGTCAGGACAACTCAGGTTAGCGTCAGGACTACTCGGGTTAGCGTCAGGACAACTCGGGTTAGCGTCAGGACAACTCGGGTTAGCGTCAGGTTAACTCGGGTTAGCGTCAGGACAACTCGGGTTAGCGTCAGGACAACTCGGGTTAGCGTCAGGACAACTAGGATTAACGTCAGGACAACTAGGGTTAGCATCAGGACAACTAGGGTTAGCGTCAGGACAACTAGGGTTAGCGTCAGGACAACTAGGGTTAGCGTCAGGACAAGTAGGGTTAGCGTCAGGAAAACTAGTGTTAGCGTCAGGACAACTAGGGTTAGCGTCAGGACAAGTAGGGTTAGCGTCAGGACAACTAGGGTTAGCGTCAGGAAAACTAGGGTTAGCGTCAGGACAACTAGGGTTAGCGTCAGGACAATTAGGGTTAGCATCAGGACAACTCGGGTTAGCGTCAGGACAACTCAGGTTAGCGTCAGGACTACTCGGGTTAGCGTCAGGACAACTCGGGTTAGCGTCAGGACAACTCGGGTTAGCGTCAGGTTAACTCGGGTTAGCGTCAGGACAACTCGGGTTAGCGTCAGGACAACTCGGGTTAGCGTCAGGACAACTAGGGTTAACGTCAGGACAACTAGGGTTAGCATCAGGACAACTAGGGTTAGCGTCAGGACAACTAGGGTTAGCGTCAGGACAACTAGGGTTAGCGTCAGGACAAGTAGGGTTAGCGTCAGGAAAACTAGGGTTAGCGTCAGGACAACTAGGGTTAGCGTCAGGACAAGTAGGGTTAGCGTCAGGACAACTAGGGTTAGCGTCAGGAAAACTAGGGTTAGCGTCAGGACAAGTAGGGTTAGCGTCAGGACAAGTAGGGTTAGTGTGAGGACAAGTAGGGTTAGCGTCAGGACAAGTAGGGTTAGCGTCAGGACAACTAGGGTTAGTGTCAGGACAACTAGGGTTAGCATCAGGACAAGTAGGGTTAGCGTCAGGACAACTAGGGTTAGCGTCGGGACAACTAGGGTTAGCGTCAGGACAAGTAGGGTTAGCGTCAGGACAACTCGGGTTAGCGTCAGGACAACTCGGGTTAGCGTCAGGACAACTCGGGTTAGCGTCAGGACAACTAGGGTTAACGTCAGGACAACTAGGGTTAGCATCAGGACAACTAGGGTTAGCGTCAGGACAACTAGGGTTAGCGTCAGGACAACTAGGGTTAGCGTCAGGACACGTAGGGTTAGCGTCAGGAAAACTAGGGTTAGCGTCAGGACAACTAGGGTTAGCGTCAGGACAAGTAGGGTTAGCGTCAGGACAACTAGGGTTAGCGTCAGGAAAACTAGGGTTAGCGTCAGGACAAGTAGGGTTAGCGTCAGGACAAGTAGGGTTAGTGTGAGGACAAGTAGGGTTAGCGTCAGGACAAGTATGGTTAGCGTCAGGACAACTAGGGTTAGTGTCAGGACAACTAGGGTTAGCATCAGGACAAGTAGGGTTAGCGTCAGGACAACTAGGGTTAGCGTCGGGACAACTAGGGTTAGCGTCAGGACAAGTAGGGTTAGCGTCAGGACAACTAGGGTTAGCGTCAGGACAACTAGGGTTAGCGTCAGGACAACTAGGGTTAGCGTCAGGACAACTAGGGTTAGAGTCAGGACAACCAGGGTTAGCGTCAGGACAAGTAGGGTTAGCGTCAGGACATCTAGGGTTAGCGTCAGGACAACTAGGGTTAGCATCAGGACAACTAGGGTTAGCGTCAGGACAACTAGGGTTAGCGTCAGGACAACTAGGGTTAGCGTCAGGACAACTAGGGTTAGCGTCAGGACAAGTAGGGTTAGCGTCAGGACAAGTAGGGTTAGCGTCAGGACAAGTAGGGTTAGCGTCAGGACAACTAGGGTTAGCATCAGGACAACTAGGGTTAGCGTCAGGACAAGTAGAGTTAGCGTCAGGACAAGTAGGGTTAGCGTCAGGACAACTAGGGTTAGCGTCAGGACAAGTAGGGTTAGCGTCAGGACAACTAGGGTTAGCGTCAGGACAACTAGGGTTAGCGTCAGGACAACTAGGGTTAACTTCAGGACAACTAGGGTTAGCGTCAGGACAACTAGGGTTAGCGTCAGGACAACTAGGGTTAGCGTCAGGACAACTAGCGTTAGCGTCAGGACAACTAGGGTTAGCGTCAGGACAACTAGGGTTAGCGTCAGGGCAACTAGGGTTAGCATCAGGACAAGTAGAGTTAGCGTCAGGACAACTAGGGTTAACGTCAGGACAACTAGGGTTAGCGTCAGGACAAGTAGGGTTAGCGTCAGGACAAGTATGGTTAGCGTCAGGACAACTAGGGTTAGCATCAGGACAAGTAGGGTTAGCGTCAGGACAAGTAGGGTTAGCGTCAGGACAACTAGGGTTAGCGTCAGGACAACTAGGTTTAGCGTCAGGACAACTAGGGTTAGCGTCAGGACAACTAGGGTTAGCGTCAGGACAAGTAGGGTTAGCGTCAGGACAACTAGGGTTAGCGTCAGGAAAACTAGGGTTAGCGTCAGGACAAGTAGAGTTAGCGTCAGGACAAGTAGGGTTAGCGTCAGGACAACTAGGGTTAGCGTCAGGACAACTAGGGTTAGCGTCAGGACAAGTAGGGTTAGCGTCAGGACAACTAGGGTTAGCGTCAGGACAACTAGGGTTAGCATCAGGACAACTAGGGTTAGCGTCAGGACATGTAGGGTTATCATCAGGACAACTAGGGTTAGCATCAGGACAAGTAGGGTTAGCGTCAGGACAACTAGGGTTAGCGTCAGGACAAGTAGGGTTAGCGTCAGGACAAGTAGGGTTAGCGTCAGGACAACTAGGGTTAGCGTCAGGACAACTAGGGTTAGCGTCAGGACAACTAGGGTTAGCGTCAGGACATGTAGGGTTATCATCAGGACAACTAGGGTTAGCATCAGGACAAGTAGGGTTAGCGTCAGGACAACTAGGCTTAGCGTCAGGACAAGTAGGGTTAGCGTCAGGACAACTAGGGTTAGCGTCAGGACAACTAGGGTTAGCGTCAGGACGACTAGGGTTAGCGTCAGGACGACTAGGGTTAGCGTCAGGACGACTAGGGTTAGCGTCAGGACAAGTAGGGTTAGCATCAGGACAACTAGTGTTAGCGTCAGGACAACTAGGGTTAGCGTCAGGACAACTAGGGTTAGCCTCAGGACAACTAGGGTTAGCGTCAGTACAACTAGGGTTAGCGTCATTTCAACTAGGGTTAGCGTCAGGACAACTAGGGTTAGCGTCAGGACAACTAGGGTTAGCGTCAGGACAAGTAGGGTTAGCGTCAGGACAAGTAGGGTTAGAGTCAGGACAACTAGGGTTAGAGTCAGGACAACTAGGGTTAGCGTCAGGACAACTAGGGTTAGCGTCAGGACGACTAGGGTTAGCGTCAGGACGACTAGGGTTAGCGTCAGGACGACTAGGGTTAGCGTCAGAACGACTAGGGTTTGCGTCAGGACAACTAGGGTTAGCGTCAGGACAACTAGTGTTAGCGTCAGGACAACTAGGGTTAGCATCAGGACAACTAGGGTTAGCGTCAGGACAACTAGGGTTAGCGTCAGGACAAGTAGGGTTAGAGTCAGGACAAGTAGGGTTAGCGTCAGGACAACTAGGGTTAGCGTCAGGACAAGTAGGGTTAGCGTCAGGACAAGTAGTGTTAGCGTCAGGACAACTAGGGTTAGCGTCAGGACAACTAGGGTTAGCGTCAGGACAACAAGGGTTAGCGTCAGGACAACTAGGGTTATCGTCAGGACAAGTAGGGTTAGCGTCAGGACAAGTAGGGTTAGCGTCAGGACAACTAGGGTTAGCGTCAGGACAAGTAGGGTTAGCGTCAGGACAAGTAGGGTTAGCGTCAGGACAACTAGGGTTAGCATCAGGACAACTAGGGTTAGCGTCAGGACAACTAGGGTTAGCGTCAGTACAACTAGGGTTAGCGTCAGGACAACGAGGGTTAGCGTCAGGACAACTAGGGTTAGCGTCAGGACAACCAGGGTTAGCGTCAGGATAAGTAGGGTTAGCGTCAGGACATCTAGTGTTAGCGTCAGGACAACTAGGGTTAGCATCAGGACAACTAGGGTTAGCGTCAGGACAACTAGGGTTAGCGTCAGGACAACTAGGGTTAGCGTCAGGACAACTAGGGTTAGCGTCAGGATAACTAGGGTAAGCGTCAGGACAACTAGGGTTAGCGTCAGGACAACTAGGTTTAGCGTCAGGACAACTAGGGTTAGCGTCAGGACAAGAAGGGTTAGTGTCAGGACAACTAGGGTTAGCGTCAGGACAACTAGGGTTAGCGTCAGGACAAGTAGGGTTAGCGTCAGGACAACTAGGGTTAGCGTCAGGACAACTAGGGTTGGCATCAGGACAACTATTGTTAGCGTCAGGACAACTAGGGTTAGCGTCAGGACAACTAGGGTTGGCGTCAGGACAACTAGGGTTGGCGTCAGGATAACTAGGGTAGGCGTCAGGACAACTAGGGTTAGCGTCAGGACAACTAGGGTTAGCGTCAGGACAACTAGGGTTAGCGTCAGGACTAGGGTTAGTGTCAGGACAACTAGGGTTAGCGTCAGGACAACTAGGGTTAGCGTCAGGACAACTAGGGTTAGCGTGAGGACAACTATGGTTAGCGTCAGGACAACTAGGGTTAGCGTCAGGACAACTAGGGTTAGCGTCAGGACAACTAGGGTTAGCGTCAGGACAACTAGGGTTAGCATCAGGACAACTAGGGTTAGTGTCAGGACAACTAGGGTTAGCGTCAGGACAACTAGGGTTAGCGTCAGGACAACTAGGGTTAGCGTCAGGACAAGTAGGGTTAGCGTCAGGACAACTAGGGTTAGCGTCAGGACAACTAGGGTTAGCGTCAGGACAACTAGGGTTAGCGTCAGGATAACTAGGGTTAGCGTCAGGACAACTAGGGTTAGCGTCAGGACAAGTAGGGTTAGCGTCAGGACAACTATGGTTAGCGTCAGGACAAGTAGGGTTAGCGTCAGGACAACTAGGGTTAGCGTCAGGACAACTAGGGTTAGCGTCAGGATAACTAGGGTTAGCGTCAGGACAACTAGGGTTAGCGTCAGGACAACTAGGGTTAGCGTCAGGACAAGTAGGGTTAGCATCAGGACAACTAGGGTTAGCGTCAGGACAAGTAGGGTTAGCGTCAGGACAACTAGGGTTAGCGTCAGGACAATTAGGGTTAGCGTCAGGACAACTAGGGTTAGCGTCAGGACAACTAGGGTTAGCGTCAGGACAACTAGGGTTAGGGTCAGGACAACTAGGGTTAGCGTCAGGACAACTAGGGTTAGCGTCAGGACAAGTAGGGTTAGCGTCAGGACAACTAGGGTTAGCATCAGGACAACTAGGGTTAGCGTCAGGACAACTAGGGTTAGCGTCAGGACAACTAGGTTTAGCGTCAGGACAACTAGGGTTAGCGTCAGGACAACTAGGGTTAGTGTCAGTACAACTAGGGTTAGCGTCAGGACAACTAGGGTTAGCGTCAGGACAACCAGGGTTAGCGTCAGGACAAGTAGGGTTAGCGTCAGGACAACTAGGGTTAGCATCAGGACAACTAGGGTTAGCGTCAGGACAACTAGGGTTAGCGTCAGGACAACTAGGGTTAGCGTCAGGATAACTAGGGTAAGCGTCAGGACAACTAGGGTTAGCATCAGGACAACTAGGGTTAGCGTCAGGACAACTAGGGTTAGCGTCAGGACAACTAGGGTTAGCGTCAGGACAAGAAGGGTTAGCGTCAGGACAACTAGGGTTAGCGTCAGGACAACTAGGGTTAGCGTCAGGACAAGTAGGGTTAGCGTCAGGACAACTAGGGTTAGCGTCAGGACAAGTAGGGTTAGCGTCAGGACAACTAGGGTTAGCGTCAGGAAAACTAGGGTTAGCGTCAGGACAACTAGGGTTAGCATCAGGACAACTAGGGTTAGCGTCAGGACAACTAGGGTTGGCATCAGGACAACTAGGGTTAGCGTCAGGACAACTAGGGTTGGCGTCAGGACAACTAGGGTAGGCGTCAGGACAACTAGGGTTAGCGTCAGGACAACTAGGGTTAGCGTCAGGACAACTAGGGTTAGCGTGAGGACAACTAGGGTTAGCGTCAGGACAACTAGGGTTAGCGTCAGGACAACTAGGGTTAGCGTCAGGACAACTAGGGTTAGCGTCAGGACAACTAGGGTTAGCATCAGGACAACTAGGGTTAGTGTCAGGACAACTAGGGTTAGCGTCTGAACAACTAGGGTTAGCATCAGGACAAGTAGGGTTAGCGTCAGGACAAGTAGGGTTAGCGTCAGGACAAGTAGGGTTAGCGTCAGGACAACTAGGGTTAGCGTCAGGACAACTAGGGTTAGCGTCAGGATAACTAGGGTTAGCGTCAGGACAACTAGGGTTAGCGTCAGGACAAGTAGGGTTAGCGTCAGGACAACTATGGTTAGCGACAGGACAAGTAGGGTTAGCGTCAGGACAAGTAGGGTTAGCGTCAGGACAACTAGGGTTAGCGTCAGGACAACTAGGGTTAGCGTCAGGACAAGTAGGGTTAGCGTCAGGACAACTAGGGATAGCGTTAGGACAACTAGGTTTAGCGTCAGGACAACTAGGGTTAGCGTCAGGGCAACTAGGGTTAGCGTCAGTACAACTAGGGTTAGCGTCAGGACAACTAGGGTTAGCGTCAGGGCAACTAGGGTTAGCGTCAGGACAACTAGGGTTAGCATCAGGACAACTAGGGTTAGCATCAGGACAACTAGGGTTAGCGTCAGGACAACTAGGGTTAGCGTCAGGATAACTAGGGTAAGCGTCAGGACAACTAGGGTTAGCATCAGGACAACTAGGGTTAGCGTCAGGACAACTAGGGTTAGCGTCAGGACAAGAAGGGTTAGTGTCAGGACAACTAGGGTTAGCGTCAATGCAACTAGGGTTAGCGTCAGGACAAGTAGGGTTAGCGTCAGGACAACTAGGGTTAGCATCAGGACAACTAGGGTTAGCATCAGGACAACTAGGGTTAGCGTCAGGACAACTAGGGTTAGCGTCAGGATAACTAGGGTAAGCGTCAGGACAACTAGGGTTAGCATCAGGACAACTAGGGTTAGCGTCAGGACAACTAGGGTTAGCGTCAGGACAAGAAGGGTTAGTGTCAGGACAACTAGGGTTAGCGTCAGGGCAACTAGGGTTAGCGTCAGGACAAGTAGGGTTAGCGTCAGGACAACTAGGGTTAGCGTCAGGACAAGTAGGGTTAGCGTCAGGACAACTAGGGTTAGCATCAGGAAAACTAGGGTTAGCGTCAGGACAACTAGAGTTAGCATCAGGACAACTAGGGTTAGCGTCAGGACAACTAGGGTTGGCATCAGGACAACTAGGGTTAGCGTCAGGACAACTAGGGTTAGCGTCAGGACAACTAGGGTTAGCGTCAGGACAAGAAGGGTTAGTGTCAGGACAACTAGGGTTAGCGTCAGGACAACTAGGGTTAGCGTCAGGACAAGTAGGGTTAGCGTCAGGACAACTAGGGTTAGCGTCAGGACAAGTAGGGTTAGCGTCAGGAAAACTAGGGTTAGCGTCAGGACAACTAGGGTTAGCGTCAGGACAACTAGGGTTAGCGTCAGGACAACTAGGGTTGGCATCAGGACAACTAGGGTTAGCGTCAGGACAACTAGGGTTAGCGTCAGGACAACTAGGGTTGGCGTCAGGACAACTAGGGTTAGCGTCAGGACAACTAGGGTTAGCGTCAGGACAAGAAGGGTTAGTGTCAGGACAACTAGGGTTAGCGTCAGGGCAACTAGGGTTAGCGTCAGGACAAGTAGGGTTAGCGTCAGGACAACTAGGGTTAGCGTCAGGACAAGTAGGGTTAGCGTCAGGACAACTAGGGTTAGCGTCAGGAAAACTAGGGTTAGCGTCAGGACAACTAGGGTTAGCGTCAGGACAACTAGGGTTAGCGTCAGGACAACTAGGGTTAGCGTCAGGACAAGAAGGGTTAGTGTCAGGACAACTAGGGTTAGCGTCAGGACAACTAGGGTTAGCGTCAGGACAAGTAGGGTTAGCGTCAGGACAACTAGGGTTAGCGTCAGGACAAGTAGGGTTAGCGTCAGGAAAACTAGGGTTAGCGTCAGGACAACTAGGGTTAGCGTCAGGACAACTAGGGTTAGCGTCAGGACAACTAGGGTTGGCATCAGGACAACTAGGGTTAGCGTCAGGACAACTAGGGTTAGCGTCAGGACAACTAGGGTTGGCGTCAGGACAACTAGGGTAGGCATCAGGACAACTAGGGTTAGCGTCAGGACAACTAGGGTTAGCGTCAGGACAACTAGGGTTAGCGTGAGGACAACTAGGGTTAGCGTCAGGACAACTAGGGTTAGCGTCAGGACAACTAGGGTTAGCGTCAGGACAACTAGGGTTAGCGTCAGGACAACTAGGGTTAGCGTCAGGACAACTAGGGTTAGCGTCAGGACAAGAAGGGTTAGTGTCAGGACAACTAGGGTTAGCGTCAGGACAACTAGGGTTAGCGTCAGGACAAGTAGGGTTAGCGTCAGGACAACTAGGGTTAGCGTCAGGACAAGTAGGGTTAGCGTCAGGAAAACTAGGGTTAGCGTCAGGACAACTAGGGTTAGCGTCAGGACAACTAGGGTTAGCGTCAGGACAACTAGGGTTGGCATCAGGACAACTAGGGTTAGCGTCAGGACAACTAGGGTTAGCGTCAGGACAACTAGGGTTGGCGTCAGGACAACTAGGGTTAGCGTCAGGACAACTAGGGTTAGCGTCAGGACAAGAAGGGTTAGTGTCAGGACAACTAGGGTTAGCGTCAGGGCAACTAGGGTTAGCGTCAGGACAAGTAGGGTTAGCGTCAGGACAACTAGGGTTAGCGTCAGGACAAGTAGGGTTAGCGTCAGGACAACTAGGGTTAGCGTCAGGAAAACTAGGGTTAGCGTCAGGACAACTAGGGTTAGCGTCAGGACAACTAGGGTTAGCGTCAGGACAACTAGGCTTAGCGTCAGGACAAGAAGGGTTAGTGTCAGGACAACTAGGGTTAGCGTCAGGACAACTAGGGTTAGCGTCAGGACAAGTAGGGTTAGCGTCAGGACAACTAGGGTTAGCGTCAGGACAAGTAGGGTTAGCGTCAGGAAAACTAGGGTTAGCGTCAGGACAACTAGGGTTAGCGTCAGGACAACTAGGGTTAGCGTCAGGACAACTAGGGTTGGCATCAGGACAACTAGGGTTAGCGTCAGGACAACTAGGGTTAGCGTCAGGACAACTAGGGTTGGCGTCAGGACAACTAGGGTAGGCATCAGGACAACTAGGGTTAGCGTCAGGACAACTAGGGTTAGCGTCAGGACAACTAGGGTTAGCGTGAGGACAACTAGGGTTAGCGTCAGGACAACTAGGGTTAGCGTCAGGACAACTAGGGTTAGCGTCAGGACAACTAGGGTTAACGTCAGGATAACTAGGGTTAGCGTCAGGACAACTAGGGTTAGCGTCAGGACAAGTAGGGTTAGCGTCAGGACAACTATGGTTAGCGTCAGGACAAGTAGGGTTAGCGTCAGGACAACTAGGGTTAGCGTCAGGACAAGTAGGGTTAGCATCAGGACAACTAGGGTTAGCGTCAGGACAAGTAGGGTTAGCGTCAGGACAACTAGGGTTAGCGTCAGGACAACTAGGGTTAGCGTCAGGACAACTAGGGTTAGCGTCAGGACAAGTAGGGTTAGCGTCAGGACAACTAGGGATAGCGTCAGGACAACTAGGTTTAGCGTCAGGACAACTAGGGTTAGCGTCAGGACAACTAGGGTAGGCGTCAGGACAACTAGGGTTAGCGTCAGGACAACTAGGGTTGGCATCAGGACAACTAGGGTTAGCGTCAGGACAACTAGGGTTAGCGTCAGGACAACTAGGGTTGGCGTCAGGACAACTAGGGTTGGCGTCAGGACAACTAGGGTAGGCGTCAGGACAACTAGGGTTAGCGTCAGGACAACTAGGGTTAGCGTGAGGACAACTAGGGTTAGCGTCGGGACAACTAGGGTTAGCGTCAGGACAAGTAGGGTTAGCGTCAGGACAAGTAGGGTTAGCGTCAGGACAAGTAGGGTTAGCGTCAGGACAACTAGGGTTAGCGTCAGGACAACTAGGGTTAGCGTCAGGACAAGTAGGGTTAGCGTCAGGACAACTATGGTTAGCGTCAGGACAAGTAGGGTTAGCGTCAGGACAAGTAGGGTTAGCGTCAGGACAACTAGGGTTAGCGTCAGGACAAGTAGGGTTAGCGTCAGGACAACTAGGGTTAGCGTCAGGACAACTAGGGTTAGCGTCAGGACAAGTAGGGTTAGCGTCAGGACAACTAGGGTTAGCGTCAGGAAAAGTAGGGTTAGCGTCAGGACAAGTAGGGTTAGCGTCAGGACAAGTAGGGTTAGCGTCAGGACAACTAGGGTTAGCGTCAGGACAACTAGGGTTAGCGTCAGGACAAGTAGTGTTAGCGTCAGGACAACTAGGGTTAGCGTCAGGACAACTAGGGTTAGCGTCAGGACAACTAGGGTTAGCGTCAGGTCAACTATGGTTAGCGTCAGGACAACTAGGGTTAGCGTCAGGACAAGTAGGGTTAGCGTCAGGACAAGTAGGGTTAGCGTCAGGACAACTATGGTTAGCGTCAGGACAAGTAGGGTTAGCGTCAGGACAAGTAGGGTTAGCGTCAGGACAACTAGGGTTAGCGTCAGGACAAGTAGGGTTAGCGTCAGGACAACTAGGGTTAGCGTCAGGACAACTAGGGTTAGCGTCAGGACAAGTAGGGTTAGCATCAGGACAACTAGGGTTAGCGTCAGGAAAAGTAGGGTTAGCGTCAGGACAAGTAGGGTTAGCGTCAGGACAAGTAGGGTTAGCGTCAGGACAACTAGGGTTAGCGTCAGGACAACTAGGGTTAGCGTCAGGACAAGTAGTGTTAGCGTCAGGACAAGTAGGGTTAGCGTCAGGACAACTAGGGTTAGCGTCAGGACAACTAGGGTTAGCGTCAGTACAAGTAGGGTTAGCGTCAGGACAACTAGGGTTAGCATCAGGACAACTAGGGTTAGCGTCAGGACAAGTAGGGTTAGCGTCAAGACAACTAGGGTTAGCGTCAGGACAACTAGGGTTAGCGTCAGAACAACTAGGGTTAGCGTCAGTACAACTAGGGTTAGCGTCAGGACAACTAGGGTTAGCGTCAGGACAACTAGGGTTAGCGTCAGGACAACTAGGGTTAGCGTCAGGACAACCAGGGTTAGCGTCAGGACAAGTAGGGTTAGCGTCAGGACATCTAGGGTTAGCATCAGGACAACTAGGGTTAGCATCAGGACAACTAGGGTTAGCGTCAGGACAACTAGGGTTAGCGTCAGGACAACTAGGGTTAGCGTCAGGATAACTAGGGTAAGCGTCAGGACAACTAGGGTTAGCGTCAGGATAAGAAGGGTTAGTGTCAGGACAACTAGGGTTAGCGTCAGGACAACTAGGGTTAGCGTCAGGACAAGTAGGGTTAGCGTCAGGACAACTAGGGTTAGCGTCAGGACAAGTAGGGTTAGCGTCAGGACAACTAGGGTTAGCGTCAGGAAAACTAGGGTTAGCGTCAGGACAACTAGGTTTAGCATCAGGACAACTAGGGTTGGCATCAGGACAACTAGGGTTAGCGTCAGGACAACTAGGGTTAGCGTCAGGACAACTAGGGTTGGCGTCAGGACAACTAGGGTTGGCGTCAGGACAACTAGGGTAGGCGTCAGGACAACTAGGGTTAGCGTCAGGACAACTAGGGTTAGCGTCAGGACAACTAGGGTTAGCGTGAGGACAACTAGGGTTAGCGTCAGGACAACTAGGGTTAGCGTCAGGACAAGTAGGGTTAGCGTCAGGACAAGTAGGGTTAGCGTCAGGACAAGTAGGGTTAGCGTCAGGACAACTAGGGTTAGCGTCAGGAAAAGTAGGGTTAGCGTCAGGACAAGTAGGGTTAGCGTCAGGACAAGTAGGGTTAGCGTCAGGACAACTAGGGTTAGCGTCAGGACAACTAGGGTTAGCGTCAGGACAAGTAGTGTTAGCGTCAGGACAACTAGGGTTAGCGTCAGGACAACTAGGGTTAGCGTCAGGACAACTAGGGTTAGCGTCAGGTCAACTATGGTTAGCGTCAGGACAACTAGGGTTAGCGTCAGGACAAGTAGGGTTAGCGTCAGGACAAGTAGGGTTAGCGTCAGGACAAGTAGGGTTAGCGTCAGGACAACTAGGGTTAGCATCAGGACAACTAGGGTTAGCGTCAGTACAAGTAGGGTTAGCGTCAGGACAACTAGGGTTAGCATCAGGACAACTAGGGTTAGCGTCAGGACAAGTAGGGTTAGCGTCAAGACAACTAGGGTTAACGTCAGGACAACTAGGGTTAGCGTCAGAACAACTAGGGTTAGCGTCAGTACAACTAGGGTTAGCGTCAGGACAACTAGGGTTAGCGTCAGGACAACTAGGGTTAGCGTCAGGACAACCAGGGTTAGCATCAGGACAAGTAGGGTTAGCGTCAGGACATCTAGGGTTAGCATCAGGACAACTAGGGTTAGCATCAGGACAACTAGGGTTAGCGTCAGGACAACTAGGGTTAGCGTCAGGACAACTAGGGTTAGCGTCAGGATAACTAGGGTAAGCGTCAGGACAACTAGGGTTAGCGTCAGGACAACTAGGGTTAGCGTCAGGACAACTAGGGTTAGCGTCAGGACAAGTAGGGTTAGCGTCAGGACAAGAAGGGTTAGCGTCAGGACAACTATGGTTAGCGTCAGGACAAGTAGGGTTAGCGTCAGGACAAGTAGGGTTAGCGTCAGGACAACTAGGGTTAGCGTCAGGACAAGTAGGGTTAGCGTCAGGACAACTAGGGTTAGCGTCAGGACAACTAGGGTTAGCGTCAGGACAAGTAGGGTTAGCGTCAGGACAACTAGGGTTAGCGTCAGGAAAAGTAGGGTTAGCGTCAGGACAAGTAGGGTTAGCGTCAGGACAAGTAGGGTTAGCGTCAGGACAACTAGGGTTAGCGTCAGGACAACTAGGGTTAGCGTCAGGACAAGTAGTGTTAGCGTCAGGACAAGTAGGGTTAGCGTCAGGACAAGTAGGGTTAGCGTCAGGACAACTAGGGTTAGCGTCAGGACAACTAGGGTTAGCGTCAGTACAAGTAGGGTTAGCGTCAGGACAACTAGGGTTAGCATCAGGACAACTAGGGTTAGCGTCAGGACAAGTAGGGTTAGCGTCAAGACAACTAGGGTTAGCGTCAGGACAACTAGGGTTAGCGTCAGAACAACTAGGGTTAGCGTCAGTACAACTAGGGTTAGCGTCAGGACAACTAGGGTTAGCGTCAGGACAACTAGGGTTAGCGTCAGGACAACTAGGGTTAGCGTCAGGACAACCAGGGTTAGCGTCAGGACAAGTAGGGTTAGCGTCAGGACATCTAGGGTTAGCATCAGGACAACTAGGGTTAGCATCAGGACAACTAGGGTTAGCGTCAGGACAACTAGGGTTAGCGTCAGGACAACTAGGGTTAGCGTCAGGATAACTAGGGTAAGCGTCAGGACAACTAGGGTTAGCGTCAGGATAAGAAGGGTTAGTGTCAGGACAACTAGGGTTAGCGTCAGGACAACTAGGGTTAGCGTCAGGACAAGTAGGGTTAGCGTCAGGACAACTAGGGTTAGCGTCAGGACAAGTAGGGTTAGCGTCAGGACAACTAGGGTTAGCGTCAGGAAAACTAGGGTTAGCGTCAGGACAACTAGGTTTAGCATCAGGACAACTAGGGTTGGCATCAGGACAACTAGGGTTAGCGTCAGGACAACTAGGGTTAGCGTCAGGACAACTAGGGTTGGCGTCAGGACAACTAGGGTTGGCGTCAGGACAACTAGGGTAGGCGTCAGGACAACTAGGGTTAGCGTCAGGACAACTAGGGTTAGCGTCAGGACAACTAGGGTTAGCGTGAGGACAACTAGGGTTAGCGTCAGGACAACTAGGGTTAGCGTCAGGACAAGTAGGGTTAGCGTCAGGACAAGTAGGGTTAGCGTCAGGACAAGTAGGGTTAGCGTCAGGACAACTAGGGTTAGCGTCAGGAAAAGTAGGGTTAGCGTCAGGACAAGTAGGGTTAGCGTCAGGACAAGTAGGGTTAGCGTCAGGACAACTAGGGTTAGCGTCAGGACAACTAGGGTTAGCGTCAGGACAAGTAGTGTTAGCGTCAGGACAACTAGGGTTAGCGTCAGGACAACTAGGGTTAGCGTCAGGACAACTAGGGTTAGCGTCAGGTCAACTATGGTTAGCGTCAGGACAACTAGGGTTAGCGTCAGGACAAGTAGGGTTAGCGTCAGGACAAGTAGGGTTAGCGTCAGGACAAGTAGGGTTAGCGTCAGGACAACTAGGGTTAGCATCAGGACAACTAGGGTTAGCGTCAGTACAAGTAGGGTTAGCGTCAGGACAACTAGGGTTAGCATCAGGACAACTAGGGTTAGCGTCAGGACAAGTAGGGTTAGCGTCAAGACAACTAGGGTTAACGTCAGGACAACTAGGGTTAGCGTCAGAACAACTAGGGTTAGCGTCAGTACAACTAGGGTTAGCGTCAGGACAACTAGGGTTAGCGTCAGGACAACTAGGGTTAGCGTCAGGACAACCAGGGTTAGCATCAGGACAAGTAGGGTTAGCGTCAGGACATCTAGGGTTAGCATCAGGACAACTAGGGTTAGCATCAGGACAACTAGGGTTAGCGTCAGGACAACTAGGGTTAGCGTCAGGACAACTAGGGTTAGCGTCAGGATAACTAGGGTAAGCGTCAGGACAACTAGGGTTAGCGTCAGGACAACTAGGGTTAGCGTCAGGACAACTAGGGTTAGCGTCAGGACAAGTAGGGTTAGCGTCAGGACAAGAAGGGTTAGCGTCAGGACAACTATGGTTAGCGTCAGGACAAGTAGGGTTAGCGTCAGGACAAGTAGGGTTAGCGTCAGGACAACTAGGGTTAGCGTCAGGACAAGTAGGGTTAGCGTCAGGACAACTAGGGTTAGCGTCAGGACAACTAGGGTTAGCGTCAGGACAAGTAGGGTTAGCGTCAGGACAACTAGGGTTAGCGTCAGGAAAAGTAGGGTTAGCGTCAGGACAAGTAGGGTTAGCGTCAGGACAAGTAGGGTTAGCGTCAGGACAACTAGGGTTAGCGTCAGGACAACTAGGGTTAGCGTCAGGACAAGTAGTGTTAGCGTCAGGACAAGTAGGGTTAGCGTCAGGACAAGTAGGGTTAGCGTCAGGACAACTAGGGTTAGCGTCAGGACAACTAGGGTTAGCGTCAGTACAAGTAGGGTTAGCGTCAGGACAACTAGGGTTAGCATCAGGACAACTAGGGTTAGCGTCAGGACAAGTAGGGTTAGCGTCAAGACAACTAGGGTTAGCGTCAGGACAACTAGGGTTAGCGTCAGAACAACTAGGGTTAGCGTCAGTACAACTAGGGTTAGCGTCAGGACAACTAGGGTTAGCGTCAGGACAACTAGGGTTAGCGTCAGGACAACTAGGGTTAGCGTCAGGACAACCAGGGTTAGCGTCAGGACAAGTAGGGTTAGCGTCAGGACATCTAGGGTTAGCATCAGGACAACTAGGGTTAGCATCAGGACAACTAGGGTTAGCGTCAGGACAACTAGGGTTAGCGTCAGGACAACTAGGGTTAGCGTCAGGATAACTAGGGTAAGCGTCAGGACAACTAGGGTTAGCGTCAGGATAAGAAGGGTTAGTGTCAGGACAACTAGGGTTAGCGTCAGGACAACTAGGGTTAGCGTCAGGACAAGTAGGGTTAGCGTCAGGACAACTAGGGTTAGCGTCAGGACAAGTAGGGTTAGCGTCAGGACAACTAGGGTTAGCGTCAGGAAAACTAGGGTTAGCGTCAGGACAACTAGGGTTAGCATCAGGACAACTAGGGTTGGCATCAGGACAACTAGGGTTAGCGTCAGGACAACTAGGGTTAGCGTCAGGACAACTAGGGTTGGCGTCAGGACAACTAGGGTTGGCGTCAGGACAACTAGGGTAGGCGTCAGGACAACTAGGGTTAGCGTCAGGACAACTAGGGTTAGCGTCAGGACAACTAGGGTTAGCGTGAGGACAACTAGGGTTAGCGTCAGGACAACTAGGGTTAGCGTCAGGACAAGTAGGGTTAGCGTCAGGACAAGTAGGGTTAGCGTCAGGACAAGTAGGGTTAGCGTCAGGACAACTAGGGTTAGCGTCAGGAAAAGTAGGGTTAGCGTCAGGACAAGTAGGGTTAGCGTCAGGACAAGTAGGGTTAGCGTCAGGACAACTAGGGTTAGCGTCAGGACAACTAGGGTTAGCGTCAGGACAAGTAGTGTTAGCGTCAGGACAACTAGGGTTAGCGTCAGGACAACTAGGGTTAGCGTCAGGACAACTAGGGTTAGCGTCAGGTCAACTATGGTTAGCGTCAGGACAACTAGGGTTAGCGTCAGGACAAGTAGGGTTAGCGTCAGGACAAGTAGGGTTAGCGTCAGGACAAGTAGGGTTAGCGTCAGGACAACTAGGGTTAGCGTCAGGACAACTAGGGTTAGCGTCAGTACAAGTAGGGTTAGCGTCAGGACAACTAGGGTTAGCATCAGGACAACTAGGGTTAGCGTCAGGACAAGTAGGGTTAGCGTCAAGACAACTAGGGTTAGCGTCAGGACAACTAGGGTTAGCGTCAGAACAACTAGGGTTAGCGTCAGTACAACTAGGGTTAGCGTCAGGACAACTAGGGTTAGCGTCAGGACAACTAGGGTTAGCGTCAGGACAACCAGGGTTAGCATCAGGACAAGTAGGGTTAGCGTCAGGACATCTAGGGTTAGCATCAGGACAACTATTGTTAGCATCAGGACAACTAGGGTTAGCGTCAGGACAACTAGGGTTAGCGTCAGGACAACTAGGGTTAGCGTCAGGATAACTAGGGTAAGCGTCAGGACAACTAGGGTTAGCGTCAGGACAACTAGGGTTAGCGTCAGGACAACTAGGGTTAGCGTCAGGACAACTAGGGTTAGCGTCAGGACAAGAAGGGTTAGTGTCAGGACAACTAGGGTTAGCGTCAGGACAACTAGGGTTAGCGTCAGGACAAGTAGGGTTAGCGTCAGAACAACTAGGGTTAGCGTCAGGACAACTAGGGTTAGCGTCAGGACAAGTAGGGTTAGCGTCAGGACAACTAAGGTTAGCGTCAGGACAAGTAGGGTTAGCGTCAGGACAAGTAGGGTTAGCATCAGGACAACTAGGGTTAGCGTCAGGACAACTAGGGTTAGCGTCAGGACAAGTAGGGTTAGCGTCAGGACAACTAGGGTTAGCGTCAGGACAAGTAGGGTTAGCGTCAGGACAAGTAGGGTTAGCGTCAGGACAAGTAGGGTTAGCGTCAGGACAACTAGGGTTAGAGTCAGAACAACTAGGGTTAGCGTCAGGACAACTAGGGTTAGCGTCAGGACAAGTAGGGTTAGCGTCAGGACAACTATGGTTAGCGTCAGGACAAGTAGGGTTAGCGTCAGGACAAGTAGGGTTAGCGTCAGGACAACTAGGGTTAGCGTCAGGACAAGTAGGGTTAGCGTCAGGACAACTAGGGTTAGCGTCAGGACAAGTAGGGTTAGCGTCAGGACAACTAGGGTTAGCGTCAGGACAACTAGGGTTAGCGTCAGGACAACTCGGGTTAGCGTCAGGACAATTAGGGTTAGCGTCAGGACAACTCGGGTTAGCTTCAGGACAACTCGGGTTAGCGTCAGGACAACTCGGGTTAGCGTCAGGACAACTCGGGTTAGCGTCAGGACAACTCGGGTTAGCGTCAGAACAACTCGGGTTAGCGTCAGGACAACTCGGGTTAGCGTCAGGACAACTCGGGTTAGTGTCAGGACAACTCGGGTTAGCGTCAGGACAACTAGGGTTAGCGTCAGGACAACTCGGGTTAGCGTCAGGACAACTAGGGTTAGCATCAGGACAACTAGGGTTAGCGTCAGGACAACTCGGGTTAGCGTCAGGACAATTAGGGTTAGCGTCAGGACAACTCGGGTTAGCATCAGGACAACTCGGGTTAGCTTCAGGACAACTCGGGTTAGCGTCAGGACAACTCGGGTTAGCGTCAGGACAACTCGGTTTAGCGTCAGAACAACTCGGGTTAGCGTCAGGACAACTCGGGTTAGCGTCAGGACAACTCGGGTTATCGTCAGGACAACTCGGGTTAGCGTCAGGACAACTCGGGTTAGCGTCAGGACAACTAGGGTTAGCGTCAGGACAACTCGGGTTAGCGTCAGGACAACTAGGGTTAGCGTCAGGACAACTAGGGTTAGCGTCAGGACAACTAGGGTTGGCGTCAGGACAACTAGGGTTAGCGTCAGGACAACTAGGGTTAGCGTCAGGACAACTAGGGTTGGCGTCAGGACAACTAGGGTTGGCGTCAGGACAACTAGGGTTGGCGTCAGAACAACTAGGGTTGGCATCAGGACAACTAGGGTTAGCGTCAGGACAACTAGGGTTGGCGTCAGGACAACTAGGGTTGGCGTCAGGACAACTAGGGTAGGCGTCAGGACAACTAGGGTTAGCGTCAGGACAACTAGGGTTAGCGTCAGGACAACTAGGGTTAGCGTGAGGACAAGTAGGGTTATCATCAGGACAACTAGGGTTAGCGTCAGGACAACTAGGGTTAGCGTCAGGACAACTAGGGTTAGCGTCAGGACAGCTAGGTTTAGCGTCAGGACAACTAGGGTTAGCATCAGGACAACTAGGGTTAGCGTCAGGACAACTAGGGTTAGCGTCAGGACAACTAGGGTTAGCGTCAGGACAAGTAGGGTTAGCGTCAGGAAAAGTTGGGTTAGCGTCAGGACAAGTAGGGTTAGCGTCAGGACAACTAGGGTTAGCGTCAGGACAACTAGGGTTAGCGTCAGGACAACTAGGGTTAGCGTCAGGACAAGTAGGGTTAGCGTCAGGAAAAGTTGGGTTAGCGTCAGGACAACTAGGGTTAGCGTCAGGACAACTAGGGTTAGCGTCAGGACAACTAGGGTTAGCGTCAGGACAAGTAGGGTTAGCGTCAGGAAAAGTTGGGTTAGCGTCAGGACAAGTAGGGTTAGCGTCAGGACAAGTAGGGTTAGCGTCAGGAAAAGTTGGGTTAGCGTCAGGACAAGTAGGGTTAGCGTCTGGACAACTAGGGTTAGCGTCAGGAGAACTAGGGTTGGCGTCAGGACAACTAGGTTTAGCGTCAGGACAACTAGGGTTAGCATCAGGACAACTAGGGTTAGCGTCAGGACAACTAGGGTTAGCGTCAGGACAAGTAGGGTTAGCGTCAGGACAACTAGGGTTAGCGCCAGGACAACTAGGGATAGCGCCAGGACAACTAGGGTTAGCGTCAGGACAACTAGGGTTAGCGCCAGGACAACTAGGGTTAGCGCCAGGACAACTAGGGTTAGCGTCAGGACAACTAGGGTTAGCGTCAGGACAACTAGGGTTAGCGTCAGGACAACTAGGGTTAGCGCCAGGACAACTAGGGTTAGCGCCAGGACAACTAGGGTTAGCGCCAGGACAACTAGGGTTAGCGTCAGGACAACTAGGGTTAGCGCCAGGACAACTAGGGTTAGCGCCAGGACAACTAGGGTTAGCGCCGGGACAACTAGGGTTAGCGCCGGGACAACTAGGGTTAGCGCCAGGACAACTAGGGTTAGCGCCAGGACAACTAGGGTTAGCGCCAGGACAACTAGGGTTAGCGCCAGGACAACTAGGGTTAGCGCCAGGACAATTAGGGTTAGCGCCAGGACAACAAGGGTTAGCGTCAGGACAACTAGGGTTAGCGCCATGACAACTAGGGTTAGAGCCAGGACAACTAGGGTTAGTATCAGGACAACTAGGGTTAGCGTCAGGACAACTAGGGCTAGCGTCACGACAACTAGGGTTAGCGTCAGGACAACTAGGGTTAGCGTCAGGACAACTAGGGTTAGCGTGACGACAACTAGGGTTAGCGTCAGGACAACTAGGGTTAGCGTCACGACAACTAGGGTTAGCGTCAGGACAACTAGGGTTAGCGTCAGTACAACTAGGGTTAGCGTCAGGACAACTTGGGTTAGCGTCAGGACAACTAGGGTTAGCGTCAGGACAACCAGGGTTAGCATCAGGACAAGTAGGGTTAGCGTCAGGACATCTAGGGTTAGCATCAGGACAACTATTGTTAGCATCAGGACAACTAGGGTTAGCGTCAGGACAACTAGGGTTAGCGTCAGGACAACTAGGGTTAGCGTCAGGATAACTAGGGTAAGCGTCAGGACAACTAGGGTTAGCGTCAGGACAACTAGGGTTAGCGTCAGGACAACTAGGGTTAGCGTCAGGACAACTAGGGTTAGCGTCAGGACAAGAAGGGTTAGTGTCAGGACAACTAGGGTTAGCGTCAGGACAACTAGGGTTAGCGTCAGGACAAGTAGGGTTAGCGTCAGAACAACTAGGGTTAGCGTCAGGACAACTAGGGTTAGCGTCAGGACAAGTAGGGTTAGCGTCAGGACAACTAGGGTTAGCGTCAGGACAAGTAGGGTTAGCGTCAGGACAAGTAGGGTTAGCATCAGGACAACTAGGGTTAGCGTCAGGACAACTAGGGTTAGCGTCAGGACAAGTAGGGTTAGCGTCAGGACAACTAGGGTTAGCGTCAGGACAAGTAGGGTTAGCGTCAGGACAAGTAGGGTTAGCGTCAGGACAAGTAGGGTTAGCGTCAGGACAACTAGGGTTAGAGTCAGAACAACTAGGGTTAGCGTCAGGACAACTAGGGTTAGCGTCAGGACAAGTAGGGTTAGCGTCAGGACAACTATGGTTAGCGTCAGGACAAGTAGGGTTAGCGTCAGGACAAGTAGGGTTAGCGTCAGGACAACTAGGGTTAGCGTCAGGACAAGTAGGGTTAGCGTCAGGACAACTAGGGTTAGCGTCAGGACAAGTAGGGTTAGCGTCAGGACAACTAGGGTTAGCGTCAGGACAACTAGGGTTAGCGTCAGGACAACTCGGGTTAGCGTCAGGACAATTAGGGTTAGCGTCAGGACAACTCGGGTTAGCTTCAGGACAACTCGGGTTAGCGTCAGGACAACTCGGGTTAGCGTCAGGACAACTCGGGTTAGCATCAGGACAACTCGGGTTAGCGTCAGAACAACTCGGGTTAGGGTCAGGACAACTCGGGTTAGCGTCAGGACAACTCGGGTTAGTGTCAGGACAACTCGGGTTAGCGTCAGGACAACTAGGGTTAGCGTCAGGACAACTCGGGTTAGCGTCAGGACAACTAGGGTTAGCATCAGGACAACTAGGGTTAGCGTCAGGACAACTCGGGTTAGCGTCAGGGCAATTAGGGTTAGCGTCAGGACAACTCGGGTTAGCATCAGGACAACTCGGGTTAGCTTCAGGACAACTCGGGTTAGCGTCAGGACAACTCGGGTTAGCGTCAGGACAACTCGGTTTAGCGTCAGAACAACTCGGGTTAGCGTCAGGACAACTCGGGTTAGCGTCAGGACAACTCGGGTTATCGTCAGGACAACTCGGGTTAGCGTCAGGACAACTCGGGTTAGCGTCAGGACAACTAGGGTTAGCGTCAGGACAACTCGGGTTAGCGTCAGGACAACTAGGGTTAGCGTCAGGACAACTAGGGTTAGCGTCAGGACAACTAGGGTTGGCGTCAGGACAACTAGGGTTAGCGTCAGGACAACTAGGGTTAGCGTCAGGACAACTAGGGTTGGCGTCAGGACAACTAGGGTTGGCGTCAGGACAACTAGGGTTGGCGTCAGAACAACTAGGGTTGGCGTCAGGACAACTAGGGTTAGCGTCAGGACAACTAGGGTTGGCGTCAGGACAACTAGGGTTGGCGTCAGGACAACTAGGGTAGGCGTCAGGACAACTAGGGTTAGCGTCAGGACAACTAGGGTTAGCGTCAGGACAACTAGGGTTAGCGTCAGTACAACTAGGGTTAGCGTGAGGACAAGTAGGGTTATCATCAGGACAACTAGGGTTAGCGTCAGGACAACTAGGGTTAGCGTCAGGACAACTAGGGTTAGCGTCAGGACAGCTAGGTTTAGCGTCAGGACAACTAGGGTTAGCATCAGGACAACTAGGGTTAGCGTCAGGACAACTAGGGTTAGCGTCAGGACAACTAGGGTTAGCGTCAGGACAAGTAGGGTTAGCGTCAGGAAAAGTTGGGTTAGCGTCAGGACAAGTAGGGTTAGCGTCAGGACAACTAGGGTTAGCGTCAGGACAACTAGGGTTAGCGTCAGGACAACTAGGGTTAGCGTCAGGACAAGTAGGGTTAGCGTCAGGAAAAGTTGGGTTAGCGTCAGGACAAGTAGGGTTAGCGTCAGGACAAGTAGGGTTAGCGTCAGGAAAAGTTGGGTTAGCGTCAGGACAAGTAGGGTTAGCGTCTGGACAACTAGGGTTAGCGTCAGGACAACTAGGGTTGGCGTCAGGACAACTAGGTTTAGCGTCAGGACAACTAGGGTTAGCATCAGGACAACTAGGGTTAGCGTCAGGACAACTAGGGTTAGCGTCAGGACAAGTAGGGTTAGCGTCAGGACAACTAGGGTTAGCGCCAGGACAACTAGGGATAGCGCCAGGACAACTAGGGTTAGCGTCAGGACAACTAGGGTTAGCGCCAGGACAACTAGGGTTAGCGCCAGGACAACTAGGGTTAGCGTCAGGACAACTAGGGTTAGCGTCAGGACAACTAGGGTTAGCGTCAGGACAACTAGGGTTAGCGCCAGGACAAATAGGGTTAGCGCCAGGACAACTAGGGTTAGCGCCAGGACAACTAGGGTTAGCGTCAGGACAACTAGGGTTAGCGCCAGGACAACTAGGGTTAGCGCCAGGACAACTAGGGTTAGCGCCGGGACAACTAGGGTTAGCGCCGGGACAACTAGGGTTAGCGCCAGGACAACTAGGGTTAGCGCCAGGACAACTAGGGTTAGCGCCAGGACAACTAGGGTTAGCGCCAGGACAACTAGGGTTAGCGCCAGGACAATTAGGGTTAGCGCCAGGACAACAAGGGTTAGCGTCAGGACAACTAGGGTTAGCGCCATGACAACTAGGGTTAGAGCCAGGACAACTAGGGTTAGTATCAGGACAACTAGGGTTAGCGTCAGGACAACTAGGGCTAGCGTCACGACAACTAGGGTTAGCGTGAGGACAACTAGGGTTAGCGTCAGGACAACTAGGGTTAGCGTGACGACAACTAGGGTTAGCGTCAGGACAACTAGGGTTAGCGTCACGACAACTAGGGTTAGCGTCAGGACAACTAGGGTTAGCGTCAGGACAACTAGGGTTAGCGTCACGACAACTAGGGTTAGCGTCAGGACAACTAGGGTTAGCGTCACGACAACTAGGGTTAGCGTCAGGACAACTAGGGTTAGCGTCAGGACAATTAGGGTTAGCGTCACGACAACTAGGGTTAGCGTCAGGACAACTAGGGTTAGCGTCAGGACAGCTAGGGTTAGCATCAGGACAACTAGGGTTAGCGTCAGGACAACTAGGGTTAGCGCCAGGACAACTAGGGTTAGCGCCAGGACAACTAGGGTTAGCGCCAGGACAACTAGGGTTAGCACCAGGACAACTAGGGTTAGCGCCGGGACAACTAGGGTTAGCGCCGGGACAACTAGGGTTAGCGCCAGGACAACTAGGGTTAGCGCCAGGACAACTAGGGTTAGCGCCAGGACAACTAGGGTTAGCGCCAGGACAACTAGGGTTAGCGCCAGGACAATTAGGGTTAGCGCCAGGACAACAAGGGTTAGCATCAGGACAACTAGGGTTAGCGCCAGGACAACTAGGGTTAGCGCCAGGACAACTAGGGTTAGTATCAGGACAACTAGGGTTAGCGTCAGAACAACTAGGGTTAGCGTCAGGACAACTAGGGTTAGAGTCAGGACAACTAGGGTTAGCGTCAGGACAACTAGGGTTAGCGTCAGGACAACTAGGGTTAGCATCAGGACAACTAGGGTTAGCGTCAGGACAACTAGGGTTAGCGTCAGGACAACTAGGGTTAGCGTCAGGACAACTAGGGTTAGCGCCAGGACAACTAGGGTTAGCGCCAGGACAACTAGGGTTAGCGCCAGGACAACTAGGGTTAGCGCCAGGACAACTAGGGTTAGCACCAGGACAACTAGGGTTAGCGCCGGGACAACTAGGGTTAGCGCCGGGACAACTAGGGTTAGCGCCAGGACAACTAGGGTTAGCGCCAGGACAACTAGGGTTAGCGCCAGGACAACTAGGGTTAGCGCCAGGACAACTAGGGTTAGCGCCAGGACAATTAGGGTTAGCGCCAGGACAACAAGGGTTAGCGTCAGGACAACTAGGGTTAGCGCCAGGACAACTAGGGTTAGCGCCAGGACAACTAGGGTTAATATCAGGACAACTAGGGTTAGCGTCAGAACAACTAGGGTTAGCGTCAGGACAACTAGGGTTAGAGTCAGGACAACTAGGGTTAGCGTCAGGACAACTAGGGTTAGCGTCAGGACAACTAGGGTTAGCATCAGGACAACTAGGGTTAGCGTCAGGACAACTAGGGTTAGCGTCAGGACAACTAGGGTTAGCGTCACGACAACTAGGGTTAGCGTCAGGACAACTATGGTTAGCGTCAGGACAACTAGGGTTAGCGTCAGGACAACTAGGGTTAGCGTCACAACTAGGGTTAGCGTCAGGACAACTAGAGTTAGCGTCACACAACTAGGGTTAGCGTCAGGACAACTAGGGTTAGCGTCAGGACAACTAGGGTTAGCGTCAGGACAACTAGGGTTAGAGTCATGACAACTAGGGTTAGCGTCAGGACAACTAGGGTTAGCGTCACGACAACTAGGGTTAGCGTCAGGACAACTAGGGTTAGCGTCACGACAACTAGGGTTAGCGTCAGGACAACTAGGGTTAGCGTCAGGACAACTAGGGCTAGCGTCACGACAACTAGGGTTAGCGTCAGGACAACTAGGGTTAGCGTCAGGACAACTAGGGTTAGCGTCACGACAACTAGGGTTAGCGTCAGGACAACTAGAGTTAGCGTCACGACAACTAGGGTTAGCGTCAGGACAACTAGGGTTAGCGTCAGGACAACTAGGGTTAGCGTCACGACAACTAGGGTTAGCGTCAGGACAACTAGGGTTAGCGTCACGACAACTAGGGTTAGCGTCAGGACAACTAGGGTTAGCGTCAGGACAATTAGGGTTAGCGTCACGACAACTAGGGTTAGCGTCAGGACAACTAGGGTTAGCGTCAGGACAACTAGGGTTAGCGTCAGGACAACTAGGGTTAGCGTCAGGACAACTAGGGTTAGCGCCAGGACAACTAGGGTTAGCGCCAGGACAACTAGGGTTAGCGCCAGGACAACTAGGGTTAGCGCCAGGACAACTAGGGTTAGCGCCAGGACAACTAGGTTTAGCGCCATTACAACTAGGGTTAGCGCCAGGACAACTAGGGTTAGCGCCAGGACAACTAGGGTTAGCGCCAGGACAACTAGGGTTAGCGTCACGACAACTAGGGTTAGCGTCAGGACAACTAGGGTTAGCGTCAGGAAAACTAGGGTTAGCGTCAGGACAACTAGGGTTAGCGCCATTACAACTAGGGTTAGCGCCAGGACAACTAGGGTTAGCGCCAGGACAACTAGGGTTAGCGTCAGGACAACTAGGGTTAGCGTCTGGACAACTAGGGTTAGCGTCAGGACAACTAGGGTTAGCGTCAGGACAACTATGGTTTGCGCCAGGACAACTAGGGTTAGCGCCAGGACAACTAGGGTTAGCGCCTGGACAACTAGAGTTAGCGCCAGGACAACTAGGGTTAGCGCCAGGACAACTAGGGTTAGCGCCAGGACAACTAGGGTTAGCGCCAGGACAACTAGGGTTACCGCCAGGACAACTAGGGTTAGCGCCAGGACAACTAGGGTTAGCGTCAGGACAACTAGGGTTAGCGCCAGGACAACTAGGGTTAGCTCCAGGACAACTAGGGTTAGCGTCAGGACAACTAGGGTTAGCGTCAGGACAACTAGGGTTAGCGTCAGGACAACTAGGGTTAGCGCCAGGACAACTAGGGTTAGCGCCAGGACAACTAGGGTTAGCGCCAGGACAGCTAGGGTTAGCGCCAGGACAAATAGGTTTAGCGCCATTACAACTAGGGTTAGCACCAGGACAACTAGGGTTAGCACCAGGACAACTAGGGTTAGCGCCAGGACAACTAGGGTTAGCGTCACGACAACTAGGGTTAGCGTCACGACAACTAGGGTTAGCGCCAGGACAACTAGGGTTAGCGCCAGGACAACTAGGGTTAGCGCCAGGACAACTAGGGTTAGCGCCAGGACAACTAGGGTTACCGCCAGGACAACTAGGGTTAGCGCCAGGACAACTAGGGTTAGCGTCAGGACAACTAGGGTTAGCGCCAGGACAACTAGGGTTAGCGCCAGGACAACTAGGGTTAGCGTCAGGACAACTAGGGTTAGCGTCAGCACTACTAGGGTAAGCGTCAGGACAACTAGGGTTAGCGTCAGGACAACTACGGTTAGCGTCAGGACAACTAGGGTTAGCGCCATTACAACTAGGGTTAGCGCCAGGACAACTAGGGTTAGCGTCAGGACAACTAGGGTTAGCGTCTGGACAACTAGGGTTAGCGTCAGGACAACTAGGGTTAGCGTCAGGACAACTAGGGTTAGCGCCAGGACAACTAGGGTTAGCGCCAGGACAACTAGGGTTAGCGCCAGGACAACTTGGGTTAGCGCCAGGACAACTAGGGTTAGCGCCATTACAACTAGGGTTAGCGCCAGGACAACTAGGGTTAGCGCCAGGACAACTAGGGTTAGCACCAGGACAACTAGGGTTAGCGCCAGGACAACTAGGGTTAGCGCCAGAACAACTAGAGTTAGCGCCAGGACAACTAGGGTTAGCGCCAGGACAACTAGGGTTAGCGCCAGGACAACTAGGGTTAGCGCCAGGACAACTAGGGTTAGCGCCAGGACAACTAGGGTTACCGCCAGGACAACTAGGGTTAGCGCCAGGACAACTAGGGTTAGCGTCAGGACAACTAGGGTTAGCGTCAGGACAACTAGGGTTAGCTCCAGGACAACTAGGGTTAGCGTCAGGACAACTAGGGTTAGCGTCAGGACAACTAGGGTTAGCGTCAGGACAACTAGGGTTAGCGCCAGGACAACTAGGGTTAGCGCCAGGACAACTAGGGTTAGCGCCAGGACAGCTAGGGTTAGCGCAAGGACAAATAGGTTTAGCGCCATTATAACTAGGGTTAGCGCCAGGACATCTAGGGTTAGCACCAGGACAACTAGGGTTAGCGCCAGGACAACTAGGGTTAGCGTCACGACAACTAGGGTTAGCGTCAGGACAACTAGGGTTAGCGCCAGGACAACTAGGGTTAGCGCCATGACAACTAGGGTTAGAGCCAGGACAACTAGGGTTAGTATCAGGACAACTAGGGTTAGCGTCAGGACAACTAGGGCTAGCGTCACGACAACTAGGGTTAGCGTGAGGACAACTAGGGTTAGCGTCAGGACAACTAGGGTTAGCGTGACGACAACTAGGGTTAGCGTCAGGACAACTAGGGTTAGCGTCACGACAACTAGGGTTAGCGTCAGGACAACTAGGGTTAGCGTCAGGACAACTAGGGTTAGCGTCACGACAACTAGGGTTAGCGTCAGGACAACTAGGGTTAGCGTCACGACAACTAGGGTTAGCGTCAGGACAACTAGGGTTAGCGTCAGGACAATTAGGGTTAGCGTCACGACAACTAGGGTTAGCATCAGGACAACTAGGGTTAGCGTCAGGACAACTAGGGTTAGCGCCAGGACAACTAGGGTTAGCGCCAGGACAACTAGGGTTAGCGCCAGGACAACTAGGGTTAGCACCAGGACAACTAGGGTTAGCGCCGGGACAACTAGGGTTAGCGCCGGGACAACTAGGGTTAGCGCCAGGACAACTAGGGTTAGCGCCAGGACAACTAGGGTTAGCGCCAGGACAACTAGGGTTAGCGCCAGGACAACTAGGGTTAGCGCCAGGACAATTAGGGTTAGCGCCAGGACAACAAGGGTTAGCATCAGGACAACTAGGGTTAGCGCCAGGACAACTAGGGTTAGCGCCAGGACAACTAGGGTTAGTATCAGGACAACTAGGGTTAGCGTCAGAACAACTAGGGTTAGCGTCAGGACAACTAGGGTTAGAGTCAGGACAACTAGGGTTAGCGTCAGGACAACTAGGGTTAGCGTCAGGACAACTAGGGTTAGCATCAGGACAACTAGGGTTAGCGTCAGGACAACTAGGGTTAGCGTCAGGACAACTAGGGTTAGCGTCAGGACAACTAGGGTTAGCGCCAGGACAACTAGGGTTAGCGCCAGGACAACTAGGGTTAGCGCCAGGACAACTAGGGTTAGCGCCAGGACAACTAGGGTTAGCACCAGGACAACTAGGGTTAGCGCCGGGACAACTAGGGTTAGCGCCGGGACAACTAGGGTTAGCGCCAGGACAACTAGGGTTAGCGCCAGGACAACTAGGGTTAGCGCCAGGACAACTAGGGTTAGCGCCAGGACAACTAGGGTTAGCGCCAGGACAATTAGGGTTAGCGCCAGGACAACAAGGGTTAGCGTCAGGACAACTAGGGTTAGCGCCAGGACAACTAGGGTTAGCGCCAGGACAACTAGGGTTAATATCAGGACAACTAGGGTTAGCGTCAGAACAACTAGGGTTAGCGTCAGGACAACTAGGGTTAGAGTCAGGACAACTAGGGTTAGCGTCAGGACAACTAGGGTTAGCGTCAGGACAACTAGGGTTAGCATCAGGACAACTAGGGTTAGCGTCAGGACAACTAGGGTTAGCGTCAGGACAACTAGGGTTAGCGTCACGACAACTAGGGTTAGCGTCAGGACAACTATGGTTAGCGTCAGGACAACTAGGGTTAGCGTCAGGACAACTAGGGTTAGCGTCACAACTAGGGTTAGCGTCAGGACAACTAGAGTTAGCGTCACACAACTAGGGTTAGCGTCAGGACAACTAGGGTTAGCGTCAGGACAACTAGGGTTAGCGTCAGGACAACTAGGGTTAGAGTCATGACAACTAGGGTTAGCGTCAGGACAACTAGGGTTAGCGTCACGACAACTAGGGTTAGCGTCAGGACAACTAGGGTTAGCGTCACGACAACTAGGGTTAGCGTCAGGACAACTAGGGTTAGCGTCAGGACAACTAGGGCTAGCGTCACGACAACTAGGGTTAGCGTCAGGACAACTAGGGTTAGCGTCAGGACAACTAGGGTTAGCGTCACGACAACTAGGGTTAGCGTCAGGACAACTAGAGTTAGCGTCACGACAACTAGGGTTAGCGTCAGGACAACTAGGGTTAGCGTCAGGACAACTAGGGTTAGCGTCACGACAACTAGGGTTAGCGTCAGGACAACTAGGGTTAGCGTCACGACAACTAGGGTTAGCGTCAGGACAACTAGGGTTAGCGTCAGGACAATTAGGGTTAGCGTCACGACAACTAGGGTTAGCGTCAGGACAACTAGGGTTAGCGTCAGGACAACTAGGGTTAGCGTCAGGACAACTAGGGTTAGCGTCAGGACAACTAGGGTTAGCGCCAGGACAACTAGGGTTAGCGCCAGGACAACTAGGGTTAGCGCCAGGACAACTAGGGTTAGCGCCAGGACAACTAGGGTTAGCGCCAGGACAACTAGGTTTAGCGCCATTACAACTAGGGTTAGCGCCAGGACAACTAGGGTTAGCGCCAGGACAACTAGGGTTAGCGCCAGGACAACTAGGGTTAGCGTCACGACAACTAGGGTTAGCGTCAGGACAACTAGGGTTAGCGTCAGGAAAACTAGGGTTAGCGTCAGGACAACTAGGGTTAGCGCCATTACAACTAGGGTTAGCGCCAGGACAACTAGGGTTAGCGCCAGGACAACTAGGGTTAGCGTCAGGACAACTAGGGTTAGCGTCTGGACAACTAGGGTTAGCGTCAGGACAACTAGGGTTAGCGTCAGGACAACTATGGTTTGCGCCAGGACAACTAGGGTTAGCGCCAGGACAACTAGGGTTAGCGCCTGGACAACTAGAGTTAGCGCCAGGACAACTAGGGTTAGCGCCAGGACAACTAGGGTTAGCGCCAGGACAACTAGGGTTAGCGCCAGGACAACTAGGGTTACCGCCAGGACAACTAGGGTTAGCGCCAGGACAACTAGGGTTAGCGTCAGGACAACTAGGGTTAGCGCCAGGACAACTAGGGTTAGCTCCAGGACAACTAGGGTTAGCGTCAGGACAACTAGGGTTAGCGTCAGGACAACTAGGGTTAGCGTCAGGACAACTAGGGTTAGCGCCAGGACAACTAGGGTTAGCGCCAGGACAACTAGGGTTAGCGCCAGGACAGCTAGGGTTAGCGCCAGGACAAATAGGTTTAGCGCCATTACAACTAGGGTTAGCACCAGGACAACTAGGGTTAGCACCAGGACAACTAGGGTTAGCGCCAGGACAACTAGGGTTAGCGTCACGACAACTAGGGTTAGCGTCACGACAACTAGGGTTAGCGCCAGGACAACTAGGGTTAGCGCCAGGACAACTAGGGTTAGCGCCAGGACAACTAGGGTTAGCGCCAGGACAACTAGGGTTACCGCCAGGACAACTAGGGTTAGCGCCAGGACAACTAGGGTTAGCGTCAGGACAACTAGGGTTAGCGCCAGGACAACTAGGGTTAGCGCCAGGACAACTAGGGTTAGCGTCAGGACAACTAGGGTTAGCGTCAGCACTACTAGGGTAAGCGTCAGGACAACTAGGGTTAGCGTCAGGACAACTACGGTTAGCGTCAGGACAACTAGGGTTAGCGCCATTACAACTAGGGTTAGCGCCAGGACAACTAGGGTTAGCGTCAGGACAACTAGGGTTAGCGTCTGGACAACTAGGGTTAGCGTCAGGACAACTAGGGTTAGCGTCAGGACAACTAGGGTTAGCGCCAGGACAACTAGGGTTAGCGCCAGGACAACTAGGGTTAGCGCCAGGACAACTTGGGTTAGCGCCAGGACAACTAGGGTTAGCGCCATTACAACTAGGGTTAGCGCCAGGACAACTAGGGTTAGCGCCAGGACAACTAGGGTTAGCACCAGGACAACTAGGGTTAGCGCCAGGACAACTAGGGTTAGCGCCAGAACAACTAGAGTTAGCGCCAGGACAACTAGGGTTAGCGCCAGGACAACTAGGGTTAGCGCCAGGACAACTAGGGTTAGCGCCAGGACAACTAGGGTTAGCGCCAGGACAACTAGGGTTACCGCCAGGACAACTAGGGTTAGCGCCAGGACAACTAGGGTTAGCGTCAGGACAACTAGGGTTAGCGTCAGGACAACTAGGGTTAGCTCCAGGACAACTAGGGTTAGCGTCAGGACAACTAGGGTTAGCGTCAGGACAACTAGGGTTAGCGTCAGGACAACTAGGGTTAGCGCCAGGACAACTAGGGTTAGCGCCAGGACAACTAGGGTTAGCGCCAGGACAGCTAGGGTTAGCGCAAGGACAAATAGGTTTAGCGCCATTACAACTAGGGTTAGCGCCAGGACATCTAGGGTTAGCACCAGGACAACTAGGGTTAGCGCCAGGACAACTAGGGTTAGCGTCACGACAACTAGGGTTAGCGTCAGGACAACTAGGGTTAGCGCCAGGACAACTAGGGTTAGCGCCAGGACAACTAGGGTTAGCGCCAGGACAACTAGGGTTACCGCCAGGACAACTAGGGTTAGCGCCAGGACAACTAGGGTTAGCGTCAGGACAACTAGGGTTAGCGCCAGGACAACTAGGGTTAGCGCCAGGACAACTAGGGTTAGCGTCAGGACAACTAGGGTTAGCGTCAGCACTACTAGGGTAAGCGTCAGGACAACTAGGGTTAGCGTCAGGACAACTACGGTTAGCGTCAGGACAACTAGGGTTAGCGCCATTACAACTAGGGTTAGCGCCAGGACAACTAGGGTTAGCGCCAGGACAACTAGGGTTAGCGCCAGGACAACTAGGGTTAGCGCCAGGACAACTAGGGTTAGCGCCAGGACAACTAGAGTTAGCGCCAGGACAACTAGGGTTAGCGCCAGGACAACTAGGGTTAGCGCCAGGACAACTAGGGTTAGCGCCAGGACAACTAGGGTTACCGCCAGGACAACTAGGGTTAGCGCCAGGACAACTAGGGTTAGCGTCAGGACAACTAGGGTTAGCGCCAGGACAACTAGGGTTAGCGCCAGGACAACTAGGGTTAGCGTCAGGACAACTAGGGTTAGCGTCAGGACAACTAGGGTTAGCGTCAGGACAACTAGGGTTAGCGCCAGGACAACTAGGGTTAGCGCCAGGACAACTAGGGTTAGCGCCAGGACAACTAGGGTTAGCACCAGGACAAATAGGTTTAGCGCCATTACAACTAGGGTTAGCGCCAGGACAACTAGGGTTAGCGCCAGGACAACTAGGGTTAGCGCCAGGACAACTAGGGTTAGCGTCACGACAACTAGGGTTAGCGTCAGGACAACTAGGGTTAGCGCCAGGACAACTAGGGTTAGCGCCATGACAACTAGGGTTAGCGCCAGGACAACTAGGGTTAGCGCCAGGAGAACTAGGGTTACCGCCAGGACAACTAGGGTTAGCGCCAGGACAACTAGGGTTAGCGCCAGGACAACTAGGGTTAGCGTCAGGACAACTAGGGTTAGCGTCAGGACTACTAGGGTAAGCGTCAGGACAACTAGGGTTAGCGTCAGGACAACTACGGTTAGCATCAGGACAACTAGGGTTAGCGTCAGGACAACTAGGGTTAGCGTCAGGACATCTAGGGTTAGCGTCAGGACAACTAGGTTTAGCGTCAGGACAACTAGGGTTAGCGCCAGGACAACTAGGGTTAGCGCCAGGACAACTAGGGTTAGCACCAGGACAACTAGGGTTAGCGCCATTACAACTAGGGTTAGCGCCAGGACAACTAGGGTTAGCGCCAGGACAACTAGGGTAAGCGCCAGGGCAACTAGGGTTAGCGCCAGGACAACTACGGTTAGCGCCAGGACAACTAGGGTTAGCGCCAGGACAACTAGGGTTAGCACCAGGACAAATAGGTTTAGCGCCATTACAACTAGGGTTAGCGCCAGGACAACTAGGGTTAGCGCCAGGACAACTAGGGTTAGCGCCAGGACAACTAGGGTTAGCGTCACGACAACTAGGGTTAGCGTCAGGACAACTAGGGTTAGCGCCAGGACAACTAGGGTTAGCGCCATGACAACTAGGGTTAGCGCCAGGACAACTAGGGTTAGCGCCAGGAGAACTAGGGTTACCGCCAGGACATCTAGGGTTAGCGCCAGGACAACTAGGGTTAGCGCCAGGACAACTAGGGTTAGCGTCAGGACAACTAGGGTTAGCGTCAGGACTACTAGGGTAAGCGTCAGGACAACTAGGGTTAGCATCAGGACAACTACGGTTAGCATCAGGACAACTAGGGTTAGCGTCAGGACAACTAGGGTTAGCGTCAGGACAACTAGGATTAGCGTCAGGACAACTAGGGATAGAGTCACGACAACTAGGGTTAGCGTCAGGACAACTAGGGTTAGCGTCACGACAACTAGGGTTAGCGTCAGGACAACTAGGGTTAGCATCACGACAACTAGGGTTAGCGTCAGGACAACTAGGGTTAGCGTCAGGACAACTAGGGTTAGCGTCACGACAACTAGGGTTAGCGTCAGGACAACTAGGGTTAGCGTCAGGACAACTAGGGTTAGCGTCACGACAACTAGGGTTAGCGTCAGGACAACTAGGGTTAGCGTCACGACAACTAGGGTTAGCGTCAGGACAACTAGGGTTAGCGTCAGGACAACTAGGGTTAGCGCCAGGACAACTAGAGTTAGCGCCAGGACAACTAGGGTTAGCGCCAGGACAACTAGGGTTAGCGCCAGGACAACTAGGGTTAGCGCCAGGACAACTAGGGTTAGCGCCAGGACAACTAGGGTTAGCGCCAGGACAACTAGGGTTAGCGCCAGGACAACTAGGGTTAGCGTCACGACAACTAGGGTTAGCGTCAGGACAACTAGGGTTAGCGCCAGGACAACTGGGGTTAGCGCCATGACAACTAGGGTTAGCGCCAGGACAACTAGGGTTAGCGCCAGGAGAACTAGGGTTACCGCCAGGACAACTAGGGTTAGCGCCAGGACAACTAGGGTTAGCGCCAGGACAACTAGGGTTAGCGTCAGGACAACTAGGGTTAGCGTCAGGACTACTAGGGTAAGCGTCAGGACAACTAGGGTTAGCATCAGGACAACTACGGTTAGCATCAGGACAACTAGGGTTAGCGTCAGGACAACTAGGGTTAGCGTCAGGACAACTAGGGTTAGCGTCAGGACATCTAGGGTTAGCGCCAGGACAACTAGGTTTAGCGTCAGGACAACTAGGGTTAGCGCCAGGACAACTAGGGTTAGCGCCAGGACAACTAGGGTTAGCACCAGGACAACTAGGGTTAGCGCCATTACAACTAGGGTTAGCACCAGGACAACTAGGGTTAGCGCCAGGACAACTAGGGTAAGCGCCAGGACAACTAGGGTTAGCGCCAGGACAAGTAGGGTTAGCGCCAGGACAACTAGGGTTAGCGCCAGGACAACTAGGGTTAGCGCCAGGACAACTAGGGTTAGCGCCAGGACAACTAGGGTTACCGCCAGGACAACTAGGGTTAGCGCCAGGACAACTAGGGTTAGCGTCAGGACAACTAGGGTTAGCGCCAGGACAACTAGGGTTAGCGCCAGGACAACTAGGGTTAGCGTCAGGACAACTAGGGTTAGCGTCAGGACAACTAGGGTTAGCGTCAGGACAACTAGGGTTAGCGCCAGGACAACTAGGGTTAGCGCCAGGACAATTAGGGTTAGCGCCAGGACAACTAGGGTTAGCACCAGGACAAATAGGTTTAGCGCCATTACAACTAGGGTTAGCGCCAGGACAACTAGGGTTAGCGCCAGGACAACTAGGGTTAGCGCCAGAACAACTAGGGTTAGCGTCACGACAACAAGGGTTAGCGTCAGGACAACTAGGGTTAGCGCCAGGACAACTAGGGTTAGCGCCATGACAACTAGGGTTGGCGCCAGGACAACTAGGGTTAGCGCCAGGAGAACTAGGGTTACCGCCAGGACAACTAGGGTTAGCGCCAGGACAACTAGGGTTAGCGCCAGGACAACTAGGGTTAGCGTCAGGACAACTAGGGTTAGCGTCAGGACTACTAGGGTAAGCGTCAGGACAACTAGGGTTAGCGTCAGGACAACTACGGTTAGCATCAGGACAACTAGGGTTAGCGTCAGGACAACTAGGGTTAGCGTCAGGACAACTAGGGTTAGCGTCAGGACATCTAGGGTTAGCGTCAGGACAACTAGGTTTAGCGTCAGGACAACTAGGGTTAGCGCCAGGACAACTAGGGTTAGCGCCAGGACAACTAGGGTTAGCACCAGGACAACTAGGGTTAGCGCCATTACAACTAGGGTTAGCGCCAGGACAACTAGGGTTAGCGCCAGGACAACTAGGGTAAGCGCCAGGACAACTAGGGTTAGCGCCAGGACAACTAGGGATACCGCCAGGACAACTAGGGTTAGCGCCAGGACAACTAGGGTTAGCGCCAGGACAACTAGGGTTGGCGCCAGGACAACTAGGGTTAGCGCCAGGAGAACTAGGGTTACCGCCAGGACAACTAGGGTTAGCGCCAGGACAACTAGGGTTAGCGCCAGGACAACTAGGGTTAGCGTCAGGACAACTAGGGTTAGCGTCAGGACTACTAGGGTAAGCGTCAGGACAACTAGGGTTAGCGTCAGGACAACTACGGTTAGCATCAGGACAACTAGGGTTAGCGTCAGGACAACTAGGGTTAGCGTCAGGACAACTAGGGTTAGCGTCAGGACATCTAGGGTTAGCGTCAGGACAACTAGGTTTAGCGTCAGGACAACTAGGGTTAGCGCCAGGACAACTAGGGTTAGCGCCATGACAACTAGGGTTAGCACCAGGACAACTAGGGTTAGCGCCATTACAACTAGGGTTAGCGCCAGGACAACTAGGGTTAGCGCCAGGACAACTAGGGTAAGCGCCAGGACAACTAGGGTTAGCGCCAGGACAACTAGGGATACCGCCAGGACAACTAGGGTTAGGGCCAGGACAACTAGGGTTAGCGCCAGGACAACTAGGGTTAGCGCCGGGACAACTAGGGTTAGCGCCGGGACAACTAGGGTTAGCGCCAGGACAACTAGGCTTAGCGCCAGGACAACTAGGGTTAGCGCCAGGACAACTAGGGTTAGCGCCAGGACAACTAGGGTTAGCGCCAGGACAACTAGGGTTAGCGTCAGGACAACTAGGGTTAGCGCCAGGACAACTAGGGTTAGCGTCAGGACAACTAGGGTTAGCGTCACAACAACTAGGGTTAGCGTCAGGACAACTAGGGTTAGCGTCAGGACAACTAGGATTAGCGTCAGGACAACTAGGGTTAGAGTCACGACAACTAGGGTTAGCGTCAGGACAACTAGGGTTAGCGTCACGACAACTAGGGTTAGCGTCAGGACAACTAGGGTTAGCATCACGACAACTAGGGTTAGCGTCAGGACAACTAGGGTTAGCGTCAGGACAACTAGGGTTAGCGTCACGACAACTAGGGTTAGCGTCAGGACAAATAGGGTTAGCGTCAGGACAACTAGGGTTAGCGTCACGACAACTAGGGTTAGCGTCAGGACAACTAGGGTTAGCGTCACGACAACTAGGGTTAGCGTCAGGACAACTAGGGTTAGCGTCAGGACAACTAGGGTTAGCGCCAGGACAACTAGAGTTAGCGCCAGGACAACTAGGGTTAGCGCCAGGACAACTAGGGTTAGCGCCAGGACAACTAGGGTTAGCGCCAGGACAACTAGGGTTAGCGCCAGGACAACTAGGGTTAGCGCCAGGACAACTAGGGTTAGCCCCAGGACAACTAGGGTTAGCACCATTACAACTAGGGTTAGCGCCAGGACAACTAGGGTTAGCGCCAGGACAACTAGGGTAAGCGCCAGGACAACTAGGGTTAGCGCCAGGACAACTAGGGATACCGCCAGGACAACTAGGGTTAGCGCCAGGACAACTAGGGTTAGCGCCAGGACAACTAGGGTTAGCGTCAGGACAACTAGGGTTAGCGCCGGGACAACTAGGGTTAGCGCCAGGACAACTAGGCTTAGAGCCAGGACAACTAGGGTTAGCGCCAGGACAACTAGGGTTAGCGCCAGGACAACTAGGATCAGCGCCAGGACAACTAGGGTTAGCGTCAGGACAACCAGGGTTAGCGCCAGGACAACTAGGGTTAGCGCCAGGACAACTAGGGTTAGCGTCAGGACAACTAGGGTTAGCGCCAGGACAACTAGGGTTAGCGCCAGGACAACTAGGGTTAGCGTCAGGACAACTAGGGTTAGCGCCAGGACAACTAGGGTTAGCGTCAGGACAACTAGGGTTAGAGTCACGACAACTAGGGTTAGCGTCAGGACAACTAGGGTTAGCGTCAGGACAACTAGGGTTAGCGTCAGGACAACTAGGGTTAGCGTCACGACAACTAGGGTTAGCGTCAGGACAACTAGGGTTAGCGTCAGGACAACTAGGGTTAGCGTCACGACAACTAGGGTTAGCGTCAGGACAACTAGGGTTAGCGTCACGACAACTAGGGTTAGCGTCAGGACAACTAGGGTTAGCGTCAGGACAACTAGGGTTAGCGCCAGGACAACTAGAGTTAGCGCCAGGACAACTAGGGTTAGCGCCAGGACAACTAGGGTTAGCGCCAGGACAACTAGGGTTAGCGCCAGGACAACTAGGGTTACCGCCAGGACAACTAGGGTTAGCGTCAGGACAACTAGGGTTAGCGCCAGGACAACTAGGGTTAGCGCCAGGACAACTAGGGTTAGCGTCAGGACAACTAGGGTTAGCGTCAGGACAACTAGGGTTAGCGTCAGGACAACTAGGGTAAGCGTCAGGACAACTAGGGTTAGCGTCAGGACAACTACGGTTAGCATCAGGACAACTAGGGTTAGCGTCAGGACAACTAGGGTTAGCGTCAGGACAACTAGGGTTAGCGTCAGGACAACTAGGGTTAGCGCCAGGACAACTAGGGTTAGCGCCAGGACAACTAGGGTTAGCACCAGGACAACTAGGGTTAGCGCCATTACAACTAGGGTTAGCGCCAGGACAACTAGGGTTAGCGTCAGGACAACTAGGGTTAGCGCCAGGACAACTAGGGTTAGCGCCAGGACAACTAGGGTTAGCGTCAGGACAACTAGGGTTAGCATCAGGACAACTAGGGTTAGCGTCAGAACAACTAGGGTTAGCGTCAGGACAACTAGGGTTAGCGTCAGGACAACTACGGTTAGCATCAGGACAACTAGGGTTAGCGTCAGGAGAACTAGGGTTAGCGTCAGGACAACTAGGGTTAGCGTCAGGACAACTAGGGTTAGCATCAGGACATCTAGGGTTAGCGTCAGGACAACTAGGGTTAGCGTCACGACAACTAGGGTTAGCGTCAGGACAACTAGGGTTAGCGCCAGGACAACTAGGGTTAGCGCCATGACAACTAGGGTTAGCGCCAGGACAACTAGGGTTAGCGCCAGGAGAACTAGGGTTACCGCCAGGACAACTAGGGTTAGCGCCAGGAGAACTAGGGTTACCGCCAGGACAACTAGGGTTAGCGCCAGGACAACTAGGGTTAGCGTCAGGACAACTAGGGTTAGCGCCAGGACAACTAGGGTTAGCGTCAGGACTACTAGGGTAAGCGTCAGGACAACTAGGGTTAGCGTCAGGACAACTACGGTTAGCATCAGGACAACTAGGGTTAGCGTCAGGACAACTAGGGTTAGCGTCAGGACAACTAGGGTTAGCGTCAGGACATCTAGGGTTAGCGTCAGGACAACTAGGTTTAGCGTCAGGACAACTAGGGTTAGCGCCAGGACAACTAGGGTTAGCGCCAGGACAACTAGGGTTAGCACCAGGACAACTAGGGTTAGCGCCATTACAACTAGGGTTAGCGCCAGGACAACTAGGGTTAGCGCCAGGACAACTAGGGTAAGCGCCAGGACAACTAGGGTTAGCGCCAGGACAACTAGGGATACCGCCAGGACAACTAGGGTTAGCGCCAGGACAACTAGGGTTAGCGCCAGGACAACTAGGGTTAGCGCCGGGACAACTAGGGTTAGCGCCGGGACAACTAGGGTTAGCGCCAGGACAACTAGGCTTAGCGCCAGGACAACTAGGGTTAGCGCCAGGACAACTAGGGTTAGCGCCAGGACAACTAGGGTTAGCGCCAGGACAACTAGGGTTAGCGTCAGGACAACTAGGGTTAGCGCCAGGACAACTAGGGTTAGCGCCAGGACAACTAGGGTTAGCGTCAGGACAACTAGGGTTAGCGCCAGGACAACTAGGGTTAGCGTCAGGACAACTAGGGTTAGCGTCACAACAACTAGGGTTAGCGTCAGGACAACTAGGGTTAGCGTCAGGACAACTAGGATTAGCGTCAGGACAACTAGGGTTAGAGTCACGACAACTAGGGTTAGCGTCAGGACAACTAGGGTTAGCGTCACGACAACTAGGGTTAGCGTCAGGACAACTAGGGTTAGCATCACGACAACTAGGGTTAGCGTCAGGACAACTAGGGTTAGCGTCAGGACAACTAGGGTTAGCGTCACGACAACTAGGGTTAGCGTCAGGACAACTAGGGTTAGCGTCAGGACAACTAGCGTTAGCGTCACGACAACTAGGGTTAGCGTCAGGACAACTAGGGTTAGCGTCACGACAACTAGGGTTAGCGTCAGGACAACTAGGGTTAGCGTCAGGACAACTAGGGTTAGCGCCAGGACAACTAGAGTTAGCGCCAGGACAACTAGGGTTAGCGCCAGGACAACTAGGGTTAGCGCCAGGACAACTAGGGTTAGCGCCAGGACAACTAGGGTTAGCGCCAGGACTACTAGGGTAAGCGTCAGGACAACTAGGGTTAGCGTCAGGACAACTACGGTTAGCATCAGGACAACTAGGGTTAGCGTCAGGACAACTAGGGTTAGCGTCAGGACAACTAGGGTTAGCGTCAGGACATCTAGGGTTAGCGTCAGGACAACTAGGTTTAGCGTCAGGACAACTAGGGTTAGCGCCAGGACAACTAGGGTTAGCGCCAGGACAACTAGGGTTAGCACCAGGACAACTAGGGTTAGCGCCATTACAACTAGGGTTAGCGCCAGGACAACTAGGGTTAGCGCCAGGACAACTAGGGTAAGCGCCAGGACAACTAGGGTTAGCGCCAGGACAACTAGGGATACCGCCAGGACAACTAGGGTTAGCGCCAGGACAACTAGGGTTAGCGCCAGGACAACTAGGGTTAGCGCCGGGACAACTAGGGTTAGCGCCGGGACAACTAGGGTTAGCGCCAGGACAACTAGGCTTAGCGCCAGGACAACTAGGGTTAGCGCCAGGACAACTAGGGTTAGCGCCAGGACAACTAGGGTTAGCGCCAGGACAACTAGGGTTAGCGTCAGGACAACTAGGGTTAGCGCCAGGACAACTAGGGTTAGCGCCAGGACAACTAGGGTTAGCGTCAGGACAACTAGGGTTAGCGCCAGGACAACTAGGGTTAGCGTCAGGACAACTAGGGTTAGCGTCACAACAACTAGGGTTAGCGTCAGGACAACTAGGGTTAGCGTCAGGACAACTAGGATTAGCGTCAGGACAACTAGGGTTAGAGTCACGACAACTAGGGTTAGCGTCAGGACAACTAGGGTTAGCGTCACGACAACTAGGGTTAGCGTCAGGACAACTAGGGTTAGCATCACGACAACTAGGGTTAGCGTCAGGACAACTAGGGTTAGCGTCAGGACAACTAGGGTTAGCGTCACGACAACTAGGGTTAGCGTCAGGACAACTAGGGTTAGCGTCAGGACAACTAGCGTTAGCGTCACGACAACTAGGGTTAGCGTCAGGACAACTAGGGTTAGCGTCACGACAACTAGGGTTAGCGTCAGGACAACTAGGGTTAGCGTCAGGACAACTAGGGTTAGCGCCAGGACAACTAGAGTTAGCGCCAGGACAACTAGGGTTAGCGCCAGGACAACTAGGGTTAGCGCCAGGACAACTAGGGTTAGCGCCAGGACAACTAGGGTTAGCGCCAGGACAACTAGGGTTAGCACCAGGACAACTAGGGTTAGCACCATTACAACTAGGGTTAGCGCCAGGACAACTAGGGTTAGCGCCAGGACAACTAGGGTAAGCGCCAGGACAACTAGGGTTAGCGCCAGGACAACTAGGGATACCGCCAGGACAACTAGGGTTAGCGCCAGGACAACTAGGGTTAGCGCCAGGACAACTAGGGTTAGCGCCGGGACAACTAGGGTTAGCGCCGGGACAACTAGGGTTAGCGCCAGGACAACTAGGCTTAGCGCCAGGACAACTAGGGTTAGCGCCAGGACAACTAGGGTTAGCGCCAGGACAACTAGGGTCAGCGCCAGGACAACTAGGGTTAGCGTCAGGACAACTAGGGTTAGCGCCAGGACAACTAGGGTTAGCGCCAGGACAACTAGGGTTAGCGTCAGGACAACTAGGGTTAGCGCCAGGACAACTAGGGTTAGCGCCAGGACAACTAGGGTTAGCGTCAGGACAACTAGGGTTAGCGCCAGGACAACTAGGGTTAGCGCCAGGACAACTAGGGTTAGCGTCAGGACAACTAGGGTTAGCATCAGGACAACTAGGGTTAGCGTCAGGACAACTAGGGTTAGCGTCACGACAACTAGGGTTAGCGTCAGGACAACTAGGGTTAGCGTCAGGACAACTAGGGTTAGCGTCACGACAACTAGGGTTAGCGTCAGGACAACTAGGGTTAGCGTCACGACAACTAGGGTTAGCGTCAGGACAACTAGGGTTAGCGTCAGGACAACTAGGGTTAGCGCCAGGACAACTAGAGTTAGCGCCAGGACAACTAGGGTTAGCGCCAGGACAACTAGGGTTAGCGCCAGGACAACTAGGGTTAGCGCCAGGACAACTAGGGTTACCGCCAGGACAACTAGGGTTAGCGTCAGGACAACTAGGGTTAGCGCCAGGACAACTAGGGTTAGCGCCAGGACAACTAGGGTTAGCGTCAGGACAACTAGGGTTAGCGTCAGGACAACTAGGGTTAGCGTCAGGACAACTAGGGTTAGCGTCAGGACAACTAGGGTTAGCGCCAGGACAACTAGGGTTAGCGCCAGGACAACTAGGGTTAGCGCCAGGACAACTAGGGTTAGCGCCATTACAACTAGGGTTAGCGCCAGGACAACTAGGGTTAGCGTCAGGACAACTAGGGTTAGCGCCAGGACAACTAGGGTTAGCGCCAGGACAACTAGGGTTAGCGTCAGGACAACTAGGGTTAGCATCAGGACAACTAGGGTTAGCGTCAGAACAACTAGGGTTAGCGTCAGGACAACTAGGGTTAGCGTCAGGACAACTACGGTTAGCATCAGGACAACTAGGGTTAGCGTCAGGAGAACTAGGGTTAGCGTCAGGACAACTAGGGTTAGCGTCAGGACAACTAGGGTTAGCGTCAGGACATCTAGGGTTAGCGTCAGGACAACTAGGGTTAGCGTCACGACAACTAGGGTTAGCGTCAGGACAACTAGGGTTAGCGCCAGGACAACTAGGGTTAGCGCCATGACAACTAGGGTTAGCGCCAGGACAACTAGGGTTAGCGCCAGGAGAACTAGGGTTACCGCCAGGACAACTAGGGTTAGCGCCAGGAGAACTAGGGTTACCGCCAGGACAACTAGGGTTTGCGCCAGGACAACTAGGGTTAGCGTCAGGACAACTAGGGTTAGCGCCAGGACAACTAGGGTTAGCGCCAGGACAACTAGGGTTAGCGTCAGGACAACTAGGGTTAGCGTCAGGACTACTAGGGTAAGCGTCAGGACAACTAGGGTTAGCGTCAGGACAACTACGGTTAGCATCAGGACAACTAGGGTTAGCGTCAGGACAACTAGGGTTAGCGTCAGGACAACTAGGGTTAGCGTCAGGACATCTAGGGTTAGCGTCAGGACAACTAGGTTTAGCGTCAGGACAACTAGGGTTAGCGCCAGGACAACTAGGGTTAGCGCCAGGACAACTAGGGTTAGCACCAGGACAACTAGGGTTAGCGCCATTACAACTAGGGTTAGCGCCAGGACAACTAGGGTTAGCGCCAGGACAACTAGGGTAAGCGCCAGGACAACTAGGGTTAGCGCCAGGACAACTAGGGATACCGCCAGGACAACTAGGGTTAGCACCAGGACAACTAGGGTTAGCGCCAGGACAACTAGGGTTAGCGCCGGGACAACTAGGGTTAGCGCCGGGACAACTAGGGTTAGCGCCAGGACAACTAGGCTTAGCGCCAGGACAACTAGGGTTAGCGCCAGGACAACTAGGGTTATCGCCAGGACAACTAGGGTTAGCGCCAGGACAACTAGGGTTAGCGTCAGGACAACTAGGGTTAGCGCCAGGACAACTAGGGTTAGCGCCAGGACAACTAGGGTTAGCGTCAGGACAACTAGGGTTAGCGCCAGGACAACTAGGGTTAGCGTCAGGACAACTAGGGTTAGCGTCAGGACAACTAGGGTTAGCGTCACGACAACTAGGGTTAGCGTCAGGACAACTAGGGTTAGCGTCAGGACAACTAGGGTTAGCGTCACGACAACTAGGGTTAGCGTCAGGACAACTAGGGTTAGCGTCACGACAACTAGGGTTAGCGTCAGGACAACTAGGGTTAGCGTCAGGACAACTAGGGTTAGCGCCAGGACAACTAGAGTTAGCGCCAGGACAACTAGGGTTAGCGCCAGGACAACTAGGGTTAGCGCCAGGACAACTAGGGTTAGCGCCAGGACAACTAGGGTTAGCGCCAGGACAACTAGGGTTAGCGCCAGGACAACTAGGGTTAGCACCAGGACAACTAGGGTTAGCACCATTACAACTAGGGTTAGCGCCAGGACAACTAGGGTTAGCGCCAGGACAACTAGGGTAAGCGCCAGGACAACTAGGGTTAGCGCCAGGACAACTAGGGATACCGCCAGGACAACTAGGGTTAGCGCCAGGACAACTAGGGTTAGCGCCAGGACAACTAGGGTTAGCGCCGGGACAACTAGGGTTAGCGCCGGGACAACTAGGGTTAGCGCCAGGACAAATAGGCTTAGCGCCAGGACAACTAGGGTTAGCGCCAGGACAACTAGGGTTAGCGCCAGGACAACTAGGGTCAGCGCCAGGACAACTAGGGTTAGCGTCAGGACAACTAGGGTTAGCGCCAGGACAACTAGGGTTAGCGTCAGGACAACTAGGGTTAGCGCCAGGACAACTAGGGTTAGCGCCAGGACAACTAGGGTTAGCGTCAGGACAACTAGGGTTAGCGCCAGGACAACTAGGGTTAGCGCCAGGACAACTAGGGTTAGCGTCAGGACAACTAGGGTTAGCTTCAGGACAACTAGGGTTAGCGTCAGGACAACTAGGGTTAGCGTCACGACAACTAGGGTTAGCGTCAGGACAACTAGGGTTAGCGTCAGGACAACTAGGGTTAGCGTCACGACAACTAGGGTTAGCGTCAGGACAACTAGGGTTAGCGTCACGACAACTAGGGTTAGCGTCAGGACAACTAGGGTTAGCGTCAGGACAAATAGGGTTAGCGCCAGGACAACTAGAGTTAGCGCCAGGACAACTAGGGTTAGCGCCAGGACAACTAGGGTTAGCGCCAGGACAACTATGGTTAGCGCCAGGACAACTAGGGTTACCGCCAGGACAACTAGGGTTAGCGTCAGGACAACTAGGGTTAGCGCCAGGACAACTAGGGTTAGCACCAGGACAACTAGGGTTAGCGTCAGGACAACTAGGGTTAGCGTCAGGACAACTAGGGTTAGCGTCAGGACAACTAGGGTAAGCGTCAGGACAACTAGGGTTAGCGTCAGGACAACTACGGTTAGCATCAGGACAACTAGGGTTAGCGTCAGGACAACTAGGGTTAGCGCCAGGACAACTAGGGTTAGCGCCAGGACAACTAGGGTTAGCGTCAGGACAACTAGGGTTAGCGCCAGGACAACTAGGGTTAGCGCCAGGACAACTAGGGTTAGCGTCAGGACAACTAGGGTTAGCGCCCGGACAACTAGGGTTAGCGTCAGGACAACTAGGGTTAGCGTCACAACAACTAGGGTTAGCGTCAGGACAACTAGGGTTAGCATCAGGACAACTAGGATTAGCGTCAGGACAACTAGGGTTAGAGTCACGACAACTAGGGTTAGCGTCAGGACAACTAGGGTTAGCGTCACGACAACTAGGGTTAGCGTCAGGACAACTAGGGTTAGCATCACGACAACTAGGGTTAGCGTCAGGACAACTAGGGTTAGCGTCAGGACAACTAGGGTTAGCGTAACGACAACTAGGGTTAGCGTCAGGACAACTAGGGTTAGCGTCAGGACAACTAGGGTTAGCGTCACGACAACTAGGGTTAGCGTCAGGACAACTAGGGTTAGCGTCACGACAACTAGGGTTAGCGTCAGGACAACTAGGGTTAGCGTCAGGACAACTAGGGTTAGCGCCAGGACAACTAGAGTTAGCGCCAGGACAACTAGGGTTAGCGCCAGGACAACTAGGGTTAGCGCCAGGACAACTAGGGTTAGCGCCAGGACAACTAGGGTTAGCGCCAGGACAACTAGGGTTAGCGCCAGGACAACTAGGGTTAGCACCAGGACAACTAGGGTTAGCACCATTACAACTAGGGTTAGCGCCAGGACAACTAGGGTTAGCGCCAGGACAACTAGGGTAAGCGCCAGGACAACTAGGGTTAGCGCCAGGACAACTAGGGATACCGCCAGGACAACTAGGGTTAGCGCCAGGACAACTAGGGTTAGCGCCGGGACAACTAGGGTTAGCGCCGGGACAACTAGGGTTAGCGCCAGGACAACTAGGGTTAGCGTCAGGACAACCAGGGTTAGCGCCAGGACAACTAGGGTTAGCCCCAGGACAACTAGGGTTAGCGTCAGGACAACTAGGGTTAGCGCCAGGACAACTAGGGTTAGCGTCAGGACAACTAGGGTTAGCGTCACAACAACTAGGGTTAGCGTCAGGACAACTAGGGTTAGCGTCAGGACAACTAGGATTAGCGTCAGGACAACTAGGGTTAGAGTCACGACAACTAGGGTTAGCGTCAGGACAACTAGGGTTAGCGTCACGACAACTAGGGTTAGCGTCAGGACAACTAGGGTTAGCATCACGACAACTAGGGTTAGCGTCAGGACAACTAGGGTTAGCGTCAGGACAACTAGGGTTAGCGTCACGACAACTAGGGTTAGCGTCAGGACAACTAGGGTTAGCGTCAGGACAACTAGGGTTAGCGTCACGACAACTAGGGTTAGCGTCAGGACAACTAGGGTTAGCGTCACGACAACTAGGGTTAGCGTCAGGACAACTAGGGTTAGCGTCAGGACAACTAGGGTTAGCGCCAGGACAACTAGAGTTAGCGCCAGGACAACTAGGGTTAGCGCCAGGACAACTAGGGTTAGCGCCAGGACAACTAGGGTTAGCGCCAGGACAACTAGGGTTAGCGCCAGGACAACTAGGGTTAGCACCAGGACAACTAGGGTTAGCACCATTACAACTAGGGTTAGCGCCAGGACAACTAGGGTTAGCGCCAGGACAACTAGGGTAAGCGCCAGGACAACTAGGGTTAGCGCCAGGACAACTAGGGATACCGCCAGGACAACTAGGGTTAGCGCCAGGACAACTAGGGTTAGCGCCAGGACAACTAGGGTTAGCGCCGGGACAACTAGGGTTAGCGCCGGGACAACTAGGGTTAGCGCCAGGACAACTAGGCTTATCGCCAGGACAACTAGGGTTAGCGCCAGGACAACTAGGGTTAGCGCCAGGACAACTAGGGTCAGCGCCAGGACAACTAGGGTTAGCGTCAGGACAACTAGGGTTAGCGCCAGGACAACTAGGGTTAGCGCCAGGACAACTAGGGTTAGCATCAGGACAACTAGGGTTAGCGCCAGGACAACTAGGGTTAGCGCCAGAACAACTAGGGTTAGCGTCAGGACAACTAGGGTTAGCGCCAGGACAACTAGGGTTAGCGCCAGGACAACTAGGGTTAGCGTCAGGACAACTAGGGTTAGCATCAGGACAACTAGGGTTAGCGTCAGGACAACTAGGGTTAGCGTCACGACAACTAGGGTTAGCGTCAGGACAACTAGGGTTAGCGTCAGGACAACTAGGGTTAGCGTCACGACAACTAGGGTTAGCGTCAGGACAACTAGGGTTAGCGTCACGACAACTAGGGTTAGCGTCAGGACAACTAGGGTTAGCGTCAGGACAAATAGGGTTAGCGCCAGGACAACTAGAGTTAGCGCCAGGACAACTAGGGTTAGCGCCAGGACAACTAGGGTTAGCGCCAGGACAACTATGGTTAGCGCCAGGACAACTAGGGTTACCGCCAGGACAACTAGGGCTAGCGTCAGGACAACTAGGGTTAGCGCCAGGACAACTAGGGTTAGCGCCAGGACAACTAGGGTTAGCGTCAGGACAACTAGGGTTAGCGTCAGGACAACTAGGGTTAGCGTCAGGACAACTAGGGTAAGCGTCAGGACAACTAGGGTTAGCGTCAGGACAACTACGGTTAGCATCAGGACAACTAGGGTTAGCGTCAGGACAACTAGGGTTAGCGCCAGGACAACTAGGGTTAGCGCCAGGACAACTAGGGTTAGCGTCAGGACAACTAGGGTTAGCGCCAGGACAACTAGGGTTAGCGCCAGGACAACTAGGGTTAGCGTCAGGACAACTAGGGTTAGCGCCCGGACAACTAGGGTTAGCGTCAGGACAACTAGGGTTAGCGTCACAACAACTAGGGTTAGCGTCAGGACAACTAGGGTTAGCATCAGGACAACTAGGATTAGCGTCAGGACAACTAGGGTTAGAGTCACGACAACTAGGGTTAGCGTCAGGACAACTAGGGTTAGCGTCACGACAACTAGGGTTAGCGTCAGGACAACTAGGGTTAGCATCACGACAACTAGGGTTAGCGTCAGGACAACTAGGGTTAGCGTCAGGACAACTAGGGTTAGCGTAACGACAACTAGGGTTAGCGTCAGGACAACTAGGGTTAGCGTCAGGACAACTAGGGTTAGCGTCACGACAACTAGGGTTAGCGTCAGGACAACTAGGGTTAGCGTCACGACAACTAGGGTTAGCGTCAGGACAACTAGGGTTAGCGTCAGGACAACTAGGGTTAGCGCCAGGACAACTAGAGTTAGCGCCAGGACAACTAGGGTTAGCGCCAGGACAACTAGGGTTAGCGCCAGGACAACTAGGGTTAGCGCCAGGACAACTAGGGTTAGCGCCAGGACAACTAGGGTTAGCGCCAGGACAACTAGGGTTAGCACCAGGACAACTAGGGTTAGCGCCATTACAACTAGGGTTAGCGCCAGGACAACTAGGGTTAGCGCCAGGACAACTAGGGTAAGCGCCAGGACAACTAGGGTTAGCGCCAGGACAACTAGGGATACCGCCAGGACAACTAGGGTTAGCGCCAGGACAACTAGGGTTAGCGCCAGGACAACTAGGGTTAGCGCCGGGACAACTAGGGTTAGCGCCGGGACAACTAGGGTTAGCGCCAGGACAACTAGGCTTAGCGCCAGGACAACTAGGGTTAGCGCCGGGACAACTAGGGTTAGCGCCAGGACAACTAGGGTCAGCGCCAGGACAACTAGGGTTAGCGTCAGGACAACTAGGGTTAGCGCCAGGACAACTAGGGTTAGCGCCAGGACAACTAGGGTTAGCGTCAGGACAACTAGGGTTAGCGCCAGGACAACTAGGGTTAGCGCCAGGACAACTAGGGTTAGCGTCAGGACAACTAGGGTTAGCGCCAGGACAACTAGGGTTAGCGCCAGGACAACTAGGGTTAGCGTCAGGACAACTAGGGTTAGCATCAGGACAACTAGGGTTAGCGTCAGAACAACTAGGGTTAGTGTCAGGACAACTAGGGTTAGCGTCAGGACAACTAGGGTTAGCGTCACAACAACTAGGGTTAGCGTCAGGACAACTAGGGTTAGCGTCAGGACAACTAGGATTAGCGTCAGGACAACTAGGGTTAGAGTCACGACAACTAGGGTTAGCGTCAGGACAACTAGGGTTAGCGTCAGGACAACTAGGGTTAGCGTCACGACAACTAGGGTTAGCGTCAGGACAACTAGGGTTAGCGTCAGGACAACTAGGGTTAGCGTCACGACAACTAGGGTTAGCGTCAGGACAACTAGGGTTAGCGTCACGACAACTAGGGTTAGCGTCAGGACAACTAGGGTTAGCGCCAGGACAACTAGGGTTAGCGCCAGGACAACTAGGGTTAGCGTCAGGACAACTAGGGTTAGCGTCAGGACAACTAGGGTTAGCGTCAGGACAACTAGGGTAAGCTTCAGGACAACTAGGGTTAGCGTCAGGACAACTACGGTTAGCATCAGGACAACTAGGGTTAGCGTCAGGACAACTACGGTTAGCATCAGGACAACTAGGGTTAGCGTCAGGACAACTAGGGTTAGCGCCAGGACAACTAGGGTTAGCGCCAGGACAACTAGGGTTAGCACCAGGACAACTAGGGTTAGCGCCATTACAACTAGGGTTAGCGCCAGGACAACTAGGGTTAGCGTCAGGACAACTAGGGTTAGCGCCAGGACAACTAGGGTTAGCGCCAGGACAACTAGGGTTAGCGTCAGGACAACTAGGGTTAGCATCAGGACAACTAGGGTTAGCGTCAGAACAACTAGGGTTAGCGTCAGGACAACTAGGGTTAGCGTCAGGACAACTACGGTTAGCATCAGGACAACTAGGGTTAGCGTCAGGACAACTAGGGTTAGCGTCAGGACAACTAGGGTTAGCGTCAGGACAACTAGGGTTAGCGCCAGGACAACTAAGGTTAGCGTCAGGACAACTACGGTTAGCATCAGGACAACTAGGGTTAGCGTCAGGACAACTACGGTTAGCATCAGGACAACTAGGGTTAGCGTCAGGACAACTAGGGTTAGCGCCAGGACAACTAGGGTTAGCGCCAGGACAACTAGGGTTAGCACCAGGACAACTAGGGTTAGCGCCATTACAACTAGGGTTAGCGCCAGGACAACTAGGGTTAGCGTCAGGACAACTAGGGTTAGCGCCAGGACAACTAGGGTTAGCGCCAGGACAACTAGGGTTAGCGTCAGGACAACTAGGGTTAGCATCAGGACAACTAGGGTTAGCGTCAGAACAACTAGGGTTAGCGTCAGGACAACTAGGGTTAGCGTCAGGACAACTACGGTTAGCATCAGGACAACTAGGGTTAGCGTCAGGACAACTAGGGTTAGCGTCAGGACAACTAGGGTTAGCGTCAGGACAACTAGGGTTAGCGCCAGGACAACTAAGGTTAGCGTCAGGACAACTACGGTTAGCATCAGGACAACTAGGGTTAGCGTCAGGACAACTACGGTTAGCATCAGGACAACTAGGGTTAGCGTCAGGACAACTAGGGTTAGCGCCAGGACAACTAGGGTTAGCGCCAGGACAACTAGGGTTAGCACCAGGACAACTAGGGTTAGCGCCATTACAACTAGGGTTAGCGCCAGGACAACTAGGGTTAGCGTCAGGACAACTAGGGTTAGCGCCAGGACAACTAGGGTTAGCGCCAGGACAACTAGGGTTAGCGTCAGGACAACTAGGGTTAGCATCAGGACAACTAGGGTTAGCGTCAGAACAACTAGGGTTAGCGTCAGGACAACTAGGGTTAGCGTCAGGACAACTACGGTTAGCATCAGGACAACTAGGGTTAGCGTCAGGACAACTAGGGTTAGCGTCAGGACAACTAGGGTTAGCGTCAGGACAACTAGGGTTAGCGCCAGGACAACTAAGGTTAGCGTCAGGACAACTAGGGTTAGCGCCAGGACAACTAGGGTTAGCGCCAGGACAACTAGGGTTAGCACCAGGACAACTAGGATTAGCGCCATTACAACTAGGGTTAGCGCCAGGACAACTAGGGTTAGCGTCAGGACAACTAGGGTTATCGCCAGGACAACTAGGGTTAGCGCCAGGACAACTAGGGTTAGCGTCAGGACAACTAGGGTTAGCATCAGGACAACTAGGGTTAGCGTCAGAACAACTAGGGTTAGCGTCAGGACAACTAGGGTTAGCGTCAGGACAACTACGGTTAGCATCAGGACAACTAGGGTTAGCGTCAGGACAACTAGGGTTAGCGTCAGGACAACTAGGGTTAGCGTCAGGACAACTAGGGTTAGCGCCAGGACAACTAGGTTAGCGCCAGGACAACTAGGGTTAGCGCCAGGACAACTAGGGTTAGCGCCATTACAACTAGGGTTAGCGCCAGGACAACTAGGGTTAGCGTCAGGACAACTAGGGTTAGCGCCAGGACAACTAGGGTTAGCGCCAGGACAACTAGGGTTAGCGTCACGACAACTAGGGTTAGCATCAGGACAACTAGGGTTAGCGTCAGAACAACTAGGGTTAGCGTCAAGACAACTAGGGTTAGCGTCAGGACAACTAGGGTTAGCGTCAGGACAACTAGGGTTAGCGTCAGGACAACTAGGGTTAGCATCAGGACAACTAGGGTTAGCGTCAGGACAACTAGGGTTAGCGTCAGGACAACTAGGGTTAGCGTCACAACAACTAGGGTTAGCGTCAGGACAACTAGGGTTAGCGTCAGGACAACTAGGATTAGCGTCAGGACAACTAGGGTTAGAGTCACGACAACTAGGGTTAGCGTCAGGACAACTAGGGTTAGCGTCACGACAACTAGGGTTAGCGTCAGGACAACTAGGGTTAGCATCACGACAACTAGGGTTAGCGTCAGGACAACTAGGGTTAGCGTCAGGACAACTAGGGTTAGCGTCACGACAACTAGGGTTAGCGTCAGGACAACTAGGGTTAGCGTCACGACAACTAGGGTTAGCGTCAGGACAACTAGGGTTAGCGTCACGACAACTAGGGTTAGCGTCAGGACAACTAGGGTTAGCGTCAGGACAACTAGGGTTAGCGCCAGGACAACTAGAGTTAGCGCCAGGACAACTAGGGTTAGCATCAGGACAACTAGGGTTAGCGCCAGGACAACTAGGGTTAGCGCCAGGACAACTAGGGTTAGCGTCAGGACAACTAGGGTTAGCGTCTGGACAACTAGGGTTAGCGTCAGGACAACTAGGGTTAGCGTCAGGACAACTAGGGTTAGCGTCAGGACAACTAGGGTTAGCGTCAGGACAACTAGGGTTAGCGCCAGGACAACTAGGGTTATCGCCAGGACAACTAGGGTTATCGCCAGGACAACTAGGGTTATCGCCAGGACAACTAGGGTTAGCGCCAGGACAACTAGGGATAGCACCAGGACAACTAGGGTTAGCGCCATTACAACTAGGGTTAGCGCCAGGACAACTAGGGTTAGCGCCAGGACAACTAGGGTAAGCGTCACGACAACTAGGGTTAGCGTCAGGACAACTAGGGTTAGCGTCAGGACAACTAGGGTTAGCGTCAGGACAACTAGGTTAGCGTCACAACTAGGGTTAGCGTCAGGACAACTAGGGTTAGCGTCACAACAACTAGGGTTAGCGTCAGGACAACTAGGGTTAGCGTCAGGACAACTAGGGTTAGCATCAGGACAACTAGGGTTAGAGTCACGACAACTAGGGTTAGCGTCAGGACAACTAGGGTTAGCGTCACGACAACTAGGGTTAGCGTCAGGACAACTAGGGTTAGCGTCACGACAACTAGGGTTAGCGTCAGGACAACTAGGGTTAGCGTCAGGACAACTAGGGTTAGCGTCACGACAACTAGGGTTAGCGTCAGGACAACTAGGGTTAGCGTCAGGACAACTAGGGTTAGCGTCACGACAACTAGGGTTAGCGTCAGGACAACTAGGGTTAGCGTCAGGACAACTAGGGTTAGCGTCAGGACAACTAGGGTTAGCGTCACGACAACTAGGGTTAGCGTCACGACAACTAGGGTTAGCGTCAGGACAACTAGGGTTAGCGCCAGGACAACTAGGGTTAGCGCCAGGACAACTAGGGTTAGCGCCAGGACAACTAGGGTTACCGCCAGGACAACTAGGGTTAGCGTCAGGACAACTAGGGTTAGCGCCAGGACAACTAGGGTTAGCGCCAGGACAACTAGGGTTAGCGTCAGGACAACTAGGGTTAGCGTCAGGACAACTAGGGTTAGCGCCAGGACAACTAGGGTTATCGCCAGGACAACTAGGGTTATCGCCAGGACAACTAGGGTTATCGCCAGGACAACTAGGGTTAGCGCCAGGACAACTAGGGATAGCACCAGGACAACTAGGGTTAGCGCCATTACAACTAGGGTTAGCGCCAGGACAACTAGGGTTAGCGCCAGGACAACTAGGGTAAGCGTCACGACAACTAGGGTTAGCGTCAGGACAACTAGGGTTAGCGTCAGGACAACTAGGGTTAGCGTCAGGACAACTAGGGTTAGCGTCACAACTAGGGTTAGCGTCAGGACAACTAGGGTTAGCGTCACAACAACTAGGGTTAGCGTCAGGACAACTAGGGTTAGCGTCAGGACAACTAGGGTTAGCATCAGGACAACTAGGGTTAGAGTCACGACAACTAGGGTTAGCGTCAGGACAACTAGGGTTAGCGTCACGACAACTAGGGTTAGCGTCAGGACAACTAGGGTTAGCGTCACGACAACTAGGGTTAGCGTCAGGACAACTAGGGTTAGCGTCAGGACAACTAGGGTTAGCGTCACGACAACTAGGGTTAGCGTCAGGACAACTAGGGTTAGCGTCAGGACAACTAGGGTTAGCGTCACGACAACTAGGGTTAGCGTCAGGACAACTAGGGTTAGCGTCAGGACAACTAGGGTTAGCGTCAGGACAACTAGGGTTAGCGTCACGACAACTAGGGTTAGCGTCACGACAACTAGGGTTAGCGTCAGGACAACTAGGGTTAGCGCCAGGACAACTAGGGTTAGCGCCAGGACAACTAGGGTTAGCGCCAGGACAACTAGGGTTACCGCCAGGACAACTAGGTTAGCGTCAGGACAACTAGGGTTAGCGCCAGGACAACTAGGGTTAGCGCCAGGACAACTAGGGTTAGCGTCAGGACAACTAGGGTTAGCGTCAGGACAACTAGGGTTAGCGCCAGGACAACTAGGGTTAGCGCCAGGACAACTAGGGTTAGCGCCAGGACAACTAGGGTTAGCGTCAGGACAACTAGGGTTAGCGCCAGGACAACTAGGGTTAGCGCCAGGACAACTAGGGTTAGCGTCAGGACAACTAGGGTTAGCGTCAGGACAACTAGGGTTAGCGCCAGGACAACTAGGGTTAGCGCCAGGACAACTAGGGCTAGCGCCAGGACAACTAGGGTTAGCGTTACGACAACTAGGGTTAGCGTCAGGACAACTAGGGTTAGCGTCACGACAACTAGGGTTAGCGTCAGGACAACTAGGGTTAGCGTCAGGACAACTAGGGTTAGCGCCAGGACAACTAGGGTTAGCGCCAGGACAACTAGAGTTAGCGCCAGGACAACTAGGGTTAGCGCCAGGACAACTAGGGTTAGCGTCAGGACAACTAGGGTTAGCGCCGGGACAACTAGGGTTAGCGCCAGGACAACTAGAGTTAGCGCCAGGACAACTAGGGTTAGCGCCAGGACAACTAGGGTTAGCGCCAGGACAACTAGGGTTAGCGCCAGGACAACTAGGGTTAGCGCCAGGACAACTAGGTTTACCGCCAGGACAACTAGGGTTAGCGTCAGGACAACTAGGGTTAGCGCCAGGACAACTAGGGTTAGCGTCAGGACAACTAGGGTTAGCGTCAGGACAACTAGGGTTAGCGCCAGGACAACTAGGGTTAGCGCCAGGAGAACTAGGGTTAGCGTCAGGACAACTAGGGTTAGCGCCAGGACAACTAGGGTTAGCGCCAGGACAACTAGGGTTAGCGTCAGGACAACTAGGGTTAGCATCAGGACAACTAGGGTTAGCGTCAGGACAACTAGGGTTAGCGTCACGACAACTAGGGTTAGCGTCAGGACAACTAGGGTTAGCGTCAGGACAACTAGGGTTAGCGTCACGACAACTAGGGTTAGCGTCAGGACAACTAGGGTTAGCGTCACGACAACTAGGGTTAGCGTCAGGACAACTAGGGTTAGCGTCAGGACAACTAGGTTAGCGCCAGGACAACTAGAGTTAGCGCCAGGACAACTAGGGTTAGCGCCAGGACAACTAGGGTTAGCGCCAGGACAACTAGGGTTAGCGCCAGGACAACTAGGGTTACCGCCAGGACAACTAGGGTTAGCGTCAGGACAACTAGGGTTAGCGCCAGGACAACTAGGGTTAGCGCCAGGACAACTAGGGTTAGCGTCAGGACAACTAGGGTTAGCGTCAGGACAACTAGGGTTAGCGTCAGGACAACTAGGGTTAGCGTCAGGACAACTAGGGTTAGCGCCAGGACAACTAGGGTTAGCGCCAGGACAACTAGGGTTAGCGCCAGGACAACTAGGGTTAGCGCCATTACAACTAGGGTTAGCGCCAGGACAACTAGGGTTAGCGTCAGGACAACTAGGGTTAGCGCCAGGACAACTAGGGTTAGCGCCAGGACAACTAGGGTTAGCGTCAGGACAACTAGGGTTAGCATCAGGACAACTAGGGTTAGCGTCAGAACAACTAGGGTTAGCGTCAGGACAACTAGGGTTAGCGTCAGGACAACTACGGTTAGCATCAGGACAACTAGGGTTAGCGTCAGGAGAACTAGGGTTAGCGTCAGGACAACTAGGGTTAGCGTCAGGACAACTAGGGTTAGCGTCAGGACATCTAGGGTTAGCGTCAGGACAACTAGGGTTAGCGTCACGACAACTAGGGTTAGCGTCAGGACAACTAGGGTTAGCGCCAGGACAACTAGGGTTAGCGCCATGACAACTAGGGTTAGCGCCAGGACAACTAGGGTTAGCGCCAGGAGAACTAGGGTTACCGCCAGGACAACTAGGGTTAGCGCCAGGAGAACTAGGGTTACCGCCAGGACAACTAGGGTTAGCGCCAGGACAACTAGGGTTAGCGTCAGGACAACTAGGGTTAGCGCCAGGACAACTAGGGTTAGCGCCAGGACAACTAGGGTTAGCGTCAGGACAACTAGGGTTAGCGTCAGGACTACTAGGGTAAGCGTCAGGACAACTAGGGTTAGCGTCAGGACAACTACGGTTAGCATCAGGACAACTAGGGTTAGCGTCAGGACAACTAGGGTTAGCGTCAGGACAACTAGGGTTAGCGTCAGGACATCTAGGGTTAGCGTCAGGACAACTAGGTTTAGCGTCAGGACAACTAGGGTTAGCGCCAGGACAACTAGGGTTAGCGCCAGGACAACTAGGGTTAGCACCAGGACAACTAGGGTTAGCGCCATTACAACTAGGGTTAGCGCCAGGACAACTAGGGTTAGCGCCAGGACAACTAGGGTAAGCGCCAGGACAACTAGGGTTAGCGCCAGGACAACTAGGGATACCGCCAGGACAACTAGGGTTAGCACCAGGACAACTAGGGTTAGCGCCAGGACAACTAGGGTTAGCGCCGGGACAACTAGGGTTAGCGCCGGGACAACTAGGGTTAGCGCCAGGACAACTAGGCTTAGCGCCAGGACAACTAGGGTTAGCGCCAGGACAACTAGGGTTATCGCCAGGACAACTAGGGTTAGCGCCAGGACAACTAGGGTTAGCGTCAGGACAACTAGGGTTAGCGCCAGGACAACTAGGGTTAGCGCCAGGACAACTAGGGTTAGCGTCAGGACAACTAGGGTTAGCGCCAGGACAACTAGGGTTAGCGTCAGGACAACTAGGGTTAGCGTCAGGACAACTAGGGTTAGCGTCACGACAACTAGGGTTAGCGTCAGGACAACTAGGGTTAGCGTCAGGACAACTAGGGTTAGCGTCACGACAACTAGGGTTAGCGTCAGGACAACTAGGGTTAGCGTCACGACAACTAGGGTTAGCGTCAGGACAACTAGGGTTAGCGTCAGGACAACTAGGGTTAGCGCCAGGACAACTAGAGTTAGCGCCAGGACAACTAGGGTTAGCGCCAGGACAACTAGGGTTAGCGCCAGGACAACTAGGGTTAGCGCCAGGACAACTAGGGTTAGCGCCAGGACAACTAGGGTTAGCGCCAGGACAACTAGGGTTAGCACCAGGACAACTAGGGTTAGCACCATTACAACTAGGGTTAGCGCCAGGACAACTAGGGTTAGCGCCAGGACAACTAGGGTAAGCGCCAGGACAACTAGGGTTAGCGCCAGGACAACTAGGGATACCGCCAGGACAACTAGGGTTAGCGCCAGGACAACTAGGGTTAGCGCCAGGACAACTAGGGTTAGCGCCGGGACAACTAGGGTTAGCGCCGGGACAACTAGGGTTAGCGCCAGGACAAATAGGCTTAGCGCCAGGACAACTAGGGTTAGCGCCAGGACAACTAGGGTTAGCGCCAGGACAACTAGGGTCAGCGCCAGGACAACTAGGGTTAGCGTCAGGACAACTAGGGTTAGCGCCAGGACAACTAGGGTTAGCGTCAGGACAACTAGGGTTAGCGCCAGGACAACTAGGGTTAGCGCCAGGACAACTAGGGTTAGCGTCAGGACAACTAGGGTTAGCGCCAGGACAACTAGGGTTAGCGCCAGGACAACTAGGGTTAGCGTCAGGACAACTAGGGTTAGCTTCAGGACAACTAGGGTTAGCGTCAGGACAACTAGGGTTAGCGTCACGACAACTAGGGTTAGCGTCAGGACAACTAGGGTTAGCGTCAGGACAACTAGGGTTAGCGTCACGACAACTAGGGTTAGCGTCAGGACAACTAGGGTTAGCGTCACGACAACTAGGGTTAGCGTCAGGACAACTAGGGTTAGCGTCAGGACAAATAGGGTTAGCGCCAGGACAACTAGAGTTAGCGCCAGGACAACTAGGGTTAGCGCCAGGACAACTAGGGTTAGCGCCAGGACAACTATGGTTAGCGCCAGGACAACTAGGGTTACCGCCAGGACAACTAGGGTTAGCGTCAGGACAACTAGGGTTAGCGCCAGGACAACTAGGGTTAGCGCCAGGACAACTAGGGTTAGCGTCAGGACAACTAGGGTTAGCGTCAGGACAACTAGGGTTAGCGTCAGGACAACTAGGGTAAGCGTCAGGACAACTAGGGTTAGCGTCAGGACAACTACGGTTAGCATCAGGACAACTAGGGTTAGCGTCAGGACAACTAGGGTTAGCGCCAGGACAACTAGGGTTAGCGCCAGGACAACTAGGGTTAGCGTCAGGACAACTAGGGTTAGCGCCAGGACAACTAGGTTAGCGCCAGGACAACTAGGGTTAGCGTCAGGACAACTAGGGTTAGCGCCCGGACAACTAGGGTTAGCGTCAGGACAACTAGGGTTAGCGTCACAACAACTAGGGTTAGCGTCAGGACAACTAGGGTTAGCATCAGGACAACTAGGATTAGCGTCAGGACAACTAGGGTTAGAGTCACGACAACTAGGGTTAGCGTCAGGACAACTAGGGTTAGCGTCAAGACAACTAGGGTTAGCGTCAGGACAACTAGGGTTAGCATCACGACAACTAGGGTTAGCGTCAGGACAACTAGGGTTAGCGTCAGGACAACTAGGGTTAGCGTAACGACAACTAGGGTTAGCGTCAGGACAACTAGGGTTAGCGTCAGGACAACTAGGGTTAGCGTCACGACAACTAGGGTTAGCGTCAGGACAACTAGGGTTAGCGTCACGACAACTAGGGTTAGCGTCAGGACAACTAGGGTTAGCGTCAGGACAACTAGGGTTAGCGCCAGGACAACTAGAGTTAGCGCCAGGACAACTAGGGTTAGCGCCAGGACAACTAGGGTTAGCGCCAGGACAACTAGGGTTAGCGCCAGGACAACTAGGGTTAGCGCCAGGACAACTAGGGTTAGCGCCAGGACAACTAGGGTTAGCACCAGGACAACTAGGGTTAGCACCATTACAACTAGGGTTAGCGCCAGGACAACTAGGGTTAGCGCCAGGACAACTAGGGTAAGCGCCAGGACAACTAGGGTTAGCGCCAGGACAACTAGGGATACCGCCAGGACAACTAGGGTTAGCGCCAGGACAACTAGGGTTAGCGCCGGGACAACTAGGGTTAGCGCCGGGACAACTAGGGTTAGCGCCAGGACAACTAGGGTTAGCGTCAGGACAACCAGGGTTAGCGCCAGGACAACTAGGGTTAGCCCCAGGACAACTAGGGTTAGCGTCAGGACAACTAGGGTTAGCGCCAGGACAACTAGGGTTAGCGTCAGGACAACTAGGGTTAGCGTCACAACAACTAGGGTTAGCGTCAGGACAACTAGGGTTAGCGTCAGGACAACTAGGATTAGCGTCAGGACAACTAGGGTTAGAGTCACGACAACTAGGGTTAGCGTCAGGACAACTAGGGTTAGCGTCACGACAACTAGGGTTAGCGTCAGGACAACTAGGGTTAGCATCACGACAACTAGGGTTAGCGTCAGGACAACTAGGGTTAGCGTCAGGACAACTAGGGTTAGCGTCACGACAACTAGGGTTAGCGTCAGGACAACTAGGGTTAGCGTCAGGACAACTAGGGTTAGCGTCACGACAACTAGGGTTAGCGTCAGGACAACTAGGGTTAGCGTCACGACAACTAGGTTAGCGTCAGGACAACTAGGGTTAGCGCCAGGACAACTAGAGTTAGCGCCAGGACAACTAGGGTTAGCGCCAGGACAACTAGGGTTAGCGCCAGGACAACTAGGGTTAGCGCCAGGACAACTAGGTTAGCGCCAGGACAACTAGGGTTAGCACCAGGACAACTAGGGTTAGCACCATTACAACTAGGGTTAGCGCCAGGACAACTAGGGTTAGCGCCAGGACAACTAGGGTAAGCGCCAGGACAACTAGGGTTAGCGCCAGGACAACTAGGATACCGCCAGGACAACTAGGGTTAGCGCCAGGACAACTAGGGTTAGCGCCAGGACAACTAGGGTTTAGCGCCGGGACAACTAGGGTTAGCGCCGGGACAACTAGGGTTAGCGCCAGGACAACTAGGCTTATCGCCAGGACAACTAGGGTTAGCGCCAGGACAACTAGGGTTAGCGCCAGGACAACTAGGGTCAGCGCCAGGACAACTAGGGTTAGCGTCAGGACAACTAGGGTTAGCGCCAGGACAACTAGGGTTAGCGCCAGGACAACTAGGGTTAGCATCAGGACAACTAGGGTTAGCGCCAGGACAACTAGGGTTAGCGCCAGAACAACTAGGGTTAGCGTCAGGACAACTAGGGTTAGCGCCAGGACAACTAGGGTTAGCGCCAGGACAACTAGGGTTAGCGTCAGGACAACTAGGGTTAGCATCAGGACAACTAGGGTTAGCGTCAGGACAACTAGGGTTAGCGTCACGACAACTAGGGTTAGCGTCAGGACAACTAGGGTTAGCGTCAGGACAACTAGGGTTAGCGTCACGACAACTAGGGTTAGCGTCAGGACAACTAGGGTTAGCGTCACGACAACTAGGGTTAGCGTCAGGACAACTAGGGTTAGCGTCAGGACAAATAGGGTTAGCGCCAGGACAACTAGAGTTAGCGCCAGGACAACTAGGGTTAGCGCCAGGACAACTAGGGTTAGCGCCAGGACAACTATGGTTAGCGCCAGGACAACTAGGGTTACCGCCAGGACAACTAGGGCTAGCGTCAGGACAACTAGGGTTAGCGCCAGGACAACTAGGGTTAGCGCCAGGACAACTAGGGTTAGCGTCAGGACAACTAGGGTTAGCGTCAGGACAACTAGGGTTAGCGTCAGGACAACTAGGGTAAGCGTCAGGACAACTAGGGTTAGCGTCAGGACAACTACGGTTAGCATCAGGACAACTAGGGTTAGCGTCAGGACAACTAGGGTTAGCGCCAGGACAACTAGGGTTAGCGCCAGGACAACTAGGGTTAGCGTCAGGACAACTAGGGTTAGCGCCAGGACAACTAGGGTTAGCGCCAGGACAACTAGGGTTAGCGTCAGGACAACTAGGGTTAGCGCCCGGACAACTAGGGTTAGCGTCAGGACAACTAGGGTTAGCGTCACAACAACTAGGGTTAGCGTCAGGACAACTAGGGTTAGCATCAGGACAACTAGGATTAGCGTCAGGACAACTAGGGTTAGAGTCACGACAACTAGGGTTAGCGTCAGGACAACTAGGGTTAGCGTCACGACAACTAGGGTTAGCGTCAGGACAACTAGGGTTAGCATCACGACAACTAGGGTTAGCGTCAGGACAACTAGGGTTAGCGTCAGGACAACTAGGGTTAGCGTAACGACAACTAGGGTTAGCGTCAGGACAACTAGGGTTAGCGTCAGGACAACTAGGGTTAGCGTCACGACAACTAGGGTTAGCGTCAGGACAACTAGGGTTAGCGTCACGACAACTAGGGTTAGCGTCAGGACAACTAGGGTTAGCGTCAGGACAACTAGGGTTAGCGCCAGGACAACTAGAGTTAGCGCCAGGACAACTAGGGTTAGCGCCAGGACAACTAGGGTTAGCGCCAGGACAACTAGGGTTAGCGCCAGGACAACTAGGGTTAGCGCCAGGACAACTAGGGTTAGCGCCAGGACAACTAGGGTTAGCACCAGGACAACTAGGGTTAGCGCCATTACAACTAGGGTTAGCGCCAGGACAACTAGGGTTAGCGCCAGGACAACTAGGGTAAGCGCCAGGACAACTAGGGTTAGCGCCAGGACAACTAGGGATACCGCCAGGACAACTAGGGTTAGCGCCAGGACAACTAGGGTTAGCGCCAGGACAACTAGGGTTAGCGCCGGGACAACTAGGGTTAGCGCCGGGACAACTAGGGTTAGCGCCAGGACAACTAGGCTTAGCGCCAGGACAACTAGGGTTAGCGCCGGGACAACTAGGGTTAGCGCCAGGACAACTAGGGTCAGCGCCAGGACAACTAGGGTTAGCGTCAGGACAACTAGGGTTAGCGCCAGGACAACTAGGGTTAGCGCCAGGACAACTAGGGTTAGCGTCAGGACAACTAGGGTTAGCGCCAGGACAACTAGGGTTAGCGCCAGGACAACTAGGGTTAGCGTCAGGACAACTAGGGTTAGCGCCAGGACAACTAGGGTTAGCGCCAGGACAACTAGGGTTAGCGTCAGGACAACTAGGGTTAGCATCAGGACAACTAGGGTTAGCGTCAGAACAACTAGGGTTAGTGTCAGGACAACTAGGGTTAGCGTCAGGACAACTAGGGTTAGCGTCACAACAACTAGGGTTAGCGTCAGGACAACTAGGGTTAGCGTCAGGACAACTAGGATTAGCGTCAGGACAACTAGGGTTAGAGTCACGACAACTAGGGTTAGCGTCAGGACAACTAGGGTTAGCGTCAGGACAACTAGGGTTAGCGTCACGACAACTAGGGTTAGCGTCAGGACAACTAGGGTTAGCGTCAGGACAACTAGGGTTAGCGTCACGACAACTAGGGTTAGCGTCAGGACAACTAGGGTTAGCGTCACGACAACTAGGGTTAGCGTCAGGACAACTAGGGTTAGCGCCAGGACAACTAGGGTTAGCGCCAGGACAACTAGGGTTAGCGTCAGGACAACTAGGGTTAGCGTCAGGACAACTAGGGTTAGCGTCAGGACAACTAGGGTAAGCTTCAGGACAACTAGGGTTAGCGTCAGGACAACTACGGTTAGCATCAGGACAACTAGGGTTAGCGTCAGGACAACTACGGTTAGCATCAGGACAACTAGGGTTAGCGTCAGGACAACTAGGGTTAGCGCCAGGACAACTAGGGTTAGCGCCAGGACAACTAGGGTTAGCACCAGGACAACTAGGGTTAGCGCCATTACAACTAGGGTTAGCGCCAGGACAACTAGGGTTAGCGTCAGGACAACTAGGGTTAGCGCCAGGACAACTAGGGTTAGCGCCAGGACAACTAGGGTTAGCGTCAGGACAACTAGGGTTAGCATCAGGACAACTAGGGTTAGCGTCAGAACAACTAGGGTTAGCGTCAGGACAACTAGGGTTAGCGTCAGGACAACTACGGTTAGCATCAGGACAACTAGGGTTAGCGTCAGGACAACTAGGGTTAGCGTCAGGACAACTAGGGTTAGCGTCAGGACAACTAGGGTTAGCGCCAGGACAACTAAGGTTAGCGTCAGGACAACTACGGTTAGCATCAGGACAACTAGGGTTAGCGTCAGGACAACTACGGTTAGCATCAGGACAACTAGGGTTAGCGTCAGGACAACTAGGGTTAGCGCCAGGACAACTAGGGTTAGCGCCAGGACAACTAGGGTTAGCACCAGGACAACTAGGGTTAGCGCCATTACAACTAGGGTTAGCGCCAGGACAACTAGGGTTAGCGTCAGGACAACTAGGGTTAGCGCCAGGACAACTAGGGTTAGCGCCAGGACAACTAGGGTTAGCGTCAGGACAACTAGGGTTAGCATCAGGACAACTAGGGTTAGCGTCAGAACAACTAGGGTTAGCGTCAGGACAACTAGGGTTAGCGTCAGGACAACTACGGTTAGCATCAGGACAACTAGGGTTAGCGTCAGGACAACTAGGGTTAGCGTCAGGACAACTAGGGTTAGCGTCAGGACAACTAGGGTTAGCGCCAGGACAACTAAGGTTAGCGTCAGGACAACTACGGTTAGCATCAGGACAACTAGGGTTAGCGTCAGGACAACTACGGTTAGCATCAGGACAACTAGGGTTAGCGTCAGGACAACTAGGGTTAGCGCCAGGACAACTAGGGTTAGCGCCAGGACAACTAGGGTTAGCACCAGGACAACTAGGGTTAGCGCCATTACAACTAGGGTTAGCGCCAGGACAACTAGGGTTAGCGTCAGGACAACTAGGGTTAGCGCCAGGACAACTAGGGTTAGCGCCAGGACAACTAGGGTTAGCGTCAGGACAACTAGGGTTAGCATCAGGACAACTAGGGTTAGCGTCAGAACAACTAGGGTTAGCGTCAGGACAACTAGGGTTAGCGTCAGGACAACTACGGTTAGCATCAGGACAACTAGGGTTAGCGTCAGGACAACTAGGGTTAGCGTCAGGACAACTAGGGTTAGCGTCAGGACAACTAGGGTTAGCGCCAGGACAACTAAGGTTAGCGTCAGGACAACTAGGGTTAGCGCCAGGACAACTAGGGTTAGCGCCAGGACAACTAGGGTTAGCACCAGGACAACTAGGATTAGCGCCATTACAACTAGGGTTAGCGCCAGGACAACTAGGGTTAGCGTCAGGACAACTAGGGTTATCGCCAGGACAACTAGGGTTAGCGCCAGGACAACTAGGGTTAGCGTCAGGACAACTAGGGTTAGCATCAGGACAACTAGGGTTAGCGTCAGAACAACTAGGGTTAGCGTCAGGACAACTAGGGTTAGCGTCAGGACAACTACGGTTAGCATCAGGACAACTAGGGTTAGCGTCAGGACAACTAGGGTTAGCGTCAGGACAACTAGGGTTAGCGTCAGGACAACTAGGGTTAGCGCCAGGACAACTAGGGTTAGCGCCAGGACAACTAGGGTTAGCGCCAGGACAACTAGGGTTAGCGCCATTACAACTAGGGTTAGCGCCAGGACAACTAGGGTTAGCGTCAGGACAACTAGGGTTAGCGCCAGGACAACTAGGGTTAGCGCCAGGACAACTAGGGTTAGCGTCACGACAACTAGGGTTAGCATCAGGACAACTAGGGTTAGCGTCAGAACAACTAGGGTTAGCGTCAAGACAACTAGGGTTAGCGTCAGGACAACTAGGGTTAGCGTCAGGACAACTAGGGTTAGCGTCAGGACAACTAGGGTTAGCATCAGGACAACTAGGGTTAGCGTCAGGACAACTAGGGTTAGCGTCAGGACAACTAGGGTTAGCGTCACAACAACTAGGGTTAGCGTCAGGACAACTAGGGTTAGCGTCAGGACAACTAGGATTAGCGTCAGGACAACTAGGGTTAGAGTCACGACAACTAGGGTTAGCGTCAGGACAACTAGGGTTAGCGTCACGACAACTAGGGTTAGCGTCAGGACAACTAGGGTTAGCATCACGACAACTAGGGTTAGCGTCAGGACAACTAGGGTTAGCGTCAGGACAACTAGGGTTAGCGTCACGACAACTAGGGTTAGCGTCAGGACAACTAGGGTTAGCGTCACGACAACTAGGGTTAGCGTCAGGACAACTAGGGTTAGCGTCACGACAACTAGGGTTAGCGTCAGGACAACTAGGGTTAGCGTCAGGACAACTAGGGTTAGCGCCAGGACAACTAGAGTTAGCGCCAGGACAACTAGGGTTAGCATCAGGACAACTAGGGTTAGCGCCAGGACAACTAGGGTTAGCGCCAGGACAACTAGGGTTAGCGTCAGGACAACTAGGGTTAGCGTCTGGACAACTAGGGTTAGCGTCAGGACAACTAGGGTTAGCGTCAGGACAACTAGGGTTAGCGTCAGGACAACTAGGGTTAGCGTCAGGACAACTAGGGTTAGCGCCAGGACAACTAGGGTTATCGCCAGGACAACTAGGGTTATCGCCAGGACAACTAGGGTTATCGCCAGGACAACTAGGGTTAGCGCCAGGACAACTAGGGATAGCACCAGGACAACTAGGGTTAGCGCCATTACAACTAGGGTTAGCGCCAGGACAACTAGGGTTAGCGCCAGGACAACTAGGGTAAGCGTCACGACAACTAGGGTTAGCGTCAGGACAACTAGGGTTAGCGTCAGGACAACTAGGGTTAGCGTCAGGACAACTAGGGTTAGCGTCACAACTAGGGTTAGCGTCAGGACAACTAGGGTTAGCGTCACAACAACTAGGGTTAGCGTCAGGACAACTAGGGTTAGCGTCAGGACAACTAGGGTTAGCATCAGGACAACTAGGGTTAGAGTCACGACAACTAGGGTTAGCGTCAGGACAACTAGGGTTAGCGTCACGACAACTAGGGTTAGCGTCAGGACAACTAGGGTTAGCGTCACGACAACTAGGGTTAGCGTCAGGACAACTAGGGTTAGCGTCAGGACAACTAGGGTTAGCGTCACGACAACTAGGGTTAGCGTCAGGACAACTAGGGTTAGCGTCAGGACAACTAGGGTTAGCGTCACGACAACTAGGGTTAGCGTCAGGACAACTAGGGTTAGCGTCAGGACAACTAGGGTTAGCGTCAGGACAACTAGGGTTAGCGTCACGACAACTAGGGTTAGCGTCACGACAACTAGGGTTAGCGTCAGGACAACTAGGGTTAGCGCCAGGACAACTAGGGTTAGCGCCAGGACAACTAGGGTTAGCGCCAGGACAACTAGGGTTACCGCCAGGACAACTAGGGTTAGCGTCAGGACAACTAGGGTTAGCGCCAGGACAACTAGGGTTAGCGCCAGGACAACTAGGGTTAGCGTCAGGACAACTAGGGTTAGCGTCAGGACAACTAGGGTTAGCGCCAGGACAACTAGGGTTATCGCCAGGACAACTAGGGTTATCGCCAGGACAACTAGGGTTATCGCCAGGACAACTAGGGTTAGCGCCAGGACAACTAGGGATAGCACCAGGACAACTAGGGTTAGCGCCAGGACAACTAGGGTTAGCGCCAGGACAACTAGGGTTAGCGTCAGGACAACTAGGGTTAGCGTCAGGACAACTAGGGTTAGCGCCAGGACAACTAGGGTTATCGCCAGGACAACTAGGGTTATCGCCAGGACAACTAGGGTTATCGCCAGGACAACTAGGGTTAGCGTCAGGACAACTAGGGTTAGCGTCACAACTAGGGTTAGCGTCAGGACAACTAGGGTTAGCGTCACAACAACTAGGGTTAGCGTCAGGACAACTAGGGTTAGCGTCAGGACAACTAGGGTTAGCATCAGGACAACTAGGGTTAGAGTCACGACAACTAGGGTTAGCGTCAGGACAACTAGGGTTAGCGTCACGACAACTAGGGTTAGCGTCAGGACAACTAGGGTTAGCGTCACGACAACTAGGGTTAGCGTCAGGACAACTAGGGTTAGCGTCAGGACAACTAGGGTTAGCGTCACGACAACTAGGGTTAGCGTCAGGACAACTAGGGTTAGCGTCAGGACAACTAGGGTTAGCGTCACGACAACTAGGGTTAGCGTCAGGACAACTAGGGTTAGCGTCAGGACAACTAGGGTTAGCGTCAGGACAACTAGGGTTAGCGTCACGACAACTAGGGTTAGCGTCACGACAACTAGGGTTAGCGTCAGGACAACTAGGGTTAGCGCCAGGACAACTAGGGTTAGCGCCAGGACAACTAGGGTTAGCGCCAGGACAACTAGGGTTACCGCCAGGACAACTAGGGTTAGCGTCAGGACAACTAGGGTTAGCGCCAGGACAACTAGGGTTAGCGCCAGGACAACTAGGGTTAGCGTCAGGACAACTAGGGTTAGCGTCAGGACAACTAGGGTTAGCGCCAGGACAACTAGGGTTAGCGCCAGGACAACTAGGGTTAGCGCCAGGACAACTAGGGTTAGCGTCAGGACAACTAGGGTTAGCGCCAGGACAACTAGGGTTAGCGCCAGGACAACTAGGGTTAGCGTCAGGACAACTAGGGTTAGCGTCAGGACAACTAGGGTTAGCGCCAGGACAACTAGGGTTAGCGCCAGGACAACTAGGGCTAGCGCCAGGACAACTAGGGTTAGCGTTACGACAACTAGGGTTAGCGTCAGGACAACTAGGGTTAGCGTCACGACAACTAGGGTTAGCGTCAGGACAACTAGGGTTAGCGTCAGGACAACTAGGGTTAGCGCCAGGACAACTAGGGTTAGCGCCAGGACAACTAGAGTTAGCGCCAGGACAACTAGGGTTAGCGCCAGGACAACTAGGGTTAGCGTCAGGACAACTAGGGTTAGCGCCGGGACAACTAGGGTTAGCGCCAGGACAACTAGAGTTAGCGCCAGGACAACTAGGGTTAGCGCCAGGACAACTAGGGTTAGCGCCAGGACAACTAGGGTTAGCGCCAGGACAACTAGGGTTAGCGCCAGGACAACTAGGTTTACCGCCAGGACAACTAGGGTTAGCGTCAGGACAACTAGGGTTAGCGCCAGGACAACTAGGGTTAGCGTCAGGACAACTAGGGTTAGCGTCAGGACAACTAGGGTTAGCGCCAGGACAACTAGGGTTAGCGCCAGGAGAACTAGGGTTAGCGTCAGGACAACTAGGGTTAGCGCCAGGACAACTAGGGTTAGCGCCAGGACAACTAGGGTTAGCGTCAGGACAACTAGGGTTAGCATCAGGACAACTAGGGTTAGCGTCAGGACAACTAGGGTTAGCGTCACGACAACTAGGGTTAGCGTCAGGACAACTAGGGTTAGCGTCAGGACAACTAGGGTTAGCGTCACGACAACTAGGGTTAGCGTCAGGACAACTAGGGTTAGCGTCACGACAACTAGGGTTAGCGTCAGGACAACTAGGGTTAGCGTCAGGACAACTAGGGTTAGCGCCAGGACAACTAGAGTTAGCGCCAGGACAACTAGGGTTAGCGCCAGGACAACTAGGGTTAGCGCCAGGACAACTAGGGTTAGCGCCAGGACAACTAGGGTTACCGCCAGGACAACTAGGGTTAGCGTCAGGACAACTAGGGTTAGCGCCAGGACAACTAGGGTTAGCGCCAGGACAACTAGGGTTAGCGTCAGGACAACTAGGGTTAGCGTCAGGACAACTAGGGTTAGCGTCAGGACAACTAGGGTTAGCGTCAGGACAACTAGGGTTAGCGCCAGGACAACTAGGGTTAGCGCCAGGACAACTAGGGTTAGCGCCAGGACAACTAGGGTTAGCGCCATTACAACTAGGGTTAGCGCCAGGACAACTAGGGTTAGCGTCAGGACAACTAGGGTTAGCGCCAGGACAACTAGGGTTAGCGCCAGGACAACTAGGGTTAGCGTCAGGACAACTAGGGTTAGCATCAGGACAACTAGGGTTAGCGTCAGAACAACTAGGGTTAGCGTCAGGACAACTAGGGTTAGCGTCAGGACAACTACGGTTAGCATCAGGACAACTAGGGTTAGCGTCAGGAGAACTAGGGTTAGCGTCAGGACAACTAGGGTTAGCGTCAGGACAACTAGGGTTAGCGTCAGGACATCTAGGGTTAGCGTCAGGACAACTAGGGTTAGCGTCACGACAACTAGGGTTAGCGTCAGGACAACTAGGGTTAGCGCCAGGACAACTAGGGTTAGCGCCATGACAACTAGGGTTAGCGCCAGGACAACTAGGGTTAGCGCCAGGAGAACTAGGGTTACCGCCAGGACAACTAGGGTTAGCGCCAGGAGAACTAGGGTTACCGCCAGGACAACTAGGGTTAGCGCCAGGACAACTAGGGTTAGCGTCAGGACAACTAGGGTTAGCGTCAGGACAACTAGGGTTAGCGTCAGGACTACTAGGGTAAGCGTCAGGACAACTAGGGTTAGCGTCAGGACAACTACGGTTAGCATCAGGACAACTAGGGTTAGCGTCAGGACAACTAGGGTTAGCGTCAGGACAACTAGGGTTAGCGTCAGGACATCTAGGGTTAGCGTCAGGACAACTAGGTTTAGCGTCAGGACAACTAGGGTTAGCGCCAGGACAACTAGGGTTAGCGCCAGGACAACTAGGGTTAGCACCAGGACAACTAGGGTTAGCGCCATTACAACTAGGGTTAGCGCCAGGACAACTAGGGTTAGCGCCAGGACAACTAGGGTAAGCGCCAGGACAACTAGGGTTAGCGTCAGGACAACTAGGATTAGCGTCAGGACAACTAGGGTTAGAGTCACGACAACTAGGGTTAGCGTCAGGACAACTAGGGTTAGCGTCACGACAACTAGGGTTAGCGTCAGGACAACTAGGGTTAGCATCACGACAACTAGGGTTAGCGTCAGGACAACTAGGGTTAGCGTCAGGACAACTAGGGTTAGCGTCACGACAACTAGGGTTAGCGTCAGGACAACTAGGGTTAGCGTCACGACAACTAGGGTTAGCGTCAGGACAACTAGGGTTAGCGTCACGACAACTAGGGTTAGCGTCAGGACAACTAGGGTTAGCGTCAGGACAACTAGGGTTAGCGCCAGGACAACTAGAGTTAGCGCCAGGACAACTAGGGTTAGCGCCAGGACAACTAGGGTTAGCGCCAGGACAACTAGGGTTAGCGCCAGGACAACTAGGGTTAGCGCCAGGACAACTAGGGTTACCGCCAGGACAACTAGGGTTAGCGTCAGGACAACTAGGGTTAGCGCCAGGACAACTAGCGTTAGCGCCAGGACAACTAGGGTTAGCGTCAGGACAACTAGGGTTAGCATCAGGACAACTAGGGTAAGCGTCAGGACAACTAGGGTTAGCGTCAGGACAACTACGGTTAGCATCAGGACAACTAGGGTTAGCGTCAGGACAACTAGGGTTAGCGTCAGGACAACTAGGGTTAGCGCCAGGACAACTAGGGTTAGCGCCAGGACAACTAGGGTTAGCACCAGGACAACTAGGGTTAGCGCCATTACAACTAGGGTTAGCGCCAGGACAACTAGGGTTAGCGCCAGGACAACTAGGGTAAGCACCAGGACAACTAGGGTTAGCGCCAGGACAACTAGGGTTACCGCCAGGACAACTAGGGTTAGCGCCAGGACAACTAGGGTTAGCGCCAGGACAACTAGGGTTAGCGCCGGGACAACTAGGGATAGCGCAGGGACAACTAGGGTTAGCGCCAGGACAACTAGGGTTAGCACCAGGACAACTAGGGTTAGCGCCAGGACAACTAGAGTTAGCGCCAGGACAACTAGGGTTAGCGCCAGGAAAACTAGGGTTAGCGTCAGGACAACTAGGGATAGCGCCAGGACAACTAGGGTTAGCGTCACGACAACTAGGGTTAGCGTCAGGACAACTAGGGTTAGCTTCAGGACAACTAGGGTTAGCGTCACGACAACTAGGGTTAGCGTCAGGACAACTAGGGTTAGCGTCAGGACAACTAGGGTTAGCGTCACGACAACTAGGGTTAGCGTCAGGACAACTAGGATTAGCGTCAGGACAACTAGGGTTAGAGTCACGACAACTAGGGTTAGCGTCAGGACAACTAGGGTTAGCGTCACAACAACTAGGGTTAGCGTCAGGACAACTAGGGTTAGCGTCAGGACAACTAGGATTAGCGTCAGGACAACTAGGGTTAGAGTCACGACAACTAGGGTTAGCGTCAGGACAACTAGGGTTAGCGTCACGACAACTAGGGTTAGCGTCAGGACAACTAGGGTTAGCGTCACGACAACTAGGGTTAGCGTCAGGACAACTAGGGTTAGCGTCAGGACAACTAGGGTTAGCGTCACGACAACTAGGGTTAGCGTCAGGACAACTAGGGTTAGCGTCAGGACAACTAGGGTTAGCGTCACGACAACTAGGGTTAGCGTCAGGACAACTAGAGTTAGCGTCACGACAACTAGGGTTAGCATCAGGACAACTAGGGTTAGCATCAGGACAACTAGGGTTAGCGCCAGGACAACTAGGGTTAGCGCCAGGACAACTAGAGTTAGCGCCAGGACAACTAGGGTTAGCGCCAGGACAACTAGGGTTAGCGCCAGGACAACTAGGGATAGCGCCAGGACAACTAGGGTTAGCGCCAGGACAACTAGGGTTAGCGCCAGGACAACTAGGGTTAGCGCCAGGACAACTAGGGTTAGCGCCAGGACAACTAGGGTTAGCGCCAGGACAACTAGGGTTAGCGCCAGGACAACTCGGGTTAGCGTCAGGACAACTAGGGTTAGCGCCAGGACAACTAGGGTTAGCGCCAGGACAACTAGGGTTAGCGTCAGGACAACTAGGGTTAGCATCAGGACAACTAGGGTTAGCGCCAGGACAACTTGGGTTAGCGCCAGGACAACTAGGGTTAGCGCCAGGACAACTAGGGTTAGCGCTAGGACAACTAGGGTTAGCGCCAGGACAACTAGGGTTAGCGCCAGGACAACTAGGGTTAGCACTAGGACAACTAGGGTTAGCGCCAGGACAACTAGGGTTAGCGCCAGGACAACTAGGGTTAGCGTCAGGACAACTAGGGTTAGCGCCAGGACAACTAGGGTTAGCGTCAGGACAACTAGGGTTAGCGTCAGGACAACTAGGGTTAGCGCCAGGACAACTAGGGTTAGCGTCAGGACAACTAGGGTTAGCGTCAGGACAACTAGGGTTAGCGTCAGGACAACTAGGGTAAGCGTCAGGACAACTAGGGTTAGCGTCAGGACAACTACGGTTAGCATCAGGACAACTAGGGTTACCGTCAGGACAACTAGGGTTAGCGTCAGGACAACTAGGGTTAGCGTCAGGACAACTAGGTTTAGCGTCAGGACAACTAGGGTTAGCGCCAGGACAACTAGGGTTAGCGCCAGGACAACTAGGGTTAGCGCCAGGACAACTAGGGTTAGCACCAGGACAACTAGGGTTAGCGCCATTACAACTAGGGTTAGCGCCAGGACAACTAGGGTTAGCACCAGGACAACTAGGGTAAGCGCCAGGACAACTAGGGTTAGCGCCAGGACAACTAGGGTTACCGCCAGGACAACTAGGGTTAGCGCCAGGACAACTAGGGTTAGCGCCAGGACAACTAGGGTTAGCGCCGGGACAACTAGGGATAGCGCAGGGACAACTAGGGTTAGCGCCAGGACAACTAGGGTTAGCGCCAGGACAACTAGGGTTAGCGCCAGGACAACTAGAGTTAGCGCCAGGACAACTAGGGTTAGCGCCAGGACAACTAGGGTTAGCGTCAGGACAACTAGGGTTAGCGCCAGGACAACTAGGGTTAGCGTCACGACAACTAGGGTTAGCGTCAGGACAACTAGGGTTAGCGTCAGGACAACTAGGGTTAGCGTCAGGACAACTAGGGTTAGCGTCAGGACAACTAGGGTTAGCGTCACGACAACTAGGGTTAGCGTCAGGACAACTAGGGTTAGCGTCAGGACAACTAGGATTAGCGTCAGGACAACTAGGGTTAGAGTCACGACAACTAGGGTTAGCGTCAGGACAACTAGGGTTAGCGTCACAACAACTAGGGTTAGCGTCAGCACAACTAGGGTTAGCGTCAGGACAACAAGGATTAGCGTCAGGACAACTAGGGTTAGAGTCACGACAACTAGGGTTAGCGTCAGGACAACTAGGGTTAGCGTCACGACTAGTGTTGAGCGATACCTTCCGATATCGGGAAATATCGGATCGGATTGGATCGGACCGATACCGAAAAAGTATCGGATATCGCCGATTCCGATACCGGAAACCAATGCAAGTCAATGGGACATAAATATCGGAATTAAAATAAACCCTTTCTTTCCTTGTAGGTTATTTCTACATGAAGGAAAACAACTAAGAATAATGTAGAATGTATTGGGGGAGGTGGGGGAGACAATAAAGGCATAGAGGTTTAGCCCAGTCAAATGGAATAGCAGGAATTAATATTTTTTTATTATGTTCTGAGTTACGGAAATATTAACTATGTTAAGTATTTTTATATTTTGTCAGATATTTATGTTTCACTACTTCCATGCTCTTCACCTTCTTTTTTACTTCTCCCACACTTTCTCCTTCATCATCCTCAGCATCTTTTTCATCCACTTCTTCTTCACCTTCTTCTTCTTCACCTTCTTGTATTATTCTTTTTTTTACATTCTTCATATTCTACTTCTTCATCTTCTTCATATTCTTCTTCTTCATCATATTCTTATTTGTGACAGGCATTCCTGTAGTTGTTATCTATAAAAGGTTGGACATTACACCTTTCGTTCTGCCCGTCACAAAAGATTTACAACAGGATTTGTCCGCGTTCAGTTTGGCCTGCAGCAGCAGGTCTTTTCCAGGGGCACCACGAGGAGGAACGGACTCACCCCCATACACTGCTTAGTCATCTTCTGCTTATAATTTAGATATTATCTTTTGCTCTGATTTTTAGTCTTATGCTTAATGTTCTTCCGCTTTTTGTTCTGCAGCTTCTTGTATTTCTGCTTCTTGGTTTTCTGTCTCTTGTTTTTCTGTATCTTGGTGCTTGTCTTCTCTTCTTTGTCTTCTTGGTCAACTTCTTCAGGGTCATCTTCTTGGTCTTCTTCGGGGTGGTCTTCAGGGTCGTCGTCTTCGGGGGTCCTCGTCTTCGGGGTCCTCGTCTTCTTCGGGTTGGTCTTCTGGGTCCTCGTCTTCGGGGTCCTCGTCTTCTTCGGGGTGGTCTTCAGGGTCCTCGTCTTCTTCGGGGTGGTCTTCAGGGTCCTCGTCTTCTTCGGGGTGGTCTTCAGGGTCCTCGTCTTCAGGGTCATTGTCTTCGGGGTCCTCGTCTTCTTAGGGTTGGTCTTCAGGGTCCTCGTCTTCAGGGTCCTCGTCAGGGAGATCCAGAGTGATTACCAAGAACCATTTCAAAAAGCTTGAACTTGGAAATGTAGCAGAAGGTACAAGAAAGCTGAGGAACTACCGAGGACCAGCTGACGGTACTGGAACCCGGATGGATAGCAGAAGGTACAAGAGCCAATGGAACTACCGAGGACCAGCTGATGTTACTGGAACTCGGTTACTAAGCAGGAGGTACCTGTGCCAGAAAGCACTACCAAGGACCAGCAGACGTTGGTGGAACTTGGATACCGAGAAGGAGGCACCTAATCCAAAGGCACTGCCGAGAACCAGCTGACGGTACTGGAACCCGGATGGGTAGCAGAAGGTACAAGAGCCAATGGAACTACCGAGGACCAGCTGATGTTACTGGAACCCGGATGGGTAGCAGAAGGTACAAGAGCCAATGGAACTACCGAGGACCAGCTGATGTTACTGGAACTCGGTTACTAAGCAGGAGGTACCTGTGCCAGAAAGCACTACCAAGGACCAGCAGACGTTGGTGGAACTTGGATACCGAGAAGGAGGCACCTAATCCAAAGGCACTGCCGAGAACCAGCTGACGGTACTGGAACCCGGATGGGTAGCAGAAGGTACCCATGTAAAAAAAAAGTTCAAGGCCGCGAGCCGGCCGCAGTTACCAAAACCCACAGTCCTACAGAGGGTGCTTGTCCTATTGGCACTATGGAACCAGCCTTCATTGCCAGATCCCGCAGCCCACATAGGAGTCACCTAAACTGCAGGCACCATAGAGTCGGCTAACCCGACCGCAACACGACAGGACAACGCATTGGAGGCAAAGTGACGTTGACACTACCCGGAAACAGCTGGCGTGCTGGAACCAGGCTGGGCAGGAGGGAGTACCCGTGCCAAAGACACTGCCAAGAACCAGCTGACGGTACTGGAACCCGGATGGGTAGCAGAAGATACAAGAGCAAATGGAACTACCGAGGACCAGCTGACGGTACTGGAACCCGGATGGGTAGCAGAAGGTACAAGAGCCAATGGAACTACCGAGGACCAGCTGATGTTACTGGAACTCGGTTACTAAGCAGGAGGTACCTGTGCCAGAAAGCACTACCAAGGACCAGCAGACGTTGGTGGAACTTGGATACCGAGAAGGAGGCACCTAATCCAAAGGCACTGCCGAGAACCAGCTGACGGTACTGGAACCCGGATGGGTAGCAGAAGATACAAGAGAAAATGGAACTACCGAGGACCAGCTGACGGTACTGGAACCCGGATGGGTAGCAGAAGGTACAAGAGCCAATGGAACTACCGAGGACCAGCTGATGTTACTGGAACTCGGTTACTAAGCAGGAGGTACCTGTGCCAGAAAGCACTACCAAGGACCAGCAGACGTTGGTGGAACTTGGATACCGAGAAGGAGGCACCTAATCCAAAGGCACTGCCGAGAACCAGCTGACGGTACTGGAACCCGGATGGGTAGCAGAAGGTACCCATGTAAAAAAAAAGTTCAAGGCCGCGAGCCGGCCGCAGTTACCAAAACCCACAGTCCTACAGAGGGTGCTTGTCCTATTGGCACTATGGAACCAGCCTTCATTGCCAGATCCCGCAGCCCACATAGGAGTCACCTAAACTGCAGGCACCATAGAGTCGGCTAACCCGACCGCAACACGACAGGACAACGCATTGGAGGCAAAGTGACGTTGACACTACCCGGAAACAGCTGGCGTGCTGGAACCAGGCTGGGCAGGAGGGAGTACCCGTGCCAAAGACACTGCCGAGAACCAGCTGACGGTACTGGAACCCGGATGGGTAGCAGAAGATACAAGAGCAAATGGAACTACCGAGGACCAGCTGACGGTACTGGAACCCGGATGGGTAGCAGAAGGTACAAGAGCCAATGGAACTACCGAGGACCAGCTGATGTTACTGGAACTCGGTTACTAAGCAGGAGGTACCTGTGCCAGAAAGCACTACCAAGGACCAGCAGACGTTGGTGGAACTTGGATACCGAGAAGGAGGCACCTAATCCAAAGGCACTGCCGAGAACCAGCTGACGGTACTGGAACCCGGATGGGTAGCAGAAGATACAAGAGCAAATGGAACTACCGAGGACCAGCTGACGGTACTGGAACCCGGATGGGTAGCAGAAGGTACAAGAGCCAATGGAACTACCGAGGACCAGCTGATGTTACTGGAACTCGGTTACTAAGCAGGAGGTACCTGTGCCAGAAAGCACTACCAAGGACCAGCAGACGTTGGTGGAACTTGGATACCGAGAAGGAGGCACCTAATCCAAAGGCACTGCCGAGAACCAGCTGACGGTACTGGAACCCGGATGGGTAGCAGAAGGTACCCATGTAAAAAAAAAGTTCAAGGCCGCGAGCCGGCCGCAGTTACCAAAACCCACAGTCCTACAGAGGGTGCTTGTCCTATTGGCACTATGGAACCAGCCTTCATTGCCAGATCCCGCAGCCCACATAGGAGTCACCTAAACTGCAGGCACCATAGAGTCGGCTAACCCGACCGCAACACGACAGGACAACGCATTGGAGGCAAAGTGACGTTGACACTACCCGGAAACAGCTGGCGTGCTGGAACCAGGCTGGGCAGGAGGGAGTACCCGTGCCAAAGACACTGCCGAGAACCAGCTGACGGTACTGGAACCCGGATGGGTAGCAGAAGATACAAGAGCAAATGGAACTACCGAGGACCAGCTGATGGTACTGGAACCCGGATGGGTAGCAGAAGGTACAAGAGCCAATGGAACTACCGAGGACCAGCTGATGTTACTGGAACTCGGTTACTAAGCAGGAGGTACCTGTGCCAGAAAGCACTACCAAGGACCAGCAGACGTTGGTGGAACTTGGATACCGAGAAGGAGGCACCTAATCCAAAGGCACTGCCGAGAACCAGCTGACGGTACTGGAACCCGGATGGGTAGCAGAAGATACAAGAGCAAATGGAACTACCGAGGACCAGCTGACGGTACTGGAACCCGGATGGGTAGCAGAAGGTACAAGAGCCAATGGAACTACCGAGGACCAGCTGATGTTACTGGAACTCGGTTACTAAGCAGGAGGTACCTGTGCCAGAAAGCACTACCAAGGACCAGCAGACGTTGGTGGAACTTGGATACCGAGAAGGAGGCACCTAATCCAAAGGCACTGCCGAGAACCAGCTGACGGTACTGGAACCCGGATGGGTAGCAGAAGGTACCCATGTAAAAAAAAAGTTCAAGGCCGCGAGCCGGCCGCAGTTACCAAAACCCACAGTCCTACAGAGGGTGCTTGTCCTATTGGCACTATGGAACCAGCCTTCATTGCCAGATCCCGCAGCCCACATAGGAGTCACCTAAACTGCAGGCACCATAGAGTCGGCTAACCCGACCGCAACACGACAGGACAACGCATTGGAGGCAAAGTGACGTTGACACTACCCGGAAACAGCTGGCGTGCTGGAACCAGGCTGGGCAGGAGGGAGTACCCGTGCCAAAGACACTGCCGAGAACCAGCTGACGGTACTGGAACCCGGATGTGTAGCAGAAGGTACAAGAGCCAATGGAACTGCCGAGAACCAGCTGGCGGTGCTGGAGCCCAGGGTAAATACTAAAAACAGAAGAGCCAGAGGTGTATTTGGAGGAGGTTTTAAATCCGTACTACAGTGGATGTGGACAAAGCAGGAGAATTTGCCGGACACACAGCTGGGGATCAGCTGACGTTACTGAATCCCAATAACACTGGAGCAAGCGTTGACTGTGCAGACGGCACTTCTGAGCAGCAACTAGTGGTATTGGAGCCCAGGGTAAATACTAAAAACGGAGGAGCCAGAGGTGTAATTGGAGCAAGTTTTAAATAAGTAGCACAGTGAATATGGACAGAGCAGGAGAAATTGCCGTGAACACAGCAGGGGAACAGCTGACGTTACCGAACCCCAATAACACCGCAGCAAGTGTTGACTGTGCAGACGGCACTTCCGAGCGCCAACTGGCGGTGCTGGAGCCCAGGGATAAGAATGAAAACAGAGGAGCCAGAGGTGTAATTCGAGCAACTTTAAAATGTGTAGTACAGTGGATGTGGACAAAGCAGGAGAAATTGCCGTCCGCACAGCAGGAGAACAGCTGACGTTACTGAACCCCAATAACACGGCAGCAAGTGTTGACTGTGCAGACAGCACTTCCGAGCGCCAACTGGCGGTGTTGGAGCCCAGGGTAAATACTAAAAACGGAGGAGCCAGAGGTGTAATTGGAGCAAGTTTTAAATAAGTAGCACAGTGAATATGGACAGAGCAGGAGAAATTGCCGTGAACACAGCAGGGGAACAGCTGACGTTACTGAACCCCAATAACATGGTAGCAAGTGTTGACTGTGCAGACAGCACTTCCGAGCGCCAACTGGCGGTGCTGGAGCCCAGGGATAAGAATGAAAACAGAGGAGCCAGAGGTGTAATTCGAGCAACTTTAAAATGTGTAGTACAGTGGATGTGGACAAAGCAGGAGAAATTGCCGTCCGCACAGCAGGAGAACAGCTGACGTTACTGAACCCCAATAACACGGCAGCAAGTGTTGACTGTGCAGACAGCACTTCCGAGCGCCAACTGGCGGTGTTGGAGCCCAGGGTAAATACTAAAAACGGAGGAGCCAGAGGTGTAATTGGAGCAAGTTTTAAATAAGTAGCACAGTGAATATGGACAGAGCAGGAGAAATTGCCGTGAACACAGCAGGGGAACAGCTGACGTTACTGAACCCCAATAACATGGTAGCAAGTGTTGACTGTGCAGACAGCACTTCCGAGCGCCAACTGGCGGTGCTGGAGCCCAGGGATAAGAATGAAAACAGAGGAGCCAGAGGTGTAATTCGAGCAACTTTAAAATGTGTAGTACAGTGGATGTGGACAAAGCAGGAGAAATTGCCGTCCGCACAGCAGGAGAACAGCTGACGTTACTGAACCCCAATAACACGGCAGCAAGTGTTGACTGTGCAGACAGCACTTCCGAGCGCCAACTGGCGGTGTTGGAGCCCAGGGTAAATACTAAAAACGGAGGAGCCAGAGGTGTAATTGGAGCAAGTTTTAAATAAGTAGCACAGTGAATATGGACAGAGCAGGAGAAATTGCCGTGAACACAGCAGGGGAACAGCTGACGTTACCGAACCCCAATAACACCGCAGCAAGTGTTGACTGTGCAGACGGCACTTCCGAGCGCCAACTGGCGGTGCTGGAGCCCAGGGATAAGAATGAAAACAGAGGAGCCAGAGGTGTAATTCGAGCAACTTTAAAATGTGTAGTACAGTGGATGTGGACAAAGCAGGAGAAATTGCCGTCCGCACAGCAGGAGAACAGCTGACGTTACTGAACCCCAATAACACGGCAGCAAGTGTTGACTGTGCAGACAGCACTTCCGAGCGCCAACTGGCGGTGTTGGAGCCCAGGGTAAATACTAAAAACGGAGGAGCCAGAGGTGTAATTGGAGCAAGTTTTAAATAAGTAGCACAGTGAATATGGACAGAGCAGGAGAAATTGCCGTGAACACAGCAGGGGAACAGCTGACGTTACCGAACCCCAATAACACCGCAGCAAGTGTTGACTGTGCAGACGGCACTTCCGAGCGCCAACTGGCGGTGCTGGAGCCCAGGGATAAGAATGAAAACAGAGGAGCCAGAGGTGTAATTGGAGCAACTTTAAAATCTGTAGTAGTGAGAATGTGGACAGAGCAGGAGAAATTGCCATCCGCACAGCAGGGGAACAGCTGACGTTACTGAACCCCAATAACATGGTAGCAAGTGTTGACTGTGCAGACAGCACTTCCGAGCGCCAACTGGCGGTGCTGGAGCCCAGGGATAATACTGAAAACAGAGGAGCCAGAGGTGTAATTGGAGCAACTTTAAAATCTGTAGTAGTGAGAATGTGGACAGAGCAGGAGAAATTGCCGTCCGCACAGCAGGGGAACAGCTGACGTTACTGAACCCCAATAACACGGCAGCAAGTGTTGACTGTGCAGACAGCACTTCCGAGCGCCAACTGGCGGTGTTGGAGCCCAGGGTAAATACTAAAAACGGAGGAGCCAGAGGTGTAATTGGAGCAAGTTTTAAATAAGTAGCACAGTGAATATGGACAGAGCAGGAGAAATTGCCGTGAACACAGCAGGGGAACAGCTGACGTTACTGAACCCCAATAACATGGTAGCAAGTGTTGACTGTGCAGACGGCACTTCCGAGCGCCAACTGGCGGTGCTGGAGCCCAGGGATAAGAATGAAAACAGAGGAGCCAGAGGTGTAATTCGAGCAACTTTAAAATGTGTAGTACAGTGGATGTGGACAAAGCAGGAGAAATTGCCGTCCGCACAGCAGGAGAACAGCTGACGTTACTGAACCCCAATAACACGGCAGCAAGTGTTGACTGTGCAGACGGCACTTCCGAGCGCCAACTGGCGGTGCTGGAGCCCAGGGATAAGAATGAAAACAGAGGAGCCAGAGGTGTAATTCGAGCAACTTTAAAATGTGTAGTACAGTGGATTTGGACAAAGCAGGAGAAATTGCCGTCCGCACAGCAGGAGAACAGCTGACGTTACTGAACCCCAATAACACGGCAGCAAGTGTTGACTGTGCAGACGGCACTTCCGTGCGCCAACTGGCGGTGTTGGAGCTCAGGGATAATACTGAAAACAGAGGAGCCAGAGGTGTAATTGGAGCAACTTTAAAATCTGTAGTAGTGAGAATGTGGACAGAGCAGGAGAAATTGCCGTCCGCACAGCAGGGGAACAGCTGACGTTACTGAACCCCAATAACATGGTAGCAAGTGTTGACTGTGCAGACAGCACTTCCGAGCGCCAACTGGCGGTGCTGGAGCCCAGGGATAAGAATGAAAACAGAGGAGCCAGAGGTGTAATTGGAGCAACTTTAAAATCTGTAGTAGTGAGAATGTGGACAGAGCAGGAGAAATTGCCGTCCGCACAGCAGGGGAACAGCTGACGTTACTGAACCCCAATAACACGGCAGCAAGTGTTGACTGTGCAGACAGCACTTCCGAGCGCCAACTGGCGGTGTTGGAGCCCAGGGTAAATACTAAAAACGGAGGAGCCAGAGGTGTAATTGGAGCAAGTTTTAAATAAGTAGCACAGTGAATATGGACAGAGCAGGAGAAATTGCCGTGAACACAGCAGGGGAACAGCTGACGTTACTGAACCCCAATAACATGGTAGCAAGTGTTGACTGTGCAGACGGCACTTCCGAGCGCCAACTGGCGGTGCTGGAGCCCAGGGATAAGAATGAAAACAGAGGAGCCAGAGGTGTAATTCGAGCAACTTTAAAATGTGTAGTACAGTGGATGTGGACAAAGCAGGAGAAATTGCCGTCCGCACAGCAGGAGAACAGCTGACGTTACTGAACCCCAATAACACGGCAGCAAGTGTTGACTGTGCAGACGGCACTTCCGAGCGCCACCTGGCGGTGTTGGAGCTCAGGGATTACAGTTCAGGTGGTAGAAACATGAACAGAACAGGAGACCTGGATACTGTTGCCAACCAATTATTTATTCTGGAAGAGGACTGGCAAATTCATGAGAGATCCAGGCCTTGTTCATTTTGAGAAAAGTAAGCCGGTCAACGTTATCGGAGGATAGTCGCATGCGACGGTCTGTTAGTACACCACCTGCGGCACTAAAGACACGTTCCGATAATACACTAGCAGCAGGGCAAGCTAGCACCTCCAGTGCATACTGACTAAGCTCTGGCCATGTATCCAGCTTACAGACCCAAAACTTGAAGGGAGAAGAGCCGTCTGGGAGTACACTAAGAGGGCAAGACATGTAGTCTGTCACCATCTGACGGAAACGTTGCCTCCTGCTGACTGGAGCTGTCTGTGATGGTGTAGACATTTGTGGCGGCGGGGACACAAAACTTTGCCACATTTCGGCCATACTGGTCTTGCCTTGTGCTGAGGCGCTGCTTCTGCTCCCTCTTTGTGCAGAGCTTCCTCCACTGCCTCGACGCACTGAGCTGCTTTGTAAAGCACTAGCAGCACTGCTCTCGGTTGGAATGGAGAACATGATGGAATGCACCAGTGCGTCTTGGTACTCCCGCATTTTACGCTCCCGGTTCAATGGTGTTATGAGGCTTTGTAAGTTGTCCCGGTAGCGAGGATCTAGGAGGGTGGACACCCAATAATCAGCCGTGTTGAGAATGTGGGCGATGCGGCGGTCGTTTCTGAGGCACTGCAGCATGAAATCAACCATGTGCTGCAGACTGCCAACTGGCCAAGAAACGCTGTCCCCTGCTTGAGGCGTGATCTCTGCCTGCTCTGCATCACCCCACCCTCGCTCTAGATACTGACTACTAGAGCATTGTGTACCTCCCTCCTCTGGACAGATGTCTTCCTCATCCATTGACTCCTCCTCATCCTCCTCACAAAGTGTCCCCTGCCTAGGCCTTTGTGAGGAACCACGTTGCGCAGACTGTAGAGAAGCAGATGGCATTTGTGACTCCTCATCCTCCACCTCTTCCAAAACCTCGTCCCTTAGTGCTTGCAGTGTTTTTTCAAGCAGGCAGATAAGGGGGATAGTCATGCTGACTAGTGCATCATCTGCACTCACCATCCGCGTGGAATAATCGAAGGCACGCAAAACGTGGCAAATGTCCTTCATAGAGGCCCACTCAGTGGTGGTGAAGTGTGAACGGCGCGCACTGCGACTTGTTTGCACCTGCTGCAGCTGGTACTCCATTACTGCTGCCTGCTGCTCACACAACCTCTCCAACATATGTAACGTTGAATTCCACCTGGTGGGTAGGTCACATATGATGCGATGTTCCGGAAGACATAATCGGCGCTGCAGAGCTGCAATGCGTGATCTTGCATTGCTGGAACGCCGCAAGTGAGCGCACTCTATGCGGACCTTGTGAAGCAGTGCATCAAGATCCGGATAGTCCCTCAAAAAACTCTGCACGACCAAGTTGAGCACATGTGCCAGACATGGGATGTGAGTGAGGTTGCCTAGGCCCAGAGCTGCCACCAGATTTCGGCCATTGTCACACACTACCATGCCTGGCTGGAGATTCGCTGGCACAAACCACACGTCACTCTGCTGCTTGATGGCATTCCAGAGCTCCTGCGCTGTGTGGCTTCGATTCCCCAAAGAAATTAATTTTAATACGGCCTGTTGACGTTTGGCCACGGCTGTGCTCATATCGGTCATCATAACAGGTAACCGTTCACGGGTCGATGTGGAGGTAGACCGTGACGGCTCCTGCAGCGCTGATTCAGAGGAACTGGAGTATGAGGAGGAGTCAATGTGTACAGACTGGATTCCTGCAATCCTTGGAGTTGGCAGAACACGTACAGCGCCACTCTCAAGATCTGTACCCGGCTCCACAACATTTACCCAATGGGCAGTGAGGGAAAGGTATCGTCCCTGTCCATGCTTACTGGTCCACGCATCAGTGGTCAGGTGGACCTTGCTACTGACGGCGTTTTGTAGCGCATGTTTAATTTTTCCCTCCACATGATGTTGCAGGGCAGGGACGGCTTGCCTGCTGAAATAAAAGCGGCTGGGCACGTTGTATTGTGGGACTGCCAATGCCATAAAGTTACGGAATGTGTCAGTCTCCACCAGCCTGAATGATAGCATTTCAAGGGCCAGTAGTTTAGCAATGCCAGCATTCAGAGCCTGTGCTCGGGGGTGGTTTGCCGAGTATGGGCGCCTTTTCTCCCATGCCTGTGCTAACGATGGCTGTAGACTGGCCTGGGAGTGTGAGGATGACTGGGAAAGTGGTGCTGTGGGTGGAATTACACTGTGTCTCTGTACAACAGTGCCAGAGATTCTTCCATGGCGATCCTGTGAGGAAGCCGAACCAGCTGTGTGTGAGCTGGAGGAAGAGGCTACAACACGAGCTGAAGAGGTGGTAGGTGGCGCTGTAGGTTGGCCTAGGTCTTCAGTGTGTTTGTGTAACTCCACCACGTGCTTGGTCCGCACATGTTTCCACATATTTGTGGTATTGAGGTTGCTGACACTTTTCCCTCTTTTCACCTTCTGATTACACAGCTTGCATTTGACAAAGCAAATGTCATCTGCAACTGTGTCAAAAAAGGACCAGGCACTGCAAGTCTTGGGAGCGCCCGCTTTGGATTTTGGAAGAGCCATGCTCCTAATGGGTGCCGAAGTGGAGGCTACAGGCAACCAAGTCTGCCCCCTCCCTCTCCCTCCTTTTTGGGCCGTTCGGGGAATCTCTTCCTCAGAGCTGCTCCCACCACCTTCCTGTCCCTCACGCCATGATGGGTCAAGGACCTCATCATCTACACCACCCTCTTCAAACAACTGCTTCTCCTGGGTAGTCTCGACAGCACAGTACGCACCAGAAAGTGGCACCTGAGTCTCATCATCAGATGCGTACTGAGGTGTGCTGCTGACCATAGGCACTGGCCCACCCGCCTCTTCAGATTCAGAGAGACAAAACGGTTGCGCATCACTGCATACTACCTCTTCTTCAAATTCTCGAATTCTGCTTGGCTGGCCCCCTCTTTCCAAGCCAAGAGATTCAGAGAACAGAAGTAGAGATGGCTCCTGTCCAGGGCTCTCTGACTGCCTGGGCAATTTGGCAGGTGGTGAAGAGACAGATGGGTGCTCTTCAGTGCTCAGGACCTGAGAGGATCTGGAACTAATTGAAGTCGATGCGTTAGCTGCCATCCATCCGACAACGGCTTCAATTTGGTCCTCGCGCAGCAGTGGGGTACGGCTAGCTCCTACAAAGCTGCGCATAAAGGACTGTTCCCTGGTAAAACTGGGGGATGCTGAGTCACTGGTGCCCGCAGCAGGCACAGAATCCCCACGTCCTCTCCCTGCAGGCACAGAATCCTCACGTCCTCTCCCTGCAGAAACTCCACGCCCACGCCCACGACCACGACCACATGCCTTACTCCCTGCCTTCTTCATCTTGGTAGACTGATAAAGATAGGCAGAAAAGTACTAAGGGCTTAGTGTGCTTATTCCTGAACAGCTGCTAACAGGTATAAGAAACACTAATTTTATAAAGTGTGGACTAGACTTTAATATGAGCTAATGTGGCCTACACAACTGTAAAGTGGAGTGTTTGGTGAACTTTATTTAGGTTTTTTTTGTCACAAAAAGACACTGGATGTGCCTAAAGATGTAATAACGATAGTATCACAAACTTTTTGTAGCTATTACAATGTAGGAAGGTAACCTACAATGCAATAGATGAGGCTGCAAAAAATAGGCTAATACTAATCTGGCTGGGGCTGCAGGGCCCAATGCTGCAGAAAGGCTCCTCTATCTACTCCTATATAGTGTGTTTGGAATCAATTTAGCTGAATATGGATGGAACCACCACACTAATAGGAGATATCAGGAAAAATTATGAATTGGCAATAAAGGACAATGTATGAGGCAGTGACACACACTGAGTGCACTACAACCAGACGGGGTTGAAGCACACACTACAGGGTGAGCTGCACTCACACACCAGACCTTGCAGACAGCGGTGAACAGTACAGATGCAGAGCACTGTGCACTAGTGCTGCAAGACGGAAAAAAAATTCTCTATCTACTCCTATATAGTGTGTTTGGAACCAATTTAGCTGAATACAGATGGAACCACCACACTAATAGGAGATATCAGGAAAAATTATGAATTGGCAATAAAGGACAATGTATGAGGCAGTGACACACACTGAGTGCACTACAACCAGACGGGGTTGAAGCACACACTACAGGGTGAGCTGCACTCACACACCAGACCTTGCAGACAGCGGTGAACAGTACAGATGCAGAGCACTGTGCACTAGTGCTGCAAGACGGAAAAAAATTTCTCTATCTACTCCTATATAGTGTGTTTGGAACCAATTTAGCTGAATACAGATGGAACCACCACACTAATAGGAGATATCAGGAAAAATTATGAATTGGCAATAAAGGACAATGTATGAGGCAGTGACACACACTGAGTGCACTACAACCAGACGGGGTTGAAGCACACACTACAGGGTGAGCTGCACTCACACACCAGACCTTGCAGACAGCGGTGAACAGTACAGATGCAGAGCACTGTGCACTAGTGCTGCAAGACGGAAAAAAATTTCTCTATCTACTCCTATATAGTGTGTTTGGAACCAATTTAGCTGAATACAGATGGAACCACCACACTAATAGGAGATATCAGGAAAAATTATGAATTGGCAAAAAAGGACAATGTATGAGGCAGTGACACACACTGAGTGCACTACAACCAGACTTGGCTGAAGCACACACTACAGGGTGAGCTGCACTCACACACACAGACCTTGCAGATAGCGGTGAACAGCACAGGGAACTGTGCACTAGCACTGCAAGGCACAGTGATTTAGAAAGTAGCTTGGGTAAAGCAGTATAGAGCAAATAGGTAGCTAAAACTGTCCCTCAGAACAACAGCGTCCTATCCCTAACTGAATTCACAGCAGAGTGAGCTCAAAATGGCGGCGGTGGCTTTTATAGTGCATCATGACATCATTTCAGCAGCCAATCACAGCCATGCCATTAGTTAAGATGCCTACATGCCTAACAGGATGTGCCCACACTTCTTAGGATCCTCATTGGCTGAATAAAATGAAAATGTCTCATTGCATTATGGGAACTTCCGATTCCGGTATACGATATTGCAATAGTATCGGAATTAAGTATCGGAATTCCGATACCGCGAATATCGGCCGATACCCGATGTTTCAGTATCGGAATGCTCAACACTAGTCACGACAACTAGGGTTAGCGTCAGGACAACTAGGGTTAGCGTCACGACAACTAGGGTTAGCGTCAGGACAACTAGGGTTAGCGTCAGGACAACTAGGGTTAGCGTCACGACAACTATGGTTAGCGTCAGGACAACTAGGGTTAGCGTCAGGACAACTAGGGTTAGCGTCACGACAACTAGGGTTAGCGTCAGGACAACTAGGGTTAGCGTCACGACAACTAGGGTTAGCGTCAGGACAACTAGGGTTAGCGTCAGGACAACTAGGGTTAGCGCCAGGACAACTAGGGTTAGCGCCAGGACAACTAGAGTTAGCGCCAGGACAACTAGGGTTAGCGCCAGGACAACTAGGGTTAGCGCCAGGACAACTAGGGTTAGCGCCAGGACAACTAGGGTTAGCGCCAGGACAACTAGGGTAAGCGTCAGGACAACTAGGGTTAGCGTCAGGACAACTAGGGTTAGCGCCAGGACAACTAGGGTTAGCGTCAGGACAACTAGGGTTAGCGTCAGGACAACTAGGATTAGCGCCAGGACAACTAGGGTTAGCGTCAGGACAACTAGGGTTAGCGTCAGGACAACTAGGGTTAGCGTCAGGACAACTAGGGTAAGCGTCAGGACAACTAGGGTTAGCGTCAGGACAACTACGGTTAGCATCAGGACAACTAGGGTTAGCGTCAGGACAACTAGGGTTAGCGTCAGGACAACTAGGTTTAGCGTCAGGACAACTAGGGTTAGCGCCAGGACAACTAGGGTTAGCGCCAGGACAACTAGGGTTAGCGCCAGGACAACTAGGGTTAGCACCAGGACAACTAGGGTTAGCGCCATTACAACTAGGGTTAGCGCCAGGACAACTAGGGTTAGCACCAGGACAACTAGGGTAAGCGCCAGGACAACTAGGGTTAGCGCCAGGACAACTAGGGTTACCGCCAGGACAACTAGGGTTAGCGCCAGGACAACTAGGGTTAGCGCCAGGACAACTAGGGTTAGCGCCGGGACAACTAGGGATAGCGCAGGGACAACTAGGGTTAGCGCCAGGACAACTAGGGTTAGCGCCAGGACAACTAGGGTTAGCGCCAGGACAACTAGAGTTAGCGCCAGGACAACTAGGGTTAGCGCCAGGACAACTAGGGTTAGCGTCAGGACAACTAGGGTTAGCGCCAGGACAACTAGGGTTAGCGTCACGACAACTAGGGTTAGCGTCAGGACAACTAGGGTTAGCGTCAGGACAACTAGGGTTAGCGTCACGACAACTAGGGTTAGCGTCAGGACAACTAGGGTTAGCGTCAGGACAACTAGGGTTAGCGTCACGACAACTAGGGTTAGCGTCAGGACAACTAGGGTTAGCGTCAGGACAACTAGGATTAGCGTCAGGACAACTAGGGTTAGAGTCACGACAACTAGGGTTAGCGTCAGGACAACTAGGGTTAGCGTCACAACAACTAGGGTTAGCGTCAGCACAACTAGGGTTAGCGTCACAACAACTAGGGTTAGCGTCAGCACAACTAGGGTTAGCGTCAGGACAACTAGGATTAGCGTCAGGACAACTAGGGTTAGAGTCACGACAACTAGGGTTAGCGTCAGGACAACTAGGGTTAGCGTCACGACAACTAGGGTTAGCGTCAGGACAACTAGGGTTAGCGTCACGACAACTAGGGTTAGCGTCAGGACAACTAGGGTTAGCGTCAGGACAACTAGGGTTAGCGTCACGACAACTATGGTTAGCGTCAGGACAACTAGGGTTAGCTTCAGGACAACTAGGGTTAGCGTCACGACAACTAGGGTTAGCGTCAGGACAACTAGGGTTAGCGTCACGACAACTAGGGTTAGAGTCAGGACAACTAGGGTTAGCGTCAGGACAACTAGGGTTAGCGCCAGGACAACTAGGGTTAGCGCCAGGACAACTAGAGTTAGCGCCAGGACAACTAGGGTTAGCGCCAGGACAACTAGGGTTAGCGCCAGGACAACTAGGGATAGCGCCAGGACAACTAGGGTTAGCGCCAGGACAACTAGGGTTAGCTCCAGGACAACTAGGGTTAGCGCCAGGACAACTAGGGTTACCGCCAGGACAACTAGGGTTAGCGTCAGGACAACTAGGGTTAGCGCCAGGACAACTAGGGTTAGCGCCAGGACAACTAGGGTTAGCGTCAGGACAACTAGGGTTAGCGTTAGGACAACTAGGGTTAGCGCCAGGACAACTAGGGTTAGCGCCAGGACAACTAGGGTTAGCGCCAGGACAACTAGGGTTAGCGCCAGGACAACTCGGGATAGCGTCAGGACAACTAGGGTTAGCGCCAGGACAACTAGGGTTAGCGCCAGGACAACTAGGGTTAGCATCAGGACAACTAGGGTTAGCGCCAGGACAACTAGGGTTAGCGCCAGGACAACTAGGGTTAGCGCCAGGACAACTAGGGTTAGCGCTAGGACAACTAGGGTTAGCGCCAGGACAACTAGGGTTAGCGCCAGGACAACTAGGGTTAGCGCCAGGACAACTAGGGTGAGCGCCAGGACAACTAGGGTTAGCGCCAGGACAACTAGGGTTAGCGTCAGGACAACTAGGGTTAGCGCCAGGACAACTAGGGTTAGCGTCAGGACAACTAGGGTTAGCATCAGGACAACTAGGGTTAGCGCCAGGACAACTAGGGTTAGCACCAGGACAACTAGGGTTAGCGCCAGCACAACTAGGGTTAGCGCCAGGACAACTAGAGTTAGCGCCAGGACAACTAGGGTTAGCGCCAGGACAACTAGGGTTAGCGCCAGGACAACTAGGGTTAGCGCCAGGACAACTAGGGTTAGCACCAGGACAACTAGGGTTAGCGCCAGGACAACTAGGGTTAGCGCCAGGAAAACTAGGGTTAGCGTCAGGACAACTAGGGTTAGCTTCAGGACAACTAGGGTTAGCGCCAGGACAACTAGGGTTAGCGTCACGACAACTAGGGTTAGCGTCAGGACAACTAGGGTTAGCGTCAGGACAACTAGGATTAGTGTCAGGACAACTAGGGTTAGAGTCACGACAACTAGGGTTAGCGTCAGGACAACTAGGGTTAGCGTCACAACAACTAGGGTTAGCGTCAGCACAACTAGGGTTAGCGTCAGGACAACTAGGATTAGCGTCAGGACAACTAGGGTTAGAGTCACGACAACTAGGGTTAGCGTCAGGACAACTAGGGTTAGCGTCACAACAACTAGGGTTAGCGTCAGCACAACTAGGGTTAGCGTCAGGACAACTAGGATTAGCGTCAGGACAACTAGGGTTAGAGTCACGACAACTAGGGTTAGCGTCAGGACAACTAGGGTTAGCGTCACGACAACTAGGGTTAGCGTCAGGACAACTAGGGTTAGCGTCACGACAACTAGGGTTAGCGTCAGGACAACTAGGGTTAGCGTCAGGACAACTAGGGTTAGCGTCACGACAACTATGGTTAGCGTCAGGACAACTAGGGTTAGCTTCAGGACAACTAGGGTTAGCGTCACGACAACTAGGGTTAGCGTCAGGACAACTAGGTTAGCGTCACGACAACTAGGGTTAGCGTCAGGACAACTAGGGTAAGCGTCAGGACAACTAGGGTTAGCGCCAGGACAACTAGGGTTAGCGCCAGGACAACTAGAGTTAGCGCCAGGACAACTAGGGTTAGCGCCAGGACAACTAGGGTTAGCATCAGGACAACTAGGGTTAGCGCCAGGACAACTAGGGTTAGCGCCAGGACAACTAGGGTTAGCGCCAGGACAACTAGGGTTAGCGCTAGGACAACTAGGGTTAGCGCCAGGACAACTAGGGTTAGCGCCAGGACAACTAGGGTTAGCGTCAGGACAACTAGGGTTAGCGCCAGGACAACTAGGGTTAGCGTCAGGACAACTAGGGTTAGCGTCAGGACAACTAGGGTTAGCGCCAGGACAACTAGGGTTAGCACCAGAACAACTAGGGTTAGCGCCAGCACAACTAGGGTTAGCGCCAGGACAACTAGGGTTAGCGCCAGGACAACTAGGGTTAGCGCCAGGACAATTAGGGTTAGCGCCGGGACAACTAGGGATAGAGCCGGGACAACTAGGGATAGCGCCAGGACAACTAGGGTTAGCGTCAGGACAACTAGGGTTAGCGCCAGGACAACTAGGGTTAGCGCCAGGACAACTAGGGTTAGCGCCAGGACAACTAGGGTTAGCGCCAGGACAACTAGGGATAGCGCCAGGACAACTAGGTTTAGCGTCAGGACAACTAGGGTTAGCGCCAGTACAACTAGGGTTAGCGCCAGGACAACTAGGGTTAGCACCAGGACAACTAGGGTTAGCGCCATTACAACTAGGGTTAGCGCCAGGACAACTAGGGTTAGCGCCAGGACAACTAGGGTAAGCGCCAGGACAACTAGGGTTAGCGCCAGGACAACTAGGGTTACCGCCAGGACAACTAGGGTTAGCGCCAGGACAACTAGGGTTAGCGCCAGGACAACTAGGGTTAGCGCCGGGACAACTAGGGATAGAGCCGGGACAACTAGGGTTAGCGCCAGGACAACTAGGGTTAGCGCCAGGACAACTAGGGTTAGCGTCAGGACAACTAGGGTTAGCGCCAGGACAACTAGGGTTAGCGCCAGGACAACTAGGGTTAGCGCTAGGACAACTAGGGTTAGCGCCAGGACAACTAGGGTTAGCGCCAGGACAACTAGGGTTAGCGTCAGGACAACTAGGGTTAGCGCCAGGACAACTAGGGTTAGCGTCAGGACAACTAGGGTTAGCGTCAGGACAACTAGGGTTAGCGCCAGGACAACTAGGGTTAGCACCAGGACAACTAGGGTTAGCGCCAGCACAACTAGGGTTAGCGCCAGGACAACTAGGGTTAGCGCCAGGACAACTAGGGTTAGCGCCAGGACAACTAGGGTTAGCGCCAGGACAACTAGGGTTAGCGCCAGGACAACTAGGGTTAGCACCAGGACAACTAGGGTTAGCGCCAGGACAACTAGGGTTAGCGCCAGGAAAACTAGGGTTACCGCCAGGACAACTAGGGTTAGCGCCAGGACAACTAGGGTTAGCGCCAGGACAACTAGGGTTAGCGCCGGGACAACTAGGGATAGAGCCGGGACAACTAGGGTTAGCGCCAGGACAACTAGGGTTAGCGCCAGGACAACTAGGGTTAGCGCCAGGACAACTAGGGTTAGCGCCAGGACAACTAGGGTTAGCGTCAGGACAACTAGGGTTAGCGCCAGGACAACTAGGGTTAGCGTCAGGACAACTAGGGTTAGCGTCAGGACAACTAGGGTTAGCGTCAGGACAACTAGGGTTAGCATCAGGACAACTAGGGTTAGCGTCAGGACAACTAGGGTTAGCGTCAGGACAACTAGGGTTAGCGTCACGACAACTAGGGTTAGCGTCAGGACAACTAGGGTTAGCGTCACAACTAGGGTTAGCGTCAGGACAACTAGGGTTAGCGTCACAACAACTAGGGTTAGCGTCAGGACAACTAGGGTTAGCGTCAGGACAACTAGGATTAGCGTCAGTACAACTAGGGTTAGAGTCACGACAACTAGGGTTAGCGTCAGGACAACTAGGGTTAGCGCCAGGACAACTAGGGTTAGCACCAGGACAACTAGGGTTAGCGCCAGGACAACTAGGGTTAGCGCCAGGACAACTAGGGTAAGCGCCAGGACAACTAGGGTTAGCGCCAGGACAACTAGGGTTACCGCCAGGACAACTAGGGTTAGCGCCAGGACAACTAGGGTTAGCGCCAGGACAACTAGGGTTAGCGTCACGACAACTAGGGTTAGCGTCAGGACAACTAGGGTTAGCGTCACGACAACTAGGGTTAGCGTCAGGACAACTAGGGTTAGCGTCAGGACAACTAGGGTTAGCGTCACGACAACTATGGTTAGCGTCAGGACAACTAGGGTTAGCTTCAGGACAACTAGGGTTAGCGTCACGACAACTAGGGTTAGCGTCAGGACAACTAGGGTTAGCGTCACGACAACTAGGGTTAGCGTCAGGACAACTAGGGTTAGCGTCAGGACAACTAGGGTTAGCGCCAGGACAACTAGGGTTAGCGCCAGGACAACTAGAGTTAGCGCCAGGACAACTAGGGTTAGCGCCAGGACAACTAGGGTTAGCGCCAGGACAACTAGGGATAGCGCCAGGACAACTAGGGTTAGCGCCAGGACAACTAGGGTTAGCTCCAGGACAACTAGGGTTAGCGCCAGGACAACTAGGGTTACCGCCAGGACAACTAGGGTTAGCGTCAGGACAACTAGGGTTAGCGCCAGGACAACTAGGGTTAGCGCCAGGACAACTAGGGTTAGCGTCAGGACAACTAGGGTTAGCGTCAGGACAACTAGGGTTAGCGCCAGGACAACTAGGGTTAGCGCCAGGACAACTAGGGTTAGCGCCAGGACAACTAGGGTTAGCGCCAGGACAACTCGGGATAGCGTCAGGACAACTAGGGTTAGCGCCAGGACAACTAGGGTTAGCGCCAGGACAACTAGGGTTAGCATCAGGACAACTAGGGTTAGCGCCAGGACAACTAGAGTTAGCGCCAGGACAACTAGGGTTAGCGCCAGGACAACTAGGGTTAGCGCTAGGACAACTAGGGTTAGCGCCAGGACAACTAGGGTTAGCGCCAGGACAACTAGGGTTAGCGCCAGGACAACTAGGGTTAGCGCCAGGACAACTAGGGTTAGCGCCAGGACAACTAGGGTTAGCGTCAGGACAACTAGGGTTAGCGCCAGGACAACTAGGGTTAGCGTCAGGACAACTAGGGTTAGCGTCAGGACAACTAGGGTTAGCGCCAGGACAACTAGGGTTAGCACCAGGACAACTAGGGTTAGCGCCAGCACAACTAGGGTTAGCGCCAGGACAACTAGGGTTAGCGCCAGGACAACTAGGGTTAGCGCCAGGACAACTAGGGTTAGCGCCAGGACAACTAGGGTTAGCGCCAGGACAACTAGGGTTAGCACCAGGACAACTAGGGTTAGCGCCAGGACAACTAGGGTTAGCGCCAGGAAAACTAGGGTTAGCGTCAGGACAACTAGGGTTAGCTTCAGGACAACTAGGGTTAGTGCCAGGACAACTAGGGTTAGCGCCAGGACAACTAGGGTTAGCGCCAGGACAACTAGGGTTAGCGCCAGGACAATTAGGGTTAGCGCCGGGACAACTAGGGATAGAGCCGGGACAACTAGGGTTAGCGCCAGGACAACTAGGGTTAGCGTCAGGACAACTAGGGTTAGCGCCAGGACAACTAGGGTTAGCGCCAGGACAACTAGGGTTAGCGCCAGGACAACTAGGGTTAGCGCCAGGACAACTAGGGATAGCGCCAGGACAACTAGGTTTAGCGTCAGGACAACTAGGGTTAGCGCCAGTACAACTAGGGTTAGCGCCAGGACAACTAGGGTTAGCACCAGGACAACTAGGGTTAGCGCCATTACAACTAGGGTTAGCGCCAGGACAACTAGGGTTAGCGCCAGGACAACTAGGGTAAGCGCCAGGACAACTAGGGTTAGCGCCAGGACAACTAGGGTTACCGCCAGGACAACTAGGGTTAGCGCCAGGACAACTAGGGTTAGCGCCAGGACAACTAGGGTTAGCGCCGGGACAACTAGGGATAGAGCCGGGACAACTAGGGTTAGCGCCAGGACAACTAGGGTTAGCGCCAGGACAACTAGGGTTAGCGCCAGGACAACTAGGGTTAGCGTCAGGACAACTAGGGTTAGCGCCAGGACAACTAGGGTTAGCGTCAGGACAACTAGGGTTAGCGTCAGGACAACTAGGGTTAGCGTCAGGACAACTAGGGTTAGCATCAGGACAACTAGGGTTAGCGTCAGGACAACTAGGGTTAGCGTCAGGACAACTAGGGTTAGCGTCACGACAACTAGGGTTAGCGTCAGGACAACAAGGGTTAGCGTCAGGACAACTAGGGTTAGCGTCACAACTAGGGTTAGCGTCAGGACAACTAGGGTTAGCGTCACAACAACTAGGGTTAGCGTCAGGACAACTAGGGTTAGCGTCAGGACAACTAGGATTAGCGTCAGTACAACTAGGGTTAGAGTCACGACAACTAGGGTTAGCGTCAGGACAACTAGGGTTAGCGCCAGGACAACTAGGGTTAGCACCAGGACAACTAGGGTTAGCGCCATTACAACTAGGGTTAGCGCCAGGACAACTAGGGTTAGCGCCAGGACAACTAGGGTAAGCGCCAGGACAACTAGGGTTAGCGCCAGGACAACTAGGGTTACCGCCAGGACAACTAGGGTTAGCGCCAGGACAACTAGGGTTAGCGCCAGGACAACTAGGTTTAGCGCCGGGACAACTAGGGATAGAGCCGGGACAACTAGGGTTAGCACCAGGACAACTAGGGTTAACGCCAGGACAACTAGGGTTAGCGCCAGGACAACTAGGGTTAGCGCCAGGACAACTAGGGTTAGCGTCAGGACAACTAGGGTTAGCGCCAGGACAACTAGGGTTAGCGTCAGGACAACTAGGGTTAGCGTCAGGACAACTAGGGTTAGCGTCAGGACAACTAGGGTTAGCATCAGGACAACTAGGGTTAGCGTCAGGACAACTAGGGTTAGCGTCAGGACAACTAGGGTTAGCGTCACGACAACTAGGGTTAGCGTCAGGACAACAAGGGTTAGCGTCAGGACAACTAGGGTTAGCGTCACAACTAGGGTTAGCATCAGGACAACTAGGGTTAGCGTCACAACAACTAGGGTTAGCGTCAGGACAACTAGGGTTAGCGTCAGGACAACTAGGATTAGCGTCAGTACAACTAGGGTTAGAGTCACGACAACTAGGGTTAGCGTCAGGACAACTAGGGTTAGCGTCACGACAACTAGGGTTAGCGTCAGGACAACTAGGGTTAGCGTCACGACAACTAGGGTTAGCGTCAGGACAACTAGGGTTAGCGTCAGGACAACTAGGGTTAGCGTCACGACAACTAGGGTTAGCGTCAGGACAACTAGGGTTAGCGTCAGGACAACTAGGGTTAGCGTCACGACAGCTAGGGTTAGCGTCAGGACAACTAGGGCTAGCGTCACGACAACTAGGGTTAGCGTCAGGACAACTAGGGTTAGCGTCAGGACAACTAGGGTTAGCGCCAGGACAACTAGGGTTAGCGCCAGGACAACTAGAGTTAGCGCCAGGACAACTAGGGTTAGCGCCAGGACAACTAGGGTTAGCGCCAGGACAACTAGAGTTAGCGCCAGGACAACTAGGGTTAGCGCCAGGACAACTAGGGTTAGCGCCAGGACAACTAGGGTTAGCGTCAGGACAACTAGGGTTAGCGTCAGGACAACTAGGGTTAGCACCAGGACAACTAGGGTTAGCGCCAGGACAACTAGGGTTAGCGCCAGGACAACTAGGGTTAGCGCCAGGACAACTAGGGTTAGCATCAGGACAACTAGGGTTAGCGCTAGGACAACTAGGGTTAGCATCAGGACAACTAGGGTTAGCGTCAGGACAACTAGGGTTAGCATCAGGACAACTAGGGTTAGCGTCAGGACAACTAGGGTTAGCGTCAGGACAACTAGGGTTAGCGCCAGGACAACTAGGGTTAGCGTCAGGACAACTAGGGTTAGCGTCAGGACAACTAGGGTTAGCACCAGGACAACTAGGGTTAGCGCCAGGACAACTAGGGTTAGCGCCAGGACAACTAGGGTTAGCGCCAGGACAACTAGGGTTAGCATCAGGACAACTAGGGTTAGCGCTAGGACAACTAGGGTTAGCATCAGGACAACTAGGGTTAGCGTCAGGACAACTAGGGTTAGCATCAGGACAACTAGGGTTAGCGCCAGGACAACTAGGGTTAGCGGCAGGACAACTAGGGTTAGCGCCAGGACAACTAGGGTTAGCGTTACGACAACTAGGGTTAGCGTCAGGACAACTAGGGTTAGCGTCACGACAACTAGGGTTAGCGTCAGGACAACTAGGGTTAGCGTCAGGACAACTAGGGTTAGCGCCAGGACAACTAGGGTTAGCGCCAGGACAACTAGAGTTAGCGTCAGGACAACTAGGGTTAGCGCCAGGACAACTAGGGTTAGCGCCAGGACAACTAGGGTTAGCGCCAGGACAACTAGGGTTAGCGCCAGTACAACTAGGTTTACCGCCAGGACAAATAGGGTTAGCGTCAGGACAACTAGGGTTAGCGCCAGGACAACTAGGGTTAGCGTCAGGACAACTAGGGTTAGCGTCAGGACAACTAGGGTTAGCGTCAGGACAACTAGGGTTAGCGCCAGGACAACTAGGGTTAGCGCCAGGACAACTAGGGTTAGCGCCAGGACAACTAGGGTTAGCGTCAGGACAACTAGGGTTAGCGCCAGGACAACTAGGGTTAGCGCCAGGACAACTAGGGTTAGCGTCAGGACAACTAGGGTTAGCATCAGGACAACTAGGGTTAGCGCCAGGACAACTAGGGTTAGCGCCAGGACAACTAGGGTTAGCGCTAGGACAACTAGGGTTAGCGCCAGGACAACTAGGGTTAGCGCTAGGACAACTAGGGTTAGCGCCAGGACAACTAGGGTTAGCGCCAGGACAACTAGGGTTAGCGCCAGGACAACTAGGGTTAGCGCCAGGACAACTAGGGTTAGCGTCAGGACAACTAGGGTTAGCGCCAGGACAACTAGGGTTAGCGTCAGGACAACTAGGGTTAGCGTCAGGACAACTAGGGTTAGCGCCAGGACAACTAGGGTTAGCGCCAGGACAACTAGGGTTAGCGCCAGCACAACTAGGGTTAGCGCCAGGACAACTAGGGTTAGCGCCAGGACAACTAGGGTTAGCGCCAGGACAACTAGGGTTAGCGCCAGGACAACTAGGGTTAGCGCCAGGACAACTAGGGTTAGCGCCAGGACAACTAGGGTTAGCGTCAGGACAACCAGGGTTAGCACCAGGACAACTAGCGTTAGTGTCAGGACAGCTAGGGTTAGCATCAGGACAACTAGGGTTAGCGTCAGGACAGCTAGGGTTAGCGTCAGGACAGCTAGGGTTAGCGTCAGGACAACTAGGGTTAGCGCCAGGACAACTAGGGTTAGCGCCAGGACAACTAGGGTTAGCGCCAGGACAACTAGGGATAGCGCCAGGACAACTAGGGTTAGCGTCAGGACAACTAGGGTTAGCGCCAGGACAACTAGGGTTAGCGCCAGGACAACTAGGGTTAGCGTCAGGACAACTAGGGTTAGCGTCTGGACAACTAGGGTTAGCGTCAGGACAACTAGGGTTAGCGTCAGGACAACTAGGGTTAGCGTCAGGACAACTAGGGTTAGCGTCAGGACAACTAGGGTTAGCGCCAGGACAACTAGGGTTATCGCCAGGACAACTAGGGTTATCGCCAGGACAACTAGGGTTATCGCCAGGACAACTAGGGTTAGCGCCAGGACAACTAGGGATAGCACCAGGACAACTAGGGTTAGCGCCATTACAACTAGGGTTAGCGCCAGGACAACTAGGGTTAGCGCCAGGACAACTAGGGTAAGCGTCACGACAACTAGGGTTAGCGTCAGGACAACTAGGGTTAGCGTCAGGACAACTAGGGTTAGCGTCAGGACAACTAGGGTTAGCGTCACAACTAGGGTTAGCGTCAGGACAACTAGGGTTAGCGTCACAACAACTAGGGTTAGCGTCAGGACAACTAGGGTTAGCGTCAGGACAACTAGGGTTAGCATCAGGACAACTAGGGTTAGAGTCACGACAACTAGGGTTAGCGTCAGGACAACTAGGGTTAGCGTCACGACAACTAGGGTTAGCGTCAGGACAACTAGGGTTAGCGTCACGACAACTAGGGTTAGCGTCAGGACAACTAGGGTTAGCGTCAGGACAACTAGGGTTAGCGTCACGACAACTAGGGTTAGCGTCAGGACAACTAGGGTTAGCGTCAGGACAACTAGGGTTAGCGTCACGACAACTAGGGTTAGCGTCAGGACAACTAGGGTTAGCGTCAGGACAACTAGGGTTAGCGTCAGGACAACTAGGGTTAGCGTCACGACAACTAGGGTTAGCGTCACGACAACTAGGGTTAGCGTCAGGACAACTAGGGTTAGCGCCAGGACAACTAGGGTTAGCGCCAGGACAACTAGGGTTAGCGCCAGGACAACTAGGGTTACCGCCAGGACAACTAGGGTTAGCGTCAGGACAACTAGGGTTAGCGCCAGGACAACTAGGGTTAGCGCCAGGACAACTAGGGTTAGCGTCAGGACAACTAGGGTTAGCGTCAGGACAACTAGGGTTAGCGCCAGGACAACTAGGGTTAGCGCCAGGACAACTAGGGTTAGCGCCAGGACAACTAGGGTTAGCGTCAGGACAACTAGGGTTAGCGCCAGGCAACTAGGGTTAGCGCCAGGACAACTAGGGTTAGCGTCAGGACAACTAGGGTTAGCGTCAGGACAACTAGGGTTAGCGCCAGGACAACTAGGGTTAGCGCCAGGACAACTAGGGCTAGCGCCAGGACAACTAGGGTTAGCGTTACGACAACTAGGGTTAGCGTCAGGACAACTAGGGTTAGCGTCACGACAACTAGGGTTAGCGTCAGGACAACTAGGGTTAGCGTCAGGACAACTAGGGTTAGCGCCAGGACAACTAGGGTTAGCGCCAGGACAACTAGAGTTAGCGCCAGGACAACTAGGGTTAGCGCCAGGACAACTAGGGTTAGCGTCAGGACAACTAGGGTTAGCGCCGGGACAACTAGGGTTAGCGCCAGGACAACTAGAGTTAGCGCCAGGACAACTAGGGTTAGCGCCAGGACAACTAGGGTTAGCGCCAGGACAACTAGGGTTAGCGCCAGGACAACTAGGGTTAGCGCCAGGACAACTAGGTTTACCGCCAGGACAACTAGGGTTAGCGTCAGGACAACTAGGGTTAGCGCCAGGACAACTAGGGTTAGCGTCAGGACAACTAGGGTTAGCGTCAGGACAACTAGGGTTAGCGCCAGGACAACTAGGGTTAGCGCCAGGAGAACTAGGGTTAGCGTCAGGACAACTAGGGTTAGCGCCAGGACAACTAGGGTTAGCGCCAGGACAACTAGGGTTAGCGTCAGGACAACTAGGGTTAGCATCAGGACAACTAGGGTTAGCGCCAGGACAACTAGGGTTAGCGCCAGGACAACTAGGGTTAGCGTCAGGACAACCAGGGTTAGCGCCAGGACAACTAGCGTTAGTGTCAGGACAGCTAGGGTTAGCGTCAGGACAACTAGGGTTAGCGTCAGGACAGCTAGGGTTAGCGTCAGGACAGCTAGGGTTAGCGTCAGGACAACTAGGGTTAGCGTCAGGACAACTAGGGTTAGCGCCAGGACAACTAGGGTTAGCGCCAGGACAACTAGGGTTAGCGCCAGGACAACTAGGGATAGCGCCAGGACAACTAGGGTTAGCGTCAGAACAACTAGGGTTAGCGCCAGGACAACTAGGGTTAGCGCCAGGACAACTAGGGTTAGCGTCAGGACAACTAGGGTTAGCGTCAGGACAACTAGGGTTAGCGTCAGGACAACTAGGGTTAGCGTCAGGACAACTAGGGTTAGCGCCAGGACAACTAGGGTTAGCGTCAGGACAACTAGGGTTAGCGTCAGGACAACTAGGGTTAGCGTCAGGACAACTAGGGTTAGCGTCAGGACAACTAGGGTTAGCGCCAGGACAACTAGGGTTAGCGCCAGGACAACTAGGGTTAGCGCCAGGACAACTAGGGTTAGCGCCAGGACAACTAGGGATAGCGCCAGGACAACTAGGGTTAGCGCCATTACAACTAGGGTTAGCGCCAGGACAACTAGGGTTAGCGCCAGGACAACTAGGGTTAGCGCCAGGACAACTAGGGATAGCGCCAGGACAACTAGGGTTAGCGTCAGGACAACTAGGGTTAGCGCCAGGACAACTAGGGTTAGCGCCAGGACAACTATGGTTAGCGTCAGGACAACTAGGGTTAGCGCCAGGACAACTAGGGTTAGCGTCAGGACAACCAGGGTTAGCGCCAGGACAACTAGCGTTAGTGTCAGGACAGCTAGGGTTAGCGTCAGGACAACTAGGGTTAGCGTCAGGACAGCTAGGGTTAGCGTCAGGACAGCTAGGGTTAGCGTCAGGACAACTAGGGTTAGCGTCAGGACAACTAGGGTTAGCGCCAGGACAACTAGGGTTAGCGCCAGGACAACTAGGGTTAGCGCCAGGACAACTAGGGATAGCGCCAGGACAACTAGGGTTAGCGTCAGAACAACTAGGGTTAGCGCCAGGACAACTAGGGTTAGCGCCAGGACAACTAGGGTTAGCGTCAGGACAACTAGGGTTAGCGTCAGGACAACTAGGGTTAGCGTCAGGACAACTAGGGTTAGCGTCAGGACAACTAGGGTTAGCGCCAGGACAACTAGGGTTAGCGTCAGGACAACTAGGGTTAGCGTCAGGACAACTAGGGTTAGCGTCAGGACAACTAGGGTTAGCGTCAGGACAACTAGGGTTAGCGCCAGGACAACTAGGGTTAGCGCCAGGACAACTAGGGTTAGCGCCAGGACAACTAGGGTTAGCGCCAGGACAACTAGGGATAGCGCCAGGACAACTAGGGTTAGCGCCATTACAACTAGGGTTAGCGCCAGGACAACTAGGGTTAGCGCCAGGACAACTAGGGTTAGCGCCAGGACAACTAGGGTTAGCGCCAGGACAACTAGGGTTAGCGTCAGGACAACCAGGGTTAGCGCCAGGACAACTAGCGTTAGTGTCAGGACAGCTAGGGTTAGCGTCAGGACAACTAGGGTTAGCGTCAGGACAGCTAGGGTTAGCGTCAGGACAGCTAGGGTTAGCATCAGGACAACTAGGGTTAGCGCCAGGACAACTAGGGTTAGCGCCAGGACAACTAGGGTTAGCGCCAGGACAACTAGGGTTAGCGCCAGGACAACTAGGGATAGCGCCAGGACAACTAGGGTTAGCGTCAGGACAACTAGGGTTAGCGCCAGGACAACTAGGGTTAGCGCCAGGACAACTATGGTTAGCGTCAGGACAACTAGGGTTAGCGTCTGGACAACTAGGGTTAGCGTCTGGACAACTAGGGTTAGCGTCAGGACAACTAGGGTTAGCGTCAGGACAACTAGGGTTAGCGTCAGGACAACTAGGGTTAGCGTCAGGACAACTAGGGTTAGCGCCAGGACAACTAGGGTTAGCGTCAGGACAACTAGGGTTAGCGTCAGGACAACTAGGGTTAGCGTCAGGACAACTAGGGTTAGCGTCAGGACAACTAGGGTTAGCGCCAGGACAACTAGGGTTAGCGCCAGGACAACTAGGGTTAGCGCCAGGACAACTAGGGTTAGCGCCAGGACAACTAGGGATAGCGCCAGGACAACTAGGGTTAGCGCCATTACAACTAGGGTTAGCGCCAGGACAACTAGGGTTAGCGCCAGGACAACTAGGGTTAGCGCCAGGACAACTAGGGTTAGCGCCAGGACAACTAGGGTTAGCGTCAGGACAACCAGGGTTAGCGCCAGGACAACTAGCGTTAGTGTCAGGACAGCTAGGGTTAGCGTCAGGACAACTAGGGTTAGCGTCAGGACAGCTAGGGTTAGCGTCAGGACAGCTAGGGTTAGCGTCAGGACAACTAGGGTTAGCGTCAGGACAACTAGGGTTAGCGCCAGGACAACTAGGGTTAGCGCCAGGACAACTAGGGTTAGCGCCAGGACAACTAGGGATAGCGTCAGGACAACTAGGGTTAGCGTCAGGACAACTAGGGTTAGCGCCAGGACAACTAGGGTTAGCGCCAGGACAACTAGGGTTAGCGTCAGGACAACTAGGGTTAGCGTCTGGACAACTAGGGTTAGCGTCAGGACAACTAGGGTTAGCGTCAGGACAACTAGGGTTAGCGTCAGGACAACTAGGGTTAGCGCCAGGACAACTAGGGTTATCGCCAGGACAACTAGGGTTATCGCCAGGACAACTAGGGTTAGCGCCAGGACAACTAGGGATAGCACCAGGACAACTAGGGTTAGCGCCATTACAACTAGGGTTAGCGCCAGGACAACTAGGGTTAGCGCCAGGACAACTAGGGTAAGCGTCACGACAACTAGGGTTAGCGTCAGGACAACTAGGGTTAGCATCAGGACAACTAGGGTTAGCGTCACAACTAGGGTTAGCGTCAGGACAACTAGGGTTAGCGTCACGACAACTAGGGTTAGCGTCAGGACAACTAGGGTTAGCGTCAGGACAACTAGGGTTAGCATCAGGACAACTAGGGTTAGAGTCACGACAACTAGGGTTAGCGTCAGGACAACTAGAGTTAGCGTCACGACAACTAGGGTTAGCGTCAGGACAACTAGGGTTAGCGTCACGACAACTAGGGTTAGCGTCAGGACAACTAGGGTTAGCGTCAGGACAACTAGGGTTAGCGTCACGACAACTAGGGTTAGCGTCAGGACAACTAGGGTTAGCGTCAGGACAACTAGGGTTAGCGTCACGACAACTAGGGTTAGCGTCAGGACAACTAGGGTTAGCGTCAGGACAACTAGGGTTAGCGTCAGGACAACTAGGGTTAGCGTCAGGACAACTAGGGTTAGCGTCACGACAACTAGGGTTAGCGTCACGACAACTAGGGTTAGCGTCAGGACAACTAGGGTTGGCGCCAGGACAACTAGGGTTAGCGCCAGGACAACTAGGGTTAGCGCCAGGACAACTAGGGTTAGCGCCAGGACAACTAGGGTTACCGCCAGGACAACTAGGGTTAGCGTCAGGACAACTAGGGTTAGCGCCAGGACAACTAGGGTTAGCGCCAGGACAACTAGGGTTAGCGTCAGGACAACTAGGGTTAGCGCCAGGACAACTAGGGTTAGCGCCAGGACAACTAGGGTTAGCGCCAGGACAACTAGGGTTAGCGCCAGGACAACTAGGGTTACCGCCAGGACAACTAGGGTTAGCGTCAGGACAACTAGGGTTAGCGCCAGGACAACTAGGGTTAGCGCCAGGACAACTAGGGTTAGCGTCAGGACAACTAGGGTTAGCGCCAGGACAACTAGGGTTAGCGCCAGGACAACTAGGGTTAGCGCCAGGACAACTAGCGTTAGCGTCAGGACAACTAGGGTTAGCGTCAGGACAACTAGGGTTAGCGCCAGGACAACTAGGGTTAGCGTCAGGACAACTAGGGTTAGCGCCAGGACAACTAGGGTTAGCACCAGGACAACTAGGGTTAGCGCCAGGACAACTAGGGTTAGCGTTACGACAACTAGGGTTAGCGTCAGGACAACTAGGGTTAGCGTCAGGACAACTAGGGTTAGCGTCAGGACAACTAGGGTTAGCGTCAGGACAACTAGGGTTAGCGCCAGGACAACTAGGGTTAGCGCCAGGACAAATAGAGTTAGCGCCAGGACAACTAGGGTTTACGCCAGGACAACTAGGGTTAGCGCCAGGACAACTAGGGTTAGCGCCAGGACAACTAGGGTTAGCGCCAGGACAACTAGGGTTAGCGCCAGGACAACTAGGTTTACCGCCAGGACAACTAGGGTTAGCGTCAGGACAACTAGGGTTAGCGCCAGGACAACTAGGGTTAGCGTCAGGACAACTAGGGTTAGCGCCAGGAAAACTAGGGTTAGCGCCAGGAAAACTAGGGTTAGCGTCAGGACAACTAGGGTTAGCGCCAGGACAACTAGGGTTAGCGCCAGGACAACAAGGGTTAGCGTCAGGAAAACTAGGGTTAGCGTCAGGACAACTAGGGTTAGCGCCAGGACAACTAGGGTTAGCGCCAGGACAACTAGGGTTAGCGTCAGGACAACTAGGGTTAGCATCAGGACAACTAGGGTTAGCGCCAGGACAACTAGGGTTAGCGCCAGGACAACTAGGGTTAGCGCCAGGACAACTAGGGTTAGCGCCAGGACAACTAGGGTTAGCGCTAGGACAACTAGGGTTAGCGCCAGGACAACTAGGGTTAGCGCCAGGACAACTAGGGTTAGCGCCAGGACAACTAGGGTTAGCGCCAGGACAACTAGGGTTAGCGTCAGGACAACTAGGGTTAGCGCCAGGACAACTAGGGTTAGCGTCAGAACAACTAGGGTTAGCGTCATTACAACTAGGGTTAGCGCCAGGACAACTAGGGTTAGCGCCAGGACAACTAGGGTTAGCGCCAGCACAACTAGGGTTAGCGCCAGGACAACTAGGGTTAGCGCCAGGACAACTAGGGTTAGCGCCAGGACAACTAGGGTTAGCGCCAGGACAACTAGGGTTAGCGCCAGGACAACTAGGGTTAGCGTCAGGACAACCAGGGTTAGCGCCAGGACAACTAGCGTTAGTGTCAGGACAGCTAGGGTTAGCGTCAGGACAACTAGGGTTAGCGTCAGGACAGCTAGGGTTAGCGTCAGGACAGCTAGGGTTAGCGTCAGGACAACTAGGGTTAGCGTCAGGACAACTAGGGTTAGCGCCAGGACAACTAGGGTTAGCGCCAGGACAACTAGGGTTAGCGCCAGGACAACTAGGGATAGCGCCAGGACAACTAGGGTTAGCGTCAGGACAACTAGGGTTAGCGCCAGGACAACTAGGGTTAGCGCCAGGACAACTAGGGTTAGCGTCAGGACAACTAGGGTTAGCATCAGGACAACTAGGGTTAGCGTCAGGACAACTAGGGTTAGCGTCAGGACAACTAGGGTTAGCGCCAGGACAACTAGGGTTAGCGCCAGGACAACTAGGGTTAGCGCCAGGACAACTAGGGTTAGCGCCAGGACAACTAGGGATAGCGCCAGGACAACTAGGGTTAGCGCCATTACAACTAGGGTTAGCGCCAGGACAACTAGGGTTAGCGCCAGGACAACTAGGGTAAGCGTCACGACAACTAGGGTTAGCGTCAGGACAACTAGGGTTAGCGTCAGGACAACTAGGGTTAGCGTCACAACTAGGGTTAGCGTCAGGACAACTAGGGTTAGCGTCACAACAACTAGGGTTAGGGTCAGGACAACTAGGGTTAGCGTCAGGACAACTAGGGTTAGCGTCAGGACAACTAGGGTTAGCGTCACAACTAGGGTTAGCGTCAGGACAACTAGGGTTAGCGTCACAACAACTAGGGTTAGGGTAAGGACAACTAGGGTTAGCGTCAGGACAACTAGGGTTAGCATCAGGACAACTAGGGTTAGAGTCACGACAACTAGGGTTAGCGTCAGGACAACTAGGGTTAGCGTCACGACAACTAGGGTTAGCGTCAGGACAACTAGGGTTAGCGTCACGACAACTACGGTTAGCGTCAGGACAACTAGGGTTAGCGTCACGACAACTAGGGTTAGCGTCAGGACAACTAGGGTTAGCGTCAGGACAACTAGGGTTAGCGTCACGACAACTAGGGTTAGCGTCAGGACAACTAGGGTTAGCGTCACGACAACTAGGGTTAGCGTCACGACAACTAGGGTTAGCGTCACGACAACTAGGGTTAGCGTCAGGACAACTAGGGTTAGCATCAGGACAACTAGGGTTAGAGTCACGACAACTAGGGTTAGCGCCAGGACAACTAGGGTTAGCGCCAGGACAACTAGGGTTACCGCCAGGACAACTAGGGTTAGCGTCAGGACAACTAGGGTTAGCGCCAGGACAACTAGGGTTAGCGCCAGGACAACTAGGGTTAGCGTCAGGACAACTAGGGTTAGCGTCAGGACAACTAGGGTTAGCGCCAGGACAACTAGGGTTAGCGTCAGGACAACTAGGGTTAGCGCCAGGACAACTAGGGTTAGCGCCAGGACAACTAGGGTTAGCATCAGGACAACTAGGGTTAGCGCGAGGACAACTAGGGTTAGCGCCAGGACAACTAGGGTTAGCGCCAGGACAACTAGGGTTAGCGTTACGACAACTAGGGTTAGCGTCAGGACAACTAGGGTTAGCGTCACGACAACTAGGGTTAGCGTCAGGACAACTAAGGTTAGCGTCAGGACAACTAGGGTTAGCGCCAGGACAACTAGGGTTAGCGCCAGGACAACTAGGGTTAGCGCCAGGACAACTAGGTTTACCACCAGGACAACTAGGGTTAGCGTCAGGACAACTAGGGTTAGCGCCAGGACAACTAGGGTTAGCGTCAGGACAACTAATGTTAGCGTCAGGACAACTAGGGTTAGCGTCAGGACAACTAGGGTTAGCGCCAGGACAACTAGGGTTAGCGCCAGGACAACTAGGGTTAGCGTCAGGACAACTAGGGTTAGCGCCAGGACAACTAGGGTTAGCGCCAGGACAACTAGGGTTAGCATCAGGACAACTAGGGTTAGCGCCAGGACAACTAGGGTTAGCGCCAGGACAACTAGGGTTAGCGCCAGGACAACTAGGGTTAGCGCCAGGACAACTAGGGTTAGCGCTAGGACAACTAGGGTTAGCGCCAGGACAACTAGGGTTAGCGCCAGGACAACTAGGGTTAGCGTCAGGACAACTAGGGTTAGCGCCAGGACAACTAGGGTTAGCGTCAGGACAACTAGGGTTAGCGTCAGGACAACTAGGGTTAGCGCCAGGACAACTAGGGTTAGCGCCAGGACAACTAGGGTTAGGGCCAGCACAACTAGGGTTAGCGCCAGGACAACTAGGGTTAGCGCCAGGACAACTAGGGTTAGCGCCAGGACAACTAGGGTTAGCGCCAGGACAACTAGGGTTAGCGCCAGGACAACTAGGGTTAGCGCCAGGACAACTAGGGTTAGCGCCAGGACAACTAGGGTTAGCGTCAGGACAACCAGGGTTAGCGCCAGGACAACTAGCGTTAGTGTCAGGACAGCTAGGGTTAGCGTCAGGACAACTAGGGTTAGCGTCAGGACAGCTAGGGTTAGCGTCAGGACAGCTAGGGTTAGCGTCAGGACAACTAGGGTTAGCGTCAGGACAACTAGGGTTAGCGCCAGGACAACTAGGGTTAGCGCCAGGACAACTAGGGTTAGCGCCAGGACAACTAGGGATAGCGCCAGGACAACTAGGGTTAGCGTCAGGACAACTAGGGTTAGCGCCAGGACAACTAGGGTTAGCGCCAGGACAACTAGGGTTAGCGTCAGGACAACCAGGGTTAGCGTCAGGACAACTAGGGTTAGCGTCAGGACAACTAGGGTTAGCGCCAGGACAACTAGGGTTAGCGCCAGGACAACTAGGGTTAGCGCCAGGACAACTAGGGATAGCGCCAGGACAACTAGGGTTAGCGCCATTACAACTAGGGTTAGCGCCAGGACAACTAGGGTTAGCGCCAGGACAACTAGGGTAAGCGTCACGACAACTAGGGTTAGCGTCAGGACAACTAGGGTTAGCGTCAGGACAACTAGGGTTAGCGTCAGGACAACTAGGGTTAGCGTCACAACTAGGGTTAGCGTCAGGACAACTAGGGTTAGCGTCACAACAACTAGGGTTAGCGTCAGGACAACGAGGGTTAGCGTCAGGACAACTAAGGTTAGCATCAGGACAACTAGGGTTAGAGTCACGACAACTAGGGTTAGCGTCAGGACAACTAGGGTTAGCGTCACGACAACTAGGGTTAGCGTCAGGACAACTAGGGTTAGCGTCACGACAACTAGGGTTAGCGTCAGGACAACTAGGGTTAGCGCCAGGACAACTAGGGTTAGCGCCAGGACAACTAGGGTTAGCGTCAGGACAACTAGGGTTAGCGTCTGGACAACTAGGGTTAGCGTCAGGACAACTAGGGTTAGCGTCAGGACAACTAGGGTTAGCGTCAGGACAACTAGGGTTAGCGCCAGGACAACTAGGGTTAGCGCCAGGACAACTAGGGTTAGCGTCAGGACAACTAGGGTTAGCGTCTGGACAACTAGGGTTAGCGTCAGGACAACTAGGGTTAGCGTCAGGACAACTAGGGTTAGCGTCAGGACAACTAGGGTTAGCGCCAGGACAACTAGGGTTATCGCCAGGACAACTAGGGTTATCGCCAGGACAACTAGGGTTAGCGCCAGGACAACTAGGGATAGCACCAGGACAACTAGGGTTAGCGCCATTACAACTAGGGTTAGCGCCAGGACAACTAGGGTTAGCGCCAGGACAACTAGGGTAAGCGTCACGACAACTAGGGTTAGCGTCAGGACAACTAGGGTTAGCGTCAGGACAACTAGGGTTAGCGTCACAACTAGGGTTAGCGTCAGGACAACTAGGGTTAGCGTCACGACAACTAGGGTTAGCGTCAGGACAACTAGGGTTAGCGTCAGGACAACTAGGGTTAGCATCAGGACAACTAGGGTTAGAGTCACGACAACTAGGGTTAGCGTCAGGACAACTAGAGTTAGCGTCACGACAACTAGGGTTAGCGTCAGGACAACTAGGGTTAGCGTCACGACAACTAGGGTTAGCGTCAGGACAACTAGGGTTAGCGTCAGGACAACTAGGGTTAGCGTCACGACAACTAGGGTTAGCGTCAGGACAACTAGGGTTAGCGTCAGGACAACTAGGGTTAGCGTCACGACAACTAGGGTTAGCGTCAGGACAACTAGGGTTAGCGTCAGGACAACTAGGGTTAGCGTCAGGACAACTAGGGTTAGCGTCAGGACAACTAGGGTTAGCGTCACGACAACTAGGGTTAGCGTCACGACAACTAGGGTTAGCGTCAGGACAACTAGGGTTAGCGTCAGGACAACTAGGGTTGGCGCCAGGACAACTAGGGTTAGCGCCAGGACAACTAGGGTTAGCGCCAGGACAACTAGGGTTAGCGCCAGGACAACTAGGGTTACCGTCAGGACAACTAGGGTTAGCGTCAGGACAACTAGGGTTAGCGCCAGGACAACTAGGGTTAGCGCCAGGACAACTAGGGTTAGCGTCAGGACAACTAGGGTTAGCGCCAGGACAACTAGGGTTAGCGCCAGGACAACTAGGGTTAGCGCCAGGACAACTAGGGTTAGCGCCAGGACAACTAGGGTTACCGCCAGGACAACTAGGGTTAGCGTCAGGACAACTAGGGTTAGCGCCAGGACAACTAGGGTTAGCGCCAGGACAACTAGGGTTAGCGTCAGGACAACTAGGGTTAGCGCCAGGACAACTAGGGTTAGCGCCAGGACAACTAGGGTTAGCGCCAGGACAACTAGCGTTAGCGTCAGGACAACTAGGGTTAGCGTCAGGACAACTAGGGTTAGCGCCAGGACAACTAGGGTTAGCGTCAGGACAACTAGGGTTAGCGCCAGGACAACTAGGGTTAGCGCCAGGACAACTAGGGTTAGCGCCAGGACAACTAGGGTTAGCGTCACGACAACTAGGGTTAGCGTCAGGACAACTAGGGTTAGCGTCAGGACAACTAGGGTTAGCGTCAGGACAACTAGGGTTAGCGCCAGGACAACTAGGGTTAGCGCCAGGACAAATAGAGTTAGCGCCAGGACAACTAGGGTTTACGCCAGGACAACTAGGGTTAGCGCCAGGACAACTAGGGTTAGCGCCAGGACAACTAGGGTTAGCGCCAGGACAACTAGGGTTAGCGCCAGGACAACTAGGTTTACCGCCAGGACAACTAGGGTTAGCGTCAGGACAACTAGGGTTAGCGCCAGGACAACTAGGGTTAGCGTCAGGACAACTAGGGTTAGCGCCAGGAAAACTAGGGTTAGCGCCAGGAAAACTAGGGTTAGCGTCAGGACAACTAGGGTTAGCGCCAGGACAACTAGGGTTAGCGCCAGGACAACTAGGGTTAGCGTCAGGAAAACTAGGGTTAGCGTCAGGACAACTAGGGTTAGCGCCAGGACAACTAGGGTTAGCGCCAGGACAACTAGGGTTAGCGTCAGGACAACTAGGGTTAGCATCAGGACAACTAGGGTTAGCGCCAGGACAACTAGGGTTAGCGCCAGGACAACTAGGGTTAGCGCCAGGACAACTAGGGTTAGCGCCAGGACAACTAGGGTTAGCGCTAGGACAACTAGGGTTAGCGCCAGGACAACTAGGGTTAGCGCCAGGACAACTAGGGTTAGCGCCAGGACAACTAGGGTTAGCGCCAGGACAACTAGGGTTAGCGTCAGGACAACTAGGGTTAGCGCCAGGACAACTAGGGTTAGCGTCAGGACAACTAGGGTTAGCGTCATTACAACTAGGGTTAGCGCCAGGACTACTAGGGTTAGCGCCAGGACAACTAGGGTTAGCGCCAGCACAACTAGGGTTAGCGCCAGGACAACTAGGGTTAGCGCCAGGACAACTAGGGTTAGCGCCAGGACAACTAGGGTTAGCGCCAGGACAACTAGGGTTAGCGTCAGGACAACCAGGGTTAGCGCCAGGACAACTAGCGTTAGTGTCAGGACAGCTAGGGTTAGCGTCAGGACAACTAGGGTTAGCGTCAGGACAGCTAGGGTTAGCGTCAGGACAGCTAGGGTTAGCGTCAGGACAACTAGGGTTAGCGTCAGGACAACTAGGGTTAGCGCCAGGACAACTAGGGTTAGCGCCAGGACAACTAGGGTTAGCGCCAGGACAACTAGGGATAGCGCCAGGACAACTAGGGTTAGCGCCAGGACAACTAGGGTTAGCGCCAGGACAACTAGGGTTAGCGCCAGGACAACTAGGGTTAGCGTCAGGACAACTAGGGTTAGCATCAGGACAACTAGGGTTAGCGTCAGGACAACTAGGGTTAGCGTCAGGACAACTAGGGTTAGCGCCAGGACAACTAGGGTTAGCGCCAGGACAACTAGGGTTAGCGCCAGGACAACTAGGGTTAGCGCCAGGACAACTAGGGATAGCGCCAGGACAACTAGGGTTAGCGCCATTACAACTAGGGTTAGCGCCAGGACAACTAGGGTTAGCGCCAGGACAACTAGGGTAAGCGTCACGACAACTAGGGTTAGCGTCAGGACAACTAGGGTTAGCGTCAGGACAACTAGGGTTAGCGTCACAACTAGGGTTAGCGTCAGGACAACTAGGGTTAGCGTCACAACAACTAGGGTTAGGGTCAGGACAACTAGGGTTAGCGTCAGGACAACTAGGGTTAGCGTCAGGACAACTAGGGTTAGCGTCACAACTAGGGTTAGCGTCAGGACAACTAGGGTTAGCGTCACAACAACTAGGGTTAGGGTAAGGACAACTAGGGTTAGCGTCAGGACAACTAGGGTTAGCATCAGGACAACTAGGGTTAGAGTCACGACAACTAGGGTTAGCGTCAGGACAACTAGGGTTAGCGTCACGACAACTAGGGTTAGCGTCAGGACAACTAGGGTTAGCGTCACGACAACTACGGTTAGCGTCAGGACAACTAGGGTTAGCGTCAGGACAACTAGGGTTAGCGTCACGACAACTAGGGTTAGCGTCAGGACAACTAGGGTTAGCGTCAGGACAACTAGGGTTAGCGTCACGACAACTAGGGTTAGCGTCAGGACAACTAGGGTTAGCGTCACGACAACTAGGGTTAGCGTCACGACAACTAGGGTTAGCGTCAGGACAACTAGGGTTAGCATCAGGACAACTAGGGTTAGAGTCACGACAACTAGGGTTAGCGCCAGGACAACTAGGGTTAGCGCCAGGACAACTAGGGTTACCGCCAGGACAACTAGGGTTAGCGTCAGGACAACTAGGGTTAGCGCCAGGACAACTAGGGTTAGCACCAGGACAACTAGGGTTAGCGCCAGGACAACTAGGGTTAGCGTCAGGACAACTAGGGTTAGCGCCAGGACAACTAGGGTTAGCGCCAGGACAACTAGGGTTAGCATCAGGACAACTAGGGTTAGCGCGAGGACAACTAGGGTTAGCGCCAGGACAACTAGGGTTAGCGCCAGGACAACTAGGGTTAGCGTTACGACAACTAGGGTTAGCGTCAGGACAACTAGGGTTAGCGTCACGACAACTAGGGTTAGCGTCAGGACAACTAGGGTTAGCGCCAGGACAACTAGGGTTAGCGCCAGGACAACTAGGGTTAGCATCAGGACAACTAGGGTTAGCGCGAGGACAACTAGGGTTAGCGCCAGGACAACTAGGGTTAGCGCCAGGACAACTAGGGTTAGCGTTACGACAACTAGGGTTAGCGTCAGGACAACTAGGGTTAGCGTCACGACAACTAGGGTTAGCGTCAGGACAACTAAGGTTAGCGTCAGGACAACTAGGGTTAGCGCCAGGACAACTAGGGTTAGCGCCAGGACAACTAGAGTTAGCGCCAGGACAACTAGGGTTAGCGCCAGGACAACTAGGGTTAGCGCCAGGACAACTAGGGTTAGCGCCAGGACAACTAGGGTTAGCGCCAGGACAACTAGGTTTACCGCCAGGACAACTAGGGTTAGCGCCAGGACAACTAGGGTTAGCGTCAGGACAACTAATGTTAGCGTCAGGACAACTAGGGTTAGCGTCAGGACAACTAGGGTTAGCGCCAGGACAACTAGGGTTAGCGCCAGGACAACTAGGGTTAGCGTCAGGACAACTAGGGTTAGCGCCAGGACAACTAGGGTTAGCGCCAGGACAACTAGGGTTAGCATCAGGACAACTAGGGTTAGCGCCAGGACAACTAGGGTTAGCGCCAGGACAACTAGGGTTAGCGCCAGGACAACTAGGGTTAGCGCCAGGACAACTAGGGTTAGCGCTAGGACAACTAGGGTTAGCGCCAGGACAACTAGGGTTAGCGCCAGGACAACTAGGGTTAGCGTCAGGACAACTAGGGTTAGCGCCAGGACAACTAGGGTTAGCGTCAGGACAACTAGGGTTAGCGCCAGGACAACTAGGGTTAGCGCCAGGACAACTAGGGTTAGGGCCAGCACAACTAGGGTTAGCGCCAGGACAACTAGGGTTAGCGCCAGGACAACTAGGGTTAGCGCCAGGACAACTAGGGTTAGCGCCAGGACAACTAGGGTTAGCGCCAGGACAACTAGGGTTAGCGCCAGGACAACTAGGGTTAGCGCCAGGACAACTAGGGTTAGCGTCAGGACAACCAGGGTTAGCGCCAGGACAACTAGCGTTAGTGTCAGGACAGCTAGGGTTAGCGTCAGGACAACTAGGGTTAGCGTCAGGACAGCTAGGGTTAGCGTCAGGACAGCTAGGGTTAGCGTCAGGACAACTAGGGTTAGCGTCAGGACAACTAGGGTTAGCGCCAGGACAACTAGGGTTAGCGCCAGGACAAATAGGGTTAGCGCCAGGACAACTAGGGATAGCGCCAGGACAACTAGGGTTAGCGTCAGGACAACTAGGGTTAGCGCCAGGACAACTAGGGTTAGCGCCAGGACAACTAGGGTTAGCGTCAGGACAACTAGGGTTAGCGTCAGGACAACTAGGGTTAGCGTCAGGACAACTAGGGTTAGCGTCAGGACAACTAGGGTTAGCGCCAGGACAACTAGGGTTAGCGCCAGGACAACTAGGGTTAGCGCCAGGACAACTAGGGATAGCGCCAGGACAACTAGGGTTAGCGCCATTACAACTAGGGTTAGCGCCAGGACAACTAGGGTTAGCGCCAGGACAACTAGGGTAAGCGTCACGACAACTAGGGTTAGCGTCAGGACAACTAGGGTTAGCGTCAGGACAACTAGGGTTAGCGTCAGGACAACTAGGGTTAGCGTCACAACTAGGGTTAGCGTCAGGACAACTAGGGTTAGCGTCACAACAACTAGGGTTAGCGTCAGGACAACGAGGGTTAGCGTCAGGACAACTAAGGTTAGCATCAGGACAACTAGGGTTAGAGTCACGACAACTAGGGTTAGCGTCAGGACAACTAGGGTTAGCGTCACGACAACTAGGGTTAGCGTCAGGACAACTAGGGTTAGCGTCACGACAACTAGGGTTAGCGTCAGGACAACTAGGGTTAGCGTCAGGACAACTAGGGTTAGCGTCACGACAACTAGGGTTAGCGTCAGGACAACTAGGGTTAGCGTCAGGACAACTAGGGTTAGCGTCACGACAACTAGGGTTAGCGCCAGGACAACTAGGGTTAGCGCCAGGACAACTAGGGTTAGCATCAGGACAACTAGGGTTAGCGCGAGGACAACTAGGGTTAGCGCCAGGACAACTAGGGTTAGCGCCAGGACAACTAGGGTTAGCGTTACGACAACTAGGGTTAGCGTCAGGACAACTAGGGTTAGCGTCACGACAACTAGGGTTAGCGTCAGGACAACTAAGGTTAGCGTCAGGACAACTAGGGTTAGCGCCAGGACAACTAGGGTTAGCGCCAGGACAACTAGAGTTAGCGCCAGGACAACTAGGGTTAGCGCCAGGACAACTAGGGTTAGCGCCAGGACAACTAGGGTTAGCGCCAGGACAACTAGGGTTAGCGCCAGGACAACTAGGTTTACCGCCAGGACAACTAGGGTTAGCGCCAGGACAACTAGGGTTAGCGTCAGGACAACTAATGTTAGCGTCAGGACAACTAGGGTTAGCGTCAGGACAACTAGGGTTAGCGCCAGGACAACTAGGGTTAGCGCCAGGACAACTAGGGTTAGCGTCAGGACAACTAGGGTTAGCGCCAGGACAACTAGGGTTAGCGCCAGGACAACTAGGGTTAGCATCAGGACAACTAGGGTTATCGCCAGGACAACTAGGGTTAGCGCCAGGACAACTAGGGTTAGCGCCAGGACAACTAGGGTTAGCGCCAGGACAACTAGGGTTAGCGCTAGGACAACTAGGGTTAGCGCCAGGACAACTAGGGTTAGCGCCAGGACAACTAGGGTTAGCGTCAGGACAACTAGGGTTAGCGCCAGGACAACTAGGGTTAGCGTCAGGACAACTAGGGTTAGCGCCAGGACAACTAGGGTTAGCGCCAGGACAACTAGGGTTAGGGCCAGCACAACTAGGGTTAGCGCCAGGACAACTAGGGTTAGCGCCAGGACAACTAGGGTTAGCGCCAGGACAACTAGGGTTAGCGCCAGGACAACTAGGGTTAGCGCCAGGACAACTAGGGTTAGCGCCAGGACAACTAGGGTTAGCGCCAGGACAACTAGGGTTAGCGTCAGGACAACCAGGGTTAGCGCCAGGACAACTAGCGTTAGTGTCAGGACAGCTAGGGTTAGCGTCAGGACAACTAGGGTTAGCGTCAGGACAGCTAGGGTTAGCGTCAGGACAGCTAGGGTTAGCGTCAGGACAACTAGGGTTAGCGTCAGGACAACTAGGGTTAGCGCCAGGACAACTAGGGTTAGCGCCAGGACAACTAGGGTTAGCGCCAGGACAACTAGGGATAGCGCCAGGACAACTAGGGTTAGCGTCAGGACAACTAGGGTTAGCGCCAGGACAACTAGGGTTAGCGCCAGGACAACTAGGGTTAGCGTCAGGACAACTAGGGTTAGCGTCAGGACAACTAGGGTTAGCGTCAGGACAACTAGGGTTAGCGTCAGGACAACTAGGGTTAGCGCCAGGACAACTAGGGTTAGCGCCAGGACAACTAGGGTTAGCGCCAGGACAACTAGGGATAGCGCCAGGACAACTAGGGTTAGCGCCATTACAACTAGGGTTAGCGCCAGGACAACTAGGGTTAGCGCCAGGACAACTAGGGTAAGCGTCACGACAACTAGGGTTAGCGTCAGGACAACTAGGGTTAGCGTCAGGACAACTAGGGTTAGCGTCAGGACAACTAGGGTTAGCGTCACAACTAGGGTTAGCGTCAGGACAACTAGGGTTAGCGTCACAACAACTAGGGTTAGCGTCAGGACAACGAGGGTTAGCGTCAGGACAACTAAGGTTAGCATCAGGACAACTAGGGTTAGAGTCACGACAACTAGGGTTAGCGTCAGGACAACTAGGGTTAGCGTCACGACAACTAGGGTTAGCGTCAGGACAACTAGGGTTAGCGTCACGACAACTAGGGTTAGCGTCAGGACAACTAGGGTTAGCGTCAGGACAACTAGGGTTAGCGTCACGACAACTAGGGTTAGCGTCAGGACAACTAGGGTTAGCGTCAGGACAACTAGGGTTAGCGTCACGACAACTAGGGTTAGCGTCAGGACAACTAGGGTTAGCGTCACGACAACTAGGGTTAGCGTCAGGACAACTAGGGTTAGCGTCAGGACAACTAGGGTTAGCATCAGGACAACTAGGGTTAGCGTCACGACAACTAGGGTTAGCGTCAGGACAACTAGGGTTAGCGTCAGGACACCTAGGGTTAGCGTCAGGACAACTAGGGTTAGCGCCAGGACAACTAGGGTTACCGCCACGACAACTAGGGCTAGCGCCAGGACAACTAGGGTTAGCGTCAGGACAACTAGGGTTAGCGCCTGGACAACTAGGGTTAGCGCCAGGACAACTAGGGTTAGCGTCAGGACAACTAGGGTTAGCGTCAGGACAACTAAGGTTAGCGCCAGGACAACTAGGGTTAGCGCCAGGACAACTAGGGTTAGCGCCAGTACAACTAGGGTTAGCGTCAGGACAACTAGGGTTAGCGTCAGGACAACTAGGGTTAGCGCCAGGACAACTAGGGTTAGCGCCAGGACAACTAGGGTTAGCGTCAGGACAACTAGGGTTAGCATCAGGACAACTAGGGTTAGCGCCAGGACAACTAGGGTTAGCGCCAGGACAACTAGGGTTAGCGCCAGGACAACTAGGGTTAGCGCTAGGACAACTAGGGTTAGCGCCAGGACATCTAGGGTTAGCGCCAGGACAACTAGGGTTAGCGCCAGGACAACTAGGGTTAGCGTCAGGACAACTAGGGTTAGCGTCACGACAACTAGGGTTAGCGTCAGGACAACTAGGGTTAGCGTCAGGACAACTAGGGTTAGCGTCACGACAACTAGGGTTAGCGTCAGGACAACTAGGGTTAGCGTCACGACAACTAGGGTTAGCGTCAGGACAACTAGGGTTAGCGTCAGGACAACTAGGGTTAGCATCAGGACAACTAGGGTTAGCGTCACGACAACTAGGGTTAGCGTCAGGACAACTAGGGTTAGCGTCAGGACACCTAGGGTTAGCGTCAGGACAACTAGGGTTAGCGCCAGGACAACTAGGGTTACCGCCACGACAACTAGGGCTAGCGCCAGGACAACTAGGGTTAGCGTCAGGACAACTAGGGTTAGCGCCTGGACAACTAGGGTTAGCGCCAGGACAACTAGGGTTAGCGTCAGGACAACTAGGGTTAGCGTCAGGACAACTAAGGTTAGCGCCAGGACAACTAGGGTTAGCGCCAGGACAACTAGGGTTAGCGCCAGTACAACTAGGGTTAGCGTCAGGACAACTAGGGTTAGCGTCAGGACAACTAGGGTTAGCGCCAGGACAACTAGGGTTAGCGCCAGGACAACTAGGGTTAGCGTCAGGACAACTAGGGTTAGCATCAGGACAACTAGGGTTAGCGCCAGGACAACTAGGGTTAGCGCCAGGACAACTAGGGTTAGCGCCAGGACAACTAGGGTTAGCGCTAGGACAACTAGGGTTAGCGCCAGGACATCTAGGGTTAGCGCCAGGACAACTAGGGTTAGCGCCAGGACAACTAGGGTTAGCGCCAGGACAACTAGGGTTAGCGTCAGGACAACTAGGGTTAGCGCCAGGACAACTAGGGTTAGCGTCAGGACAACTAGGGTTAGCGTCAGGACAACTAGGGTTAGCGCCAGGACAACTAGGGTTAGCGCCAGCACAACTAGGGTTAGCGCCAGGACAACTAGGGTTAGCGCCAGGACAACTAGGGTTAGCGCCAGGACAACTAGGGTTAGCGCCAGGACAACTAGGGTTAGCACCAGGACAACTAGGGTTAGCGCCAGGATAACTAGGGTTAGCGCCAGGACAACTAGGGTTAGCGCCAGGACAACTAGGGTTAGCGCCAGGAAAACTAGGGTTAGCGTCAGGACAACTAGGGTTAGCGCCAGGACAACTAGCGTTAGCGTCAGTACAACTAGGGTTAGCTTCAGGACAACTAGGGTTAGCGCCAGGACAACTAGGGTTAGCGCCAGGACAGCTAGGGTTAGCGTCAGGACAACTAGGGTTAGCGTCAGGACAGCTAGGGTTAGCGTCAGGACAACTAGGGTTAGCGTCAGGACAACTAGGGTTAGCGCCAGGACAACTAGGGTTAGCGCCAGGACAACTAGGGTTAGCGCCAGGACAACTATGGTTAGCGCCAGGACAACTAGGGTTAGCGCCAGGACAACTAGGGATAGCGCCAGGACAACTAGGGTTAGCGTCAGGACAACTAGGGTTAGCGCCAGGACAACTAGGGTTAGCGCCAGGACAACTAGGGTTAGCGTCAGGACAACTAGGGTTAGCGTCTGGACAACTAGGGTTAGCGTCAGGACAACTAGGGTTAGCGTCAGGACAACTAGGGTTAGCGTCAGGACAACTAGGGTTAGTGTCAGGACAACTAGGGTTAGCGCCAGGACAACTAGGGTTAGCGCCAGGACAACTAGGGTTAGCGCCAGGACAACTAGGGATAGCACCAGGACAACTAGGGTTAGCGCCATTACAACTAGGGTTAGCGCCAGGACAACTAGGGTTAGCGCCAGGACAACTAGGGTAAGCGCCAGGTCAACTAGGGTTAGCGCCAGTACAACTAGGGTTACCACCAGGACAACTAGGGTTAGCGCCAGAACAACTAGGGTTAGCGCCGGGACAACTAGGGTTAGCGCCGGAACAACTAGGGCTAGCGCCAGGACAACTAGGTTTAGCGTCAGGACAACTAGGGTTAGCGCCAGGACAACTAGGGTTAGCGCCAGGACAACTAGGGTTAGCGTCAGGACAACTAGGGTTAGCGTCAGGACAACTAGGGTTAGCGCCAGGACAACTAGGGTTAGCGCCAGGACAACTAGGGTTAGCGCCAGGACAACTAGGGTTAGCGCCAGGACAACTAGGGTTAGCGTCAGGACAACTAGGGTTAGCGCCAGGACAACTAGGGTTAGCGCCAGGACAACTAGGGTTAGCGTCAGGACAACTAGGGTTAGCATCAGGACAACTAGGGTTAGCGCCAGGACAACTAGGGTTAGCGCCAGGACAACTAGGGTTAGCGCCAGGACAACTAGGGTTAGCGCCAGGACAACTAGGGTTAGCGCTAGGACAACTAGGGTTAGCGCCAGGACAACTAGGGTTAGCGCCAGGACAACTAGGGTTAGCGCCAGGACAACTAGGGTTAGCGCCAGGACAACTAGGGTTAGCGTCAGGAGAACTAGGGTTAGCGTCAGGACAACTAGGGTTAGCGTCAGGACAACTAGGGTTAGCGTCAGGACAACTAGGGTTAGCGCCAGGACAACTAGGGTTAGCGCCAGCACAACTAGGGTTAGCGCCAGGACAACTAGGGTTAGCGCCAGGACAACTAGGGTTAGCGCCAGGACAACTAGGGTTAGCGCCAGGACAACTAGGGTTAGCGCCAGGACAACTAGGGTTAGCGCCAGGACAACTAGGGTTAGCGCCAGGACAACTATGGTTAGCGCCAGGACAACTAGGGTTAGCGCCAGGACAACTAGGGATAGCGCCAGGACAACTAGGGTTAGCGTCAGGACAACTAGGGTTAGCGCCAGGACAACTAGGGTTAGCGCCAGGACAACTAGGGTTAGCGTCAGGACAACTAGGGTTAGCGTCTGGACAACTAGGGTTAGCGTCAGGACAACTAGGGTTAGCGTCAGGACAACTAGGGTTAGCGTCAGGACAACTAGGGTTAGTGTCAGGACAACTAGGGTTAGCGCCAGGACAACTAGGGTTAGCGCCAGGACAACTAGGGTTAGCGCCAGGACAACTAGGGATAGCACCAGGACAACTAGGGTTAGCGCCATTACAACTAGGGTTAGCGCCAGGACAACTAGGGTTAGCGCCAGGACAACTAGGGTAAGCGCCAGGTCAACTAGGGTTAGCGCCAGTACAACTAGGGTTACCGCCAGGACAACTAGGGTTAGCGCCAGAACAACTAGGGTTAGCGCCGGGACAACTAGGGTTAGCGCCGGAACAACTAGGGTTAGCGCCAGGACAACTAGGGTTAGCGCCAGGACAACTAGGGTTAGTGCCAGGACAACTAGGGTTAGCGTCAGGACAACTAGGGTTAGCGCCAGGACAACTAGGGTTAGCGTCAGGACAACTAGGGTTAGCATCAGGACAACTAGGGTTAGCGTCAGAACAACTAGGGTTAGCGTCAGGACAACTAGGGTTAGAGTCAGGACAACTAGGGTTAGCGTCAGGAAAACTAGGGTTAGCGTCAGGACAACTAGGGTTAGCGTCAGGACAACTAGGGTTAGCGTCAGGACAACTAGGGTTAGCGTCAGGACAACTAGGGTTAGAGTCACGACAACTAGGGTTAGCGTCAGGACAACTAGGGTTAGCGTCAGGACAACTAGGGTTAGCGTCACGACAACTAGGGTTAGCGTCACGACAACTAGGGTTAGCGTCACGACAACTAGGGTTAGCGTCAGGACAACTAGGGTTAGCGTCACGACAACTAGGGTTAGCGTCACGACAACTAGGGTTAGCGTCAGGACAACTAGGGTTAGCGTCAGGACAACTAGGGTTAGAGTCAGGACAACTAGGGTTAGCGTCAGGAAAACTAGGGTTAGCGTCAGGACAACTAGGGTTAGCGTCAGGACAACTAGGGTTAGCGTCAGGACAACTAGGGTTAGCGTCACGACAACTAGGGTTAGCGTCAGGACAACTAGGGTTAGCGTCAGGACAACTAGGGTTCGCGTCAGGACAACTAGGGTTAGCGTCAGGACAACTAGGGTTAGCGTCAGGACAACTAGGGTTAGCGTCAGGACAACTAGGGTTAGCGTCACGACAACTAGGGTTAGCGTCACGACAACTAGGGTTAGCGTCACGACAACTAGGGTTAGCGTCAGGACAACTAGGGTTAGCATCATGACAACTAGGGTTAGCGTCACGACAACTAGGGTTAGCGTCAGGACAACTAGGGTTAGCGTCAGGACACCTAGGGTTAGCGTCAGGACAACTAGGGTTAGCGCCAGGACAACTATGGTTACCGCCACGACAACTAGGGCTAGCGCCAGGACAACTAGGGTTAGCGTCAGGACAACTAGGGTTAGCGCCAGGACAACTAGGGTTAGCGCCAGGACAACTAGGGTTAGCGTCAGGACAACTAGGGTTAGCGCCAGGACAACTAGGGTTAGCGCCAGGACAACTAGGGTTAGCGCCAGGACAACTAGGGTTAGCGCCAGGACAACTAGGGTTAGCGTCAGGACAACTAGGGTTAGCGCCAGGACAACTAGGGTTAGCGCCAGGACAACTAGGGTTAGCGTCAGGACAACTAGGGTTAGCATCAGGACAACTAGGGTTAGCGCCAGGACAACTAGGGTTAGCGCCAGGACAACTAGGGTTAGCGCCAGGACAACTAGGGTTAGCGCCAGGACAACTAGGGTTATCGCTAGGACAACTAGGGTTAGCGCCAGGACAACTAGGGTTAGCGCCAGGACAACTAGGGTTAGCGCCAGGACAACTAGGGTTAGCGCCAGGACAACTAGGGTTAGCGTCAGGACAACTAGGGTTAGCGCCAGGACAACTAGGGTTAGCGTCAGGACAACTAGGGTTAGCGTCAGGACAACTAGGGTTAGCGCCAGGACAACTAGGGTTAGCGCCAGCACAACTAGGGTTAGCGCCAGGACAACTAGGGTTAGCGCCAGGACAACTAGGGTTAGCGCCAGGACAAGTAGGGTTAGCGCCAGGACAACTAGGGTTAGCACCAGGACAACTAGGGTTAACGCCAGGACAACTAGGGTTAGCGCCAGGACAACTAGGGTTAGCGCCAGGACAACAAGAGTTAGCGTCAGGACAACTAGGGTTAGCGTCAGGACAACTAGGGTTAGCGTCAGGACAACTAGGGTTAGCGCCAGGACAACTAGGGTTAGCGCCAGGACAACTAGGGTTAGCGCCAGGACAACTAGGGATAGCGCCAGGACAACTAGGGTTAGCGCCATTACAACTAGGGTTAGCACCAGGACAACTAGGGTTAGCGCCAGGACAACTAGGGTAAGCGTCACGACAACTAGGGTTAGCGTCAGGACAACTAGGGTTAGCGTCAGTACAACTAGGGTTAGCGTCAGGACAACTAGGGTTAGCGTCACAACTAGGGTTAGCGTCAGGACAACTAGGGTTAGCGTCACAACAACTAGGGTTAGCGTCAGGACAACTAGGGTTAGCGTCAGGACAACTAGGGTTAGCATCAGGACAACTAGGGTTAGAGTCACGACAACTAGGGTTAGCGTCAGGACAACTAGGGTTAGCGTCACGACAACTAGGGTTAGCGTCAGGACAACTAGGGTTAGCGTCACGACAACTAGGGTTAGCGTCAGGACAACTAGGGTTAGCGTCACGACAACTAGGGTTAGCGTCAGGACAATTAGGGTTAGCGTCAGGACAACTAGGGTTAGCGTCACGACAACTAGGGTTAGCGTCAGGACAACTAGGGTTAGCGTCACGACAACTAGGGTTAGCGTCAGGACAACTAGGGTTAGCGTCAGGACAACTAGGGTTAGCGTCACGACAACTAGGGTTAGCGTCACGACAACTAGGGTTAGCGTCACGACAACTAGGGTTAGCGTCACGACAACTAGGGTTAGCGTCAGGACAACTAGGGTTAGCGTCAGGACAACTAGGGTTAGCGTCACGACAACTAGGGTTAGCGTCAGGACAACTAGGGTTAGCGTCAGGACACCTAGGGTTAGCGTCAGGACAACTAGGGTTAGCGCCAGGACAACTAGGGTTACCGCCACGACAACTAGGGCTAGCGCCAGGACAACTAGGTTTAGCGTCAGGACAACTAGGGTTAGCGCCAGGACAACTAGGGTTAGCGCCAGGACAACTAGGGTTAGCGTCAGGACAACTAGGGTTAGCGTCAGGACAACTAGGGTTAGCGCCAGGACAACTAGGGTTAGCGCCAGGACAACTAGGGTTAGCGCCAGGACAACTAGGGTTAGCGCCAGGACAACTAGGGTTAGCGTCAGGACAACTAGGGTTAGCGCCAGGACAACTAGGGTTAGCGCCAGGACAACTAGGGTTAGCGTCAGGACAACTAGGGTTAGCATCAGGACAACTAGGGTTAGCGCCAGGACAACTAGGGTTAGCGCCAGGACAACTAGGGTTAGCGCCAGGACAACTAGGGTTAGCGCTAGGACAACTAGGGTTAGCGCCAGGACAACTAGGGTTAGCGCCAGGACAACTAGGGTTAGCGCCAGGACAACTAGGGTTAGCGTCAGGACAACTAGGGTTAGCGTCAGGACAACTAGGGTTAGCGTCAGGACAACTAGGGTTAGCGTCAGGACAACTAGGGTTAGCGCCAGGACAACTAGGGTTAGCGCCAGCACAACTAGGGTTAGCGCCAGGACAACTAGGGTTAGCGCCAGGACAACTAGGGTTAGCGCCAGGACAACTAGGGTTAGCGCCAGGACAACTAGGGTTAGCGCCAGGACAACTAGGGTTAGCGCCAGGAAAACTAGGGTTAGCGTCAGGACAACTAGGGTTAGCGCCAGGACAACTAGCGTTAGCGTCAGTACAACTAGGGTTAGCTTCAGGACAACTAGGGTTAGCGCCAGGACAACTAGGGTTAGCGCCAGGACAGCTAGGGTTAGCGTCAGGACAACTAGGGTTAGCGTCAGGACAGCTAGGGTTAGCGTCAGGACAACTAGGGTTAGCGTCAGGACAACTAGGGTTAGCGCCAGGACAACTAGGGTTAGCGCCAGGACAACTAGGGTTAGCGCCAGGACAACTATGGTTAGCGCCAGGACAACTAGGGTTAGCGCCAGGACAACTAGGGATAGCGCCAGGACAACTAGGGTTAGCGTCAGGACAACTAGGGTTAGCGCCAGGACAACTAGGGTTAGCGCCAGGACAACTAGGGTTAGCGTCAGGACAACTAGGGTTAGCGTCTGGACAACTAGGGTTAGCGTCAGGACAACTAGGGTTAGCGTCAGGACAACAAGGGTTAGCGTCAGGACAACTAGGGTTAGCGTCAGGACAACTAGGGTTAGTGTCAGGACAACTAGGGTTAGCGCCAGGACAACTAGGGTTAGCGCCAGGACAACTAGAGTTAGCGCCAGGACAACTAGGGATAGCACCAGGACAACTAGGGTTAGCGCCATTACAACTAGGGTTAGCGCCAGGACAACTAGGGTTAGCGCCAGGACAACTAGGGTAAGCGCCAGGTCAACTAGGGTTAGCGCCAGTACAACTAGGGTTACCGCCAGGACAACTAGGGTTAGCGCCAGGACAACTAGGGTTAGCGCCGGGACAACTAGGGTTAGCGCCGGAACAACTAGGGTTAGCGCCAGGACAACTAGGGTTAGCGCCAGGACAACTAGGGTTAGTGCCAGGACAACTAGGGTTAGCGTCAGGACAACTAGGGTTAGCGCCAGGACAACTAGGGTTAGCGTCAGGACAACTAGGGTTAGCATCAGGACAACTAGGGTTAGCGTCAGGACAACTAGGGTTAGCGTCAGGACAACTAGGGTTAGAGTCAGGACAACTAGGGTTAGCGTCAGGACAACTAGGGTTAGCGTCAGGACAAGTAGGGTTAGCGTCAGGACAACTAGGGTTAGCGTCAGGACAACTAGGGTTAGCGTCAGGACAACTAGGGTTAGCGTCACAACTAGGGTTAGCGTCAGGACAACTAGGGTTAGCGTCACAACAACTAGGGTTAGCGTCAGGACAACTAGGTTTAGCGTCAGGACAACTAGGGTTAGCGTCAGGACAACTAGGGTTAGAGTCACGACAACTAGGGTTAGCGTCAGGACAACTAGGGTTAGCGTCACGACAACTAGGGTTAGCGTCAGGACAACTAGGGTTAGCGTCACGACAACTAGGGTTAGCGTCAGGACAACTAGGGTTAGCGTCAGGACAACTAGGGTTAGCGTCACGACAACTAGGGTTAGCGTCAGGACAACTAGGGTTAGCGTCAGGACAACTAGGGTTAGAGTCACGACAACTAGGGTTAGCGTCAGGACAACTAGGGTTAGCGTCACGACAACTAGGGTTAGCGTCAGGACAACTAGGGTTAGCGTCACGACAACTAGGGTTAGCGTCAGGACAACTAGGGTTAGCGTCAGGACAACTAGGGTTAGAGTCACGACAACTAGGTTTAGCGTCAGGACAACTAGGGTTAGCGTCACGACAACTAGGGTTAGCGTCAGGACAACTAGGATTAGCGTCACGACAACTAGGGTTAGCGTCAGGACAACTAGGGTTAGCGTCAGGACAACTAGGGTTAGCGTCACGACAACTAGGGTTAGCGTCAGGACAACTAGGGTTAGCGTCAGGACAACTAGGGTTAGCGTCACGACAACTAGGATTAGCGTCAGGACAACTAGGGTTAGCGTCACGACAACTAGGGTTAGCGTCAGGACAACTAGGGTTAGCGTCAGGACAACTAGGGTTAGCGTCACGACAACTAGGGTTAGCATCACGACAACTAGGGTTAGCGTCACGACAACTAGGGTTAGCGTCACGACAACTAGGGTTAGCGTCAGGACAACTAGGGTTAGCGTCACGACAACTAGGGTTAGCTTCAGGACAACAAGGGTTAGCGTCAGGACACCTAGGGTTAGCGTCAGGACAACTAGGGTTAGCGCCAGGACAACTAGGGTTACCGCCACGACAACTAGGGCTAGCGCCAGGACAAATAGGGTTAGCGTCAGGACAACTAGGGTTAGCGCCAGGACAACTAGGGTTAGCGCCAGGACAACTAGGGTTAGCGTCAGGACAACTAGGGTTAGCGTCAGGACAACTAGGGTTAGCGCCAGGACAACTAGGGTTAGCGCCAGGACAACTAGGGTTAGCGCCAGGACAACTAGGGTTAGCGCCAGGACAACTAGGGTTAGCGTCAGGACAACTAGGGTTAGCGCCAGGACAACTAGGGTTAGCGTCAGGACAACTAGGGTTAGCCTCAGGACAACTAGGGTTAGCACCAGGACAACTAGGGTTAGCGCCAGGACAACTAGGGTTAGCGCCAGGACAACTAGGGTTAGCGCCAGGACAACTAGGGTTAGCGCTAGGACAACTAGGGTTAGCGCCAGGACAACTAGGGTTAGCGCCAGGACAACTAGGGTTAGCGCCAGGACAACTAGGGTTAGCGCCAGGACAACTAGGGTTAGCGTCAGGACAACTAGGGTTAGCGCCAGGACAACTAGGGTTAGCGTCAGGACAACTAGGGTTAGCGTCAGGACAACTAGGGTTAGTGCCAGGACAACTAGGGTTAGCGCCAGCACAACTAGGGTTAGCGCCAGGACAACTAGGGTTAGCGCCAGCACAACTAGGGTTAGCGCCAGGACAACTAGGGTTAGCACCAGGACAACTAGGGTTAGCGCCAGGACAACTAGGGTTAGCGCCAGGACAACTAGGGTTAGCGCCAGGACAACTAGGGTTAGCGCCAGGAAAACTAGGGTTAGCGTCAGGACAACTAGGGTAAGCGCCAGGACAACTAGCGTTAGCGTCAGTACAACTAGGGTTAGCTTCAGGACAACTAGGGTTAGCGCCAGGACAACTAGGGTTAGCGCCAGGACAGCTAGGGTTTGCGTCAGGACAACTAGGGTTAGCGTCAGGACAGCTAGGGTTAGCGTCAGGACAACTAGGGTTAGCGCCAGGACAACTAGGGTTAGCGCCAGGACAACTAGGGTTAGCGCCAGGACAACTATGGTTAGCGCCAGGACAACTAGGGTTAGCGCCAGGACAACTAGGGATAGCGCCAGGACAACTAGGGTTAGCGTCAGGACAACTAGGGTTAGCGCCAGGACAACTAGGGTTAGCGCCAGGACAACTAGGGTTAGCGTCAGGACAACTAGGGTTAGCGTCTGGACAACTAGGGTTAGCGTCAGGACAACTAGGGTTAGCGTCAGGACAACTAGGGTTAGCGTCAGGACAACTAGGGTTAGTGTCAGGACAACTAGGGTTAGCGCCAGGACAACTAGGGTTAGAGCCAGGACAACTAGGGTTAGCGCCAGGACAACTAGGGATAGCACCAGGACAACTAGGGTTAGCACCATTACAACTAGGGTTAGCGCCAGGACAACTAGGGTTAGCACCAGGACAACTAGGGTAAGCGCCAGGTCAACTAGGGTTAGCGCCAGTACAACTAGGGTTACCGCCAGGACAACTAGGGTTAGCGCCAGGACAACTAGGGTTAGCGCCGGGACAACTAGGGTTAGCGCCGGGACAACTAGGGTTAGCGCCAGGACAACTAGGGTTAGCGCCAGGACAACTAGGGTTAGCGCCAGGACAACTAGGTTTAGCGTCAGGACAACTAGGGTTAGCGCCAGGACAACTAGGGTTAGCGCCAGGACAACTAGGGTTAGCGTCAGGACAACTAGGGTTAGCGTCAGGACAACTAGGGTTAGCGCCAGGACAACTAGGGTTAGCGCCAGGACAACTAGGGTTAGCGCCAGGACAACTAGGGTTAGCGCCAGGACAACTAGGGTTAGCGTCAGGACAACTAGGGTTAGCGCCAGGACAACTAGGGTTAGCGCCAGGACAACTAGGGTTAGCGTCAGGACAACTAGGGTTAGCATCAGGACAACTAGGGTTAGCGCCAGGACAACTAGGGTTAGCGCCAGGACAACTAGGGTTAGCGCCAGGACAACTAGGGTTAGCGCTAGGACAACTAGGGTTAGCGCCAGGACAACTAGGGTTAGCGCCAGGACAACTAGGGTTAGCGCCAGGACAACTAGGGTTAGCGTCAGGACAACTAGGGTTAGCGTCAGGACAACTAGGGTTAGCGTCAGGACAACTAGGGTTAGCGTCAGGACAACTAGGGTTAGCGCCAGGACAACTAGGGTTAGCGCCAGCACAACTAGGGTTAGCGCCAGGACAACTAGGGTTAGCGCCAGGACAACTAGGGTTAGCGCCAGGACAACTAGGGTTAGCGCCAGGACAACTAGGGTTAGCGCCAGGACAACTAGGGTTAGCGCCAGGAAAACTAGGGTTAGCGTCAGGACAACTAGGGTTAGCGCCAGGACAACTAGCGTTAGCGTCAGTACAACTAGGGTTAGCTTCAGGACAACTAGGGTTAGCGCCAGGACAACTAGGGTTAGCGCCAGGACAGCTAGGGTTAGCGTCAGGACAACTAGGGTTAGCGTCAGGACAGCTAGGGTTAGCGTCAGGACAACTAGGGTTAGCGTCAGGACAACTAGGGTTAGCGCCAGGACAACTAGGGTTAGCGCCAGGACAACTAGGGTTAGCGCCAGGACAACTATGGTTAGCGCCAGGACAACTAGGGTTAGCGCCAGGACAACTAGGGATAGCGCCAGGACAACTAGGGTTAGCGTCAGGACAACTAGGGTTAGCGCCAGGACAACTAGGGTTAGCGCCAGGACAACTAGGGTTAGCGTCAGGACAACTAGGGTTAGCGTCTGGACAACTAGGGTTAGCGTCAGGACAACTAGGGTTAGCGTCAGGACAACAAGGGTTAGCGTCAGGACAACTAGGGTTAGCGTCAGGACAACTAGGGTTAGTGTCAGGACAACTAGGGTTAGCGCCAGGACAACTAGGGTTAGCGCCAGGACAACTAGAGTTAGCGCCAGGACAACTAGGGATAGCACCAGGACAACTAGGGTTAGCGCCATTACAACTAGGGTTAGCGCCAGGACAACTAGGGTTAGCGCCAGGACAACTAGGGTAAGCGCCAGGTCAACTAGGGTTAGCGCCAGTACAACTAGGGTTACCGCCAGGACAACTAGGGTTAGCGCCAGGACAACTAGGGTTAGCGCCGGGACAACTAGGGTTAGCGCCGGAACAACTAGGGTTAGCGCCAGGACAACTAGGGTTAGCGCCAGGACAACTAGGGTTAGTGCCAGGACAACTAGGGTTAGCGTCAGGACAACTAGGGTTAGCGCCAGGACAACTAGGGTTAGCGTCAGGACAACTAGGGTTAGCATCAGGACAACTAGGGTTAGCGTCAGGACAACTAGGGTTAGCGTCAGGACAACTAGGGTTAGAGTCAGGACAACTAGGGTTAGCGTCAGGACAACTAGGGTTAGCGTCAGGACAAGTAGGGTTAGCGTCAGGACAACTAGGGTTAGCGTCAGGACAACTAGGGTTAGCGTCAGGACAACTAGGGTTAGCGTCACAACTAGGGTTAGCGTCAGGACAACTAGGGTTAGCGTCACAACAACTAGGGTTAGCGTCAGGACAACTAGGTTTAGCGTCAGGACAACTAGGGTTAGCGTCAGGACAACTAGGGTTAGAGTCACGACAACTAGGGTTAGCGTCAGGACAACTAGGGTTAGCGTCACGACAACTAGGGTTAGCGTCAGGACAACTAGGGTTAGCGTCACGACAACTAGGGTTAGCGTCAGGACAACTAGGGTTAGCGTCAGGACAACTAGGGTTAGCGTCACGACAACTAGGGTTAGCGTCAGGACAACTAGGGTTAGCGTCAGGACAACTAGGGTTAGAGTCACGACAACTAGGGTTAGCGTCAGGACAACTAGGGTTAGCGTCACGACAACTAGGGTTAGCGTCAGGACAACTAGGGTTAGCGTCACGACAACTAGGGTTAGCGTCAGGACAACTAGGGTTAGCGTCAGGACAACTAGGGTTAGAGTCACGACAACTAGGTTTAGCGTCAGGACAACTAGGGTTAGCGTCACGACAACTAGGGTTAGCGTCAGGACAACTAGGATTAGCGTCACGACAACTAGGGTTAGCGTCAGGACAACTAGGGTTAGTGTCAGGACAACTAGGGTTAGCGTCACGACAACTAGGGTTAGCGTCAGGACAACTAGGGTTAGCGTCAGGACAACTAGGGTTAGCGTCACGACAACTAGGATTAGCGTCAGGACAACTAGGGTTAGCGTCACGACAACTAGGGTTAGCGTCAGGACAACTAGGGTTAGCGTCAGGACAACTAGGGTTAGCGTCACGACAACTAGGGTTAGCATCACGACAACTAGGGTTAGCGTCACGACAACTAGGGTTAGCGTCACGACAACTAGGGTTAGCGTCAGGACAACTAGGGTTAGCGTCACGACAACTAGGGTTAGCTTCAGGACAACAAGGGTTAGCGTCAGGACACCTAGGGTTAGCGTCAGGACAACTAGGGTTAGCGCCAGGACAACTAGGGTTACCGCCACGACAACTAGGGCTAGCGCCAGGACAAATAGGGTTAGCGTCAGGACAACTAGGGTTAGCGCCAGGACAACTAGGGTTAGCGCCAGGACAACTAGGGTTAGCGTCAGGACAACTAGGGTTAGCGTCAGGACAACTAGGGTTAGCGCCAGGACAACTAGGGTTAGCGCCAGGACAACTAGGGTTAGCGCCAGGACAACTAGGGTTAGCGCCAGGACAACTAGGGTTAGCGTCAGGACAACTAGGGTTAGCGCCAGGACAACTAGGGTTAGCGTCAGGACAACTAGGGTTAGCCTCAGGACAACTAGGGTTAGCACCAGGACAACTAGGGTTAGCGCCAGGACAACTAGGGTTAGCGCCAGGACAACTAGGGTTAGCGCCAGGACAACTAGGGTTAGCGCTAGGACAACTAGGGTTAGCGCCAGGACAACTAGGGTTAGCGCCAGGACAACTAGGGTTAGCGCCAGGACAACTAGGGTTAGCGCCAGGACAACTAGGGTTAGCGTCAGGACAACTAGGGTTAGCGCCAGGACAACTAGGGTTAGCGTCAGGACAACTAGGGTTAGCGTCAGGACAACTAGGGTTAGTGCCAGGACAACTAGGGTTAGCGCCAGCACAACTAGGGTTAGCGCCAGGACAACTAGGGTTAGCGCCAGCACAACTAGGGTTAGCGCCAGGACAACTAGGGTTAGCACCAGGACAACTAGGGTTAGCGCCAGGACAACTAGGGTTAGCGCCAGGACAACTAGGGTTAGCGCCAGGACAACTAGGGTTAGCGCCAGGAAAACTAGGGTTAGCGTCAGGACAACTAGGGTAAGCGCCAGGACAACTAGCGTTAGCGTCAGTACAACTAGGGTTAGCTTCAGGACAACTAGGGTTAGCGCCAGGACAACTAGGGTTAGCGCCAGGACAGCTAGGGTTTGCGTCAGGACAACTAGGGTTAGCGTCAGGACAGCTAGGGTTAGCGTCAGGACAACTAGGGTTAGCGCCAGGACAACTAGGGTTAGCGCCAGGACAACTAGGGTTAGCGCCAGGACAACTATGGTTAGCGCCAGGACAACTAGGGTTAGCGCCAGGACAACTAGGGATAGCGCCAGGACAACTAGGGTTAGCGTCAGGACAACTAGGGTTAGCGCCAGGACAACTAGGGTTAGCGCCAGGACAACTAGGGTTAGCGTCAGGACAACTAGGGTTAGCGTCTGGACAACTAGGGTTAGCGTCAGGACAACTAGGGTTAGCGTCAGGACAACTAGGGTTAGCGTCAGGACAACTAGGGTTAGTGTCAGGACAACTAGGGTTAGCGCCAGGACAACTAGGGTTAGAGCCAGGACAACTAGGGTTAGCGCCAGGACAACTAGGGATAGCACCAGGACAACTAGGGTTAGCACCATTACAACTAGGGTTAGCGCCAGGACAACTAGGGTTAGCACCAGGACAACTAGGGTAAGCGCCAGGTCAACTAGGGTTAGCGCCAGTACAACTAGGGTTACCGCCAGGACAACTAGGGTTAGCGCCAGGACAACTAGGGTTAGCGCCGGGACAACTAGGGTTAGCGCCGGGACAACTAGGGTTAGCGCCAGGACAACTAGGGTTAGCGCCAGGACAACTAGGGTTAGTGCCAGGACAACTAGGGTTAGCGTCAGGACAACTAGGGTTAGCGCCAGGACAACTAGGGTTAGCGTCAGGACAACTAGGGTTAGCATCAGGACAACTAGGGTTAGCGTCAGAACAACTAGGGTTAGCGTCAGGACAACTAGGGTTAGAGTCAGGACAACTAGGGTTAGCGTCAGGACAACTAGGGTTAGTGTCAGGACAACTAGGGTTAGCGTCAGGACAACTAGGGTTAGCGTCAGGACAACTAGGGTTAGCGTCACGACAACTAGGGTTAGCGTCAGGACAACTAGGGTTAGCGTCAGGACAACTAGGGTTAGCGTCACAACTAGGGTTAGCGTCAGGACAACTAGGGTTAGCGTCACAACAACTAGGGTTAGCGTCAGGACAACTAGGGTTAGCGTCAGGACAACTAGGGTTAGCGTCAGGACAACTAGGGTTAGAGTCACGACAACTAGGGTTAGCGTCAGGACAACTAGGGTTAGCGTCACGACAACTAGGGTTAGCGTCAGGACAACTAGGGTTAGCGTCACGACAACTAGGGTTAGCGTCAGGACAACTAGGGTTAGCGTCAGGACAACTAGGGTTAGCGTCACGACAACTAGGGTTAGCGTCAGGACAACTAGGGTTAGCGTCAGGACAACTAGGGTTAGCGTCACGACAACTAGGGTTAGCGTCAGGACAACTAGGGTTAGCGTCACGACAACTAGGGTTAGCGTCAGGACAACTAGGGTTAGCGTCACGACAACTAGGGTTAGCGTCAGGACAACTAGGGTTAGCGTCACGACAACTAGGGTTAGCGTCAGGACAACTAGGGTTAGCGTCAGGACAAATAGGGTTAGCGTCACGACAACTAGGGTTAGCGTCAGGACAACTAGGGTTAGCGTCAGGACAACTAGGGTTAGCGTCAGGACAACTAGGGTTAGCATCACCACAACTAGGGTTAGCGTCAGGACAACTAGGGTTAGCGCCAGGACAACTAGGGTTAGCGCCAGGACAACTAGGGTTAGCGCCAGGACAACTCGGGTTAGCGCCAGGACAACTAGGTTTAGCGCCATTACAACTAGGGTTAGCGCCAGGACAACTAGGGTTAGCGCCAGGACAACTAGGGTTAGCGCCAGGACAACTAGGGTTAGCGTCAGGACAACTAGGGTTAGCGTCAGGACAACTAGGGTTAGCGCCATTACAACTAGGGTTAGCGCCAGGACAACTAGGGTTAGCGCCAGGACAACTAGGGTTAGCGTCAGGACAACTAGGGTTAGCGTCTGGACAACTAGGGTCTATCGTCAGGACAACTAGGGTTAGCGTCAGGACAACTAGGGTTAGCGTCAGGACAACTAGGGTTAGCGCCAGGACAACTAGGGTTAGCGCCAGGACAACTAGGGTTAGCGCCATTACAACTAGGGTTAGCGCCAGGACAACTAGGGTTAGCGCCAGGACAACTAGGGTTAGCACCAGGACAACTAGGGTTAGCGCCAGGACAACTAGGGTTAGCGCCAGGACAACTAGAGTTAGCGCCAGGACAACTAGGGTTAGCGCCAGGACAACTAGGGTTCGCGCCAGGACAACTAGGGTTAGCGCCAGGACAACTAGGGTTAGCGCCAGGACAACTAGGGTGAGCGTCAGGACAACTAGGGTTAGCATCAGGACAACTAGGGTTAGCGTCAGAACAACTAGGGTTAGCGTCAGGACAACTAGGGTTAGCGTGAGGACAACTAGGGTTAGCGTCAGGACAACTAGGGTTAGCGTCAGGACAACTAGGGTTAGCATCAGGACAACTAGGGTTAGCGTCAGGACAACTAGGGTTAGCGTCAGGACAACTAGGGTTAGCGTCAGGACAACTAGGGTTAGCGTCAGGACAACTAGGGTTAGCGTCACAACTAGGGTTAGCGTCAGGACAACTAAGGTTAGCGTCACAACAACTAGGGTTAGCGTCAGGACAACTAGGGTTAGCGTCAGGACAACTAGGATTAACGTCAGGACAACTAGGGTTAGAGTCACGACAACTAGGGTTAGCGTCAGGACAACTAGGGTTAGCGTCACGACAACTAGGGTTAGCGTCAGGACAACTAGGGTTAGCGTCAGGACAACTAGGGTTAGCGTCACGACAACTAGGGTTAGCGTCAGAACAACTAGGGTTAGCGTCAGGACAACTAGGGTTAGCGTCACGACAACTAGGGTTAGCGTCAGGCCAACTAGGGTTAGCGTCACGACAACTAGGGTTAGCGTCAGGACAACTAGGGTTAGCGCCAGGACAACTAGGGTTAGCGTCACGACAACTAGGGTTAGCGTCAGGACAACTACGGTTAGCGCCAGGACAACTAGGGTTAGCACCAGGACAACTAGGGTTAGCGCCAGGACAACTAGGGTTAGCGCCAGGACAACTAGGGTTAGCGCCAGGACAACTAGGGTTAGCGCCAGGAAAACTAGGGTTAGCGTCAGGACAACTAGGGTTAGCGCCAGGACAACTAGCGTTAGCGTCAGTACAACTAGGGTTAGCTTCAGGACAACTAGGGTTAGCGCCAGGACAACTAGGGTTAGCGCCAGGACAGCTAGGGTTTGCGTCAGGACAACTAGGGTTAGCGTCAGGACAGCTAGGGTTAGCGTCAGGACAACTAGGGTTAGCGCCAGGACAACTAGGGTTAGCGCCAGGACAACTAGGGTTAGCGCCAGGACAACTATGGTTAGCGCCAGGACAACTAGGGTTAGCGCCAGGACAACTAGGGATAGCGCCAGGACAACTAGGGTTAGCGTCAGGACAACTAGGGTTAGCGCCAGGACAACTAGGGTTAGCGCCAGGACAACTAGGGTTAGCGTCAGGACAACTAGGGTTAGCGTCTGGACAACTAGGGTTAGCGTCAGGACAACTAGGGTTAGCGTCAGGACAACTAGGGTTAGTGTCAGGACAACTAGGGTTAGCGCCAGGACAACTAGGGTTAGAGCCAGGACAACTAGGGTTAGCGCCACGACAACTAGGGATAGCACCAGGACAACTAGGGTTAGCGCCATTACAACTAGGGTTAGCGCCAGGACAACTAGGGTTAGCACCAGGACAACTAGGGTAAGCGCCAGGTCAACTAGGGTTAGCGCCAGTACAACTAGGGTTACCGCCAGGACAACTAGGGTTAGCGCCAGGACAACTAGGGTTAGCGCCGGGACAACTAGGGTTAGCACCGGGACAACTAGGGTTAGCGCCAGGACAACTAGGGTTAGCGCCAGGACAACTAGGGTTAGTGCCAGGACAACTAGGGTTAGCGTCAGGACAACTAGGGTTAGCGCCAGGACAACTAGGGTTAGCGTCAGGACAACTAGGGTTAGCATCAGGACAACAAGGGTTAGCGTCAGAACAACTAGGGTTAGCGTCAGGACAACTAGGGTTAGAGTCAGGACAACTAGGGTTAGCGTCAGGACAACTAGGGTTAGTGTCAGGACAACTAGGGTTAGCGTCAGGACAACTAGGGTTAGCGTCAGGACAACTAGGGTTAGCGTCACGACAACTAGGGTTAGCGTCAGGACAACTAGGGTTAGCGTCAGGACAACTAGGGTTAGCGTCAGGACAACTAGGGTTAGCGTCACAACTAGGGTTAGCGTCAGGACAACTAGGGTTAGCGTCACAACAACTAGGGTTAGCGTCAGGACAACTAGGGTTAGCGTCAGGACAACTAGGGTTAGCGTCAGGACAACTAGGGTTAGAGTCACGACAACTAGGGTTAGCGTCAGGACAACTAGGGTTAGCGTCACGACAACTAGGGTTAGCGTCAGGACAACTAGGGTTAGCGTCACGACAACTAGGGTTAGCGTCAGGACAACTAGGGTTAGCGTCAGGACAACTAGGGTTAGCGTCACGACAACTAGGGTTAGCGTCAGGACAACTAGGGTTAGCGTCAGGACAACTAGGGTTAGCGTCACGACAACTAGGGTTAGCGTCAGGACAACTAGGGTTAGCGTCACGACAACTAGGGTTAGCGTCAGGACAACTAGGGTTAGCGTCAGGACAACTAGGGTTAGCGTCACGACAACTAGGGTTAGCGTCAGGACAACTAGGGTTAGCCTCACGACAACTAGGGTTAGCGTCAGGACAACTAGGGTTAGCGTCAGGACAAATAGGGTTAGCGTCACGACAACTAGGGTTAGCGTCAGGACAACTAGGGTTAGCGTCAGGACAACTAGCGTTAGCGTCAGGACAACTAGGGTTAGCATCACCACAACTAGGGTTAGCGTCAGGACAACTAGGGTTAGCGCCAGGACAACTAGGGTTAGCGCCAGGACAACTAGGGTTAGCGCCAGGACAACTCGGGTTAGCGCCAGGACAACTAGGTTTAGCGCCATTACAACTAGGGTTAGCGCCAGGACAACTAGGGTTAGCGCCAGGACAACTAGGGTTAGCGCCAGGACAACTAGGGTTAGCGTCAGGACAACTAGGGTTAGCGTCAGGACAACTAGGGTTAGCGCCATTACAACTAGGGTTAGCGCCAGGACAACTAGGGTTAGCGCCAGGACAATTAGGGTTAGCGTCAGGACAACTAGGGTTAGCGTCTGGACAACTAGGGTTAGCGTCAGGACAACTAGGGTTAGCGTCAGGACAACTAGGGTTAGCGTCAGGACAACTAGGGTTAGCGCCAGGACAACTAGGGTTAGCGCCAGGACAACTAGGGTTAGCGCCATTACAACTAGGGTTAGCGCCAGGACAATTAGGGTTAGCGCCAGGACAACTAGGGTTAGCACCAGGACAACTAGGGTTAGCGCCAGGACAACTAGGGTTAGCGCCAGGACAACTAGAGTTAGCGCCAGGACAACTAGGGTTAGCGCCAGGACAACTAGGGTTCGCGCCAGGACAACTAGGGTTAGCGCCAGGACAACTAGGGTTAGCGCCAGGACAACTAGGGTGAGCGTCAGGACAACTAGGGTTAGCATCAGGACAACTAGGGTTAGCGTCAGAACAACTAGGGTTAGCGTCAGGACAACTAGGGTTAGCGTGAGGACAACTAGGGTTAGCGTCAGGACAACTAGGGTTAGCGTCAGGACAACTAGGGTTAGCATCAGGACAACTAGGGTTAGCGTCAGGACAACTAGGGTTAGCGTCAGGACAACTAGGGTTAGCGTCAGGACAACTAGGGTTAGCGTCAGGACAACTAGGGTTAGCGTCACAACTAGGGTTAGCGTCAGGACAACTAGGGTTAGCGTCACAACAACTAGGGTTAGCGTCAGGACAACTAGGGTTAGCGTCAGGACAACTAGGATTAACGTCAGAACAACTAGGGTTAGAGTCACGACAACTAGGGTTAGCGTCAGGACAACTAGGGTTAGCGTCACGACAACTAGGGTTAGCGTCAGGACAACTAGGGTTAGCGTCACGACAACTAGGGTTAGCGTCAGGACAACTAGGGTTAGCGTCAGGACAACTAGGGTTAGCGTCACGACAACTAGGGTTAGCGTCAGAACAACTAGGGTTAGCGTCAGGACAACTAGGGTTAGCGTCACGACAACTAGGGTTAGCGTCAGGCCAACTAGGGTTAGCGTCACGACAACTAGGGTTAGCGTCAGGACAACTAGGGTTAGCGCCAGGACAACTAGGGTTAGCGTCACGACAACTAGGGTTAGCGTCAGGACAACTAGGGTTAGCGTCAGGACAACTAGGGTTAGCATCAGGACAACTAGGGTTAGCGTCAGGACAACTAGGGTTAGCATCAGGACAACTAGGGTTAGCGTCAGGACAACTAGGGTTAGCGCCAGGACAACTAGGGTTAGCGCCAGGACAACTAGGGTTAGCGCCATTACAACTAGGGTTAGCACCAGGACAACTAGGGTTAGCGCCAGGACCACTAGGGTTAGCGCCAGGACAACTAGGGTTAGCGTCACGACAACTAGGGTTAGCGTCAGGACAACTAGGGTTAGCGTCAGGACAACTAGGGTTAGCATCAGGACAACTAGGGTTAGCGTCAGGACAACTAGGGTTAGCATCAGGACAACTAGGGTTAGCGTCAGGACAACTAGGGTTAGCGCCAGGACAACTAGGGTTAGCGCCAGGACAACTAGGGTTAGCGCCATTACAACTAGGGTTAGCGCCAGGACAACTAGGGTTAGCGCCAGGACAACTAGGGTTAGCGCCAGGACAACTATGGTTAGCGCCAGGACAACTAGGGTTAGCGCCAGGACAACTAGGGATAGCGCCAGGACAACTAGGGTTAGCGTCAGGACAACTAGGGTTAGCACCAGGACAACTAGGGTTAGCGCCAGGACAACTAGGGTTAGCGTCAGGACAACTAGGGTTAGCGTCTGGACAACTAGGGTTAGCGTCAGGACAACTAGGGTTAGCGTCAGGACAACTAGGGTTAGTGTCAGGACAACTAGGGTTAGCGCCAGGACAACTAGGGTTAGAGCCAGGACAACTAGGGTTAGCGCCAGGACAACTAGGGATAGCACCAGGACAACTAGGGTTAGCGCCATTACAACTAAGGTTAGCGCCAGGACAACTAGGGTTAGCACCAGGACAACTAGGGTAAGCGCCAGGTCAACTAGGGTTAGCGCCAGTACAACTAGGGTTACCGCCAGGACAACTAGGGTTAGCGCCAGGACAACTAGGGTTAGCGCCGGGACAACTAGGGTTAGCGCCGGGACAACTAGGGTTAGCGCCAGGACAACTAGGGTTAGCGCCAGGACAACTAGGGTTAGTGCCAGGACAACTAGGGTTAGCGTCAGGACAACTAGGGTTAGCGCCAGGACAACTAGGGTTAGCGTCAGGACAACTAGGGTTAGCATCAGGACAACAAGGGTTAGCGTCAGAACAACTAGGGTTAGCGTCAGGACAACTAGGGTTAGAGTCAGGACAACTAGGGTTAGCGTCAGGACAACTAGGGTTAGCGTCACGACAACTAGGGTTAGCGTCAGGACAACTAGGGTTAGCGTCAGGACAAATAGGGTTAGCGTCAGGACAACTAGGGTTAGCGTCACAACTAGGGTTAGCGTCAGGACAACTAGGGTTAGCGTCACAACAACTAGGGTTAGCGTCAGGACAACTAGGGTTAGCGTCAGGACAACTAGGGTTAGCGTCAGGACAACTAGGGTTAGAGTCACGACAACTAGGGTTAGCGTCAGGACAACTAGGGTTAGCGTCACGACAACTAGGGTTAGCGTCAGGACAACTAGGGTTAGCGTCACGACAACTAGGGTTAGCGTCAGGACAACTAGGGTTAGCGTCAGGACAACTAGGGTTAGCGTCACGACAACTAGGGTTAGCGTCAGGACAACTAGGGTTAGCGTCAGGACAACTAGGGTTAGCGTCACGACAACTAGGGTTAGCGTCAGGACAACTAGGGTTAGCGTCACGACAACTAGGGTTAGCGTCAGGACAACTAGGGTTAGCGTCAGGACAACTAGGGTTAGCGTCACGACAACTAGGGTTAGCGTCAGGACAACTAGGGTTAGCGTCACGACAACTAGGGTTAGCGTCAGGACAACTAGGGTTAGCGTCAGGACAAATAGGGTTAGCGTCACGACAACTAGGGTTAGCGTCAGGACAACTAGGGTTAGCGTCAGGACAACTAGCGTTAGCGTCAGGACAACTAGGGTTAGCATCACCACAACTAGGGTTAGCGTCAGGACAACTAGGGTTAGCGCCAGGACAACTAGGGTTAGCGCCAGGACAACTAGGGTTAGCGCCAGGACAACTCGGGTTAGCGCCAGGACAACTAGGTTTAGCGCCATTACAACTAGGGTTAGCGCCAGGACAACTAGGGTTAGCGCCAGGACAACTAGGGTTAGCGCCAGGACAACTAGGGTTAGCGTCAGGACAACTAGGGTTAGCGTCAGGACAACTAGGGTTAGCGCCATTACAACTAGGGTTAGCGCCAGGACAACTAGGGTTAGCGCCAGGACAATTAGGGTTAGCGTCAGGACAACTAGGGTTAGCGTCTGGACAACTAGGGTTAGCGTCAGGACAACTAGGGTTAGCGTCAGGACAACTAGGGTTAGCGTCAGGACAACTAGGGTTAGCGCCAGGACAACTAGGGTTAGCGCCAGGACAACTAGGGTTAGCGCCATTACAACTAGGGTTAGCGCCAGGACAATTAGGGTTAGCGCCAGGACAACTAGGGTTAGCACCAGGACAACTAGGGTTAGCGCCAGGACAACTAGGGTTAGCGCCAGGACAACTAGAGTTAGCGCCAGGACAACTAGGGTTAGCGCCAGGACAACTAGGGTTCGCGCCAGGACAACTAGGGTTAGCGCCAGGACAACTAGGGTTAGCGCCAGGACAACTAGGGTGAGCGTCAGGACAACTAGGGTTAGCATCAGGACAACTAGGGTTAGCGTCAGAACAACTAGGGTTAGCGTCAGGACAACTAGGGTTAGCGTGAGGACAACTAGGGTTAGCGTCAGGACAACTAGGGTTAGCGTCAGGACAACTAGGGTTAGCATCAGGACAACTAGGGTTAGCGTCAGGACAACTAGGGTTAGCGTCAGGACAACTAGGGTTAGCGTCAGGACAACTAGGGTTAGCGTCAGGACAACTAGGGTTAGCGTCACAACTAGGGTTAGCGTCAGGACAACTAGGGTTAGCGTCACAACAACTAGGGTTAGCGTCAGGACAACTAGGGTTAGCGTCAGGACAACTAGGATTAACGTCAGAACAACTAGGGTTAGAGTCACGACAACTAGGGTTAGCGTCAGGACAACTAGGGTTAGCGTCACGACAACTAGGGTTAGCGTCAGGACAACTAGGGTTAGCGTCACGACAACTAGGGTTAGCGTCAGGACAACTAGGGTTAGCGTCAGGACAACTAGGGTTAGCGTCACGACAACTAGGGTTAGCGTCAGAACAACTAGGGTTAGCGTCAGGACAACTAGGGTTAGCGTCACGACAACTAGGGTTAGCGTCAGGCCAACTAGGGTTAGCGTCACGACAACTAGGGTTAGCGTCAGGACAACTAGGGTTAGCGCCAGGACAACTAGGGTTAGCGTCACGACAACTAGGGTTAGCGTCAGGACAACTAGGGTTAGCGTCAGGACAACTAGGGTTAGCATCAGGACAACTAGGGTTAGCGTCAGGACAACTAGGGTTAGCATCAGGACAACTAGGGTTAGCGTCAGGACAACTAGGGTTAGCGCCAGGACAACTAGGGTTAGCGCCAGGACAACTAGGGTTAGCGCCATTACAACTAGGGTTAGCACCAGGACAACTAGGGTTAGCGCCAGGACCACTAGGGTTAGCGCCAGGACAACTAGGGTTAGCGTCACGACAACTAGGGTTAGCGTCAGGACAACTAGGGTTAGCGTCAGGACAACTAGGGTTAGCATCAGGACAACTAGGGTTAGCGTCAGGACAACTAGGGTTAGCATCAGGACAACTAGGGTTAGCGTCAGGACAACTAGGGTTAGCGCCAGGACAACTAGGGTTAGCGCCAGGACAACTAGGGTTAGCGCCATTACAACTAGGGTTAGCACCAGGACAACTAGGGTTAGCGCCAGGACCACTAGGGTTAGCGCCAGGACAACTAGGGTTAGCGTCACGACAACTAGGGTTAGCGTCAGGACAACTAGGGTTAGCGTCAGGACAACTAGGGTTAGCGTCAGGACAACTAGGGTTAGCGTCACGACAACTAGGGTTAGCTTCACGACAACTAGGGTTAGCGTCAGGACAACTAGGTTTAGCGTCAGGACAACTAGGGTTAGCGTCAGGACAACTAGGTTTAGCGTCAGGACAACTAGGGTTAGCGTCACGACAACTAGGGTTAGCGTCAGGACAACTAGGGTTAGCGTCACGACAACTAGGGTTAGCGTCAGGACAACTAGGGTTAGCGTCAGGACAACTAGGGTTAGCGTCACGACAACTAGGGTTAGCGTCAGAACAACTAGGGTTAGCGTCAGGACAACTAGGGTTAGCGTCACGACAACTAGGGTTAGCGTCAGGCCAACTAGGGTTAGCGTCACGACAACTAGGGTTAGCGTCAGGACAACTAGGGTTAGCGCCAGGACAACTAGGGTTAGCGTCACGACAACTAGGGTTAGCGTCAGGACAACTAGGGTTAGCGTCAGGACAACTAGGGTTAGCATCAGGACAACTAGGGTTAGCGTCAGGACAACTAGGGTTAGCATCAGGACAACTAGGGTTAGCGTCAGGACAACTAGGGTTAGCGCCAGGACAACTAGGGTTAGCGCCAGGACAACTAGGGTTAGCGCCATTACAACTAGGGTTAGCACCAGGACAACTAGGGTTAGCGCCAGGACCACTAGGGTTAGCGCCAGGACAACTAGGGTTAGCGTCACGACAACTAGGGTTAGCGTCAGGACAACTAGGGTTAGCGTCAGGACAACTAGGGTTAGCGTCAGGACAACTAGGGTTAGCGTCACGACAACTAGGGTTAGCTTCACGACAACTAGGGTTAGCGTCAGGACAACTAGGTTTAGCGTCAGGACAACTAGGGTTAGCGTCAGGACAACTAGGGTTAGCGTCACGACAACTTGGGTTAGCGTCAGGACAACTAGGGTTAGCGTCACGACAACTAGGGTTAGCGTCAGGACAACTAGGGTAAGCGTCAGGACAACTAGGGTTAGCGTCACGACAACTAGGGTTAGCGTCACGACAACTAAGGTTAGCGTCAGGACAACTAGGGTTAGCGTCACGACAACTAGGGTTAGCGTCAGGACAACTAGGGTTAGCGTCAGGACAACTAGGGTTAGCGTCACGACAACTAGGGTTAGCGTCAGGACAACTAGGGTTAGCATCAGGACAACTAGGGTTAGCGTCAGGACAACTAGGGTTAGCGCCAGGACAACTAGGGTTAGCGCCAGGACAACTAGGGTTAGCGCCATTACAACTAGGGTTAGCACCAGGACAACTAGGGTTAGCGCCAGGACCACTAGGGTTAGCGCCAGGACAACTAGGGTTAGCGTCACGACAACTAGGGTTAGCGTCAGGACAACTAGGGTTAGCGTCAGGACAACTAGGGTTAGCGTCAGGACAACTAGGGTTAGCGTCACGACAACTAGGGTTAGCTTCACGACAACTAGGGTTAGCGTCAGGACAACTAGGTTTAGCGTCAGGACAACTAGGGTTAGCGTCAGGACAACTAGGTTTAGCGTCAGGACAACTAGGGTTAGCGTCACAACAACTAGGGTTAGCGTCAGGACAACTAGGGTTAGCGTCAGGACAACTAGGATTAACGTCAGAACAACTAGGGTTAGAGTCACGACAACTAGGGTTAGCGTCAGGACAACTAGGGTTAGCGTCACGACAACTAGGGTTAGCGTCAGGACAACTAGGGTTAGCGTCACGACAACTAGGGTTAGCGTCAGGACAACTAGGGTTAGCGTCAGGACAACTAGGGTTAGCGTCACGACAACTAGGGTTAGCGTCAGAACAACTAGGGTTAGCGTCAGGACAACTAGGGTTAGCGTCACGACAACTAGGGTTAGCGTCAGGACAACTAGGGTTAGCGCCAGGACAACTAGGGTTAGCGTCACGACAACTAGGGTTAGCGTCAGGACAACTAGGGTTAGCGTCAGGACAACTAGGGTTAGCATCAGGACAACTAGGGTTAGCGTCAGGACAACTAGGGTTAGCATCAGGACAACTAGGGTTAGCGTCAGGACAACTAGGGTTAGCGCCAGGACAACTAGGGTTAGCGCCAGGACAACTAGGGTTAGCGCCATTACAACTAGGGTTAGCACCAGGACAACTAGGGTTAGCGCCAGGACCACTAGGGTTAGCGCCAGGACAACTAGGGTTAGCGTCACGACAACTAGGGTTAGCGTCAGGACAACTAGGGTTAGCGTCACGACAACTAGGGTTAGCGTCAGGACAACTAGGGTTAGCATCAGGACAACTAGGGTTAGCGTCACGACAACTAGGGTTAGCTTCAGGACACCTAGGGTTAGCGTCAGGACAACTAGGGTTAGCGCCAGGACAACTAGGGTTACCGCCACGACAACTAGGGCTAGCGCCAGGACAACTAGGGTTAGCGTCAGGACAACTAGGGTTAGCGCCAGGACAACTAGGGTTAGCGCCAGGACAACTAGGGTTAGCGTCAGGACAACTAGGGTTAGCGTCAGGACAACTAGGGTTAGCGCCAGGACAACTAGGGTTAGCGCCAGGACAACTAGGGTTAGCGCCAGGACAACTAGGGTTAGCGTCAGGACAACTAGGGTTAGCGCCAGGACAACTAGGGTTAGCGCCAGGACAACTAGGGTTAGCGCCAGGACAACTAGGGTTAGCGCTAGGACAACTAGGGTTAGCGCCAGGACAACTAGGGTTAGCGCCAGGACAACTAGGGTTAGCGCCAGGAAAACTAGGGTTAGCGTCAGGACAACTAGGGTTAGCGCCAGGACAACTAGCGTTAGCGTCAGTACAACTAGGGTTAGCTTCAGGACAACTAGGGTTAGCGCCAGGACAACTAGGGTTAGCGCCAGGACAGCTAGGGTTAGCGTCAGGACAACTAGGGTTAGCGTCAGGACAGCTAGGGTTAGCGTCAGGACAACTAGGGTTAGCGTCAGGACAACTAGGGTTAGCGCCAGGACAACTAGGGTTAGCGCCAGGACAACTAGGGTTAGCGCCAGGACAACTATGGTTAGCGCCAGGACAACTAGGGTTAGCGCCAGGACAACTAGGGATAGCGCCAGGACAACTAGGGTTAGCGTCAGGACAACTAGGGTTAGCGCCAGGACAACTAGGGTTAGCGCCAGGACAACTAGGGTTAGCGTCAGGACAACTAGGGTTAGCGTCTGGACAACTAGGGTTAGCGTCTGGACAACTAGGGTTAGCGTCAGGACAACTAGGGTTAGCGTCAGGACAACTAGCGTTAGCGTCAGTACAACTAGGGTTAGCTTCAGGACAACTAGGGTTAGCGCCAGGACAACTAGGGTTAGCGCCAGGACAGCTAGGGTTAGCGTCAGGACAACTAGGGTTAGCGTCAGGACAGCTAGGGTTAGCGTCAGGACAACTAGGGTTAGCGTCAGGACAACTAGGGTTAGCGTCACGACAACTAGGGTTAGCGTCAGGACAACTAGGGTTAGCGTCACGACAACTAGGGTTAGCGTCAGGACAACTAGGGTTAGCGTCAGGACAACTAGGGTTAGCGTCACGACAACTAGGGTTAGCGTCAGAACAACTAGGGTTAGCGTCAGGACAACTAGGGTTAGCGTCACGACAACTAGGGTTAGCGTCAGGCCAACTAGGGTTAGCGTCACGACAACTAGGGTTAGCGTCAGGACAACTAGGGTTAGCGCCAGGACAACTAGGGTTAGCGTCACGACAACTAGGGTTAGCGTCAGGACAACTACGGTTAGCGCCAGGACAACTAGGGTTAGCACCAGGACAACTAGGGTTAGCGCCAGGACAACTAGGGTTAGCGCCAGGACAACTAGGGTTAGCGCCAGGACAACTAGGGTTAGCGCCAGGAAAACTAGGGTTAGCGTCAGGACAACTAGGGTTAGCGCCAGGACAACTAGCGTTAGCGTCAGTACAACTAGGGTTAGCTTCAGGACAACTAGGGTTAGCGCCAGGACAACTAGGGTTAGCGCCAGGACAGCTAGGGTTTGCGTCAGGACAACTAGGGTTAGCGTCAGGACAGCTAGGGTTAGCGTCAGGACAACTAGGGTTAGCGCCAGGACAACTAGGGTTAGCGCCAGGACAACTAGGGTTAGCGCCAGGACAACTATGGTTAGCGCCAGGACAACTAGGGTTAGCGCCAGGACAACTAGGGATAGCGCCAGGACAACTAGGGTTAGCGTCAGGACAACTAGGGTTAGCGCCAGGACAACTAGGGTTAGCGCCAGGACAACTAGGGTTAGCGTCAGGACAACTAGGGTTAGCGTCTGGACAACTAGGGTTAGCGTCAGGACAACTAGGGTTAGCGTCAGGACAACTAGGGTTAGCGTCAGGACAACTAGGGTTAGTGTCAGGACAACTAGGGTTAGCGCCAGGACAACTAGGGTTAGAGCCAGGACAACTAGGGTTAGCGCCAGGACAACTAGGGATAGCACCAGGACAACTAGGGTTAGCGCCATTACAACTAGGGTTAGCGCCAGGACAACTAGGGTTAGCACCAGGACAACTAGGGTAAGCGCCAGGTCAACTAGGGTTAGCGCCAGTACAACTAGGGTTACCGCCAGGACAACTAGGGTTAGCGCCAGGACAACTAGGGTTAGCGCCGGGACAACTAGGGTTAGCGCCGAGACAACTAGGGTTAGCGCCAGGACAACTAGGGTTAGCGCCAGGACAACTAGGGTTAGTGCCAGGACAACTAGGGTTAGCGTCAGGACAACTAGGGTTAGCGCCAGGACAACTAGGGTTAGCGTCAGGACAACTAGGGTTAGCATCAGGACAACAAGGGTTAGCGTCAGAACAACTAGGGTTAGCGTCAGGACAACTAGGGTTAGAGTCAGGACAACTAGGGTTAGCGTCAGGACAACTAGGGTTAGTGTCAGGACAACTAGGGTTAGCGTCAGGACAACTAGGGTTAGCGTCAGGACAACTAGGGTTAGCGTCCCGACAACTAGGGTTAGCGTCAGGACAACTAGGGTTAGCGTCAGGACAACTAGGGTTAGCGTCAGGACAACTAGGGTTAGCGTCACAACTAGGGTTAGCGTCAGGACAACTAGGGTTAGCGTCACAACAACTAGGGTTAGCGTCAGGACAACTAGGGTTAGCGTCAGGACAACTAGGGTTAGCGTCAGGACAACTAGGGTTAGAGTCACGACAACTAGGGTTAGCGTCAGGACAACTAGGGTTAGCGTCACGACAACTAGGGTTAGCGTCAGGACAACTAGGGTTAGCGTCACGACAACTAGGGTTAGCGTCAGGACAACTAGGGTTAGCGTCAGGACAACTAGGGTTAGCGTCACGACAACTAGGGTTAGCGTCAGGACAACTAGGGTTAGCGTCAGGACAACTAGGGTTAGCGTCACGACAACAAGGGTTAGCGTCAGGACAACTAGGGTTAGCGTCACGACAACTAGGGTTAGCGTCAGGACAACTAGGGTTAGCGTCAGGACAACTAGGGTTAGCGTCACGACAACTAGGGTTAGCGTCAGGACAACTAGGGTTAGCGTCACGACAACTAGGGTTAGCGTCAGGACAACTAGGGTTAGCGTCAGGACAAATAGGGTTAGCGTCACGACAACTAGGGTTAGCGTCAGGACAACTAGGGTTAGCGTCAGGACAACTAGGGTTAGCGTCAGGACAACTAGGGTTAGCATCACCACAACTAGGGTTAGCGTCAGGACAACTAGGGTTAGCGCCAGGACAACTAGGGTTAGCGCCAGGACAACTAGGGTTAGCGCCAGGACAACTCGGGTTAGCGCCAGGACAACTAGGTTTAGCGCCATTACAACTAGGGTTAGCGCCAGGACAACTAGGGTTAGCGCCAGGACAACTAGGGTTAGCGTCAGGACAACTAGGGTTAGCGTCAGGACAACTAGGGTTAGCGCCATTACAACTAGGGTTAGCGCCAGGACAACTAGGGTTAGCGCCAGGACAACTAGGGTTAGCGTCAGGACAACTAGGGTTAGCGTCTGGACAACTAGGGTTAGCGTCAGGACAACTAGGGTTAGCGTCAGGACAACTAGGGTTAGCGTCAGGACAACTAGGGTTAGCGCCAGGACAACTAGGGTTAGCTCCAGGACAACTAGGGTTAGCGCCATTACAACTAGGGTTAGCGCCAGGACAACTAGGGTTAGCGCCAGGACAACTAGGGTTAGCACCAGGACAACTAGGGTTAGCGCCAGGACAACTAGGGTTAGCGCCAGGACAACTAGAGTTAGCGCCAGGACAACTAGGGTTAGCGCCAGGACAACTAGGGTTCGCGCCAGGACAACTAGGGTTAGCGCCAGGACAACTAGGGTTAGCGCCAGGACAACTAGGGTGAGCGTCAGGACAACTAGGGTTAGCATCAGGACAACTAGGGTTAGCGTCAGAACAACTAGGGTTAGCGTCAGGACAACTAGGGTTAGCGTGAGGACAACTAGGGTTAGCGTCAGGACAACTAGGGTTAGCGTCAGGACAACTAGGGTTAGCGTCAGGACAACTAGGGTTAGCGTCAGGACAACTAGGGTTAGCGTCCCGACAACTAGGGTTAGCGTCAGGACAACTAGGGTTAGCGTCAGGACAACTAGGGTTAGCGTCAGGACAACTAGGGTTAGCGTCACAACTAGGGTTAGCGTCAGGACAACTAGGGTTAGCGTCACAACAACTAGGGTTAGCGTCAGGACAACTAGGGTTAGCGTCAGGACAACTAGGGTTAGCGTCAGGACAACTAGGGTTAGAGTCACGACAACTAGGGTTAGCGTCAGGACAACTAGGGTTAGCGTCACGACAACTAGGGTTAGCGTCAGGACAACTAGGGTTAGCGTCACGACAACTAGGGTTAGCGTCAGGACAACTAGGGTTAGCGTCAGGACAACTAGGGTTAGCGTCACGACAACTAGGGTTAGCGTCAGGACAACTAGGGTTAGCGTCAGGACAACTAGGGTTAGCGTCACGACAACAAGGGTTAGCGTCAGGACAACTAGGGTTAGCGTCACGACAACTAGGGTTAGCGTCAGGACAACTAGGGTTAGCGTCAGGACAACTAGGGTTAGCGTCACGACAACTAGGGTTAGCGTCAGGACAACTAGGGTTAGCGTCACGACAACTAGGGTTAGCGTCAGGACAACTAGGGTTAGCGTCAGGACAAATAGGGTTAGCGTCACGACAACTAGGGTTAGCGTCAGGACAACTAGGGTTAGCGTCAGGACAACTAGGGTTAGCGTCAGGACAACTAGGGTTAGCATCACCACAACTAGGGTTAGCGTCAGGACAACTAGGGTTAGCGCCAGGACAACTAGGGTTAGCGCCAGGACAACTAGGGTTAGCGCCAGGACAACTCGGGTTAGCGCCAGGACAACTAGGTTTAGCGCCATTACAACTAGGGTTAGCGCCAGGACAACTAGGGTTAGCGCCAGGACAACTAGGGTTAGCGTCAGGACAACTAGGGTTAGCGTCAGGACAACTAGGGTTAGCGCCATTACAACTAGGGTTAGCGCCAGGACAACTAGGGTTAGCGCCAGGACAACTAGGGTTAGCGTCAGGACAACTAGGGTTAGCGTCTGGACAACTAGGGTTAGCGTCAGGACAACTAGGGTTAGCGTCAGGACAACTAGGGTTAGCGTCAGGACAACTAGGGTTAGCGCCAGGACAACTAGGGTTAGCTCCAGGACAACTAGGGTTAGCGCCATTACAACTAGGGTTAGCGCCAGGACAACTAGGGTTAGCGCCAGGACAACTAGGGTTAGCACCAGGACAACTAGGGTTAGCGCCAGGACAACTAGGGTTAGCGCCAGGACAACTAGAGTTAGCGCCAGGACAACTAGGGTTAGCGCCAGGACAACTAGGGTTCGCGCCAGGACAACTAGGGTTAGCGCCAGGACAACTAGGGTTAGCGCCAGGACAACTAGGGTGAGCGTCAGGACAACTAGGGTTAGCATCAGGACAACTAGGGTTAGCGTCAGAACAACTAGGGTTAGCGTCAGGACAACTAGGGTTAGCGTGAGGACAACTAGGGTTAGCGTCAGGACAACTAGGGTTAGCGTCAGGACAACTAGGGTTAGCATCAGGACAACTAGGGTTAGCGTCAGGACAACTAGGGTTAGCGTCAGGACAACTAGGGTTAGCGTCAGGACAACTAGGGTTAGCGTCAGGACAACTAGGGTTAGCGTCACAACTAGGGTTAGCGTCAGGACAACTAGGGTTAGCGTCACAACAACTAGGGTTAGCGTCAGGACAACTATGGTTAGCGTCAGGACAACTAGGATTAACGTCAGGACAACTAGGGTTAGAGTCACGACAACTAGGGTTAGCGTCAGGACAACTAGGGTTAGCGTCACGACAACTAGGGTTAGCGTCAGGACAACTAGGGTTAGCGTCACGACAACTAGGGTTAGCGTCAGGACAACTAGGGTTAGCGTCAGGACAACTAGGGTTAGCGTCACGACAACTAGGGTTAGCGTCAGAACAACTAGGGTTAGCGTCAGGACAACTAGGGTTAGCGTCACGACAACTAGGGTTAGCGTCAGGCCAACTAGGGTTAGCGTCACGACAACTAGGGTTAGCGTCAGGACAACTAGGGTTAGCGCCAGGACAACTAGGGTTAGCGTCACGACAACTAGGGTTAGCGTCAGGACAACTAGGGTTAGCGTCAGGACAACTAGGGTTAGCATCAGGACAACTAGGGTTAGCGTCAGGACAACTAGGGTTAGCGTCAGGACAACTAGGGTTAGCGTCAGGACAACTAGGGTTAGCGCCAGGACAACTAGGGTTAGCGCCAGGACAACTAGGGTTAGCGCCATTACAACTAGGGTTAGCACCAGGACAACTAGGGTTAGCGCCAGGACCACTAGGGTTAGCGCCAGGACAACTAGGGTTAGCGTCACGACAACTAGGGTTAGCGTCAGGACAACTAGGGTTAGCGTCAGGACAACTAGGGTTAGCGTCAGGACAACTAGGGTTAGCGTCACGACAACTAGGGTTAGCTTCACGACAACTAGGGTTAGCGTCAGGACAACTAGGTTTAGCGTCAGGACAACTAGGGTTAGCGTCAGGACAACTAGGGTTAGCGTCACGACAACTTGGGTTAGCGTCAGGACAACTAGGGTTAGCGTCACGACAACTAGGGTTAGCGTCAGGACAACTAGGGTAAGCGTCAGGACAACTAGGGTTAGCGTCACGACAACTAGGGTTAGCGTCACGACAACTAAGGTTAGCGTCAGGACAACTAGGGTTAGCGTCAGGACAACTAGGGTTAGCGTCAGGACAACTAGGGTTAGCATCAGGACAACTAGGATTAGCGTCACGACAACTAGGGTTAGCGTCAGGACAACTAGGGTTAGCGTCAGGACAACTAGGGTTAGCGTCACGACAACTAGGGTTAGCGTCAGGACAACTAGGGTTAGCGTCAGGACAACTAGGGTTAGCGTCACGACAACTAGGGTTAGCGTCAGGACAACTAGGGTTAGCGTCACGACAACTAGGGTTAGCGTCAGGACAACTAGGGTTAGCGTCACGACAACTAGGGTTAGCGTCACGACAACTAGGGTTAGCGTCACGACAACTAGGGTTAGCGTCACGACAACTAGGGTTAGCGTCAGGACAACTAGGGTTAGCATCAGGACAACTAGGGTTAGCGCCACGACAACTAGGGTTAGCTTCAGGACACCTAGGGTTAGCGTCAGGACAACTAGGGTTAGCGCCAGGACAACTAGGGTTACCGCCACGACAACTAGGGCTAGCGCCAGGACAACTAGGGTTAGCGTCAGGACAACTAGGGTTAGCGCCAGGACAACTAGGGTTAGCGCCAGGACAACTAGGGTTAGCGTCAGGACAACTAGGGTTAGCGTCAGGACAACTAGGGTTAGCGCCAGGACAACTAGGGTTAGCGCCAGGACAACTAGGGTTAGCGCCAGGACAACTAGGGTTAGCGTCAGGACAACTAGGGTTAGCGCCAGGACAACTAGGGTTAGCGCCAGGACAACTAGGGTTAGCGTCAGGACAACTAGGGTTAGCATCAGGACAACTAGGGTTAGCGCCAGGACAACTAGGGTTAGCGCCAGGACAACTAGGGTTAGCGCAAGGACAACTAGGGTTAGCGCTAGGACAACTAGGGTTAGCGCCAGGACAACTAGGGTTAGCGCCAGGACAACTAGGGTTAGCGCCAGGAAAACTAGGGTTAGCGTCAGGACAACTAGGGTTAGCGCCAGGACAACTAGCGTTAGCGTCAGTACAACTAGGGTTAGCTTCAGGACAACTAGGGTTAGCGCCAGGACAACTAGGGTTAGCGCCAGGACAGCTAGGGTTAGCGTCAGGACAACTAGGGTTAGCGTCAGGACAGCTAGGGTTAGCGTCAGGACAACTAGGGTTAGCGTCAGGACAACTAGGGTTAGCGCCAGGACAACTAGGGTTAGCGCCAGGACAACTAGGGTTAGCGCCAGGACAACTATGGTTAGCGCCAGGACAACTAGGGTTAGCGCCAGGACAACTAGGGATAGCGCCAGGACAACTAGGGTTAGCGTCAGGACAACTAGGGTTAGCGCCAGGACAACTAGGGTTAGCGCCAGGACAACTAGGGTTAGCGTCAGGACAACTAGGGTTAGCGTCTGGACAACTAGGGTTAGCGTCTGGACAACTAGGGTTAGCGTCAGGACAACTAGGGTTAGCGTCAGGACAACTAGCGTTAGCGTCAGTACAACTAGGGTTAGCTTCAGGACAACTAGGGTTAGCGCCAGGACAACTAGGGTTAGCGCCAGGACAGCTAGGGTTAGCGTCAGGACAACTAGGGTTAGCGTCAGGACAGCTAGGGTTAGCGTCAGGACAACTAGGGTTAGCGTCAGGACAACTAGGGTTAGCGCCAGGACAACTAGGGTTAGCGCCAGGACAACTAGGGTTAGCTCCAGGACAACTAGGGTTAGCGCCAGGACAACTAGGGATAGCGCCAGGACAACTAGGGTTAGCGTCAGGACAACTAGGGTTAGCGCCAGGACAACTAGGTTTAGCGCCAGGACAACTAGGGTTAGCGTCAGGACAACTAGGGTTAGCGTCTGGACAACTAGGGTTAGCGTCAGGACAACTAGGGTTAGCGTCAGGACAACTAGGGTTAGTGTCAGGACAACTAGGGTTAGCGCCAGGACAACTAGGGTTAGCGGCAGGACAACTAGTGTTAGCGCCAGGACCACTAGGGTTAGCGCCAGGACCACTAGGGTTAGCGCCAGGACAACTAGGGTTAGCGTCACGACAACTAGGGTTAGCGTCAGGACAACTAGGGTTAGCGTCAGGACAACTAGGGTTAGCGTCAGGACAACTAGGGTTAGCGTCACGACAACTAGGGTTAGCTTCACGACAACTAGGGTTAGCGTCAGGACAACTAGGGTTAGCGTCAGGACAACTAGGGTTAGCGTCAGGACAACTAGGGTTAGCGTCACGACAACTTGGGTTAGCGTCAGGACAACTAGGGTTAGCGTCAGGACAACTAGGGTTAGCGCCAGGACAACTAGGGTTAGCGCCAGGACAACTATGGTTAGCGCCAGGACAACTAGGGTTAGCGCCAGGACAACTAGGGATAGCGCCAGGACAACTAGGGTTAGCGTCAGGACAACTAGGGTTAGCGCCAGGACAACTAGGGTTAGCGCCAGGACAACTAGGGTTAGCGTCAGGACAACTAGGGTTAGCGTCTGGACAACTAGGGTTAGCGTCTGGACAACTAGGGTTAGCGTCAGGACAACTAGCGTTAGCGTCAGTACAACTAGGGTTAGCTTCAGGACAACTAGGGTTAGCGCCAGGACAACTAGGGTTAGCGCCAGGACAGCTAGGGTTAGCGTCAGGACAACTAGGGTTAGCGTCAGGACAGCTAGGGTTAGCGTCAGGACAACTAGGGTTAGCGTCAGGACAACTAGGGTTAGCGCCAGGACAACTAGGGTTAGCGCCAGGACAACTAGGGTTAGCGCCAGAACAACTATGGTTAGCTCCAGGACAACTAGGGTTAGCGCCAGGACAACTAGGGATAGCGCCAGGACAACTAGGGTTAGCGTCAGGACAACTAGGGTTAGCGCCAGGACAACTAGGGTTAGCGCCAGGACAACTAGGGTTAGCGTCAGGACAACTAGGGTTAGCGTCTGGACAACTAGGGTTAGCGTCAGGACAACTAGGGTTAGCGTCAGGACAACTAGGGTTAGCGTCAGGACAACTAGGGTTAGTGTCAGGACAACTAGGGTTAGCGCCAGGACAACTAGGGTTAGCGGCAGGACAACTAGTGTTAGCGCCAGGACAACTAGGGTTAGCGCCAGGACCACTAGGGTTAGCGCCAGGACAACTAGGGTTAGCGTCACGACAACTAGGGTTAGCGTCAGGACAACTAGGGTTAGCGTCAGGACAACTAGGGTTAGCGTCAGGACAACTAGGGTAAGCGTCAGGACAACTAGGGTTAGCGTCACGACAACTAGGGTTAGCGTCACGACAACTAAGGTTAGCGTCAGGACAACTAGGGTTAGCGTCAGGACAACTAGGGTTAGCGTCAGGACAACTAGGGTTAGCATCCGGACAACTAGGATTAGCGTCACGACAACTAGGGTTAGCGTCAGGACAACTAGGGTTAGCGTCAGGACAACTAGGGTTAGCGTCACGACAACTAGGGTTAGCGTCAGGACAACTAGGGTTAGCGTCACGACAACTAGGGTTAGCGTCACGACAACTAGGGTTAGCGTCACGACAACTAGGGTTAGCGTCACGACAACTAGGGTTAGCGTCAGGACAACTAGGGTTAGCATCAGGACAACTAGGGTTAGCGTCACGACAACTAGGGTTAGCTTCAGGACAACTAGGGTTAGCGTCAGGACACCTAGGGTTAGCGTCAGGACAACTAGGGTTAGCGCCAGGACAACTAGGGTTACCGCCACGACAACTAGGGCTAGCTCCAGGACAACTAGGGTTAGCGTCAGGACAACTATGGTTAGCGCCAGGACAACTAGGGTTAGCGTCAGGACAACTAGGGTTAGCGTCAGGACAACTAGGGTTAGCGCCAGGACAACTAGGGTTAGCGCCAGGACAACTAGGGTTAGCGCCAGGACAACTAGGGTTAGCGTCAGGACAACTAGGGTTAGCGCCAGGACAACTAGGGTTAGCGCCAGGACAACTAGGGTTAGCGTCAGGACAACTAGGGTTAGCGTCAGGACAACTAGGGTTAGCGTCACGACAACTAGGGTTAGCTTCACGACAACTAGGGTTAGCGTCAGGACAACTAGGGTTAGCGTCAGGACAACTAGGGTTAGCGTCAGGACAACTAGGGTTAGCGTCACGACAACTTGGGTTAGCGTCAGGACAACTAGGGTTAGCGTCACGACAACTAGGGTTAGCGTCAGGACAACTAGGGTAAGCGTCAGGACAACTAGGGTTAGCGTCACGACAACTAGGGTTAGCGTCACGACAACTAAGGTTAGCGTCAGGACAACTAGGGTTAGCGTCAGGACAACTAGGGTTAGCGTCAGGACAACTAGGGTTAGCATCCGGACAACTAGGATTAGCGTCAGGACAACTAGGGTTAGCGTCAGGACAACTAGGGTTAGCGTCAGGACAACTAGGGTTAGCGTCAGGACAACTAGGGTTAGCGTCACGACAACTAGGGTTAGCGTTAGGACAACTAGGGTTAGCGTCACGACAACTAGGGTTAGCGTCAGGACAACTAGGGTTAGCGTCAGGACAACTAGGGTTAGCGTCACGACAACTAGGGTTAGCGTCACGACAACTAGGGTTAGCGTCACGACAACTAGGGTTAGCGTCAGGACAACTAGGGTTAGCATCAGGACAACTAGGGTTAGCGTCACGACAACTATTGTTAGCTTCAGGACAACTAGGGTTAGCGTCAGGACACCTAGGGTTAGCGTCAGGACAACTAGGGTTAGCGCCAGGACAACTAGGGTTACCGCCACGACAACTAGGGCTAGCTCCAGGACAACTAGGGTTAGCGTCAGGACAACTAGGGTTAGCGCCAGGACAACTAGGGTTAGCGTCAGGACAACTAGGGTTAGCGTCAGGACAACTAGGGTTAGCGCCAGGACAACTAGGGTTAGCGCCAGGACAACTAGGGTTAGCGCCAGGACAACTAGGGTTAGCGTCAGGACAACTAGGGTTAGCGCCAGGACAACTAGGGTTAGCGCCAGGACAACTAGGGTTAGCGTCAGGACAACTAGGGTTAGCATCAGGACAACTAGGGTTAGCGCCAGGACAACTAGGGTTAGCGCCAGGACAACTAGGGTTAGCGCCAGGACAACTAGGGTTAGCGCCAGGACAACTAGGGTTAGCGCCAGGACAACTAGGGTTAGCGCCAGGACAACTAGGGTTAGCGTCAGGACAACTAGGGTTAGCGCCAGGACAACTAGGGTTAGCGCCAGGACAACTAGGGTTAGCGCCAGGACAACTCGGGTTAGCGCCAGGACAACTAGGTTTAGCGCCATTACAACTAGGGTTAGCGCCAGGACAACTAGGGTTAGCGCCAGGACAACTAGGGTTAGCGCCAGGACAACTAGGGTTAGCGTCAGGACAACTAGGGTTAGCGTCAGGACAACTAGGGTTAGCGCCATTACAACTAGGGTTAGCGCCAGGACAACTAGGGTTAGCGCCAGGACAACTAGGGTTAGCGTCTGGACAACTAGGGTTAGCGTCAGGACAACTAGGGTTAGCGTCAGGACAACTAGGGTTAGCGCCAGGACAACTAGGGTTAGCGCCAGGACAACTAGGGTTAGCGCCATTACAACTAGGGTTAGCGCCAGGACAACTAGGGTTAGCGCCAGGACAACTAGGGTTAGCACCAGGACAACTAGGGTTAGCGCCAGGACAACTAGGGTTAGCGCCAGGACAACTAGAGTTAGCGCCAGGACAACTAGGGTTAGCGCCAGGACAACTAGGGTTCGCGAGAGGACAACTAGGGTTAGCGCCAGGACAACTAGGGTTAGCGCCAGGACAACTAGGGTGAGCGTCAGGACAACTAGGGTTAGCATCAGGACAACTAGGGTTAGCGTCAGAACAACTAGGGTTAGCGTCAGGACAACTAGGGTTAGCGTGAGGACAACTAGGGTTAGCGTCAGGACAACTAGGGTTAGCGTCAGGACAACTAGGGTTAGCATCAGGACAACTAGGGTTAGCGTCAGGACAACTAGGGTTAGCGTCAGGACAACTAGGGTTAGCGTCAGGACAACTAGGGTTAGCGTCACAACTAGGGTTAGCGTCAGGACAACTAGGGTTAGCGTCACAACAACTAGGGTTAGCGTCAGGACAACTAGGGTTAGCGTCAGGACAACTAGGATTAACGTCAGGACAACTAGGGTTAGAGTCACGACAACTAGGGTTAGCGTCAGGACAACTAGGGTTAGCGTCACGACAACTAGGGTTAGCGTCAGGACAACTAGGGTTAGCGTCACGACAACTAGGGTTAGCGTCAGGACAACTAGGGTTAGCGTCAGGACAACTAGGGTTAGCGTCACGACAACTAGGGTTAGCGTCAGAACAACTAGGGTTAGCGTCAGGACAACTAGGGTTAGCGTCACGACAACTAGGGTTAGCGTCAGGCCAACTAGGGTTAGCGTCACGACAACTAGGGTTAGCGTCAGGACAACTAGGGTTAGCGCCAGGACAACTAGGGTTAGCGTCACGACAACTAGGGTTAGCGTCAGGACAACTAGGGTTAGCGTCAGGACAACTAGGGTTAGCATCAGGACAACTAGGGTTAGCGTCAGGACAACTAGGGTTAGCGTCAGGACAACTAGGGTTAGCGCCAGGACAACTAGGGTTAGCGCCAGGACAACTAGGGTTAGCGCCATTACAACTAGGGTTAGCACCAGGACAACTAGGGTTAGCGCCAGGACCACTAGGGTTAGCGCCAGGACAACTAGGGTTAGCGTCACGACAACTAGGGTTAGCGTCAGGACAACTAGGGTTAGCGTCAGGACAACTAGGGTTAGCGTCAGGACAACTAGGGTTAGCGTCACGACAACTAGGGTTAGCTTCACGACAACTAGGGTTAGCGTCAGGACAACTAGGGTTAGCGTCAGGACAACTAGGGTTAGCGTCAGGACAACTAGGGTTAGCGTCACGACAACTTGGGTTAGCGTCAGGACAACTAGGGTTAGCGTCACGACAACTAGGGTTAGCGTCAGGACAACTAGGGTAAGCGTCAGGACAACTAGGGTTAGCGTCACGACAACTAGGGTTAGCGTCACGACAACTAAGGTTAGCGTCAGGACAACTAGGGTTAGCGTCAGGACAACTAGGGTTAGCGTCAGGACAACTAGGGTTAGCATCAGGACAACTAGGATTAGCGTCACGACAACTAGGGTTAGTGTCAGGACAACTAGGGTTAGCGTCAGGACAACTAGGGTTAGCGTCACGACAACTAGGGTTAGCGTCAGGACAACTAGGGTTAGCGTCAGGACAACTAGGGTTAGCGTCACGACAACTAGGGTTAGCGTCAGGACAACTAGGGTTAGCGTCACGACAACTAGGGTTAGCGTCAGGACAACTAGGGTTAGCGTCACGACAACTAGGGTTAGCGTCACGACAACTAGGGTTAGCGTCACGACAACTAGGGTTAGCGTCAGGACAACTAGGGTTAGCATCAGGACAACTAGGGTTAGCGTCACGACAACTAGGGTTAGCTTCAGGACACCTAGGGTTAGCGTCAGGACAACTAGGGTTAGCGCCAGGACAACTAGGGTTACCGCCACGACAACTAGGGCTAGCGCCAGGACAACTAGGGTTAGCGTCAGGACAACTAGGGTTAGCGCCAGGACAACTAGGGTTAGCGCCAGGACAACTAGGGTTAGCGTCAGGACAACTAGGGTTAGCGTCAGGACATCTAGGGTTAGCGCCAGGACATCTAGGGTTAGCGCCAGGACAACTAGGGTTAGCGCCAGGACAACTAGGGTTAGCGCCAGGACAACTAGGGTTAGCGTCAGGACAACTAGGGTTAGCGCCAGGACAACTAGGGTTAGCGCCAGGACAACTAGGGTTAGCGTCAGGACAACTAGGGTTAGCATCAGGACAACTAGGGTTAGCGCCAGGACAACTAGGGTTAGCGCCAGGACAACTAGGGTTAGCGCTAGGACAACTAGGGTTAGCGCTAGGACAACTAGGGTTAGCGCCAGGACAACTAGGGTTAGCGCCAGGACAACTAGGGTTAGCGCCAGGAAAACTAGGGTTAGCGTCAGGACAACTAGGGTTAGCGCCAGGACAACTAGCGTTAGCGTCAGTACAACTAGGGTTAGCTTCAGGACAACTAGGGTTAGCGCCAGGACAACTAGGGTTAGCGCCAGGACAGCTAGGGTTAGCGTCAGGACAACTAGGGTTAGCGTCAGGACAGCTAGGGTTAGCGTCAGGACAACTAGGGTTAGCGTCAGGACAACTAGGGTTAGCGCCAGGACAACTAGGGTTAGCGCCAGGACAACTAGGGTTAGCGCCAGGACAACTATGGTTAGCGCCAGGACAACTAGGGTTAGCGCCAGGACAACTAGGGATAGCGCCAGGACAACTAGGGTTAGCGTCAGGACAACTAGGGTTAGCGCCAGGACAACTAGGGTTAGCGCCAGGACAACTAGGGTTAGCGTCAGGACAACTAGGGTTAGCGTCTGGACAACTAGGGTTAGCGTCTGGACAACTAGGGTTAGCGTCAGGACAACTAGGGTTAGCGTCAGGACAACTAGCGTTAGCGTCAGTACAACTAGGGTTAGCTTCAGGACAACTAGGGTTAGCGCCAGGACAACTAGGGTTAGCGCCAGGACAGCTAGGGTTAGCGTCAGGACAACTAGGGTTAGCGTCAGGACAGCTAGGGTTAGCGTCAGGACAACTAGGGTTAGCGTCAGGACAACTAGGGTTAGCGCCAGGACAACTAGGGTTAGCGCCAGGACAACTAGGGTTAGCGCCAGGACAACTATGGTTAGCTCCAGGACAACTAGGGTTAGCGCCAGGACAACTAGGGATAGCGCCAGGACAACTAGGGTTAGCGTCAGGACAACTAGGGTTAGCGCCAGGACAACTAGGTTTAGCGCCAGGACAACTAGGGTTAGCGTCAGGACAACTAGGGTTAGCGTCTGGACAACTAGGGTTAGCGTCAGGACAACTAGGGTTAGCGTCAGGACAACTAGGGTTAGCGTCAGGACAACTAGGGTTAGCGTCAGGACAACTAGGGTTAGCGCCAGGACAACTAGGGTTAGCGGCAGGACAACTAGTGTTAGCGCCAGGACAACTAGGGTTAGCGCCAGGACCACTAGGGTTAGCGCCAGGACAACTAGGGTTAGCGTCACGACAACTAGGGTTAGCATCAGGACAACTAGGGTTAGCGTCAGGACAACTAGGGTTAGCGTCAGGACAACTAGGGTTAGCGTCACGACAACTAGGGTTAGCTTCACGACAACTAGGGTTAGCGTCAGGACAACTAGGGTTAGCGTCAGGACAACTAGGGTTAGCGTCAGGACAACTAGGGTTAGCGTCACGACAACTTGGGTTAGCGTCAGGACAACTAGGGTTAGCGTCAGGACAACTAGGGTTAGCGTCAGGACAACTAGGGTTAGCGTCACGACAACTTGGGTTAGCGTCAGGACAACTAGGGTTAGCGTCAGGACAACTAGGGTTAGCGCCAGGACAACTAGGGTTAGCGCCAGGACAACTAGGGTTAGCGTCACGACAACTAGGGTTAGCGTCAGGACAACTAGGGTTAGCGTCAGGACAACTAGGGTTAGCATCAGGACAACTAGGGTTAGCGTCAGGACAACTAGGGTTAGCGTCAGGACAACTAGGGTTAGCGCCAGGACAACTAGGGTTAGCGCCAGGACAACTAGGGTTAGCGCCATTACAACTAGGGTTAGCACCAGGACAACTAGGGTTAGCGCCAGGACCACTAGGGTTAGCGCCAGGACAACTAGGGTTAGCGTCACGACAACTAGGGTTAGCGTCAGGACAACTAGGTTTAGCGTCAGGACAACTAGGGTTAGCGTCAGGACAACTAGGGTTAGCGTCACGACAACTAGGGTTAGCTTCACGACAACTAGGGTTAGCGTCAGGACAACTAGGGTTAGCGTCAGGACAACTAGGGTTAGCGTCAGGACAACTAGGGTTAGCGTCACGACAACTTGGGTTAGCGTCAGGACAACTAGGGTTAGCGTCACGACAACTAGGGTTAGCGTCAGGACAACTAGGGTAAGCGTCAGGACAACTAGGGTTAGCGTCACGACAACTAGGGTTAGCGTCACGACAACTAAGGTTAGCGTCAGGACAACTAGGGTTAGCGTCAGGACAACTAGGGTTAGCGTCAGGACAACTAGGGTTAGCGTCAGGACAACTAGGATTAGCGTCACGACAACTAGGGTTAGTGTCAGGACAACTAGGGTTAGCGTCAGGACAACTAGGGTTAGCGTCACGACAACTAGGGTTAGCGTCAGGACAACTAGGGTTAGCGTCAGGACAACTAGGGTTAGCGTCACGACAACTAGGGTTAGCGTCAGGACAACTAGGGTTAGCGTCACGACAACTAGGGTTAGCGTCAGGACAACTAGGGTTAGCGTCACGACAACTAGGGTTAGCGTCACGACAACTAGGGTTAGCGTCACGACAACTAGGGTTAGCGTCAGGACAACTAGGGTTAGCATCAGGACAACTAGGGTTAGCGTCACGACAACTAGGGTTAGCTTCAGGACACCTAGGGTTAGCGTCAGGACAACTAGGGTTAGCGCCAGGACAACTAGGGTTACCGCCACGACAACTAGGGCTAGCGCCAGGACAACTAGGGTTAGCGTCAGGACAACTAGGGTTAGCGCCAGGACAACTAGGGTTAGCGCCAGGACAACTAGGGTTAGCGTCAGGACAACTAGGGTTAGCGTCAGGACATCTAGGGTTAGCGCCAGGACAACTAGGGTTAGCGCCAGGACAACTAGGGTTAGCGCCAGGACAACTAGGGTTAGCGTCAGGACAACTAGGGTTAGCGCCAGGACAACTAGGGTTAGCGCCAGGACAACTAGGGTTAGCGTCAGGACAACTAGGGTTAGCATCAGGACAACTAGGGTTAGCGCCAGGACAACTAGGGTTAGCACCAGGACAACTAGGGTTAGCGCTAGGACAACTAGGGTTAGCGCTAGGACAACTAGGGTTAGCGCCAGGACAACTAGGGTTAGCGCCAGGACAACTAGGGTTAGCGCCAGGAAAACTAGGGTTAGCGTCAGGACAACTAGGGTTAGCGCCAGGACAACTAGCGTTAGCGTCAGGACAACTAGGGTTAGCTTCAGGACAACTAGGGTTAGCGCCAGGACAACTAGGGTTAGCGCCAGGACAGCTAGGGTTAGCGTCAGGACAACTAGGGTTAGCGTCAGGACAGCTAGGGTTAGCGTCAGGACAACTAGGGTTAGCGTCAGGACAACTAGGGTTAGCGCCAGGACAACTAGGGTTAGCGCCAGGACAACTAGGGTTAGCGCCAGGACAACTATGGTTAGCGCCAGGACAACTAGGGTTAGCGCCAGGACAACTAGGGATAGCGCCAGAACAACTAGGGTTAGCGTCAGGACAACTAGGGTTAGCGCCAGGACAACTAGGGTTAGCGCCAGGACAACTAGGGTTAGCGTCAGGACAACTAGGGTTAGCGTCTGGACAACTAGGGTTAGCGTCTGGACAACTAGGGTTAGCGTCAGGACAACTAGGGTTAGCGTCAGGACAACTAGCGTTAGCGTCAGTACAACTAGGGTTAGCTTCAGGACAACTAGGGTTAGCGCCAGGACAACTAGGGTTAGCGCCAGGACAGCTAGGGTTAGCGTCAGGACAACTAGGGTTAGCGTCAGGACAGCTAGGGTTAGCGTCAGGACAGCTAGGGTTAGCGTCAGGACAACTAGGGTTAGCGCCAGGACAACTAGGGTTAGCGCCAGGACAACTAGGGTTAGCGCCAGGACAACTATGGTTAGCTCCAGGACAACTAGGGTTAGCGCCAGGACAACTAGGGATAGCGCCAGGACAACTAGGGTTAGCGTCAGGACAACTAGGGTTAGCGCCAGGACAACTAGGTTTAGCGCCAGGACAACTAGGGTTAGCGTCAGGACAACTAGGGTTAGCGTCTGGACAACTAGGGTTAGCGTCAGGACAACTAGGGTTAGCGTCAGGACAACTAGGGTTAGCGTCAGGACAACTAGGGTTAGTGTCAGGACAACTAGGGTTAGCGCCAGGACAACTAGGGTTAGCGGCAGGACAACTAGTGTTAGCGCCAGGACAACTAGGGTTAGCGCCAGGACCACTAGGGTTAGCGCCAGGACAACTAGGGTTAGCGTCACGACAACTAGGGTTAGCATCAGGACAACTAGGGTTAGCGTCAGGACAACTAGGGTTAGCGTCAGGACAACTAGGGTTAGCGTCACGACAACTAGGGTTAGCTTCACGACAACTAGGGTTAGCGTCAGGACAACTAGGGTTAGCGTCAGGACAACTAGGGTTAGCGTCAGGACAACTAGGGTTAGCGTCACGACAACTTGGGTTAGCGTCAGGACAACTAGGGTTAGCGTCAGGACAACTAGGGTTAGCGTCAGGACAACTAGGGTTAGCGTCACGACAACTTGGGTTAGCGTCAGGACAACTAGGGTTAGCGTCAGGACAACTAGGGTTAGCGCCAGGACAACTAGGGTTAGCGCCAGGACAACTAGGGTTAGCGCCAGGACAACTATGGTTAGCGCCAGGACAACTAGGGTTAGCGCCAGGACAACTAGGGATAGCGCCAGGACAACTAGGGTTAGCGTCAGGACAACTAGGGTTAGCGCCAGGACAACTAGGGTTAGCGCCAGGACAACTAGGGTTAGCGTCAGGACAACTAGGGTTAGCGTCTGGACAACTAGGGTTAGCGTCAGGACAACTAGGGTTAGCGTCAGGACAACTAGCGTTAGCGTCAGTACAACTAGGGTTAGCTTCAGGACAACTAGGGTTAGCGCCAGGACAACTAGGGTTAGCGCCAGGACAGCTAGGGTTAGCGTCAGGACAACTAGGGTTAGCGTCAGGACAGCTAGGGTTAGCGTCAGGACAACTAGGGTTAGCGTCAGGACAACTAGGGTTAGCGCCAGGACAACTAGGGTTAGCGCCAGGACAACTAGGGTTAGCGCCAGGACAACTATGGTTAGCTCCAGGACAACTAGGGTTAGCGCCAGGACAACTAGGGATAGCGCCAGGACAACTAGGGTTAGCGTCAGGACAACTAGGGTTAGCGCCAGGACAACTAGGTTTAGCGCCAGGACAACTAGGGTTAGCGTCAGGACAACTAGGGTTAGCGTCTGGACAACTAGGGTTAGCGTCAGGACAACTAGGGTTAGCGTCAGGACAACTAGGGTTAGCGTCAGGACAACTAGGGTTAGTGTCAGGACAACTAGGGTTAGCGCCAGGACAACTAGGGTTAGCGGCAGGACAACTAGTGTTAGCGCCAGGACAACTAGGGTTAGCGCCAGGACCACTAGGGTTAGCGCCAGGACAACTAGGGTTAGCGTCACGACAACTAGGGTTAGCGTCAGGACAACTAGGGTTAGCGTCAGGACAACTAGGGTTAGCGTCAGGACAACTAGGGTTAGCGTCACGACAACTAGGGTTAGCTTCACGACAACTAGGGTTAGCGTCAGGACAACTAGGGTTAGCGTCAGGACAACTAGGGTTAGCGTCAGGACAACTAGGGTTAGCGTCACGACAACTTGGGTTAGCGTCAGGACAACTAGGGTTAGCGTCAGGACAACTAGGGTTAGCGCCAGGACAACTAGGGTTAGCGCCAGGACAACTAGGGTTAGCGCCAGGACAACTATTGTTAGCGCCAGGACAACTAGGGTTAGCGCCAGGACAACTAGGGATAGCGCCAGGACAACTAGGGTTAGCGTCAGGACAACTAGGGTTAGCGCCAGGACAACTAGGGTTAGCGCCAGGACAACTAGGGTTAGCGTCAGGACAACTAGGGTTAGCGTCTGGACAACTAGGGTTAGCGTCTGGACAACTAGGGTTAGCGTCAGGACAACTAGGGTTAGCGTCAGGACAACTAGCGTTAGCGTCAGTACAACTAGGGTTAGCTTCAGGACAACTAGGGTTAGCGCCAGGACAACTAGGGTTAGCGCCAGGACAGCTAGGGTTAGCGTCAGGACAACTAGGGTTAGCGTCAGGACAGCTAGGGTTAGCGTCAGGACAACTAGGGTTAGCGTCAGGACAACTAGGGTTAGCGCCAGGACAACTAGGGTTAGCGCCAGGACAACTAGGGTTAGCGCCAGGACAACTATGGTTAGCTCCAGGACAACTAGGGTTAGCGCCAGGACAACTAGGGATAGCGCCAGGACAACTAGGGTTAGCGTCAGGACAACTAGGGTTAGCGCCAGGACAACTAGGGTTAGCGCCAGGACAACTAGGGTTAGCGTCAGGACAACTAGGGTTAGCGTCTGGACAACTAGGGTTAGCGTCAGGACAACTAGGGTTAGCGTCAGGACAACTAGGGTTAGCGTCAGGACAACTAGGGTTAGTGTCAGGACAACTAGGGTTAGCGCCAGGACAACTAGGGTTAGCGGCAGGACAACTAGTGTTAGCGCCAGGACAACTAGGGTTAGCGCCAGGACCACTAGGGTTAGCGCCAGGACAACTAGGGTTAGCGTCACGACAACTAGGGTTAGCGTCAGGACAACTAGGGTTAGCGTCAGGACAACTAGGGTTAGCGTCAGGACAACTAGGGTTAGCGTCACGACAACTAGGGTTAGCTTCACGACAACTAGGGTTAGCGTCAGGACAACTAGGGTTAGCGTCAGGACAACTAGGGTTAGCGTCAGGACAACTAGGGTTAGAGTCACGACAACTTGGGTTAGCGTCAGGACAACTAGGGTTAGCGTCACGACAACTAGGGTTAGCGTCAGGACAACTAGGGTAAGCGTCAGGACAACTAGGGTTAGCGTCACGACAACTAGGGTTAGCGTCACGACAACTAAGTTTAGCGTCAGGACAACTAGGGTTAGCGTCAGGACAACTAGGGTTAGCGTCAGGACAACTAGGGTTAGCATCCGGACAACTAGGATTAGCGTCACGACAACTAGGGTTAGCGTCAGGACAACTAGGGTTAGCGTCAGGACAACTAGGGTTAGCGTCACGACAACTAGGGTTAGCGTCAGGACAACTAGGGTTAGCGTCAGGACAACTAGGGTTAGCGTCACGACAACTAGGGTTAGCGTCACGACAACTAGGGTTAGCGTCACGACAACTAGGGTTAGCGTCACGACAACTAGGGTTAGCGTCAGGACAACTAGGGTTAGCATCAGGACAACTAGGGTTAGCGTCACGACAACTAGGGTTAGCTTCAGGACAACTAGGGTTAGCGTCAGGACACCTAGGGTTAGCGTCAGGACAACTAGGGTTAGCGCCAGGACAACTAGGGTTACCGCCACGACAACTAGGGCTAGCTCCAGGACAACTAGGGTTAGCGTCAGGACAACTATGGTTAGCGCCAGGACAACTAGGGTTAGCGTCAGGACAACTAGGGTTAGCGTCAGGACAACTAGGGTTAGCGCCAGGACAACTAGGGTTAGCGCCAGGACAACTAGGGTTAGCGCCAGGACAACTAGGGTTAGCGTCAGGACAACTAGGGTTAGCGCCAGGACAACTAGGGTTAGCGCCAGGACAACTAGGGTTAGCGTCAGGACAACTAGGGTTAGCGTCAGTACAACTAGGGTTAGCGTCACGACAACTAGGGTTAGCTTCACGACAACTAGGGTTAGCGTCAGGACAACTAGGGTTAGCGTCAGGACAACTAGGGTTAGCGTCAGGACAACTAGGGTTAGCGTCACGACAACTTGGGTTAGCGTCAGGACAACTAGGGTTAGCGTCACGACAACTAGGGTTAGCGTCAGGACAACTAGGGTAAGCGTCAGGACAACTAGGGTTAGCGTCACGACAACTAGGGTTAGCGTCACGACAACTAAGGTTAGCGTCAGGACAACTAGGGTTAGCGTCAGGACAACTAGGGTTAGCGTCAGGACAACTAGGGTTAGCATCCGGACAACTAGGATTAGCGTCACGACACCTAGGGTTAGCGTCAGGACAACTAGGGTAAGCGTCAGGACAACTAGGGTTAGCGTCAGGACAACTAGGGTTAGCGTCACGACAACTAGGGTTAGCGTTAGGACAACTAGGGTTAGCGTCACGACAACTAGGGTTAGCGTCAGGACAACTAGGGTTAGCGTCAGGACAACTAGGGTTAGCGTCACGACAACTAGGGTTAGCGTCACGACAACTAGGGTTAGCGTCACGACAACTAGGGTTAGCGTCACGACAACTAGGGTTAGCGTCAGGACAACTAGGGTTAGCATCAGGACAACTAGGGTTAGCGTCACGACAACTAGGGTTAGCTTCAGGACAACTAGGGTTAGCGTCAGGACACCTAGGGTTAGCGTCAGGACAACTAGGGTTAGCGCCAGGACAACTAGGGTTACCGCCACGACAACTAGGGCTAGCTCCAGGACAACTAGGGTTAGCGTCAGGACAACTAGGGTTAGCGCCAGGACAACTAGGGTTAGCGTCAGGACAACTAGGGTTAGCGTCAGGACAACTAGGGTTAGCGCCAGGACAACTAGGGTTAGCGCCAGGACAACTAGGGTTAGCGCCAGGACAACTAGGGTTAGCGTCAGGACAACTAGGGTTAGCGCCAGGACAACTAGGGTTAGCGCCAGGACAACTAGGGTTAGCGTCAGGACAACTAGGGTTAGCGCCAGGACAACTAGGGTTAGCGCCAGGACAACTAGGGTTAGCGCCAGGACAACTAGGGTTAGCGCCAGGACAACTAGGGTTAGCGCCAGGACAACTAGGGTTAGCGCCAGGACAACTAGGGTTAGCGCCAGGACAACTAGGGTTAGCGCCAGGACAACTAGGGATAGCACCAGAACAACTAGGGTTAGCGCCATTACAACTAGGGTTAGCGCCAGGACAACTAGGGTTAGCACCAGGACAACTAGGGTAAGCGCCAGGTCAACTAGGGTTAGCGCCAGGACAACTAGGGTTAGCACCAGGACAACTAGGGTAAGCGCCAGGTCAACTAGGGTTAGCGCCAGTACAACTAGGGTTACCGCCAGGACAACTAGGGTTAGCGCCAGGACAACTAGGGTTAGCGCCGGGACAACTAGGGTTAGCGCCGGGACAACTAGGGTTAGCGCCAGGACAACTAGGGTTAGCGCCAGGACAACTAGGGTTAGTGCCAGGACAACTAGGGTTAGCGTCAGGACAACTAGGTTTAGCGCCAGGACAACTAGGGTTAGCGTCAGGACAACTAGGTTTAGCATTAGGACAACTAGGGTTAGCGTCAGAACAACTAGGGTTAGCGTCAGGACAACTAGGGTTAGCGCCAGGACAACTAGGGATAGCGCCAGGACAACTAGGGTTAGCGTCAGGACAACTAGGGTTAGCGCCAGGACAACTAGGGTTAGCGCCAGGACAACTAGGGTTAGCGTCAGGACAACTAGGGTTAGCATCTGGACAACTAGGGTTAGCGTCAGGACAACTAGGGTTAGCGTCAGGAAAACTAGGGTTAGCGTCAGGACAACTAGGGTTAGTGTCAGGACAACTAGGGTTAGCGCCAGGACAACTAGGGTTAGCGCCAGGACAACTAGTGTTAGCGCCAGGACAACTAGGGTTAGCGTCAGGACCACTAGGGTTAGCGCCAGGACAACTAGGGTTAGCGTCACGACAACTAGGGTTAGCGTCAGGACAACTAGGGTTAGCGTTAGGACAACTAGGGTTAGCGTCAGGACAACTAGGGTTAGCGTCACGACAACTAGGGTTAGCTTCACGACAACTAGGGTTAGCATCAGGACAACTAGGGTTAGCGTCAGGACAACTAGGGTTAGCGTCAGGACAACTAGGGTTAGCGTCACGACAACTTGGGTTAGCGTCAGGACAACTAGGGTTAGCGTCACGACAACTAGGGTTAGCGTCAGGACAACTAGGGTAAGCGTCAGGACAACTAGGGTTAGCGTCACGACAACTAGGGTTAGCGTCACGACAACTAAGGTTAGCGTCAGGACAACTAGGGTTAGCGTCAGGACAACTAGGGTTAGCGTCAGGACAACTAGGGTTAGCATCCGGACAACTAGGATTAGCGTCACGACAACTAGGGTTAGCGTCAGGACAACTAGGGTTAGCGTCAGGACAACTAGGGTTAGCGTCACGACAACAAGGGTTAGCGTCAGGACAACTAGGGTTAGCGTCAGGACAACTAGGGTTAGCGTCACGACAACTAGGGTTAGCGTTAGGACAACTAGGGTTAGCGTCACGACAACTAGGGTTAGCGTCAGGACAACTAGGGTTAGCGTCAGGACAACTAGGGTTAGCGTCACGACAACTAGGGTTAGCGTCACGACAACTAGGGTTAGCGTCACGACAACTAGGGTTAGCGTCACGACAACTAGGGTTAGCGTCAGGACAACTAGGGTTAGCATCAGGACAACTAGGGTTAGCGTCACGACAACTAGGGTTAGCTTCAGGACAACTAGGGTTAGCGTCAGGACACCTAGGGTTAGCGTCAGGACAACTAGGGTTAGCGCCAGGACAACTAGGGTTACCGCCACGACAACTAGGGCTAGCTCCAGGACAACTAGGGTTAGCGTCAGGACAACTAGGGTTAGCGCCAGGACAACTAGGGTTAGCGTCAGGACAACTAGGGTTAGCGTCAGGACAACTAGGGTTAGCGCCAGGACAACTAGGGTTAGCGCCAGGACAACTAGGATTAGCGCCAGGACAACTAGGGTTAGCGTCAGGACAACTAGGGTTAGCGCCAGGACAACTAGGGTTAGCGCCAGGACAGCTAGGGTTAGCGTCAGGACAACTAGGGTTAGCGTCAGGACAGCTAGGGTTAGCGTCAGGACAACTAGGGTTAGCGTCAGGACAACTAGGGTTAGCGCCAGGACAACTAGGGTTAGCGCCAGGACAACTAGGGTTAGCGCCAGGACAACTATGGTTAGCGCCAGGACAACTAGGGTTAGCGCCAGGACAACTAGGGATAGCGCCAGGACAACTAGGGTTAGCGTCAGGACAACTAGGGTTAGCGCCAGGACAACTAGGGTTAGCGCCAGGACAACTAGGGTTAGCGTCTGGACAACTAGGGTTAGCGTCAGGACAACTAGGGTTAGCGTCAGGACAACTAGGGTTAGCGTCAGGACAACTAGGGTTAGTGTCAGGACAACTAGGGTTAGCGCCAGGACAACTAGGGTTAGCGCCAGGACAACTAGGGTTAGCGCCAGGACAACTAGGGATAGCACCAGAACAACTAGGGTTAGCGCCATTACAACTAGGGTTAGCGCCAGGACAACTAGGGTTAGCACCAGGACAACTAGGGTAAGCGCCAGGTCAACTAGGGTTAGCGCCAGGACAACTAGGGTTAGCACCAGGACAACTAGGGTAAGCGCCAGGTCAACTAGGGTTAGCGCCAGTACAACTAGGGTTACCGCCAGGACAACTAGGGATAGGGCCAGGACAACTAGGGTTAGCGCCGGGACAACTAGGGTTAGCGCCGGGACAACTAGGGTTAGCGCCACGACAACTAGGGTTAGCGCCAGGACAACTAGGGTTAGTGCCAGGACAACTAGGGTTAGCGTCAGGACAACTAGGTTTAGCGCCAGGACAACTAGGGTTAGCGTCAGGACAACTAGGTTTAGCATTAGGACAACTAGGGTTAGCGTCAGAACAACTAGGGTTAGCGTCAGGACAACTAGGGTTAGAGTCAGGACAACTAGGGTTAGCGTCAGGACAACTAGGGTTAGCGTCAGGACAACTAGGGTTAGCGTCAGGACAACTAGGGTTAGCGTCACGACAACTAGGGTTAGCGTCAGGACAACTAGGGTTAGCGTCAGGACAACTAGGGTTAGCGTCAGGACAACTAGGGTTAGCGTCACAACTAGGGTTAGCGTCAGGACAACTAGGGTTAGCGTCACAACAACTAGGGTTAGCGTCAGGACAACTAGGGTTGGCGTCAGGACAACTAGGGTTAGCGTCAGGACAACTAGGGTTAGAGTCACGACAACTAGGGTTAGCGTCAGGACAACTAGGCTTAGCGTCACGACAACTAGGGTTAGCGTCAGGACAACTAGGGTTAGCGTCAGGACAACTAGGGTTAGCGTCACGACAACTAGGGTTAGCGTCAGGACAACTAGGGTTAGCGCTAGGACAACTAGGGTTAGCGCCAGGACAACTAGGGTTAGCGCCAGGACAACTAGGGTTAGCGTCAGAACAACTAGGGTTAGCGTCAGGACAACTAGGGTTAGCGTCAGGACAACTAGGGTTAGCGTCAGGACAACTAGGTTTAGCGCCAGGACAACTAGGGTTAGCGCCAGCACAACTAGGGTTAGCGCCAGGACAACTAGGGTTAGCGCCAGGACAACTAGGGTTAGCGCCAGGACAACTAGGGTTAGCGTCACGACAACTAGGGTTAGCGTTAGGACAACTAGGGTTAGCGTCACGACAACTAGGGTTAGCGTCAGGACAACTAGGGTTAGCGTCACGACAACTAGGGTTAGCGTCACGACAACTAGGGTTAGCGTCACGACAACTAGGGTTAGCGTCACGACAACTAGGGTTAGCGTCAGGACAACTAGGGTTAGCATCAGGACAACTAGGGTTAGCGTCACGACAACTAGGGTTAGCTTCAGGACAACTAGGGTTAGCGTCAGGACACCTAGGGTTAGCGTCAGGACAACTAGGGTTAGCGCCAGGACAACTAGGGTTACCGCCACGACAACTAGGGCTAGCTCCAGGACAACTAGGGTTAGCGTCAGGACAACTAGGGTTAGCGCCAGGACAACTAGGGTTAGCTTCAGGACAACTAGGGTTAGCGCCAGGACAGCTAGGGTTAGCGTCAGGACAACTAGGGTTAGCGTCAGGACAGCTAGGGTTAGCGTCAGGACAACTAGGGTTAGCGTCAGGACAACTAGGGTTAGCGCCAGGACAACTAGGGTTAGCGCCAGGACAACTAGGGTTAGCGCCAGGACAACTATGGTTAGCGCCAGGACAACTAGGGTTAGCGCCAGGACAACTAGGGATAGCGCCAGGACAACTAGGGTTAGCGTCAGGACAACTAGGGTTAGCGCCAGGACAACTAGGGTTAGCGCCAGGACAACTAGGGTTAGCGTCAGGACAACTAGGGTTAGCGTCTGGACAACTAGGGTTAGCGTCAGGACAACTAGGGTTAGCGTCAGGACAACTAGGGTTAGCGTCAGGACAACTAGGGTTAGTGTCAGGACAACTAGGGTTAGCGCCAGGACAACTAGGGTTAGCGCCAGGACAACTAGGGTTAGCGCCAGGACAACTAGGGATAGCACCAGAACAACTAGGGTTAGCGCCATTACAACTAGGGTTAGCGCCAGGACAACTAGGGTTAGCACCAGGACAACTAGGGTAAGCGCCAGGTCAACTAGGGTTAGCGCCAGGACAACTAGGGTTAGCACCAGGACAACTAGGGTAAGCGCCAGGTCAACTAGGGTTAGCACCAGTACAACTAGGGTTACCGCCAGGACAACTAGGGTTAGCGCCAGGACAACTAGGGTTAGCGCCGGGACAACTAGGGTTAGCGCCGGGACAACTAGGGTTAGCGCCAGGACAACTAGGGTTAGCGCCAGGACAACTAGGGTTAGTGCCAGGACAACTAGGGTTAGCGTCAGGACAACTAGGTTTAGCGTCAGGACAACTAGGGTTAGCGTCAGGACAACTAGGTTTAGCATTAGGACAACTAGGGTTAGCGTCAGAACAACTAGGGTTAGCGTCAGGACAACTAGGGTTAGAGTCAGGACAACTAGGGTTAGCGTCAGGACAACTAGGGTTAGCGTCAGGACAACTAGGGTTAGCGTCAGGACAACTAGGGTTAGCGTCACGACAACTAGGGTTAGCGTCAGGACAACTAGGGTTAGCGTCAGGACAACTAGGGTTAGCGTCAGGACAACTAGGGTTAGCGTCACAACTAGGGTTAGCGTCAGGACAACTAGGGTTAGCGTCACAACAACTAGGGTTAGCGTCAGGACAACTAGGGTTAGCGTCAGGACAACTAGGGTTAGCGTCAGGACAACTAGGGTTAGAGTCACGACAACTAGGGTTAGCGTCAGGACAACTAGGGTTAGCGTCACGACAACTAGGGTTAGCGTCAGGACAACTAGGGTTAGCGTCACGACAACTAGGGTTAGCGTCAGGACAACTAGGGTTAGCGTCAGGACAACTAGGGTTAGCGTCACGACAACTAGGGTTAGCGTCAGGACAACTAGGGTTAGCGCTAGGACAACTAGGGTTAGCGCCAGGACAACTAGGGTTAGAGCCAGGACAACTAGGGTTAGCGTCAGAACAACTAGGGTTAGCGTCAGGACAACTAGGGTTAGCGTCAGGACAACTAGGGTTAGCGTCAGGACAACTAGGGTTAGCGCCAGGACAACTAGGGTTAGCGCCAGCACAACTAGGGTTAGCGCCAGGACAACTAGGGTTAGCGCCAGGACAACTAGGGTTAGCGCCAGGACAACTAGGGTTAGCACCAGGACAACTAGGGTTAGCGCCAGGACAACTAGGGTTAGCGCCAGGACAACTAGGGTTAGCGCCAGGACAACTAGGGTTAGCGCCAGGAAAACTAGGGTTAGCGTCAGGACAACTAGGGTTAGCGCCAGGACAACTAGCGTTAGCGTCAGTACAACTAGGGTTAGCTTCAGGACAACTAGGGTTAGCGCCAGGACAACTAGGGTTAGCGCCAGGACAGCTAGGGTTAGCGTCAGGACAACTAGGGTTAGCGTCAGGACAGCTAGGTTTAGCGTCAGGACAACTAGGGTTAGCGTCAGGACAACTAGGGTTAGTGTCAGGACAACTAGGGTTAGCGCCAGGACAACTAGGGTTAGCGCCAGGACAACTAGGGTTAGCGCCAGGACAACTAGGGATAGCACCAGGACAACTAGGGTTAGCGCCATTACAACTAGGGTTAGCGCCAGGACAACTAGGGTTAGCACCAGGACAACTAGGGTAAGCACCAGGTCAACTAGGGTTAGCGCCATTACAACTAGGGTTACCGCCAGGACAACTAGGGTTAGCGCCAGGACAACTAGGGTTAGCGCCGGGACAACTAGGGTTAGCGCCGGGACAACTAGGGTTAGCGCCAGGACAACTAGGGTTAGCGCCAGGACAACTAGGGTTAGTGCCAGGACAACTAGGGTTAGCGTCAGGACAACTAGGGTTAGCGCCAGGACAACTAGGGTTACCGTCAGGACAACTAGGGTTAGCATCAGGACAACTAGGGTTAGCATCAGAACAACTAGGGTTAGCGTCAGGACAACTAGGGTTAGAGTCAGGACAACTAGGGATAGCGTCAGGACAACTAGGGTTAGCATCAGGACAACTAGGGTTAGCATCAGGACAACTAGGGTTAGCGTCACGACAACTAGGGTTAGCGTCAGGACAACTAGGGTTAGCGTCAGGACAACTAGGGTTAGCGTCAGGACAACTAGGGTTAGCGTCACAACTAGGATTAGCGTCAGGACAACTAGGGTTAGCGTCACAACAACTAGGGTTAGCGTCAGGACAACTAGGGTTAGCGTCAGGACAACTAGGGTTAGCATCAGGACAACTAGGGTTAGAGTCACGACAACTAGGGTTAGCGTCAGGACAACTAGGGTTAGCGTCACGACAACTAGGGTTAGCGTCAGGACAACTAGGGTTAGCGTCACGACAACTAGGGTTAGCGTCAGGACAACTAGGGTTAGCGTCAGGACAACTAGGGTTAGCGTCACGACAACTAGGGTTAGCGTCAGGACAACTAGGGTTAGCGTCAGGACAACTAGGATTAGCGTCACGACAACTAGGGTTAGCGTCAGGACAACTAGGGTTAGCGTCACGACAACTAGGGTTAGCGTCAGGACAACTAGGGTTAGCGTCAGGACAACTAGGGTTAGCGTCACGACAACTAGGGTTAGCGTCAGGACAAATAGGGTTAGCGCCAGGACAACTAGGGTTAGCGCCAGGACAGCTAGGGTTAGCGTTAGGACAACTAGGGTTAGCGTCAGGACAGCTAGGTTTAGCGTCAGGACAACTAGGGTTAGCGTCAGGACAACTAGGGTTAGCGCCAGGACAACTAGGGTTAGCGCCAGGACAACTAGGGTTAGCGCCAGGCCAACTATGGTTAGCGCCAGGACAACTAGGGTTAGCGCCAGGACAACTAGGGATAGCGCCAGGACAACTAGGGTTAGCGTCAGGACAACTAGGGTTAGCGCCAGGACAACTAGGGTTAGCGCCAGGACAACTAGGGTTAGCGTCAGGACAACTAGGGTTAGCGTCTGGACAACTAGGGTTAGCGTCAGGACAACTAGGGTTAGCGTCAGGACAACTAGGGTTAGCGTCAGGACAACTAGGGTTAGCGTCAGGACAACTAGGGTTAGTGTCAGGACAACTAGGGTTAGCGCCAGGACAACTAGGGTTAGCGCCAGGACAACTAGGGTTAGCGCCAGGACAACTAGGGATAGCACCAGGACAACTAGGGTTAGCGCCATTACAACTAGGGTTAGCGCCAGGACAACTAGGGTTAGCACCAGGACAACTAGGGTAAGCGCCAGGTCAACTAGGGTTAGCGCCAGTACAACTAGGGTTACCGCCAGGACAACTAGGGTTAGCGCCAGGACAACTAGGGTTAGCGCCGGGACAACTAGGGTTAGCGCCGGGACAACTAGGGTTAGCGCCAGGACAACTAGGGTTAGCGCCAGGACAACTAGGGTTAGTGCCAGGACAACTAGGGTTAGCGTCAGGACAACTAGGGTTAGCGCCAGGACAACTAGGGTTAGCGTCAGGACAACTAGGGTTAGCATCAGGACAACTAGGGTTAGCGTCAGAACAACTAGGGTTAGCTTCAGGACAACTAGGGTTAGAGTCAGGACAACTAGGGTTAGCGTCAGGACAACTAGGGTTAGCGTCAGGACAACTAGGGTTAGCATCAGGACAACTAGGGTTAGCGTCACGACAACTAGGGTTAGCGTCAGGACAACTAGGGTTAGCGTCAGGACAACTAGGGTTAGCGTCAGGACAACTAGGGTTAGCGTCACAACTAGGGTTAGCGTCAGGACAACTAGGGTTAGCGTCACAACAACTAGGGTTAGCGTCAGGACAACTAGGGTTAGCGTCAGGACAACTAGGGTTAGCATCAGGACAACTAGGGTTAGAGTCACGACAACTAGGATTAGCGTCAGGACAACTAGGGTTAGCGTCACGACAACTAGGGTTAGCGTCAGGACAACTAGGGTTAGCGTCACGACAACTAGGGTTAGCGTCAGGACAACTAGGGTTAGCGTCAGGACAACTAGGGTTAGCGTCACGACAACTAGGGTTAGCGTCAGGACAACTAGGGTTAGCGTCAGGACAACTAGGGTTAGCGTCACGACAACTAGGGTTAGCGTCAGGACAACTAGGGTTAGCGTCACGACAACTAGGGTTAGCGTCAGGACAACTAGGGTTAGCGTCAGGACAACTAGGGTTAGCGTCACGACAACTAGGGTTAGCGTCAGGACAACTAGGGTTAGCGTCACGACAACTAGGGTTAGCGTCAGGACAACTAGGGTTAGCGTCAGGACAAATAGGGTTAGCGTCACGACAACTAGGGTTAGCGTCAGGACAACTAGGGTTAGCGTCAGGACAACTAGGGTTAGCGTCAGGACAACTAGGGTTAGCATCACCACAACTAGGGTTAGCGTCAGGACAACTAGGGTTAGCGCCAGGACAACTAGGGTTAGCGCCAGGACAACTAGGGTTAGCGCCAGGACAACTCGGGTTAGCGCCAGGACAACTAGGTTTAGCGCCATTACAACTAGGGTTAGCGCCAGGACAACTAGGGTTAGCATCAGGACAACTAGGGTTAGCGTGAGGACAACTAGGGTTAGCGTCAGGACAACTAGGGTTAGCGTCAGGACAACTAGGGTTAGCATCAGGACAACTAGGGTTAGCGTCAGGACAACTAGGGTTAGCGTCAGGACAACTAGGGTTAGCGTCAGGACAACTAGGGTTAGCGTCACAACTAGGGTTAGCGTCAGGACAACTAGGGTTAGCGTCACAACAACTAGGGTTAGCGTCAGGACAACTAGGGTTAGCGTCAGGACAACTAGGATTAACGTCAGGACAACTAGGGTTAGAGTCACGACAACTAGGGTTAGCGTCAGGACAACTAGGGTTAGCGTCACGACAACTAGGGTTAGCGTCAGGACAACTAGGGTTAGCGTCACGACAACTAGGGTTAGCGTCAGGACAACTAGGGTTAGCGTCAGGACAACTAGGGTTAGCGTCACGACAACTAGGGTTAGCGTCAGAACAACTAGGGTTAGCGTCAGGACAACTAGGGTTAGCGTCACGACAACTAGGGTTAGCGTCAGGCCAACTAGGGTTAGCGTCACGACAACTAGGGTTAGCGTCAGGACAACTAGGGTTAGCGTCAGGACAACTAGGGTTAGCGTCAGGACAACTAGGGTTAGCGTCAGGACAACTAGGGTTAGCGTCAGGACAACTAGGGTTAGCATCAGGACAACTAGGGTTAGCGTCAGGACAACTAGGGTTAGCATCAGGACAACTAGGGTTAGCGTCAGGACAACTAGGGTTAGCGCCAGGACAACTAGGGTTAGCGCCAGGACAACTAGGGTTAGCGCCATTACAACTAGGGTTAGCACCAGGACAACTAGGGTTAGCGCCAGGACCACTAGGGTTAGCGCCAGGACAACTAGGGTTAGCGTCACGACAACTAGGGTTAGCGTCAGGACAACTAGGGTTAGCGTCAGGACAACTAGGGTTAGCGTCAGGACAACTAGGGTTAGCGTCACGACAACTAGGGTTAGCTTCACGACAACTAGGGTTAGCGTCAGGACAACTAGGGTTAGCGTCAGGACAACTAGGGTTAGCGTCAGGACAACTAGGGTTAGCGTCACGACAACTTGGGTTAGCGTCAGGACAACTAGGGTTAGCGTCATGACAACTAGGGTTAGCGTCAGGACAACTAGGGTAAGCGTCAGGACAACTAGGGTTAGCGTCACGACAACTAGGGTTAGCGTCACGACAACTAAGGTTAGCGTCACGACAACTAGGGTTAGCGTCAGGACAACTAGGGTTAGCGTCAGGACAACTAGGGTTAGCATCAGGACAATTAGGGATAGCGTCAGGACAACTAGGGTTAGCGTCAGGACAACTAGGGTTAGCGTCAGGACAACTAGGGTTAGCATCAGGACAACTAGGTTTAGCGTCAGGACAACTAGGGTTAGCGTCAGGACAACTAGGGTTAGCGTCAGGACAACTAGGGTTAGCGTCACGACAACTAGGGTTAGCGTCAGGACAACTAGGGTTAGCGTCACGACAACTAGGGTTAGCGTCAGGACAACTAGGGTTAGCGTCACGACAACTAGGGTTAACGTCAGGACAACTAGGGTTAGCGTCAGGACAACTAGGGTTAGCGCCAGGACAACTAGGGATAGCGCCAGGACAACTAGGGTTAGCGTCAGGACAACTAGGGTTAGCGTATGGACAACTAGGGTTAGCGCCAGGACAACTAGGGTTAGCGTCAGGACAACTAGGGTTAGCGTGAGGACAACTAGGGTTAGCGTCAGGACAACTAGGGTTAGCGTCAGGACAACTAGGGTTAGCATCAGGACAACTAGGGTTAGTGTCAGGACAACTGGGGTTAGCGTCAGGACAACTAGGGTTAGCGTCACGACAACTAGGGTTAGCGTCAGGACAACTAGGGTTAGCGTCAGGACAACTAGGGTTAGCGTCACAACTAGGGTTAGCGTCAGGACAACTAGGGTTAGCGTCACAACAACTAGGGTTAGCGTCAGGACAACTAGGGTTAGCGTCAGGACAACTAGGATTAGCGTCAGGACAACTAGGGTTAGCGTCAGGACAACTAGGGTTAGCGTCATGACAACTAGGGTTAGCGTCAGGACAACTAGGGTAAGCGTCAGGACAACTAGGGTTAGCGTCACGACAACTAGGGTTAGCGTCACGACAACTAAGGTTAGCGTCACGACAACTAGGGTTAGCGTCAGGACAACTAGGGTTAGCGTCAGGACAACTAGGGTTAGCATCAGGACAACTAGGGATAGCGTCAGGACAACTAGGGTTAGCGTCAGGACAACTAGGGTTAGCGTCAGGACAACTAGGGTTAGCATCAGGACAACTAGGTTTAGCGTCAGGACAACTAGGGTTAGCGTCAGGACAACTAGGGTTAGCGTCAGGACAACTAGGGTTAGCGTCACGACAACTAGGGTTAGCGTCAGGACAACTAGGGTTAGCGTCACGACAACTAGGGTTAGCGTCAGGACAACTAGGGTTAGCGTCACGACAACTAGGGTTAACGTCAGGACAACTAGGGTTAGCGTCAGGACAACTAGGGTTAGCGCCAGGACAACTAGGGATAGCGCCAGGACAACTAGGGTTAGCGTCAGGACAACTAGGGTTAGCGTATGGACAACTAGGGTTAGCGCCAGGACAACTAGGGTTAGCGTCAGGACAACTAGGGTTAGCGTGAGGACAACTAGGGTTAGCGTCAGGACAACTAGGGTTAGCGTCAGGACAACTAGGGTTAGCATCAGGACAACTAGGGTTAGTGTCAGGACAACTGGGGTTAGCGTCAGGACAACTAGGGTTAGCGTCACGACAACTAGGGTTAGCGTCAGGACAACTAGGGTTAGAGTCAGGACAACTAGGGTTAGCGTCACAACTAGGGTTAGCGTCAGGACAACTAGGGTTAGCGTCACAACAACTAGGGTTAGCGTCAGGACAACTAGGGTTAGCGTCAGGACAACTAGGATTAGCGTCAGGACAACTAGGGTTAGCGTCAGGACAACTAGGGTTAGCGTCAGGACAACTAGGGTTAGCGTCACGACAACTAGGGTTAGCGTCAGGACAACTAGGGTTAGCGTCACGACAACTAGGGTTAGCGTCAGGACAACTAGGGTTAGCGTCACGACAACTAGGGTTAGCGTCAGGACAACTAGGGTTAGCGTCAGGACAACTAGGGTTAGCGCCAGGACAACTAGGGATAGCGCCAGGACAACTAGGGTTAGCGTCAGGACAACTAGGGTTAGCGTATGGACAACTAGGGTTAGCATCAGGACAACTAGGGTTAGCGCCAGGACAACTAGGGTTAGCGTCAGGACAACTAGGGTTAGCATCAGGACAACTAGGGTTAGCGTCAGAACAACTAGGGTTAGCGTCAGGACAACTAGGGTTAGCGTGAGGACAACTAGGGTTAGCGTCAGGACAACTAGGGTTAGCGTCAGGACAACTAGCGTTAGCATCAGGACAACTAGGGTTAGCGTCAGGACAACTAGGGTTAGCGTCAGGACAACTAGGGTTAGCGTCACGACAACTAGGGTTAGCGTCAGGACAACTAGGGTTAGCGTCAGGACAACTAGGGTTAGCGTCACAACTAGGGTTAGCGTCAGGACAACTAGGGTTAGCGTCACAACAACTAGGGTTAGCGTCAGGACAACTAGGGTTAGCGTCAGGACAACTAGGATTAGCGTCAGGACAACTAGGGTTAGAGTCACGACAACTAGGGTTAGCGTCAGGACAACTAGGGTTAGAGTCACGACAACTAGGGTTAGCGTCAGGACAACTAGGGTTAGCGTCACGACAACTAGGGTTAGCGTCAGGACAACTAGGGTTAGCGTCACGACAACTAGGGTTAGCGTCAGGACAACTAGGGTTAGCGTCAGGACAACTAGGGTTAGCGTCACGACAACTAGGGTTAGCGTCAGGACAACTAGGGTTAGCGTCAGGACAACTAGGGTTAGCGTCACGACAACTAGGGTTAGCGTCAGGACAACTAGGGTTAGCGTCAGGACAACTAGGGTTAGCATCAGGACAACTAGGGTTAGCGTCAGGACAACTAGGGTTAGCATCAGGACAACTAGGGTTAGCGTCAGGACAACTAGGGTTAGCGCCAGGACAACTAGGGTTAGCGCCAGGACAACTAGGGTTAGCGCCATTACAACTAGGGTTAGCAACAGGACAACTAGGGTTAGCGCCAGGACCACTAGGGTTAGCGCCAGGACAACTAGGGTTAGCGTCACGACAACTAGGGTTAGCGTCAGAACAACTAGGGTTAGCGTCAGGACAACTAGGGTTAGCGTCAGGACAACTAGGGTTAGCGTCACGACAACTAGGGTTAGCTTCACGACAACTAGGGTTAGCGTCAGGACAACTAGGGTTAGCGTCAGGACAACTAGGGTTAGCGTCAGGACAACTAGGGTTAGCGTCACGACAACTTGGGTTAGCGTCAGGACAACTAGCGTTAGCGTCACGACAACTAGGGTTAGCGTCAGGACAACTAGGGTTAGCGTCAGGACAACTAGGGTTAGCATCACGACAACTAGGGTTAGCGTCACGACAACTAAGGTTAGCGTCAGGACAACTAGGGTTAGCGTCAGGACAACTAGGGTTAGCGTCAGGACAACTAGGGTTAGCGTCAGGACAACTAGGGATAGCGTCAGGACAACTAGGGTTAGCGTCAGGACAACTAGGGTTAGCGTCACGACAACTAGGGTTAGCGTCACGACAACTAGGGTTAGCGTCAGGACAACTAGGGTTAGCGTCAGGACAACTAGGGTTAGCGTCAGGACAACTAGGGTTAGCGTCACGACAACTAGGGTTAGCGTCAGGACAACTAGGGTTAGCGTCACGACAACTAGGGTTAGCGTCAGGACAACTAGGGTTAGCGTCACGACAACTAGGGTTAGCGTCAGGACAACTAGGGTTAGCGTCAGGACAACTAGGGTTAGCGTCAGGACAACTAGGGTTAGCGCCAGGACAACTAGGGTTAGCGCCAGGACAACTAGGGTTAGCGTCAGGACAACTAGGGTTAGCGTCTGGACAACTAGGGTTAGCGTCAGGACAACTAGGGTTAGCGCCAGGACAACTAGGGTTAGCGCCAGGACAACTAGGGTTAGCACCAGGACAACTAGGGTTAGCGCCATTACAACTAGGGTTAGCGCCAGGACAACTAGGGTTAGCGCCAGGACAACTAGGGTTAGCACCAGGACAACTAGGGTTAGCGCCAGGACAACTAGGGTTAGCGCCAGGACAACTAGAGTTAGCGCCAGGACAACTAGGGTTAGCGCCAGGACAACTAGGGTTAGCGCCAGGACAACTAGGGTTAGCGCCAGGACAACTACGGTTAGCGTCAGGACAACTAGGGTTAGCGTCAGGACAACTAGGGTTAGCGTCAGGACAACTAGGGTTAGCGTCAGGACAACTAGGTTTAGCGTCAGGACAACTAGGGTTAGCGCCAGGACAACTAGGGTTAGCGCCAGGACAACTAGGGTTAGCGCCAGGACAACTAGGGTTAGCACCAGGACAACTAGGGTTAGCGCCATTACAACTAGGCTTAGCGCCAGGACAACTAGTGTTAGCGCCAGGACAATTAGGGTTAGCGCCAGGACAACTAGGGTTACCGCCAGGACAACTAGGGTTAGCGCCAGGACAACTAGGGTTAGCGCCAGGACAACTAGGGTTAGCGCCAGGACAACTAGGTTTAGCACCGGGACAACTAGGGTTAGCGCCGGGACAACTAGGGTTAGCGCCAGGACAACTAGGGTTAGCACCAGGACAACTAGGGTTAGTGCCAGGACAACTAGGGTTAGCGCCAGGACAACTAGGGTTAGCGCCAGGACAACTAGGGTTAGCGCCAGGACAGCTAGGGTTAGTGTCAGGACAACTAGGGTTAGCGCCAGGACAACTAGGGTTAGCGTCAGGACAACTAGGGTTAGCATCAGGACAACTAGGGTTAGCGTCAGAACAACTAGGGTTAGCGTCAGGACAACTAGAGTTAGAGTCAGGACAACTAGGGTTAGCGTCAGGACAACTAGGGTTAGCGTCAGGACAACTAGGGTTAGCGTCAGGACAACTAGGGTTAGCATCAGGACAACTAGGGTTAGCATCAGGACAACTAGGGTTAGCGTCAGCACAACTAGGGTTAGCGTCAGGACAACTAGGGTTAGCGTCACGACAACTAGGGTTAGCATCAGGACAACTGGGGTTAGCGTCAGGACAACTAGGGTTAGCGTCACAACTAGGGTTAGCGTCAGGACAACTAGGGTTAGCGTCAGGACAACTAGGATTAACGTCAGGACAACTAGGGTTAGAGTCACGACAACTAGGGTTAGCGTCAGGACAACTAGGGTTAGCGTCACGACAACTAGGGTTAGCGTCAGGACAACTAGGGTTAGCGTCACGACAACTAGGGTTAGCGTCAGGACAACTAGGGTTAGCGTCAGGACAACTAGGGTTAGCGTCACAACAACTAGGGTTAGCGTCAGAACAACTAGGGTTAGCGTCAGGACAACTAGGGTTAGCGTCACGACAACTAGGGTTAGCGTCAGGACAACTAGGGTTAGCGTCACGACAACTAGGGTTAGCGTCAGGACAACTAGGGTTAGCGTCAGGACAACTAGGATTAACGTCAGGACAACTAGGGTTAGAGTCACGACAACTAGGGTTAGCGTCAGGACAACTAGGGTTAGCGTCATGACAACTAGGGTTAGCGTCAGGACAACTAGGGTTAGCGTCACGACAACTAGGGTTAGCGTCAGGACAACTAGGGTTAGCGTCAGGACAACTAGGGTTAGCGTCACGACAACTAGGGTTAGCGTCAGAACAACTAGGGTTAGCGTCAGGACAACTAGGGTTAGCGCCAGGACAACTAGGGTTAGCGCCAGGACAACTAGGGTTAGCGCCAGGACAGCTAGGGTTAGTGTCAGGACAACTAGGGTTAGCGCCAGGACAACTAGGGTTAGCGTCAGGACAACTAGGGTTAGCATCAGGACAACTAGGGTTAGCGTCAGAACAACTAGGTTTAGCGTCAGGACAACTAGAGTTAGAGTCAGGACAACTAGGGTTAGCGTCAGGACAACTAGGGTTAGCGCCAGGACAACTAGGGTTAGCGCCAGGACAACTAGGGTTAGCGTCAGGACAACTAGGGTTAGCGTCTGGACAACTAGGGTTAGCGTCAGGACAACTAGGGTTAGCGCCAGGACAACTAGGGTTAGCGCCAGGACAACTAGGGTTAGCACCAGGACAACTAGGGTTAGCGCCATTACAACTAGGGTTAGCGCCAGGACAACTAGGGTTAGCGCCAGGACAACTAGGGTCAGCACCAGGACAACTAGGGTTAGCGCCAGGACAACTAGGGTTAGCGCCAGGTCAACTAGAGTTAGCGCCAGGACAACTAGGGTTAGCGCCAGGACAACTAGGGTTAGCGCCAGGACAACTAGGGTTAGCGCCAGGACAACTACGGTTAGCGTCAGGACAACTAGGGTTAGCGTCAGGACAACTAGGGTTAGCGTCAGGACAACTAGGGTTAGCGTCAGGACAACTAGGTTTAGCGTCAGGACAACTAGGGTTAGCGCCAGGACAACTAGGGTTAGCGCCAGGACAACTAGGGTTAGCGCCAGGACAACTAGGGTTAGCACCAGGACAACTAGGGTTAGCGCCATTACAACTAGGCTTAGCGACAGGACAACTAGTGTTAGCGCCAGGACAATTAGGGTTAGCGCCAGGACAACTAGGGTTACCGCCAGGACAACTAGGGTTAGCGCCAGGACAACTAGGGTTAGCGCCAGGACAACTAGGGTTAGCGCCAGGACAACTAGGTTTAGCAACGGGACAACTAGGGTTAGCGCCGGGACAACTAGGGTTAGCGCCAGGACAACTAGGGTTAGCACCAGGACAACTAGGGTTAGTGCCAGGACAACTAGGGTTAGCGCCAGGACAACTAGGGTTAGCGCCAGGACAACTAGGGTTAGCGCCAGGACAGCTAGGGTTAGTGTCAGGACAACTAGGGTTAGCGCCAGGACAACTAGGGTTAGCGTCAGGACAACTAGGGTTAGCATCAGGACAACTAGGGTTAGCGTCAGAACAACTAGGGTTAGCGTCAGGACAACTAGAGTTAGAGTCAGGACAACTAGGGTTAGCGTCAGGACAACTAGGGTTAGCGTCAGGACAACTAGGGTTAGCGTCAGGACAACTAGGGTTAGCATCAGGACAACTAGGGTTAGCGTCAGGACAACTAGGGTTAGCGTCAGCACAACTAGGGTTAGCGTCAGGACAACTAGGGTTAGCGTCACGACAACTAGGGTTAGCATCAGGACAACTGGGGTTAGCGTCAGGACAACTAGGGTTAGCGTCACAACTAGGGTTAGCGTCAGGACAACTAGGGTTAGCGTCAGGACAACTAGGATTAACGTCAGGACAACTAGGGTTAGAGTCACGACAACTAGGGTTAGCGTCAGGACAACTAGGGTTAGCGTCACGACAACTAGGGTTAGCGTCAGGACAACTAGGGTTAGCGTCACGACAACTAGGGTTAGCGTCAGGACAACTAGGGTTAGCGTCAGGACAACTAGGGTTAGCGTCACGACAACTAGGGTTAGCGTCAGAACAACTAGGGTTAGCGTCAGGACAACTAGGGTTAGCGTCACGACAACTAGGGTTAGCGTCAGGACAACTAGGGTTAGCGTCACGACAACTAGGGTTAGCGTCAGGACAACTAGGGTTAGCGTCAGGACAACTAGGATTAACGTCAGGACAACTAGGGTTAGAGTCACGACAACTAGGGTTAGCGTCAGGACAACTAGGGTTAGCGTCACGACAACTAGGGTTAGCGTCAGGACAACTAGGGTTAGCGTCACGACAACTAGGGTTAGCGTCAGGACAACTAGGGTTAGCGTCAGGACAACTAGGGTTAGCGTCACGACAACTAGGGTTAGCGTCAGAACAACTAGGGTTAGCGTCAGGACAACTAGGGTTAGCGCCAGGACAACTAGGGTTAGCGCCAGGACAACTAGGGTTAGCGCCAGGACAGCTAGGGTTAGTGTCAGGACAACTAGGGTTAGCGCCAGGACAACTAGGGTTAGCGTCAGGACAACTAGGGTTAGCATCAGGACAACTAGGGTTAGCGTCAGAACAACTAGGGTTAGCGTCAGGACAACTAGAGTTAGAGTCAGGACAACTAGGGTTAGCGTCAGGACAACTAGGGTTAGCGTCAGGACAACTAGGGTTAGCGTCAGGACAACTAGGGTTAGCATCAGGACAACTAGGGTTAGCGTCAGGACAACTAGGGTTAGCATCAGGACAACTGGGGTTAGCGTCAGGACAACTAGGGTTAGCGTCACAACTAGGGTTAGCGTCAGGACAACTAGGGTTAGCGTCAGGACAACTAGGATTAACGTCAGGACAACTAGGGTTAGAGTCACGACAACTAGGGTTAGCGTCAGGACAACTAGGGTTAGCGTCACGACAACTAGGGTTAGCGTCAGGACAACTAGGGTTAGCGTCACGACAACTAGGGTTAGCGTCAGGACAACTAGGGTTAGCGTCAGGACAACTAGGGTTAGCGTCACGACAACTAGGGTTAGCGTCAGAACAACTAGGGTTAGCGTCAGGACAACTAGGGTTAGCGTCACGACAACTAGGGTTAGCGTCAGGACAACTAGGGTTAGCGTCACGACAACTAGGGTTAGCGTCAGGACAACTAGGGTTAGCGTCAGGACAACTAGGATTAACGTCAGGACAACTAGGGTTAGAGTCACGACAACTAGGGTTAGCGTCAGGACAACTAGGGTTAGCGTCACGACAACTAGGGTTAGCGTCAGGACAACTAGGGTTAGCGTCACGACAACTAGGGTTAGCGTCAGGACAACTAGGGTTAGCGTCAGGACAACTAGGGTTAGCGTCACGACAACTAGGGTTAGCGTCAGAACAACTAGGGTTAGCGTCAGGACAACTAGGGTTAGCGTCACGACAACTAGGGTTAGCGTCAGGCCAACTAGGGTTAGCGTCACGACAACTAGGGTTAGCGTCAGGACAACTAGGGTTAGCGTCAGGACAACTAGGGTTAGCGTCACGACAACTAGGGTTAGCGTCAGGACAACTAGGGTTAGCGTCAGGACAACTAGGGTTAGCATCAGGACAACTAGGGTTAGCGTCAGGACAACTAGGGTTAGCATCAGGACAACTAGGGTTAGCGTCAGGACAACTAGGGTTAGCGCCAGGACAACTAGGGTTAGCGCCAGGACAACTAGGGTTAGCGCCATTACAACTAGGGTTAGCACCAGGACAACTAGGGTTAGCGCCAGGACCACTAGGGTTAGCGCCAGGACAACTAGGGTTAGCGTCACGACAACTAGGGTTAGCGTCAGGACAACTAGGGTTAGCGTCAGGACAACTAGGGTTAGCATCAGGACAACTAGGGTTAGCGTCAGGACAACTAGGGTTAGCGTCAGGACAACTAGGGTTAGCGTCACGACAACTAGGGTTAGCGTCAGGACAACTAGGGTTAGCGTCAGGACAACTAGGGTTAGCGTCACGACAACTAGGGTTAGCGTCAGGACAACTAGGGTTAGCGTCAGGACAAGTAGGGTTAGCGTCAGGACAACTAGGGTTAGCGTCAGGACAACTAGGGTTAGCGCCAGGACAACTAGGGTTAGCGCCAGGACAACTAGGGTTAGCGTCAGGACAACTAGGGTTAGCGTCTGGACAACTAGGGTTAGCGTCAGGACAACTAGGGTTAGCGCCAGGACAACTAGGGTTAGCGCCAGGACAACTAGGGTTAGCACCAGGACAACTAGGGTTAGCGCCATTACAACTAGGGTTAGCGCCAGGACAACTAGGGTTAGCGCCAGGACAACTAGGGTTAGCACCAGGACAACTAGGGTTAGCGCCAGGACAACTAGGGTTAGCGCCAGGACAACTAGAGTTAGCGCCAGGACAACTAGGGTTAGCGCCAGGACAACTAGGGTTAGCGCCAGGACAACTAGGGTTAGCGCCAGGACAACTACGGTTAGCGTCAGGACAACTAGGGTTAGCGTCAGGACAACTAGGGTTAGCGTCAGGACAACTAGGGTTAGCGTCAGGACAACTAGGTTTAGCGTCAGGACAACTAGGGTTAGCGCCAGGACAACTAGGGTTAGCGCCAGGACAACTAGGGTTAGCGCCAGGACAACTAGGGTTAGCACCAGGACAACTAGGGTTAGCGCCATTACAACTAGGCTTAGCGACAGGACAACTAGTGTTAGCGCCAGGACAATTAGGGTTAGCGCCAGGACAACTAGGGTTACCGCCAGGACAACTAGGGTTAGCGCCAGGACAACTAGGGTTAGCGCCAGGACAACTAGGGTTAGCGCCAGGACAACTAGGTTTAGCACCGGGACAACTAGGGTTAGCGCCGGGACAACTAGGGTTAGCGCCAGGACAACTAGGGTTAGCACCAGGACAACTAGGGTTAGTGCCAGGACAACTAGGGTTAGCGCCAGGACAACTAGGGTTAGCGCCAGGACAACTAGGGTTAGCGCCAGGACAGCTAGGGTTAGTGTCAGGACAACTAGGGTTAGCGCCAGGACAACTAGGGTTAGCGTCAGGACAACTAGGGTTAGCATCAGGACAACTAGGGTTAGCGTCAGAACAACTAGGGTTAGCGTCAGGACAACTAGAGTTAGAGTCAGGACAACTAGGGTTAGCGTCAGGACAACTAGGGTTAGCGTCAGGACAACTAGGGTTAGCGTCAGGACAACTAGGGTTAGCATCAGGACAACTAGGGTTAGCGTCAGGACAACTAGGGTTAGCGTCAGCACAACTAGGGTTAGCGTCAGGACAACTAGGGTTAGCGTCACGACAACTAGGGTTAGCATCAGGACAACTGGGGTTAGCGTCAGGACAACTAGGGTTAGCGTCACAACTAGGGTTAGCGTCAGGACAACTAGGGTTAGCGTCAGGACAACTAGGATTAACGTCAGGACAACTAGGGTTAGAGTCACGACAACTAGGGTTAGCGTCAGGACAACTAGGGTTAGCGTCACGACAACTAGGGTTAGCGTCAGGACAACTAGGGTTAGCGTCACGACAACTAGGGTTAGCGTCAGGACAACTAGGGTTAGCGTCAGGACAACTAGGGTTAGCGTCACGACAACTAGGGTTAGCGTCAGAACAACTAGGGTTAGCGTCAGGACAACTAGGGTTAGCGTCACGACAACTAGGGTTAGCGTCAGGACAACTAGGGTTAGCGTCACGACAACTAGGGTTAGCGTCAGGACAACTAGGGTTAGCGTCAGGACAACTAGGATTAACGTCAGGACAACTAGGGTTAGAGTCACGACAACTAGGGTTAGCGTCAGGACAACTAGGGTTAGCGTCACGACAACTAGGGTTAGCGTCAGGACAACTAGGGTTAGCGTCACGACAACTAGGGTTAGCGTCAGGACAACTAGGGTTAGCGTCAGGACAACTAGGGTTAGCGTCACGACAACTAGGGTTAGCGTCAGAACAACTAGGGTTAGCGTCAGGACAACTAGGGTTAGCGCCAGGACAACTAGGGTTAGCGCCAGGACAACTAGGGTTAGCGCCAGGACAGCTAGGGTTAGTGTCAGGACAACTAGGGTTAGCGCCAGGACAACTAGGGTTAGCGTCAGGACAACTAGGGTTAGCATCAGGACAACTAGGGTTAGCGTCAGAACAACTAGGGTTAGCGTCAGGACAACTAGAGTTAGAGTCAGGACAACTAGGGTTAGCGTCAGGACAACTAGGGTTAGCGTCAGGACAACTAGGGTTAGCGTCAGGACAACTAGGGTTAGCATCAGGACAACTAGGGTTAGCGTCAGGACAACTAGGGTTAGCGTCAGCACAACTAGGGTTAGCGTCAGGACAACTAGGGTTAGCGTCACGACAACTAGGGTTAGCATCAGGACAACTGGGGTTAGCGTCAGGACAACTAGGGTTAGCGTCACAACTAGGGTTAGCGTCAGGACAACTAGGGTTAGCGTCAGGACAACTAGGGTTAGCGTCAGGACAACTAGGGTTAGCATCAGGACAACTAGGGTTAGCGTCAGGACAACTAGGGTTAGCGTCAGGACAACTAGGGTTAGCGTCACGACAACTAGGGTTAGCGTCAGGACAACTAGGGTTAGCGTCAGGACAACTAGGGTTAGCGTCACGACAACTAGGGTTAGCGTCAGGACAACTAGGGTTAGCGTCAGGACAAGTAGGGTTAGCGTCAGGACAACTAGGGTTAGCGTCAGGACAACTAGGGTTAGCGCCAGGACAACTAGGGTTAGCGCCAGGACAACTAGGGTTAGCGTCAGGACAACTAGGGTTAGCGTCTGGACAACTAGGGTTAGCGTCAGGACAACTAGGGTTAGCGCCAGGACAACTAGGGTTAGCGCCAGGACAACTAGGGTTAGCACCAGGACAACTAGGGTTAGCGCCATTACAACTAGGGTTAGCGCCAGGACAACTAGGGTTAGCGCCAGGACAACTAGGGTTAGCACCAGGACAACTAGGGTTAGCGCCAGGACAACTAGGGTTAGCGCCAGGACAACTAGAGTTAGCGCCAGGACAACTAGGGTTAGCGCCAGGACAACTAGGGTTAGCGCCAGGACAACTAGGGTTAGCGCCAGGACAACTACGGTTAGCGTCAGGACAACTAGGGTTAGCGTCAGGACAACTAGGGTTAGCGTCAGGACAACTAGGGTTAGCGTCAGGACAACTAGGTTTAGCGTCAGGACAACTAGGGTTAGCGCCAGGACAACTAGGGTTAGCGCCAGGACAACTAGGGTTAGCGCCAGGACAACTAGGGTTAGCACCAGGACAACTAGGGTTAGCGCCATTACAACTAGGCTTAGCGACAGGACAACTAGTGTTAGCGCCAGGACAATTAGGGTTAGCGCCAGGACAACTAGGGTTACCGCCAGGACAACTAGGGTTAGCGCCAGGACAACTAGGGTTAGCGCCAGGACAACTAGGGTTAGCGCCAGGACAACTAGGTTTAGCACCGGGACAACTAGGGTTAGCGCCGGGACAACTAGGGTTAGCGCCAGGACAACTAGGGTTAGCACCAGGACAACTAGGGTTAGTGCCAGGACAACTAGGGTTAGCGCCAGGACAACTAGGGTTAGCGCCAGGACAACTAGGGTTAGCGCCAGGACAGCTAGGGTTAGTGTCAGGACAACTAGGGTTAGCGCCAGGACAACTAGGGTTAGCGTCAGGACAACTAGGGTTAGCATCAGGACAACTAGGGTTAGCGTCAGAACAACTAGGGTTAGCGTCAGGACAACTAGAGTTAGAGTCAGGACAACTAGGGTTAGCGTCAGGACAACTAGGGTTAGCGTCAGGACAACTAGGGTTAGCGTCAGGACAACTAGGGTTAGCATCAGGACAACTAGGGTTAGCGTCAGGACAACTAGGGTTAGCGTCAGCACAACTAGGGTTAGCGTCAGGACAACTAGGGTTAGCGTCACGACAACTAGGGTTAGCATCAGGACAACTGGGGTTAGCGTCAGGACAACTAGGGTTAGCGTCACAACTAGGGTTAGCGTCAGGACAACTAGGGTTAGCGTCAGGACAACTAGGATTAACGTCAGGACAACTAGGGTTAGAGTCACGACAACTAGGGTTAGCGTCAGGACAACTAGGGTTAGCGTCACGACAACTAGGGTTAGCGTCAGGACAACTAGGGTTAGCGTCACGACAACTAGGGTTAGCGTCAGGACAACTAGGGTTAGCGTCAGGACAACTAGGGTTAGCGTCACGACAACTAGGGTTAGCGTCAGAACAACTAGGGTTAGCGTCAGGACAACTAGGGTTAGCGTCACGACAACTAGGGTTAGCGTCAGGACAACTAGGGTTAGCGTCACGACAACTAGGGTTAGCGTCAGGACAACTAGGGTTAGCGTCAGGACAACTAGGATTAACGTCAGGACAACTAGGGTTAGAGTCACGACAACTAGGGTTAGCGTCAGGACAACTAGGGTTAGCGTCACGACAACTAGGGTTAGCGTCAGGACAACTAGGGTTAGCGTCACGACAACTAGGGTTAGCGTCAGGACAACTAGGGTTAGCGTCAGGACAACTAGGGTTAGCGTCACGACAACTAGGGTTAGCGTCAGAACAACTAGGGTTAGCGTCAGGACAACTAGGGTTAGCGCCAGGACAACTAGGGTTAGCGCCAGGACAACTAGGGTTAGCGCCAGGACAGCTAGGGTTAGTGTCAGGACAACTAGGGTTAGCGCCAGGACAACTAGGGTTAGCGTCAGGACAACTAGGGTTAGCATCAGGACAACTAGGGTTAGCGTCAGAACAACTAGGGTTAGCGTCAGGACAACTAGAGTTAGAGTCAGGACAACTAGGGTTAGCGTCAGGACAACTAGGGTTAGCGTCAGGACAACTAGGGTTAGCGTCAGGACAACTAGGGTTAGCATCAGGACAACTAGGGTTAGCGTCAGGACAACTAGGGTTAGCGTCAGCACAACTAGGGTTAGCGTCAGGACAACTAGGGTTAGCGTCACGACAACTAGGGTTAGCATCAGGACAACTGGGGTTAGCGTCAGGACAACTAGGGTTAGCGTCACAACTAGGGTTAGCGTCAGGACAACTAGGGTTAGCGTCAGGACAACTAGGATTAACGTCAGGACAACTAGGGTTAGAGTCACGACAACTAGGGTTAGCGTCAGGACAACTAGGGTTAGCGTCACGACAACTAGGGTTAGCGTCAGGACAACTAGGGTTAGCGTCACGACAACTAGGGTTAGCGTCAGGACAACTAGGGTTAGCGTCAGGACAACTAGGGTTAGCGTCACGACAACTAGGGTTAGCGTCAGAACAACTAGGGTTAGCGTCAGGACAACTAGGGTTAGCGTCACGACAACTAGGGTTAGCGTCAGGACAACTAGGGTTAGCGTCACGACAACTAGGGTTAGCGTCAGGACAACTAGGGTTAGCGTCAGGACAACTAGGATTAACGTCAGGACAACTAGGGTTAGAGTCACGACAACTAGGGTTTGCGTCAGGACAACTAGGGTTAGCGTCACGACAACTAGGGTTAGCGTCAGGACAACTAGGGTTAGCGTCACGAAAACTAGGGTTAGCGTCAGGACAACTAGGGTTAGCGTCAGGACAACTAGGGTTAGCGTCACGACAACTAGGGTTAGCGTCAGAACAACTAGGGTTAGCGTCAGGACAACTAGGGTTAGCGTCACGACAACTAGGGTTAGCGTCAGGCCAACTAGGGTTAGCGTCACGACAACTAGGGTTAGCGTCAGGACAACTAGGGTTAGCGTCAGGACAACTAGGGTTAGCGTCACGACAACTAGGGTTAGCGTCAGGACAACTAGGGTTAGCGTCAGGACAACTAGGGTTAGCATCAGGACAACTAGGGTTAGCGTCAGGACAACTAGGGTTAGCATCAGGACAACTAGGGTTAGCGTCAGGACAACTAGGGTTAGCGCCAGGACAACTAGGGTTAGCGCCAGGACAACTAGGGTTAGCGCCATTACAACTAGGGTTAGCACCAGGACAACTAGGGTTAGCGCCAGGACCACTAGGGTTAGCGCCAGGACAACTAGGGTTAGCGTCACGACAACTAGGGTTAGCGTCAGGACAACTAGGGTTAGCGTCAGGACAACTAGGGTTAGCATCAGGACAACTAGGGTTAGCGTCAGGACAACTAGGGTTAGCGTCAGGACAACTAGGGTTAGCGTCACGACAACTAGGGTTAGCGTCAGGACAACTAGGGTTAGCGTCAGGACAACTAGGGTTAGCGTCACAACTAGGGTTAGCGTCAGGACAACTAGGGTTAGCGTCACAACAACTAGGGTTAGCGTCAGGACAACTAGGGTTAGCGTCAGGACAACTAGGATTAGCGTCAGGACAACTAGGGTTAGAGTCACGACAACTAGGGTTAGCGTCAGGACAACTAGGGTTAGAGTCACGACAACTAGGGTTAGCGTCAGGACAACTAGGGTTAGCGTCACGACAACTAGGGTTAGCGTCAGGACAACTAGGGTTAGCGCCAGGACCACTAGGGTTAGCGCCAGGACAACTAGGGTTAGCGTCACGACAACTAGGGTTAGCGTCAGAACAACTAGGGTTAGCGTCACGACAACTAGGGTTAGCGTCAGAACAACTAGGGTTAGCGTCAGGACAACTAGGGTTAGCGTCAGGACAACTAGGGTTAGCGTCACGACAACTAGGGTTAGCTTCACGACAACTAGGGTTAGCGTCAGGACAACTAGGGTTAGCGTCAGGACAACTAGGGTTAGCGTCAGGACAACTAGGGTTAGCGTCACGACAACTTGGGTTAGCGTCAGGACAACTAGCGTTAGCGTCACGACAACTAGGGTTAGCGTCAGGACAACTAGGGTTAGCGTCAGGACAACTAGGGTTAGCATCACGACAACTAGGGTTAGCGTCACGACAACTAAGGTTAGCGTCAGGACAACTAGGGTTAGCGTCAGGACAACTAGGGTTAGCGTCAGGACAACTATGGTTAGCGTCAGGACAACTAGGGATAGCGTCAGGACAACTAGGGTTAGCGTCAGGACAACTAGGGTTACCGTCACGACAACTAGGGTTAGCGTCACGACAACTAGGGTTAGCGTCAGGACAACTAGGGTTAGCGTCAGGACAACTAGGGTTAGCGTCAGGACAACTAGGGTTAGCGTCAGGACAACTAGGGTTAGCGTCACGACAACTAGGGTTAGCGTCACGACAACTAGGGTTAGCGTCAGGACAACTAGGGTTAGCGTCACGACAACTAGGGTTAGCGTCAGGACAACTAGGGTTAGCGTCAGGACAACTAGGGTTAGCGTCAGGACAACTAGGGTTAGCGCCAGGACAACTAGGGTTAGCGCCAGGACAACTAGGGTTAGCGTCAGGACAACTAGGGTTAGCGTCTGGACAACTAGGGTTAGCGTCAGGACAACTAGGGTTAGCGCCAGGACAACTAGGGTTAGCGCCAGGACAACTAGGGTTAGCGCCAGGACAACTAGGGTTAGCGCCAGGACAACTAGAGTTAGCGCCAGGACAGCTAGGGTTAGCGCCAGGACAACTAGGGTTAGCGCCAGGACAACTAGGGTTAGCGCCATTACAACTAGGGTTAGCGCCAGGACAACTAGGGTTAGCGCCAGGACAACTAGGGTTAGCACCAGGACAACTAGGGTTAGCGCCAGGACAACTAGGGTTAGCGCCAGGACAACTAGAGTTAGCGCCAGGACAACTAGGGTTAGCGCCAGGACAACTAGGGTTAGCGCCAGGACAACTAGGGTTAGCGCCAGGACAACTACGGTTAGCGTCAGGACAACTAGGGTTAGCGTCAGGACAACTAGGGTTAGCGTCAGGACAACTAGGGTTAGCGTCAGGACAACTAGGTTTAGCGTCAGGACAACTAGGGTTAGCGCCAGGACAACTAGGGTTAGCGCCAGGACAACTAGGGTTAGCGCCAGGACAACTAGTGTTAGCGCCAGGACAATTAGGGTTAGCGCCAGGACAACTAGGGTTACCGCCAGGACAACTAGGGTTAGCGCCAGGACAACTAGGGTTAGCGCCAGGACAACTAGGGTTAGCGCCAGGACAACTAGGTTTAGCACCGGGACAACTAGGGTTAGCGCCGGGACAACTAGGGTTAGCGCCAGGACAACTAGGGTTAGCACCAGGACAACTAGGGTTAGTGCCAGGACAACTAGGGTTAGCGCCAGGACAACTAGGGTTAGCGCCAGGACAACTAGGGTTAGCGCCAGGACAGCTAGGGTTAGTGTCAGGACAACTAGGGTTAGCGCCAGGACAACTAGGGTTAGCGTCAGGACAACTAGGGTTAGCATCAGGACAACTAGGGTTAGCGTCAGAACAACTAGGGTTAGCGTCAGGACAACTAGAGTTAGAGTCAGGACAACTAGGGTTAGCGTCAGGACAACTAGGGTTAGCGTCAGGACAACTAGGGTTAGCGTCAGGACAACTAGGGTTAGCATCAGGACAACTAGGGTTAGCGTCAGGACAACTAGGGTTAGCGTCAGCACAACTAGGGTTAGCGTCAGGACAACTAGGGTTAGCGTCACGACAACTAGGGTTAGCATCAGGACAACTGGGGTTAGCGTCAGGACAACTAGGGTTAGCGTCACAACTAGGGTTAGCGTCAGGACAACTAGGGTTAGCGTCAGGACAACTAGGATTAACGTCAGGACAACTAGGGTTAGAGTCACGACAACTAGGGTTAGCGTCAGGACAACTAGGGTTAGCGTCACGACAACTAGGGTTAGCGTCAGGACAACTAGGGTTAGCGTCACGACAACTAGGGTTAGCGTCAGGACAACTAGGGTTAGCGTCAGGACAACTAGGGTTAGCGTCACGACAACTAGGGTTAGCGTCAGAACAACTAGGGTTAGCGTCAGGACAACTAGGGTTAGCGTCACGACAACTAGGGTTAGCGTCAGGACAACTAGGGTTAGCGTCACGACAACTAGGGTTAGCGTCAGGACAACTAGGGTTAGCGTCAGGACAACTAGGATTAACGTCAGGACAACTAGGGTTAGAGTCACAAGAACTAGGGTTAGCGTCAGGACAACTAGGGTTAGCGTCACGACAACTAGGGTTAGCGTCAGGACAACTAGGGTTAGCGTCACGACAACTAGGGTTAGCGTCAGGACAACTAGGGTTAGCGTCAGGACAACTAGGGTTAGCGTCACGACAACTAGGGTTAGCGTCAGAACAACTAGGGTTAGCGTCAGGACAACTAGGGTTAGCGTCACGACAACTAGGGTTAGCGTCAGGCCAACTAGGGTTAGCGTCACGACAACTAGGGTTAGCGTCACGACAACTAGGGTTAGCGTCAGGACAACTAGGCTTAGCGTCACGACAACTAGGGTTAGCGTCAGGACAACTAGGGTTAGCGTCAGGACAACTAGGGTTAGCATCAGGACAACTAGGGTTAGCGTCAGGACAACTAGGGTTAGCATCAGGACAACTAGGGTTAGCGTCAGGACAACTAGGGTTAGCGCCAGGACAACTAGGGTTAGCGCCAGGACAACTAGGGTTAGCGCCATTACAACTAGGGTTAGCACCAGGACAACTAGGGTTAGCGCCAGGACCACTAGGGTTAGCGCCAGGACAACTAGGGTTAGCGTCACGACAACTAGGGTTAGCGTCAGGACAACTAGGGTAAGCGTCAGGACAACTAGGGTTAGCGTCACGACAACTAGGGTTAGCGTCACGACAACTAAGGTTAGCATAACGACAACTAGGGTTAGCGTCAGGACAACTAGGGTTAGCGTCAGGACAACTAGGGTTAGCATCAGGACAACTAGGGATAGCGTCAGGACAACTAGGGTTAGCGTCAGGACAACTAGGGTTAGCGTCAGGACAACTAGGGTTAGCGTCACGACAACTAGGGTTAGCGTCAGGACAACTAGGGTTAGCGTCAGGACAACTAGGGTTAGCGTCAGGACAACTAGGGTTAGCGTCACGACAACTAGGGTTAGCATCAGGACAACTAGGTTTAGCGTCAGGACAACTAGGGTTAGCGTCAGGACAACTAGGGTTAGCGTCAGGACAACTAGGGTTAGCGTCACGACAACTAGGGTTAGCGTCAGGACAACTAGGGTTAGCGTCACGACAACTAGGGTTAGCGTCAGGATAACTAGGGTTAGCGTCACGACAACTAGGGTTAGCGTCAGGACAACTAGGGTTAGCGTCAGGACAACTAGGGTTAGCGCCAGGACAACTAGGGATAGCGCCAGGACAACTAGGGTTAGCGTCAGGACAACTAGGGTTAGCGTATGGACAACTAGGGTTAGCATCAGGACAACTAGGGTTAGCGCCAGGACAACTAGGGTTAGCGTCAGGACAACTAGGGTTAGCATCAGGACAACTAGGGTTAGCGTCAGAACAACTAGGGTTAGCGTCAGGACAACTAGGGTTAGCGTGAGGACAACTAGGGTTAGCGTCAGGACAACTAGGGTTAGCGTCAGGACAACTAGGGTTAGCATCAGGACAACTAGGGTTAGCGTCAGGACAACTAGGGTTAGCGTCAGAACAACTAGGGTTAGCGTCACGACAACTAGGGTTAGCGTCAGGACAACTAGGGTTAGCGTCAGGACAACTAGGGTTAGCGTCACAACTAGGGTTAGCGTCAGGACAACTAGGGTTAGCGTCACAACAACTAGGGTTAGCGTCAGGACAACTAGGGTTAGCGTCAGGACAACTAGGGTTAGCGTCAGGACAACTAGGGTTAGCGTCAGGACAACTAGGGTTAGCGTCACGACAACTAGGGTTAGCGTCAGGACAACTAGGGTTAGCGTCACGACAACTAGGGTTAGCGTCAGGACAACTAGGGTTAGCGTCACGACAACTAGGGTTAGCGTCAGGACAACTAGGGTTAGCGTCAGGACAACTAGGATTAACGTCAGGACAACTAGGGTTAGAGTCACGACAACTAGGGTTAGCGTCAGGACAACTAGGGTTAGCGTCACGACAACTAGGGTTAGCGTCAGGACAACTAGGGTTAGCGTCACGACAACTAGGGTTAGCGTCAGGACAACTAGGGTTAGCGTCAGGACAACTAGGGTTAGCGTCACGACAACTAGGGTTAGCGTCAGAACAACTAGGGTTAGCGTCAGGACAACTAGGGTTAGCGTCACGACAACTAGGGTTAGCGTCAGGCCAACTAGGGTTAGCGTCACGACAACTAGGGTTAGCGTCACGACAACTAGGGTTAGCGTCAGGACAACTAGGCTTAGCGTCACGACAACTAGGGTTAGCGTCAGGACAACTAGGGTTAGCGTCAGGACAACTAGGGTTAGCATCAGGACAACTAGGGTTAGCGTCAGGACAACTAGGGTTAGCATCAGGACAACTAGGGTTAGCGTCAGGACAACTAGGGTTAGCGCCAGGACAACTAGGGTTAGCGCCAGGACAACTAGGGTTAGCGCCATTACAACTAGGGTTAGCACCAGGACAACTAGGGTTAGCGCCAGGACCACTAGGGTTAGCGCCAGGACAACTAGGGTTAGCGTCACGACAACTAGGGTTAGCGTCAGGACAACTAGGGTAAGCGTCAGGACAACTAGGGTTAGCGTCACGACAACTAGGGTTAGCGTCACGACAACTAAGGTTAGCATAACGACAACTAGGGTTAGCGTCAGGACAACTAGGGTTAGCGTCAGGACAACTAGGGTTAGCATCAGGACAACTAGGGATAGCGTCAGGACAACTAGGGTTAGCGTCAGGACAACTAGGGTTAGCGTCAGGACAACTAGGGTTAGCGTCACGACAACTAGGGTTAGCGTCAGGACAACTAGGGTTAGCGTCAGGACAACTAGGGTTAGCGTCAGGACAACTAGGGTTAGCGTCACGACAACTAGGGTTAGCATCAGGACAACTAGGTTTAGCGTCAGGACAACTAGGGTTAGCGTCAGGACAACTAGGGTTAGCGTCAGGACAACTAGGGTTAGCGTCACGACAACTAGGGTTAGCGTCAGGACAACTAGGGTTAGCGTCACGACAACTAGGGTTAGCGTCAGGACAACTAGGGTTAGCGTCACGACAACTAGGGTTAGCGTCAGGACAACTAGGGTTAGCGTCAGGACAACTAGGGTTAGCGCCAGGACAACTAGGGATAGCGCCAGGACAACTAGGGTTAGCGTCAGGACAACTAGGGTTAGCGTATGGACAACTAGGGTTAGCATCAGGACAACTAGGGTTAGCGCCAGGACAACTAGGGTTAGCGTCAGGACAACTAGGGTTAGCATCAGGACAACTAGGGTTAGCGTCAGAACAACTAGGGTTAGCGTCAGGACAACTAGGGTTAGCGTGAGGACAACTAGGGTTAGCGTCAGGACAACTAGGGTTAGCGTCAGGACAACTAGGGTTAGCATCAGGACAACTAGGGTTAGCGTCAGGACAACTAGGGTTAGCGTCAGAACAACTAGGGTTAGCGTCACGACAACTAGGGTTAGCGTCAGGACAACTAGGGTTAGCGTCAGGACAACTAGGGTTAGCGTCACAACTAGGGTTAGCGTCAGGACAACTAGGGTTAGCGTCACAACAACTAGGGTTAGCGTCAGGACAACTAGGGTTAGCGTCAGGACAACTAGGGTTAGCGTCAGGACAACTAGGGTTAGCGTCAGGACAACTAGGGTTAGCGTCACGACAACTAGGGTTAGCGTCAGGACAACTAGGGTTAGCGTCACGACAACTAGGGTTAGCGTCAGGACAACTAGGGTTAGCGTCACGACAACTAGGGTTAGCGTCAGGACAACTAGGGTTAGCGTCAGGACAACTAGGGTTAGCGCCAGGACAACTAGGGATAGCGCCAGGACAACTAGGGTTAGCGTCAGGACAACTAGGGTTAGCGTATGGACAACTAGGGTTAGCATCAGGACAACTAGGGTTAGCGCCAGGACAACTAGGGTTAGCGTCAGGACAACTAGGGTTAGCATCAGGACAACTAGGGTTAGCGTCAGAACAACTAGGGTTAGCGTCAGGACAACTAGGGTTAGCGTGAGGACAACTAGGGTTAGCGTCAGGACAACTAGGGTTAGCGTCAGGACAACTAGGGTTAGCATCAGGACAACTAGGGTTAGCGTCAGGACAACTAGGGTTAGCGTCAGGACAACTAGGGTTAGCGTCACGACAACTAGGGTTAGCGTCAGGACAACTAGGGTTAGCGTCAGGACAACTAGGGTTAGCGTCACAACTAGGGTTAGCGTCAGGACAACTAGGGTTAGCGTCACAACAACTAGGGTTAGCGTCAGGACAACTAGGGTTAGCGTCAGGACAACTAGGATTAGCGTCAGGACAACTAGGGTTAGAGTCACGACAACTAGGGTTAGCGTCAGGACAACTAGGGTTAGAGTCACGACAACTAGGGTTAGCGTCAGGACAACTAGGGTTAGCGTCACGACAACTAGGGTTAGCGTCAGGACAACTAGGGTTAGCGTCACGACAACTAGGGTTAGCGTCAGGACAACTAGGGTTAGCGTCAGGACAACTAGGGTTAGCGTCACGACAACTACGGTTAGCGTCAGGACAACTAGGGTTAGCGTCAGGACAACTAGGGTTAGCGTCACGACAACTAGGGTTAGCGTCAGGACAACTAGGGTTAGCGTCAGGACAACTAGGGTTAGCATCAGGACAACTAGGGTTAGCGTCAGGACAACTAGGGTTAGCATCAGGACAACTAGGGTTAGCGTCAGGACAACTAGGGTTAGCGCCAGGACAACTAGGGTTAGCGCCAGGACAACTAGGGTTAGCGCCATTACAACTAGGGTTAGCAACAGGACAACTAGGGTTAGCGCAAGGACCACTAGGGTTAGCGCCAGGACAACTAGGGTTAGCGTCACGACAACTAGGGTTAGCGTCAGAACAACTAGGGTTAGCGTCAGGACAACTAGGGTTAGCGTCAGGACAACTAGGGTTAGCGTCACGACAACTAGGGTTAGCTTCACGACAACTAGGGTTAGCGTCAGGACAACTAGGGTTAGCGTCAGGACAACTAGGGTTAGCGTCACGACAACTAGGGTTAGCTTCACGACAACTAGGGTTAGCGTCAGGACAACTAGGGTTAGCGTCAGGACAACTAGGGTTAGCGTCAGGACAACTAGGGTTAGCGTCACGACAACTTGGGTTAGCGTCAGGACAACTAGCGTTAGCGTCACGACAACTAGGGTTAGCGTCAGGACAACTAGGGTTAGCGTCAGGACAACTAGGGTTAGCATCACGACAACTAGGGTTAGCGTCACGACAACTAAGGTTAGCGTCAGGACAACTAGGGTTAGTGTCAGGACAACTAGGGTTAGCGTCAGGACAACTAGGGTTAGCGTCAGGACAACTAGGGATAGCGTCAGGACAACTAGGGTTAGCGTCAGGACAACTAGGGTTAGCGTCACGACAACTAGGGTTAGCGTCACGACAACTAGGGTTAGCGTCAGGACAACTAGGGTTAGCGTCAGGACAACTAGGGTTAGCGTCAGGACAACTAGGGTTAGTGTCAGGACAACTAGGGTTAGCGTCACGACAACTAGGGTTAGCGTCAGGACAACTAGGGTTAGCGTCACGACAACTAGGGTTAGCGTCAGACAACTAGGGTTAGCGTCACGACAACTAGGGTTAGCGTCAGGACAACTAGGGTTAGCGTCAGGACAACTAGGGTTAGCGTCAGGACAACTAGGGTTAGCGCCAGGACAACTAGGGTTAGCGCCAGCACAACTAGGGTTAGCGTCAGGACAACTAGGGTTAGCGTCTGGACAACTAGGGTTAGCGTCAGGACAACTAGGGTTAGCGCCAGGACAACTAGGGTTAGCGCCAGGACAACTAGGGTTAGCACCAGGACAACTAGGGTTAGCGCCATTACAACTAGGGTTAGCGCCAGGACAACTAGGGTTAGCGCCAGGACAACTAGGGTTAGCACCAGGACAACTAGGGTTAGCGCCAGGACAACTAGGGTTAGCGCCAGGACAACTAGAGTTAGCGCCAGGACAACTAGGGTTAGCGCCAGGACAACTAGGGTTAGCGCCAGGACAACTACGGTTAGCGTCAGGACAACTAGGGTTAGCGTCAGGACAACTAGGGTTAGCGTCAGGACAACTAGGGTTAGCGTCTGGACAACTAGGTTTAGCGTCAGGACAACTAGGGTTAGCGCCAGGACAACTAGGGTTAGCGCCAGGACAACTAGGGTTAGCGCCAGGACAACTAGGGTTAGCACCAGGACAACTAGGGTTAGCGCCATTACAACTAGGCTTAGCGCCAGGATAACTAGTGTTAGCGCCAGGACAATTAGGGTTAGCGCCAGGACAACTAGGGTTACCGCCAGGACAACTAGGGTTAGCGCCAGGACAACTAGGGTTAGCGCCAGGACAACTAGGGTTAGCGCCAGGACAACTAGGTTTAGCACCGGGACAACTAGGGTTAGCGCCGGGACAACTAGGGTTAGCGCCAGGACAACTAGGGTTAGCACCAGGACAACTAGGGTTAGTGCCAGGACAACTAGGGTTAGCGCCAGGACAACTATGGTTAGCGCCAGGACAACTAGGGTTAGCGCCAGGACAGCTAGGGTTAGTGTCAGGACAACTAGGGTTAGCGCCAGGACAACTAGGGTTAGCGTCAGGACAACTAGGGTTAGCATCAGGACAACTAGGGTTAGCGTCAGAACAACTAGGGTTAGCGTCAGGACAACTAGAGTTAGAGTCAGGACAACTAGGGTTAGCGTCAGGACAACTAGGGTTAGCGTCAGGACAACTAGGGTTAGCGTCACGACAACTAGGGTTAGCATCAGGACAACTAGGGTTAGCGTCAGCACAACTAGGGTTAGCGTCAGGACAACTAGGGTTAGCGTCACGACAACTAGGGTTAGCATCAGGACAACTGGGGTTAGCGTCAGGACAACTAGGGTTAGCGTCACAACTAGGGTTAGCGTCAGGACAACTAGGGTTAGCGTCACAACAACTAGGGTTAGCGTCAGGACAACTAGGGTTAGCGTCAGGACAACTAGGGTTAGCGTCAGGACAACTAGGGTTAGAGTCACGACAACTAGGGTTAGCGTCAGTACAACTAGGGTTAGCGTCACGACAACTAGGGTTAGCGTCAGGACAACTAGGGTTAGCGTCACGACAACTAGGGTTAGCGTCAGGACAACTAGGGTTAGCGTCAGGACAACTAGGGTTAGCGTCACGACAATTAGGGTTAGCGTCAGGACAGCTAGGGTTAGCATCAGGACAACTAGGGTTAGCGTCACGACAACTAGGGTTAGCGTCAGGACAACTAGGGTTAGCGTCACGACAACTAGGGTTAGCGTCAGGACAACTAGGGTTAGCGTCAGGACAACTAGGGTTAGCGTCACGACAACTAGAGTTAGCGTCAGGACAACTAGGGTTAGCGTCACGACAACTAGGGTTAGCGTCAGGACAACTAGGGTTAGCGTCAGGACAACTAGGGTTAGCGCCACGACAACTAGGGTTAGCGTCAGGACAACTAGGGTTAGCGTCAGGACAACTAGGGTTAGAGTCACGACAACTAGGGTTAGCGTCAGGACAACTAGGGTTAGCGTCAGGACAACTAGGGTTAGCGTCAGGACAACTAGGGTTAGCGTCACGACAACTTGGGTTAGCGTCAGGACAACTAGGGTTAGCGTCACGACAACTAGGGTTAGCGTCAGGACAACTAGGGTTAGCGTCACGACAACTAGGGTTAGCGTCAGGACAACTAGAGTTAGCGTCAGGACAACTAGGGTTAGCGTCAGGACAACTAGGGTTAGCGTCAGGACAACTAGGGTTAGCGTCAGGACAACTAGGGTTAGCGTCACGACAACTAGGGTTAGCGTCAGGACAACTAGGGTTAGCGTCACGACAACTAGGGTTAGCTTCACGACAACTAGGGTTAGCGTCAGGACAACTAGGGTTAGCGTCAGGACAACTAGGGTTAGCGTCACGACAACTTGGGTTAGCGTCAGGACAACTAGCGTTAGCGTCACGACAACTAGGGTTAGCGTCAGGACAACTAGGGTTAGCATCAGGACAACTAGGGTTAGCATCACGACAACTAGGGTTAGCGTCACGACAACTAAGGTTAGCGTCAGGACAACTAGGGTTAGCGTCAGGACAACTAGGGTTAGCGTCAGGACAACTAGGGTTAGCGTCAGGACAACTAGGGATAGCGTCAGGACAACTAGGGTTAGCGTCAGGACAACTAGGGTTAGCGTCACGACAACTAGGGTTAGCGTCACGACAACTAGGGTTAGCGTCAGGACAACTAGGGTTAGCGTCAGGACAACTAGGGTTAGCGTCAGGACAACTAGGGTTAGTGTCAGGACAACTAGGGTTAGCGTCACGACAACTAGGGTTAGCGTCAGGACAACTAGGGTTAGCGTCACGACAACTAGGGTTAGCGTCAGGACAACTAGGGTTAGCGTCACGACAACTAGGGTTAGCGTCAGGACAACTAGGGTTAGCGTCAGGACAACTAGGGTTAGCGCCAGGACAACTAGGGTTAGCGCCAGGACAACTAGGGTTAGCGTCAGGACAACTAGGGTTAGCGTCTGGACAACTAGGGTTAGCGTCAGGACAACTAGGGTTAGCGCCAGGACAACTAGGGTTAGCGCCAGGACAACTAGGTTTAGCACCAGGACAACTAGGGTTAGCGCCATTACAACTAGGGTTAGCGCCAGGACAACTAGGGTTAGCGCCAGGACAACTAGGGTTAGCACCAGGACAACTAGGGTTAGCGCCAGGACAACTAGGGTTAGCGCCAGGACAACTAGAGTTAGCGCCAGGACAACTAGGGTTAGCGCCAGGACAACTAGGGTTAGCGCCAGGACAACTAGGGTTAGCGCCAGGACAACTACGGTTAGCGTCAGGACAACTAGGGTTAGCGTCAGGACAACTAGGGTTAGCGTCAGGACAACTAGGGTTAGCGTCAGGACAACTAGGTTTAGCGTCAGGACAACTAGGGTTAGCGCCAGGACAACTAGGGTTAGCGCCAGGACAACTAGGGTTAGCGCCAGGACAACTAGGGTTAGCACCAGGACAACTAGGGTTAGCGCCATTACAACTAGGCTTAGCGCCAGGACAACTAGGGTTAGCACCAGGACAACTACGGTTAGCGTCAGGACAACTAGGGTTAGCGTCAGGACAACTAGGGTTAGCGTCAGGACAACTAGGGTTAGCGTCACGACAACTAGGGTTAGCGTCAGGACAACTAGGGTTAGCGTCAGGACAACTAGGGTTAGCGTCAGGACAACTAGGGTTAGCGTCAGGACAACTAGGGTTAGCGTCAGGACAACTAGGTTTAGCGTCAGGACAACTAGGGTTAGCGTCAGGACAACTAGGGTTAGCGTCAGGACAACTAGGGTTAGCGTCACGACAACTAGGGTTAGCGTCAGGACAACTAGGGTTAGCGTCACGACAACTAGGGTTAGAGTCAGGACAACTAGGGTTAGCGTCACGACAACTAGGGTTAGCGTCAGGACAACTAGGGTTAGCGTCAGGACAACTAGGGTTAGCGCCAGGACAACTAGGGTTAGCGTCAGGACAACTAGGGTTAGCGTCTGGACAACTAGGGTTAGCGTCAGGACAACTAGGGTTAGCGCCAGGACAACTAGGGTTAGCGTCAGGACATCTAGGGTTAGCATCAGGACAACTAGGGTTAGCGTCAGAACAACTAGGGTTAGCGTCAGGACAACTAGGGTTAGCGTGAGGACAACTAGGGTTAGCGTCAGGACAACTAGGGTTAGCGTCAGGACAACTAGGGTTAGCGTCAGGACAACTAGGGTTAGCGTCAGGACAACTAGGGTTAGCGTCACGACAACTAGGGTTAGCGTCAGGACAACTAGGGTTAGCGTCAGGACAACTAGGGTTAGCGTCACAACTAGGGTTAGCGTCAGGACAACTAGGGTTAGCGTCACAACAACTAGGGTTAGCGTCAGGACAACTAGGGTTAGCGTCAGGACAACTAGGATTAGCGTCAGGACAACTAGGGTTAGAGTCACGACAACTAGGGTTAGCGTCAGGACAACTAGGGTTAGCGTCACGACAACTAGGGTTAGCGTCAGGACAACTAGGGTTAGCGTCACGACAACTAGGGTTAGCGTCAGGACAACTAGGGTTAGCGTCAGGACAACTAGGGTTAGCGTCACGACAACTAGGGTTAGCGTCAGGACAACTAGGGTTAGCGTCAGGACAACTAGGGTTAGCGTCACGACAACTAGGGTTAGCGTCAGGCCAACTAGGGTTAGCGTCACGACAACTAGGGTTAGCGTCAGGACAGCTAGGGTTAGCGTCAGGACAACTAGGGTTAGCGTCACGACAACTAGGGTTAGCGTCAGGACAACTAGGGTTAGCGTCAGGACAACTAGGGTTAGCATCAGGACAACTAGGGTTAGCGTCAGGACAACTAGGGTTAGCATCAGGACAACTAGGGTTAGCGTCAGGACAACTAGGGTTAGCGCCAGGACAACTAGGGTTAGCGCCAGGACAACTAGGGTTAGCGCCATTACAACTAGGGTTAGCAACAGGACAACTAGGGTTAGCGCTAGGACCACTAGGGTTAGCGCCAGGACAACTAGGGTTAGCGTCACGACAACTAGGATTAGCGTCAGAACAACTAGGGTTAGCGTCAGGACAACTAGGGTTAGCGTCAGGACAACTAGGGTTAGCGTCACGACAACTAGGGTTAGCTTCACGACAACTAGGGTTAGCGTCAGAACAACTAGGGTTAGCGTCAGGACAACTAGGGTTAGCGTCAGGACAACTAGGGTTAGCGTCACGACAACTTGGGTTAGCGTCAGCACAACTAGGGTTAGCGTCACGACAACTAGGGTTAGCGTCAGGATAACTAGGGTTAGCGTCAGGACAACTAGGGTTAGCGTCACGACAACTAGGGTTAGCATCACGACAACTAAGGTTAGCGTCAGGACAACTAGGGTTAGCGTCAGGACAACTAGGGTTAGCGTCAGGACAACTAGGGTTAGCGTCAGGACAACTAGGGATAGCGTCAGGACAACTAGGGTTAGCGTCAGGACAACTAGGGTTAGCGTCACGACAACTAGGGTTAGTGTCACGACAACTAGGGTTAGCGTCAGGACACTAGGGTTAGCGTCAGGACAACTAGGGTTAGCGTCAGGACAACTAGGGTTAGCGTCACGACAACTAGGGATAGCGTCAGGACAACTAGGTTTAGCGTCAGGACAACTAGGGTTAGCGTCAGGACAACTAGCGTTAGCGTCAGGACAACTAGGGTTAGCGTCACGACAACTAGGGTTAGCGTCAGGACAACTAGGATTAGCGTCACGACAACTAGGATTAGCGTCAGGACAACTAGGGTTAGCGTCACGACAACTAGGGTTAGCGTCAGGACAACTAGGGTTAGCGTCAGGACAACTAGGGTTAGCGTCAGGACAACTAGGGATAGCGTCAGGACAACTAGGGTTAGCGTCAGGACAACTAGGGTTAGCGTCACGACAACTAGGGTTAGCGTCACGACAACTAGGGTTAGCGTCACGACAACTAGGGTTAGCGTCAGGACAACTAGGGTTAGCGTCAGGACAACTAGGGTTAGCGTCAGGACAACTAGGGTTAGCGTCACGACAACTAGGGATAGCGTCAGGACAACTAGGTTTAGCGTCAGGACAACTAGGGTTAGCGTCAGGACAACTAGCGTTAGCGTCAGGACAACTAGGGTTAGCGTCACGACAACTAGGGTTAGCGTCAGGACAACTAGGGTTAGCGTCACGACAACTAGGGTTAGCGTCAGGACAACTAGGGTTAGCGTCACGACAACTAGGGTTAGCGTCAGGACAACTAGGGTTAGCGTCAGGACAACTAGGGTTAGCGTCAGGACAACTAGGGTTAGCGCCAGGACAACTAGGGTTAGCACCAGGATAACTAGGGTTAGCGTCAGGACAACTAGGGTTAGCGTCACGACAACTAGGGTTAGCATCACGACAACTAAGGTTAGCGTCAGGACAACTAGGGTTAGCGTCAGGACAACTAGGGTTAGCGTCAGTACAACTAGGGTTAGCGTCAGGACAACTAGGGATAGCGTCAGGACAACTAGGGTTAGCGTCAGGACAACTAGGGTTAGCGTCACGACAACTAGGGTTAGCGTCACGACAACTAGGGTTAGCGTCAGGACAACTAGGGTTAGCGTCAGGACAACTAGGGTTAGCGTCAGGACAACTAGGGTTAGCGTCACGACAACTAGGGATAGCGTCAGGACAACTAGGTTTAGCGTCAGGACAACTAGGGTTAGCGTCAGGACAACTAGCGTTAGCGTCAGGACAACTAGGGTTAGCGTCACGACAACTAGGGTTAGCGTCAGGACAACTAGGGTTAGCGTCACGACAACTAGGGTTAGCGTCAGGACAACTAGGGTTAGCGTCACGACAACTAGGGTTAGCGTCAGGACAACTAGGGTTAGCGTCAGGACAACTAGGGTTAGCGTCAGGACAACTAGGGTTAGCGCCAGGACAACTAGGGTTAGCACCAGGACAACTAGGGTTAGCGTCAGGACAACTAGGGTTAGCGTCTGGACAACTAGGGTTAGCGTCAGGACAACTAGGGTTAGCGCCAGGACAACTAGGGTTAGCACCAGGACAACTAGGGTTAGCGTCAGGACAACTAGGGTTAGCGTCTGGACAACTAGGGTTAGCGTCAGGACAACTAGGGTTAGCGCCAGGACAACTAGGGTTAGCACCAGGACAACTAGGGTTAGTGCCATTACAACTAGGGTTAGCGCCAGGACAACTAGGGTTAGCGCCAGGACAACTAGGGTTAGCACCAGGACAACTAGGGTTAGCGCTAGGACAACTAGGGTTAGCGCCAGGACAACTAGAGTTAGCGCCAGGACAACTAGGGTTAGCGCCAGGACAACTAGGGTTAGCGCCAGGACAACTAGGGTTAGCGCCAGGACAACTAGGGTTAGCGCCAGGACAACTAGGGTTAGCGTCAGGACAACTAGGGTTAGCGCCAGGACAACTAGGGTTAGCGCCAGGACAACTAGGGTTAGCGTCAGGACAACTAGGGTTAGCATCAGGACAACTAGGGTTAGCGTCAGAACAACTAGGGTTAGCGCCAGGACAACTAGGGTTAGCGCCAGGACAGCTAGGGTTAGTGTCAGGACAACTAGGGTTAGCGCCAGGACAACTAGGGTTAGCGTCAGGACAACTAGGGTTAGCATCAGGACAACTAGGGTTAGCGTCAGAACAACTAGGGTTAGCGCCAGGACAACTAGGGTTAGCGCCGGGACAACTAGGGTTAGCGCCGGGACAACTAGGGTTAGCGCCAGGACAACTAGGGTTAGCACCAGGACAACTAGGGTTAGTGCCAGGACAACTAGGGTTAGCGCCAGGACAACTAGGGTTAGCGCCAGGACAACTAGGGTTAGCGCCGGGACAACTAGGGTTAGCGCCGGGACAACTAGGGTTAGCGCCAGGACAACTAGGGTTAGCACCAGGACAACTAGGGTTAGTGCCAGGACAACTAGGGTTAGCGCCAGGACAACTAGGGTTAGCGCCAGGACAACTAGGGTTAGCGCCAGGACAACTAGGGTTAGTGTCAGGACAACTAGGGTTAGCGCCAGGACAACTAGGGTTAGCATCAGGACAACTAGGGTTAGCGTCAGGACAACTAGGGTTAGCGTCACGACAACTAGGGTTAGCGTCAGGACAACTAGGGTTAGCGTCACGACAACTAGGGTTAGAGTCAGGACAACTAGGGTTAGCGTCACGACAACTAGGGTTAGCGTCAGGACAACTAGGGTTAGCGTCAGGACAACTAGGGTTAGCGCCAGGACAACTAGGGTTAGCGTCAGGACAACTAGGGTTAGCGTCTGGACAACTAGGGTTAGCGTCAGGACAACTAGGGTTAGCGCCAGGACAACTAGGGTTAGCGTCAGGACATCTAGGGTTAGCATCAGGACAACTAGGGTTAGCGTCAGAACAACTAGGGTTAGCGTCAGGACAACTAGGGTTAGCGTGAGGACAACTAGGGTTAGCGTCAGGACAACTAGGGTTAGCGTCAGGACAACTAGGGTTAGCGTCAGGACAACTAGGGTTAGCGTCAGGACAACTAGGGTTAGCGTCACGACAACTAGGGTTAGCGTCAGGACAACTAGGGTTAGCGTCAGGACAACTAGGGTTAGCGTCACAACTAGGGTTAGCGTCAGGACAACTAGGGTTAGCGTCACAACAACTAGGGTTAGCGTCAGGACAACTAGGGTTAGCGTCAGGACAACTAGGATTAGCGTCAGGACAACTAGGGTTAGAGTCACGACAACTAGGGTTAGCGTCAGGACAACTAGGGTTAGCGTCACGACAACTAGGGTTAGCGTCAGGACAACTAGGGTTAGCGTCACGACAACTAGGGTTAGCGTCAGGACAACTAGGGTTAGCGTCAGGACAACTAGGGTTAGCGTCACGACAACTAGGGTTAGCGTCAGGACAACTAGGGTTAGCGTCAGGACAACTAGGGTTAGCGTCACGACAACTAGGGTTAGCGTCAGGCCAACTAGGGTTAGCGTCACGACAACTAGGGTTAGCGTCAGGACAGCTAGGGTTAGCGTCAGGACAACTAGGGTTAGCGTCACGACAACTAGGGTTAGCGTCAGGACAACTAGGGTTAGCGTCAGGACAACTAGGGTTAGCATCAGGACAACTAGGGTTAGCGTCAGGACAACTAGGGTTAGCATCAGGACAACTAGGGTTAGCGTCAGGACAACTAGGGTTAGCGCCAGGACAACTAGGGTTAGCGCCAGGACAACTAGGGTTAGCGCCATTACAACTAGGGTTAGCAACAGGACAACTAGGGTTAGCGCTAGGACCACTAGGGTTAGCGCCAGGACAACTAGGGTTAGCGTCACGACAACTAGGATTAGCGTCAGAACAACTAGGGTTAGCGTCAGGACAACTAGGGTTAGCGTCAGGACAACTAGGGTTAGCGTCACGACAACTAGGGTTAGCTTCACGACAACTAGGGTTAGCGTCAGAACAACTAGGGTTAGCGTCAGGACAACTAGGGTTAGCGTCAGGACAACTAGGGTTAGCGTCACGACAACTTGGGTTAGCGTCAGCACAACTAGGGTTAGCGTCACGACAACTAGGGTTAGCGTCAGGATAACTAGGGTTAGCGTCAGGACAACTAGGGTTAGCGTCACGACAACTAGGGTTAGCATCACGACAACTAAGGTTAGCGTCAGGACAACTAGGGTTAGCGTCAGGACAACTAGGGTTAGCGTCAGGACAACTAGGGTTAGCGTCAGGACAACTAGGGATAGCGTCAGGACAACTAGGGTTAGCGTCAGGACAACTAGGGTTAGCGTCACGACAACTAGGGTTAGCGTCACGACAACTAGGGTTAGCGTCAGGACAACTAGGGTTAGCGTCAGGACAACTAGGGTTAGCGTCAGGACAACTAGGGTTAGCGTCACGACAACTAGGGATAGCGTCAGGACAACTAGGTTTAGCGTCAGGACAACTAGGGTTAGCGTCAGGACAACTAGCGTTAGCATCAGGACAACTAGGGTTAGCGTCACGACAACTAGGGTTAGCGTCAGGACAACTAGGGTTAGCGTCACGACAACTAGGGTTAGCGTCAGGACAACTAGGGTTAGCGTCACGACAACTAGGGTTAGCGTCAGGACAACTAGGGTTAGCGTCAGGACAACTAGGGTTAGCGTCAGGACAACTAGGGATAGCGTCAGGACAACTAGGGTTAGCGTCAGGACAACTAGGGTTAGCGTCACGACAACTAGGGTTAGCGTCACGACAACTAGGGTTAGCGTCAGGACAACTAGGGTTAGCGTCAGGACAACTAGGGTTAGCGTCAGGACAACTAGGGTTAGCGTCACGACAACTAGGGATAGCGTCAGGACAACTAGGTTTAGCGTCAGGACAACTAGGGTTAGCGTCAGGACAACTAGCGTTAGCGTCAGGACAACTAGGGTTAGCGTCACGACAACTAGGGTTAGCGTCAGGACAACTAGGGTTAGCGTCACGACAACTAGGGTTAGCGTCAGGACAACTAGGGTTAGCGTCACGACAACTAGGGTTAGCGTCAGGACAACTAGGGTTAGCGTCAGGACAACTAGGGTTAGCGTCAGGACAACTAGGGTTAGCGCCAGGACAACTAGGGTTAGCACCAGGATAACTAGGGTTAGCGTCAGGACAACTAGGGTTAGCGTCACGACAACTAGGGTTAGCATCACGACAACTAAGGTTAGCGTCAGGACAACTAGGGTTAGCGTCAGGACAACTAGGGTTAGCGTCAGTACAACTAGGGTTAGCGTCAGGACAACTAGGGATAGCGTCAGGACAACTAGGGTTAGCGTCAGGACAACTAGGGTTAGCGTCACGACAACTAGGGTTAGCGTCACGACAACTAGGGTTAGCGTCAGGACAACTAGGGTTAGCGTCAGGACAACTAGGGTTAGCGTCAGGACAACTAGGGTTAGCGTCACGACAACTAGGGATAGCGTCAGGACAACTAGGTTTAGCGTCAGGACAACTAGGGTTAGCGTCAGGACAACTAGCGTTAGCGTCAGGACAACTAGGGTTAGCGTCACGACAACTAGGGTTAGCGTCAGGACAACTAGGGTTAGCGTCACGACAACTAGGGTTAGCGTCAGGACAACTAGGGTTAGCGTCACGACAACTAGGGTTAGCGTCAGGACAACTAGGGTTAGCGTCAGGACAACTAGGGTTAGCGTCAGGACAACTAGGGTTAGCGCCAGGACAACTAGGGTTAGCACCAGGACAACTAGGGTTAGCGTCAGGACAACTAGGGTTAGCGTCTGGACAACTAGGGTTAGCGTCAGGACAACTAGGGTTAGCGCCAGGACAACTAGGGTTAGCACCAGGACAACTAGGGTTAGCGTCAGGACAACTAGGGTTAGCGTCTGGACAACTAGGGTTAGCGTCAGGACAACTAGGGTTAGCGCCAGGACAACTAGGGTTAGCACCAGGACAACTAGGGTTAGTGCCATTACAACTAGGGTTAGCGCCAGGACAACTAGGGTTAGCGCCAGGACAACTAGGGTTAGCACCAGGACAACTAGGGTTAGCGCTAGGACAACTAGGGTTAGCGCCAGGACAACTAGAGTTAGCGCCAGGACAACTAGGGTTAGCGCCAGGACAACTAGGGTTAGCGCCAGGACAACTAGGGTTAGCGCCAGGACAACTAGGGTTAGCGCCAGGACAACTAGGGTTAGCGTCAGGACAACTAGGGTTAGCGCCAGGACAACTAGGGTTAGCGCCAGGACAACTAGGGTTAGCGTCAGGACAACTAGGGTTAGCATCAGGACAACTAGGGTTAGCGTCAGAACAACTAGGGTTAGCGCCAGGACAACTAGGGTTAGCGCCAGGACAGCTAGGGTTAGTGTCAGGACAACTAGGGTTAGCGCCAGGACAACTAGGGTTAGCGTCAGGACAACTAGGGTTAGCATCAGGACAACTAGGGTTAGCGTCAGAACAACTAGGGTTAGCGCCAGGACAACTAGGGTTAGCGCCGGGACAACTAGGGTTAGCGCCGGGACAACTAGGGTTAGCGCCAGGACAACTAGGGTTAGCACCAGGACAACTAGGGTTAGTGCCAGGACAACTAGGGTTAGCGCCAGGACAACTAGGGTTAGCGCCAGGACAACTAGGGTTAGCGCCGGGACAACTAGGGTTAGCGCCGGGACAACTAGGGTTAGCGCCAGGACAACTAGGGTTAGCACCAGGACAACTAGGGTTAGTGCCAGGACAACTAGGGTTAGCGCCAGGACAACTAGGGTTAGCGCCAGGACAACTAGGGTTAGCGCCAGGACAACTAGGGTTAGTGTCAGGACAACTAGGGTTAGCGCCAGGACAACTAGGGTTAGCATCAGGACAACTAGGGTTAGCGTCAGGACAACTAGGGTTAGCGTCACAACTAGGGTTAGCGTCAGGACAACTAGGGTTAGCGTCACAACAACTAGGGTTAGCGTCAGGACAACTAGGGTTAGCATCAGGACAACTAGGGTTAGCGTCAGGACAACTAGGGTTAGCGTCACGACAACTAGGGTTAACGTCAGGACAGCTAGGGTTAGCGTCAGGACAACTAGGGTTAGCGTCACGACAACTAGGGTTAGCGTCAGGACAACTAGTGTTAGCGTCACGACAACTAGGGTTAGCGTCAGGACAACTAGGGTTAGCGTCAGGACAACTAGGGTTAGCGTCACGACAACTAGGGTTAGCGTCAGGACAACTAGGGTTAGCGTCACGACAACTAGGGTTAGTGTCAGGACAACTAGGGTTAGCGTCAGGACAACTAGGGTTAGCGCCACGACAACTAGGGTTAGCGTCAGGACAACTAGGTTTGGCGTCAGGACAACTAGGGTTAGCGTCAGGACAACTAGGGTTAGCATCAGGACAACTAGGGTTAGCATCAGGACAACTAGGGTTAGCGTCAGGACAACTAGGGTTAGCGCCAGGACAACTAGGGTTAGCGCCAGGACAACTAGGGTTAGCGCCATTACAACTAGGGTTAGCGCCAGGACAACTAGGGTTAGCGCCAGGACAACTAGGGTTAGCGCCAGGACAACTAGGGTTAGCGTCAGGACAACTAGGGTTAGCGTCAGGACAACTAGGGTTAGCATCAGGACAACTAGGGTTAGCGTCAGGACAACTAGGGTTAGCGTCAGGACAACTAGGGTTAGCGTCACAACTAGGGTTAGCGTCAGGACAACTAGGGTTAGCGTCACAACAACTAGGGTTAGCGTCAGGACAACTAGGGTTAGCGTCAGGACAACTAGGGTTAGCGTCAGGACAACTAGGGTTAGCGTCACGACAACTAGGGTTAGCGTCAGGACAGCTAGGGTTAGCGTCAGGACAACTAGGGTTAGCGTCAGGACAACTAGGGTTAGCGTCTGGACAACTAGGGTTAGCATCAGGACAACTAGGGTTAGCGTCAGGACAACTAGGGTTAGCGCCAGGACAACTAGGGTTAGCGCCATTACAACTAGGGTTAGCGCCAGGACAACTAGGGTTAGCGCCAGGACAACTAGGGTTAGCGCCAGGACAACTAGGGTTAGCGTCAGGACAACTAGGGTTAGCGTCAGGACAACTAGGGTTAGCATCAGGACAACTAGGGTTAGCGTCAGGACAACTAGGGTTAGCGTCAGGACAACTAGGGTTAGCGTCAGGACAACTAGGGTTAGCGTCAGGACAACTAGGGTTAGCGTCACGACAACTAGGGTTAGCATCAGGACAACTAGGGTTAGCGTCAGGACAACTAGGGTTAGCGTCACAACTAGGGTTAGCGTCAGGACAACTAGGGTTAGCGTCACAACAACTAGGGTTAGCGTCAGGACAACTAGGGTTAGCGTCAGGACAACTAGGGTTAGCGTCAGGACAACTAGGGTTAGCGTCACGACAACTAGGGTTAGCGTCAGGACAGCTAGGGTTAGCGTCAGGACAACTAGGGTTAGCGTCAGGACAACTAGGGTTAGCGTCTGGACAACTAGGGTTAGCGTCAGGACAACTAGGGTTAGCGCCAGGACAACTAGGGTTAGCACCAGGACAACTAGGGTTAGCGCCAGGACAACTAGGGTTAGCGCCAGGACAACTAGAGTTAGCGCCAGGACAACTAGGGTTAGCGCCAGGACAACTAGGGTTAGCGCCAGGACAACTAGGGTTAGCGCCAGGACAACTAGGGTTAGCGTCAGGACAACTAGGGTTAGCGCCAGGACAACTAGGGTTAGCGCCAGGACAACTAGGGTTAGCGTCAGGACAACTAGGGTTAGCATCAGGACAACTAGGGTTAGCGTCAGGACAACTAGGGTAAGCGTCAGGACAACTACGGTTAGCGTCAGGACAACTAGGGTTAGCGTCAGGACAACTAGGGTTAGGGTCAGGACAACTAGGTTTAGCGTCAGGACAACTAGGGTTAGCGCCAGGACAACTAGGGTTAGCGCCAGGACAACTAGGGTTAGCGCCAGGACAACTAGGGTTAGCACCAGGACAACTAGGGTTAACGCCATTACAACTAGGCTTAGCGCCAGGACAACTAGGGTTAGCGCCAGGACAATTAGGGTTAGCGCCAGGACAACTAGGGTTACCGCCAGGACAACTAGGGTTAGCGCCAGGACAACTAGGGTTAGCATCAGGACAACTAGGGTTAGCGTCAGGACAACTAGGGTTAGCGTCAGGACAACTAGGGTTAGCGCCAGGACAACTAGGGTTAGCGCCAGGACAACTAGGGTTAGCGCCATTACAACTAGGGTTAGCGCCAGGACAACTAGGGTTAGCGCCAGGACAACTAGGGTTAGCGCCAGGACAACTAGGGTTAGCGTCAGGACAACTAGGGTTAGCGTCAGGACAACTAGGGTTAGCATCAGGACAACTAGGGTTAGCGTCAGGACAACTAGGGTTAGCGTCAGGACAACTAGGGTTAGCGTCAGGACAACTAGGGTTAGCGTCACGACAACTAGGGTTAGCATCAGGACAACTAGGGTTAGCGTCAGGACAACTAGGGTTAGCGTCACAACTAGGGTTAGCGTCAGGACAACTAGGGTTAGCGTCACAACAACTAGGGTTAGCGTCAGGACAACTAGGGTTAGCGTCAGGACAACTAGGGTTAGCGTCAGGACAACTAGGGTTAGCGTCACGACAACTAGGGTTAGCGTCAGGACAGCTAGGGTTAGCGTCAGGACAACTAGGGTTAGCGTCAGGACAACTAGGGTTAGCGTCTGGACAACTAGGGTTAGCGTCAGGACAACTAGGGTTAGCGCCAGGACAACTAGGGTTAGCACCAGGACAACTAGGGTTAGCGCCAGGACAACTAGGGTTAGCGCCAGGACAACTAGAGTTAGCGCCAGGACAACTAGGGTTAGCGCCAGGACAACTAGGGTTAGCGCCAGGACAACTAGGGTTAGCGCCAGGACAACTATGGTTAGCGTCAGGACAACTAGGGTTAGCGCCAGGACAACTAGGGTTAGCGCCAGGACAACTAGGGTTAGCGTCAGGACAACTAGGGTTAGCATCAGGACAACTAGGGTTAGCGTCAGGACAACTAGGGTAAGCGTCAGGACAACTACGGTTAGCGTCAGGACAACTAGGGTTAGCGTCAGGACAACTAGGGTTAGGGTCAGGACAACTAGGTTTAGCGTCAGGACAACTAGGGTTAGCGCCAGGACAACTAGGGTTAGCGCCAGGACAACTAGGGTTAGCGCCAGGACAACTAGGGTTAGCACCAGGACAACTAGGGTTAGCGCCATTACAACTAGGCTTAGCGCCAGGACAACTAGGGTTAGCGCCAGGACAATTAGGGTTAGCGCCAGGACAACTAGGGTTACCGCCAGGACAACTAGGGTTAGCGCCAGGACAACTAGGGTTAGCGCCAGGACAACTAGGGTTAGCGCCGGGACAACTAGGGTTAGCGCCGGGACAACTAGGGTTAGCTCCAGGACAACTAGGGTTAGCACCAGGACAACTAGGGTTAGTGCCAGGACAACTAGGGTTAGCGCCAGGACAACTAGGGTTAGCGCCAGGACAACTAGGGTTAGCGCCAGGACAACTAGGGTTAGCGCCAGGACAGCTAGGGTTAGTGTCAGGACAACTAGGGTTAACGCCAGGACAACTAGGGTTAGCGTCAGGACAAATAGGGTTAGCATCAGGACAACTAGGGTTAGCGTCAGAACAACTAGGGTTAGCGTCAGGACAACTAGGGTTAGAGTCAGGACAACTAGGGTTAGCGTCAGGACAACTAGGGTTAGCGTCACGACAACTAGGGTTAGCGTCAGGACAACTAGGGTTAGCGTCACGACAACTAGGGTTAGCGTCAGGACAACTAGGGTTAGCGTCAGGACAACTAGGGTTAGCGTCACGACAACTAGGGTTAGCGTCAGGACAACTAGGGTTAGCGTCACGACAACTAGGGTTAGTGTCAGGACAACTAGGGTTAGCGTCAGGACAACTAGGGTTAGCGCCACGACAACTAGGGTTAGCGTCAGGACAACTAGGTTTGGCATCAGGACAACTAGGGTTAGCGTCAGGACAACTAGGGTTAGCATCAGGACAACTAGGGTTAGCGTCAGGACAACTAGGGTTAGCGTCAGGACAACTAGGGTTAGCGCCAGGACAACTAGGGTTAGCGCCAGGACAACTAGGGTTAGCGCCATTACAACTAGGGTTAGCGCCAGGACAACTAGGGTTAGCGCCAGGACAACTAGGGTTAGCGCCAGGACAACTAGGGTTAGCGTCAGGACAACTAGGGTTAGCGTCAGGACAACTAGGGTTAGCATCAGGACAACTAGGGTTAGCGTCAGGACAACTAGGGTTAGCGTCAGGACAACTAGGGTTAGCGTCAGGACAACTAGGGTTAGCGTCACGACAACTAGGGTTAGCATCAGGACAACTAGGGTTAGCGTCAGGACAACTAGGGTTAGCGTCACAACTAGGGTTAGCGTCAGGACAACTAGGGTTAGCGTCACAACAACTAGGGTTAGCGTCAGGACAACTAGGGTTAGCGTCAGGACAACTAGGGTTAGCGTCAGGACAACTAGGGTTAGCGTCACGACAACTAGGGTTAGCGTCAGGACAGCTAGGGTTAGCGTCAGGACAACTAGGGTTAGCGTCAGGACAACTAGGGTTAGCGTCTGGACAACTAGGGTTAGCGTCAGGACAACTAGGGTTAGCGCCAGGACAACTAGGGTTAGCACCAGGACAACTAGGGTTAGCGCCAGGACAACTAGGGTTAGCGCCAGGACAACTAGAGTTAGCGCCAGGACAACTAGGGTTAGCGCCAGGACAACTAGGGTTAGCGCCAGGACAACTAGGGTTAGCGCCAGGACAACTAGGGTTAGCGTCAGGACAACTAGGGTTAGCGCCAGGACAACTAGGGTTAGCGCCAGGACAACTAGGGTTAGCGTCAGGACAACTAGGGTTAGCATCAGGACAACTAGGGTTAGCGTCAGGACAACTAGGGTAAGCGTCAGGACAACTACGGTTAGCGTCAGGACAACTAGGGTTAGCGTCAGGACAACTAGGGTTAGGGTCAGGACAACTAGGTTTAGCGTCAGGACAACTAGGGTTAGCGCCAGGACAACTAGGGTTAGCGCCAGGACAACTAGGGTTAGCACCAGGACAACTAGGGTTAGCGCCATTACAACTAGGCTTAGCGCCAGGACAACTAGGGTTAGCGCCAGGACAATTAGGGTTAGCGCCAGGACAACTAGGGTTACCGCCAGGACAACTAGGGTTAGCGCCAGGACAACTAGGGTTAGCATCAGGACAACTAGGGTTAGCGTCAGGACAACTAGGGTTAGCGTCAGGACAACTAGGGTTAGCGCCAGGACAACTAGGGTTAGCGCCAGGACAACTAGGGTTAGCGCCATTACAACTAGGGTTAGCGCCAGGACAACTAGGGTTAGCGCCAGGACAACTAGGGTTAGCGTCAGGACAACTAGGGTTAGCGTCAGGACAACTAGGGTTAGCATCAGGACAACTAGGGTTAGCGTCAGGACAACTAGGGTTAGCGTCAGGACAACTAGGGTTAGCGTCAGGACAACTAGGGTTAGCGTCACGACAACTAGGGTTAGCATCAGGACAACTAGGGTTAGCGTCAGGACAACTAGGGTTAGCGTCACAACTAGGGTTAGCGTCAGGACAACTAGGGTTAGCGTCACAACAACTAGGGTTAGCGTCAGGACAACTAGGGTTAGCGTCAGGACAACTAGGGTTAGCGTCAGGACAACTAGGGTTAGCGTCACGACAACTAGGGTTAGCGTCAGGACAGCTAGGGTTAGCGTCAGGACAACTAGGGTTAGCGTCAGGACAACTAGGGTTAGCGTCTGGACAACTAGGGTTAGCGTCAGGACAACTAGGGTTAGCGCCAGGACAACTAGGGTTAGCACCAGGACAACTAGGGTTAGCGCCAGGACAACTAGGGTTAGCGCCAGGACAACTAGAGTTAGCGCCAGGACAACTAGGGTTAGCGCCAGGACAACTAGGGTTAGCACCAGGACAACTAGGGTTAGCGCCAGGACAACTAGGGTTAGCATCAGGACAACTAGGGTTAGCGCCAGGACAACTAGGGTTAGCGCCAGGACAACTAGGGTTAGCGTCAGGACAACTAGGGTTAGCATCAGGACAACTAGGGTTAGCGTCAGGACAACTAGGGTAAGCGTCAGGACAACTACGGTTAGCGTCAGGACAACTAGGGTTAGCGTCAGGACAACTAGGGTTAGGGTCAGGACAACTAGGTTTAGCGTCAGGACAACTAGGGTTAGCGCCAGGACAACTAGGGTTAGCGCCAGGACAACTAGGGTTAGCGCCAGGACAACTAGGGTTAGCACCAGGACAACTAGGGTTAGCGCCATTACAACTAGGCTTAGCGCCAGGACAACTAGGGTTAGCGCCAGGACAATTAGGGTTAGCGCCAGGACAACTAGGGTTACCGCCAGGACAACTAGGGTTAGCGCCAGGACAACTAGGGTTAGCGCCAGGACAACTAGGGTTAGCGCCAGGACAACTAGGGTTAGCGCCGGGACAACTAGGGTTAGCGCCGGGACAACTAGGGTTAGCTCCAGGACAACTAGGGTTAGCACCAGGACAACTAGGGTTAGTGCCAGGACAACTAGGGTTAGCGCCAGGACAACTAGGGTTAGCGCCAGGACAACTAGGGTTAGCGCCAGGACAACTAGGGTTAGCGCCAGGACAGCTAGGGTTAGTGTCAGGACAACTAGGGTTAGCGCCAGGACAACTAGGGTTAGCATCAGGACAACTAGGGTTAGCGTCAGGACAACTAGGGTTAGCGTCACAACTAGGGTTAGCGTCAGGACAACTAGGGTTAGCGTCACAACAACTAGGGTTAGCGTCAGGACAACTAGGGTTAGCGTCAGGACAACTAGGGTTAGCGTCAGGACAACTAGGGTTAGCGTCACGACAACTAGGGTTAACGTCAGGACAGCTAGGGTTAGCGTCAGGACAACTAGGGTTAGCGTCACGACAACTAGGGTTAGCGTCAGGACAACTAGGGTTAGCGTCACGACAACTAGGGTTAGCGTCAGGACAACTAGGGTTAGCGTCAGGACAACTAGGGTTAGCGTCACGACAACTAAGGTTAGCGTCAGGACAACTAGGGTTAGCGTCACGACAACTAGGGTTAGTGTCAGGACAACTAGGGTTAGCGTCAGGACAACTAGGGTTAGCGCCACGACAACTAGGGTTAGCGTCAGGACAACTAGGTTTGGCGTCAGGACAACTAGGGTTAGCATCAGGACAACTAGGGTTAGCGTCAGGACAACTAGGGTTAGCGTCAGGACAACTAGGGTTAGCGCCAGGACAACTAGGGTTAGCGCCAGGACAACTAGGGTTAGCGCCATTACAAATAGGGTTAGCGCCAGGACAACTAGGGTTAGCGCCAGGACAACTAGGGTTAGCGCCAGGACAACTAGGGTTAGCGTCAGGACAACTAGGGTTAGCGTCAGGACAACTAGGGTTAGCATCAGGACAACTAGGGTTAGCGTCAGGACAACTAGGGTTAGCGTCAGGACAACTAGGGTTAGCGTCAGGACAACTAGGGTTAGCGTCACGACAACTAGGGTTAGCATCAGGACAACTAGGGTTAGCGTCAGGACAACTAGGGTTAGCGTCACAACTAGGGTTAGCGTCAGGACAACTAGGGTTAGCGTCACAACAACTAGGGTTAGCGTCAGGACAACTAGGGTTAGCGTCAGGACAACTAGGGTTAGCGTCAGGACAACTAGGGTTAGCGTCACGACAACTAGGGTTAGCGTCAGGACAGCTAGGGTTAGCGTCAGGACAACTAGGGTTAGCGTCAGGACAACTAGGGTTAGCGTCTGGACAACTAGGGTTAGCGTCAGGACAACTAGGGTTAGCGCCAGGACAACTAGGGTTAGCGCCAGGACAACTAGGGTTAGCGCCAGGACAACTAGAGTTAGCGCCAGGACAACTAGGGTTAGCGCCAGGACAACTAGGGTTAGCGCCAGGACAACTAGGGTTAGCGCCAGGACAACTAGGGTTAGCGTCAGGACAACTAGGGTTAGCGCCAGGACAACTAGGGTTAGCGCCAGGACAACTAGGGTTAGCGTCAGGACAACTAGGGTTAGCATCAGGACAACTAGGGTTAGCGTCAGGACAACTAGGGTAAGCGTCAGGACAACTACGGTTAGCGTCAGGACAACTAGGGTTAGCGTCAGGACAACTAGGGTTAGGGTCAGGACAACTAGGTTTAGCGTCAGGACAACTAGGGTTAGCGCCAGGACAACTAGGGTTAGCGCCAGGACAACTAGGGTTAGCGCCAGGACAACTAGGGTTAGCACCAGGACAACTAGGGTTAGCGCCATTACAACTAGGCTTAGCGTCAGGACAACTAGGGTTAGCGCCAGGACAATTAGGGTTAGCGCCAGGACAACTAGGGTTACCGCCAGGACAACTAGGGTTAGCGCCAGGACAACTAGGGTTAGCATCAGGACAACTAGGGTTAGAGTCAGGACAACTAGGGTTAGCGTCAGGACAACTAGGGTTAGCGCCAGGACAACTAGGGTTAGCGCCAGGACAACTAGGGTTAGCGCCATTACAACTAGGGTTAGCGCCAGGACAACTAGGGTTAGCGCCAGGACAACTAGGGTTAGCGCCAGGACAACTAGGGTTAGCGTCAGGACAACTAGGGTTAGCGTCAGGACAACTAGGGTTAGCATCAGGACAACTAGGGTTAGCGTCAGGACAACTAGGGTTAGCGTCAGGACAACTAGGGTTAGCGTCAGGACAACTAGGGTTAGCGTCACGACAACTAGGGTTAGCATCAGGACAACTAGGGTTAGCGTCAGGACAACTAGGGTTAGCGTCACAACTAGGGTTAGCGTCAGGACAACTAGGGTTAGCGTCACAACAACTAGGGTTAGCGTCAGGACAACTAGGGTTAGCGTCAGGACAACTAGGGTTAGCGTCAGGACAACTAGGGTTAGCGTCACGACAACTAGGGTTAGCGTCAGGACAGCTAGGGTTAGCGTCAGGACAACTAGGGTTAGCGTCAGGACAACTAGGGTTAGCGTCTGGACAACTAGGGTTAGCGTCAGGACAACTAGGGTTAGCTCCAGGACAACTAGGGTTAGCACCAGGACAACTAGGGTTAGCGCCAGGACAACTAGGGTTAGCGCCAGGACAACTAGAGTTAGCGCCAGGACAACTAGGGTTAGCGCCAGGACAACTAGGGTTAGCGCCAGGACAACTAGGGTTAGCGCCAGGACAACTAGGGTTAGCGTCAGGACAACTAGGGTTAGCGCCAGGACAACTAGGGTTAGCGCCAGGACAACTAGGGTTAGCGTCAGGACAACTAGGGTTAGCATCAGGACAACTAGGGTTAGCGTCAGGACAACTAGGGTAAGCGTCAGGACAACTACGGTTAGCGTCAGGACAACTAGGGTTAGCGTCAGGACAACTAGGGTTAGGGTCAGGACAACTAGGTTTAGCGTCAGGACAACTAGGGTTAGCGCCAGGACAACTAGGGTTAGCGCCAGGACAACTAGGGTTAGCGCCAGGACAACTAGGGTTAGCACCAGGACAACTAGGGTTAGCGCCATTACAACTAGGCTTAGCGCCAGGACAACTAGGCTTAGCGCCAGGACAATTAGGGTTAGCGCCAGGACAACTAGGGTTACCGCCAGGACAACTAGGGTTAGCGCCAGGACAACTAGGGTTAGCGCCAGGACAACTAGGGTTAGCACCAGGACAACTAGGGTTAGCGCCGGGACAACTAGGGTTAGCGCCGGGACAACTAGGGTTAGCTCCAGGACAACTAGGGTTAGCACCAGGACAACTAGGGTTAGTGCCAGGACAACTAGGGTTAGCGCCAGGACAACTAGGGTTAGCGCCAGGACAACTAGGGTTAGCGCCAGGACAACTAGGGTTAGCGCCAGGACAGCTAGGGTTAGTGTCAGGACAACTAGGGTTAGCGCCAGGACAACTAGGGTTAGCGTCAGGACAAATAGGGTTAGCATCAGGACAACTAGGGTTAGCGTCAGAACAACTAGGGTTAGCGTCAGGACAACTAGGGTTAGAGTCAGGACAACTAGGGTTAGCGCCACGACAACTAGGGTTAGCGTCAGGACAACTAGGTTTGGCGTCAGGACAACTAGGGTTAGCGTCAGGACAACTAGGGTTAGCATCAGGACAACTAGGGTTAGCGTCAGGACAACTAGGGTTAGCGTCAGGACAACTAGGGTTAGCGCCAGGACAACTAGGGTTAGCGCCAGGACAACTAGGGTTAGCGCCATTACAACTAGGGTTAGCGCCAGGACAACTAGGGTTAGCGCCAGGACAACTAGGGTTAGCGTCAGGACAACTAGGGTTAGCGTCAGGACAACTAGGGTTAGCATCAGGACAACTAGGGTTAGCGTCAGGACAACTAGGGTTAGCGTCAGGACAACTAGGGTTAGCGTCAGGACAACTAGGGTTAGCGTCACGACAACTAGGGTTAGCATCAGGACAACTAGGGTTAGCGTCAGGACAACTAGGGTTAGCGTCACAACTAGGGTTAGCGTCAGGACAACTAGGGTTAGCGTCACAACAACTAGGGTTAGCGTCAGGACAACTAGGGTTAGCGTCAGGACAACTAGGGTTAGCGTCAGGACAACTAGGGTTAGCGTCACGACAACTAGGGTTAGCGTCAGGACAGCTAGGGTTAGCGTCAGGACAACTAGGGTTAGCGTCAGGACAACTAGGGTTAGCGTCTGGACAACTAGGGTTAGCGTCAGGACAACTAGGGTTAGCGCCAGGACAACTAGGGTTAGCACCAGGACAACTAGGGTTAGCGCCAGGACAACTAGGGTTAGCGCCAGGACAACTAGAGTTAGCGCCAGGACAACTAGGGTTAGCGCCAGGACAACTAGGGTTAGCGCCAGGACAACTAGGGTTAGCGCCAGGACAACTAGGGTTAGCGTCAGGACAACTAGGGTTAGCGCCAGGACAACTAGGGTTAGCGTCAGGACAACTAGGGTTAGCATCAGGACAACTAGGGTTAGCGTCAGGACAACTAGGGTAAGCGTCAGGACAACTACGGTTAGCGTCAGGACAACTAGGGTTAGCGTCAGGACAACTAGGGTTAGGGTCAGGACAACTAGGTTTAGCGTCAGGACAACTAGGGTTAGCGCCAGGACAACTAGGGTTAGCGCCAGGACAACTAGGGTTAGCGCCAGGACAACTAGGGTTAGCACCAGGACAACTAGGGTTAGCGCCATTACAACTAGGCTTAGCGCCAGGACAACTAGGGTTAGCGCCAGGACAATTAGGGTTAGCGCCAGGACAACTAGGGTTACCGCCAGGACAACTAGGGTTAGCGCCAGGACAACTAGGGTTAGCATCAGGACAACTAGGGTTAGCGTCAGGACAACTAGGGTTAGCGTCAGGACAACTAGGGTTAGCGCCAGGACAACTAGGGTTAGCGCCAGGACAACTAGGGTTAGCGCCATTACAACTAGGGTTAGCGCCAGGACAACTAGGGTTAGCGCCAGGACAACTAGGGTTAGCGCCAGGACAACTAGGGTTAGCGTCAGGACAACTAGGGTTAGCGTCAGGACAACTAGGGTTAGCATCAGGACAACTAGGGTTAGCGTCAGGACAACTAGGGTTAGCGTCAGGACAACTAGGGTTAGCGTCACGACAACTAGGGTTAGCATCAGGACAACTAGGGTTAGCGTCAGGACAACTAGGGTTAGCGTCACAACTAGGGTTAGCGTCAGGACAACTAGGGTTAGCGTCACAACAACTAGGGTTAGCGTCAGGACAACTAGGGTTAGCGTCACGACAACTAGGGTTAGCGTCACGACAACTAGGGTTAGCGTCAGGACAGCTAGGGTTAGCGTCAGGACAACTAGGGTTAGCGTCAGGACAACTAGGGTTAGCGTCTGGACAACTAGGGTTAGCGTCAGGACAACTAGGGTTAGCGCCAGGACAACTAGGGTTAGCACCAGGACAACTAGGGTTAGCGCCAGGACAACTAGGGTTAGCGCCAGGACAACTAGAGTTAGCGCCAGGACAACTAGGGTTAGCGCCAGGACAACTAGGGTTAGCGCCAGGACAACTAGGGTTAGCGCCAGGACAACTAGGGTTAGCGTCAGGACAACTAGGGTTAGCGCCAGGACAACTAGGGTTAGCGCCAGGACAACTAGGGTTAGCGTCAGGACAACTAGGGTTAGCATCAGGACAACTAGGGTTAGCGTCAGGACAACTAGGGTAAGCGTCAGGACAACTACGGTTAGCGTCAGGACAACTAGGGTTAGCGTCAGGACAACTAGGGTTAGGGTCAGGACAACTAGGTTTAGCGTCAGGACAACTAGGGTTAGCGCCAGGACAACTAGGGTTAGCGACAGGACAACTAGGGTTAGCGCCAGGACAACTAGGGTTAGCACCAGGACAACTAGGGTTAGCGCCATTACAACTAGGCTTAGCGCCAGGACAACTAGGGTTAGCGCCAGGACAATTAGGGTTAGCGCCAGGACAACTAGGGTTACCGCCAGGACAACTAGGGTTAGCGCCAGGACAACTAGGGTTAGCGCCAGGACAACTAGGGTTAGCGCCAGGACAACTAGGGTTAGCGCCGGGACAACTAGGGTTAGCGCCGGGACAACTAGGGTTAGCTCCAGGACAACTAGGGTTAGCACCAGGACAACTAGGGTTAGTGCCAGGACAACTAGGGTTAGCGCCAGGACAACTAGGGTTAGCGCCAGGACAACTAGGGTTAGCGCCAGGACAACTAGGGTTAGCGCCAGGACAGCTAGGGTTAGTGTCAGGACAACTAGGGTTAGCGCCAGGACAACTAGGGTTAGCGTCAGGACAAATAGGGTTAGCATCAGGACAACTAGGGTTAGCGTCAGAACAACTAGGGTTAGCGTCAGGACAACTAGGGTTAGAGTCAGGACAACTAGGGTTAGCGTCAGGACAACTAGGGTTAGCATCAGGACAACTAGGGTTAGCGTCAGGACAACTAGGGTTAGCGTCAGGACAACTAGGGTTAGCGTCAGGACAACTAGGGTTAGCGTCACGACAACTAGGGTTAGCATCAGGACAACTAGGGTTAGCGTCAGGACAACTAGGGTTAGCGTCACAACTAGGGTTAGCGTCAGGACAACTAGGGTTAGCGTCACAACAACTAGGGTTAGCGTCAGGACAACTAGGGTTAGCGCCAGGACAACTAGGGTTAGCGCCAGGACAACTAGGGTTAGCGCCAGGACAACTAGGGTTAGCGCCAGGACAGCTAGGGTTAGTGTCAGGACAACTAGGGTTAGCGCCAGGACAACTAGGGTTAGCGTCAGGACAAATAGGGTTAGCATCAGGACAACTAGGGTTAGCGTCAGAACAACTAGGGTTAGCGTCAGGACAACTAGGGTTAGAGTCAGGACAACTAGGGTTAGCGTCAGGACAACTAGGGTTAGCATCAGGACAACTAGGGTTAGCGTCAGGACAACTAGGGTTAGCGTCAGGACAACTAGGGTTAGCGTCAGGACAACTAGGGTTAGCGTCACGACAACTAGGGTTAGCATCAGGACAACTAGGGTTAGCATCAGGACAACTAGGGTTAGCGTCACAACTAGGGTTATCGTCAGGACAACTAGGGTTAGCGTCACAACAACTAGGGTTAGCGTCAGGACAACTAGGGTTAGCGTCAGGACAACTAGGGTTAGCGTCAGGACAACTAGGGTTAGCGTCACGACAACTAGGGTTAGCGTCAGGACAACTAGGGTTAGCGTCACGACAACTAGGGTTAGCGTCAGGACAACTAGGGTTAGCGTCAGGACAACTAGGGTTAGCGTCACGACAACTAGGGTTAGCATCAGGACAACTAGGGTTAGCGTCACGACAACTAGGGTTAGCGTCAGGACAACTAGGGTTAGCGTCAGGACAACTAGGGTTAGCGCCACGACAACTAGGGTTAGCGTCAGGACAACTAGGTTTAGCGTCAGGACAATTAGGGTTAGCGTCAGGACAACTAGGGTTAGCATCAGGACAACTAGGGTTAGCGTCAGGACAACTAGGGTTAGCGTCAGGACAACTAGGGTTAGCGCCAGGACAACTAGGGTTAGCGTCAGGACAACTAGGGTTAGCGCCATTACAACTAGGGTTAGCGCCAGGACAACTAGGGTTAGCGCCAGGACAACTAGGGTTAGCGTCAGGACAACTAGGGTTAGCGTCAGGACAACTAGGGTTAGCATCAGGACAACTAGGGTTAGCGTCAGGACAACTAGGGTTAGCGTCAGGACAACTAGGGTTAGCGTCAGGACAACTAGGGTTAGCGTCAGGACAACTAGGGTTAGCGTCAGGACAACTAGGGTTAGCGTCACGACAACTAGGGTTAGCATCAGGACAACTAGGGTTAGCGTCAGGACAACTAGGGTTAGCGTCACAACTAGGGTTATCGTCAGGACAACTAGGGTTAGCGTCACAACAACTAGGGTTAGCGTCAGGACAACTAGGGTTAGCGTCAGGACAACTAGGGTTAGCGTCAGGACAACTAGGGTTAGCGTCACGACAACTAGGGTTAGCGTCAGGACAACTAGGGTTAGCGTCACGACAACTAGGGTTAGCGTCAGGACAACTAGGGTTAGCGTCAGGACAACTAGGGTTAGCGTCACGACAACTAGGGTTAGCATCAGGACAACTAGGGTTAGCGTCACGACAACTAGGGTTAGCGTCAGGACAACTAGGGTTAGCGTCAGGACAACTAGGGTTAGCGCCACGACAACTAGGGTTAGCGTCAGGACAACTAGGTTTAGCGTCAGGACAATTAGGGTTAGCGTCAGGACAACTAGGGTTAGCATCAGGACAACTAGGGTTAGCGTCAGGACAACTAGGGTTAGCGTCAGGACAACTAGGGTTAGCGCCAGGACAACTAGGGTTAGCGTCAGGACAACTAGGGTTAGCGCCATTACAACTAGGGTTAGCGCCAGGACAACTAGGGTTAGCGCCAGGACAACTAGGGTTAGCGTCAGGACAACTAGGGTTAGCGTCAGGACAACTAGGGTTAGCATCAGGACAACTAGGGTTAGCGTCAGGACAACTAGGGTTAGCGTCAGGACAACTAGGGTTAGCGTCAGGACAACTAGGGTTAGCGTCACGACAACTAGGGTTAGCATCAGGACAACTAGGGTTAGCGTCAGGACAACTAGGGTTAGCGTCACAACTAGGGTTAGCGTCAGGACAACTAGGGTTAGCGTCACAACAACTAGGGTTAGCGTCAGGACAACTAGGGTTAGCGTCAGGACAACTAGGGTTAGCGTCAGGACAACTAGGGTTAGCGTCACGACAACTAGGGTTAGCGTCAGGACAGCTAGGGTTAGCGTCAGGACAACTAGGGTTAGCGTCACGACAACTAGGGTTAGCGTCAGGACAACTAGGGTTAGCGTCATGACAACTAGGGTTAGCGTCAGGACAACTAGGGTTAGCGTCAGGACAACTAGGGTTAGCGTCACGACAACTAGGGTTAGCGTCAGGACAACTAGGGTTAGCGTCACGACAACTAGGGTTAGCGTCAGGACAACTAGGGTTAGCGTCAGGACAACTAGGGTTAGCGCCACGACAACTAGGGTTAGCGTCAGGACAACTAGGTTTAGCGTCAGGACAACTAGGGTTAGCATCAGGACAACTAGGGTTAGCGTCAGGACAACTAGGGTTAGCGTCAGGACAACTAGGGTTAGCGCCAGGACAACTAGGGTTAGAGCCAGGACAACTAGGGTTAGCGCCAGGACAACTAGGGTTAGCGCCATTACAACTAGGGTTAGCGTCAGGACAACTAGGGTTAGCGTCAGGACAACTAGGGTTAGCGTCACGACAACTAGGGTTAGCGTCAGGACAACTAGGGTTAGCGTCAGGTTAACTAGGGTTAGCGTCAGGACAACTAGGGTTAGCGTCACGACAACTTGGGTTAGCGTCAGGACAACTAGGGTTAGCGTCACGACAACTAGGGTTAGCGTCAGGACAACTAGGGTTAGCGTCAGGACAACTAGGGTTAGCGTCACGACAACTAGGGTTAGCGTCAGGACAACTAGGGTTAGCGTCAGGACAACTAGGGTTAGCGTCAGGACAACTAGGGTTAGCGTCAGGACAACTAGGGATAGCGTCAGGACAACTAGGGTTAGCGTCAGGACAACTAGGGTTAGCGTCAGGACAACTAGGGTTAGCGTCAGGACAACCAGGGTTAGCGTCACGACAACTAGGGTTAGCGCCAGGACAACTAGGGTTAGCGCCAGGACAACTAGGGTTAGCGTCAGGACAACTAGGGTTAGCGCCAGGACAACTAGGGTTAGCGCCAGGACAACTAGGGTTAGCGTCAGGACAACTAGGGTTAGCATCAGGACAACTAGGGTTAGCGTCAGGACAACTAGGGTAAGCGTCAGGACAACTACGGTTAGCGTCAGGACAACTAGGGTTAGCGTCAGGACAACTAGGGTTAGGGTCAGGACAACTAGGTTTAGCGTCAGGACAACTAGGGTTAGCGCCAGGACAACTAGGGTTAGCGCCAGGACAACTAGGGTTAGCGCCAGGACAACTAGGGTTAGCACCAGGACAACTAGGGATAGCGCCATTACAACTAGGCTTAGCGCCAGGACAACTAGGGTTAGCGCCAGGACAATTAGGGTTAGCGCCAGGACAACTAGGGTTACCGCCAGGACAACTAGGGTTAGCGCCAGGACAACTAGGGTTAGCGCCAGGACAACTAGGGTTAGCGCCAGGACAACTAGGGTTAGCACCAGGACAACTAGGGTTAGCGCCAGGACAACTAGGGTTAGCGCCAGGACAACTAGAGTTAGCGCCAGGACAACTAGGGTTAGCGCCAGGACAACTAGGGTTAGCGCCAGGACAACTAGGGTTAGCGCCAGGACAACTAGGGTTAGCGTCAGGACAACTAGGGTTAGCGCCAGGACAACTAGGGTTAGCGCCAGGACAACTAGGGTTAGCGTCAGGACAACTAGGGTTAGCATCAGGACAACTAGGGTTAGCGTCAGGACAACTAGGGTAAGCGTCAGGACAACTACGGTTAGCGTCAGGACAACTAGGGTTAGCGTCAGGACAACTAGGGTTAGGGTCAGGACAACTAGGTTTAGCGTCAGGACAACTAGGGTTAGCGCCAGGACAACTAGGGTTAGCGACAGGACAACTAGGGTTAGCGCCAGGACAACTAGGGTTAGCACCAGGACAACTAGGGTTAGCGCCATTACAACTAGGCTTAGCGCCAGGACAACTAGGGTTAGCGCCAGGACAATTAGGGTTAGCGCCAGGACAACTAGGGTTACCGCCAGGACAACTAGGGTTAGCGCCAGGACAACTAGGGTTAGCGCCAGGACAACTAGGGTTAGCGCCAGGACAACTAGGGTTAGCGCCGGGACAACTAGGGTTAGCGCCGGGACAACTAGGGTTAGCTCCAGGACAACTAGGGTTAGCACCAGGACAACTAGGGTTAGTGCCAGGACAACTAGGGTTAGCGCCAGGACAACTAGGGTTAGCGCCAGGACAACTAGGGTTAGCGCCAGGACAACTAGGGTTAGCGCCAGGACAGCTAGGGTTAGTGTCAGGACAACTAGGGTTAGCGCCAGGACAACTAGGGTTAGCGTCAGGACAAATAGGGTTAGCATCAGGACAACTAGGGTTAGCGTCAGAACAACTAGGGTTAGCGTCAGGACAACTAGGGTTAGAGTCAGGACAACTAGGGTTAGCGTCAGGACAACTAGGGTTAGCATCAGGACAACTAGGGTTAGCGTCAGGACAACTAGGGTTAGCGTCAGGACAACTAGGGTTAGCGTCAGGACAACTAGGGTTAGCGTCACGACAACTAGGGTTAGCATCAGGACAACTAGGGTTAGCGTCAGGACAACTAGGGTTAGCGTCACAACTAGGGTTAGCGTCAGGACAACTAGGGTTAGCGTCACAACAACTAGGGTTAGCGTCAGGACAACTAGGGTTAGCGCCAGGACAACTAGGGTTAGCGCCAGGACAACTAGGGTTAGCGCCAGGACAACTAGGGTTAGCGCCAGGACAGCTAGGGTTAGTGTCAGGACAACTAGGGTTAGCGCCAGGACAACTAGGGTTAGCGTCAGGACAAATAGGGTTAGCATCAGGACAACTAGGGTTAGCGTCAGAACAACTAGGGTTAGCGTCAGGACAACTAGGGTTAGAGTCAGGACAACTAGGGTTAGCGTCAGGACAACTAGGGTTAGCATCAGGACAACTAGGGTTAGCGTCAGGACAACTAGGGTTAGCGTCAGGACAACTAGGGTTAGCGCCAGGACAACTAGGGTTAGCGCCAGGACAACTAGGGTTAGCGTCAGGACAACTAGGGTTAGCGCCAGGACAACTAGGGTTAGCGCCAGGACAGCTAGGGTTAGTGTCAGGACAACTAGGGTTAGCGTCAGGACAACTAGGGTTAGCGCCAGGACAACTAGGGTTAGCGCCAGGACAACAAGGGTTAGCGTCAGGACAACTAGGGTTAGCGTCAGGACAACTAGGGTTAGCGCCAGGACAACTAGGGTTAGCGCCAGGACAACTAGGGTTAGCGTCAGGACAACTAGGGTTAGCGCCAGGACAACTAGGGTTAGCGCCAGGACAATTAGGGTTAGCGCCAGGACAACTAGGGTTACCGCCAGGACAACTAGGGTTAGCGCCAGGACAACTAGGGTTAGCGCCAGGACAACTAGGGTTAGCGCCAGGACAACTAGGGTTAGCGCCGGGACAACTAGGGTTAGCGCCGGGACAACTAGGGTTAGCTCCAGGACAACTAGGGTTAGCACCAGGACAACTAGGGTTAGTGCCAGGACAACTAGGGTTAGCGCCAGGACAACTAGGGTTAGCGCCAGGACAACTAGGGTTAGCGCCAGGACAACTAGGGTTAGCGCCAGGACAGCTAGGGTTAGTGTCAGGACAACTAGGGTTAGCGCCAGGACAACTAGGGTTAGCGTCAGGACAAATAGGGTTAGCATCAGGACAACTAGGGTTAGCGTCAGAACAACTAGGGTTAGCGTCAGGACAACTAGGGTTAGAGTCAGGACAACTAGGGTTAGCGTCAGGACAACTAGGGTTAGCATCAGGACAACTAGGGTTAGCGTCAGGACAACTAGGGTTAGCGTCAGGACAACTAGGGTTAGCGTCAGGACAACTAGGGTTAGCGTCACGACAACTAGGGTTAGCATCAGGACAACTAGGGTTAGCGTCAGGACAACTAGGGTTAGCGTCACAACTAGGGTTAGCGTCAGGACAACTAGGGTTAGCGTCACAACAACTAGGGTTAGCGTCAGGACAACTAGGGTTAGCGCCAGGACAACTAGGGTTAGCGCCAGGACAACTAGGGTTAGCGCCAGGACAACTAGGGTTAGCGCCAGGACAGCTAGGGTTAGTGTCAGGACAACTAGGGTTAGCGCCAGGACAACTAGGGTTAGCGTCAGGACAAATAGGGTTAGCATCAGGACAACTAGGGTTAGCGTCAGAACAACTAGGGTTAGCGTCAGGACAACTAGGGTTAGAGTCAGGACAACTAGGGTTAGCGTCAGGACAACTAGGGTTAGCATCAGGACAACTAGGGTTAGCGTCAGGACAACTAGGGTTAGCGTCAGGACAACTAGGGTTAGCGCCAGGACAACTAGGGTTAGCGCCAGGACAACTAGGGTTAGCGTCAGGACAACTAGGGTTAGCGCCAGGACAACTAGGGTTAGCGCCAGGACAGCTAGGGTTAGTGTCAGGACAACTAGGGTTAGCGCCAGGACAACTAGGGTTAGCGTCAGGACAAATAGGGTTAGCATCAGGACAACTAGGGTTAGCGTCAGAACAACTAGGGTTAGCGTCAGGACAACTAGGGTTAGAGTCAGGACAACTAGGGTTAGCGTCAGGACAACTAGGGTTAGCATCAGGACAACTAGGGTTAGCGTCAGGACAACTAGGGTTAGCGTCAGGACAACTAGGGTTAGCGCCAGGACAACTAGGGTTAGCGCCAGGACAACTAGGGTTAGCGTCAGGACAACTAGGGTTAGCGCCAGGACAACTAGGGTTAGCGCCAGGACAACTAGGGTTAGCGTCAGGACAACTAGGGTTAGCATCAGGACAACTAGGGTTAGCGTCAGGACAACTAGGGTAAGCGTCAGGACAACTACGGTTAGCGTCAGGACAACTAGGGTTAGCGTCAGGACAACTAGGGTTAGGGTCAGGACAACTAGGTTTAGCGTCAGGACAACTAGGGTTAGCGCCAGGACAACTAGGGTTAGCGACAGGACAACTAGGGTTAGCGCCAGGACAACTAGGGTTAGCACCAGGACAACTAGGGTTAGCGCCATTACAACTAGGCTTAGCGCCAGGACAACTAGGGTTAGCGCCAGGACAATTAGGGTTAGCGCCAGGACAACTAGGGTTACCGCCAGGACAACTAGGGTTAGCGCCAGGACAACTAGGGTTAGCGCCAGGACAACTAGGGTTAGCGCCAGGACAACTAGGGTTAGCGCCGGGACAACTAGGGTTAGCGCCGGGACAACTAGGGTTAGCTCCAGGACAACTAGGGTTAGCACCAGGACAACTAGGGTTAGTGCCAGGACAACTAGGGTTAGCGCCAGGACAACTAGGGTTAGCGCCAGGACAACTAGGGTTAGCGCCAGGACAACTAGGGTTAGCGCCAGGACAGCTAGGGTTAGTGTCAGGACAACTAGGGTTAGCGCCAGGACAACTAGGGTTAGCGTCAGGACAAATAGGGTTAGCATCAGGACAACTAGGGTTAGCGTCAGAACAACTAGGGTTAGCGTCAGGACAACTAGGGTTAGAGTCAGGACAACTAGGGTTAGCGTCAGGACAACTAGGGTTAGCATCAGGACAACTAGGGTTAGCGTCAGGACAACTAGGGTTAGCGTCAGGACAACTAGGGTTAGCGTCAGGACAACTAGGGTTAGCGTCACGACAACTAGGGTTAGCATCAGGACAACTAGGGTTAGCGTCAGGACAACTAGGGTTAGCGTCACAACTAGGGTTAGCGTCAGGACAACTAGGGTTAGCGTCACAACAACTAGGGTTAGCGTCAGGACAACTAGGGTTAGCGCCAGGACAACTAGGGTTAGCGCCAGGACAACTAGGGTTAGCGCCAGGACAACTAGGGTTAGCGCCAGGACAGCTAGGGTTAGTGTCAGGACAACTAGGGTTAGCGCCAGGACAACTAGGGTTAGCATCAGGACAAATAGGGTTAGCATCAGGACAACTAGGGTTAGCGTCAGAACAACTAGGGTTAGCGTCAGGACAACTAGGGTTAGAGTCAGGACAACTAGGGTTAGCGTCAGGACAACTAGGGTTAGCATCAGGACAACTAGGGTTAGCGTCAGGACAACTAGGGTTAGCGTCAGGACAACTAGGGTTAGCGTCAGGACAACTAGGGTTAGCGTCACGACAACTAGGGTTAGCATCAGGACAACTAGGGTTAGCGTCAGGACAACTAGGGTTAGCGTCACAACTAGGGTTATCGTCAGGACAACTAGGGTTAGCGTCACAACAACTAGGGTTAGCGTCAGGACAACTAGGGTTAGCGTCAGGACAACTAGGGTTAGCGTCAGGACAACTAGGGTTAGCGTCACGACAACTAGGGTTAGCGTCAGGACAACTAGGGTTAGCGTCACGACAACTAGGGTTAGCGTCAGGACAACTAGGGTTAGCGTCAGGACAACTAGGGTTAGCGTCAGGACAACTAGGGTTAGCGTCACGACAACTAGGGTTAGCGTCAGGACAACTAGGGTTAGCGTCACGACAACTAGGGTTAGCGTCAGGACAACTAGGGTTAGCGTCAGGACAACTAGGGTTAGCGTCACGACAACTAGGGTTAGCATCAGGACAACTAGGGTTAGCGTCACGACAACTAGGGTTAGCGTCAGGACAACTAGGGTTAGCGTCAGGACAACTAGGGTTAGCGCCACGACAACTAGGGTTAGCGTCAGGACAACTAGGTTTAGCGTCAGGACAATTAGGGTTAGCGTCAGGACAACTAGGGTTAGCATCAGGACAACTAGGGTTAGCGTCAGGACAACTAGGGTTAGCGTCAGGACAACTAGGGTTAGCGCCAGGACAACTAGGGTTAGCGTCAGGACAACTAGGGTTAGCGCCATTACAACTAGGGTTAGCGCCAGGACAACTAGGGTTAGCGCCAGGACAACTAGGGTTAGCGTCAGGACAACTAGGGTTAGCGTCAGGACAACTAGGGTTAGCATCAGGACAACTAGGGTTAGCGTCAGGACAACTAGGGTTAGCGTCAGGACAACTAGGGTTAGCGTCAGGACAACTAGGGTTAGCGTCAGGACAACTAGGGTTAGCGTCAGGACAACTAGGGTTAGCGTCACGACAACTAGGGTTAGCATCAGGACAACTAGGGTTAGCGTCAGGACAACTAGGGTTAGCGTCACAACTAGGGTTATCGTCAGGACAACTAGGGTTAGCGTCACAGCATCTAGGGTTAGCGTCAGGACAACTAGGGTTAGCGTCAGGACAACTAGGGTTAGCGTCAGGACAACTAGGGTTAGCGTCACGACAACTAGGGTTAGCGTCAGGACAACTAGGGTTAGCGTCACGACAACTAGGGTTAGCGTCAGGACAACTAGGGTTAGCGTCAGGACAACTAGGGTTAGCGTCACGACAACTAGGGTTAGCATCAGGACAACTAGGGTTAGCGTCACGACAACTAGGGTTAGCGTCAGGACAACTAGGGTTAGCGTCAGGACAACTAGGGTTAGCGCCACGACAACTAGGGTTAGCGTCAGGACAACTAGGTTTAGCGTCAGGACAATTAGGGTTAGCGTCAGGACAACTAGGGTTAGCATCAGGACAACTAGGGTTAGCGTCAGGACAACTAGGGTTAGCGTCAGGACAACTAGGGTTAGCGCCAGGACAACTAGGGTTAGCGTCAGGACAACTAGGGTTAGCGCCATTACAACTAGGGTTAGCGCCAGGACAACTAGGGTTAGCGCCAGGACAACTAGGGTTAGCGTCAGGACAACTAGGGTTAGCGTCAGGACAACTAGGGTTAGCATCAGGACAACTAGGGTTAGCGTCAGGACAACTAGGGTTAGCGTCAGGACAACTAGGGTTAGCGTCAGGACAACTAGGGTTAGCGTCAGGACAACTAGGGTTAGCGTCAGGACAACTAGGGTTAGCGTCACGACAACTAGGGTTAGCATCAGGACAACTAGGGTTAGCGTCAGGACAACTAGGGTTAGCGTCACAACTAGGGTTATCGTCAGGACAACTAGGGTTAGCGTCACAGCATCTAGGGTTAGCGTCAGGACAACTAGGGTTAGCGTCAGGACAACTAGGGTTAGCGTCAGGACAACTAGGGTTAGCGTCACGACAACTAGGGTTAGCGTCAGGACAACTAGGGTTAGCGTCACGACAACTAGGGTTAGCGTCAGGACAACTAGGGTTAGCGTCAGGACAACTAGGGTTAGCGTCACGACAACTAGGGTTAGCATCAGGACAACTAGGGTTAGCGTCACGACAACTAGGGTTAGCGTCAGGACAACTAGGGTTAGCGTCAGGACAACTAGGGTTAGCGCCACGACAACTAGGGTTAGCGTCAGGACAACTAGGTTTAGCGTCAGGACAATTAGGGTTAGCGTCAGGACAACTAGGGTTAGCATCAGGACAACTAGGGTTAGCGTCAGGACAACTAGGGTTAGCGTCAGGACAACTAGGGTTAGCGCCAGGACAACTAGGGTTAGCGTCAGGACAACTAGGGTTAGCGCCATTACAACTAGGGTTAGCGCCAGGACAACTAGGGTTAGCGCCAGGACAACTAGGGTTAGCGTCAGGACAACTAGGGTTAGCGTCAGGACAACTAGGGTTAGCATCAGGACAACTAGGGTTAGCGTCAGGACAACTAGGGTTAGCGTCAGGACAACTAGGGTTAGCGTCAGGACAACTAGGGTTAGCGTCACGACAACTAGGGTTAGCATCAGGACAACTAGGGTTAGCGTCAGGACAACTAGGGTTAGCGTCACAACTAGGGTTAGCGTCAGGACAACTAGGGTTAGCGTCACAACAACTAGGGTTAGCGTCAGGACAACTAGGGTTAGCGTCAGGACAACTAGGGTTAGCGTCAGGACAACTAGGGTTAGCGTCACGACAACTAGGGTTAGCGTCAGGACAGCTAGGGTTAGCGTCAGGACAACTAGGGTTAGCGTCACGACAACTAGGGTTAGCGTCAGGACAACTAGGGTTAGCGTCATGACAACTAGGGTTAGCGTCAGGACAACTAGGGTTAGCGTCAGGACAACTAGGGTTAGCGTCACGACAACTAGGGTTAGCGTCAGGACAACTAGGGTTAGCGTCACGACAACTAGGGTTAGCGTCAGGACAACTAGGGTTAGCGTCAGGACAACTAGGGTTAGCGCCACGACAACTAGGGTTAGCGTCAGGACAACTAGGTTTAGCGTCAGGACAACTAGGGTTAGCATCAGGACAACTAGGGTTAGCGTCAGGACAACTAGGGTTAGCGTCAGGACAACTAGGGTTAGCGCCAGGACAACTAGGGTTAGAGCCAGGACAACTAGGGTTAGCGCCAGGACAACTAGGGTTAGCGCCATTACAACTAGGGTTAGCGTCAGGACAACTAGGGTTAGCGTCAGGACAACTAGGGTTAGCGTCACGACAACTAGGGTTAGCGTCAGGACAACTAGGGTTAGCGTCAGGTTAACTAGGGTTAGCGTCAGGACAACTAGGGTTAGCGTCACGACAACTTGGGTTAGCGTCAGGACAACTAGGGTTAGCGTCACGACAACTAGGGTTAGCGTCAGGACAACTAGGGTTAGCGTCAGGACAACTAGGGTTAGCGTCACGACAACTAGGGTTAGCGTCAGGACAACTAGGGTTAGCGTCAGGACAACTAGGGTTAGCGTCAGGACAACTAGGGTTAGCGTCAGGACAACTAGGGATAGCGTCAGGACAACTAGGGTTAGCGTCAGGACAACTAGGGTTAGCGTCAGGACAACTAGGGTTAGCGTCAGGACAACCAGGGTTAGCGTCACGACAACTAGGGTTAGCGCCAGGACAACTAGGGTTAGCGCCAGGACAACTAGGGTTAGCGTCAGGACAACTAGGGTTAGCGCCAGGACAACTAGGGTTAGCGCCAGGACAACTAGGGTTAGCGTCAGGACAACTAGGGTTAGCATCAGGACAACTAGGGTTAGCGTCAGGACAACTAGGGTAAGCGTCAGGACAACTACGGTTAGCGTCAGGACAACTAGGGTTAGCGTCAGGACAACTAGGGTTAGGGTCAGGACAACTAGGTTTAGCGTCAGGACAACTAGGGTTAGCGCCAGGACAACTAGGGTTAGCGCCAGGACAACTAGGGTTAGCGCCAGGACAACTAGGGTTAGCACCAGGACAACTAGGGATAGCGCCATTACAACTAGGCTTAGCGCCAGGACAACTAGGGTTAGCGCCAGGACAATTAGGGTTAGCGCCAGGACAACTAGGGTTACCGCCAGGACAACTAGGGTTAGCGCCAGGACAACTAGGGTTAGCGCCAGGACAACTAGGGTTAGCGCCAGGACAACTAGGGTTAGCGCCGGGACAACTAGGGTTAGCGCCGGGACAACTAGGGTTAGCTCCAGGACAACTAGGGTTAGCACCAGGACAACTAGGGTTAGTGCCAGGACAACTAGGGTTAGCGCCAGGACAACTAGGGTTAGCGCCAGGACAACTAGGGTTAGCGCCAGGACAACTAGGGTTAGCGCCAGGACAGCTAGGGTTAGTGTCAGGACAACTAGGGTTAGCGCCAGGACAACTAGGGTTAGCGTCAGGACAAATAGGGTTAGCATCAGGACAACTAGGGTTAGCGTCAGAACAACTAGGGTTAGCGTCAGGACAACTAGGGTTAGAGTCAGGACAACTAGGGTTAGCGTCAGGACAACTAGGGTTAGCATCAGGACAACTAGGGTTAGCGTCAGGACAACTAGGGTTAGCGTCAGGACAACTAGGGTTAGCGTCACGACAACTAGGGTTAGCGTCACGACAACTAGGGTTAGCATCAGGACAACTAGGGTTAGCGTCAGGACAACTAGGGTTAGCGTCACAACTAGGGTTAGCGTCAGGACAACTAGGGTTAGCGTCACAACAACTAGGGTTAGCGTCAGGACAACTAGGGTTAGCGCCAGGACAACTAGGGTTAGCACCAGGACAACTAGGGTTAGCGCCAGGACAACTAGGGTTAGCGCCAGGACAGCTAGGGTTAGTGTCAGGACAACTAGGGTTAGCGCCAGGACAACTAGGGTTAGCGTCAGGACAAATAGGGTTAGCATCAGGACAACTAGGGTTAGCGTCAGAACAACTAGGGTTAGCGTCAGGACAACTAGGGTTAGAGTCAGGACAACTAGGGTTAGCGTCAGGACAACTAGGGTTAGCGTCACGACAACTAGGGTTAGCGTCAGGACAACTAGGGTTAGCGTCAGGACAACTAGGGTTAGCGTCACGACAACTAGGGTTAGCATCAGGACAACTAGGGTTAGCGTCACGACAACTAGGGTTAGCGTCAGGACAACTAGGGTTAGCGTCAGGACAACTAGGGTTAGCGCCACGACAACTAGGGTTAGCGTCAGGACAACTAGGTTTAGCGTCAGGACAATTAGGGTTAGCGTCAGGACAACTAGGGTTAGCATCAGGACAACTAGGGTTAGCGTCAGGACAACTAGGGTTAGCGTCAGGACAACTAGGGTTAGCGTCAGGACAACTAGGGTTAGCGTCACGACAACTAGGGTTAGCATCAGGACAACTAGGGTTAGCGTCAGGACAACTAGGGTTAGCGTCACAACTAGGGTTATCGTCAGGACAACTAGGGTTAGCGTCACAACAACTAGGGTTAGCGTCAGGACAACTAGGGTTAGCGTCAGGACAACTAGGGTTAGCGTCAGGACAACTAGGGTTAGCGTCACGACAACTAGGGTTAGCGTCAGGACAACTAGGGTTAGCGTCACGACAACTAGGGTTAGCGTCAGGACAACTAGGGTTAGCGTCAGGACAACTAGGGTTAGCGTCACGACAACTAGGGTTAGCATCAGGACAACTAGGGTTAGCGTCACGACAACTAGGGTTAGCGTCAGGACAACTAGGGTTAGCGTCAGGACAACTAGGGTTAGCGCCACGACAACTAGGGTTAGCGTCAGGACAACTAGGTTTAGCGTCAGGACAATTAGGGTTAGCGTCAGGACAACTAGGGTTAGCATCAGGACAACTAGGGTTAGCGTCAGGACAACTAGGGTTAGCGTCAGGACAACTAGGGTTAGCGCCAGGACAACTAGGGTTAGCGTCAGGACAACTAGGGTTAGCGCCATTACAACTAGGGTTAGCGCCAGGACAACTAGGGTTAGCGCCAGGACAACTAGGGTTAGCGTCAGGACAACTAGGGTTAGCGTCAGGACAACTAGGGTTAGCATCAGGACAACTAGGGTTAGCGTCAGGACAACTAGGGTTAGCGTCAGGACAACTAGGGTTAGCGTCAGGACAACTAGGGTTAGCGTCACGACAACTAGGGTTAGCATCAGGACAACTAGGGTTAGCGTCAGGACAACTAGGGTTAGCGTCACAACTAGGGTTAGCGTCAGGACAACTAGGGTTAGCGTCACAACAACTAGGGTTAGCGTCAGGACAACTAGGGTTAGCGTCAGGACAACTAGGGTTAGCGTCACGACAACTAGGGTTAGCGTCAGGACAGCTAGGGTTAGCGTCAGGACAACTAGGGTTAGCGTCACGACAACTAGGGTTAGCGTCAGGACAACTAGGGTTAGCGTCATGACAACTAGGGTTAGCGTCAGGACAACTAGGGTTAGCGTCAGGACAACTAGGGTTAGCGTCACGACAACTAGGGTTAGCGTCAGGACAACTAGGGTTAGCGTCACGACAACTAGGGTTAGCGTCAGGACAACTAGGGTTAGCGTCAGGACAACTAGGGTTAGCGCCACGACAACTAGGGTTAGCGTCAGGACAACTAGGTTTAGCGTCAGGACAACTAGGGTTAGCATCAGGACAACTAGGGTTAGCGTCAGGACAACTAGGGTTAGCGTCAGGACAACTAGGGTTAGCGCCATTACAACTAGGGTTAGCGTCAGGACAACTAGGGTTAGCGTCAGGACAACTAGGGTTAGCGTCACGACAACTAGGGTTAGCGTCAGGACAACTAGGGTTAGCGTCAGGTTAACTAGGGTTAGCGTCAGGACACCTAGGGTTAGCGTCAGGACAACTTGGGTTAGCGTCAGGACAACTAGGGTTAGCGTCACGACAACTAGGGTTAGCGTCAGGACAACTAGGGTTAGCGTCAGGACAACTAGGGTTAGCGTCACGACAACTAGGGTTAGCGTCAGGACAACTAGGGTTAGCGTCAGGACAACTAGGGTTAGCGTCAGGACAACTAGGGTTAGCGTCAGGACAACTAGGGATAGCGTCAGGACAACTAGGGTTAGCATCAGGACAACTAGGGTTAGCGTCAGGACAACCAGGGTTAGCGTCACGACAACTAGGGTTAGCGTCACGACAACTAGGGTTAGCGTCAGGACAACTAGGGTTAGCGTCAGGACAACTAGGGTTAGCGTCAGGACCACTAGGGTTAGCGTCAGGACAACTAGGGTTAGCGTCAGGACAACTAGGGTTAGCGTCAGGACAACTAGGGTTAGCGTCAGGACAACTAGGGTTAGCGTCAGGACAACTAGGGTTAGCGTCACGACAACTAGGGTTAGCGTCACCACAACTAGGGTTAGCGTCAGGACACCTAGGGTTAGCGTCACGACAACTAGGGTTAGCGTCAGGACAACTAGGGTTAGCGTCAGGACAACTAGGGTTAGCGTCACGACAACTAGGGTTAGCGTCACGACAACTAGGTTTAGCGTCAGGACAACTAGGGTTAGCGTCAGGACAACTAGGGTTAGCGTCAGGACAACTAGGGTTAGCGTCAGGACAACTAGAGTTAGCGTCACGACAACTTGGGTTAGCGTCAGGACAACTAGGGTTAGCGTCACGACAACTAGGGTTAGAGTCAGGACAACTAGGGTTAGCATCACGACAACTAGGGTTAGCGTCACGACAACTAGGGTTAGCGTCAGGACCACTACGGTTAGCGTCAGGACAACTAGGGTTAGCGTCAGGACAACTAGGGTTAGCGTCAGAACAACTAGGGATAGCGTCAGGACAACTAGGGTTAGCGTCAGGACAACTAGGGTTAGCGTCGGGACAACTAGGTTTAGCGTCGGGGCAACTAGGGTTAGCGTCAGGACAACTAGGGTTAGCGTCAGGACAACTAGGGTTAGCGTCAGGAGAACTGGGGTTAGCGTCAGGACAAGTAGGGTTAGCGTCAGGACAACTAGGGTTAGCGTCAGGACAACTAGGGTTAGCGTCAGGACAACTAGGGTTAGCGTCAGGACAACTAGGGTTAGCGTCAGGACAAGTAGGGTTAGCGTCAGGACAAGTAGGGTTAGCGTCAGGACAACTAGGGTTAGCGTCAGGACAACTAGGATTAGCGTCAGGACAACTAGGGTTAGCGTCAGGACAAGTAGGGTTAGCGTCAGGACAACTAGGGTTAGCGTCAGGAAAACTAGGGTTAGCATCAGGACAAGTAGAGTTAGCGTCAGGACAACTAGGGTTAGCGTCAGGACAACTAGGGTTAGCGTCAGGACAACTAGGGTTAGCGTCAGGACAACTAGGGTTAGCGTCAGGGCAACTAGGGTTAGCCTCAGGACAAGTAGGGTTAGCGTCAGGACAACTAGGGTTAGCGTCAGGACAACTAGGGTTAGCGTCAGGACAAGTAGGGTTAGCGTCAGGACAACTAGGGTTAGCGTCAGGACAACTAGGGTTAGCGTCAGGACAAGTAGGGTTAGCGTCAGGACAACTAGGGTTAGCGTCAGGACAACTAGGGTTAGCGTCAGGACAAGCAGGGTTAGCGTCAGGACAACTAGGGTTAGCATCAGGAAAACTAGGGTTAGCGTCAGGACAAGTAGAGTTAGCGTCAGGACAACTAGGGTTAGCGTCAGGACAACTAGGGTTAGCGTCAGGACAACTAGGGTTAGCGTCAGGGCAACTAGGGTTATCGTCAGGACAAGTAGGGTTAGCGTCAGGACAACTAGGGTTAGCGTCAGGACAACTAGGGTTAGCGTCAGGACAACTAGGGTTAGCGTCAGGACAAGTAGGGTTAGCGTCAGGACAACTAGGGTTAGCGTCAGGACAACTAGGGTTAGCGTCACGACAACTAGGGTTAGCGTCACGACAACTAGGTTTAGCGTCAGGACAACTAGGGTTAGCGTCAGGACAACTAGGGTTAGCGTCAGGACAACTAGGGTTAGCGTCAGGACAACTAGAGTTAGCGTCACGACAACTTGGGTTAGCGTCAGGACAACTAGGGTTAGCGTCACGACAACTAGGGTTAGCGTCAGGACAACTAGGGTTAGCGTCACGACAACTAGGGTTAGCGTCACGACAACTAGGGTTAGCGTCAGGACCACTAGGGTTAGCGTCAGGACAACTAGGGTTAGCGTCAGGACAACTAGGGTTAGCGTCAGGACAACTAGGGATAGCGTCAGGACAACTAGGGTTAGCGTCAGGACAACTAGGGTTAGCGTCGCGACAACTAGGGTTAGCGTCGGGACAACTAGGGTTAGCGTCAGGACAACTAGGGTTAGCGTCAGGACAACTAGGGTTAGCGTCAGGAGAACTAGGGTTAGCGTCAGGACAAGTAGGGTTAGCGTCAGGACAACTAGGGTTAGCGTCAGGACAACTAGGGTTAGCGTCAGGACAAGTAGGGTTAGCGTCAGGACAAGTAGGGTTAGCGTCAGGACAACTAGGGTTAGCGTCAGGACAACTAGGATTAGCGTCAGGACAACTAGGGTTAGCGTCAGGACAACTAGGGTTAGCGTCAGGACAAGTAGGGTTAGCGTCAGGACAACTAGGGTTAGCATCAGGAAAACTAGGGTTAGCATCAGGACAAGTAGAGTTAGCGTCAGGACAACTAGGGTTAGCGTCAGGACAACTAGGGTTAGCGTCAGGACAACTAGGGTTAGCGTCAGGGCAACTAGGGTTAGCCTCAGGACAAGTAGGGTTAGCGTCAGGACAACTAGGGTTAGCGTCAGGACAACTAGGGTTAGCGTCAGGACAAGTAGGGTTAGCGTCAGGACAACTAGGGTTAGCGTCAGGACAACTAGGGTTAGCGTCAGGACAAGTAGGGTTAGCGTCAGGACAACTAGGGTTAGCGTCAGGACAACTAGGGTTAGCGTCAGGACAAGCAGGGTTAGCGTCAGGACAACTAGGGTTAGCATCAGGAAAACTAGGGTTAGCGTCAGGACAAGTAGAGTTAGCGTCAGGACAACTAGGGTTAGCGTCAGGACAACTAGGGTTAGCGTCAGGACAACTAGGGTTAGCGTCAGGGCAACTAGGGTTAGCGTCAGGACAAGTAGGGTTAGCGTCAGGACAACTAGGGTTAGCGTCAGGACAACTAGGGTTAGCGTCAGGACAACTAGGGTTAGCGTCAGGACAAGTAGGGTTAGCGTCAGGACAACTAGGGTTAGCGTCACGACAACTAGGGTTAGCGTCAGGACAACTAGGGTTAGCGTCACGACAACTAGGGTTAGCGTCAGGACAACTAGGGTTAGCGTCAGGACAACTAGGGTTAGCGTCAGGACAACTAGGGTTAGCGTCACGACAACTAGGGTTAGCGTCAGGACAACTAGGGTTAGCGTCACGACAACTAGGGTTAGCGTCAGGACAACTAGGGTTAGCGTCACGACAACTAGGGTTAGCGTCAGGACAACTAGGGTTAGCGTCACGACAACTAGGGTTAGCGTCAGGACAACTAGGGTTAGCGTCAGGACAACTAGGGTTAGCGTCACGACAACTAGGGTTAGCGTCAGGACAACTAGGGTTAGCGTCAGGACAACTAGGGTTAGCGCCACGACAACTAGGGTTAGCGTCAGGACAACTAGGTTTAGCGTCAGGACAACTAGGGTTAGCGTCAGGACAACTAGGGTTAGCATCAGGACAACTAGGGTTAGCGTCAGGACAACTAGGGTTAGCGTCAGGACAACTAGGGTTAGCGCCAGGACAACTAGGGTTAGCGCCAGGACAAGTAGGGTTAGCGCCATTACAACTAGGGTTAGCGCCAGGACAACTAGGGTTAGCGCCAGGACAACTAGGGTTAGCGTCACGACAACTAGGGTTAGCGTCAGGACAACTAGGGTTAGCGCCATTACAACTAGGGTTAGCGCCAGGACAACTAGGGTTAGCGCCAGGACAACTAGGGTTAGCGTCACGACAACTAGGGTTAGCGTCAGGACAACTAGGGTTAGCGTCAGGACAACTAGGGTTAGCGTCAGGACAACTAGCGTTAGCGTCACGACAACTAGGGTTAGCGTCAGGACAACTAGGGTTAGCGTCAGGACAACTAGGGTTAGCGTCACGGCAACTTGGGTTAGCGTCACGACAACTTGGGTTAGCGTCAGGACAACTAGGGTTAGCGTCAGGACAACTAGGGTTAGCGTCAGGACAACTAGGGTTAGCGTCAGGACAACTAGGGTTAGCGTCAGGACAACTAGGGTTAGCGTCAGGACAAGTAGGGTTAGCGTCAGGACAACTAGAGTTAGCGTCAGGACAAGTAGGGTTAGCGTCAAGACAACTAGGGTTAGCGTCAGGACAACTAGGGTTAGCGTCAGGACAACTAGGGTTAGCGTCACGACAACTAGGGTTAGCGTCACGACAACTAGGGTTAGCGTCAGGACCACTAGGGTTAGCGTCAGGACAACTAGGGTTAGCGTCAGGACAACTAGGGTTAGCGTCAGGACAACTAGGGATAGCGTCAGGACAACTAGGGTTAGCGTCAAGACAACTAGGGTTAGCGTCGGGACAACTAGGGTTAGCGTCGGGACAACTAGGGTTAGCGTCAGGACAACTAGGGTTAGCGTCAGGACAACTAGGGTTAGCATCAGGACAAGTAGGGTTAGCGTCAGGACAACTAGGGTTAGCGTCAGGACAAGTAGGGTTAGCGTCAGGACAACTAGGGTTAGCGTCAGGACAACTAGGATTAGCGTCAGGACAACTAGGGTTAGCGTCAGGACAAGTAGGGTTAGCGTCAGGACAACTAGGGTTAGCGTCAGGAAAACTAGGGTTAGCATCAGGACAAGTAGAGTTAGCGTCAGGACAACTAGGGTTAGCGTCAGGACAACTAGGGTTAGCGTCAGGACAACTAGGGTTAGCGTCGGGACAACTAGGTTTAGCGTCGGGGCAACTAGGGTTAGCGTCAGGACAACTAGGGTTAGCGTCAGGACAACTAGGGTTAGCGTCAGGAGAACTGGGGTTAGCGTCAGGACAAGTAGGGTTAGCGTCAGGACAACTAGGGTTAGCGTCAGGACAACTAGGGTTAGCGTCAGGACAACTAGGGTTAGCGTCAGGACAACTAGGGTTAGCGTCAGGACAAGTAGGGTTAGCGTCAGGACAAGTAGGGTTAGCGTCAGGACAACTAGGGTTAGCGTCAGGACAACTAGGATTAGCGTCAGGACAACTAGGGTTAGCGTCAGGACAAGTAGGGTTAGCGTCAGGACAACTAGGGTTAGCGTCAGGAAAACTAGGGTTAGCATCAGGACAAGTAGAGTTAGCGTCAGGACAACTAGGGTTAGCGTCAGGACAACTAGGGTTAGCGTCAGGACAACTAGGGTTAGCGTCAGGACAACTAGGGTTAGCGTCAGGGCAACTAGGGTTAGCCTCAGGACAAGTAGGGTTAGCGTCAGGACAACTAGGGTTAGCGTCAGGACAACTAGGGTTAGCGTCAGGACAAGTAGGGTTAGCGTCAGGACAACTAGGGTTAGCGTCAGGACAACTAGGGTTAGCGTCAGGACAAGTAGGGTTAGCGTCAGGACAACTAGGGTTAGCGTCAGGACAACTAGGGTTAGCGTCAGGACAAGCAGGGTTAGCGTCAGGACAACTAGGGTTAGCATCAGGAAAACTAGGGTTAGCGTCAGGACAAGTAGAGTTAGCGTCAGGACAACTAGGGTTAGCGTCAGGACAACTAGGGTTAGCGTCAGGACAACTAGGGTTAGCGTCAGGGCAACTAGGGTTATCGTCAGGACAAGTAGGGTTAGCGTCAGGACAACTAGGGTTAGCGTCAGGACAACTAGGGTTAGCGTCAGGACAACTAGGGTTAGCGTCAGGACAAGTAGGGTTAGCGTCAGGACAACTAGGGTTAGCGTCAGGACAACTAGGGTTAGCGTCACGACAACTAGGGTTAGCGTCACGACAACTAGGTTTAGCGTCAGGACAACTAGGGTTAGCGTCAGGACAACTAGGGTTAGCGTCAGGACAACTAGGGTTAGCGTCAGGACAACTAGAGTTAGCGTCACGACAACTTGGGTTAGCGTCAGGACAACTAGGGTTAGCGTCACGACAACTAGGGTTAGCGTCAGGACAACTAGGGTTAGCGTCACGACAACTAGGGTTAGCGTCACGACAACTAGGGTTAGCGTCAGGACCACTAGGGTTAGCGTCAGGACAACTAGGGTTAGCGTCAGGACAACTAGGGTTAGCGTCAGGACAACTAGGGATAGCGTCAGGACAACTAGGGTTAGCGTCAGGACAACTAGGGTTAGCGTCAGGACCACTAGGGTTAGCGTCAGGACAACTAGGGTTAGCGTCAGGACAACTAGGGTTAGCGTCAGGACAACTAGGGATAGCGTCAGGACAACTAGGGTTAGCGTCAAGACAACTAGGGTTAGCGTCGGGACAACTAGGGTTAGCGTCGGGACAACTAGGGTTAGCGTCAGGACAACTAGGGTTAGCGTCAGGACAACTAGGGTTAGCATCAGGACAAGTAGGGTTAGCGTCAGGACAACTAGGGTTAGCGTCAGGACAAGTAGGGTTAGCGTCAGGACAACTAGGGTTAGCGTCAGGACAACTAGGATTAGCGTCAGGACAACTAGGGTTAGCGTCAGGACAAGTAGGGTTAGCGTCAGGACAACTAGGGTTAGCGTCAGGAAAACTAGGGTTAGCATCAGGACAAGTAGAGTTAGCGTCAGGACAACTAGGGTTAGCGTCAGGACAACTAGGGTTAGCGTCAGGACAACTAGGGTTAGCGTCGGGACAACTAGGTTTAGCGTCGGGGCAACTAGGGTTAGCGTCAGGACAACTAGGGTTAGCGTCAGGACAACTAGGGTTAGCGTCAGGAGAACTGGGGTTAGCGTCAGGACAAGTAGGGTTAGCGTCAGGACAACTAGGGTTAGCGTCAGGACAACTAGGGTTAGCGTCAGGACAACTAGGGTTAGCGTCAGGACAACTAGGGTTAGCGTCAGGACAAGTAGGGTTAGCGTCAGGACAAGTAGGGTTAGCGTCAGGACAACTAGGGTTAGCGTCAGGACAACTAGGATTAGCGTCATGACAACTAGGGTTAGCGTCAGGACAAGTAGGGTTAGCGTCAGGACAACTAGGGTTAGCGTCAGGAAAACTAGGGTTAGCATCAGGACAAGTAGAGTTAGCGTCAGGACAACTAGGGTTAGCGTCAGGACAACTAGGGTTAGCGTCAGGACAACTAGGGTTAGCGTCAGGACAACTAGGGTTAGCGTCAGGGCAACTAGGGTTAGCCTCAGGACAAGTAGGGTTAGCGTCAGGACAACTAGGGTTAGCGTCAGGACAACTAGGGTTAGCGTCAGGACAAGTAGGGTTAGCGTCAGGACAACTAGGGTTAGCGTCAGGACAACTAGGGTTAGCGTCAGGACAAGTAGGGTTAGCGTCAGGACAACTAGGGTTAGCGTCAGGACAACTAGGGTTAGCGTCAGGACAAGCAGGGTTAGCGTCAGGACAACTAGGGTTAGCATCAGGAAAACTAGGGTTAGCGTCAGGACAAGTAGAGTTAGCGTCAGGACAACTAGGGTTAGCGTCAGGACAACTAGGGTTAGCGTCAGGACAACTAGGGTTAGCGTCAGGGCAACTAGGGTTATCGTCAGGACAAGTAGGGTTAGCGTCAGGACAACTAGGGTTAGCGTCAGGACAACTAGGGTTAGCGTCAGGACAACTAGGGTTAGCGTCAGGACAAGTAGGGTTAGCGTCAGGACAACTAGGGTTAGCGTCAGGACAACTAGGGTTAGCGTCACGACAACTAGGGTTAGCGTCACGACAACTAGGTTTAGCGTCAGGACAACTAGGGTTAGCGTCAGGACAACTAGGGTTAGCGTCAGGACAACTAGAGTTAGCGTCACGACAACTTGGGTTAGCGTCAGGACAACTAGGGTTAGCGTCACGACAACTAGGGTTAGCGTCAGGACAACTAGGGTTAGCGTCACGACAACTAGGGTTAGCGTCACGACAACTAGGGTTAGCGTCAGGACCACTAGGGTTAGCGTCAGGACAACTAGGGTTAGCGTCAGGACAACTAGGGTTAGCGTCAGGACAACTAGGGATAGCGTCAGGACAACTAGGGTTAGCGTCAGGACAACTAGGGTTAGCGTCGCGACAACTAGGGTTAGCGTCGGGACAACTAGGGTTAGCGTCAGGACAACTAGGGTTAGCGTCAGGACAACTAGGGTTAGCGTCAGGAGAACTAGGGTTAGCGTCAGGACAAGTAGGGTTAGCGTCAGGACAACTAGGGTTAGCGTCAGGACAACTAGGGTTAGCGTCAGGACAACTAGGGTTAGCGTCAGGACAAGTAGGGTTAGCGTCAGGACAAGTAGGGTTAGCGTCAGGACAACTAGGGTTAGCGTCAGGACAACTAGGATTAGCGTCAGGACAACTAGGGTTAGCGTCAGGACAACTAGGGTTAGCGTCAGGACAAGTAGGGTTAGCGTCAGGACAACTAGGGTTAGCATCAGGAAAACTAGGGTTAGCATCAGGACAAGTAGAGTTAGCGTCAGGACAACTAGGGTTAGCGTCAGGACAACTAGGGTTAGCGTCAGGACAACTAGGGTTAGCGTCAGGGCAACTAGGGTTAGCCTCAGGACAAGTAGGGTTAGCGTCAGGACAACTAGGGTTAGCGTCAGGACAACTAGGGTTAGCGTCAGGACAAGTAGGGTTAGCGTCAGGACAACTAGGGTTAGCGTCAGGACAACTAGGGTTAGCGTCAGGACAAGTAGGGTTAGCGTCAGGACAACTAGGGTTAGCGTCAGGACAACTAGGGTTAGCGTCAGGACAAGCAGGGTTAGCGTCAGGACAACTAGGGTTAGCATCAGGAAAACTAGGGTTAGCGTCAGGACAAGTAGAGTTAGCGTCAGGACAACTAGGGTTAGCGTCAGGACAACTAGGGTTAGCGTCAGGACAACTAGGGTTAGCGTCAGGGCAACTAGGGTTAGCGTCAGGACAAGTAGGGTTAGCGTCAGGACAACTAGGGTTAGCGTCAGGACAACTAGGGTTAGCGTCAGGACAACTAGGGTTAGCGTCAGGACAAGTAGGGTTAGCGTCAGGACAACTAGGGTTAGCGTCACGACAACTAGGGTTAGCGTCAGGACAACTAGGGTTAGCGTCACGACAACTAGGGTTAGCGTCAGGACAACTAGGGTTAGCGTCAGGACAACTAGGGTTAGCGTCACGACAACTAGGGTTAGCGTCAGGACAACTAGGGTTAGCGTCAGGACAACTAGGGTTAGCGTCACGACAACTAGGGTTAGCGTCAGGACAACTAGGGTTAGCGTCACGACAACTAGGGTTAGCGTCAGGACAACTAGGGTTAGCGTCAGGACAACTAGGGTTAGCGTCACGACAACTAGGGTTAGCGTCAGGACAACTAGGGTTAGCGTCAGGACAACTAGGGTTAGCGCCACGACAACTAGGGTTAGCGTCAGGACAACTAGGTTTAGCGTCAGGACAACTAGGGTTAGCGTCAGGACAACTAGGGTTAGCATCAGGACAACTAGGGTTAGCGTCAGGACAACTAGGGTTAGCGTCAGGACAACTAGGGTTAGCGCCAGGACAACTAGGGTTAGCGCCAGGACAAGTAGGGTTAGCGCCATTACAACTAGGGTTAGCGCCAGGACAACTAGGGTTAGCGCCAGGACAACTAGGGTTAGCGTCACGACAACTAGGGTTAGCGTCAGGACAACTAGGGTTAGCGCCATTACAACTAGGGTTAGCGCCAGGACAACTAGGGTTAGCGCCAGGACAACTAGGGTTAGCGTCACGACAACTAGGGTTAGCGTCAGGACAACTAGGGTTAGCGTCAGGACAACTAGGGTTAGCGTCAGGACAACTAGCGTTAGCGTCACGACAACTAGGGTTAGCGTCAGGACAACTAGGGTTAGCGTCAGGACAACTAGGGTTAGCGTCACGGCAACTTGGGTTAGCGTCACGACAACTTGGGTTAGCGTCAGGACAACTAGGGTTAGCGTCAGGACAACTAGGGTTAGCGTCAGGACAACTAGGGTTAGCGTCAGGACAACTAGGGTTAGCGTCAGGACAACTAGGGTTAGCGTTAGGACAACTAGGGTTAGCGTCAGGACAAGTAGGGTTAGCGTCAGGACAACTAGAGTTAGCGTCAGGACAAGTAGGGTTAGCGTCAAGACAACTAGGGTTAGCGTCAGGACAACTAGGGTTAGCGTCAGGACAACTAGGGTTAGCGTCACGACAACTAGGGTTAGCGTCACGACAACTAGGGTTAGCGTCAGGACCACTAGGGTTAGCGTCAGGACAACTAGGGTTAGCGTCAGGACAACTAGGGTTAGCGTCAGGACAACTAGGGATAGCGTCAGGACAACTAGGGTTAGCGTCAAGACAACTAGGGTTAGCGTCGGGACAACTAGGGTTAGCGTCGGGACAACTAGGGTTAGCGTCAGGACAACTAGGGTTAGCGTCAGGACAACTAGGGTTAGCATCAGGACAAGTAGGGTTAGCGTCAGGACAACTAGGGTTAGCGTCAGGACAAGTAGGGTTAGCGTCAGGACAACTAGGGCTAGCGTCAGGATAACTAGGGTTAGCGTCAGGACAAGTAGGGTTAGCGTCAGGACAACTAGGGTTAGCGTCAGGGCAACTAGGGTTAGCGTCAGGACAAGTAGGGTTAGCGTCAGGACAACTAGGGTTAGCGTCAGGACAACTAGAGTTAGCGTCAGGACAAGTAGGGTTAGCGTCAGGACAACTAGGGTTAGCGTCAGGACAACTAGGGTTAGCGTCAGGACAAGTAGGGTTAGCGTCAGGACATCTAGGGTTAGCGTCAGGACAACTAGGATTAGCGTCAGGACAACTAGGGTTAGCGTCAGGACAACTAGGGTTATCGTCAGGACAAGTAGGGTTAGCGTCAGGACAACTAGGGTTAGCGTCAGGAAAACTAGGGTTAGCATCAGGACAAGTAGAGTTAGCGTCAGGACAACTAGGGTTAGCGTCAGGACAACTAGGGTTAGCGTCAGGACAACTAGGGTTAGCGTCAGGGCAACTAGGGTTAGCCTCAGGACAAGTAGGGTTAGCGTCAGGACAACTAGGGTTAGCGTCAGGACAATTAGGGTTAGCGTCAGGACAACTAGGGTTAGCGTCAGGACAAGTAGGGTTAGCGTCAGGACAACTAGGGTTAGCGTCAGGACAACTAGGGTTAGCATCAGGACAAGTAAGGTTAGCATCAGGACAACTAGGGTTAGCGTCAGGACAACTAGGGTTAGCGTCAGGACAAGTAGGGTTAGCGTCAGGACAACTAGGGTTAGCATCAGGAAAACTAGGGTTAGCGTCAGGACAAGTAGAGTTAGCGTCAGGACAACTAGGGTTAGCGTCAGGACAACTAGGGTTAGCGTCAGGACAGCTAGGGTTAGCGTCAGGACAAGTAGAGTTAGCGTCAGGACATCTAGGGTTAGCGTCAGGACAACTAGGGTTAGCGTCAGGACAACTAGGGTTAGCGTCAGGGCAACTAGGGTTAGCGTCAGGACAAGTAGGGTTAGCGTCAGGACAACTAGGGTTAGCGTCAGGACAACTAGGGTTAGCGTCAGGACAACTAGGGTTAGCGTCAGGACAAGAAGGGTTAGCGTCAGGACAACTAGGGTTAGCGTCAGGACAATTAGGGTTAGCATCAGGACAAGTAGGGTTAGTGTCAGGACAACTAGGGTTAGCGTCAGGACAACTAGGGCTAGCATCAGGACAACTAGGGTTAGCGTCAGGGAACTAGGGTTAGCGTCAGGACAAGTAGGGTTAGCGTCAGGACAACTAGGGTTAGCGTCAGGACAACTAGGGTTAGCGTCAGGACAACTAGGGTTAGCGTCAGGACAAGTAGGGTTAGCGTCAGGACAACTAGGGTTAGCTTCAGGACAACTAGGGTTAGCGTCAGGTCAACTAGGGTTAGCGTCAGGACAACTAGGGTTAGCGTCAGGACAATTAGGGTTAGCATCAGGACAAGTAGGGTTAGTGTCAGGACAACTAGGGTTAGCGTCAGGACAACTAGGGCTAGCATCAGGACAACTAGGGTTAGCGTCAGGGAACTAGGGTTAGCGTCAGGACAAGTAGGGTTAGCGTCAGGACAACTAGGGTTAGCGTCAGGACAACTAGGGTTAGCTTCAGGACAACTAGGGTTAGCGTCAGGTCAACTAGGGTTAGCGTCAGGACAACTAGGGTTAGCGTCAGGACAAGTAGAGTTAGCGTCAGGATAACTAGGGTTAGCGTCAGGACAACTAGGGTTAGCGTCAGGACAACTAGGGTTAGCGTCAGGACAACTAGGGTTAGCGTCAGGACAACTAGAGTTAGCGTCAGGACAAGTAGGGTTAGCGTCAAGACAACTAGGGTTAGCGTCAGGACAACTAGGGTTAGCGTCAGGACAACTAGGGTTAGCGTCATGACAACTAGGGTTAGCGTCACGACAACTAGGGTTAGCGTCAGGACCACTAGGGTTAGCGTCAGGACAAGTAGGGTTAGCCTCAGGACAACTAGGGTTAGCATCAGGAAAACTAGGGTTAGCGTCAGGACAAGTAGAGTTAGCGTCAGGACAACTAGGGTTAGCGTCAGGACAACTAGGGTTAGCGTCAGGACAGCTAGGGTTAGCGTCAGGACAAGTAGAGTTAGCGTCAGGACAACTAGGGTTAGCGTCAGGACAACTAGGGTTAGCGTCAGGACAACTAGGGTTAGCGTCAGGGCAACTAGGGTTAGCGTCAGGACAAGTAGGGTTAGCGTCAGGACAACTAGGGTTAGCGTCAGGACAACTAGGGTTAGCGTCAGGACAAGTAGGGTTAGCGTCAGGACAAGTAGGGTTAGCGTCAGGACAACTAGGGTTAGCGTCAGGACAATTAGGGTTAGCATCAGGACAAGTAGGGTTAGTGTCAGGACAACTAGGGTTAGCGTCAGGACAACTAGGGCTAGCATCAGGACAACTAGGGTTAGCGTCAGGGAACTAGGGTTAGCGTCAGGACAAGTAGGGTTAGCGTCAGGACAACTAGGGTTAGCGTCAGGACAACTAGGGTTAGCGTCAGGACAACTAGGGTTAGCGTCAGGACAAGTAGGGTTAGCGTCAGGACAACTAGGGTTAGCGTCAGGACAACTAGGGTTAGCTTCAGGACAACTAGGGTTAGCGTCAGGTCAACTAGGGTTAGCGTCAGGACAACTAGGGTTAGCGTCAGGACAATTAGGGTTAGCATCAGGACAAGTAGGGTTAGTGTCAGGACAACTAGGGTTAGCGTCAGGACAACTAGGGCTAGCATCAGGACAACTAGGGTTAGCGTCAGGGAACTAGGGTTAGCGTCAGGACAAGTAGGGTTAGCGTCAGGACAACTAGGGTTAGCGTCAGGACAACTAGGGTTAGCGTCAGGACAAGTAGGGTTAGCGTCAGGACAACTAGGGTTAGCGTCAGGACAACTAGGGTTAGCTTCAGGACAACTAGGGTTAGCGTCAGGTCAACTAGGGTTAGCGTCAGGACAACTAGGGTTAGCGTCAGGGCATCTAGGGTTAGCGTCAGGACAAGTAGGGTTAGCGTCAGGACAACTAGGGTTAGCGTCAGGACAAGTAGGGTTAGCGTCAGGACAAGTAGGGTTAGCGTCAGGACAACTAGGGTTAGCATCAGGACAACTAGGGTTAGCGTCAGGACAAGTAGGGTTAGCGTCAGGACAACTAGGGTTACCGTCAGGGCAACTAGGGTTAGCGTCAGGACAAGTAGAGTTAGCGTCAGGACAACTAGGGTTAGCGTCAGGACAACTAGGGTTAGCGTCAGGACAACTAGGGTTAGCGTCAGGAGAACTAGGGTTAGCGTCAGGGCAACTAGGGTTAGCCTCAGGACAAGTAGGGTTAGCGTCAGGACAACTAGGGTTAGCGTCAGGACAACTAGGGTTAGCGTCAGGACAACTAGGGTTAGCGTCAGGACAAGTAGGGTTAGCATCAGGACAACTAGGGTTAGCGTCAGGACAACTAGGGTTAGCGTCAGGACAACTAGGGTTAGCGTCAGGACAACTAGGGTTAGCGTCAGGACAAGTAGGGTTAGCATCAGGACAACTAGGGTTAGCATCAGGAAAACTAGGGTTAGCGTCAGGACAAGTAGAGTTAGCGTCAGGACAACTAGGGTTAGCGTCAGGACAACTAGGGTTAGCGTCAGGACAACTAGGGTTAGCGTCAGGACAACTAGGGTTAGCGTCAGGACAAGTAGAGTTAGCGTCAGGACAACTAGGGTTAGCATCAGGACAACTAGGGTTAGCGTCAGGACAACTAGGGTTAGCGTCAGGGCAACTAGGGTTAGCGTCAGGACAAGTAGGGTTAGCGTCAGGACAAATAGGGTTAGCGTCAGGACAACTAGGGTTAGCGTCAGGACAACTAGGGTTAGCGTCAGGACAAGTAGGGTTAGCGTCAGGACAAGTAGGGTTAGCGTCAGGACAAGTAGGGTTAGTGTCAGGACAACTAGGGTTAGCATCAGGACAACTAGGGTTAGCGTCAGGGCAACTAGGTTTAGCGTCAGGACAAGTAGGGTTAGCGTCAGGACAACTAGGGTTAGCGTCAGGACAGCTAGGGTTAGCGTCAGGACAACTAGGGTTAGCGTCAGGACAAGTAGGGTTAGCGTCAGGACAACTAGGGTTAGCTTCAGGACAACTAGGGTTAGCGTCAGGTCAACTAGGGTTAGCGTCAGGACAACTAGGGTTAGCGTCAGGACAAGTAGGGTTAGCGTCAGGACAACTAGGGTTAGCGTCAGGACAACTAGGGTTAGCGTCACAACTAGGGTTAGCGTCAGGACAACTAGGGTTAGCGTCACAACAACTAGGGTTAGCGTCAGGACAACTAGGGTTAGCGTCAGGACAACTAGGGTTAGCGTCAGGACAACTAGGGTTAGAGTCACGACAACTAGGGTTAGCGTCAGGACAACTAGGGTTAGCGTCACGACAACTAGGGTTAGCGTCAGGACTACTAGGGTTAGCGTCACGACAACTAGGGTTAGCGTCAGGACAACTAGGGTTAGCGTCAGGACAACTAGGGTTAGCGTCACGACAACTAGGGTTAGCGCCACGACAACTAGGGTTAGCGTCAGGACAACTAGGTTTAGCGTCAGGACAACTAGGGTTAGCGTCAGGACAACTAGGGTTAGCATCAGGACAACTAGGGTTAGCGTCAGGACAACTAGGTTTAGCGTCAGGACAACTAGGGTTAGCGTCAGGACAACTAGGGTTAGCATCAGGACAACTAGGGTTAGCGTCAGGACAACTAGGGTTAGCGCCAGGACAACTAGGGTTAGCGCCAGGACAACTAGGGTTAGCGCCAGGACAACTAGGGTTAGCGCCAGGACAACTAGGGTTAGCGCCATTACAACTAGGGTTAGCGCCAGGACAACTAGGGTTAGCGCCAGGACAACTAGGGTTAGCGACAGGACAACTAGGGTTAGCGTCAGGACAACTAGGGTTAGCGTCAGGACAACTAGGGTTAGCGTCAGGACAACTAGGGTTAGCGTCAGGACAACTAGGGTTAGCGTCAGGACAACTAGGGTTAGCGTCAGGACAACTAGGGTTAGCGTCACGACAACTTAGGTTAGCGTCAGGACAACTAGGGTAAGCGTCACGACAACTAGGGTTAGCGTCAGGACAACTAGGGTTAGCGTCAGGACAACTACGGTTAGCGTCACGACAACTAGGGTTAGCGTCAGGACAACTAGGGTTAGCGTCAGGACAACTAGGGTTAGCGTCAGGACAACTAGGGTTAGCGTAAGGACAAGTAGGGTTAGCGTCAGGACAACTAGGGTTAGCGTCAGGACAAGTAGGGTTAGCGTCAGGACAACTAGGGTTAGCGTCAGGACAACTAGGGTTAGCGCCAGGACAACTAGGGTTAGCGCCAGGACAACTAGGGTTAGCGCCAGGACAACTAGGGTTAGCGCCATTACAACTAGGGTTAGCGCCAGGACAACTAGGGTTAGCGCCAGGACAACTAGGGTTAGCGCCAGGACAACTAGGGTTAGCGTCACGACAACTAGGGTTAGCGTCAGGACAACTAGGGTTAGCGTCAGGACAACTAGGGTTAGCGTCAGGACAACTAGGGTTAGCGTCACGACAACTAGGGTTAGCGTCAGGACAACTAGGGTTAGCGTCACGACAACTAGGGTTAGCGTCACGACAACTTAGGTTAGCGTCAGGACAACTAGGGTTAGCGTCACGACAACTAGGGTTAGCTTCAGGACAACTAGGGTTAGCGTCAGGACAACTAGGGTTAGCGTCACGACAACTAGGGTTAGCGTCAGGACAACTAGGGTTAGCGTCAGGACAACTAGGGTTAGCGTCAGGACAACTAGGGTTAGCGTAAGGACAAGTAGGGTTAGCGTCAGGACAACTAGGGTTAGCGTCAGGACAAGTAGGGTTAGCGTCAGGACAAGTAGGGTTAGTGTCAGGACAACTAGGGTTAGCATCAGGACAACTAGGGTTAGCGTCAGGGCAACTAGGTTTAGCGTCAGGACAAGTAGGGTTAGCGTCAGGACAACTAGGGTTAGCGTCAGGACAGCTAGGGTTAGCGTCAGGACAACTAGGGTTAGCGTCAGGACAAGTAGGGTTAGCGTCAGGACAACTAGGGTTAGCTTCAGGACAACTAGGGTTAGCGTCAGGTCAACTAGGGTTAGCGTCAGGACAACTAGGGTTAGCGTCAGGACAAGTAGGGTTAGCGTCAGGACAACTAGGGTTAGCGTCAGGACAACTAGGGTTAGCGTCACAACTAGGGTTAGCGTCAGGACAACTAGGGTTAGCGTCACAACAACTAGGGTTAGCGTCAGGACAACTAGGGTTAGCGTCAGGACAACTAGGGTTAGCGTCAGGACAACTAGGGTTAGAGTCACGACAACTAGGGTTAGCGTCAGGACAACTAGGGTTAGCGTCACGACAACTAGGGTTAGCGTCAGGACTACTAGGGTTAGCGTCACGACAACTAGGGTTAGCGTCAGGACAACTAGGGTTAGCGTCAGGACAACTAGGGTTAGCGTCACGACAACTAGGGTTAGCGCCACGACAACTAGGGTTAGCGTCAGGACAACTAGGTTTAGCGTCAGGACAACTAGGGTTAGCGTCAGGACAACTAGGGTTAGCATCAGGACAACTAGGGTTAGCGTCAGGACAACTAGGTTTAGCGTCAGGACAACTAGGGTTAGCGTCAGGACAACTAGGGTTAGCATCAGGACAACTAGGGTTAGCGTCAGGACAACTAGGGTTAGCGCCAGGACAACTAGGGTTAGCGCCAGGACAACTAGGGTTAGCGCCAGGACAACTAGGGTTAGCGCCAGGACAACTAGGGTTAGCGCCATTACAACTAGGGTTAGCGCCAGGACAACTAGGGTTAGCGCCAGGACAACTAGGGTTAGCGACAGGACAACTAGGGTTAGCGTCAGGACAACTAGGGTTAGCGTCAGGACAACTAGGGTTAGCGTCAGGACAACTAGGGTTAGCGTCAGGACAACTAGGGTTAGCGTCAGGACAACTAGGGTTAGCGTCACGACAACTTAGGTTAGCGTCAGGACAACTAGGGTAAGCGTCACGACAACTAGGGTTAGCGTCAGGACAACTAGGGTTAGCGTCAGGACAACTACGGTTAGCGTCACGACAACTAGGGTTAGCGTCAGGACAACTAGGGTTAGCGTCAGGACAACTAGGGTTAGCGTCAGGACAACTAGGGTTAGCGTAAGGACAAGTAGGGTTAGCGTCAGGACAACTAGGGTTAGCGTCAGGACAAGTAGGGTTAGCGTCAGGACAACTAGGGTTAGCGTCAGGACAACTAGGGTTAGCGCCAGGACAACTAGGGTTAGCGCCAGGACAACTAGGGTTAGCGCCAGGACAACTAGGGTTAGCGCCATTACAACTAGGGTTAGCGCCAGGACAACTAGGGTTAGCGCCAGGACAACTAGGGTTAGCGCCAGGACAACTAGGGTTAGCGTCACGACAACTAGGGTTAGCGTCAGGACAACTAGGGTTAGCGTCAGGACAACTAGGGTTAGCGTCAGGACAACTAGGGTTAGCGTCACGACAACTAGGGTTAGCGTCAGGACAACTAGGGTTAGCGTCAGGACAACTAGGGTTAGCGTCACGACAACTTAGGTTAGCGTCAGGACAACTAGGGTTAGCGTCACGACAACTAGGGTTAGCTTCAGGACAACTAGGGTTAGCGTCAGGACAACTAGGGTTAGCGTCACGACAACTAGGGTTAGCGTCAGGACAACTAGGGTTAGCGTCAGGACAACTAGGGTTAGCGTCAGGACAACTAGGGTTAGCGTAAGGACAAGTAGGGTTAGCGTCAGGACAACTAGGGTTAGCGTCAGGACAAGTAGGGTTAGCGTCAGGACAACTAGGGTTAGCGTCAGGACAACTAGGGTTAGCGTCAGGACCACTAGGGTTAGCGTCAGGACAACTAGGGTTAGCGTCACGACAACTAGGGTTAGCGTCAGGACAACTAGGGATAGCGTCAGGACAACTAGGGTTAGCGTCAGGACAACTAGGGTTAGCGTCAGGACAACTAGGGTTAGCGTCGGGACAACTAGGGTTAGCGTCAGGACAACTAGGGTTAGCGTCAGGACAACTAGGGTTAGCGTCAGGAGAACTAGGGTTAGCGTCAGGACAAGTAGGGTTAGCGTCAGGACAACTAGGGTTAGCGTCAGGACAAGTAGGGTTAGCGTCAGGACAACTAGGGTTAGCGTCAGGACAAGTAGGGTTAGCGTCAGGACAACAAGGGTTAGCGTCAGGACAACTAGGGTTAGCGTCAGGACAAGTAGGGTTAGAGTCAGGACAACTAGGGTTAGCATCAGGGCAACTAGGGTTAGCGTCAGGACAAGTAGGGTTAGCATCAGGACAACTAGGGTTAGCATCAGGACAACTAGAGTTAGCGTCAGGACAAGTAGGGTTAGCGTCAGGACAACTAGGGTTAGCGTCAGGACAAGTAGGGTTAGCGTCAGGACAACTAGGATTAGCGTCAGGACAACTAGGGTTAGCGTCAGGACAACTAGGGTTAGCGTCAGGACAAGTAGGGTTAGCGTCAGGACAACTAGGGTTAGCGTCAGGAAAACTAGGGTTAGCATCAGGACAAGTAGAGTTAGCGTCAGGACAACTAGGGTTAGCGCCAGGACAACTAGGGTTAGCGCCAGGACAACTAGGGTTAGCGTCACGACAACTAGGGTTAGCGTCAGGACAACTAGGGTTAGCGTCAGGACAACTAGGGTTAGCGTCAGGACAACTAGGGTTAGCGTCACGACAACTAGGGTTAGCGTCAGGACAACTAGGGTTAGCGTCAGGACAACTAGGGTTAGCGTCAGGACAACTAGGGTTAGCGTCAGGACAACTAGGGTTAGCGTCACAACTAGGGTTAGCGTCAGGACAACTAGGGATAGCGTCACAACAACTAGGGTTAGCGTCAGGACATCTAGGGTTAGCGTCAGGACAACTAGGGTTAGCGTCAGGACAACTAGGGTTAGAGTCACGACAACTAGGGTTAGCGTCAGGACAACTAGGGTTAGCGTCACGACAACTAGGGTTAGCGTCAGGACAACTAGGGTTAGCGTCAGGACAACTAGGGTTAGCGTCACGACAACAAGGGTTAGCGTCAGGACAACTAGGGTTAGCGTCAGGACAACTAGGGTTAGCGTCACGACAACTAGGGTTAGCGTCAGGACAACTAGGGTTAGCGTCACGACATCTAGGGTTAGCGTCAGGACAACTAGGGTTAGCGTCAGGACAACTAGGGTTAGCGTCACGACAACTAGGGTTAGCGTCAGGACAACTAGGGTTAGCGTCACGACAACTAGGGTTAGCGTCAGGACAACTAGGGTTAGCGTCAGGACAACTAGGGTTAGCGCGACGACAACTAGGGTTAGCGCCAGGACAACTAGGTTTAGCGTCAGGACAACTAGGGTTAGCGTCAGGACAACTAGGGTTAGCATCAGGACAACTAGGGTTAGCATCAGGACAACTAGGGTTAGCGTCAGGACAACTAGGGTTAGCGTCAGGACAAGTAGGGTTAGCGTCAGGTCAACTAGGGTTAGCGTCAGGAAAACTAGGGTTAGCATCAGGACAAGTAGAGTTAGCGTCAGGACAACTAGGGTTAGCGTCAGGACAACTAGGGTTAGCGTCAGGACAACTAGGGTTAGCGTCAGGAGAACTAGGGTTAGCGTCAGGGCAACTAGGGTTAGCCTCAGGACAAGTAGGGTTAGCGTCAGGACAAATAGGGTTAGCGTCAGGACAACTAGGGTTAGCGTCAGGACAACTAGGGTTAGCGTCAGGACAAGTAGGGTTAGCGTCAGGACAACTAGGGTTAGCGTCAGGACAATTAGGGTTAGCGTCAGGACAAGTAGGGTTAGCGTCAGGACAACTACGGTGTTATGCACACGCCCGGGCTAAGCGGCGTGTGCGTGTGATTGGTAGTGATTCCACTGGACCGTGCCGGAGAGTGAATGCCTGGAGGGGCGTGACTAAGTATTCACCCGATCCGACCAGGGTCGCACGACGGCATACGACGCCAGTGCACCAAGGAGGAACCGAGCAGAGGGACCAGGTGCTACTCCAGGACAGACCCCGGACACGGCTGTTGACCCACACAGGGAAATACAGGAACAGGCTGGTAGGCTGGCACACAGACTGGAGGGTATAGGCAGGCACGACTGGTATGCAGGCAGGCGGGTATGCAGGCAGGGGGGTAAAGGCAAGCACAGCTAGAGTGCAGACAGGGAGGCACTAGCAGGTAGGAACACAGGCGGGATAGGACCCAGTACACACCGGGACTCAGGAACAATACAGGCAGAGGGTTACAGGCAAGCACAGCTAGAGTGCAGACAAGGCTGAGCAGGGAGGACAGGGCTCTGTTCACACGGAACAGACAGGAAGGGAAAGACAGAGCCAGATACTCACACAGTACTTGCAGAGACAACAAGCAGGAGTTAGGTACGAGTTCAGACTCTGCAGAAAAAGGAAGGGAACGGACATAGAGGCAAAACAGGTAAAGGACAGGAGAGAGTTCAGACTGGAACTGAGTGTACGGAGGAGACCGACACTGCAGAGGGATACAGGAGCGGGTCTGGGAATACGGCCCCCAGAGAGGCGGAACGAACAGGCAAGGAGCGTGTTCAGACAGGACAGACCAGACACAGGAGCAGGTCTAGGAAATCGGCCACTAGAAGGCGAGAGGAACAGGCTAGGAGCGTGTTCAGACAGGACAGACAAGAGAACACAGAAAGGAGTCAGTTCAGACACGGGAGCTGATACCGCAAAGCAGGAGACATACAGGACTTAGTTCAGACACGGGAGCTGATACCGCAAAGCAGGAGACATACAGGACTCAGTTCAGACACGGGAACTGATACAAAAAGCAGGAGACAAGAGACGGGACCTGGCACCTTCAGAGTGCAAGCACACACTGAAGGAAACACTATGCTCAGGCCGGGATAGAAGGGAGCTGCTGAGCTATATACCAAGTGACAGACAGCAATAGGCTGAGGACGCACAAGGGGTGTGACCCACAGCAGGTACAAAAGGCAGGAAGTGATCGGGCGCCGCCCTTAAGCAGCAGAAACAGACACAAACAGACAGCATGGAGGGAAGCCAGAGAGACATTCTGGACAGGAGATCAAGTGCGCCCTCTTGCACAGTGGGAGATGGACCACCATGCAAGGACGCCGCCAGGTATGTTACAGTACCTCCCCCCTTACGTCCCCTCTTCTTCAGGCCTGCCAGAATCTTCCGCAGGGAATTCGAGGGCCAGTCGTTCACTGGGTTGGAGGGGGACAGAGACTTAAGGGTAATCTCTGCTTCGAGGTACATCTTGTCAAGCTCACAGGAAGAAATTGACGGGTTATCAGGTACATAATGAGGAAAAGTCACTGTCTCTTTGTTATCTGGTGGTATCCTGGAGGATTCAGGAAACAACTGGAGGTCCTCCGCCGGGTCAGAAGAGTGCAGAGGCTCAGAGAAAACAACTGCTTCAGAGTACACTAGGTCGGACTCACTGGAGGAAGCAGGCGAGTTATCGGGTACCGAGTATAGGAAAGTCTCTGTCCATTCACCACCAGGTGGCACCCCGAAGGGTTCTGGAGACAGCTGGCGGTCCTCCGCCTGGTCAGAGGGGTGTAGAGACTCACGGGTAACCTCTGCTTCAGAGTACACTAGGTCGGACTCACTGGAGGAAGCAGGCGAGGTATCGGGTACCGAGTATAGGAAAGTCTCTGTCCATTCACCACCAGGTGGCACCCCGAAGGGTTCTGGAGACAGCTGGCGGTCCTCCGCCTGGTCAGAGGGGTGTAGAAACTCACGGGTAACCTCTGCTTCAGAGTACACTAGGTCGGACTCACTGGACGAAGCAAGCGAGGTATCAGATCCAGGATATAGGAAAGTCTCTGTCCATTCACCACCAGGTGGCACCCCGAAGGATTCTGAACACAACTGGAGGTCCTCCGCCTGGTCGGAGGGGTGTAGAGACTCAGGAGTAACCTCTGCTTCGGAGTACACTAGGTTGGACTCACTGGACGAAGCGAGCGAGGTATCAGGTACAGAGTATATGAGAGTCTCTGTCCTTTCGCTACCAGGTAGCACCCCGAAGGGTTCAGGAGACAACTGGAGATCCTCCGCCTGGTCGGAGGGGTGTAGAGACTCGGAGGTAACTACCACTTTGGGGTACCCATTGTCAGGCTCACAGGATGAAGCGGACAAAGTATTGAGTACCGGGTGTAGAGAAGTCTCTCTCCATTTGTCATCGAGTGGTATCCCGGAGGGTTCAGGAGGCAACAGGGGATCCTCCGCCAGGTAGTAGAGGTGCACAGACTCTGAGGTAACCACAGCTTTGGAGCATCCTTGGACATGCACACCGGTTAAAGAGAAAGAAGCATCTGATGCCGGGTGCAGGAAGTTCTCCTGTGTGGAGTCTGGATGGGCAGAAGTCTCTTCGGCCAGGAGAACTGGTGCACTACCCACGCACATTACCCATTGGGGTTTCTCCGGGATACAGGGAGATGAAGCTTCAGTAGGGACTTCAAGGTTGGGGTCAGGAGGTCTCAGGGAGGACAGACCCTGGCGTGACGGCTTGCCTCTAAGTCTAGCACGTCTGGACTGCCTCTTGAGGTTGAGAGAAGTATTCCGGAAAGCGTAGTCACCCTGTGAGGTTTCTGGGTGGGCAGTAGTCTCATTGGGCTGGAGGACTATTGCGCTACCCACACACATTACCCGTCGGGGCTGCTCCGGGATATTGGGAAGTGAAGCTTCAGCAGGGGCTTCAGAGTTAGGGTCCTCGAAGACCATACGAAAGGCCACCAGGAAGGCCTGCAGGTCAAGGATGACAGGATCCCATGCTTCCCATAGGGGGGTGACCCATTTCAAGGCATCACCCACTAGGTAGTCAATCATAAAGGCCACTTTAGCCCAATCGGAAGGAAAATAGAGAGGGTAGGCCTTAAAGTGTTGCATGCATTGCTCCACAAATGCACGACACTGTCTTGGATCCCCATAGTAACGTGGCGGATCCGCAGGAACGAGAGCTGATAGATCCATCTGGACGGGTGCGTAATTCGCCTGGAACTCAGCTAAAGGGGGAAAAAAATTTATTTATTTATTTTAATGCATGTATTCGCTGGAAAAACTTCTCAAAGAGCGAAGGCCGTGGGGCTCAACGGGAACCATGGCCTGAGCATGCTGTTATGCACACGCCCGGGCTAAGCGGCGTGTGCGTGTGATTGGTAGTGATTCCACTGGACCGTGCCGGAGAGTGAATGCCTGGAGGGGCGTGACTAAGTATTCACCCGATCCGACCAGGGTCGCACGACGGCATACGACGCCAGTGCACCAAGGAGGAACCGAGCAGAGGGACCAGGTGCTACTCCAGGACAGACCCCGGACACGGCTGTTGACCCACACAGGGAAATACAGGAACAGGCTGGTAGGCTGGCACACAGACTGGAGGGTATAGGCAGGCACGACTGGTATGCAGGCAGGCGGGTATGCAGGCAGGGGGGTAAAGGCAAGCACAGCTAGAGTGCAGACAGGGAGGCACTAGCAGGTAGGAACACAGGCGGGATAGGACCCAGTACACACCGGGACTCAGGAACAATACAGGCAGAGGGTTACAGGCAAGCACAGCTAGAGTGCAGACAAGGCTGAGCAGGGAGGACAGGGCTCTGTTCACACGGAACAGACAGGAAGGGAAAGACAGAGCCAGATACTCACACAGTACTTGCAGAGACAACAAGCAGGAGTTAGGTACGAGTTCAGACTCTGCAGAAAAAGGAAGGGAACGGACATAGAGGCAAAACAGGTAAAGGACAGGAGAGAGTTCAGACTGGAACTGAGTGTACGGAGGAGACCGACACTGCAGAGGGATACAGGAGCGGGTCTGGGAATACGGCCCCCAGAGAGGCGGAACGAACAGGCAAGGAGCGTGTTCAGACAGGACAGACCAGACACAGGAGCGGGTCTAGGAAATCGGCCACTAGAAGGCGAGAGGAACAGGCTAGGAGCGTGTTCAGACAGGACAGACAAGAGAACACAGAAAGGAGTCAGTTCAGACACGGGAGCTGATACCGCAAAGCAGGAGACATACAGGACTCAGTTCAGACACGGGAGCTGATACCGCAAAGCAGGAGACATACAGGACTCAGTTCAGACACGGGAACTGATACAAAAAGCAGGAGACAAGAGACGGGACCTGGCACCTTCAGAGTGCAAGCACACACTGAAGGAAACACTATGCTCAGGCCGGGATAGAAGGGAGCTGCTGAGCTATATACCAAGTGACAGACAGCAATAGGCTGAGGACGCACAAGGGGTGTGACCCACAGCAGGTACAAAAGGCAGGAAGTGATCGGGCGCCGCCCTTAAGCAGCAGAAACAGACACAAACAGACAGCATGGAGGGAAGCCAGAGAGACATTCTGGACAGGAGATCAAGTGCGCCCTCTTGCACAGTGGGAGATGGACCACCATGCAAGGACGCCGCCAGGTATGTTACATACGGTTAGCGTCAGGACAACTAGGGTTAGCATCAGGACAACTAGGGTTAGCGTCAGGACAAGTAGGGTTAGCGTCAGGACAACTAGGGTTAGCAACAGGAAAACTAGGGTTAGCGTCAGGACAAGTAGAGTTAGCGTCAGGACAACTAGGGTTAGCGTCAGGACAACTAGGGTTAGCGTCAGGACAAGTAGGGTTAGCGTCAGGACAACTAGGGTTAGCGTCAGGACAACTAGGGTTAGCGTTAGGACAACTAGGGTTAGCGTCAGGACAAGTAGGGTTAGCGTCAGGACAACTAGGGTTAGCGTCAGGACAAGTAGGGTTAGCGTCAGGACAACTAGGGTTAGTGTCAGGACAACTAGGGTTAGCGTCAGGACAACTAGGGTTAGCGTCAGGACAACTAGGGTTAGCATCAGGACAACTAGGGTTAGCGTCAGGACAACTAGGGTTAGCGTCAGGACAAGTAGGGTTAGCGTCAGGACAACTAGGGTTAGCGTCAGGACAACTAGGGTTAGCGTCAGGACAAGTAGGGTTAGCATCAGGACAACTAGGGTTAGCGTCAGGACAACTAGGGTTAGCTTCAGGACAACTAGGGTTAGCGTCAGGTCAACAAGGGTTAGCGTCAGGACAACTAGGGTTAGCGTCAGGACAAGTAGGGTTAGCGTCAGGACAACTAGGGTTAGCGTCAGGACAACTAGGGTTAGCGTCAGGACAACTAGGGTTAGCGTCAGGACAACTAGGGTTAGCGTCACAACTAGGGTTAGCGTCAGGACAACTAGGGTTAGCGTCACAACAACTAGGGTTAGCGTCAGGACAACTAGGGTTAGCGTCAGGACAACTAGGGTTAGCGTCAGGACAACTAGGGTTAGAGTCACGACAACTAGGGTTAGCGTCAGGACAACTAGGGTTAGCGTTGTAAAGATGTGCGGTTGAGGGTTGTATGTAATCACCTAGGCAGGTTATCGATGCAACAATATTTTATTAATCACATCCATGGTAATGCAGCAATTCCAAGTAAATGGCCAAAATACAGTTCTCTCAGTCCTCAAGTTCTCAACCTGGGATCAGTTGATAACTGAGCTCCAACACTCCATAAGCCATCCATCAGCTCCGCGTCCACAACCATAGGTCCTATCTCTCCAGTGTCCTTCCATCAACTTCCCCACTAAAACATGTCTTTCCTCTATATCTCTGGGGTCAGCCCCCTCCCACCACAGAAGTGATCATCCTCCCACTCAAGCATTCACTGTAAGCCAAAAACAATGAAGAATATTCTAGAAGCCTTCATTTGAGAAAGGATGTAAGACCCCCTGTGATGACGTCCCACTGTGTCTCAATCCAAACTCACCTAATGAGACCATTGGCTGTTGAAACAATGGACTCCTGAGATACAGATTAGTGGAATGCTGGACATTTTACAAGTGAATCTAGTGTACACACTGACAAGTTAGCAGAACTATATAAAACATGACAAGTAAATCACTAATAAAACACAATAATAATATTAACAAAAATGGTGGTCCGTTGCTGGAAAAGTATCATAGTCTTTAGAAAATGGGCAACTCCTCACATACCTCCCCCACTTTTTCAGCACGGACACGAATGTAAGAAGTCTCGCCTTTATGAGAACGAAACTTTGTATCATCCAGTCTCCTCAAAGCATATTCCATGTCGTCCTTGCGAATATACTCCACAGTCCCCATTCCACCCTTGTATACATCAGTGTAATAGACACATCCAGCTTCTCTCATATGGTCTTTCAGATCCTGCCAACTTCCCGATGGGGGAAGCCCTGAGACAAGGACTCTGTATTTAGTTCGCTGGATCAGGGGTCTGTCCTTTCTGCGGGGTCCTCCATATCCCCCTCCTGATCCCCGGTTTGTCCTGGGAAACTGCACACGTGCCCAATGAGAACCAAACTTGTATTCATTGCGACAAACCCCAGAGTGCTGACACCCAGTTAGGGGGGTAGTCACTTGGCGGCCTGGTAAAGGGAGCTCTGGGGGGACAGTATCTGGGCTTACCAGGGTGAGGGTAGATCCAGTGTTCTGAAGTCCCTGGGCCTCCTCACTGATGTAATTGCCCTCCCCCAGATTACATTCCTTCATTGTGACAGTCATGGCATTTTGAGTATTACTCACCACAGGTGGGGGGTTAGTCTGCAGATAGTGCCGCTCCCTCTCGACTGAAGCAGTGAGAAGCGGTCTTGGGCTTTGGGTTACGACATTGGCCCAGTGGCACACCAATTCTCGTCCTAGGTTGTGATGTGGGCTAGAACGTTCCCAGCATTCCCTGGCAAAGTGTCCCATTCGTCCACAGTTATGGCAGTTAAGCCTTCTTTGCCCCAACATGGGCCTTACTTGGGGGCTTGGGCAACCTCCCCCTCTTTGTGAAGTCTGAACTCCCTGCCGTTCCTCATCTGGCCGATCCATGGGTCTCAATGGCCTCCCTGTAAAATCCTGTTCCTGACTTACTGGGGCTGTACTTCCACGTTGCCCTGGTCGATTAGCAGACCAATCATCCGCCAATCTTGCAGCTTCACCCAGGCTGAGTGGTTTTCTATCTGCCACCCATTCCTTTAAATTACCTGGGAGCTTTGACATAAATTGTTCCAGCATGACTATATCCATTACATGTTCTGCTTCCTGAGCCCCCAGTCCTTCTATCCACCGAGTGCATGCCGTTCGTAGTGTGTTGGCAAACTCCCGATGTGTGTGTGCAGCGGGCTTGTCAGTCTCCCGAAACTTTCTCCGGTAGGTTTCCGGCGTGACGGCATACCTCTCTAGCAATGCACTGCGAATGGTAGAGTAACATCTCTGATCCACCGAAGACAAGTTATTAAAAGCTTCTCTTGCTTTTCCGGTCAGGCCAACACTCAAATATCTGGGCCAGTCACTGACTGACACCTCATGCAGCAGGCAGAGGTTCTCAAATAACTGGAGATGTTCATCAATATCAGAGGTGTCCTCATTGAACTGTGGTATATCTCGGTACCTTAAAGATGTGGGCTCCTCTCTCCTGTTATCCATTGTCCTCTGCACTGGGGCGGGTGGGGGTATTGCTACATGCACACCCAGAAATTTGTTTAACACTGCCGCCCGCTCCATCTCCGTGGCCCGCTCTCCTAGCGCGTCCAGCATCCTCCTCAACTCAGTCGGTCCATCCTCCATCATCTCTTCTGCCAAGTCACCGCTCGGTAACTTTCCCTGGTATGCTCTCCAGAGATAGGTGATCCCACCGCTGCCACCACTTGTAAAGATGTGCGGTTGAGGGTTGTATGTAATCACCTAGGCAGGTTATCGATGCAACAATATTTTATTAATCACATCCATGGTAATGCAGCAATTCCAAGTAAATGGCCAAAATACAGTTCTCTCAGTCCTCAAGTTCTCAACCTGGGATCAGTTGATAACTGAGCTCCAACACTCCATAAGCCATCCATCAGCTCCGCGTCCACAACCATAGGTCCTATCTCTCCAGTGTCCTTCCATCAACTTCCCCACTAAAACATGTCTTTCCTCTATATCTCTGGGGTCAGCCCCCTCCCACCACAGAAGTGATCATCCTCCCACTCAAGCATTCACTGTAAGCCAAAAACAATGAAGAATATTCTAGAAGCCTTCATTTGAGAAAGGATGTAAGACCCCCTGTGATGACGTCCCACTGTGTCTCAATCCAAACTCACCTAATGAGACCATTGGCTGTTGAAACAATGGACTCCTGAGATACAGATTAGTGGAATGCTGGACATTTTACAAGTGAATCTAGTGTACACACTGACAAGTTAGCAGAACTATATAAAACATGACAAGTAAATCACTAATAAAACACAATAATAATATTAACAAAAATGGTGGTCCGTTGCTGGAAAAGTATCATAGTCTTTAGAAAATGGGCAACTCCTCACAAGCGTCATGACAACTAGGGTTAGCGTCAGGACAACTAGGGTTAGCGTCACGACAACTAGGGTTAGCGTCAGGACAACTAGGGTTAGCGTCAGGACAACTAGGGTTAGCGTCACGACAACTAGGGTTAGCGTCAGGACAACTAGGGTTAGCGTCAGGACAACTAGGGTTAGCGTCACGACAACTAGGGTTAGCGTCAATACAACTAGGGTTAGCGTCAGGACAACTAGGGTTAGCGCCACGACAACTAGGGTTAGCGTCAGGACAACTAGGTTTAGCGTCAGGACAACTAGGGTTAGCGTCAGGACAACTAGGGTTAGCATCAGGACAACTAGGGTTAGCGTCAGGACAACTAGGGTTAGCGTCAGGACAACTAGGGTTAGCGCCAGGACAACTAGGGTTAGCGCCAGGACAACTAGGGTTAGCGCCATTACAACTAGGGTTAGCGCCAGGACAACTAGGGTTAGCGCCAGGACAACTAGGGTTAGCGCCAGGACAACTAGGGTTAGCGTCACGACAACTAGGGTTAGCGTCAGGACAACTAGGGTTAGCGTCAGGACAACTAGGGTTAGCGTCACGACAACTAGGGTTAGCGTCAGGACAACTAGGGTTAGCGTCAGGACAACTAGGGTTAGCGTCAGGACAAGTAGGGTTAGTGTCAGGACAACTAGGGTTAGCGTCAGGACAACTAGGGTTAGCTTCAGGACAACTAGGGTTAGCGTCAGGTCAACTAGGGTTAGCGTCAGGACAACTAGGGTTAGCGTCAGGACAAGTAGGGTTAGCGTCAGGAATACTAGGGTTAGCGTCAGGACAACTAGGGTTAGCGTCACAACTAGGGTTAGCGTCATGACAACTAGGGTTAGCGTCACAACAACTAGGGTTAGCGTCAGGACAACTAGGGTTAGCGTCAGGACAACTAGGGTTAGCGTCAGGACAACTAGGGTTAGCTTCACGACAACTAGGGTTAGCGTCAGGACAACTAGGGTTAGCGTCACGACAACTAGGGTTAGCGTCAGGAAAACTAGGGTTAGCGTCAGGACAACTATGGTTAGCGTCACGACAACTAGGGTTAGCGTCAGGACAACTAGGGTTAGCGTCAGGACAACTAGGGTTAGCGTCACGACAACTAGGGTTAGCGTCAGGACAACAAGGGTTAGCTTCAGGACAACTAGGGTTAGCGTCAGGTCAACTAGGGTTAGCGTCAGGACAACTAGGGTTAGTGTCAGGACAAGTAGGGTTAGCGTCAGGACAACTAGGGTTAGCGTCAGGACAACTAGGGTTAGCGTCAGGACAACTAGGGTTAGCGTTAGGACAACTAGGGTTAGCGTCAGGACAACTAGGGTTAGAGTCACGACAACTAGGGTTAGCGTCAGGACAACTAGGGTTAGCGTCACGACAACTAGGGTTAGCGTCAGGACAACTAGGGTTAGCATCACGACAACTAGGGTTAGCGTCAGGACAACTAGGGTTAGCGTCAGGACAACTAGGGTTAGCGTCACGACAACTAGGGTTAGCGTCAGGACAACTAGGGTTAGCGTCAGGACAACTAGGGTTAGCGTCAGGACAACTAGGGTTAGCGTCAGGACAACTAGGGTTAGCGTCACGACAACTAGGGTTAGCGTCAGGACAACTAGGGTTAGCGTCCGGACAACTAGGGTTAGCGTCACGACATCTAGGGTTAGCGTCAGGACAACTAGGGTTAGCGTCACGACAACTAGGGTTAGCATCAGGACAACTAGGGTTAGCGTCAGGACAACTAGGGTTAGCGCCAAGACAACTAGGGTTAGCGTCAGGACAACTAGGTTTAGCGTCAGGACAACTAGGGTTAGCGTCAGGACAACTAGGGTTAGCATCAGGACAACTAGGGTTAGCGTCAGGACAACTAGGGTAAGCGCCAGGACAACTAGGGTTAGCGCCAGGACAACTAGGGTTAGCGCCAGGACAACTAGGGTTAGCGCCATTACAACTATGGTTAGCGCCAGGACAACTAGGGTTAGCGCCAGGACAACTAGGGTTAGCGTCACGACAACTAGGGTTAGCGTCAGGACAACTAGGGTTAGCGTCACGACAACTAGGGTTAGCGTCAGGACAACTAGGGTTAGCGTCAGGACAACTAGGGTTAGCGTCAGGACAACTAGGGTTAGCGTCAGGACAAGTAGGGTTAGCGTCAGGACAACTAGGGTTAGCATCAGGACAACTAGGGTTAGCGTCAGGACAAGTAGGGTTAGCGTCAGGACAACTAGGGTTAGCGTCAGGACAACTAGGATTAGCGTCAGGACAACTAGGGTTAGCGTCAGGACAACTAGGGTTAGCGTCAGGACAAGTAGGGTTAGCGTCAGGACAACTAGGGTTAGCGTCAGGAAAACTAGGGTTAGCATCAGGACAAGTAGAGTTAGCGTCAGGACAACTAGGGTTAGCGTCAGGACAACTAGGGTTAGCGTCAGGACAACTAGGGTTAGCGTCAGGAGAACTAGGGTTAGCGTCAGGGCAACTAGGGTTAGCCTCAGGACAAGTAGGGTTAGCGTCAGGACAACTAGGGTTAGCGTCAGGACAACTAGGGTTAGCGTCAGGACAACTAGGGTTAGCGTCAGGACAAGTAGTGTTAGCGTCAGGACAACTAGGGTTAGCGTCAGGACAACTAGGGTTAGCGTCAGGACAACTAGGGTTAGCGTCAGGACAAGTAGGGTTAGCGTCAGGACAACTAGGGTTAGCGTCAGGAAAACTAGGGTTAGCGTCAGGAAAAGTTGAGTTAGCGTCAGGACAACTAGGGTTAGCGTCAGGACAACTAGGGTTAGCGTCAGGGCAACTAGGGTTAGCGTCAGGACAAGTAGGGTTAGCGTCAGGACAACTAGGGTTAGCGTCAGGACAACTAGGGTTAACGTCAGGACAAGTAGGGTTAGCATCAGGACAACTAGGGTTAGCGTCAGGACAACTAGGGTTAGCGTCAGGACAAGTAGGGTTAGCGTCAGGACAACTAGGGTTAGCGTCAGGGCAACTAGGGTTAGCGTCAGGACAAGTAGGGTTAGCGTCAGGACAACTAGGGTTAGCGTCAGGACAACTAGGGTTAGCGTCAGGACAAGTAGGGTTAGCGTCAGGACAACTAGGGTTAGCGTCAGGACAACTAGGGTTAGCGTCAGGACAACTAGGGTTAGCGTCAGGACAATTAGTGTTAGCGTCAGGACAACTAGGGTTAGCGTCAGGACAACTTGGGTTAGCGTCAGGACAACTAGGGTTAGCGTCAGGACAACTATGGTTAGCGTCAGGACAACTAGGGTTAGCGTCAGGACAAGTAGGGTTAGCGTCAGGACAACTAGGGTTAGCGTCAGGACAACTAGGGTTAGCGTCAGGACAAGTAGTGTTAGCATCAGGACAACAAGGGTTAGCATCAGGACAACTAGGGTTAGTGTCAGGACAAGTAGAGTTAGCGTCAGGACAACTAGGGTTAGCATCAGGAAAACTAGGGTTAGCGTCAGGACAAGTAGAGTTAGCGTCAGGACAACTAGGGTTAGCGTCAGGACAACTAGGGTTAGCGTCAGGACAACTAGGGTTAGCGTCAGGGCAACTAGGGTTAGCGTCAGGACAAGTAGGGTTAGCGTCAGGACAACTAGGGTTAGCGTCAGGACAACTAGGGTTAACGTCAGGACAAGTAGGGTTAGCGTCAGGACAACTAGGGTTAGCGTCAGGACAAGTAGGGTTAGCGTCAGGACAACTAGGGTTAGCGTCAGGGCAACTAGGGTTAGCGTCAGGACAAGTAGGGTTAGCGTCAGGACAACTAGGGTTAGCGTCAGGACAACTAGGGTTAGCGTCAGGACAAGTAGGGTTAGCGTCAGGACAACTAGGGTTAGCGTCAGGACAACTAGGGTTAGCGTCAGGACAATTAGTGTTAGCGTCAGGACAACTAGGGTTAGCGTCAGGACAACTAGGGTTAGCGTCAGGACAACTAGGGTTAGCGTCAGGACAACTATGGTTAGCGTCAGGACAACTAGGGTTAGCGTCAGGACAAGTAGGGTTAGCGTCAGGACAACTAGGGTTAGCGTCAGGACAACTAGGGTTAGCGTCAGGACAAGTAGTGTTAGCGTCAGGACAACTAGGGTTAGCGTCAGGACAACTAGGGTTAGCGTCAGGACAACTAGGGTTAGCGTCAGGACAAGTAGGGTTAGCGTCAGGACAACTAGGGTTAGCGTCAGGACAACTAGGATTAGCGTCAGGACAACTAGGGTTATCGTCAGGACAACTAGGGTTAGCGTCAGGACAAGTAGGGTTAGCGTCAGGACAACTAGGGTTAGCGTCAGGAAAACTAGGGTTAGCATCAGGACAAGTAGAGTTAGCGTCAGGACAACTAGGGTTAGCGTCAGGACAACTAGGGTTAGCGTCAGGACAACTAGGGTTAGCGTCAGGAGAACTAGGGTTAGCGTCAGGGCAACTAGGGTTAGCCTCAGGACAAGTAGGGTTAGCGTCAAGACAACTAGGGTTAGCGTCAGGACAACTAGGGTTAGCGTCAGGACAACTAGGGTTAGCGTCAGGACATGTAGTGTTAGGGTCAGGACAACTAGGGTTAGCGTCAGGACAACTAGGGTTAGCGTCAGGACAACTAGGGTTAGCGTCAGGACAAGTAGGGTTAGCGTCAGGACAACTAGGGTTAGCGTCAGGAAAACTAGGGTTAGCGTCAGGACAACTAGAGTTAGCGTCAGGACAACTAGGGTTAGCGTCAGGACAACTAGGGTTAGCGTCAGGACAACTAGGGTTAGCGTCAGGGCAACTAGGGTTAGCGTCAGGACAAGTAGGGTTAGCGTCAGGACAACTAGGGTTAGCGTCAGGACAACTAGGGTTAACGTCAGGACAAGTAGGGTTAGCGTCAGGACAACTAGGGTTAGCGTCAGGACAACTAGGGTTAGCGTCAGGACAAGTAGGGTTAGCATCAGGACAACTAGGGTTAGCGTCAGGGCAACTAGGGTTAGCGTCAGGACAAGTAGGGTTAGCGTCAGGACAAGTAGGGTTAGCGTCAGGACAACTAGGGTTAGCGTCAGGACAAGTAGCGTTAGCGTCAGGACAACTAGGGTTAGCGTCAGGACAAGTAGAGTTAGCGTCAGGACAACTAGGGTTAGCATCAGGAAAACTAGGGTTAGCGTCAGGACAAGTAGAGTTAGCGTCAGGACAACTAGGGTTAGCGTCAGGACAACTAGGGTTAGCGTCAGGACAACTAGGGTTAGCATCAGGGCAACTAGGGTTAGCGTCAGGACAAGTAGGGTTAGCGTCAGGACAACTAGGGTTAGCGTCAGGACAACTAGGGTTAGCGTCAGGACAACTAGGGTTAGCGTCAGGGCAACTAGGGTTAGCGTCAGGACAAGTAGGGTTAGCGTCAGGACAACTAGGGTTAACGTCAGGACAAGTAGGGTTAGCGTCAGGACAACTAGGGTTAGCGTCAGGACAACTAGGGTTAGCGTCAGGACAAGTAGGGTTAGCGTCAGGACAACTAGGGTTAGCATCAGGGCAACTAGGGTTAGCGTCAGGACAAGTAGGGTTAGCGTCAGGACAACTAGGGTTAGCGTCAGGACAACTAGGGTTAGCGTCAGGACAAGTAGCGTTAGCGTCAGGACAACTAGGGTTAGCGTCAGGACAACTAGGGTTAGCGTCAGGACAACTAGGGTTAGCGTCAGGACAATTAGTGTTAGCGTCAGGACAACTAGGGTTAGCATCAGGACAACTAGGGTTAGCGTCAGGACAAGAAGGGTTAGCGTCTGGACAACTAGGGTTAGCGTCAGGACAACTAGGGTTAGCGTCAGGACAACTAGGGTTAGCGTCAGGACAATTAGTGTTAGCGTCAGGACAAGTAGTGTTAGCGTCAGGACAACTAGGGTTAGCGTCAGGACAACTAGGGTTAGCGTCAGGACAACTAGGGTTAGCGTCAGGACAAGTAGGGTTAGCGTCAGGACAACTAGGGTTAGCATCAGGAAAACTAGGGTTAGCGTCAGGACAAGTAGAGTTAGCGTCAGGACAACTAGGGTTAGCGTCAGGACAACTAGGGTTAGCGTCAGGACAACTAGGGTTAGCGTCAGGGCAACTAGGGTTAGCGTCAGGACAAGTAGGGTTAGCGTCAGGACAACTAGGGTTAGCGTCAGGACAACTAGGGTTAGCGTCAGGACAACTAGGGTTAGCGTCAGGACAACTAGGGTTAGCGTCAGGACAATTAGTGTTAGCGTCAGGACAACTAGGGTTAGCGTCAGGACAACTAGGGTTAGCGTCAGGACAACTAGGGTTAGCGTCAGGACAATTAGTGTTAGCGTCAGGACAACTAGGGTTAGCGTCAGGACAAGTAGGGTTAGCGTCAGGACAACTAGGGTTAGCGTCAGGACAACTAGGGTTAGCGTCAGGACAATTAGTGTTAGCGTCAGGACAACTAGGGTTAGCGTCAGGACAACTAGGGTTAGCGTCAGGACAACTAGGGTTAGCGTCAGGACAACTATGGTTAGCGTCAGGACAAGTAGGGTTAGCGTCAGGACAAGTAGGGTTACCGTCAGGACAACTAGGGTTAGCATCAGGACAACTAGGGTTAGCGTCAGGACAACTAGGGTTAGCGTCAGGACAACTAGGGTTAGCGTCAGGACAAGTAGGGTTAGCGTCAGGACAACTAGGGTTAGCGTCAGGACAACTAGGGTTAGCGTCAGGACAACTAGGGTTAGCGTCAGGACAATTAGTGTTAGCGTCAGGACAACTAGGGTTAGCGTCAGGACAACTAGGGTTAGCGTCAGGACAACTAGGGTTAGCGTCAGGACAAGTAGGGTTAGCGTCAGGACAACTAGGGTTAGCGTCAGGACAACTAGGGTTAGCGTCAGGACAAGTAGGGTTAGCGTCAGGACAACTAGGGTTAGCGTCAGGACAACTAGGGTTAGCGTCAGGACAAGTAGGGTTAGCGTCAGGACAACTAGGGTTAGCGTCAGGGCAACTAGGGTTAGCGTCAGGACAAGTAGGGTTAGCGTCAGGACAACTAGGGTTAGCGTCAGGACAACTAGGGTTAGCGTCAGGACAAGTAGGGTTAGCGTCAGGACAACTAGGGTTAGCGTCAGGACAACTAGGGTTAGCGTCAGGACAATTAGAGTTAGCGTCAGGACAACTAGGGTTAGCGTCAGGACAACTAGGGTTAGCGTCAGGACAACTAGGGTTAGCGTCAGGACAAGTAGGGTTAGCGTCAGGACAACTAGGGTTAGCGTCATGACAACTAGGGTTAGCGTCAGGACAACTAGGGTTAGCGTCAGGACAATTAGTGTTAGCGTCAGGACAACTAGGGTTAGCGTCAGGACAACTAGGGTTAGCGTCAGGACAACTAGGGTTAGCGTCAGGACAACTATGGTTAGCGTCAGGACAACTAGGGTTAGCGTCAGGACAAGTAGGGTTAGCGTCAGGACAAGTAGGGTTAGCGTCAGGACAACTAGGGTTAGCATCAGGACAACTAGGGTTAGCGTCAGGGCAACTAGGGTTAGCGTCAGGACAAGTAGGGTTAGCGTCAGGACAACTAGGGTTAGCGTCAGGACAACTAGGGTTAACGTCAGGACAAGTAGGGTTAGCATCAGGACAACTAGGGTTAGCGTCAGGACAACTAGGGTTAGCGTCAGGACAAGTAGGGTTAGCGTCAGGACAACTAGGGTTAGCGTCAGGGCAACTAGGGTTAGCGTCAGGACAAGTAGGGTTAGCGTCAGGACAACTAGGGTTAGCGTCAGGACAACTAGGGTTAGCGTCAGGACAAGTAGGGTTAGCGTCAGGACAACTAGGGTTAGCGTCAGGACAACTAGGGTTAGCGTCAGGACAACTAGGGTTAGCGTCAGGACAATTAGTGTTAGCGTCAGGACAACTAGGGTTAGCGTCAGGACAACTTGGGTTAGCGTCAGGACAACTAGGGTTAGCGTCAGGACAACTATGGTTAGCGTCAGGACAACTAGGGTTAGCGTCAGGACAAGTAGGGTTAGCGTCAGGACAACTAGGGTTAGCGTCAGGACAACTAGGGTTAGCGTCAGGACAAGTAGTGTTAGCATCAGGACAACAAGGGTTAGCATCAGGACAACTAGGGTTAGTGTCAGGACAAGTAGAGTTAGCGTCAGGACAACTAGGGTTAGCATCAGGAAAACTAGGGTTAGCGTCAGGACAAGTAGAGTTAGCGTCAGGACAACTAGGGTTAGCGTCAGGACAACTAGGGTTAGCGTCAGGACAACTAGGGTTAGCGTCAGGGCAACTAGGGTTAGCGTCAGGACAAGTAGGGTTAGCGTCAGGACAACTAGGGTTAGCGTCAGGACAACTAGGGTTAACGTCAGGACAAGTAGGGTTAGCGTCAGGACAACTAGGGTTAGCGTCAGGACAAGTAGGGTTAGCGTCAGGACAACTAGGGTTAGCGTCAGGGCAACTAGGGTTAGCGTCAGGACAAGTAGGGTTAGCGTCAGGACAACTAGGGTTAGCGTCAGGACAACTAGGGTTAGCGTCAGGACAAGTAGGGTTAGCGTCAGGACAACTAGGGTTAGCGTCAGGACAACTAGGGTTAGCGTCAGGACAATTAGTGTTAGCGTCAGGACAACTAGGGTTAGCGTCAGGACAACTAGGGTTAGCGTCAGGACAACTAGGGTTAGCGTCAGGACAACTATGGTTAGCGTCAGGACAACTAGGGTTAGCGTCAGGACAAGTAGGGTTAGCGTCAGGACAACTAGGGTTAGCGTCAGGACAACTAGGGTTAGCGTCAGGACAAGTAGTGTTAGCGTCAGGAAACTAGGGTTAGCGTCAGGACAACTAGGGTTAGCGTCAGGACAACTAGGGTTAGCGTCAGGACAAGTAGGGTTAGCGTCAGGACAACTAGGGTTAGCGTCAGGACAACTAGGATTAGCGTCAGGACAACTAGGGTTATCGTCAGGACAACTAGGGTTAGCGTCAGGACAAGTAGGGTTAGCGTCAGGACAACTAGGGTTAGCGTCAGGAAAACTAGGGTTAGCATCAGGACAAGTAGAGTTAGCGTCAGGACAACTAGGGTTAGCGTCAGGACAACTAGGGTTAGCGTCAGGACAACTAGGGTTAGCGTCAGGAGAACTAGGGTTAGCGTCAGGGCAACTAGGGTTAGCCTCAGGACAAGTAGGGTTAGCGTCAAGACAACTAGGGTTAGCGTCAGGACAACTAGGGTTAGCGTCAGGACAACTAGGGTTAGCGTCAGGACATGTAGTGTTAGGGTCAGGACAACTAGGGTTAGCGTCAGGACAACTAGGGTTAGCGTCAGGACAACTAGGGTTAGCGTCAGGACAAGTAGGGTTAGCGTCAGGACAACTAGGGTTAGCGTCAGGAAAACTAGGGTTAGCGTCAGGACAACTAGAGTTAGCGTCAGGACAACTAGGGTTAGCGTCAGGACAACTAGGGTTAGCGTCAGGACAACTAGGGTTAGCGTCAGGGCAACTAGGGTTAGCGTCAGGACAAGTAGGGTTAGCGTCAGGACAACTAGGGTTAGCGTCAGGACAACTAGGGTTAACGTCAGGACAAGTAGGGTTAGCGTCAGGACAACTAGGGTTAGCGTCAGGACAACTAGGGTTAGCGTCAGGACAAGTAGGGTTAGCATCAGGACAACTAGGGTTAGCGTCAGGGCAACTAGGGTTAGCGTCAGGACAAGTAGGGTTAGCGTCAGGACAAGTAGGGTTAGCGTCAGGACAACTAGGGTTAGCGTCAGGACAAGTAGCGTTAGCGTCAGGACAACTAGGGTTAGCGTCAGGACAAGTAGAGTTAGCGTCAGGACAACTAGGGTTAGCATCAGGAAAACTAGGGTTAGCGTCAGGACAAGTAGAGTTAGCGTCAGGACAACTAGGGTTAGCGTCAGGACAACTAGGGTTAGCATCAGGGCAACTAGGGTTAGCGTTAGGACAAGTAGGGTTAGCGTCAGGACAACTAGGGTTAGCGTCAGGACAACTAGGGTTAGCGTCAGGACAACTAGGGTTAGCGTCAGGGCAACTAGGGTTAGCGTCAGGACAAGTAGGGTTAGCGTCAGGACAACTAGGGTTAACGTCAGGACAAGTAGGGTTAGCGTCAGGACAACTAGGGTTAGCGTCAGGACAACTAGGGTTAGCGTCAGGACAAGTAGGGTTAGCGTCAGGACAACTAGGGTTAGCATCAGGGTAACTAGGGTTAGCGTCAGGACAAGTAGGGTTAGCGTCAGGACAACTAGGGTTAGCGTCAGGACAACTAGGGTTAGCGTCAGGACAAGTAGCGTTAGCGTCAGGACAACTAGGGTTAGCGTCAGGACAACTAGGGTTAGCGTCAGGACAACTAGGGTTAGCGTCAGGACAATTAGTGTTAGCGTCAGGACAACTAGGGTTAGCGTCAGGACAACTAGGGTTAGCGTCAGGACAACTATGGTTAGCGTCAGGACAACTAGGGTTAGCGTCAGGACAAGTAGGGTTAGCGTCAGGACAACTAGGGTTAGCGTCAGGACAACTAGGGTTAGCGTCAGGACAAGTAGTGTTATCGTCAGGACAACTAGGGTTAGCGTCAGGACAACTAGGGTTAGCGTCAGGACAAGTAGAGTTAGCGTCAGGACAACTAGGGTTAGCATCAGGAAAACTAGGGTTAGCGTCAGGACAAGTAGAGTTAGCGTCAGGACAACTAGGGTTAGCGTCAGGACAACTAGGGTTAGCGTCAGGACAACTAGGGTTAGCATCAGGGCAACTAGGGTTAGCGTCAGGACAAGTAGGGTTAGCGTCAGGACAACTAGGGTTAGCGTCAGGACAACTAGGGTTAACGTCAGGACAAGTAGGGTTAGCGTCAGGACAACTAGGGTTAGCGTCAGGACAAGTAGGGTTAGCGTCAGGACAACTAGGGTTAGCGTCAGGGCAACTAGGGTTAGCGTCAGGACAAGTAGGGTTAGCGTCAGGACAACTAGGGTTAGCATCAGGACAACTAGGGTTAGCGTCAGGACAAGAAGGGTTAGCGTCTGGACAACTAGGGTTAGCGTCAGGACAACTAGGGTTAGCGTCAGGACAACTAGGGTTAGCGTCAGGACAATTAGTGTTAGCGTCAGGACAAGTAGTGTTAGCGTCAGGACAACTAGGGTTAGCGTCAGGACAACTAGGGTTAGCGTCAGGACAACTAGGGTTAGCGTCAGGACAAGTAGGGTTAGCGTCAGGACAACTAGGGTTAGCATCAGGAAAACTAGGGTTAGCGTCAGGACAAGTAGAGTTAGCGTCAGGACAACTAGGGTTAGCGTCAGGACAAGTAGGGTTAGCGTCAGGACAACTAGGGTTAGCGTCAGGACAACTAGGGTTAACGTCAGGACAAGTAGGGTTAGCGTCAGGACAACTAGGGTTAGCGTCAGGACAAGTAGGGTTAGCGTCAGGACAACTAGGGTTAGCGTCAGGGCAACTAGGGTTAGCGTCAGGACAAGTAGGGTTAGCGTCAGGACAACTAGGGTTAGCATCAGGACAACTAGGGTTAGCGTCAGGACAAGAAGGGTTAGCGTCTGGACAACTAGGGTTAGCGTCAGGACAACTAGGGTTAGCGTCAGGACAACTAGGGTTAGCGTCAGGACAATTAGTGTTAGCGTCAGGACAAGTAGTGTTAGCGTCAGGACAACTAGGGTTAGCGTCAGGACAACTAGGGTTAGCGTCAGGACAACTAGGGTTAGCGTCAGGACAAGTAGGGTTAGCGTCAGGACAACTAGGGTTAGCATCAGGAAAACTAGGGTTAGCGTCAGGACAAGTAGAGTTAGCGTCAGGACAACTAGGGTTAGCGTCAGGACAACTAGGGTTAGCGTCAGGACAACTAGGGTTAGCGTCAGGACAACTAGGGTTAGCGTCAGGGCAACTAGGGTTAGCGTCAGGACAAGTAGGGTTAGCGTCAGGACAACTAGGGTTAGCGTCAGGACAACTAGGGTTAGCGTCAGGACAACTAGGGTTAGCGTCAGGACAACTAGGGTTAGCGTCAGGACAATTAGTGTTAGCGTCAGGACAACTAGGGTTAGCGTCAGGACAACTAGGGTTAGCGTCAGGACAACTAGGGTTAGCGTCAGGACAATTAGTGTTAGCGTCAGGACAACTAGGGTTAGCGTCAGGACAAGTAGGGTTAGCGTCAGGACAACTAGGGTTAGCGTCAGGACAACTAGGGTTAGCGTCAGGACAATTAGTGTTAGCGTCAGGACAACTAGGGTTAGCGTCAGGACAACTAGGGTTAGCGTCAGGACAACTAGGGTTAGCGTCAGGACAACTATGGTTAGCGTCAGGACAAGTAGGGTTAGCGTCAGGACAAGTAGGGTTAGCGTCAGGACAACTAGGGTTAGCATCAGGACAACTAGGGTTAGCGTCAGGACAACTAGGGTTAGCGTCAGGACAACTAGGGTTAGCGTCAGGACAAGTAGGGTTAGCGTCAGGACAACTAGGGTTAGCGTCAGGACAACTAGGGTTAGCGTCAGGACAACTAGGGTTAGCGTCAGGACAATTAGTGTTAGCGTCAGGACAACTAGGGTTAGCGTCAGGACAACTAGGGTTAGCGTCAGGACAACTAGGGTTAGCGTCAGGACAAGTAGGGTTAGCGTCAGGACAACTAGGGTTAGCGTCAGGACAACTAGGGTTAGCGTCAGGACAAGTAGGGTTAGCGTCAGGACAACTAGGGTTAGCGTCAGGACAACTAGGGTTAGCGTCAGGACAAGTAGGGTTAGCGTCAGGACAACTAGGGTTAGCGTCAGGGCAACTAGGGTTAGCGTCAGGACAAGTAGGGTTAGCGTCAGGACAACTAGGGTTAGCGTCAGGACAACTAGGGTTAGCGTCAGGACAAGTAGGGTTAGCGTCAGGACAACTAGGGTTAGCGTCAGGACAACTAGGGTTAGCGTCAGGACAATTAGAGTTAGCGTCAGGACAACTAGGGTTAGCGTCAGGACAACTAGGGTTAGCGTCAGGACAACTAGGGTTAGCGTCAGGACAAGTAGGGTTAGCGTCAGGACAAGTAGGGTTAGCGTCAGGACAACTAGGGTTAGCGTCATGACAACTAGGGTTAGCGTCAGGACAACTAGGGTTAGCGTCAGGACAATTAGTGTTAGCGTCAGGACAACTAGGGTTAGCGTCAGGACAACTAGGGTTAGCGTCAGGACAACTAGGGTTAGCGTCAGGACAACTATGGTTAGCGTCAGGACAACTAGGGTTAGCGTCAGGACAAGTAGGGTTAGCGTCAGGACAAGTAGGGTTAGCGTCAGGACAACTAGGGTTAGCATCAGGACAACTAGGGTTAGCGTCAGGACAACTAGCGTTAGCGTCAGGACAAGTAGGGTTAGCGTCAGGACAACTAGGATTAGCGTCAGGACAACTAGGGTTAGCGTCAGGACAACTAGGGTTAGCGTCAGGACAATTAGTGTTAGCGTCAGGACAACTAGGGTTAGCGTCAGGACAAGTAGGGTTAGCGTCAGGACAAGTAGGGTTAGCGTCAGGACAACTAGGGTTAGCATCAGGACAACTAGGGTTAGCGTCAGGACAACTAGGGTTAGCGTCAGGACAACTAGGGTTAGCGTCAGGACAAGTAGGGTTAGCGTCAGGACAACTAGGGTTAGCGTCAGGACAACTAGGGTTAGCGTCAGGACAACTAGGGTTAGCGTCAGGGCAATTAGTGTTAGCGTCAGGACAACTAGGGTTAGCGTCAGGACAAGTAGGGTTAGCGTCAGGACAACTAGGGTTAGCGTCAGGACAACTAGGGTTAGCGTCAGGACAAGTAGGGTTAGCGTCAGGACAACTAGGGTTAGCGCCAGGACAACTAGGGTTAGCGTCAGGACAAGTAGGGTTAGCGTCAGGACAACTAGGGTTAGCGTCAGGGCAACTAGGGTTAGCGTCAGGACAAGTAGGGTTAGCGTCAGGACAACTAGAGTTAGCGTCAGGACAACTAGGGTTAGCGTCAGGACAAGTAGGGTTAGCGTCAGGACAACTAGGGTTAGCATCAGGACAACTAGGGTTAGCGTCAGGACAATTAGAGTTAGCGTCAGGACAACTAGGGTTAGCGTCAGGACAACTAGGGTTAGCGTCAGGACAACTAGGGTTAGCGTCAGGACAAGTAGGGTTAGCGTCAGGACAAGTAGGGTTAGCGTCAGGACAACTAGGGTTAGCGTCAGGACAACTAGGGTTAGCGTCAGGACAACTAGGGTTAGCGTCAGGACAATTAGTGTTAGCGTCAGGACAACTAGGGTTAGCGTCAGGACAACTAGGGTTAGCGTCAGGACAACTAGGGTTAGCGTCAGGAAAACTATGGTTAGCGTCAGGACAACTAGGGTTAGCGTCAGGACAAGTAGGGTTAGCGTCAGGACAAGTAGGGTTAGCGTCAGGACAACTAGGGTTAGCATCAGGACAACTAGGGTTAGCGTCAGGACAACTAGGGTTAGAGTCAGGACAAGTAGGGTTAGCGTCAGGACAACTAGGATTAGCGTCAGGACAACTAGGGTTAGCGTCAGGACAATTAGTGTTAGCGTCAGGACAACTAGGGTTAGCGTCAGGACAACTAGGGTTAGCGTCAGGACAAGTAGGGTTAGCGTCAGGACAACTAGGGTTAGCGTCAGGACAACTAGGGTTAGCGTCAGGACAAGTAGGGTTAGCGTCAGGACAACTAGGGTTAGCGTCAGGACAACTAGGGTTAGCGTCAGGACAAGTAGGGTTAGCGTCAGGACAACTAGGGTTAGCGTCAGGGCAACTAGGGTTAGCGTCAGGACAAGTAGGGTTAGCGTCAGGACAACTAGGGTTAGCGTCAGGACAACTAGGGTTAGCGTAAGGACAAGTAGAGTTAGCGTCAGGACAACTAGGGTTAGCGTCAGGACAACTAGGGTTAGCGTCAGGACAACTAGGGTTAGCGTCAGGGCAACTAGGGTTAGCGTCAGGACAAGTAGGGTTAGCGTCAGGACAACTAGGGTTAGCGTCAGGACAACTAGGGTTAACGTCAGGACAAGTAGGGTTAGCGTCAGGACAACTAGGGTTAGCGTCAGGACAACTAGGGTTAGCGTCAGGACAAGTAGGGTTAGCGTCAGGACAACTAGGGTTAGCGTCAGGACAAGTAGGGTTAGCGTCAGGACAACTAGGGTTAGCGTCAGGACAACTAGGGTTAGCGTCAGGACAAGTAGGGTTAGCATCAGGACAACTAGGGTTAGCGTCAGGACAACTAGGGTTAGCGTCAGGACAACTAGGGTTAGCGTCAGGACAATTAGTGTTAGCGTCAGGACAACTAGGGTTAGCGTCAGGACAACTAGGGTTAGCGTCAGGACAACTTTGGTTAGCGTCAGGACAACTAGGGTTAGCGTCAGGACAAGTAGGGTTAGCGTCAGGACAAGTAGGGTTAGAGTCAGGACAACTAGGTTTAGAGTCAGGACAACTAGGGTTAGCGTCAGGACAACTAGGGTTAGCATCAGGACAACTAGGGTTAGCGTCAGGACAACTAGGGTTAGCGTCAGGACAACTAGGGTTAGCGCCAGGACAACTAGGGTTAGCGCCAGGACAACTAGGGTTAGCGCCATTACAACTAGGGTTAGCGCCAGGACAACTACGGTTAGCGTCAGGACAAGTAGTGTTAGCGTCAGGACAACTAGGGTTAGCGTCAGGACAACTAGGGTTAGCGTCAGGACAACTAGGGTTAGCGTCAGGACAAGTAGGGTTAGCGTCAGGACAACTAGGGTTAGCGCCATTACAACTAGGGTTAGCGTCAGGACAACTAGGGTTAGCGTCAGGACAAGTAGTGTTAGCGTCAGGAAAACTAGGGTTAGCGTCAGGACAACTAGGGTTAGCGTCAGGACAACTAGGGTTAGCGTCAGGACAAGTAGGGTTAGCGTCAGGACAACTAGGGTTAGCATCAGGAAAACTAGGGTTAGCGTCAGGACAAGTAGAGTTGGCGTCAGGACAACTAGGGTTAGCGTCAGGACAACTAGGGTTAGCGTCAGGACAACTAGGGTTAGCGTCAGGGCAACTAGGGTTAGTGTCAGGACAAGTAGGGTTAGCGTCAGGACAACTAGGGTTAGCGTCAGGACAACTAGGGTTAACGTCAGGACAAGTAGGGTTAGCGTCAGGACAAGTAGGGTTAGCGTCAGGACAACTAGGGTTAGCGTCAGGACAAGTAGGGTTAGCGTCAGGACAACTAGGGTTAGCGTCAGGGCAACTAGGGTTAGCGTCAGGACAAGTAGGGTTAGCGTCAGGACAACTAGGGTTAGCGTCAGGACAACTAGGGTTAGCGTCAGGACAAGTAGGGTTAGCGTCAGGACAACTAGGGTTAGCGTCAGGACAACTAGGGTTAGCGTCAGGACAACTAGGGTTAGCGTCAGGACAATTAGTGTTAGCGTCAGGACAACTAGGGTTAGCGTCAGGACAACTAGGGTTAGCATCAGGACAACTAGGGTTAGCGTCAGGACAACTATGGTTAGCGTCAGGACAACTAGGGTTAGCGTCAGGACAAGTAGGGTTAGCGTCAGGACAACTAGGGTTAGCGTCAGGACAACTAGGGTTAGCGTCAGGACAACTAGGTTTAGCGTCAGGACAAGTAGGGTTAGCGTCAGGACAACTAGGGTTAGCATCAGGAAAACTAGGGTTAGCGTCAGGACAAGTAGAGTTAGCATCAGGACAACTAGGGTTAGCGTCAGGACAACTAGGGTTAGCGTCAGGACAACTAGGGTTAGCGTCAGGGCAACTAGGGTTAGCGTCAGGACAAGTAGGGTTAGCGTCAGGACAACTAGGGTTAGCGTCAGGACAACTAGGGTTAACGTCAGGACAAGTAGGGTTAGCGTCAGGACAACTAGGGTTAGCGTCAGGACAACTAGGGTTAGCGTCAGGACAACTAGGGTTAGCGTCAGGGCAACTAGGGTTAGCGTCAGGACAAGTAGGGTTAGCGTCAGGACAACTAGGGTTAGCGTCAGGACAACTAGGGTTAGCGTCAGGACAAGTAGGGTTAGCGTCAGGACAACTAGGGTTAGCGTCAGGACAACTAGGGTTAGCGTCAGGACAACTAGGGTTAGCGTCAGGACAATTAGTGTTAGCGTCAGGACAACTAGGGTTAGCGTCAGGACAACTAGGGTTAGCGTCAGGACAACTAGGGTTAGCGTCAGGACAACTATGGTTAGCGTCAGGACAACTAGGGTTAGCGTCAGGACAAGTAGGGTTAGCGTCAGGACAAGTAGGGTTAGCATCAGGACAACTAGGGTTAGCGTCAGGACAACTAGGGTTAGCGTCAGGACAACTAGGGTTAGCGTCAGGACAATTAGTGTTAGCGTCAGGACAACTAGGGTTAGCGTCAGGACAACTAGGGTTAGCGTCAGGACAACTATGGTTAGCGTCAGGACAACTAGGGTTAGCGTCAGGACAAGTAGGGTTAGCGTCAGGACAAGTAGGGTTAGCATCAGGACAACTAGGGTTAGCGTCAGGACAACTAGGGTTAGCATCAGGACAACTAGGGTTAGCGTCAGGACAAGTAGGGTTAGCGTCAGGACAACTAGGGTTAGCATCAGGACAACTAGGGTTAGCGTCAGGACAACTAGGGTTAGCGTCAGGACAACTAAGGTTAGCGCCAGGACAACTAGGGTTAGCGCCAGGACAACTAGGGTTAGCGCCATTACAACTAGGGTTAGCGCCAGGACAACTAGGGTTAGCGTCAGGACAAGTAGTGTTAGCGTCAGGACAACTAGGGTTAGCGTCAGGACAACTAGGGTTAGCGTCAGGACAACTAGGGTTAGCGTCAGGACAAGTAGGGTTAGCGTCAGGACAACTAGGGTTAGCGCCATTACAACTAGGGTTAGCGTCAGGACAACTAGGGTTAGCGTCAGGACAAGTAGTGTTAGCGTCAGGAAAACTAGGGTTAGCGTCAGGACAACTAGGGTTAGCGTCAGGACAACTAGGGTTAGCGTCAGGACAAGTAGGGTTAGCGTCAGGACAACTAGGGTTAGCATCAGGAAAACTAGGGTTAGCGTCAGGACAAGTAGAGTTAGCGTCAGGACAACTAGGGTTAGCGTCAGGACAACTAGGGTTAGCGTCAGGACAACTAGGGTTAGCGTCAGGGCAACTAGGGTTAGCGTCAGGACAAGTAGGGTTAGCGTCAGGACAACTAGGGTTAGCGTCAGGACAACTAGGGTTAACGTCAGGACAAGTAGGGTTAGCGTCAGGACAAGTAGGGTTAGCGTCAGGACAACTAGGGTTAGCGTCAGGACAAGTAGGGTTAGCGTCAGGACAACTAGGGTTAGCGTCAGGGCAACTAGGGTTAGCGTCAGGACAAGTAGGGTTAGCGTCAGGACAACTAGGGTTAGCGTCAGGACAACTAGGGTTAGCGTCAGGACAAGTAGGGTTAGCGTCAGGACAACTAGGGTTAGCGTCAGGACAACTAGGGTTAGCGTCAGGACAACTAGGGTTAGCGTCAGGACAATTAGTGTTAGCGTCAGGACAACTAGGGTTAGCGTCAGGACAACTAGGGTTAGCATCAGGACAACTAGGGTTAGCGTCAGGACAACTATGGTTAGCGTCAGGACAACTAGGGTTAGCGTCAGGACAAGTAGGGTTAGCGTCAGGACAAGTAGGGTTAGCGTCAGGACAACTAGGGTTAGCGTCAGGACAACTAGGGTTAGCGTCAGGACAACTAGGTTTAGCGTCATGACAAGTAGGGTTAGCGTCAGGACAACTAGGGTTAGCATCAGGAAAACTAGGGTTAGCGTCAGGACAAGTAGAGTTAGCATCAGGACAACTAGGGTTAGCGTCAGGACAACTAGGGTTAGCGTCAGGACAACTAGGGTTAGCGTCAGGGCAACTAGGGTTAGCGTCAGGACAAGTAGGGTTAGCGTCAGGACAACTAGGGTTAGCGTCAGGAAAACTAGGGTTAACGTCAGGACAAGTAGGGTTAGCGTCAGGACAACTAGGGTTAGCGTCAGGACAACTAGGGTTAGCGTCAGGACAACTAGGGTTAGCGTCAGGGCAACTAGGGTTAGCGTCAGGACAAGTAGGGTTAGCGTCAGGACAACTAGGGTTAGCGTCAGGACAACTAGGGTTAGCGTCAGGACAAGTAGGGTTAGCGTCAGGACAACTAGGGTTAGCGTCAGGACAACTAGGGTTAGCGTCAGGACAACTAGGGTTAGCGTCAGGACAATTAGTGTTAGCGTCAGGACAACTAGGGTTAGCGTCAGGACAACTAGGGTTAGCGTCAGGACAACTAGGGTTAGCGTCAGGACAACTATGGTTAGCGTCAGGACAACTAGGGTTAGCGTCAGGACAAGTAGGGTTAGCGTCAGGACAAGTAGGGTTAGCATCAGGACAACTAGGGTTAGCGTCAGGACAACTAGGGTTAGCGTCAGGACAACTAGGGTTAGCGTCAGGACAATTAGTGTTAGCGTCAGGACAACTAGGGTTAGCGTCAGGACAACTAGGGTTAGCGTCAGGACAACTATGGTTAGCGTCAGGACAACTAGGGTTAGCGTCAGGACAAGTAGGGTTAGCGTCAGGACAAGTAGGGTTAGCATCAGGACAACTAGGGTTAGCGTCAGGACAACTAGGGTTAGCATCAGGACAACTAGGGTTAGCGTCAGGACAAGTAGGGTTAGCGTCAGGACAACTAGGGTTAGCGTCAGGACAACTAGGGTTAGCGTCATTTCAACTAGGGTTAGCGTCAGGACAATTAGTGTTAGCGTCAGGACAACTAGGGTTAGCATCAGGACAACTAGGGTTAGCGTCAGGACAACTAGGGTTAGCGTCAGGACAACTAGGGTTAGCGTCAGGACAACTAGGGTTAGCGTCAGGACAACTAGGGTTAGCGTCAGGACAACTAGGGTTAGCGTCAGGACAACTAGGGTTAGCGTCAGGACAAGTAGGGTTAGCGTCAGGACAACTAGGGTTAGCGTCAGGGCAACTAGGGTTAGCGTCAGGACAAGTAGGGTTAGCGTCAGGACAACTAGGGTTAGCGTCAGGACAACTAGGGTTAGCGTCAGGACAAGTAGGGTTAGCGTCAGGACAACTAGGGTTAGCGTCAGGACAACTAGGGTTAGCGTCAGGACAATTAGTGTTAGCGTCAGGACAACTAGGGTTAGCGTCAGGACAACTAGGGTTAGCGTCAGGACAACTATGGTTAGCGTCAGGACAACTAGGGTTAGCGTCAGGACAACTAGGGTTAGCGTCAGGACAATTAGTGTTAGCGTCAGGACAACTAGGGTTAGCGTCAGGACAACTAGGGTTAGCGTCAGGACAACTAGGGTTAGCGTCAGGACAAGTAGGGTTAGCATCAGGACAACTAGGGTTAGCGTCAGGACAACTAGGGTTAGCGTCAGGACAACTAGGGTTAGCGTCAGGACAACTAGGGTTAGCGTCATTTCAACTAGGGTTAGCGTCAGGACAATTAGTGTTAGCATCAGGACAACTAGGGTTAGCATCAGGACAACTAGGGTTAGCGTCAGGACAACTAGGGTTAGCGTCAGGACAACTAGGGTTAGCGTCAGGACAACTAGGGTTAGCGTCAGGACAACTAGGGTTAGCGTCAGGACAACTAGGGTTAGCGTCAGGACAAGTAGGGTTAGCGTCAGGACAACTAGGGTTAGCGTCAGGGCAACTAGGGTTAGCGTCAGGACAACTAGGGTTAGCATCAGGACAACTAGGGTTAGCATCAGGACAACTAGGGTTAGCGTCAGGACAACTAGGGTTAGCGTCAGGACAATTAGTGTTAGCGTCAGGACAACTAGGGTTAGCGTCAGGACAACTAGGGTTAGCGTCAGGACAACTAGGGTTAGCGTCAGGACAAGTAGGGTTAGCATCAGGACAACTAGGGTTAGCGTCAGGACAACTAGGGTTAGCGTCAGGACAACTAGGGTTAGCGTCAGGACAACTAGGGTTAGCGTCAGGACAAGTAGGGTTAGCATCAGGACAACTAGGGTTAGCGTCAGGACAACTAGGGTTAGCGTCAGGACAACTAGGGTTAGCGTCAGGACAACTAGGGTTAGCGTGATTTCAACTAGGGTTAGCGTCAGGACAATTAGTGTTAGCGTCAGGACAACTAGGGTTAGCATCAGGACAACTAGGGTTAGCGTCAGGACAACTAGGGTTAGCGTCAGGACAACTAGGGTTAGCGTCAGGACAACTAGGGTTAGCGTCAGGACAACTAGGGTTAGCGTCAGGACAACTAGGGTTAGCGTCAGGACAAGTAGGGTTAGCGTCAGGACAACTAGGGTTAGCGTCAGGGCAACTAGGGTTAGCGTCAGGACAAGTAGGGTTAGCGTCAGGACAACTAGGGTTAGCGTCAGGACAACTAGGGTTAGCGTCAGGACAAGTAGGGTTAGCGTCAGGACAACTAGGGTTAGCGTCAGGACAACTAGGGTTAGCGTCAGGACAATTAGTGTTAGCGTCAGGACAACTAGGGTTAGCGTCAGGACAACTAGGGTTAGCGTCAGGACAACTATGGTTAGCGTCAGGACAACTAGGGTTAGCGTCAGGACAACTAGGGTTAGCGTCAGGACAATTAGTGTTAGCGTCAGGACAACTAGGGTTAGCGTCAGGACAACTAGGGTTAGCGTCAGGACAACTAGGGTTAGCGTCAGGACAAGTAGGGTTAGCATCAGGACAACTAGGGTTAGCGTCAGGACAACTAGGGTTAGCGTCAGGACAAGTAGGGTTAGCGTCAGGACAACTAGGGTTAGCGTCAGGACAACTAGGGTTAGCGTCAGGACAAGTAGGGTTAGCGTCAGGACTACTAGGGTTAGCGTCAGGGCAACTAGGGTTAGCGTCAGGACAAGTAGGGTTAGCGTCAGGACAACTAGGGTTAGCGTCAGGACAACTAGGGTTAGCGTCAGGACAAGTTGGGTTAGCGTCAGGACAACTAGGGTTAGCGTCAGGACAATTAGTGTTAGCGTCAGGACAACTAGGGTTAGCGTCAGGACAACTAGGGTTAGCGTCAGGACAACTAGGGTTAGCGTCAGGACAAGTAGGGTTAGCATCAGGACAACTAGGGTTAGCGTCAGGACAACTAGGGTTAGCGTCAGGACAAGTAGGGTTAGCGTCAGGACAACTAGGGTTAGCGTCAGGACAACTAGGGTTAGCGTCAGGACAAGTAGGGTTAGCGTCAGGACTACTAGGGTTAGCGTCAGGGCAACTAGGGTTAGCGTCAGGACAAGTAGGGTTAGCGTCAGGACAACTAGGGTTAGCGTCAGGACAACTAGGGTTAGCGTCAGGACAAGTTGGGTTAGCGTCAGGACAACTAGGGTTAGCGTCAGGACAATTAGTGTTAGCGTCAGGACAACTAGGGTTAGCGTCAGGACAACTAGGGTTAGCGTCAGGACAACTATGGTTAGCGTCAGGACAACTAGGGTTAGCGTCAGGACAAGTAGGGTTAGCGTCAGGACAAGTAGGGTTAGCGTCAGGACAACTAGGGTTAGCATCAGGACAACTAGGGTTAGCGTCAGGACAACTAGGGTTAGCGTCAGGACAAGTAGGGTTAGCGTCAGGACAACTAGGATTAGCGTCAGGACAACTAGGGTTAGCGTCAGGACAACTAGGGTTAGCGTCAGGACAATTAGTGTTAGCGTCAGGACAACTAGGGTTAGCGTCAGGACAACTAGGGTTAGCGTCCGGACAAGTAGGGTTAGCGTCAGGACAACTAGGGATAGCGTCAGGACAACTAGGGTTAGCGTCAGGACAAGTAGGGTTAGCGTCAGGACAACTAGGGTTAGCGTCAGGACAACTAGGGTTAGCGTCAGGACAAGTAGGGTTAGCGTCAGGACAACTAGGGTTAGCGTCAGGGCAACTAGGGTTAGCGTCAGGACAAGTAGGGTTAGCGTCAGGACAACTATTGTTAGCGTCAGGACAACTAGGGTTAGCGTCAGGACAACTAGGGTTAGCGTCAGGACAAGTAGGGTTAGCGTCAGGACAACTAGGGTTAGCATCAGGAAAACTAGGGTTAGCGTCAGGACAAGTAGAGTTAGCGTCAGGACAACTAGGGTTAGCGTCAGGACAACTAGGGTTAGCGTCAGGACAACTAGGGTTAGCGTCAGGGCAACTAGGGTTAGCGTCAGGACAAGTAGGGTTAGCGTCAGGACAACTAGGGTTAGCGTCAGGACAACTAGGGTTAGCATCAGGACAACTAGGGTTAGCGTCAGGACAACTATGGTTAGCGTCAGGACAACTAGGGTTAGCGTCAGGACAAGTAGGGTTAGCGTCAGGACAAGTAGGGTTAGCGTCAGGACAACTAGGGTTAGCGTCAGGACAACTAGGGTTAGCGTCAGGACAACTAGGTTTAGCGTCAGGACAAGTAGGGTTAGCGTCAGGACAACTAGGGTTAGCATCAGGAAAACTAGGGTTAGCGTCAGGACAAGTAGAGTTAGCATCAGGACAACTAGGGTTAGCGTCAGGACAACTAGGGTTAGCGTCAGGACAACTAGGGTTAGCGTCAGGGCAACTAGGGTTAGCGTCAGGACAAGTAGGGTTAGCGTCAGGACAACTAGGGTTAGCGTCAGGACAACTAGGGTTAACGTCAGGACAAGTAGGGTTAGCGTCAGGACAACTAGGGTTAGCGTCAGGACAACTAGGGTTAGCGTCAGGACAACTAGGGTTAGCGTCAGGGCAACTAGGGTTAGCGTCAGGACAAGTAGGGTTAGCGTCAGGACAACTAGGGTTAGCGTCAGGACAACTAGGGTTAGCGTCAGGACAAGTAGGGTTAGCGTCAGGACAACTAGGGTTAGCGTCAGGACAACTAGGGTTAGCGTCAGGACAACTAGGGTTAGCGTCAGGACAATTAGTGTTAGCGTCAGGACAACTAGGGTTAGCGTCAGGACAACTAGGGTTAGCGTCAGGACAACTAGGGTTAGCGTCAGGACAACTATGGTTAGCGTCAGGACAACTAGGGTTAGCGTCAGGACAAGTAGGGTTAGCGTCAGGACAAGTAGGGTTAGCGTCAGGACAACTAGGGTTAGCGTCAGGACAACTAGGGTTAGCGTCAGGACAACTAGGGTTAGCGTCAGGACAATTAGTGTTAGCGTCAGGACAACTAGGGTTAGCGTCAGGACAACTAGGGTTAGCGTCAGGACAACTATGGTTAGCGTCAGGACAACTAGGGTTAGCGTCAGGACAAGTAGGGTTAGCGTCAGGACAAGTAGGGTTAGCATCAGGACAACTAGGGTTAGCGTCAGGACAACTAGGGTTAGCATCAGGACAACTAGGGTTAGCGTCAGGACAAGTAGGGTTAGCGTCAGGACAACTAGGGTTAGCCTCAGGACAACTAGGGTTAGCGTCATTTCAACTAGGGTTAGCGTCAGGACAATTAGTGTTAGCGTCAGGACAACTAGGGTTAGCATCAGGACAACTAGGGTTAGCGTCAGGACAACTAGGGTTAGCGTCAGGACAAGTAGGGTTAGCGTCAGGACAACTAGGGTTAGCGTCAGGACAACTAGGGTTAGCGTCAGGACAAGTAGGGTTAGCGTCAGGACAACTAGGGTTAGCGTCAGGACAACTAGGGTTAGCGTCAGGACAAGTAGGGTTAGCGTCAGGACAACTAGGGTTAGCGTCAGGGCAACTAGGGTTAGCGTCAGGACAAGTAGGGTTAGCGTCAGGACAACTAGGGTTAGCGTCAGGACAACTAGGGTTAGCGTCAGGACAAGTAGGGTTAGCGTCAGGACAACTAGGGTTAGCGTCAGGACAACTAGGGTTAGCGTCAGGACAATTAGTGTTAGCGTCAGGACAACTAGGGTTAGCGTCAGGACAACTAGGGTTAGCGTCAGGACAACTATGGTTAGCGTCAGAACAACTAGGGTTAGCGTCAGGACAACTAAGGTTAGCGTCAGGACAATTAGTGTTAGCGTCAGGACAACTAGGGTTAGCGTCAGGACAACTAGGGTTAGCGTCAGGACAACTAGGGTTAGCGTCAGGACAAGTAGGGTTAGCATCAGGACAACTAGGGTTAGCGTCAGGACAACTAGGGTTAGCGTCAGGACAAGTAGGGTTAGCGTCAGGACAACTAGGGTTAGCGTCAGGACAACTAGGGTTAGCGTCAGGACAAGTAGGGTTAGCGTCAGGACTACTAGGGTTAGCGTCAGGGCAACTAGGGTTAGCGTCAGGACAAGTAGGGTTAGCGTCAGGACAACTAGGGTTAGCGTCAGGACAACTAGGGTTAGCGTCAGGACAAGTTGGGTTAGCGTCAGGACAACTAGGGTTAGCGTCAGGACAATTAGTGTTAGCGTCAGGACAACTAGGGTTAGCGTCAGGGCAACTAGGGTTAGCGTCAGGACAACTAGGGTTAGCATCAGGACAAGTAGGGTTAGCGTCAGGACAAGTAGGGTTAGCGTCAGGACAACTAGGGTTAGCGTCAGGACAACTAGGGTTAGCGTCAGGACAACTAGGGTTAGCGTCAGGACAATTAGTGTTAGCGTCAGGACAACTAGGGTTAGCGTCAGGACAACTAGGGTTAGCGTCAGGACAACTAGGGTTAGCGTCAGGACAACTATGGTTAGCGTCAGGACAACTAGGGTTAGCGTCAGGACAAGTAGGGTTAGCGTCAGGACAAGTAGGGTTAGCGTCAGGACAACTAGGGTTAGCATCAGGACAACTAGGGTTAGCGTCAGGACAACTAGGGTTAGCGTCAGGACAAGTAGGGTTAGCGTCAGGACAACTAGGATTAGCGTCAGGACAACTAGGGTTAGCGTCAGGACAACTAGGGTTAGCGTCAGGACAATTAGTGTTAGCGTCAGGACAACTAGGGTTAGCGTCAGGACAACTAGGGTTAGCGTCCGGACAAGTAGGGTTAGCGTCAGGACAACTAGGGATAGCGTCAGGACAACTAGGGTTAGCGTCAGGACAAGTAGGGTTAGCGTCAGGACAACTAGGGTTAGCGTCAGGACAACTAGGGTTAGCGTCAGGACAAGTAGGGTTAGCGTCAGGACAACTAGGGTTAGCGTCAGGGCAACTAGGGTTAGCGTCAGGACAAGTAGGGTTAGCGTCAGGACAACTATTGTTAGCGTCAGGACAACTAGGGTTAGCGTCAGGACAACTAGGGTTAGCGTCAGGACAAGTAGGGTTAGCGTCAGGACAACTAGGGTTATCATCAGGAAAACTAGGGTTAGCGTCAGGACAAGTAGAGTTAGCGTCAGGACAACTAGGGTTAGCGTGAGGACAACTAGGGTTAGCGTCAGGACAACTAGGGTTAGCGTCAGGGCAACTAGGGTTAGCGTCAGGACAAGTAGGGTTAGCGTCAGGACAACTAGGGTTAGCGTCAGGACAACTAGGGTTAACGTCAGGACAAGTAGGGTTAGCGTCAGGACAACTAGGGTTAGCGTCAGGACAACTAGGGTTAGCGTCAGGACAAGTAGGGTTAGCGTCAGGACAACTAGGGTTAACGTCAGGGCAACTAGGGTTAGCGTCAGGACAAGTAGGGTTAGCGTCAGGACAACTAGGGTTAGCGTCAGGACAACTAGGGTTAGCGTCAGGACAAGTAGGGTTAGCGTCAGGACAACTAGGGTTAGCGTCAGGACAACTAGGGTTAGCGTCAGGACAACTAGGGTTAGCGTCAGGACAATTAGTGTTAGCGTCAGGACAACTAGGGTTAGCGTCAGGACAAGTAGGGTTAGCGTCAGGACAACTAGGGTTAGCGTCAGGACAACTAGGGTTAACGTCAGGACAAGTAGGGTTAGCGTCAGGACAACTAGGGTTAGCGTCAGGACAACTAGGGTTAGCGTCAGGACAAGTAGGGTTAGCGTCAGGACAACTAGGGTTAACGTCAGGGCAACTAGGGTTAGCGTCAGGACAAGTAGGGTTAGCGTCAGGACAACTAGGGTTAGCGTCAGGACAACTAGGGTTAGCGTCAGGACAAGTAGGGTTAGCGTCAGGACAATTAGTGTTAGCGTCAGGACAAGTAGGGTTAGCATCAGGACAACTAGGGTTAGCGTCAGGACAACTAGGGTTAGCGTCAGGACAACTAGGGTTAGCGCCAGGACAACTAGGGTTAGCGCCAGGACAACTAGGGTTAGCGCCAGGACAACTAGGGTTAGCGCCATTACAACTAGGGTTAGCGCCAGGACAACTAGGGTTAGCGTCAGGACAAGTAGTGTTAGCGTCAGGACAACTAGGGTTAGCGTCAGGACAACTAGGGTTAGCGTCAGGACAACTAGGGTTAGCGTCAGGACAAGTAGGGTTAGCGTCAGGACAACTAGGGTTAGCGCCATTACAACTAGGGTTAGCGTCAGGACAACTAGAGTTAGCGTCAGGACAAGTAGTGTTAGCGTCAGGACAACTAGGGTTAGCGTCAGGACAACTAGGGTTAGCGTCAGGACAAGTAGGGTTAGCGTCAGGACAAGTAGGGTTAGCGTCAGGACAACTAGGGTTAGCATCAGGAAAACTAGGGTTAGCGTCAGGACAAGTAGAGTTAGCGTCAGGACAACTAGGGTTAGCGTCAGGACAACTAGGGTTAGCGTCAGGGCAACTAGGGTTAGCGTCAGGACAAGTAGGGTTAGCGTCAGGACAACTAGGGTTAGCGTCAGGACAACTAGGGTTAGCGTCAGGACAAGTAGGGTTAGCGTCAGGACTACTAGGGTTAGCGTCAGGGCAACTAGGGTTAGCGTCAGGACAAGTAGGGTTAGCGTCAGGACAACTAGGGTTAGCGTCAGGACAACTAGGGTTAGCGTCAGGACAAGTTGGGTTAGCGTCAGGACAACTAGGGTTAGCGTCAGGACAATTAGTGTTAGCGTCAGGACAACTAGGGTTAGCGTCAGGACAACTAGGGTTAGCGTCAGGACAACTAGGGTTAGCGTCAGGACAACTAGGGTTAGCGTCAGGACAACTAGGGTTAGCGTCAGGACAAGTAGGGTTAGCGTCAGGACAAGTAGGGTTAGCGTCAGGACAACTAGGGTTAGCATCAGGACAACTAGGGTTAGCGTCAGGACAACTAGGGTTAGCGTCAGGACAAGTAGGGTTAGCGTCAGGACAACTAGGATTAGCGTCAGGACAACTAGGGTTAGCGTCAGGACAACTAGGGTTAGCGTCAGGACAATTAGTGTTAGCGTCAGGACAACTAGGGTTAGCGTCAGGACAACTAGGGTTAGCGTCCGGACAAGTAGGGTTAGCGTCAGGACAACTAGGGATAGCGTCAGGACAACTAGGGTTAGCGTCAGGACAAGTAGGGTTAGCGTCAGGACAACTAGGGTTAGCGTCAGGACAACTAGGGTTAGCGTCAGGACAAGTAGGGTTAGCGTCAGGACAACTAGGGTTAGCGTCAGGGCAACTAGGGTTAGCGTCAGGACAAGTAGGGTTAGCGTCAGGACAACTATTGTTAGCGTCAGGACAACTAGGGTTAGCGTCAGGACAACTAGGGTTAGCGTCAGGACAAGTAGGGTTAGCGTCAGGACAACTAGGGTTAGCATCAGGAAAACTAGGGTTAGCGTCAGGACAAGTAGAGTTAGCGTCAGGACAACTAGGGTTAGCGTCAGGACAACTAGGGTTAGCGTCAGGACAACTAGGGTTAGCGTCAGGGCAACTAGGGTTAGCGTCAGGACAAGTAGGGTTAGCGTCAGGACAACTAGGGTTAGCGTCAGGACAACTAGGGTTAGCATCAGGACAACTAGGGTTAGCGTCAGGACAACTATGGTTAGCGTCAGGACAACTAGGGTTAGCGTCAGGACAAGTAGGGTTAGCGTCAGGACAAGTAGGGTTAGCGTCAGGACAACTAGGGTTAGCGTCAGGACAACTAGGGTTAGCGTCAGGACAACTAGGTTTAGCGTCAGGACAAGTAGGGTTAGCGTCAGGACAACTAGGGTTAGCATCAGGAAAACTAGGGTTAGCGTCAGGACAAGTAGAGTTAGCATCAGGACAACTAGGGTTAGCGTCAGGACAACTAGGGTTAGCGTCAGGACAACTAGGGTTAGCGTCAGGGCAACTAGGGTTAGCGTCAGGACAAGTAGGGTTAGCGTCAGGACAACTAGGGTTAGCGTCAGGACAACTAGGGTTAACGTCAGGACAAGTAGGGTTAGCGTCAGGACAACTAGGGTTAGCGTCAGGATAACTAGGGTTAGCGTCAGGACAACTAGGGTTAGCGTCAGGGCAACTAGGGTTAGCGTCAGGACAAGTAGGGTTAGCGTCAGGACAACTAGGGTTAGCGTCAGGACAACTAGGGTTAGCGTCAGGACAAGTAGGGTTAGCGTCAGGACAACTAGGGTTAGCGTCAGGACAACTAGGGTTAGCGTCAGGACAACTAGGGTTAGCGTCAGGACAATTAGTGTTAGCGTCAGGACAACTAGGGTTAGCGTCAGGACAACTAGGGTTAGCGTCAGGACAACTAGGGTTAGCGTCAGGACAACTATGGTTAGCGTCAGGACAACTAGGGTTAGCGTCAGGACAAGTAGGGTTAGCGTCAGGACAAGTAGGGTTAGCATCAGGACAACTAGGGTTAGCGTCAGGACAACTAGGGTTAGCGTCAGGACAACTAGGGTTAGCGTCAGGACAATTAGTGTTAGCGTCAGGACAAATAGGGTTAGCGTCAGGACAACTAGGGTTAGCGTCAGGACAACTATGGTTAGCGTCAGGACAACTAGGGTTAGCGTCAGGACAAGTAGGGTTAGCGTCAGGACAAGTAGGGTTAGCATCAGGACAACTAGGGTTAGCGTCAGGACAACTAGGGTTAGCATCAGGACAACTAGGGTTAGCGTCAGGACAAGTAGGGTTAGCGTCAGGACAACTAGGGTTAGCGTCAGGACAACTAGGGTTAGCGTCATTTCAACTAGGGTTAGCGTCAGGACAATTAGTGTTAGCGTCAGGACAACTAGGGTTAGCATCAGGACAACTAGGGTTAGCGTCAGGACAACTAGGGTTAGCGTCAGGACAAGTAGGGTTAGCGTCAGGACAACTAGGGTTAGCGTCAGGACAACTAGGGTTAGCGTCAGGACAAGTAGGGTTAGCGTCAGGACAACTAGGGTTAGCGTCAGGACAACTAGGGTTAGCGTCAGGACAAGTAGGGTTAGCGTCAGGACAACTAGGGTTAGCGTCAGGGCAACTAGGGTTAGCGTCAGGACAAGTAGGGTTAGCGTCAGGACAACTAGGGTTAGCGTCAGGACAACTAGGGTTAGCGTCAGGACAAGTAGGGTTAGCGTCAGGACAACTAGGGTTAGCGTCAGGACAACTAGGGTTAGCGTCAGGACAATTAGTGTTAGCGTCAGGACAACTAGGGTTAGCGTCAGGACAACTAGGGTTAGCGTCAGGACAACTATGGTTAGCGTCAGGACAACTAGGGTTAGCGTCAGGACAACTAAGGTTAGCGTCAGGACAATTAGTGTTAGCGTCAGGACAACTAGGGTTAGCGTCAGGACAACTAGGGTTAGCGTCAGGACAACTAGGGTTAGCGTCAGGACAAGTAGGGTTAGCATCAGGACAACTAGGGTTAGCGTCAGGACAACTAGGGTTAGCGTCAGGGCAAGTAGGGTTAGCGTCAGGACAACTAGGGTTAGCGTCAGGACAACTAGGGTTAGCGTCAGGACAACTAGGGTTAGCGTCAGGGCAAGTAGGGTTAGCGTCAGGACAACTAGGGTTAGCGTCAGGACAACTAGGGTTAGCGTCAGGACAAGTAGGGTTAGCGTCAGGACTACTAGGGATAGCGTCAGGGCAACTAGGGTTAGCGTCAGGACAAGTAGGGTTAGCGTCAGGACAACTAGGGTTAGCGTCAGGACAACTAGGGTTTGCGTCAGGACAAGTTGGGTTAGCGTCAGGACAACTAGGGTTAGCGTCAGGACAATTAGTGTTAGCGTCAGGACAACTAGGGTTAGCGTCAGGACAACTAGGGTTAGCGTCAGGACAACTAGGGTTAGCATCAGGACAAGTAGGGTTAGCGTCAGGACAAGTAGGGTTAGCGTCAGGACAACTAGGGTTAGCGTCAGGACAACTAGGGTTAGCGTCAGGACAACTAGGGTTAGCGTCAGGACAATTAGTGTTAGCGTCAGGACAACTAGGGTTAGCGTCAGGACAACTAGGGTTAGCGTCAGGACAACTAGGGTTAGCGTCAGGACAACTAGGGTTAGCGTCAGGACAACTAGGGTTAGCGTCAGGACAAGTAGGGTTAGCGTCAGGACAAGTAGGGTTAGCGTCAGGACAACTAGGGTTAGCATCAGGACAACTAGGGTTAGCGTCAGGACAACTAGGGTTAGCGTCAGGACAAGTAGGGTTAGCGTCAGGACAACTAGGATTAGCGTCAGGACAACTAGGGTTAGCGTCAGGACAACTAGGGTTAGCGTCAGGACAATTAGTGTTAGCGTCAGGACAACTAGGGTTAGCGTCAGGACAACTAGGGTTAGCGTCCGGACAAGTAGGGTTAGCGTCAGGACAACTAGGGATAGCGTCAGGACAACTAGGGTTAGCGTCAGGACAAGTAGGGTTAGCGTCAGGACAACTAGGGTTAGCGTCAGGACAACTAGGGTTAGCGTCAGGACAAGTAGGGTTAGCGTCAGGACAACTAGGGTTAGCGTCAGGGCAACTAGGGTTAGCGTCAGGACAAGTAGGGTTAGCGTCAGGACAACTATTGTTAGCGTCAGGACAACTAGGGTTAGCGTCAGGACAACTAGGGTTAGCGTCAGGACAAGTAGGGTTAGCGTCAGGACAACTAGGGTTAGCATCAGGAAAACTAGGGTTAGCGTCAGGACAAGTAGAGTTAGCGTCAGGACAACTAGGGTTAGCGTCAGGACAACTAGGGTTAGCGTCAGGACAACTAGGGTTAGCGTCAGGGCAACTAGGGTTAGCGTCAGGACAAGTAGGGTTAGCGTCAGGACAACTAGGGTTAGCGTCAGGACAACTAGGGTTAACGTCAGGACAAGTAGGGTTAGCGTCAGGACAACTAGGGTTAGCGTCAGGACAACTAGGGTTAGCATCAGGACAAGTAGGGTTAGCGTCAGGACAACTAGGGTTAACGTCAGGGCAACTAGGGTTAGCGTCAGGACAAGTAGGGTTAGCGTCAGGACAACTAGGGTTAGCGTCAGGACAACTAGGGTTAGCGTCAGGACAAGTAGGGTTAGCGTCAGGACAACTAGGGTTAGCGTCAGGACAACTAGGGTTAGCGTCAGGACAACTAGGGTTAGCGTCAGGACAATTAGTGTTAGCGTCAGGACAACTAGGGTTAGCGTCAGGACAAGTAGGGTTAGCGTCAGGACAACTAGGGTTAGCGTCAGGACAACTAGGGTTAACGTCAGGACAAGTAGGGTTAGCGTCAGGACAACTAGGGTTAGCGTCAGGACAACTAGGGTTAGCGTCAGGACAAGTAGGGTTAGCGTCAGGACAACTAGGGTTAACGTCAGGGCAACTAGGGTTAGCGTCAGGACAAGTAGGGTTAGCGTCAGGACAACTAGGGTTAGCGTCAGGACAACTAGGGTTAGCGTCAGGACAACTAGGGTTAGCGTCAGGACAACTAGGGTTAGCGCCAGGACAACTAGGGTTAGCGCCAGGACAACTAGGGTTAGCGCCATTACAACTAGGGTTAGCGCCAGGACAACTAGGGTTAGCGTCAGGACAAGTAGTGTTAGCGTCAGGACAACTAGGGTTAGCGTCAGGACAACTAGGGTTAGCGTCAGGACAACTAGGGTTAGCGTCAGGACAAGTAGGGTTAGCGTCAGGACAACTAGGGTTAGCGCCATTACAACTAGGGTTAGCGTCAGGACAACTAGGGTTAGCGTCAGGACAAGTAGTGTTAGCGTCAGGACAACTAGGGTTAGCGTCAGGACAACTAGGGTTAGCGTCAGGACAAGTAGGGTTAGCGTCAGGACAAGTAGGGTTAGCGTCAGGACAACTAGGGTTAGCATCAGGAAAACTAGGGTTAGCGTCAGGACAAGTAGAGTTAGCGTCAGGACAACTAGGGTTAGCGTCAGGACAACTAGGGTTAGCGTCAGGGCAACTAGGGTTAGCGTCAGGACAAGTAGGGTTAGCGTCAGGACAACTAGGGTTAGCGTCAGGACAACTAGGGTTAACGTCAGGACAAGTAGGGTTAGCGTCAGGACAACTAGGGTTAGCGTCAGGACAACTAGGGTTAGCATCAGGACAAGTAGGGTTAGCGTCAGGACAACTAGGGTTAGCGTCAGGGCAACCAGGGTTAGCGTCAGGACAAGTAGGGTTAGCGTCAGGACAACTAGGGTTAGCGTCAGGACAAGTAGGGTTAGCGTCAGGACAAGTAGGGTTAGCGTCAGGACAACTAGGGTTAGCGTCAGGACAACTAGGGTTAGCGTCAGGACAACTAGGGTTAGCGTCAGGACAATTAGTGTTAGCGTCAGGACAACTAGGGTTAGCGTCAGGACAACTAGGGTTAGCGTCAGGACAACTAGGGTTAGCGTCAGGACAACTATGGTTAGCGTCAGGACAAGTAGGGTTAGCATCAGGACAAGTAGGGTTAGCGTCAGGACAACTAGGGTTAGCATCAGGACAACTAGGGTTAGCGTCAGGACAACTAGGGTTAGCGTCAGGGCAACTAGGGTTAGCGTCAGGACAAGTAGGGTTAGCGTCAGGACAACTAGGGTTAGCGTCAGGACAACTAGGGTTAACGTCAGGACAAGTAGGGTTAGCGTCAGGACAACTAGGGTTAGCGTCAGGACAACTAGGGTTAGCATCAGGACAAGTAGGGTTAGCGTCAGGACAACTAGGGTTAGCGTCAGGGCAACTAGGGTTAGCGTCAGGACAAGTAGGGTTAGCGTCAGGACAACTAGGGTTAGCGTCAGGACAAGTAGGGTTAGCGTCAGGACAAGTAGGGTTAGCGTCAGGACAACTAGGGTTAGCGTCAGGACAACTAGGGTTAGCGTCAGGACAACTAGGGTTAGCGTCAGGACAATTAGTGTTAGCGTCAGGACAACTAGGGTTAGCGTCAGGACAACTAGGGTTAGCGTCAGGACAACTATGGTTAGCGTCAGGACAACTAGGGTTAGCGTCAGGACAAGTAGGGTTAGCATCAGGACAAGTAGGGTTAGCGTCAGGACAACTAGGGTTAGCATCAGGACAACTAGGGTTAGCGTCAGGACAACTAGGGTTAGTGTCAGGACAACTAGGGTTAGCGTCAGGACAAGTAGGGTTAGCGTCAGGACAACTAGGGTTAGCGTCAGGACAACTAGGGTTAGCGTCAGGACAACTAGGGTTAGCGTCAGGACAATTAGTGTTAGCGTCAGGACAACTAGGGTTAGCGTCAGGACAACTATGGTTAGCGTCAGGACAACTAGGGTTAGCGTCAGGACAAGTAGGGTTAGCATCAGGACAAGTAGGGTTAGCGTCAGGACAACTAGGGTTAGCATCAGGACAACTAGGGTTAGCGTCAGGACAACTAGGGTTAGTGTCAGGACAACTAGGGTTAGCGTCAGGACAAGTAGGGTTAGCGTCAGGACAACTAGGGTTAGCGTCAGGACAACTAGGGTTAGCGTCAGGACAACTAGGGTTAGCGTCAGGACAATTAGTGTTAGCGTCAGGACAACTAGGGTTAGCGTCAGGACAACTAGGGTTAGCGTCAGGACAAGTAGGGTTAGCGTCAGGACAACTAGGGTTAGCGTCAGGACAACTAGGGTTAGCGTCAGGACAAGTAGGGTTAGCGTCAGGACAACTAGGGTTAGCGTCAGGACAACTAGGGTTAGCGTCAGGACAAGTAGGGTTAGCGTCAGGACAACTAGGGTTAGCGTCAGGACAAGTAGGGTTAGCGTCAGGACAACTAGGGTTAGCGTCAGGACAACTAGGGTTAGCGTCAGGACAAGTAGGGTTAGCGTCAGGACAAGTAGGGTTAGCGTCAGGACAACTAGGGTTAGCGTCAAGACAACTAGGGTTAGCGTCAGGACAATTAGTGTTAGCGTCAGGACAACTAGGGTTAGCGTCAGGACAACTAGGGTTAGCGTCAGGACAACTAGGGTTAGCGTCAGGACAAGTAGGGTTAGCGTCAGGACAAGTAGGGTTAGCGTCAGGACAACTAGGGTTAGCGTCAGGACAAGTAGGGTTAGCGTCAGGACAACTAGGGTTAGCGTCAGGACAATTAGTGTTAGCGTCAGGACAACTAGGGTTAGCGTCAGGACAACTAGGGTTAGTGTCAGGACAACTAGGGTTAGCGTCAGGACAACTAGGGTTAGCGTCAGGACAACTAGGGTTAGCGTCAGGACAAGTAGGGTTAGCGTCAGGACAAGTAGGGTTAGCGTCAGGACAACTAGGGTTAGCATCAGGACAACTAGGGTTAGCGTCAGGACAACTAGGGTTAGCGTCAGAACAAGTAGGGTTAGCGTCAGGACAACTAGGATTAGCGTCAGGACAACTAGGGTTAGCGTCAGGACAACTAGGGTTAGCGTCAGGACAATTAGTGTTAGCGTCAGGACAACTAGGGTTAGCGTCAGGACAACTAGGGTTAGCGTCAGGACAAGTAGGGTTAGCGTCAGGACAACTAGGGTTAGCGTCAGGACAACTAGGGTTAGCGTCAGGACAAGTAGGGTTAGCGTCAGGACAACTAGGGTTAGCGTCAGGACAACTAGGGTTAGCGTCAGGACAAGTAGGGTTAGCGTCAGGACAACTAGGGTTAGCGTCAGGGCAACTAGGGTTAGCGTCAGGACAAGTAGGGTTAGCGTCAGGACAACTAGGGTTAGCGTCAGGACAACTAGGGTTAGCGTCAGGACAACTAGGGTTAGCGTCAGGACAAGTAGGGTTAGCGTCAGGACAACTAGGGTTAGCATCAGGAAAACTAGGGTTAGCGTCAGGACAAGTAGAGTTAGCGTCAGGACAACTAGGGTTAGCGTCAGGACAACTAGGGTTAGCGTCAGGACAACTAGGGTTAGCGTCAGGGCAACTAGGGTTAGCGTCAGGACAAGTAGGGTTAGCGTCAGGACAACTAGGGTTAGCGTCAGGACAACTAGGGTTAACGTCAGGGCAAGTAGGGTTAGCGTCAGGACAACTAGGGTTAGCGTCAGGACAACTAGGGTTAGCGTCAGGACAAGTAGGGTTAGCGTCAGGACAACTAGGGTTAGCATCAGGGCAACTAGGGTTAGCGTCAGGACAAGTAGGGTTAGCGTCAGGACAACTAGGGTTAGCGTCAGGACAACTAGGGTTAGCGTCAGGACAAGTAGGGTTAGCGTCAGGACAACTAGGGTTAGCGTCAGGACAACTATGGTTAGCGTCAGGACAACTAGGGTTAGCGTCAGGACAAGTAGGGTTAGCGTCAGGACAAGTAGGGTTAGCGTCAGGACAACTAGGTTTAGCGTCAGGACAACTAGGGTTAGCGTCAGGACAACTAGGGTTAGCATCAGGACAACTAGGGTTAGCGTCAGGACAACTAGGGTTAGCGTCAGGACAACTAGGGTTAGCGCCAGGACAACTAGGGTTAGCGCCAGGACAACTAGGGTTAGCGCCAGGACAACTAGGGTTAGCACCATTACAACTAGGGTTAGCGCCAGGACAACTAGGGTTAGCGCCAGGACAACTAGGGTTAGCGCCAGGACAACTAGGGTTAGCGTCACGACAACTAGGGTTAGCGTCAGGACAACTAGGGTTAGCGTCAGGACAACTAGGGTTAGCGTCACGACAACTAGGGTTAGCGTCAGGACAACTAGGGTTAGCGTCAGGACAACTAGGGTTAGCGTCAGGACAAGTAGGGTTAGCGTCAGGACAACTAGGGATAGCGTCAGGACAACTAGGGTTAGATTCAGGACAACTAGGGTTAGCGTCAGGACAACTAGGGTTAGCGTCAGGACAACTAGGGTTAGCGTCAGGACAAGTAGGGTTAGCGTCAGGACAACTAGGGATAGCGTCAGGACAACTAGGGTTAGATTCAGGACAACTAGGGTTAGCGTCAGGTCAACTAGGGTTAGCGTCAGGACAAGTAGGGTTAGCGTCAGGACAACTAGGGTTAGCGTCAGGACAACTAGGGTTAGCGTCAGGACAACTAGGGTTAGCGTCAGGACAACTAGGGTTAGCGTCACAACTAGGGTTAGCGTCATGACAACTAGGGTTAGCGTCACAACAACTAGGGTTAGCGTCAGGACAACTAGGGTTAGCGTCAGGACAACTAGGGTTAGCGTCAGGACAACTAGGGTTAGAGTCACGACAACTAGGGTTAGCGTCAGGACAACTAGGGTTAGCGTCACGACAACTAGGGTTAGCGTCAGGACAACTAGGGTTAGCGTCACGACAACTAGGGTTAGCGTCAGGACAACTAGGGTTAGCGTCAGGACAACTAGGGTTAGCGTCACGACAACTAGGGTTAGCGTCAGGACAACTAGGGTTAGCGTCAGGACAACTAGGGTTAGCGTCACGACAACTAGGGTTAGCGTCAGGACAACTAGGGTTAGCGTCACGACAACTAGGGTTAGCGTCAGGACAACTAGGGTTAGCGTCAGGACAACTAGGGTTAGCGTCACGACAACTAGGGTTAGCGTCAGGACAACTAGGGTTAGCGTCACGACAACTAGGGTTAGCGTCAGGACAACTAGGGTTAGCGTCAGGACAACTAGGGTTAGCGCCACGACAACTAGGGTTAGCGTCAGGACAACTAGGTTTAGCGTCAGGAAAACTAGGGTTAGCGTCAGGACAACTAGGGTTAGCATCAGGACAACTAGGCTTAGCGTCAGGACAACTAGGGTTAGCGTCAGGAAAACTAGGGTTAGCGCCAGGACAACTAGGGTTAGCGCCAGGACAACTAGTGTTAGCGCCATTACAACTAGGGTTAGCGCCAGGACAACTAGGGTTAGCGCCAGGACAACTAGGGTTAGCGCCAGGACAACTAGGGTTAGCGTCACGACAACTAGGGTTAACGTCAGGACAACTAGGTTTAGCGTCAGGACAACTAGGGTTAGCGTCACGACAACTAGGGTTAGCGTCAGGACAACTAGGGTTAGCGTCAGGACAACTAGGGTTAGCGTCAGGACAACTAGGGTCAGCGTCAGGACAACTAGGGTTAGCCTCAGGACAAGTAGGGTTAGCGTCAGGACAACTAGGGTTAGCGTCAGGACAACTAGGGTTAGCGTCAGGACAACTAGGGTTAGCGTCAGGACAAGTAGGGTTAGCGTCAGGACAAGTAGTGTTAGCGTCAGGACAACTAGGGTTAGCGTCAGGACAACTAGGGTTAGCGTCAGGACAACTAGGGTTAGCGTCAGGACAAGTAGGGTTAGCGTCAGGACAACTAGGGTTAGCATCAGGAAAACTAGGGTTAGCGTCAGGACAAGTAGAGTTAGCGTCAGGACAACTAGGGTTAGCGTCAGGACAACTAGGGTTAACGTCAGGACAAGTAGGGTTAGCGTCAGGACAACTAGGGTTAGCGCCAGGACAACTAGGGTTAGCGTCAGGACAAGTAGGGTTAGCGTCAGGACAACTAGGGTTAGCGTCAGGGCAACTAGGGTTAGCGTCAGGACAAGTAGGGTTAGCGTCAGGACAACTAGGGTTAGCGTCAGGACAACTAGGGTTAGCATCAGGACAAGTAGGGTTAGCGTCAGGACAACTAGGGTTAGCGTCACGACAACTAGGGTTAGCGTCAGGACAACTAGGGTTAGCGTCAGGACAATTAGTGTTAGCGTCAGGACAACTAGGGTTAGCGTCAGGACAACTAGGGTTAGCGTCAGGACAACTAGGGTTAGCGTCAGGACAACTATGGTTAGCGTCAGGACAACTAGGGTTAGCGTCAGGACAAGTAGGGTTAGCGTCAGGACAACTAGGGTTAGCGTCAGGACAACTAGGGTTAACGTCAGGGCAAGTAGGGTTAACGTCAGGACAACTAGGGTTAGCGTCAGGACAACTAGGGTTAGCGTCAGGACAAGTAGGGTTAGCGTCAGGACAACTAGGGTTAGCGTCAGGGCAACTAGGGTTAGCGTCAGGACAAGTAGGGTTAGCGTCAGGACAACTAGGGTTAGCGTCAGGACAACTAGGGTTAGCGTCAGGACAACTAGGGATAGCGTCAGGACAACTAGGGTTAGATTCAGGACAACTAGGGTTAGCGTCAGGTCAACTAGGGTTAGCGTCAGGACAAGTAGGGTTAGCGTCAGGACAACTAGGGTTAGCGTCAGGACAACTAGGGTTAGCGTCAGGACAACTAGGGTTAGCGTCACAACTAGGGTTAGCGTCATGACAACTAGGGTTAGCGTCACAACAACTAGGGTTAGCGTCAGGACAACTAGGGTTAGCGTCAGGACAACTAGGGTTAGCGTCAGGACAACTAGGGTTAGAGTCACGACAACTAGGGTTAGCGTCAGGACAACTAGGGTTAGCGTCACGACAACTAGGGTTAGCGTCAGGACAACTAGGGTTAGCGTCACGACAACTAGGGTTAGCGTCAGGACAACTAGGGTTAGCGTCAGGACAACTAGGGTTAGCGTCACGACAACTAGGGTTAGCGTCAGGACAACTAGGGTTAGCGTCAGGACAACTAGGGTTAGCGTCACGACAACTAGGGTTAGCGTCAGGACAACTAGGGTTAGCGTCACGACAACTAGGGTTAGCGTCAGGACAACTAGGGTTAGCGTCAGGACAACTAGGGTTAGCGTCACGACAACTAGGGTTAGCGTCAGGACAACTAGGGTTAGCGTCACGACAACTAGGGTTAGCGTCAGGACAACTAGGGTTAGCGTCAGGACAACTAGGGTTAGCGCCACGACAACTAGGGTTAGCGTCAGGACAACTAGGTTTAGCGTCAGGAAAACTAGGGTTAGCGTCAGGACAACTAGGGTTAGCATCAGGACAACTAGGGTTAGCGTCAGGACAACTAGGGTTAGCGTCAGGAAAACTAGGGTTAGCGCCAGGACAACTAGGGTTAGCGCCAGGACAACTAGTGTTAGCGCCATTACAACTAGGGTTAGCGCCAGGACAACTAGGGTTAGCGCCAGGACAACTAGGGTTAGCGCCAGGACAACTAGGGTTAGCGTCACGACAACTAGGGTTAGCGTCAGGACAACTAGGGTTAGCGTCAGGACAACTAGGGTTAGCGTAACGACAACTAGGGTTAGCGTCAGGACAACTAGGGTTAGCGTCAGGACAACTAGGGTTAGCGTCAGGACAACTAGGGTTAGCGTCAGGACAACTAGGGTTAGCGTCAGGACAACTAGGGTTAGCGTCAGGACAAGTAGGGTTAGCGTCAGGACAACTAGGGTTAGCATCAGGAAAACTAGGGTTAGCGTCAGGACAAGTAGAGTTAGCGTCAGGACAACTAGGGTTAGCGTCAGGACAACTAGGGTTAGCGTCAGGACAACTAGGGTTAACGTCAGGACAAGTAGGGTTAGCGTCAGGACAACTAGGGTTAGCGCCAGGACAACTAGGGTTAGCGTCAGGACAAGTAGGGTTAGCGTCAGGACAACTAGGGTTAGCGTCAGGGCAACTAGGGTTAGCGTCAGGACAAGTAGGGTTAGCGTCAGGACAACTAGGGTTAGCGTCAGGACAACTAGGGTTAGCTTCAGGACAAGTAGGGTTAGCGTCAGGACAACTAGGGTTAGCGTCAGGACAACTAGGGTTAGCGTCAGGACAACTAGGGTTAGCGTCAGGACAATTAGTGTTAGCGTCAGGACAACTAGGGTTAGCGTCAGGACAACTAGGGTTAGCGTCAGGACAACTAGGGTTAGCGTCAGGACAACTATGGTTAGCGTCAGGACAACTAGGGTTAGCGTCAGGACAAGTAGGGTTAGCGTCAGGACAACTAGGGTTAGCGTCAGGACAACTAGGGTTAACGTCAGGGCAAGTAGGGTTAACGTCAGGACAACTAGGGTTAGCGTCAGGACAACTAGGGTTAGCGTCAGGACAAGTAGGGTTAGCGTCAGGACAACTAGGGTTAGCGTCAGGGCAACTAGGGTTAGCGTCAGGACAAGTAGGGTTAGCGTCAGGACAACTTGGGTTAGCGTCAGGATAACTAGGGTTAGCGTCAGGACAAGTAGGGTTAGCGTCAGGACAACTAGGGTTAGCGTCAGGACAACTAGGGTTAGCGTCAGGACAACTAGGGTTAGCGTCAGGACAATTAGTGTTAGTGTCAGGACAACTAGGGTTAGCGTCAGGACAACTAGGGTTAGCGTCAGGACAACTAGGGTTAGCGTCAGGACAACTATGGTTAGCGTCAGGACAACTAGGGTTAGCGTCAGGACAAGTAGGGTTAGCGTCAGGACAAGTAGGGTTAGCGTCAGGACAACTAGGTTTAGCGTCAGGACAACTAGGGTTAGCGTCAGGACAACTAGGGTTAGCATCAGGACAACTAGGGTTAGCGTCAGGACAACTAGGGTTAGCGTCAGGACAACTAGGGTTAGCGCCAGGACAACTAGGGTTAGCGCCAGCACAACTAGGGTTAGCGCCAGGACAACTAGGGTTAGCACCATTACAACTAGGGTTAGCGCCAGGACAACTAGGGTTAGCGCCAGGACAACTAGGGTTAGCGCCAGGACAACTAGGGTTAGCGTCACGACAACTAGGGTTAGCGTCAGGACAACTAGGGTTAGCGTCAGGACAACTAGGGTTAGCGTCAGGACAACTAGGGTTAGCATCAGGTCAACTAGGGTTAGCGTCAGGACAAGTAGGGTTAGCGTCAGGACAACTAGGGTTAGCGTCAGGACAACTAGGGTTAGCGTCAGGACAACTAGGGTTAGCGTCACAACTAGGGTTAGCGTCATGACAACTAGGGTTAGCGTCACAACAACTAGGGTTAGCGTCAGGACAACTAGGGTTAGCGTCAGGACAACTAGGGTTAGCGTCAGGACAACTAGGGTTAGAGTCACGACAACTAGGGTTAGCGTCAGGACAACTAGGGTTAGCGTCACGACAACTAGGGTTAGCGTCAGGACAACTAGGGTTAGCGTCACGACAACTAGGGTTAGCGTCAGGACAACTAGGGTTAGCGTCAGGACAACTAGGGTTAGCGTCACGACAACTAGGGTTAGCGTCAGGACAACTAGGGTTAGCGTCAGGACAACTAGGGTTAGCGTCACGACAACTAGGGTTAGCGTCACGACAACTAGGGTTAGCGTCAGGACAACTAGGGTTAGCGTCACGACAACTAGGGTTAGCGTCAGGACAACTAGGGTTAGCGTCAGGACAACTAGGGTTAGCGCCACGACAACTAGGGTTAGCGTCAGGACAACTAGGTTTAGCGTCAGGAAAACTAGGGTTAGCGTCAGGACAACTAGGGTTAGCATCAGGACAACTAGGGTTAGCGTCAGGACAACTAGGGTTAGCGTCAGGAAAACTAGGGTTAGCGCCAGGACAACTAGGGTTAGCGCCAGGACAACTAGTGTTAGCGCCATTACAACTAGGGTTAGCGCCAGGACAACTAGGGTTAGCGCCAGGACAACTAGGGTTAGCGCCAGGACAACTAGGGTTAGCGTCACGACAACTAGGGTTAGCGTCAGGACAACTAGGGTTAGCGTCAGGACAACTAGGGTTAGCGTAACGACAACTAGGGTTAGCGTCAGGACAACTAGGGTTAGCGTCAGGACAACTAGGGTTAGCGTCAGGACAACTAGGGTTAGCGTCAGGACAACTAGGGTTAGCGTCAGGACAACTAGGGTTAGCGTCAGGACAAGTAGGGTTAGCGTCAGGACAACTAGGGTTAGCATCAGGAAAACTAGGGTTAGCGTCAGGACAAGTAGAGTTAGCGTCAGGACAACTAGGGTTAGCGTCAGGACAACTAGGGTTAGCGTCAGGACAACTAGGGTTAACGTCAGGACAAGTAGGGTTAGCGTCAGGACAACTAGGGTTAGCGCCAGGACAACTAGGGTTAGCGTCAGGACAAGTAGGGTTAGCGTCAGGACAACTAGGGTTAGCGTCAGGGCAACTAGGGTTAGCGTCAGGACAAGTAGGGTTAGCGTCAGGACAACTAGGGTTAGCGTCAGGACAACTAGGGTTAGCTTCAGGACAAGTAGGGTTAGCGTCAGGACAACTAGGGTTAGCGTCAGGACAACTAGGGTTAGCGTCAGGACAACTAGGGTTAGCGTCAGGACAATTAGTGTTAGCGTCAGGACAACTAGGGTTAGCGTCAGGACAACTAGGGTTAGCGTCAGGACAACTAGGGTTAGCGTCAGGACAACTATGGTTAGCGTCAGGACAACTAGGGTTAGCGTCAGGACAAGTAGGGTTAGCGTCAGGACAACTAGGGTTAGCGTCAGGACAACTAGGGTTAACGTCAGGGCAAGTAGGGTTAACGTCAGGACAACTAGGGTTAGCGTCAGGACAACTAGGGTTAGCGTCAGGACAAGTAGGGTTAGCGTCAGGACAACTAGGGTTAGCGTCAGGGCAACTAGGGTTAGCGTCAGGACAAGTAGGGTTAGCGTCAGGACAACTTGGGTTAGCGTCAGGATAACTAGGGTTAGCGTCAGGACAAGTAGGGTTAGCGTCAGGACAACTAGGGTTAGCGTCAGGACAACTAGGGTTAGCGTCAGGACAACTAGGGTTAGCGTCAGGACAATTAGTGTTAGTGTCAGGACAACTAGGGTTAGCGTCAGGACAACTAGGGTTAGCGTCAGGACAACTAGGGTTAGCGTCAGGACAACTATGGTTAGCGTCAGGACAACTAGGGTTAGCGTCAGGACAAGTAGGGTTAGCGTCAGGACAAGTAGGGTTAGCGTCAGGACAACTAGGTTTAGCGTCAGGACAACTAGGGTTAGCGTCAGGACAACTAGGGTTAGCATCAGGACAACTAGGGTTAGCGTCAGGACAACTAGGGTTAGCGTCAGGACAACTAGGGTTAGCGCCAGGACAACTAGGGTTAGCGCCAGCACAACTAGGGTTAGCGCCAGGACAACTAGGGTTAGCACCATTACAACTAGGGTTAGCGCCAGGACAACTAGGGTTAGCGCCAGGACAACTAGGGTTAGCGCCAGGACAACTAGAGTTAGCGTCACGACAACTAGGGTTAGCGTCAGGACAACTAGGGTTAGCGTCAGGACAACTAGGGTTAGCGTCAGGACAACTAGGGTTAGCGTCACGACAACTAGGGTTAGCGTCAGGACAACTAGGGTTAGCATCAGGACAAGTAGGGTTAGCGTCAGGACAACTAGGGATAGCGTCAGGACAACTAGGGTTAGATTCAGGACAACTAGGGTTAGCGTCAGGTCAACTAGGGTTAGCGTCAGGCCAAGTAGGGTTAGCGTCAGGACAAGTAAGGTTAGCGTCAGGACAACTAGGTTTAGCGTCAGGACAACTAGGGTTAGCGTCAGGACAACTAGCGTTAGCACCAGGACAACTAGGGTTAGCGTCAGGACAACTAGGGTTAGCGTCAGGACAACTAGGGTTAGCGCCAGGACAACTAGGGTTAGCGCCAGGACAACTAGGGTTAGCGCCAGGACAACTAGGGTTAGCACCATTACAACTAGGGTTAGCGCCAGGACAACTAGGGTTAGCGCCAGGACAACTAGGGTTAGCGCCAGGACAACTAGGGTTAGCGTCACGACAACTAGGGTTAGCGTCAGGACAACTAGGGTTAGCGTCAGGACAACTAGGGTTAGCGTCAGGACAACTAGGGTTAGCGTCACGACAACTAGGGTTAGCGTCAGGACAACTAGGGTTAGCGTCAGGACAACTAGGGTTAGCGTCAGGACAAGTAGGGTTAGCGTCAGGACAACTAGGGATAGCGTCAGGACAACTAGGGTTAGATTCAGGACAACTAGGGTTAGCGTCAGGTCAACTAGGGTTAGCGTCAGGACAAGTAGGGTTAGCGTCAGGACAACTAGGGTTAGCGTCAGGACAACTAGGGTTAGCGTCAGGACAACTAGGGTTAGCGTCAGGACAACTAGGGTTAGCGTCACAACTAGGGTTAGCGTCATGACAACTAGGGTTAGCGCCACAACAACTAGGGTTAGCGTCAGGACAATTAGGGTTAGCGTCAGGACAACTAGGGTTAGCGTCAGGACATCTAGGGTTAGAGTCACGACAACTAGGGTTAGCGTCAGGACAACTAGGGTTAGCGTCACGACAACTAGGGTTAGCGTCAGGACAACTAGGGTTAGCGTCACGACAACTAGGGTTAGCGTCAGGACAACTAGGGTTAGCGTCAGGACAACTAGGGTTAGCGTCACGACAACTAGGGTTAGCGTCAGGACAACTAGGGTTAGCATCAGGACAACTAGGGTTAGCGTCACGACAACTAGGGTTAGCGTCAGGACAACTAGGGTTAGCGTCACGACAACTAGGGTTAGCGTCAGGACAACTAGGGTTAGCGTCAGGACAACTAGGGTTAGCGTCACGACAACTAGGGTTAGCGTCAGGACAACTAGGGTTAGCGTCACGACAACTAGGGTTAGCGTCAGGACAACTAGGGTTAGCGTCAGGACAACTAGGGTTAGCGTCACGACAACTAGGGTTAGCGTCAGGACAACTAGGGTTAGCGTCACGACAACTAGGGTTAGCGTCAGGACAACTAGGGTTAGCGTCAGGACAACTAGGGTTAGCGCCACGACAACTAGGGTTAGCGTCAGGACAACTAGGTTTAGCGTCAGGAAAACTAGGGTTAGCGTCAGGACAACTAGGGTTAGCATCAGGACAACTAGGGTTAGCGTCAGGACAACTAGGGTTAGCGTCAGGAAAACTAGGGTTAGCGCCAGGACAACTAGGGTTAGCGCCAGGACAACTAGTGTTAGCGCCATTACAACTAGGGTTAGCGCCAGGACAACTAGGGTTAGCGCCAGGACAACTAGGGTTAGCGCCAGGACAACTAGGGTTAGCGTCACGACAACTAGGGTTAGCGTCAGGACAACTAGGGTTAGCGTCAGGACAACTAGGGTTAGCGTAACGACAACTAGGGTTAGCGTCAGGACAACTAGGGTTAGCGTCAGGACAACTAGGGTTAGCGTCAGGACAACTAGGGTTAGCGTCAGGACAACTAGGGTTAGCGTCAGGACAACTAGGGTTAGCGTCAGGACAAGTAGGGTTAGCGTCAGGACAACTAGGGTTAGCATCAGGAAAACTAGGGTTAGCGTCAGGACAAGTAGAGTTAGCGTCAGGACAACTAGGGTTAGCGTCAGGACAACTAGGGTTAGCGTCAGGACAAGTAGGGTTAGCGTCAGGACAAGTAAGGTTAGCGTCAGGACAACTAGGTTTAGCGTCAGGACAACTAGGGTTAGCGTCAGGACAACTAGGGTTAGCACCAGGACAACTAGGGTTAGCGTCAGGACAACTAGGGTTAGCGTCAGGACAACTAGGGTTAGCGCCAGGACAACTAGGGTTAGCGCCAGGACAACTAGGGTTAGCGCCAGGACAACTAGGGTTAGCACCATTACAACTAGGGTTAGCGCCAGGACAACTAGGGTTAGCGTCAGGACAACTAGGGTTAGCGCCAGGACAACTAGGGTTAGCGTCACGACAACTAGGGTTAGCGTCAGGACAACTAGGGTTAGCGTCAGGACAACTAGGGTTAGCGTCAGGACAACTAGGGTTAGCGTCACGACAACTAGGGTTAGCGTCAGGACAACTAGGGTTAGCGTCAGGACAACTAGGGTTAGCGTCAGGACAAGTAGGGTTAGCGTCAGGACAACTAGGGATAGCGTCAGGACAACTAGGGTTAGATTCAGGACAACTAGGGTTAGCGTCAGGTCAACTAGGGTTAGCGTCAGGACAAGTAGGGTTAGCGTCAGGACAACTAGGGTTAGCGTCAGGACAACTAGGGTTAGCGTCAGGACAACTAGGGTTAGCGTCAGGACAACTAGGGTTAGCGTCACAACTAGGGTTAGCGTCATGACAACTAGGGTTAGCGCCACAACAACTAGGGTTAGCGTCAGGACAATTAGGGTTAGCGTCAGGACAACTAGGGTTAGCGTCAGGACATCTAGGGTTAGAGTCACGACAACTAGGGTTAGCGTCAGGACAACTAGGGTTAGCGTCACGACAACTAGGGTTAGCGTCAGGACAACTAGGGTTAGCGTCACGACAACTAGGGTTAGCGTCAGGACAACTAGGGTTAGCGTCAGGACAACTAGGGTTAGCGTCACGACAACTAGGGTTAGCGTCAGGACAACTAGGGTTAGCATCAGGACAACTAGGGTTAGCGTCACGACAACTAGGGTTAGCGTCAGGACAACTAGGGTTAGCGTCACGACAACTAGGGTTAGCGTCAGGACAACTAGGGTTAGCGTCAGGACAACTAGGGTTAGCGTCACGACAACTAGGGTTAGCGTCAGGACAACTAGGGTTAGCGTCACGACAACTAGGGTTAGCGTCAGGACAACTAGGGTTAGCGTCAGGACAACTAGGGTTAGCGTCACGACAACTAGGGTTAGCGTCAGGACAACTAGGGTTAGCGTCACGACAACTAGGGTTAGCGTCAGGACAACTAGGGTTAGCGTCAGGACAACTAGGGTTAGCGCCACGACAACTAGGGTTAGCGTCAGGACAACTAGGTTTAGCGTCAGGAAAACTAGGGTTAGCATCAGGACAACTAGGGTTAGCATCAGGACAACTAGGGTTAGCGTCAGGACAACTAGGGTTAGCGTCAGGAAAACTAGGGTTAGCGCCAGGACAACTAGGGTTAGCGCCAGGACAACTAGTGTTAGCGCCATTACAACTAGGGTTAGCGCCAGGACAACTAGGGTTAGCGCCAGGACAACTAGGGTTAGCGCCAGGACAACTAGGGTTAGCGTCACGACAACTAGGGTTAGCGTCAGGACAACTAGGGTTAGCGTCAGGACAACTAGGGTTAGCGTAACGACAACTAGGGTTAGCGTCAGGACAACTAGGGTTAGCGTCAGGACAACTAGGGTTAGCGTCAGGACAACTAGGGTTAGCGTCAGGACAACTAGGGTTAGCGTCAGGACAACTAGGGTTAGCGTCAGGACAAGTAGGGTTAGCGTCAGGACAACTAGGGTTAGCATCAGGAAAACTAGGGTTAGCGTCAGGACAAGTAGAGTTAGCGTCAGGACAACTAGGGTTAGCGTCAGGACAACTAGGGTTAGCGTCAGGACAACTAGGGTTAACGTCAGGACAAGTAGGGTTAGCGTCAGGACAACTAGGGTTAGCGCCAGGACAACTAGGGTTAGCGTCAGGACAAGTAGGGTTAGCGTCAGGACAACTAGGGTTAGCGTCAGGGCAACTAGGGTTAGCGTCAGGACAAGTAGGGTTAGCGTCAGGACAACTAGGGTTAGCGTCAGGACAACTAGGGTTAGCTTCAGGACAAGTAGGGTTAGCGTCAGGACAACTAGGGTTAGCGTCAGGACAACTAGGGTTAGCGTCAGGACAACTAGGGTTAGCGTCAGGACAATTAGTTTTAGCGTCAGGACAACTAGGGTTAGCGTCAGGACAACTAGGGTTAGCGTCAGGACAACTAGGGTTAGCGTCAGGACAACTATGGTTAGCGTCAGGACAACTAGGGTTAGCGTCAGGACAAGTAGGGTTAGCGTCAGGACAACTAGGGTTAGCGTCAGGACAACTAGGGTTAACGTCAGGGCAAGTAGGGTTAACGTCAGGACAACTAGGGTTAGCGTCAGGACAACTAGGGTTAGCGTCAGGACAAGTAGGGTTAGCGTCAGGACAACTAGGGTTAGCGTCAGGGCAACTAGGGTTAGCGTCAGGACAAGTAGGGTTAGCGTCAGGACAACTAGGGTTAGCGTCAGGATAACTAGGGTTAGCGTCAGGACAAGTAGGGTTAGCGTCAGGACAACTAGGGTTAGCGTCAGGACAACTAGGGTTAGCGTCAGGACAACTAGGGTTAGCGTCAGGACAATTAGTGTTAGCGTCAGGACAACTAGGGTTAGCGTCAGGACAACTAGGGTTAGCGTCAGGACAACTAGGGTTAGCGTCAGGACAACTATGGTTAGCGTCAGGACAACTAGGGTTAGCGTCAGGACAAGTAGGGTTAGCGTCAGGACAAGTAGGGTTAGCGTCAGGACAACTAGGTTTAGCGTCAGGACAACTAGGGTTAGCGTCAGGACAACTAGGGTTAGCATCAGGACAACTAGGGTTAGCGTCAGGACAACTAGGGTTAGCGTCAGGACAACTAGGGTTAGCGCCAGGACAACTAGGGTTAGCGCCAGCACAACTAGGGTTAGCGCCAGGACAACTAGGGTTAGCACCATTACAACTAGGGTTAGCGCCAGGACAACTAGGGTTAGCGCCAGGACAACTAGGGTTAGCGCCAGGACAACTAGGGTTAGCGTCACGACAACTAGGGTTAGCGTCAGGACAACTAGGGTTAGCGTCAGAACAACTAGGGTTAGCGTCAGGACAACTAGGGTTAGCGTCACGACAACTAGGGTTAGCGTCAGGACAACTAGGGTTAGCATCAGGACAAGTAGGGTTAGCGTCAGGACAACTAGGGATAGCGTCAGGACAACTAGGGTTAGATTCAGGACAACTAGGGTTAGCGTCAGGTCAACTAGGGTTAGCGTCAGGACAAGTAGGGTTAGCGTCAGGACAAGTAAGGTTAGCGTCAGGACAACTAGGTTTAGCGTCAGGACAACTAGGGTTAGCGTCAGGACAACTAGGGTTAGCACCAGGACAACTAGGGTTAGCGTCAGGACAACTAGGGTTAGCGTCAGGACAACTAGGGTTAGCGTCACGACAACTAGGGTTAGCGTCAGGACAACTAGGGTTAGCATCAGGACAACTAGGGTTAGCGTCACGACAACTAGGGTTAGCGTCAGGACAACTAGGGTTAGCGTCACGACAACTAGGGTTAGCGTCAGGACAACTAGGGTTAGCGTCAGGACAACTAGGGTTAGCGTCACGACAACTAGGGTTAGCGTCAGGACAACTAGGGTTAGCGTCACGACAACTAGGGTTAGCGTCAGGACAACTAGGGTTAGCGTCAGGACAACTAGGGTTAGCGCCACGACAACTAGGGTTAGCGTCAGGACAACTAGGTTTAGCGTCAGGAAAACTAGGGTTAGCGTCAGGACAACTAGGGTTAGCATCAGGACAACTAGGGTTAGCGTCAGGACAACTAGGGTTAGCGTCAGGACAACTAGGGTTAGCGCCAGGACAACTAGGGTTAGCGCCAGGACAACTAGTGTTAGCGCCATTACAACTAGGGTTAGCGCCAGGACAACTAGGTTTAGCGCCAGGACAACTAGGGTTAGCGCCAGGACAACTAGGGTTAGCGTCACGACAACTAGGGTTAGCGTCAGGACAACTAGGGTTAGCGTCAGGACAACTAGGGTTAGCGTCACGACAACTAGGGTTAGCGTCAGGACAACTAGGGTTAGCGTCAGGACAACTAGGGTTAGCGTCAGGACAAGTAGGGTTAGCGTCAGGGCAACTAGGGTTAGCGTCAGGACAAGTAGGGTTAGCGTCAGGACAACTAGGGTTAGCGTCAGGACAACTAGGGTTAGCATCAGGACAAGTAGGGTTAGCGTCAGGACAAGTAGGGTTAGCGTCAGGACAACTAGGGTTAGCGTCAGGACAACTAGGGTTAGCGTCAGGACAACTAGGGTTAGCGTCAGGACAATTAGTGTTAGCGTCAGGACAACTAGGGTTAGCGTCAGGACAACTAGGGTTAGCGTCAGGACAACTAGGGTTAGCGTCAGGACAACTATGGTTAGCGTCAGGACAACTAGGGTTAGCGTCAGGACAAGTAGGGTTAGCGTCAGGACAACTAGGGTTAGCGTCAGGACAACTAGGGTTAGCGTCAGGACAAGTAGTGTTAGCGTCAGGACAACTAGGGTTAACGTCAGGACAACTAGGGTTAGCGTCAGGACAAGTAGAGTTAGCGTCAGGACAACTAGGGTTAGCATCAGGAAAACTAGGGTTAGCGTCAGGACAAGTAGAGTTAGCGTCAGGACAACTAGGGTTAGCGTCAGGACAACTAGGGTTAGCGTCAGGGCAACTAGGGTTAGCGTCAGGACAAGTAGGGTTAGCGTCAGGACAACTAGGGTTAGCGTCAGGACAACTAGGGTTAACGTCAGGACAAGTAGGGTTAGCGTCAGGACAACTAGGGTTAGCGTCAGGACAAGTAGGGTTAGCGTCAGGACAACTAGGGTTAGCGTCAGGACAACTAGGGTTAGCGTCAGGACAACTAGGGTTAGCGTCAGGACAACTAGCGTTAGCGTCAGGACAACTAGGGTTAGCGTCAGGACAACTAGGGTTAGCGTCAGGGCAACTAGGGTTAGCATCAGGACAAGTAGAGTTAGCGTCAGGACAACTAGGGTTAACGTCAGGACAACTAGGGTTAGCGTCAGGACAAGTAGGGTTAGCGTCAGGACAAGTAGGGTTAGCGTCAGGACAACTAGGGTTAGCGTCAGGACAACTAGGGTTAGCGTCAGGACAACTAGGGTTAGCGTCAGGACAAGTAGGGTTAGCGTCAGGACAACTAGGGTTAGCGTCAGGAAAACTAGGGTTAGCGTCAGGACAAGTAGAGTTAGCGTCAGGACAAGTAGGGTTAGCGTCAGGACAACTAGGGTTAGCGTCAGGACAACTAGGGTTAGCGTCAGGACAAGTAGGGTTAGCGTCAGGACAACTAGGGTTAGCGTCAGGACAACTAGGGTTAGCATCAGGACAACTAGGGTTAGCGTCAGGACATGTAGGGTTATCATCAGGACAACTAGGGTTAGCATCAGGACAAGTAGGGTTAGAGTCAGGACAACTAGGGTTAGAGTCAGGACAACTAGGGTTAGCGTCAGGACGACTAGGGTTAGCGTCAGGACGACTAGGGTTAGCATCAGGACGACTAGGGTTAGCGTCAGGACGACTAGGGTTAGCGTCAGAACGACTAGGGTTAGCGTCAGGACAACTAGGGTTAGCGTCAGGACAACTAGTGTTAGCGTCAGGACAACTAGGGTTAGCGTCAGGACAACTAGGGTTAGCGTCAGGACAACTAGGGTTAGCGTCAGGACAAGTAGGGTTAGCGTCAGGACAAGTAGGGTTAGCGTCAGGACAAGTAGGGTTAGCGTCAGGACAACTAGGGTTAGCATCAGGACAACTAGGGTTAGCGTCAGGACAAGTAGGGTTAGCATCAGGACAAGTAGGGTTAGCGTCAGGACAACTAGGGTTAGCGTCAGGACAACTAGGGTTAGCGTCAGGACAATTAGTGTTAGCGTCAGGACAAATAGGGTTAGCGTCAGGACAACTAGGGTTAGCGTCAGGACAACTAGGGTTAGCGTCAGGACAACTATGGTTAGCGTCAGGACAACTAGGGTTAGCGTCAGGACAAGTAGGGTTAGCGTCAGGACAAGTAGGGTTAGTGTGAGGACAAGTAGGGTTAGCGTCAGGACAAGTAGGGTTAGCGTCAGGACAACTAGGGTTAGCGTCAGGACAACTAGGGTTAGCATCAGGACAAGTAGGGTTAGCGTCAGGACAACTAGGGTTAGCGTCAGGACAAGTAGGGTTAGCGTCAGGACAACTAGGGTTAGCGTCAGGACAACTAGGGTTAGCGTCAGGACAACTAGGGTTAGCGTCAGGACAACTAGGGTTAGAGTCAGGACAACCAGGGTTAGCGTCAGGACAAGTAGGGTTAGCGTCAGGACATCTAGGGTTAGCGTCAGGACAACTAGAGTTAGCATCAGGACAACTAGGGTTAGCGTCAGGACAACTAGGGTTAGCGTCAGGACAACTAGGGTTAGCATCAGGACAACTAGGGTTAGCGTCAGGACAACTAGGGTTAGCGTCAGGACAAGTAGGGTTAGCGTCAGGACAAGTAGGGTTAGCGTCAGGACAAGTAGGGTTAGCGTCAGGACAACTAGGGTTAGCATCAGGACAACTAGGGTTAGCGTCAGGACAAGTAGGGTTAGCGTCAGGACAAGTAGGGTTAGCATCAGGACAGCTAGGGTTAGCGTCAGGACAACTAGGGTTAGCGTCAGGACAAGTAGGGTTAGCGTCAGGACAACTAGGGTTAGCGTCAGGACAACTAGGGTTAGCTTCAGGACAACTAGGGTTAGCGTCAGGACAACTAGGGTTAGCGTCAGGACAACTAGCGTTAGCGTCAGGACAACTAGGGTTAGCGTCAGGACAACTAGGGTTAGCGTCAGGGCAACTAGGGTTAGCATCAGGACAAGTAGAGTTAGCGTCAGGACAACTAGGGTTAACGTCAGGAAAACTAGGGTTAGCGTCAGGACAAGTAGGGTTAGCGTCAGGACAAGTAGGGTTAGCGTCAGAACAACTAGGGTTAGCGTCAGGACAACTAGGGTTAGCGTCAGGACAAGTAGGGTTAGCGTCAGGACAACTAGGGTTAGCGTCAGGACAACTAGGTTTAGCGTCAGGACAACTAGGGTTAGCGTCAGGACAACTAGGGTTAGCGTCAGGACAAGTAGGGTTAGCGTCAGGACAACTAGGGTTAGCGTCAGGAAAACTAGGGTTAGCGTCAGGACAAGTAGAGTTAGCATCAGGACAAGTAGGGTTAGCGTCAGGACAACTAGGGTTAGCGTCAGGACAACTAGGGTTAGCGTCAGGACAAGTAGGGTTAGCGTCAGGACAACTAGGGTTAGCGTCAGGACAACTAGGGTTAGCGTCAGGACAACTAGGGTTAGCATCAGGACAACTAGGGTTAGCGTCAGGACATGTAGGGTTATCATCAGGACAACTAGGGTTAGCATCAGGACAAGTAGGGTTAGCGTCAGGACAACTAGGGTTAGCGTCAGGACAAGTAGGGTTAGCGTCAGGACAAGTAGGGTTAGCATCAGGACAACTAGGGTTAGCGTCAGGACAACTAGGGTTAGCGTCAGGACATGTAGGGTTATCATCAGGACAACTAGGGTTAGCATCAGGACAAGTAGGGTTAGCATCAGGACAACTAGGGTTAGCGTCAGGACAAGTAGGGTTAGCGTCAGGACAACTAGGGTTAGCGTCAGGACAACTAGGGTTAGCGTCAGGACTACTAGGGTTAGCGTCAGGACATGTAGGGTTATCATCAGGACAACTAGGGTTAGCGTCAGGACAAGTAGGGTTAGCGTCAGGACAACTAGGGTTAGCATCAGGACGACTAGGGTTAGCGTCAGGACGACTAGGGTTTGCGTCAGTACGACTAGGGTTAGCGTCAGAACGACTAGGGTTAGCGTCAGGACAACTAGGGTTAGCGTCAGGACAACTAGTGTTAGCGTCAGGACAACTAGGGTTAGCGTCAGGACAACTAGGGTTAGCGTCAGGACAACTAGGGTTAGCGTCAGGACAAGTAGGGTTAGCGTCAGGACAAGTAGGGTTAGCGTCAGGACAAGTAGGGTTAGCGTCAGGACAACTAGGGTTAGCATCAGGACAACTAGGGTTAGCGTCAGGACAAGTAGGGTTAGCGTCAGGACAAGTAGGGTTAGCGTCAGGACAACTAGGGTTAGCGTCAGGACAACTAGGGTTAGCGTCAGGACAATTAGTGTTAGCGTCAGGACAAATAGGGTTAGCGTCAGGACAACTAGGGTTAGCGTCAGGACAACTAGGGTTAGCGTCAGGACAACTATGGTTAGCGTCAGGACAACTAGGTTTAGCGTCAGGACAAGTAGGGTTAGCGTCAGGACAAGTAGGGTTAGTGTGAGGACAAGTAGGGTTAGCGTCAGGACAAGTAGGGTTAGCGTCAGGACAACTAGAGTTAGCGTCAGGACAAGTAGGGTTAGCGTCAGGACATCTAGGGTTAGCGTCAGGACAACTAGGGTTAGCATCAGGACAACTAGGGTTAGCGTCAGGACAAATAGGGTTAGCGTCAGGACAACTAGGGTTAGCATCAGGAAAACTAGGGTTAGCGTCAGGACAACTAGGGTTAGCGTCAGGACAAGTAGGGTTAGCGTCAGGACAAGTAGGGTTAGCGTCAGGACAACTAGGGTTAGCATCAGGACAACTAGGGTTAGCGTCAGGACAAGTAGGGTTAGCGTCAGGACAACTAGAGTTAGCGTCAGGACAAGTAGGGTTAGCGTCAGGACAACTAGGGTTAGCGTCAGGACAACTAGGGTTAGCGTCAGGACAAGTAGGGTTAGCGTCAGGACAACTAGGGTTAGCGTCAGGACAACTAGGGTTAGCGTCAGGACAACTAGGGTTAGCGTCAGGACATGTAGGGTTATCATCAGGACAACTAGGGTTAGCGTCAGGACAAGTAGGGTTAGCGTCAGGACAACTAGGGTTAGCGTCAGGACAAGTAGGGTTAGCGTCAGGACAACTAGGGTTAGCGTTAGGACAACTAGGGTTAGCGTCAGGATGACTAGGGTTAGCGTAAGGACGACTAGGGTTAGCGTCAGGACAACTAGGGTTAGCGTCAGGACAACTAGTGTTAGCGTCAGGACAACTAGGGTTAGCGTCAGGACAACTAGGGTTAGCGTCAGTACAACTAGGGTTAGCGTCATTTCAACTAGGGTTAGCGTCAGGACAACTAGGGTTAGAGTCAGGACAACTAGGGTTAGCGTCAGGACAAGTAGGGTTAGCGTCAGGACAAGTAGGGTTAGAGTCAGGACAACTAGGGTTAGAGTCAGGACAACTAGGGTTAGCGTCAGGACGACTAGGGTTAGCGTCAGGACGACTAGGGTTAGCATCAGGACGACTAGGGTTAGCGTCAGGACGACTAGGGTTAGCGTCAGAACGACTAGGGTTAGCGTCAGGACAACTAGGGTTAGCGTCAGGACAACTAGTGTTAGCGTCAGGACAACTAGGGTTAGCGTCAGGACAACTAGGGTTAGCGTCAGGACAACTAGGGTTAGCGTCAGGACAAGTAGGGTTAGCGTCAGGACAAGTAGGGTTAGCGTCAGGACAACTAGGGTTAGCGTCAGGACAACTAGGGTTAGCGTCAGGACAAGTAGGGTTAGCGTCAGGACAAGTAGGGTTAACGTCAGGACAACTAGGGTTAGCGTCAGGACAATTAGTGTTAGCGTCAGGACAAATAGGGTTAGCGTCAGGACAACTAGGGTTAGCGTCAGGACAACTAGGGTTAGCGTCAGGACAACTATGGTTAGCGTCAGGACAACTAGGGTTAGCGTCAGGACAAGTAGGGTTAGCGTCAGGACAAGTAGGGTTAGTGTGAGGACAAGTAGGGTTAGCGTCAGGACAAGTAGGGTTAGCGTCAGGACAACTAGGGTTAGCGTCAGGACAACTAGGGTTAGCATCAGGACAAGTAGGGTTAGCATCAGGACAACTAGGGTTAGCGTCAGGACAACTAGGGTTAGCGTCAGGACAAGTAGGGTTAGCGTCAGGACAACTAGGGTTAGCGTCAGGACAACTAGGGTTAGCGTCAGGACAACTAGGGTTAGAGTCAGGACAACCAGGGTTAGCGTCAGGACAAGTAGGGTTAGCGTCAGGACATCTAGGGTTAGCGTCAGGACAACTAGGGTTAGCATCAGGACAACTAGGGTTAGCGTCAGGACAACTAGGGTTAGCGTCAGGACAACTAGGGTTAGCATCAGGAAAACTAGGGTTAGCGTCAGGACAACTAGGGTTAGCGTCAGGACAAGTAGGGTTAGCATCAGGACAACTAGGGTTAGCGTCAGGACAAGTAGGGTTAGCGTCAGGACAACTAGGGTTAGCGTCAGGACATGTAGGGTTATCATCAGGACAACTAGGGTTAGCGTCAGGACAAGTAGGGTTAGCGTCAGGACAACTAGGGTTAGCGTCAGGACAAGTAGGGTTAGCGTCAGGACAACTAGGGTTAGCGTTAGGACAACTAGGGTTAGCGTCAGGATGACTAGGGTTAGCGTCAGGACGACTAGGGTTAGCGTCAGGACAACTAGGGTTAGCGTCAGGACAAGTAGGGTTAGCGTCAGGACAAGTAGGGTTAGCGTCAGGACAAGTAGGGTTAGCGTCAGGACAACTAGGGTTAGCATCAGGACAACTAGGGTTAGCGTCAGGACAAGTAGGGTTAGCATCAGGACAAGTAGGGTTAGCGTCAGGACAACTAGGGTTAGCGTCAGGACAACTAGGGTTAGCGTCAGGACAATTAGTGTTAGCGTCAGGACAAATAGGGTTAGCGTCAGGACAACTAGGGTTAGCGTCAGGACAACTAGGGTTAGCGTCAGGACAACTATGGTTAGCGTCAGGACAACTAGGGTTAGCGTCAGGACAAGTAGGGTTAGCGTCAGGACAAGTAGGGTTAGTGTCAGGACAACTAGGGTTAGCATCAGGACAAGTAGGGTTAGCGTCAGGACAACTAGGGTTAGCGTCAGGACAACTAGGGTTAGCGTCAGGACAAGTAGGGTTAGCGTCAGGACAACTAGGGTTAGCGTCAGGACAACTAGGGTTAGCGTCAGGACAACTAGGGTTAGCGTCAGGACAACTAGGGTTAGAGTCAGGACAACCAGGGTTAGCGTCAGGACAAGTAGGGTTAGCGTCAGGACATCTAGGGTTAGCGTCAGGACAACTAGGGTTAGCATCAGGACAACTAGGGTTAGCGTCAGGACAACTAGGGTTAGCGTCAGGACAACTAGGGTTAGCATCAGGACAACTAGGGTTAGCGTCAGGACAACTAGGGTTAGCGTCAGGACAAGTAGGGTTAGCGTCAGGACAAGTAGGGTTAGCGTCAGGACAAGTAGGGTTAGCGTCAGGACAACTAGGGTTAGCATCAGGACAACTAGGGTTAGCGTCAGGACAAGTAGGGTTAGCGTCAGGACAAGTATGTTTAGCGTCAGGACAACTAGGGTTAGCGTCAGGACAAGTAGGGTTAGCGTCAGGACAGCTAGGGTTAGCGTCAGGACAACTAGGGTTAGCGTCAGGACAAGTAGGGTTAGCGTCAGGACAACTAGGGTTAGCGTCAGGACAACTAGGGTTAGCTTCAGGACAATTAGGGTTAGCGTCAGGACAACTAGGGTTAGCGTCAGGACAACTAGGGTTAGCGTCAGGACAACTAGCGTTAGCGTCAGGACAACTAGGGTTAGCGTCAGGACAACTAGGGTTAGCGTCAGGGCAACTAGGGTTAGCGTCAGGACAAGTAGAGTTAGCGTCAGGACAACTAGGGTTAACGTCAGGACAACTAGGGTTAGCGTCAGGACAAGTAGGGTTAGCGTCAGGACAAGTAGGGTTAGCGTCAGGACAACTAGGGTTAGCGTTAGGACAACTAGGGTTAGCGTCAGGACAAGTAGGGTTAGCGTCAGGACAACTAGGGTTAGCATCAGGACAACTAGGTTTAGCGTCAGGACAACTAGGGTTAGCGTCAGGACAACTAGGGTTAGCGTCAGGACAAGTAGGGTTAGCGTCAGGACAACTAGGGTTAGCGTCAGGAAAACTAGGGTTAGCGTCAGGACAAGTAGAGTTAGCGTCAGGACAAGTAGGCTTAGCGTCAGGACAACTAGGGTTAGCGTCAGGACAACTAGGGTTAGCGTCAGGACAAGTAGGGTTAGCGTCAGGAAAACTAGGGTTAGCGTCAGGACAACTAGGGTTAGCATCAGGACAACTAGGGTTAGCGTCAGGACATGTAGGGTTATCATCAGGACAACTAGGGTTAGCATCAGGACAAGTAGGGTTAGAGTCAGGACAACTAGGGTTAGAGTCAGGACAACTAGGGTTAGCGTCAGGACGACTAGGGTTAGCGTCAGGACGACTAGGGTTAGCATCAGGACGACTAGGGTTAGCGTCAGGACGACTAGGGTTAGCGTCAGAACGACTAGGGTTAGCGTCAGGACAACTAGGGTTAGCGTCAGGACAACTAGTGTTAGCGTCAGGACAACTAGGGTTAGCGTCAGGACAACTAGGGTTAGCGTCAGGACAACTAGGGTTAGCGTCAGGACAAGTAGGGTTAGCGTCAGGACAAGTAGGGTTAGCGTCAGGACAAGTAGGGTTAGCGTCAGGACAACTAGGGTTAGCATCAGGACAACTAGGGTTAGCGTCAGGACAAGTAGGGTTAGCATCAGGACAAGTAGGGTTAGCGTCAGGACAACTAGGGTTAGCGTCAGGACAATTAGTGTTAGCGTCAGGACAAATAGGGTTAGCGTCAGGACAACTAGGGTTAGCGTCAGGACAACTAGGGTTAGCGTCAGGACAACTATGGTTAGCGTCAGGACAACTAGGGTTAGCGTCAGGACAAGTAGGGTTAGCGTCAGGACAAGTAGGGTTAGTGTGAGGACAAGTAGGGTTAGCGTCAGGACAAGTAGGGTTAGCGTCAGGACAACTAGGGTTAGCATCAGGACAACTAGGGTTAGCATCAGGACAAGTAGGGTTAGCGTCAGGACAACTAGGGTTAGCGTCAGGACAACTAGGGTTAGCGTCAGGACAAGTAGGGTTAGCGTCAGGACAACTAGGGTTAGCGTCAGGACAACTAGGGTTAGCGTCAGGACAACTAGGGTTAGCGTCAGGACAACTAGGGTTAGAGTCAGGACAACCAGGGTTAGCGTCAGGACAAGTAGGGTTAGCGTCAGGACATCTAGGGTTAGCGTCAGGACAACTAGGGTTAGCATCAGGACAACTAGGGTTAGCGTCAGGACAACTAGGGTTAGCGTCAGGACAACTAGGGTTAGCATCAGGACAACTAGGGTTAGCGTCAGGACAACTAGGGTTAGCGTCAGGACAAGTAGGGTTAGCGTCAGGACAAGTAGGGTTAACGTCAGGACAAGTAGGGTTAGCGTCAGGACAACTAGGGTTAGCATCAGGACAACTAGGGTTAGCGTCAGGACAAGTAGGGTTAGCGTCAGGACAAGTATGGTTAGCGTCAGGACAACTAGGGTTAGCGTCAGGACAAGTAGGGTTAGCGTCAGGACAGCTAGGGTTAGCGTCAGGACAACTAGGGTTAGCGTCAGGACAAGTAGGGTTAGCGTCAGGACAACTAGGGTTAGCGTCAGGACAACTAGGGTTAGCTTCAGGACAACTAGGGTTAGCGTCAGGACAACTAGGGTTAGCGTCAGGACAACTAGGGTTAGCGTCAGGACAACCAGCGTTAGCGTCAGGACAACTAGGGTTAGCGTCAGGACAACTAGGGTTAGCGTCAGGGCAACTAGGGTTAGCATCAGGACAAGTAGAGTTAGCGTCAGGACAACTAGGGTTAACGTCAGGACAACTAGGGTTAGCGTCAGGACAAGTAGGGTTAGCGTCAGGACAAGTAGGGTTAGCGTCAGGACAACTAGGGTTAGCGTCAGGACAACTAGGGTTAGCGTCAGGACAAGTAGGGTTAGCGTCAGGACAACTAGGGTTAGCGTCAGGACAACTAGGTTTAGCGTCAGGACAACTAGGGTTAGCGTCAGGACAACTAGGGTTAGCGTCAGGACAAGTAGGGTTAGCGTCAGGACAACTAGGGTTAGCGTCAGGAAAACTAGGGTTAGCGTCAGGACAAGTAGAGTTAGCGTCAGGACAAGTAGGGTTAGCGTCAGGACAACTAGGGTTAGCGTCAGGACAACTAGGGTTAGCGTCAGGACAAGTAGGGTTAGCGTCAGGACAACTAGGGTTAGCGTCAGGACAACTAGGGTTAGCATCAGGACAACTAGGGTTAGCGTCAGGACATGTAGGGTTATCATCAGGACAACTAGGGTTAGCATCAGGACAAGTAGGGCTAGCGTCAGGACAACTAGGGCTAGCGTCAGGACAAGTAGGGTTAGCGTCAGGAGAAGTAGGGTTAGCATCAGGACAACTAGGGTTAGCGTCAGGACAACTAGGGTTAGCGTCAGGACATGTAGGGTTATCATCAGGACAACTAGGGTTAGCGTCAGGACAAGTAGGGTTAGCGTCAGGACAACTAGGGTTAGCGTCAGGACAAGTAGGGTTAGCGTCAGGACAACTACGGTTAGCGTCAGGACAACTAGGGTTAGCGTCAGGACAAGTAGGGTTAGCGTCAGGACAAGTAGGGTTAGCGTCAGGACAAGTAGGGTTAGCGTCAGGACAACTAGGGTTAGCATCAGGACAACTAGGGTTAGCGTCAGGACAAGTAGGGTTAGCGTCAGGACAACTAGGGTTAGCGTCAGGACAACCAGCGTTAGCGTCAGGACAACTAGGGTTAGCGTCAGGACAACTAGGGTTAGCGTCAGGGCAACTAGGGTTAGCATCAGGACAAGTAGAGTTAGCGTCAGGACAACTAGGGTTAACGTCAGGACAACTAGGGTTAGCGTCAGGACAAGTAGGGTTAGCGTCAGGACAAGTAGGGTTAGCGTCAGGACAACTAGGGTTAGCGTCAGGACAACTAGGGTTAGCGTCAGGACAAGTAGGGTTAGCGTCAGGACAACTAGGGTTAGCGTCAGGACAACTAGGTTTAGCGTCAGGACAACTAGGGTTAGCGTCAGGACAACTAGGGTTAGCGTCAGGACAAGTAGGGTTAGCGTCAGGACAACTAGGGTTAGCGTCAGGAAAACTAGGGTTAGCGTCAGGACAAGTAGAGTTAGCGTCAGGACAAGTAGGGTTAGCATCAGGACAACTAGGGTTAGCGTCAGGACAACTAGGGTTAGCGTCAGGACAAGTAGGGTTAGCGTCAGGACAACTAGGGTTAGCGTCAGGACAACTAGGGTTAGCATCAGGACAACTAGGGTTAGCGTCAGGACATGTAGGGTTATCATCAGGACAACTAGGGTTAGCATCAGGACAAGTAGGGCTAGCGTCAGGACAACTAGGGCTAGCGTCAGGACAAGTAGGGTTAGCGTCAGGAGAAGTAGGGTTAGCATCAGGACAACTAGGGTTAGCGTCAGGACAACTAGGGTTAGCGTCAGGACATGTAGGGTTATCATCAGGACAACTAGGGTTAGCGTCAGGACAAGTAGGGTTAGCGTCAGGACAACTAGGGTTAGCGTCAGGACAAGTAGGGTTAGCGTCAGGACAACTAGGGTTAGCGTCAGGACAACTAGGGTTAGCGTCAGGACAAGTAGGGTTAGCGTCAGGACAAGTAGGGTTAGCGTCAGGACAAGTAGGGTTAGCGTCAGGACAACTAGGGTTAGCATCAGGACAACTAGGGTTAGCGTCAGGACAAGTAGGGTTAGCGTCAGGACAAGTATGTTTAGCGTCAGGACAACTAGGGTTAGCGTCAGGACAAGTAGGGTTAGCGTCAGGACAGCTAGGGTTAGCGTCAGGACAACTAGGGTTAGCGTCAGGACAAGTAGGGTTAGCGTCAGGACAACTAGGGTTAGCGTCAGGACAACTAGGGTTAGCTTCAGGACAACTAGGGTTAGCGTCAGGACAACTAGGGTTAGCGTCAGGACAACTAGGGTTAGCGTCAGGACAACTAGCGTTAGCGTCAGGACAACTAGGGTTAGCGTCAGGACAACTAGGGTTAGCGTCAGGGCAACTAGGGTTAGCATCAGGACAAGTAGAGTTAGCGTCAGGACAACTAGGGTTAACATCAGGACAACTAGGGTTAGCGTCAGGACAAGTAGGGTTAGCGTCAGGACAAGTAGGGTTAGCGTCAGGACAACTAGGGTTAGCGTCAGGACAACTAGGGTTAGCGTCAGGACAAGTAGGGTTAGCGTCAGGACAACTAGGGTTAGCATCAGGACAACTAGGTTTAGCGTCAGGACAACTAGGGTTAGCGTCAGGACAACTAGGGTTAGCGTCAGGACAAGTAGGGTTAGCGTCAGGACAACTAGGGTTAGCGTCAGGAAAACTAGGGTTAGCGTCAGGACAAGTAGAGTTAGCGTCAGGACAAGTAGGGTTAGCGTCAGGACAACTAGGGTTAGCGTCAGGACAACTAGGGTTAGCGTCAGGACAAGTAGGGTTAGCGTCAGGACAACTAGGGTTAGCGTCAGGACAACTAGGGTTAGCATCAGGACAACTAGGGTTAGCGTCAGGACATGTAGGGTTATCATCAGGACAACTAGGGTTAGCATCAGGACAAGTAGGGTTAGAGTCAGGACAACTAGGGTTAGAGTCAGGACAACTAGGGTTAGCGTCAGGACGACTAGGGTTAGCGTCAGGACGACTAGGGTTAGCATCAGGACGACTAGGGTTAGCGTCAGGACGACTAGGGTTAGCGTCAGAACGACTAGGGTTAGCGTCAGGACAACTAGGGTTAGCGTCAGGACAACTAGTGTTAGCGTCAGGACAACTAGGGTTAGCGTCAGGACAACTAGGGTTAGCGTCAGGACAACTAGGGTTAGCGTCAGGACAAGTAGGGTTAGCGTCAGGACAAGTAGGGTTAGCGTCAGGACAAGTAGGGTTAGCGTCAGGACAACTAGGGTTAGCATCAGGACAACTAGGGTTAGCGTCAGGACAAGTAGGGTTAGCATCAGGACAAGTAGGGTTAGCGTCAGGACAACTAGGGTTAGCGTCAGGACAATTAGTGTTAGCGTCAGGACAAATAGGGTTAGCGTCAGGACAACTAGGGTTAGCGTCAGGACAACTAGGGTTAGCGTCAGGACAACTATGGTTAGCGTCAGGACAACTAGGGTTAGCGTCAGGACAAGTAGGGTTAGCGTCAGGACAAGTAGGGTTAGTGTGAGGACAAGTAGGGTTAGCGTCAGGACAAGTAGGGTTAGCGTCAGGACAACTAGGGTTAGCATCAGGACAACTAGGGTTAGCATCAGGACAAGTAGGGTTAGCGTCAGGACAACTAGGGTTAGCGTCAGGACAACTAGGGTTAGCGTCAGGACAAGTAGGGTTAGCGTCAGGACAACTAGGGTTAGCGTCAGGACAACTAGGGTTAGCGTCAGGACAACTAGGGTTAGCGTCAGGACAACTAGGGTTAGAGTCAGGACAACCAGGGTTAGCGTCAGGACAAGTAGGGTTAGCGTCAGGACATCTAGGGTTAGCGTCAGGACAACTAGGGTTAGCATCAGGACAACTAGGGTTAGCGTCAGGACAACTAGGGTTAGCGTCAGGACAACTAGGGTTAGCATCAGGACAACTAGGGTTAGCGTCAGGACAACTAGGGTTAGCGTCAGGACAAGTAGGGTTAGCGTCAGGACAAGTAGGGTTAGCGTCAGGACAAGTAGGGTTAGCGTCAGGACAACTAGGGTTAGCATCAGGACAACTAGGGTTAGCGTCAGGACAAGTAGGGTTAGCGTCAGGACAAGTATGGTTAGCGTCAGGACAACTAGGGTTAGCGTCAGGACAAGTAGGGTTAGCGTCAGGACAGCTAGGGTTAGCGTCAGGACAACTAGGGTTAGCGTCAGGACAAGTAGGGTTAGCGTCAGGACAACTAGGGTTAGCGTCAGGACAACTAGGGTTAGCTTCAGGACAACTAGGGTTAGCGTCAGGACAACTAGGGTTAGCGTCAGGACAACTAGGGTTAGCGTCAGGACAACCAGCGTTAGCGTCAGGACAACTAGGGTTAGCGTCAGGACAACTAGGGTTAGCGTCAGGGCAACTAGGGTTAGCATCAGGACAAGTAGAGTTAGCGTCAGGACAACTAGGGTTAACGTCAGGACAACTAGGGTTAGCGTCAGGACAAGTAGGGTTAGCGTCAGGACAAGTAGGGTTAGCGTCAGGACAACTAGGGTTAGCGTCAGGACAACTAGGGTTAGCGTCAGGACAAGTAGGGTTAGCGTCAGGACAACTAGGGTTAGCGTCAGGACAACTAGGTTTAGCATCAGGACAACTAGGGTTAGCGTCAGGACAACTAGGGTTAGCGTCCGGACAAGTAGGGTTAGCGTCAGGACAACTAGGGTTAGCGTCAGGAAAACTAGGGTTAGCGTCAGGACAAGTAGAGTTAGCGTCAGGACAAGTAGGGTTAGCGTCAGGACAACTAGGGTTAGCGTCAGGACAACTAGGGTTAGCGTCAGGACAAGTAGGGTTAGCGTCAGGACAACTAGGGTTAGCGTCAGGACAACTAGGGTTAGCATCAGGACAACTAGGGTTAGCGTCAGGACATGTAGGGTTATCATCAGGACAACTAGGGTTAGCATCAGGACAAGTAGGGCTAGCGTCAGGACAACTAGGGCTAGCGTCAGGACAAGTAGGGTTAGCGTCAGGAGAAGTAGGGTTAGCATCAGGACAACTAGGGTTAGCGTCAGGACAACTAGGGTTAGCGTCAGGACATGTAGGGTTATCATCAGGACAACTAGGGTTAGCGTCAGGACAAGTAGGGTTAGCGTCAGGACAACTAGGGTTAGCGTCAGGACAAGTAGGGTTAGCGTCAGGACAACTAGGGTTAGCGTCAGGACAACTAGGGTTAGCGTCAGGACAACTAGGGTTAGCGTCAGGACATGTAGGGTTATCATCAGGACAACTAGGGTTAGCGTCAGGACAAGTAGGGTTAGCGTCATGACAACTAGGGTTAGCGTCAGGACAAGTAGGGTTAGCATCAGGACAACTAGGGTTAGCGTCAGGACAACTAGGGTTAGCGTCAGGACGACTAGGGTTAGCGTCAGGACGACTAGGGTTAGCGTCAGGATGACTAGGGTTAGCGTCAGGACAAGTAGGGTTAGCATCAGGACAACTAGTGTTAGCATCAGGACAACTAGGGTTAGCGTCAGGACAACTAGGGTTAGCGTCAGGACAACTAGGGTTAGCGTCAGTACAACTAGGGTTAGCGTCATTTCAACTAGGGTTAGCGTCAGGACAACTAGGGTTAGCGTCAGGACAACTAGGGTTAGCGTCAGGACAAGTAGGGTTAGCGTCAGGACAAGTAGGGTTAGAGTCAGGACAACTAGGGTTAGAGTCAGGACAACTAGGGTTAGCGTCAGGACAACTAGGGTTAGCTTCAGGACGACTAGGTTTAGCGTCAGGACGACTAGGGTTAGCGTCAGGACGACTAGGGTTAGCGTCAGAACGACTAGGGTTATCGTCAGAACGACTAGGGTTAGCGTCAGGACAACTAGGGTTAGCGTCAGGACAACTAGTGTTAGCATCAGGACAACTAGGGTTAGCGTCAGGACAACTAGGGTTAGCGTCAGGACAACTAGGGTTAGCGTCAGGACAAGTAGGGTTAGTGTCAGGACAAGTAGGGTTAGCGTCAGGACAACTAGGGTTAGCGTCAGGACAAGTAGGGTTAGCGTCAGGACAAGTAGTGTTAGCGTCAGGACAACTAGGGTTAGCGTCAGGACAACTAGGGTTAGCGTCAGGACAACAAGGGTTAGCGTCAGGACAACTAGGGTTATCGTCAGGACAAGTAGGGTTAGCGTCAGGACAAGTAGGGTTAGCGTCAGGACAACTAGGGTTAGCGTCAGGACAAGTAGGGTTAGCGTCAGGACAAGTAGGGTTAGCGTCAGGACAACTAGGGTTAGCGTCAGGACAACTAGGGTTAGCGTCAGGACAACTAGGGTTAGCGTCAGGACAACTAGGGTTAGCATCAGTACAACTAGGGTTAGCGTCAGGACAGCGAGGGTTAGCGTCAGGACAACTAGGGTTAGCGTCAGGACAACCAGGGTTAGCGTCAGGATAAGTAGGGTTAGCGTCAGGACATCTAGTGTTAGCGTCAGGACAACTAGGGTTAGCGTCAGGACAACTAGGGTTAGCGTCAGGACAACTAGGGTTAGCGTCAGGACAACTAGGGTTAGCGTCAGGACAACTAGGGTAAGCGTCAGGACAACTAGGGTTAGCGTCAGGACAACTAGGGTTAGCGTCAGGACAAGAAGGGTTAGTGTCAGGACAACTAGGGTTAGCGTCAGGACAACTAGGGTTAGCGTCAGGACAAGTAGGGTTAGCGTCAGGACAACTAGGGTTAGCGTCAGGACAACTAGGGTTAGCGTCAGGACAACTAGGGTTAGCGTCAGGACAACTAGGGTTAGCATCAGGAAAACTAGGGTTAGCGTCAGGACAAGTAGGGTTAGCGTCAGGACAACTAGGGTTAGCGTCAGGACAACTAGGGTTAGCATCAGGACAACTAGGGTTAGCGTCAGGACAACTAGGGTTGGCGTCAGGACAACTAGGGTTAGCGTCAGGACAACTAGGGTTAGCGTCAGGACAACTAGGGTTGGCGTCAGGACAACTAGGGTTGGCGTCAGGATAACTAGGGTAGGCGTCAGGACAACTAGGGTTAGCGTCAGGACAACTAGGGTTAGCGTCAGGACAACTAGGGTTAGCGTCAGGACTAGGGTTAGTGTCAGGACAACTAGGGTTAGCGTCAGGACATCTAGGGTTAGCATCAGGACAACTAGGGTTAGCGTGAGGACAACTATGGTTAGCGTCAGGACAACTAGGGTTAGCGTCAGGATAACTAGGGTTAGCGTCAGGACAACTAGGGTTAGCGTCAGGACAAGTAGGGTTAGCGTCAGAGCAACTAGGGTTAGCGTCAGGACAAGTAGGGTTAGCGTCAGGACAACTAGGGTTAGCGTCAGGACAAGAAGGGTTAGTGTCAGGACAACTAGGGTTAGCGTCAGGACAACTAGGGTTAGCGTCAGGACAACTAGGGTTAGCGTCAGGATAACTAGGGTTAGCGTCAGGACAACTAGGGTTAGCATCAGGACAAGTAGGGTTAGCGTCAGGACAACTATGGTTAGCGTCAGGACAAGTAGGGTTAGCGTCAGGACAACTAGGGTTAGCGTCAGGACAACTAGGGTTGGCATCAGGACAACTAGGGTTAGCGTCAGGACAACTAGGGTTAGCGTCAGGACAACTAGGGTTGGCGTCAGGACAACTAGGGTAGGCGTCAGGACAACTAGGGTTAGCGTCAGGACAACTAGGGTTAGCGTCAGGACAACTAGGGTTAGCGTGAGGACAACTAGGGTTAGCGTCAGGACAACTAGGGTTAGCGTCAGGACAACTAGGGTTAGCGTCAGGACAACTAGGGTTAGCGTCAGGACAACTAGGGTTAGCGTCAGGACAACTAGGGTTAGCATCAGGACAACTAGGGTTAGTGTCAGGACAACTAGGGTTAGCGTCAGAACAACTAGGGTTAGCATCAGGACAACTAGGGTTAGCGTCAGGACAAGTAGGGTTAGCGTCAGGACAACTATGGTTAGCGTCAGGACAAGTAGGGTTAGCGTCAGGACAAGTAGGGTTAGCGTCAGGACAAGTAGGGTTAGCGTCAGGACAACTAGGGTTAGCGTCAGGACAACTAGGGTTAGCGTCAGGATAACTAGGGTTAGCGTCAGGACAACTAGGGTTAGCGTCAGGACAACTAGGGTTAGCGTCAGGACAAGTAGGGTTAGCATCAGGACAACTAGGGTTAGCGTCAGGACAAGTAGGGTTAGCGTCAGGACAACTAGGGTTAGCGTCAGGACAACTAGGGTTAGCGTCAGGACAACTAGGGTTAGCGTCAGGACAAGTAGGGTTAGCGTCAGGACAACTAGGGATAACGTCAGGACAACTAGGTTTAGCATCAGGACAACTAGGGTTAGCGTCAGGACAACTAGGGTTAGCGTCAGTACAACTAGGGTTAGCGTCAGGACAACTAGGGTTAGCGTCAGGACAACCAGGGTTAGCTTCAGGACAAGAAGGGTTAGCGTCAGGACAACTAGGGTTAGCGTCAGGACAACTAGGGTTAGCATCAGGACAACTAGGGTTAGCGTCAGGACAACTAGGGTTAGCGTCAGGATAACTAGGGTAAGCGTCAGGACAACTAGGGTTAGCATCAGGACAACTAGGGTTAGCGTCAGGACAACTAGGGTTAGCGTCAGGACAACTAGGGTTAGCGTCAGGACAAGAAGGGTTAGTGTCAGGACAACTAGGGTTAGCGTCAGGACAACTAGGGTTAGCGTCAGGACAAGTAGGGTTAGCGTCAGGACAACTAGGGTTAGCGTCAGGACAAGTAGGGTTAGCGTCAGGACAACTAGGGTTAGCGTCAGGAAAACTAGGGTTAGCGTCAGGACAACTAGGGTTAGCATCAGGACAACTAGGGTTAGCGTCAGGACAACTAGGGTTGGCATCAGGACAACTAGGGTTAGCGTCAGGACAACTAGGGTTAGCGTCAGGACAACTAGGGTTGGCGTCAGGACAACTAGGGTTGGCGTCAGGACAACTAGGGTAGGCGTCAGGACAACTAGGGTTAGCGTCAGGACAACTAGGGTTAGCGTCAGGACAACTAGGGTTAGCGTGAGGACAACTAGGGTTAGCGTCAGGACAACTAGGGTTAGCGTCAGGACAACTAGGGTTAGCGTCAGGACAAGTAGGGTTAGCGTCAGGACAAGTAGGGTTAGCGTCAGGACAACTAGGGTTAGCGTCAGGACAACTAGGGTTAGCGTCAGGACAAGTAGGGTTAGCGTCAGGACAAGTAGGGTTAGCGTCAGGACAACTAAGGTTAGCGTCAGGACAACTAGGGTTAGCGTCAGGACAAGTAGGGTTAGCGTCAGGACAACTAGGGTTAGCGTCAGGAAAAGTAGGGTTAGCGTCAGGACAAGTAGGGTTAGCGTCAGGACAAGTAGGGTTAGCGTCAGGACAACTAGGGTTAGCGTAAGGACAACTAGGGTTAGCGTCAGGACAAGTAGTGTTAGCGTCAGGACAACTAGGGTTAGCGTCAGGACAACTAGGGTTAGCCTCAGGACAACTAGGGTTAGCGTCAGGTCAACTATGGTTAGCGTCAGGACAACTAGGGTTAGCGTCAGGACAAGTAGGGTTAGCGTCAGGACAAGTAGGGTTAGCGTCAGGACAACTAGGGTTAGCGTCAGGACAACTAGGGTTAGCGTCAGTACAAGTAGGGTTAGCGTCAGGACAACTAGGGTTAGCATCAGGACAACTAGGGTTAGCGTCAGGACAAGTAGGGTTAGCGTCAAGACAACTAGGGTTAGCGTCAGGACAACTAGGGTTAGCGTCCGAACAACTAGGGTTAGCGTCAGTACAACTAGTGTTAGCGTCAGGACAACTAGGGTTAGCGTCAGGACAACTAGGGTTAGCGTCAGGATAACTAGGGTAAGCGTCAGGACAACTAGGGTTAGCATCAGGACAACTAGGGTTAGCGTCAGGACAACTAGGGTTAGCGTCACGACAACTAGGGTTAGCGTCAGGACAAGAAGGGTTAGTGTCAGGACAACTAGGGTTAGCGTCAGGACAACTAGGGTTAGCGTCAGGACAAGTAGGGTTAGCGTCAGGACAACTAGGGTTAGCGTCAGGACAAGTAGGGTTAGCGTCAGGACAACTAGGGTTAGCATCAGGAAAACTAGGGTTAGCGTCAGGACAACTAGGGTTAGCGTCAGGACAACTAGGGTTAGCGTCAGGACAACTAGGGTTGGCATCAGGACAACTAGGGTTAGCGTCAGGACAACTAGGGTTAGCGTCAGGACAACTAGGGTTGGCGTCAGGACAACTAGGGTAGGCGTCAGGACAACTAGGGTTAGCGTCAGGACAACTAGGGTTAGCGTCAGGACAACTAGGGTTAGCATGAGGACAACTAGGGTTAGCGTCAGGACAACTAGGGTTAGCGTCAGGACAACTAGGGTTAGCGTCAGGACAACTAGGGTTAGCGTCAGGACAACTAGGGTTAGCATCAGGACAACTAGGGTTAGTGTCTGGACAACTAGGGTTAGCGTCAGAACAACTAGGGTTAGCATCAGGACAACTAGGGTTAGCGTCAGGACAAGTAGGGTTAGCGTCAGGACAAGTAGGGTTAGCGTCAGGACAACTAGGGTTAGAGTCAGGACAACTAGGGTTAGCGTCAGGATAACTAGGGTTAGCGTCAGGACAACTAGGCTTAGCGTCAGGACAAGTAGGGTTAGCGTCAGGACAACTATGGTTAGCGTCAGGACAAGTAGGGTTAGCGTCAGGATAAGTAGGGTTAGCGTCAGGACAACTAGGGTTAGCGTCAGGACAACTAGGGTTAGCGTCAGGATAACTAGGGTTAGCGTCAGGACAACTAGGGTTAGCGTCAGGACAAGTAGGGTTAGCGTCAGGACAAGTAGGGTTAGCATCAGGACAACTAGGGTTAGCGTCAGGACAAGTAGGGTTAGCGTCAGGACAACTAGGGTTAGCGTCAGGACAACTAGGGTTAGCGTCAGGACAACTAGGGTTAGCGTCAGGACAAGTAGGGTTAGCGTCAGGACAACTAGGGATAACATCAGGACAACTAGGTTTAGCGTCAGGACAACTAGGGTTAGCGTCAGGAAAACTAGGGTTAGCGTCAGGACAACTAGGGTTAGCGTCAGGACAAGTAGGGTTAGCGTCAGGACAACTAGGGTTAGCGTCAGGAAAACTAGGGTTAGCGTCAGGACAACTAGGGTTAGCATCAGGACAACTAGGGTTAGCGTCAGGACAACTAGGGTTGGCATCAGGACAACTAGGGTTAGCGTCAGGACAACTAGGGTTAGCGTCAGGACAACTAGGGTTGGCGTCAGGACAACTAGGGTAGGCGTCAGGACAACTAGGGTTAGCGTCAGGACAACTAGGGTTAGCGTCAGGACAACTAGGGTTAGCGTGAGGACAACTAGGGTTAGCGTCAGGACAACTAGGGTTAGCGTCAGGACAACTAGGGTTAGCGTCAGGACAAGTAGGGTTAGCGTCAGGACAAGTAGGGTTAGCGTCAGGACAACTAGGGTTAGCGTCAGGACAACTAGGGTTAGCGTCAGGACAAGTAGGGTTAGCGTCAGGACAACTATGGTTAGCGTCAGGACAAGTAGGGTTAGCGTCAGGACAACTAGGGTTAGCGTCAGGACAAGTAGGGTTAGCGTCAGGACAACTAGGGTTAGCGTCAGGACAACTAGGGTTAGCGTCAGGACAAGTAGGGTTAGCGTCAGGACAACTAGGGTTAGCGTCAGGAAAAGTAGGGTTAGCGTCAGGACAAGTAGGGTTAGCGTCAGTACAAGTAGGGTTAGCGTCAGGACAACTAGGGTTAGCGTCAGGACAACTAGGGTTAGCGTCAGGACAAGTAGTGTTAGCGTCAGGACAACTAGGGTTAGCGTAAGGACAACTAGGGTTAGCGTCAGGACAACTAGGGTTAGCGTCAGGTCAACTATGGTTAGCGTGAGGACAACTAGGTTTAGCGTCAGGACAACTAGGGTTAGCGTCAGGTCAACTATGGTTAGCGTCAGGACAACTATGGTTAGCGTCAGGACAAGTAGGGTTAGCGTCAGGACAAGTAGGGTTAGCGTCAGGACAACTAGGGTTAGCGTCAGGACAACTAGGGTTAGCGTCAGGATAACTAGGGTTAGCGTCAGGACAACTAGGGTTAGCGTCAGGACAACTAGGGTTAGCGTCAGGACAAGTAGGGTTAGCATCAGGACAACTAGGGTTAGCGTCAGGACAAGTAGGGTTAGCGTCTGGACAACTAGGGTTAGCGTCAGGACAACTAGGGTTAGCGTCAGGACAAGTAGGGTTAGCGTCAGGACAACTAGGGATAACGTCAGGACAACTAGGTTTAGCGTCAGGACAACTAGGGTTAGCGTCAGGACAACTAGGGTTAGCGTCAGTACAACTAGGGTTAGCGTCAGGACAACTAGGGTTAGCGTCAGGACAACCAGGGTTAGCTTCAGGACAAGTAGGGTTAGCGTCAGGACAACTAGGGTTAGCGTCAGGACAACTAGGGTTAGCATCAGGACAACTAGGGTTAGCGTCAGGACAACTAGGGTTAGCGTCAGGACAACTAGGGTTAGCGTCAGGATAACTAGGGTAAGCGTCAGGACAACTAGGGTTAGCATGAGGACAACTCGGGTTAGCGTCAGGACAACTAGGGTTAGCGTCAGGACAACTAGGGTTAGCGTCAGGACAAGAAGGGTTAGTGTCAGGACAACTAGGGTTAGCGTCAGGACAACTAGGGTTAGCGTCAGGACAAGTAGGGTTAGCGTCAGGACAACTAGGGTTAGCGTCAGGACAAGTAGGGTTAGCGTCAGGACAACTAGGGTTAGCGTCAGGAAAACTAGGGTTAGCGTCAGGACAACTAGGGTTAGCATCAGGACAACTAGGGTTAGCGTCAGGACAACTAGGGTTGGCATCAGGACAACTAGGGTTAGCGTCAGGACAAATAGGGTTAGCGTCAGGACAACTAGGGTTGGCGTCAGGACAACTAGGGTTGGCGTCAGGACAACTAGGGTTGGCGTCAGGACAACTAGGGTAGGTGTCAGGACAACTAGGGTTAGCGTCAGGACAACTAGGGTTAGCGTCAGGACAACTAGGGTTAGCGTGAGGACAACTAGGGTTAGCGTCAGGACAACTAGGGTTAGCGTCAGGACAACTAGGGTTAGCGTCAGGACAAGTAGGGTTAGCGTCAGGACAAAGTAGGGTTAGCGTCAGGACAACTAGGGTTAGCGTCAGGACAACTAGGGTTAGCGTCAGGACAACTAGGGTTAGCGTCAGGATAACTAGGGTAAGCGTCAGGACAACTAGGGTTAGCATCAGGACAACTAGGGTTAGCGTCAGGACAACTAGGGTTAGCGTCAGGACAACTAGGGTTAGCGTCAGGACAAGAAGGGTTAGTGTCAGGACAACTAGGGTTAGCGTCAGGACAACTAGGGTTAGCGTCAGGACAAGTAGGGTTAGCGTCAGGACAACTAGGGTTAGCGTCAGGACAAGTAGGGTTAGCGTCAGGACAACTAGGGTTAGCGTCAGGAAAACTAGGGTTAGCGTCAGGACAACTAGGGTTAGCATCAGGACAACTAGCGTTAGCGTCAGGACAACTAGGGTTGGCATCAGGACAACTAGGGTTAGCGTCAGGACAACTAGGGTTAGCGTCAGGACAACTAGGGTTGGCGTCAGGACAACTAGGGTTGGCGTCAGGACAACTAGGGTTGGCGTCAGGACAACTAGGGTAGGCGTCAGGACAACTAGGGTTAGCGTCAGGACAACTAGGGTTAGCGTCAGGACAACTAGGGTTAGCGTGAGGACAACTAGGGTTAGCGTCAGGACAACTAGGGTTAGCGTCAGGACAACTAGGGTTAGCGTCAGGACAAGTAGGGTTAGCGTCAGGACAAGTAGGGTTAGCGTCAGGACAACTAGGGTTAGCGTCAGGACAACTAGGGTTAGCGTCAGGTCAACTAGGGTTAGCGTCAGGATAACTAGGGTAAGCGTCAGGACAACTAGGGTTAGCATCAGGACAACTAGGGTTAGCGTCAGGACAACTAGGGTTAGCGTCAGGACAACTAGGGTTAGCGTCAGGACAAGAAGGGTTAGTGTCAGGACAACTAGGGTTAGCGTCAGGACAACTAGGGTTAGCGTCAGGACAAGTAGGGTTAGCGTCAGGACAACTAGGGTTAGCGTCAGGACAAGTAGGGTTAGCGTCAGGACAACTAGGGTTAGCGTCAGGAAAACTAGGGTTAGCGTCAGGACAACTAGGGTTAGCATCAGGACAACTAGGGTTAGCGTCAGGACAACTAGGGTTGGCATCAGGACAACTAGGGTTAGCGTCAGGACAACTAGGGTTAGCGTCAGGACAACTAGGGTTGGCGTCAGGACAACTAGGGTTGGCGTCAGGACAACTAGGGTAGGCGTCAGGACAACTAGGGTTAGCGTCAGGACAACTAGGGTTAGCGTCAGGACAACTAGGGTTAGCGTGAGGACAACTAGGGTTAGCGTCAGGACAACTAGGGTTAGCGTCAGGACAACTAGGGTTAGCGTCAGGACAAGTAGGGTTAGCGTCAGGACAAGTAGGGTTAGCGTCAGGACAACTAGGGTTAGCGTCAGGACAACTAGGGTTAGCGTCAGGACAAGTAGGGTTAGCGTCAGGACAAGTAGGGTTAGCGTCAGGACAACTAGGGTTGGCATCAGGACAACTAGGGTTAGCGTCAGGACAACTAGGGTTAGCGTCAGGACAACTAGGGTTGGCGTCAGGACAACTAGGGTTGGCGTCAGGACAACTAGGGTAGGCGTCAGGACAACTAGGGTTAGCGTCAGGACAACTAGGGTTAGCGTCAGGACAACTAAGGTTAGCGTGAGGACAACTAGGGTTATCGTCAGGACAAGTAGGGTTAGCGTCAGGACAACTAGGGTTAGCGTCAGGACAAGTAGGGTTAGCGTCAGGACAAGTAGGGTTAGCGTCAGGACAACTAGGGTTAGCGTCAGGACAACTAGGGTTAGCGTCAGGAAAAGTAGGGTTAGCGTCAGGACAAGTAGGGTTAGCATCAGGACAACTAAGGTTAGCGTCAGGACAACTAGGGTTAGCGTCAGGACAAGTAGGGTTAGCGTCAGGACAACTAGGGTTAGCGTCAGGAAAAGTAGGGTTAGCGTCAGGACAAGTAGGGTTAGCGTCAGGACAAGTAGGGTTAGCGTCAGGACAACTAGGGTTAGCGTAAGGACAACTAGGGTTAGCGTCAGGACAAGTAGTGTTAGCGTCAGGACAACTAGGGTTAGCGTCAGGACAACTAGGGTTAGCGTCAGGTCAACTAGGGTTAGCGTCAGGTCAACTATGGTTAGCGTCAGGACAACTAGGGTTAGCGTCAGGACAAGTAGGGTTAGCGTCAGGACAAGTAGGGTTAGCGTCAGGACAACTAGGGTTAGCGTCAGGACAACTAGGGTTAGCGTCAGGACAACTAGGGTTGGCGTCAGGACAACTAGGGTTGGCGTCAGGACAACTAGGGTTGGCGTCAGGACAACTAGGGTAGGCGTCAGGACAACTAGGGTTAGCGTCAGGACAACTAGGGTTAGCGTCAGGACAACTAGGGTTAGCGTCAGGACAACTAGGGTTAGCGTCAGGATAACTAGGGTAAGCGTCAGGACAACTAGGGTTAGCATCAGGACAACTAGGGTTAGCGTCAGGACAACTAGGGTTAGCGTCAGGACAACTAGGGTTAGCGTCAGGACAAGAAGGGTTAGTGTCAGGACAACTAGGGTTAGCGTCAGGACAACTAGGGTTAGCGTCAGGACAAGTAGGGTTAGCGTCAGGACAACTAGGGTTAGCGTCAGGACAAGTAGGGTTAGCGTCAGGACAACTAGGGTTGGCGTCAGGACAACTAGGGTAGGCGTCAGGACAACTAGGGTTAGCGTCAGGACAACTAGGGTTAGCGTCAGGACAACTAGGGTTAGCGTCAGGACAACTAGGGTTAGCGTCAGGATAACTAGGGTAAGCGTCAGGACAACTAGGGTTAGCATCAGGACAACTAGGGTTAGCGTCAGGACAACTAGGGTTAGCGTCAGGACAACTAGGGTTAGCGTCAGGACAAGAAGGGTTAGTGTCAGGACAACTAGGGTTAGCGTCAGGACAACTAGGGTTAGCGTCAGGACAAGTAGGGTTAGCGTCAGGACAACTAGGGTTAGCGTCAGGACAAATAGGGTTAGCGTCAGGACAACTAGGGTTAGCGTCAGGAAAACTAGGGTTAGCGTCAGGACAACTAGGGTTAGCATCAGGACAACTAGGGTTAGCGTCAGGACAACTAGGGTTGGCATCAGGACAACTAGGGTTAGCGTCAGGACAACTAGGGTTAGCGTCAGGACAACTAGGGTTGGCGTCAGGACAACTAGGGTTGGCGTCAGGACAACTAGGGTAGGCGTCAGGACAACTAGGGTTAGCGTCAGGACAACTAGGGTTAGCGTCAGGACAACTAGGGTTAGCGTGAGGACAACTAGGGTTAGCGTCAGGACAACTAGGGTTAGCGTCAGGACAACTAGGGTTAGCGTCAGGACAAGTAGGGTTAGCGTCAGGACAAGTAGGGTTAGCGTCAGGACAACTAGGGTTAGCGTCAGGACAACTAGGGTTAGCGTCAGGACAAGTAGGGTTAGCGTCAGGACAAGTAGGGTTAGCGTCAGGACAACTAGGGTTGGCATCAGGACAACTAGGGTAAGCGTCAGGACAACTAGGGTTAGCGTCAGGACAACTAGGGTTGGCGTCAGGACAACTAGGGATGGCGTCAGGACAACTAGGGTAGGCGTCAGGACAACTAGGGTTAGCGTCAGGACAACTAGGGTTAGCGTCAGGACAACTAGGGTTAGCGTGAGGACAACTAGGGTTAGCGTCAGGACAACTAGGGTTAGCGTCAGGACAAGTAGGGTTAGCGTCAGGACAAGTAGGGTTAGCGTCAGGACAACTAGGGTTAGCGTCAGGACAACTAGGGTTAGCGTCAGGACAAGTAGGGTTAGCGTCAGGACAAGTAGGGTTAGCGTCAGGACAACTAAGGTTAGCGTCAGGACAACTAGGGTTAGCGTCAGGACAAGTAGGGTTAGCGTCAGGACAACTAGGGTTAGCGTCAGGAAAAGTAGGGTTAGCGTCAGGACAAGTAGGGTTAGCGTCAGGACAAGTAGGGTTAGCGTCAGGACAACTAGGGTTAGCGTAAGGACAACTAGGGTTAGCGTCAGGACAAGTAGTGTTAGCGTCAGGACAACTAGGGTTAGCGTCAGGACAACTAGGGTTAGCGTCAGGTCAAATAGGGTTAGCGTCAGGTCAACTATGGTTAGCGTCAGGACAACTAGGGTTAGCGTCAGGACAAGTAGGGTTAGCGTCAGGACAAGTAGGGTTAGCGTCAGGACAACTAGGGTTAGCGTCAGGACAACTAGGGTTGGCGTCAGGACAACTAGGGATGGCGTCAGGACAACTAGGGTAGGCGTCAGGACAACTAGGGTTAGCGTCAGGACAACTAGGGTTAGCGTCAGGACAACTAGGGTTAGCGTGAGGACAACTAGGGTTAGCGTCAGGACAACTAGGGTTAGCGTCAGGACAAGTAGGGTTAGCGTCAGGACAAGTAGGGTTAGCGTCAGGACAACTAGGGTTAGCGTCAGGACAACTAGGGTTAGCGTCAGGACAAGTAGGGTTAGCGTCAGGACAAGTAGGGTTAGCGTCAGGACAACTAAGGTTAGCGTCAGGACAACTAGGGTTAGCGTCAGGACAAGTAGGGTTAGCGTCAGGACAACTAGGGTTAGCGTCAGGAAAAGTAGGGTTAGCGTCAGGACAAGTAGGGTTAGCGTCAGGACAAGTAGGGTTAGCGTCAGGACACCTAGGGTTAGCGTAAGGACAACTAGGGTTAGCGTCAGGACAAGTAGTGTTAGCGTCAGGACAACTAGGGTTAGCGTCAGGACAACTAGGGTTAGCGTCAGGTCAACTAGGGTTAGCGTCAGGTCAACTATGGTTAGCGTCAGGACAACTAGGGTTAGCGTCAGGACAAGTAGGGTTAGCGTCAGGACAAGTAGGGTTAGCGTCAGGACAACTAGGGTTAGCGTCAGGACAACTAGGGTTAGCGTCAGTACAAGTAGGGTTAGCGTCAGGACAACTAGGGTTAGCATCAGGACAACTAGGGTTAGCGTCAGGACAAGTAGGTTTAGCGTCAAGACAACTAGGGTTAGCGTCAGGACAACTAGGGTTAGCGTCAGAACAACTAGGGTTAGCGTCAGTACAACTAGGGTTAGCGTCAGGACAACTAGGGTTAGCGTCAGGACAACTAGGGTTAGCGTCAGGATAACTAGGGTAAGCGTCAGGACAACTAGGGTTAGCATCAGGACAACTAGGGTTAGCGTCAGGACAACTAGGGTTAGCGTCAGGACAACTAGGGTTAGCGTCAGGACAAGAAGGGTTAGTGTCAGGACAACTAGGGTTAGCGTCAGGACAACTAGGGTTAGCGTCAGGACAAGTAGGGTTAGCGTCAGGACAACTAGGGTTAGCGTCAGGACAAGTAGGGTTAGCGTCAGGACAACTAGGGTTAGCATCAGGAAAACTAGGGTTAGCGTCAGGACAACTAGGGTTAGCGTCAGGACAACTAGGGTTGGCTTCAGGACAACTAGGGTAGGCGTCAGGACAACTAGGGTTAGCGTCAGGACAACTAGGGTTAGCGTCAGGACAACTAGGGTTAGCTTGAGGACAACTAGGGTTAGCGTCAGGACAACTAGGGTTAGCGTCAGGACAACTAGGGTTAGCGTCAGGACAACTAGGGTTAGCGTCAGGACAACTAGGGTTAGCGTCAGGACAACTAGGGTTAGCATCAGGACAACTAGGGTTAGTGTCAGGACAACTAGGGTTAGCGTCAGAACAACTAGGGTTAGCATCAGGACAACTAGGGTTAGCGTCAGGACAAGTAGGGTTAGCGTCAGGACAAGTAGGGTTAGCGTCAGGACAACTAGGGTTAGCGTCAGGACAACTAGGGTTAGCGTCAGGATAACTAGGGTTAGCGTCAGGACAACTAGGGTTAGCGTCAGGACAAGTAGGGTTAGCGTCAGGACAAGTAAGGTTAGCGTCAGGACAACTAGGGTTAGCGTCAGGACAACTAGGGTTAGCGTCAGGATAACTAGGGTTAGCGTCAGGACAACTAGGGTTAGCGTCAGGACAACTAGGGTTAGCGTCAGGACAAGTAGGGTTAGCATCAGGACAACTAGGGTTAGCGTCAGGACAAGTAGGGTTAGCGTCAGGACAACTAGGGTTAGCGTCAGGACAACTAGGGTTAGCGTCAGGACAACTAGGGTTAGCGTCAGGACAAGTAGGGTTAGCGTCAGGACAACTAGGGATAACGTCAGGACAACTAGGTTTAGCGTCAGGACAACTAGGGTTAGCGTCAGGACAACTAGGGTTAGCGTCAGTACAACTAGGGTTAGCGTCAGGACAACTAGGGTTAGCGTCAGGACAACCAGGGTTAGCTTCAGGACAAGTAGGGTTAGCGTCAGGACAACTAGGGTTAACGTCAGGACAACTAGGGTTAGCATCAGGACAACTAGGGTTAGCGTTAGGACAACTAGGGTTAGCGTCAGGACAACTAGGGTTAGCGTCAGGATAACTAGGGTAAGCGTCAGGACAACTAGGGTTAGCATCAGGACAACTAGGGTTAGCGTCAGGACAACTAGGGTTAGCGTCAGGACAACTAGGGTTAGCGTCAGGACAAGAAGGGTTAGTGTCAGGACAACTAGGGTTAGCGTCAGGACAACTAGGGTTAGCGTCAGGACAAGTAGGGTTAGCGTCAGGACAACTAGGGTTAGCGTCAGGACAAGTAGGGTTAGCGTCAGGACAACTAGGGTTAGCGTCAGGAAAACTAGGGTTAGCGTCAGGACAACTAGGGTTAGCATCAGGACAACTAGGGTTAGCGTCAGGACAACTAGGGTTGGCATCAGGACAACTAGGGTTAGCGTCAGGACAACTAGGGTTAGCGTCAGGACAACTAGGGTTGGCGTCAGGACAACTAGGGTTGGCGTCAGGACAACTAGGGTAGGCGTCAGGACAACTAGGGTTAGCGTCAGGACAACTAGGGTTAGCGTCAGGACAACTAGGGTTAGCGTGAGGACAACTAGGGTTAGCGTCAGGACAACTAGGGTTAGCGTCAGGACAACTAGGGTTAGCGTCAGGACAAGTAGGGTTAGCGTCAGGACAAGTAGGGTTAGCGTCAGGACAACTAGGGTTAGCGTCAGGACAAGTAGGGTTAGCGTCAGGACAAGTAGGGTTAGCGTCAGGACAACTATGGTTAGCGTCAGGACAAGTAGGGTTAGCGTCAGGACAAGTAGGGTTAGCGTCAGGACAACTAGGGTTAGCATCAGGACAAGTAGGGTTAGCGTCAGGACAACTAGGGTTAGCGTCAGGACAACTAGGGTTAGCGTCAGGACAAGTAGGGTTAGCGTCAGGACAACTAGGGTTAGCGTCAGGAAAAGTAGGGTTAGCGTCAGGACAAGTAGGGTTAGCGTCAGGACAAGTAGGGTTAGCGTCAGGACAACTAGGGTTAGCGTCAGGACAACTAGGGTTAGCGTCAGGACAAGTAGTGTTAGCGTCAGGACAACTAGGGTTAGCGTAAGGACAACTAGGGTTAGCGTCAGGACAACTAGGGTTAGCGTCAGGTCAACTATGGTTAGCGTGAGGACAACTAGGTTTAGCGTCAGGACAACTAGGGTTAGCGTCAGGTCAACTATGGTTAGCGTCAGGACAACTATGGTTAGCGTCAGGACAAGTAGGGTTAGCGTCAGGACAAGTAGGGTTAGCGTCAGGACAACTAGGGTTAGCGTCAGGACAACTAGGGTTAGCGTCAGGATAACTAGGGTTAGCGTCAGGACAACTAGGGTTAGCGTCAGGACAACTAGGGTTAGCGTCAGGACAAGTAGGGTTAGCATCAGGACAACTAGGGTTAGCGTCAGGACAAGTAGGGTTAGCGTCAGGACAACTAGGGTTAGCGTCAGGACAACTAGGGTTAGCGTCAGGACAAGTAGGGTTAGCGTCAGGACAACTAGGGATAACGTCAGGACAACTAGGTTTAGCGTCAGGACAACTAGGGTTAGCGTCAGGACAACTAGGGTTAGCGTCAGTACAACTAGGGTTAGCGTCAGGACAACTAGGGTTAGCGTCAGGACAACCAGGGTTAGCTTCAGGACAAGTAGGGTTAGCGTCAGGACAACTAGGGTTAGCGTCAGGACAACTAGGGTTAGCATCAGGACAACTAGGGTTAGCGTCAGGACAACTAGGGTTAGCGTCAGGACAACTAGGGTTAGCGTCAGGATAACTAGGGTAAGCGTCAGGACAACTAGGGTTAGCATCAGGACAACTAGGGTTAGCGTCAGGACAACTAGGGTTAGCGTCAGGACAACTAGGGTTAGCGTCAGGACAAGAAGGGTTAGTTTCAGGACAACTAGGGTTAGCGTCAGGACAACTAGGGTTAGCGTCAGGACAAGTAGGGTTAGCGTCAGGACAACTAGGGTTAGCGTCAGGACAAGTAGGGTTAGCGTCAGGACAACTAGGGTTAGCGTCAGGAAAACTAGGGTTAGCGTCAGGACAACTAGGGTTAGCATCAGGACAACTAGGGTTAGCGTCAGGACAACTAGGGTTGGCATCAGGACAACTAGGGTTAGCGTCAGGACAACTAGGGTTAGCGTCAGGACAACTAGCGTTGGCGTCAGGACAACTTGGGTTGGCGTCAGGACAACTAGGGTTGGCGTCAGGACAACTAGGGTAGGCGTCAGGACAACTAGGGTTAGCGTCAGGACAAGTAGGGTTAGCGTCAGGACAAGTAGGGTTAGCGTCAGGACAACTAGGGTTAGCGTCAGGACAAGTAGGGTTAGCGTCAGGACAACTAGGGTTAGCGTCAGGACAACTAGGGTTAGCGTCAGGACAAGTAGGGTTAGCGTCAGGACAACTAGGGTTAGCGTCAGGAAAAGTAGGGTTAGCGTCAGGACAAGTAGGGTTAGCGTCAGGACAAGTAGGGTTAGCGTCAGGACAACTAGGGTTAGCGTCAGGACAACTAGGGTTAGCGTCAGGACAAGTAGTGTTAGCGTCAGGACAACTAGGGTTAGCGTAAGGACAACTAGGGTTAGCGTCAGGACAACTAGGGTTAGCGTCAGGTCAACTATGGTTAGCGTGAGGACAACTAGGTTTAGCGTCAGGACAACTAGGGTTAGCGTCAGGTCAACTATGGTTAGCGTCAGGACAACTATGGTTAGCGTCAGGACAAGTAGGGTTAGCGTCAGGACAAGTAGGGTTAGCGTCAGGACAACTAGGGTTAGCGTCAGGACAACTAGGGTTAGCGTCAGGATAACTAGGGTTAGCGTCAGGACAACTAGGGTTAGCGTCAGGACAACTAGGGTTAGCGTCAGGACAAGTAGGGTTAGCATCAGGACAACTAGGGTTAGCGTCAGGACAAGTAGGGTTAGCGTCAGGACAACTAGGGTTAGCGTCAGGACAACTAGGGTTAGCGTCAGGACAAGTAGGGTTAGCGTCAGGACAACTAGGGATAACGTCAGGACAACTAGGTTTAGCGTCAGGACAACTAGGGTTAGCGTCAGGACAACTAGGGTTAGCGTCAGTACAACTAGGGTTAGCGTCAGGACAACTAGGGTTAGCGTCAGGACAACCAGTGTTAGCTTCAGGACAAGTAGGGTTAGCGTCAGGACAACTAGGGTTAGCGTCAGGACAACTAGGGTTAGCATCAGGACAACTAGGGTTAGCGTCAGGACAACTAGGGTTAGCGTCAGGACAACTAGGGTTAGCGTCAGGACAACTAGGGTTAGCGTCAGGACAAGAAGGGTTAGTGTCAGGACAACTAGGGTTAGCGTCAGGACAACTAGGGTTAGCGTCAGGACAAGTAGGGTTAGCGTCAGGACAACTAGGGTTAGCGTCAGGACAAGTAGGGTTAGCGTCAGGACAACTAGGGTTAGCATCAGGAAAACTAGGGTTAGCGTCAGGACAACTAGGGTTAGTGTCAGGACAACTAGGGTTAGCGTCAGGACAACTAGGGTTGGCATCAGGACAACTAGGGTTAGCGTCAGGACAACTAGGGTTAGCGTCAGGACAACTAGGGTTGGCGTCAGGACAACTAGGGTAGGCGTCAGGACAACTAGGGTTAGCGTCAGGACAACTAGGGTTAGCGTCAGGACAACTAGGGTTAGCGTCAGGACAACTAGGGTTAGCGTCAGGACAACTAGGGTTAGCGTCAGGACAACTAGGGTTAGCATCAGGACAACTAGGGTTAGCGTCAGGACAACTAGGGTTAGCGTCAGAACAACTAGGGTTAGCATCAGGACAACTAGGGTTAGCGTCAGGACAAGTAGGGTTAGCGTCAGGACAAGTAGGGTTAGCGTCAGGACAACTAGGGTTAGCGTCAGGACAACTAGGGTTAGCGTCAGGATAACTAGGGTTAGCGTCAGGACAACTAGGGTTAGCGTCAGGACAAGTAGGGTTAGCGTCAGGACAACTATGGTTAGCGTCAGGACAAGTAGGGTTAGCGTCAGGACAAGTAGGGTTAGCGTCAGGACAACTAGGGTTAGCGTCAGGACAACTAGGGTTAGCGTCAGGATAACTAGGGTTAGCGTCAGGACAACTAGGGTTAGCGTCAGGACAACTAGGGTTAGCGTCAGGACAAGTAGGGTTAGCATCAGGACAACTAGGGTTAGCGTCAGGACAAGTAGGGTTAGCGTCAGGACAACTAGGGTTAGCGTCAGGACAACTAGGGTTAGCGTCAGGACAACTAGGGTTAGCGTCAGGACAAGTAGGGTTAGCGTCAGGACAACTAGGGATAACGTCAGGACAACTAGGTTTAGCGTCAGGACAACTAGGGTTAGCGTCAGGACAACTAGGGTAAGCGTCAGTACAACTAGGGTTAGCGTCAGGACAACTAGGGTTAGCGTCAGGACAACCAGGGTTAGCTTCAGGACAAGTAGGGTTAGCGTCAGGACAACTAGGGTTAACGTCAGGACAACTAGGGTTAGCATCAGGACAACTAGGGTTAGCGTTAGGACAACTAGGGTTAGCGTCAGGACAACTAGGGTTAGCGTCAGGATAACTAGGGTAAGCGTCAGGACAACTAGGGTTAGCATCAGGACAACTAGGGTTAGCGTCAGGACAACTAGGGTTAGCGTCAGGACAACTAGGGTTAGCGTCAGGACAAGAAGGGTTAGTGTCAGGACAACTAGGGTTAGCGTCAGGACAACTAGGGTTAGCGTCAGGACAAGTAGGGTTAGCGTCAGGACAACTAGGGTTAGCGTCAGGACAAGTAGGGTTAGCGTCAGGACAACTAGGGTTAGCGTCAGGAAAACTAGGGTTAGCGTCAGGACAACTAGGGTTAGCATCAGGACAACTAGGGTTAGCGTCAGGACAACTAGGGTTGGCATCAGGACAACTAGGGTTAGCGTCAGGACAACTAGGGTTAGCGTCAGGACAACTAGGGTTGGCGTCAGGACAACTAGGGTTGGCGTCAGGACAACTAGGGTTAGCGTCAGGACAACTAGGGTTAGCGTGAGGACAACTAGGGTTAGCGTCAGGACAACTAGGGTTAGCGTCAGGACAACTAGGGTTAGCGTCAGGACAAGTAGGGTTAGCGTCAGGACAAGTAGGGTTAGCGTCAGGACAACTAGGGTTAGCGTCAGGACAAGTAGGGTTAGCGTCAGGACAAGTAGGGTTAGCGTCAGGACAAGTAGGGTTAGCGTCAGGACAACTAGGGATAACGTCAGGACAACTAGGTTTAGCATCAGGACAACTAGGGTTAGCGTCAGGACAACTAGGGTTAGCGTCAGTACAACTAGGGTTAGCGTCAGGACAACTAGGGTTAGCGTCAGGACAACCAGGGTTAGCTTCAGGACAAGTAGGGTTAGCGTCAGGACAACTAGGGTTAGCGTCAGGACAACTAGGGTTAGCATCAGGACAACTAGGGTTAGCGTCAGGACAACTAGGGTTAGCGTCAGGACAACTAGGGTTAGCGTCAGGATAACTAGGGTAAGCGTCAGGACAACTAGGGTTAGCATCAGGACAACTAGGGTTAGCGTCAGGACAACTAGGGTTAGCGTCAGGACAACTAGGGTTAGCGTCAGGACAAGAAGGGTTAGTTTCAGGACAACTAGGGTTAGCGTCAGGACAACTAGGGTTAGCGTCAGGACAAGTAGGGTTAGCGTCAGGACAACTAGGGTTAGCGTCAGGACAAGTAGGGTTAGCGTCAGGACAACTAGGGTTAGCGTCAGGAAAACTAGGGTTAGCGTCAGGACAACTAGGGTTAGCATCAGGACAACTAGGGTTAGCGTCAGGACAACTAGGGTTGGCATCAGGACAACTAGGGTTAGCGTCAGGACAACTAGGGTTAGCGTCAGGACAACTAGCGTTGGCGTCAGGACAACTAGGGTTGGCGTCAGGACAACTAGGGTTGGCGTCAGGACAACTAGGGTAGGCGTCAGGACAACTAGGGTTAGCGTCAGGACAAGTAGGGTTAGCGTCAGGACAAGTAGGGTTAGCGTCAGGACAACTAGGGTTAGCGTCAGGACAAGTAGGGTTAGCGTCAGGACAACTAGGGTTAGCGTCAGGACAACTAGGGTTAGCGTCAGGACAAGTAGGGTTAGCGTCAGGACAACTAGGGTTAGCGTCAGGAAAAGTAGGGTTAGCGTCAGGACAAGTAGGGTTAGCGTCAGGACAAGTAGGGTTAGCGTCAGGACAACTAGGGTTAGCGTCAGGACAACTAGGGTTAGCGTCAGGACAAGTAGTGTTAGCGTCAGGACAACTAGGGTTAGCGTAAGGACAACTAGGGTTAGCGTCAGGACAACTAGGGTTAGCGTCAGGTCAACTATGGTTAGCGTGAGGACAACTAGGTTTAGCGTCAGGACAACTAGGGTTAGCGTCAGGTCAACTATGGTTAGCGTCAGGACAACTATGGTTAGCGTCAGGACAAGTAGGGTTAGCGTCAGGACAAGTAGGGTTAGCGTCAGGACAACTAGGGTTAGCGTCAGGACAACTAGGGTTAGCGTCAGGATAACTAGGGTTAGCGTCAGGACAACTAGGGTTAGCGTCAGGACAACTAGGGTTAGCGTCAGGACAAGTAGGGTTAGCATCAGGACAACTAGGGTTAGCGTCAGGACAAGTAGGGTTAGCGTCAGGACAACTAGGGTTAGCGTCAGGACAACTAGGGTTAGCGTCAGGACAAGTAGGGTTAGCGTCAGGACAACTAGGGATAACGTCAGGACAACTAGGTTTAGCGTCAGGACAACTAGGGTTAGCGTCAGGACAACTAGGGTTAGCGTCAGTACAACTAGGGTTAGCGTCAGGACAACTAGGGTTAGCGTCAGGACAACCAGTGTTAGCTTCAGGACAAGTAGGGTTAGCGTCAGGACAACTAGGGTTAGCGTCAGGACAACTAGGGTTAGCATCAGGACAACTAGGGTTAGCGTCAGGACAACTAGGGTTAGCGTCAGGACAACTAGGGTTAGCGTCAGGATAACTAGGGTAAGCGTCAGGACAACTAGGGTTAGCATCAGGACAACTAGGGTTAGCGTCAGGACAACTAGGGTTAGCGTCAGGACAACTAGGGTTAGCGTCAGGACAAGAAGGGTTAGTTTCAGGACAACTAGGGTTAGCGTCAGGACAACTAGGGTTAGCGTCAGGACAAGTAGGGTTAGCGTCAGGACAACTAGGGTTAGCGTCAGGACAAGTAGGGTTAGCGTCAGGACAACTAGGGTTAGCGTCAGGAAAACTAGGGTTAGCGTCAGGACAACTAGGGTTAGCATCAGGACAACTAGGGTTAGCGTCAGGACAACTAGGGTTGGCATCAGGACAACTAGGGTTAGCGTCAGGACAACTAGGGTTAGCGTCAGGACAACTAGGGTTGGCGTCAGGACAACTAGGGTTGGCGTCAGGACAACTAGGGTTGGCGTCAGGACAACTAGGGTAAGCGTCAGGACAACTAGGGTTAGCATCAGGACAACTAGGGTTAGCGTCAGGACAACTAGGGTTAGCGTCAGGACAACTAGGGTTAGCGTCAGGACAAGAAGGGTTAGTTTCAGGACAACTAGGGTTAGCGTGAGGACAACTAGGGTTAGCGTCAGGACAACTAGGGTTAGCGTCAGGACAACTAGGGTTAGCGTCAGGACAAGTAGGGTTAGCGTCAGGACAAGTAGGGTTAGCGTCAGGACAACTAGGGTTAGCGTCAGGACAACTAGGGTTAGCGTCAGGACAAGTAGGGTTAGCGTCAGGACAACTATGGTTAGCGTCAGGACAAGTAGGGTTAGCGTCAGGACAAGTAGGGTTAGCGTCAGGACAACTAGGGTTAGCGTCAGGACAAGTAGGGTTAGCGTCAGGACAAGTAGGGTTAGCGTCAGGACAACTAGGGTTAGCGTCAGGACAAGTAGGGTTAGCGTCAGGACAAGTAGGGTTAGCGTCAGGACAACTAGGGTTAGCGTCAGGACAAGTAGGGTTAGCGTCAGGACAAGTAGGGTTAGCGTCAGGAAAAGTAGGGTTAGCGTCAGGACAAGTAGGGTTAGCGTCAGGACAAGTAGGGTTAGCGTCAGGACAACTAGGGTTAGCGTCAGGACAACTAGGGTTAGCGTCAGGACAAGTAGTGTTAGCGTCAGGACAACTAGGGTTAGCGTAAGGACAACTAGGGTTAGCGTCAGGACAACTAGGGTTAGCGTCAGGTCAACTATGGTTAGCGTCAGGACAACTAGGTTTAGCGTCAGGACAAGTAGGGTTAGCGTCAGGACAAGTAGGGTTAGCGTCAGGACAACTAGGGTTAGCGTCAGGACAACTAGGGTTAGCGTCAGTACAAGTAGGGTTAGCGTCAGGACAACTAGGGTTAGCATCAGGACAACTAGGGTTAGCGTCAGGACAAGTAGGGTTAGCTTCAAGACAACTAGGGTTAGCGTCAGGACAACTAGGGTTAGCGTCAGAACAACTAGGGTTAGCGTCAGTACAACTAGGGTTAGCGTCAGGACAACTAGGGTTAGCGTCAGGACAACTATGGTTAGCGTCAGGACAACTAGGGTTAGCGTCAGGACAACCAGGGTTAGCGTCAGGACAAGTAGGGTTAGCGTCAGGACATCTAGGGTTAGCATCAGGACAACTAGGGTTAGCATCAGGACAACTAGGGTTAGCGTCAGGACAACTAGGGTTAGTGTCAGGACAACTAGGGTTAGCGTCAGGATAACTAGGGTAAGCGTCAGGACAACTAGGGTTAGCGTCAGGACAACTAGGGTTAGCGTCAGGACAACTAGGGTTAGCGTCAGGACAACTAGGGTTAGTGTCAGGACAACTAGGGTTAGCGTCAGGACAACTAGGGTTAGCGTCAGGACAAGTAGGGTTAGCGTCAGGACAACTAGGGTTAGCGTCAGGACAACTAGGGTTAGCGTCAGGACAAGTAGGGTTAGCGTCAGGACAACTAGGGTTAGCGTCAGAAAAACTAGGGTTAGCGTCAGGACAAGTAGGGTTAGCGTCAGGACAACTAGGGTTAGCGTCAGGACAACTAGGGTTAGCGTCAGGACAACTAGGGTTGGCATCAGGACAACTAAGGTTAGCGTCAGGACAACTAGGGTTGGCGTCAGGACAACTAGGGTTGGCGTCAGGACAACTAGGGTTGGCGTCAGGACAACTAGGGTAGGCGTCAGGACAACTAGGGTTAGCGTGAGGACAACTAGGGTTAGCGTCAGGACAACTAGGGTTAGCATCAGGACAACTGGGGTTAGCGTCAGGACAACTAGGGTTAGCGTCAGAACAACTAGGGTTAGCGTCAGGACAACTAGGGTTAGCGTCAGGACAAGTAGGGTTAGCGTCAGGACAAGTAGGGTTAGCGTCAGGACAAGTAGGGTTAGCGTCAGGACAACTAGGGTTAGCGTCAGGACAAGTAGGGTTAGCGTCAGGACAACTAGGGTTAGCGTCAGGACAAGTAGGGTTAGCGTCAGGACAAGTAGGGTTAGCGTCAGGACAACTAGGGTTAGCGTCAGGACAACTAGGGTAGGCGTCAGGACAACTAGGGTTAGCGTCAGGACAACTAGGGTTAGCGTCAGGACATCTAGGGTTAGCGTGAGGACAACTAGGGTTAGCGTCAGGACAACTAGGGTTAGCGTCAGGACAACTAGGGTTAGCGTCAGGACAAGTAGGGTTAGCGTCAGGACAAGTAGGGTTAGCGTCAGGACAAGTAGGGTTAGCGTCAGGACAAGTAGGGTTAGCGTCAGGACAACTAGGGTTAGCGTCAGGACAACTAGGGTTAGCGTCAGGACAAGTAGTGTTAGCGTCAGGACAACTAGGGTTAGCGTAAGGACAACTAGGGTTAGCGTCAGGACAACTAGGGTTAGCGTCAGGTCAACTATGGTTAGCGTCAGGACAACTAGGTTTAGCGTCAGGACAAGTAGGGTTAGCGTCAGGACAAGTAGGGTTAGCGTCAGGACAACTAGGGTTAGCGTCAGGACAACTAGGGTTAGCGTCAGTACAAGTAGGGTTAGCATCAGGACAACTAGGGTTAGCGTCAGGACAAGTAGGGTTAGCGTCAAGACAACTAGGGTTAGCGTCAGGACAACTAGGGTTAGCGTCAGAACAACTAGGGTTAGCGTCAGTACAACTAGGGTTAGCGTCAGGACAACTAGGGTTAGCGTCAGGACAACCAGGGTTAGCGTCAGGACAAGTAGGGTTAGCGTCAGGACATCTAGGGTTAGCATCAGGACAACTAGGGTTAGCATCAGGACAACTAGGGTTAGCGTCAGGACAACTAGGGTTAGCGTCAGGACAACTAGGGTTAGCGTCAGGATAACTAGGGTAAGCGTCAGGACAACTAGGGTTAGCGTCAGGACAACTAGGGTTAACGTCAGGACAACTAGGGTTAGCGTCAGGACAACTAGGGTTAGCGTCAGGACAAGAAGGGTTAGTGTCAGGACAACTAGGGTTAGCGTCAGGACAACTAGGGTTAGCGTCAGGACAAGTAGGGTTAGCGTCAGGACAACTAGGGTTAGCGTCAGGACAACTAGGGTTAGCGTCAGGACAAGTAGGGTTAGCGTCAGGACAACTAGGGTTAGCGTCAGAAAAACTAGGGTTAGCGTCAGGACAAGTAGGGTTAGCGTCCGGACAACTAGGGTTAGCGTCAGGACAACTAGGGTTAGCGTCAGGACAACTAGGGTTGGCATCAGGACAACTAGGGTTGGCGTCAGGACAACTAGGGTTGGCGTCAGGACAACTAGGGTTGGCGTCAGGACAACTAGGGTTGGCGTCAGGACAACTAGGGTAGGCGTCAGGACAACTAGGGTTAGCGTGAGGACAACTAGGGTTAGCGTCAGGACAACTAGGGTTAGCATCAGGACAACTAGGGTTAGCGTCAGGACAACTAGGGTTAGCGTCAGAACAACTAGGGTTAGCGTCAGGACAACTAGGGTTAGCGTCAGGACAAGTAGGGTTAGCGTCAGGACAAGTAGGGTTAGCGTCAGGACAACTAGGGTTAGCGTCAGGACAACTAGGGTTAGCGTCAGGACAAGTAGGGTTAGCGTCAGGACAACTAGGGTTAGCGTCAGGACAAGTAGGGTTAGCATCAGGACACGTAGGGTTAGCGTCAGGACAACTAGGGTTAGCGTCAGGACAACTAGGGTTAGCGTCAGGACAACTAGGGTTAGCGTCAGGACAAGTAGGGTTAGCGTCAGGACAACTATGGTTAGCGTCAGGACAAGTAGGGTTAGCGTCAGGACAAGTAGGGTTAGCGTCAGGACAACTAGGGTTAGCGTCAGGACAAGTAGGGTTAGCGTCAGGACAACTAGGGTTAGCGTCAGGACAAGTAGGGTTAGCGTCAGGACAACTAGGGTTAGCGTCAGGACAACTAGGGTTAGCGTCAGGACAACTAGGGTTAGCGTCAGGACAACTCGGGTTAGCATCAGGACAATTAGGGTTAGCGTCAGGACAACTCGGGTTAGCTTCAGGACAACTCGGGTTAGCGTCAGGACAACTCGGGTTAGCGTCAGGACAACTCGGGTTAGCGTCAGAACAACTCGGGTTAGCGTCAGGACAACTCGGGTTAGCTTCAGGACAACTCGGGTTAGCGTCAGGACAACTCGGGTTAGCTTCAGGACAACTCGGGTTAGCGTCAGGACAACTCGGGTTAGCGTCAGGACAACTCGGGTTAGCGTCAGAACAACTCGGGTTAGCGTCAGGACAACTCGGGTTAGCGTCAGGACAACTCGGGTTAGCGTCAGGACAACTAGGCTTAGCGTCAGGACAACTCGGGTTAGCGTCAGGACAACTAGGGTTAGCGTCAGGACAACTAGGGTTAGCGTCAGGACAACTCGGGTTAGCGTCAGGACAATTAGGGTTAGCGTCAGGACAACTCGGGTTAGCGTCAGGACAACTCGGGTTAGCTTCAGGACAACTCGGGTTAGCGTCAGGACAACTCGGTTTAGCGTCAGAACAACTCGGGTTAGCGTCAGGACAACTCGGGTTAGCGTCAGGACAACTCGGGTTATCGTCAGGACAACTCGGGTTAGCGTCAGGACAACTCGGGTTAGCGTCAGGACAACTAGGGTTAGCGTCAGGACAACTCGGGTTAGCGTCAGGACAACTAGGGTTAGCGTCAGGACAACTAGGGTTAGCGTCAGGACAACTAGGGTTGGCGTCAGGACAACTAGGGTTGGCGTCAGGACAACTAGGGTTGGCATCAGGACAACTAGGGTAGGCGTCAGGACAACTAGGGTTAGCGTCAGGACAACTAGGGTTAGCGTCAGGACAACTAGGGTTAGCGTCAGTACAACTAGGGTTAGCGTGAGGACAAGTAGGGTTATCATCAGGACAACTAGGGTTAGCGTCAGGACAACTAGGGTTAGCATCAGGACAACTAGGGTTAGCGCCAGGACAGCTAGGTTTAGCGTCAGGACAACTAGGGTTAGCATCAGGACAACTAGGGTTAGCGTCAGGACAACTAGGGTTAGCGTCAGGACAACTAGGGTTAGCGTCAGGACAACTAGGGTTAGCGTCAGGACAAGTAGGGTTAGCGTCAGGAAAAGTTGGGTTAGCGTCAGGACAAGTAGGGTTAGCGTCAGGACAACTAGGGTTAGCGTCAGGACAACTAGGGTTAGCGTCAGGACAACTAGGGTTAGCGTCAGGACAAGTAGGGTTAGCGTCAGGAAAAGTTGGGTTAGCGTCAGGACAACTAGGGTTAGCGTCAGGACAACTAGGGTTAGCGTCAGGACAACTAGGGTTAGCGTCAGGACAAGTAGGGTTAGCGTCAGGAAAAGTTGGGTTAGCGTCAGGACAAGTAGGGTTAGCGTCAGGACAACTAGGGTTAGCGTCAGGACAACTAGGGTTGGCGTCAGGACAACTAGGTTTAGCGTCAGGACAACTAGGGTTAGCATCAGGACAAGTAGGGTTAGCGTCAGGACAACTAGGGTTAGCGTCAGGACAAGTAGGGTTAGCGTCAGGACAACTATGGTTAGCGTCAGGACAAGTAGGGTTAGCGTCAGGACAAGTAGGGTTAGCGTCAGGACAACTAGGGTTAGCATCAGGACAAGTAGGGTTAGCGTCAGGACAACTAGGGTTAGCGTCAGGACAACTAGGGCTAGAGTCAGGACAAGTAGGGTTAGCGTCAGGACAACTAGGGTTAGCGTCAGGACAATTAGGGTTAGCATCAGGACAACTCGGGTTAGCGTCAGGACAACTCAGGTTAGCGTCAGGACTACTCGGGTTAGCGTCAGGACAACTCGGGTTAGCGTCAGGACAACTCGGGTTAGCGTCAGGTTAACTCGGGTTAGCGTCAGGACAACTCGGGTTAGCGTCAGGACAACTCGGGTTAGCGTCAGGACAACTAGGGTTAACGTCAGGACAACTAGGGTTAGCATCAGGACAACTAGGGTTAGCGTCAGGACAACTAGGGTTAGCGTCAGGACAACTAGGGTTAGCGTCAGGACAAGTAGGGTTAGCGTCAGGAAAACTAGGGTTAGCGTCAGGACAACTAGGGTTAGCGTCAGGACAAGTAGGGTTAGCGTCAGGACAACTAGGGTTAGCGTCAGGAAAACTAGGGTTAGCGTCAGGACAAGTAGGGTTAGCGTCAGGACAAGTAGGGTTAGCGTCAGGACAACTAGGGTTAGCGTCAGGACAACTAGGGTTGGCATCAGGACAACTAGGGTTAGCGTCAGGACAACTAGGGTTGGCGTCAGGACAACTAGGGTTGGCGTCAGGACAACTAGGGTTGGCGTCAGGACAACTAGGGTAGGCGTCAGGACAACTAGGGTTAGCGTGAGGACAACTAGGGTTAGCGTCAGGACAACTAGGGTTAGCATCAGGACAACTAGGGTTAGCGTCAGGACAACTAGGGTTAGCGTCAGAACAATTAGGGTTAGCGTCAGGACAACTAGGGTTAGCGTCAGGACAAGTAGGGTTAGCGTCAGGACAAGTAGGGTTAGCGTCAGGACAACTAGGGTTAGCGTCAGGACAACTAGGGTTAGCGTCAGGACAAGTAGGGTTAGCATCAGGACACGTAGGGTTAGCGTCAGGACAACTAGGGTTAGCGTCAGGACAACTAGGGTTAGCGTCAGGACAACTAGGGTTAGCGTCAGGACAAGTAGGGTTAGCGTCAGGACAACTATGGTTAGCGTCAGGACAAGTAGGGTTAGCGTCAGGACAAGTAGGGTTAGCGTCAGGACAACTAGGGTTAGCGTCAGGACAAGTAGGGTTAGCGTCAGGACAACTAGGGTTAGCGTCAGGACAAGTAGGGTTAGCGTCAGGACAACTAGGGTTAGCGTCAGGACAACTAGGGTTAGCGTCAGGACAACTAGGGTTAGCGTCAGGACAACTCGGGTTAGCATCAGGACAATTAGGGTTAGCGTCAGTACAACTCGGGTTAGCTTCAGGACAACTCGGGTTAGCGTCAGGACAACTCGGGTTAGCGTCAGGACAACTCGGGTTAGCGTCAGAACAACTCGGGTTAGCGTCAGGACAACTCGGGTTAGCTTCAGGACAACTCGGGTTAGCGTCAGGACAACTCGGGTTAGCTTCAGGACAACTCGGGTTAGCGTCAGGACAACTCGGGTTAGCGTCAGGACAACTCGGGTTAGCGTCAGAACAACTCGGGTTAGCGTCAGGACAACTCGGGTTAGCGTCAGGACAACTCGGGTTAGCGTCAGGACAACTAGGCTTAGCGTCAGGACAACTCGGGTTAGCGTCAGGACAACTAGGGTTAGCGTCAGGACAACTAGGGTTAGCGTCAGGACAACTCGGGTTAGCGTCAGGACAACTAGGGTTAGCGTCAGGACAACTCGGGTTAGCGTCAGGACAACTCGGGTTAGCTTCAGGACAACTCGGGTTAGCGTCAGGACAACTAGGGTTGGCGTCAGGACAACTAGGGTTGCCGTCAGGACAACTAGGGTTGGCATCAGGACAACTAGGGTTAGCGTCAGGACAACTAGGGTTGGCGTCAGGACAACTAGGGTTGGCATCAGGACAACTAGGGTAGGCGTCAGGACAACTAGGGTTAGCGTCAGGACAACTAGGGTTAGCGTCAGGACAACTAGGGTTAGCGTCAGTACAACTAGGGTTAGCGTGAGGACAAGTAGGGTTATCATCAGGACAACTAGGGTTAGCGTCAGGACAACTAGGGTTAGCATCAGGACAACTAGGGTTAGCGTCAGGACAGCTAGGTTTAGCGTCAGGACAACTAGGGTTAGCATCAGGACAACTAGGGTTAGCGTCAGGACAACTAGTGTTAGCGTCAGGACAACTAGGGTTAGCGTCAGGACAACTAGGGTTAGCGTCAGGACAAGTAGGGTTAGCGTCAGGAAAAGTTGGGTTAGCGTCAGGACAAGTAGGGTTAGCGTCAGGACAACTAGGGTTAGCGTCAGGACAACTAGGGTTAGCGTCAGGACAAGTAGGGTTAGCGTCAGGAAAAGTTGGGTTAGCGTCAGGACAACTAGGGTTAGCGTCAGGACAACTAGGGTTAGCGTCAGGACAACTAGGGTTAGCGTCAGGACAAGTAGGGTTAGCGTCAGGAAAAGTTGGGTTAGCGTCAGGACAAGTAGGGTTAGCGTCAGGACAACTAGGGTTAGCGTCAGGACAACTAGGGTTGGCGTCAGGACAACTAGGTTTAGCGTCAGGACAACTAGGGTTAGCATCAGGACAACTAGGGTTAGCGTCAGGACAACTAGGGTTAGCGTCAGGACAAGTAGGGTTAGCGTCAGGACAACTATGGTTAGTGTCAGGACAAGTAGGGTTAGCGTCAGGACAAGTAGGGTTAGCGTCAGGACAACTAGGGTTAGCATCAGGACAAGTAGGGATAGCGTCAGGACAACTAGGGTTAGCGTCAGGACAACTAGGGCTAGAGTCAGGACAAGTAGGGTTAGCGTCAGGACAACTAGGGTTAGCGTCAGGACAATTAGGGTTAGCATCAGGACAACTCGGGTTAGCGTCAGGACAACTCAGGTTAGCGTCAGGACTACTCGGGTTAGCGTCAGGACAACTCGGGTTAGCGTCAGGACAACTCGGGTTAGCGTCAGGTTAACTCGGGTTAGCGTCAGGACAACTCGGGTTAGCGTCAGGACAACTCGGGTTAGCGTCAGGACAACTAGGGTTAACGTCAGGACAACTAGGGTTAGCATCAGGACAACTAGGGTTAGCGTCAGGACAACTAGGGTTAGCGTCAGGACAACTAGGGTTAGCGTCAGGACAAGTAGGGTTAGCGTCAGGAAAACTAGGGTTAGCGTCAGGACAACTAGGGTTAGCGTCAGGACAAGTAGGGTTAGCGTCAGGACAACTAGGGTTAGCGTCAGGAAAACTAGGGTTAGCGTCAGGACAAGTAGGGTTAGCGTCAGGACAAGTAGGGTTAGTGTGAGGACAAGTAGGGTTAGCGTCAGGACAAGTAGGGTTAGCGTCAGGACAACTAGGGTTAGTGTCAGGACAACTAGGGTTAGCATCAGGACAAGTAGGGTTAGCGTCAGGACAACTAGGGTTAGCGTCGGGACAACTAGGGTTAGCGTCAGGACAAGTAGGGTTAGCGTCAGGACAACTAGGGTTAGCGTCAGGACAACTAGGGTTAGCGTCAGGACAACTAGGGTTAGCGTCAGGACAACTAGGGTTAGAGTCAGGACAACCAGGGTTAGCGTCAGGACAAGTAGGGTTAGCGTCAGGACATCTAGGGTTAGCGTCAGGACAACTAGGGTTAGCATCAGGACAACTAGGGTTAGCGTCAGGACAACTAGGGTTAGCGTCAGGACAACTAGGGTTAGCGTCAGGACAACTAGGGTTAGCGTCAGGACAAGTAGGGTTAGCGTCAGGACAAGTAGGGTTAGCGTCAGGACAAGTAGGCTTAGCGTCAGGACAACTAGGGTTAGCATCAGGACAACTAGGGTTAGCGTCAGGACAAGTAGGGTTAGCGTCAGGACAAGTAGGGTTAGCGTCAGGACAACTAGGGTTAGCGTCAGGACAAGTAGGGTTAGCGTCAGGACAACTAGGGTTAGCGTCAGGACAACTAGGGTTAGCGTCAGGACAAGTAGGGTTAGCGTCAGGACAACTAGGGTTAGCGTCAGGACAACTAGGGTTAGCTTCAGGACAACTAGGGTTAGCGTCAGGACAACTAGGGTTAGCGTCAGGACAACTAGCGTTAGCGTCAGGACAACTAGGGTTAGCGTCAGGACAACTAGGGTTAGCGTCAGGGCAACTAGGGTTAGCATCAGGACAAGTAGAGTTAGCGTCAGGACAACTAGGGTTAACGTCAGGACAACTAGGGTTAGCGTCAGGACAAGTAGGGTTAGCGTCAGGACAAGTAGGGTTAGCGTCAGGACAACTAGGGTTAGCGTCAGGACAACTAGGGTTAGCGTCAGGACAAGTAGGGTTAGCGTCAGGACAACTAGGGTTAGCGTCAGGACAACTAGGTTTAGCGTCAGGACAACTAGGGTTAGCGTCAGGACAACTAGGGTTAGCGTCAGGACAAGTAGGGTTAGCGTCAGGACAACTAGGGTTAGCGTCAGGAAAACTAGGGTTAGCGTCAGGACAAGTAGAGTTAGCGTCAGGACAAGTAGGGTTAGCGTCAGGACAACTAGGGTTAGCGTCAGGACAACTAGTGTTAGCGTCAGGACAAGTAGGGTTAGCGTCAGGACAACTAGGGTTAGCGTCAGGACAACTAGGGTTAGCATCAGGACAACTAGGGTTAGCGTCAGGACATGTAGGGTTATCATCAGGACAACTAGGGTTAGCATCAGGACAAGTAGGGTTAGCGTCAGGACAACTAGGGTTAGCGTCAGGACAAGTAGGGTTAGTGTCAGGACAAGTAGGGTTAGCATCAGGACAACTAGGGTTAGCGTCAGGACAACTAGGGTTAGCGTCAGGACATGTAGGGTTATCATCAGGACAACTAGGGTTAGCGTCAGGACAAGTAGGGTTAGCGTCAGGACAACTAGGGTTAGCGTCAGGACAAGTAGGGTTAGCGTCAGGACAACTAGGGTTAGCGTCAGGACAACTAGGGTTAGCGTCAGGACAACTAGGGTTAGCGTCAGGACATGTAGGGTTATCATCAGGACAACTAGGGTTAGCATCAGGACAAGTAGGGTTAGCGTCAGGACAACTAGGCTTAGCGTCAGGACAAGTAGGGTTAGCGTCAGGACAACTAGGGTTAGCGTCAGGACAACTAGGGTTAGCGTCAGGACGACTAGGGTTAGCGTCAGGACGACTAGGGTTAGCGTCAGGACGACTAGGGTTAGCGTCAGGACAAGTAGGGTTAGCATCAGGACAACTAGTGTTAGCGTCAGGACAACTAGGGTTAGCGTCAGGACAACTAGGGTTAGCCTCAGGACAACTAGGGTTAGCGTCAGTACAACTAGGGTTAGCGTCATTTCAACTAGGGTTAGCGTCAGGACAACTAGGGTTAGCGTCAGGACAACTAGGGTTAGCGTCAGGACAAGTAGGGTTAGCGTCAGGACAAGTAGGGTTAGAGTCAGGACAACTAGGGTTAGAGTCAGGACAACTAGGGTTAGCGTCAGGACAACTAGGGTTAGCGTCAGGACGACTAGGGTTAGCGTCAGGACGACTAGGGTTAGCGTCAGGACGACTAGGGTTAGCGTCAGGACAACTAGGGTTAGCGTCAGGACGACTAGGGTTAGCGTCAGGACGACTAGGGTTAGCGTCAGGACGACTAGGGTTAGCGTCAGGACAAGTAGGGTTAGCATCAGGACAACTAGTGTTAGCGTCAGGACAACTAGGGTTAGCGTCAGGACAACTAGGGTTAGTCTCAGGACAACTAGGGTTAGCGTCAGTACAACTAGGGTTAGCGTCATTTCAACTAGGGTTAGCGTCAGGACAACTAGGGTTAGCGTCAGGACAACTAGGGTTAGCGTCAGGACAAGTAGGGTTAGCGTCAGGACAAGTAGGGTTAGAGTCAGGACAACTAGGGTTAGAGTCAGGACAACTAGGGTTAGCGTCAGGACAACTAGGGTTAGCGTCAGGACGACTAGGGTTAGCGTCAGGACGACTAGGGTTAGCGTCAGGACGACTAGGGTTAGCGTCAGAACGACTAGGGTTAGCGTCAGGACAACTAGGGTTAGCGTCAGGACAACTAGTGTTAGCGTCAGGACAACTAGGGTTAGCATCAGGACAACTAGGGTTAGCGTCAGGACAACTAGGGTTAGCGTCAGGACAAGTAGGGTTAGTGTCAGGACAAGTAGGGTTAGCGTCAGGACAGCTAGGGTTGGCGTCAGGACAAGTAGGGTTAGCGTCAGGACAAGTAGTGTTAGCGTCAGGACAACTAGGGTTAGCGTCAGGACAACTAGGGTTAGCGTCAGGACAACAAGGGTTAGCGTCAGGACAACTAGGGTTATCGTCAGGACAAGTAGGGTTAGCGTCAGGACAAGTAGGGTTAGCGTCAGGACAACTAGGGTTAGCGTCAGGACAAGTAGGGTTAGCGTCAGGACAAGTAGGGTTAGCGTCAGGACAACTAGGGTTAGCGTCAGGACAACTAGGGTTAGCGTCAGGACAACTAGGGTTAGCGTCAGTACAACTAGGGTTAGCGTCAGGACAACGAGGGTTAGCGTCAGGACAACTAGGGTTAGCGTCAGGACAACTAGGGTTAGCATCAGGACAACTAGGGTTAGCGTCAGGACATGTAGGGTTATCATCAGGACAACTAGGGTTAGCATCAGGACAAGTAGGGTTAGCGTCAGGACAACTAGGGTTAGCGTCAGGACAAGTAGGGTTAGTGTCAGGACAAGTAGGGTTAGCATCAGGACAACTAGGGTTAGCGTCAGGACAACTAGGGTTAGCGTCAGGACATGTAGGGTTATCATCAGGACAACTAGGGTTAGCGTCAGGACAAGTAGGGTTAGCGTCAGGACAACTAGGGTTAGCGTCAGGACAAGTAGGGTTAGCGTCAGGACAACTAGGGTTAGCGTCAGGACAACTAGGGTTAGCGTCAGGACAACTAGGGTTAGCGTCAGGACATGTAGGGTTATCATCAGGACAACTAGGGTTAGCATCAGGACAAGTAGGGTTAGCGTCAGGACAACTAGGCTTAGCGTCAGGACAAGTAGGGTTAGCGTCAAGACAACTAGGGTTAGCGTCAGGACAACTAGGGTTAGCGTCAGGACGACTAGGGTTAGCGTCAGGACGACTAGGGTTAGCGTCAGGACGACTAGGGTTAGCGTCAGGACAAGTAGGGTTAGCATCAGGACAACTAGTGTTAGCGTCAGGACAACTAGGGTTAGCGTCAGGACAACTAGGGTTAGCCTCAGGACAACTAGGGTTAGCGTCAGTACAACTAGGGTTAGCGTCATTTCAACTAGGGTTAGCGTCAGGACAACTAGGGTTAGCGTCAGGACAACTAGGGTTAGCGTCAGGACAAGTAGGGTTAGCGTCAGGACAAGTAGGGTTAGAGTCAGGACAACTAGGGTTAGAGTCAGGACAACTAGGGGTAGCGTCAGGACAACTAGGGTTAGCGTCAGGACGACTAGGGTTAGCGTCAGGACAACTAGGGTTAGCGTCAGGACGACTAGGGTTAGCGTCAGGACGACTAGGGTTAGCGTCAGGACGACTAGGGTTAGCGTCAGGACAAGTAGGGTTAGCATCAGGACAACTAGTGTTAGCGTCAGGACAAATAGGGTTAGCGTCAGGACAACTAGGGTTAGCCTCAGGACAACTAGGGTTAGCGTCAGTACAACTAGGGTTAGCGTCATTTCAACTAGGGTTAGCGTCAGGACAACTAGGGTTAGCGTCAGGACAACTAGGGTTAGCGTCAGGACAAGTAGGGTTAGCGTCAGGACAAGTAGGGTTAGAGTCAGGACAACTAGGGTTAGAGTCAGGACAACTAGGGTTAGCGTCAGGACAACTAGGGTTAGCGTCAGGACGACTAGGGTTAGCGTCAGGACGACTAGGGTTAGCGTCAGGACGACTAGGGTTAGCGTCAGAACGACTAGGGTTAGCGTCAGAACGACTAGGGTTAGCGTCAGGACAACTAGGGTTAGCGTCAGGACAACTAGTGTTAGCGTCAGGACAACTAGGGTTAGCATCAGGACAACTAGGGTTAGCGTCAGGACAACTAGGGTTAGCGTCAGGACAAGTAGGGTTAGTGTCAGGACAAGTAGGGTTAGCGTCAGGACAACTAGGGTTGGCGTCAGGACAAGTAGGGTTAGCGTCAGGACAAGTAGTGTTAGCGTCAGGACAACTAGGGTTAGCGTCAGGACAACTAGGGTTAGCTTCAGGACAACAAGGGTTAGCGTCAGGACAACTAGGGTTATCGTCAGGACAAGTAGGGTTAGCGTCAGGACAAGTAGGGTTAGCGTCAGGACAACTAGGGTTAGCGTCAGGACAAGTAGGGTTAGCGTCAGGACAAGTAGGGTTAGCGTCAGGACAACTAGGGTTAGCGTCAGGACAACTAGGGTTAGCGTCAGGACAACTAGGGTTAGCGTCAGGACAACTAGGGTTAGCGTCAGTACAACTAGGGTTAGCGTCAGGACAACGAGGGTTAGCGTCAGGACAACTAGGGTTAGCGTCAGGACAACCAGGGTTAGCGTCAGGATAAGTAGGGTTAGCGTCAGGACATCTAGTGTTAGCGTCAGGACAACTAGGGTTAGCATCAGGACAACTAGGGTTAGCGTCAGGACAACTAGGGTTAGCGTCAGGACAACTAGGGTTAGCGTCAGGACAACTAGGGTTAGCGTCAGGATAACTAGGGTAAGCGTCAGGACAACTAGGGTTAGCGTCAGGACAACTAGGTTTAGCGTCAGGACAACTAGGGTTAGCGTCAGGACAAGAAGGGTTAGTGTCAGGACAACTAGGGTTAGCGTCAGGACAACTAGGGTTAGCGTCAGGACAAGTAGGGTTAGCGTCAGGACAACTAGGGTTAGCGTCAGGACAACTAGGGTTGGCATCAGGACAACTAGGGTTAGCATCAGGACAACTAGGGTTAGCGTCAGGACAACTAGGGTTGGCGTCAGGACAACTAGGGTTGGCGTCAGGATAACTAGGGTAGGCGTCAGGACAACTAGGGTTAGCGTCAGGACAACTAGGGTTAGCGTCAGGACAACTAGGGTTAGCGTCAGGACTAGGGTTAGTGTCAGGACAACTAGGGTTAGCGTCAGGACAAATAGGGTTAGCGTCAGGACAACTAGGGTTAGCGTGAGGACAACTATGGTTAGCGTCAGGACAACTAGGGTTAGCGTCAGGACAACTAGGGTTAGCGTCAGGACAACTAGGGTTAGCGTCAGGACAACTAGGGTTAGCGTCAGGACAACTAGGGTTAGCGTCAGGACAACTAGGGTTAGTGTCAGGACAACTAGGGTTAGCGTCAGAACAACTAGGGTTAGCGTCAGGACAACTAGGGTTAGCGTCAGGACAACTAGGGTTAGCGTCAGGACAAGTAGGGTTAGCGTCAGGACAACTAGGGTTAGCGTCAGGACAACTAGGGTTAGCGTCAGGACAACTAGGGTTAGCGTCAGGATAACTAGGGTTAGCGTCAGGACAACTAGGGTTAGCGTCAGGACAAGTAGGGTTAGCGTCAGGACAACTATGGTTAGCGTCAGGACAAGTAGGGTTAGCGTCAGGACAACTAGGGTTAGCGTCAGGACAACTAGGGTTAGCGTCAGGATAACTAGGGTTAGCGTCAGGACAACTAGGGTTAGCGTCAGGACAACTAGGGTTAGCGTCAGGACAAGTAGGGTTAGCATCAGGACAACTAGGGTTAGCGTCAGGACAAGTAGGGTTAGCGTCAGGACAACTAGGGTTAGCGTCAGGACAACTAGGGTTAGCGTCAGGACAACTAGGGTTAGCGTCAGGACAACTAGGGTTAGCGTCAGGACAACTAGGGTTAGGGTCAGGACAACTAGGGTTAGCGTCAGGACAACTAGGGTTAGCGTCAGGACAAGTAGGGTTAGCGTCAGGACAAATAGGGTTAGCATCAGGACAACTAGGGTTAGCGTCAGGACAACTAGGGTTAGCGTCAGGACAACTAGGGTTAGCGTCAGGACAACTAGGTTTAGCGTCAGGACAACTAGGGTTAGCGTCAGGACAACTAGGGTTAGCGTCAGTACAACTAGGTTTAGCGTCAGGACAACTAGGGTTAGCGTCAGGACAACCAGGGTTAGCGTCAGGACAAGTAGGGTTAGCGTCAGGACAACTAGGGTTAGCGTCAGGACAACTAGGGTTAGCATCAGGACAACTAGGGTTAGCGTCAGGACAACTAGGGTTAGCGTCAGGACAACTAGGGTTAGCGTCAGGATAACTAGGGTAAGCGTCAGGACAACTAGGGTTAGCATCAGGACTAGGGTTAGCGTCAGGACAACTAGGGTTAGCGTCAGGACAACTAGGGTTAGCGTCAGGACAAGAAGGGTTAGTGTCAGGACAACTAGGGTTAGCGTCAGGACAACTTGGGTTAGCGTCAGGACAAGTAGGGTTAGTGTCAGGACAACTAGGGTTAGCGTCAGGACAAGTAGGGTTAGCGTCAGGACAACTAGGGTTAGCGTCAGGAAAACTAGGGTTAGCGTCAGGACAACTAGGGTTAGCATCAGGACAACTAGGGTTAGCGTCAGGACAACTAGGGTTGGCATCAGGACAACTAGGGTTAGCGTCAGGACAACTAGGGTTAGCGTCAGGACAACTAGGGTTGGCGTCAGGACAACTAGGGTAGGCGTCAGGACAACTAGGGTTAGCGTCAGGACAACTAGGGTTAGCGTCAGGACAACTAGGGTTAGCGTGAGGACAACTAGGGTTAGCGTCAGGACAACTAGGGTTAGCGTCAGGACAACTAGGGTTAGCGTCAGGACAACTAGGGTTAGCATAAGGACAACTAGGGTTAGTGTCAGGACAACTAGGGTTAGCGTCAGGACAACTAGGGTTAGCGTCAGGACAAGAAGGGTTAGTGTCATTACAACTAGGGTTAGCGTCAGGGCAACTAGGGTTAGCGTCAGGACAAGTAGGGTTAGCGTCAGGACAACTAGGGTTAGCGTCAGGACAAGTAGGGTTAGCGTCAGGACAACTAGGGTTAGCGTCAGGAAAACTAGGGTTAGCGTCAGGACAACTAGGGTTAGCATCAGGACAACTAGGGTTAGCGTCAGGACAACTAGGGTTGGCATCAGGACAACTAGGGTTAGCGTCAGGACAACTAGGGTTAGCGTCAGGACAACTAGGGTTGGCGTCAGGACAACTAGGGTTAGCGTCAGGACAACTAGGGTTAGCGTCAGGACAAGAAGGGTTAGTGTCAGGACAACTAGGGTTAGCGTCAGGGCAACTAGGGTTAGCGTCAGGACAAGTAGGGTTAGCGTCAGGACAACTAGGGTTAGCGTCAGGACAAGTAGGGTTAGCGTCAGGACAACTAGGGTTAGCGTCAGGAAAACTAGGGTTAGCGTCAGGACAACTAGGGTTAGCGTCAGGACAACTAGGGTTAGCGTCAGGACAACTAGGGTTAGCGTCAGGACAAGAAGGGTTAGTGTCAGGACAACTAGGGTTAGCGTCAGGACAACTAGGGTTAGCGTCAGGACAAGTAGGGTTAGCGTCAGGACAACTAGGGTTAGCGTCAGGACAAGTAGGGTTAGCGTCAGGAAAACTAGGGTTAGCGTCAGGACAACTAGGGTTAGCGTCAGGACAACTAGGGTTAGCGTCAGGACAACTAGGGTTGGCATCAGGACAACTAGGGTTAGCGTCAGGACAACTAGGGTTAGCGTCAGGACAACTAGGGTTGGCGTCAGGACAACTAGGGTAGGCGTCAGGACAACTAGGGTTAGCGTCAGGACAACTAGGGTTAGCGTCAGGACAACTAGGGTTAGCGTGAGGACAACTAGGGTTAGCGTCAGGACAACTAGGGTTAGCGTCAGGACAACTAGGGTTAGCGTCAGGACAACTAGGGTTAGCGTCAGGACAACTAGGGTTAGCATCAGGACAACTAGGGTTAGTGTCAGGACAACTAGGGTTAGCGTCAGAACAACTAGGGTTAGCATCAGGACAACCAGGGTTAGCGTCAGGACAAGTAGGGTTAGCGTCAGGACAACTAGGGTTAGCGTCAGGACAACTAGGGTTAGCGTCAGGATAACTAGGGTTAGCGTCAGGACAACTAGGGTTAGCGTCAGGACAAGTAGGGTTAGCGTCAGGACAACTAGGGTTAGCGTCAGGACAAGTAGGGTTAGCGTCAGGACAACTAGGGTTAGCGTCAGGAAAACTAGGGTTAGCGTCAGGACAACTAGGGTTAGCGTCAGGACAACTAGGGTTAGCGTCAGGACAACTAGGGTTAGCGTCAGGACAAGAAGGGTTAGTGTCAGGACAACTAGGGTTAGCGTCAGGACAACTAGGGTTAGCGTCAGGACAAGTAGGGTTAGCGTCAGGACAACTAGGGTTAGCGTCAGGACAAGTAGGGTTAGCGTCAGGAAAACTAGGGTTAGCGTCAGGACAACTAGGGTTAGCGTCAGGACAACTAGGGTTAGCGTCAGGACAACTAGGGTTGGCATCAGGACAACTAGGGTTAGCGTCAGGACAACTAGGGTTAGCGTCAGGACAACTAGGGTTGGCGTCAGGACAACTAGGGTAGGCGTCAGGACAACTAGGGTTAGCGTCAGGACAACTAGGGTTAGCGTCAGGACAACTAGGGTTAGCGTGAGGACAACTAGGGTTAGCGTCAGGACAACTAGGGTTAGCGTCAGGACAACTAGGGTTAGCGTCAGGACAACTAGGGTTAGCGTCAGGACAACTAGGGTTAGCGTCAGGACAACTAGGGTTAGTGTCAGGACAACTAGGGTTAGCGTCAGAACAACTAGGGTTAGCATCAGGACAACTAGGGTTAGCGTCAGGACAAGTAGGGTTAGCGTCAGGACAACTAGGGTTAGCGTCAGGACAACTAGGGTTAGCGTCAGGATAACTAGGGTTAGCGTCAGGACAACTAGGGTTAGCGTCAGGACAAGTAGGGTTAGCGTCAGGACAACTATGGTTAGCGTCAGGACAAGTAGGGTTAGCGTCAGGACAACTAGGGTTAGCGTCAGGACAAGTAGGGTTAGCATCAGGACAACTAGGGTTAGCATCAGGACAAGTAGGGTTAGCGTCAGGACAACTAGGGTTAGCGTCAGGACAACTAGGGTTAGCGTCAGGACAACTAGGGTTAGCGTCAGGACAAGTAGGGTTAGCGTCAGGACAACTAGGGATAGCGTCAGGACAACTAGGTTTAGCGTCAGGACAACTAGGGTTAGCGTCAGGACAACTAGGGTAGGCGTCAGGACAACTAGGGTTAGCGTCAGGACAACTAGGGTTAGCGTCAGGACAACTAGGGTTAGCGTGAGGACAACTAGGGTTAGCATCAGGACAACTAGGGTTAGCGTCAGGACAACTAGGGTTGGCATCAGGACAACTAGGGTTAGCGTCAGGACAACTAGGGTTAGCGTCAGGACAACTAGGGTTGGCGTCAGGACAACTAGGGTTGGCGTCAGGACAACTAGGGTAGGCGTCAGGACAACTAGGTTTAGCGTCAGGACAACTAGGGTTAGCGTCAGGACAACTAGGGTTAGCGTGAGGACAACTAGGGTTAGCGTCAGGACAACTAGGGTTAGCGTCAGGACAAGTAGGGTTAGCGTCAGGACAAGTAGGGTTAGCGTCAGGACAACTAGGGTTAGCGTCAGGACAACTAGGGTTAGCGTCAGGACAAGTAGGGTTAGCGTCAGGACAACTATGGTTAGCGTCAGGACAAGTAGGGTTAGCGTCAGGACAAGTAGGGTTAGCGTCAGGACAACTAGGGTTAGCGTCAGGACAAGTAGGGTTAGCGTCAGGACAACTAGGGTTAGCGTCAGGACAACTAGGGTTAGCGTCAGGACAAGTAGGGTTAGCGTCAGGACAACTAGTGTTAGCGTCAGGAAAAGTAGGGTTAGCGTCAGGACAAGTAGGGTTAGCGTCAGGACAAGTAGGGTTAGTGTCAGGACAACTAGGGTTAGCGTCAGGACAACTAGGGTTAGCGTCAGGACAAGTAGTGTTAGCGTCAGGACAACTAGGGTTAGCGTCAGGACAACTAGGGTTAGCGTCAGGTCAACTATGGTTAGCGTCAGGACAACTAGGGTTAGCGTCAGGACAAGTAGGGTTAGCGTCAGGACAAGTAGGGTTAGCGTCAGGACAAGTAGGGTTAGCGTCAGGACAACTAGGGTTAGCGTCAGGACAACTAGGGTTAGCGTCAGTACAAGTAGGGTTAGCGTCAGGACAACTAGGGTTAGCATCAGGACAACTAGGGTTAGCGTCAGGACAAGTAGGGTTAGCGTCAAGACAACTAGGGTTAGCGTCAGGACAACTAGGGTTAGCGTCAGAACAACTAGGGTTAGCGTCAGTACAACTAGGGTTAGCGTCAGGACAACTAGGGTTAGCGTCAGGACAACTAGGGTTAGCGTCAGGACAACTAGGGTTAGCGTCAGGACAACCAGGGTTAGCGTCAGGACAAGTAGGGTTAGCGTCAGGACATCTAGGGTTAGCATCAGGACAACTAGGGTTAGCATCAGGACAACTAGGGTTAGCGTCAGGACAACTAGGGTTAGCGTCAGGACAACTAGGGTTAGCGTCAGGATAACTAGGGTAAGCGTCAGGACAACTAAGGTTAGCATCAGGACAAGAAGGGTTAGTGTCAGGACAACTAGGGTTAGCGTCAGGACAACTAGGGTTAGCGTCAGGACAAGTAGGGTTAGCGTCAGGACAACTAGGGTTAGCATCAGGACAAGTAGGGTTAGCGTCAGGACAACTAGGGTTAGCGTCAGGAAAACTAGGGTTAGCGTCAGGACAACTAGGGTTAGCATCAGGACAACTAGGGTTGGCATCAGGACAACTAGGGTTAGCGTCAGGACAACTAGGGTTAGCGTCAGGACAACTAGGGTTGGCGTCAGGACAACTAGGGTTGGCGTCAGGACAACTAGGGTAGGCGTCAGGACAACTAGGGTTAGCGTCAGGACAACTAGGGTTAGCGTCAGGACAACTAGGGTTAGCGTGAGGACAACTAGGGTTAGCGTCAGGACAACTAGGGTTAGCGTCAGGACAAGTAGGGTTAGCGTCAGGACAAGTAGGGTTAGCGTCAGGACAAGTAGGGTTAGCGTCAGTACAACTAGGGTTAGCGTCAGGACAACTAGGGTTAGCTTCAGGACAAGTAGGGTTAGCGTCAGGACAACTATGGTTAGCGTCAGGACAAGTAGGGTTAGCGTCAGGACAAGTAGGGTTAGCGTCAGGACAACTAGGGTTAGCGTCAGGACAAGTAGGGTTAGCGTCAGTACAAGTAGGGTTAGCGTCAGGACAACTAGGGTTAGCATCAGGACAACTAGGGTTAGCGTCAGGACAAGTAGGGTTAGCGTCAAGACAACTAGGGTTAGCGTCAGGACAACTAGGGTTAGCGTCAGAACAACTAGGGTTAGCGTCAGTACAACTAGGGTTAGCGTCAGGACAACTAGGGTTAGCGTCAGGACAACTAGGGTTAGCGTCAGGACAACTAGGGTTAGCGTCAGGACAACCAGGGTTAGCGTCAGGACAAGTAGGGTTAGCGTCAGGACATCTAGGGTTAGCATCAGGACAACTAGGGTTAGCATCAGGACAACTAGGGTTAGCGTCAGGACAACTAGGGTTAGCGTCAGGACAACTAGGGTTAGCGTCAGGATAACTAGGGTAAGCGTCAGGACAACTAGGGTTAGCGTCAGGACAACTAGGGTTAGCGTCAGGACAACTAGGGTTAGCGTCAGGACAACTAGGGTTAGCGTCAGGACAAGAAGGGTTAGTGTCAGGACAACTAGGGTTAGCGTCAGGACAACTAGGGTTAGCGTCAGGACAAGTAGGGTTAGCGTCAGGACAACTAGGGTTAGCGTCAGGACAACTAGGGTTAGCGTCAGGACAAGTAGTGTTAGCGTCAGGACAACTAGGGTTAGCGTCAGGACAAGTAGGTTTAGCGTCAGGACAAGTAGGGTTAGCGTCAGGACAACTAGGGTTAGCGTCAGGACAACTAGGGTTAGCGTCAGGACAAGTAGGGTTAGCGTCAGGACAACTAGGGTTAGCGTCAGGACAAGTAGGGTTAGCGTCAGGACAAGTAGGGTTAGCGTCAGGACAAGTAGGGTTAGCGTCAGGACAACTAGGGTTAGCGTCAGAACAACTAGGGTTAGCGTCAGGACAACTAGGGTTAGCGTCAGGACAAGTAGGGTTAGCGTCAGGACAACTATGGTTAGCGTCAGGACAAGTAGGGTTAGCGTCAGGACAAGTAGGGTTAGCGTCAGGACAACTAGGGTTAGCGTCAGGACAAGTAGGGTTAGCGTCAGGACAACTAGGGTTAGCGTCAGGACAAGTAGGGTTAGCGTCAGGACAACTAGGGTTAGCGTCAGGACAACTAGGGTTAGCGTCAGGACAACTCGGGTTAGCGTCAGGACAATTAGGGTTAGCGTCAGGACAACTCGGGTTAGCTTCAGGACAACTCGGGTTAGCGTCAGGACAACTCGGGTTAGCGTCAGGACAACTCGGGTTAGCATCAGGACAACTCGGGTTAGCGTCAGAACAACTCGGGTTAGCGTCAGGACAACTCGGGTTAGTGTCAGGACAACTCGGGTTAGCGTCAGGACAACTAGGGTTAGCGTCAGGACAACTCGGGTTAGCGTCAGGACAACTAGGGTTAGCATCAGGACAACTAGGGTTAGCGTCAGGACAACTCGGGTTAGCGTCAGGACAATTAGGGTTAGCGTCAGGACAACTCGGGTTAGCATCAGGACAACTCGGGTTAGCTTCAGGACAACTCGGGTTAGCGTCAGGACAACTCGGGTTAGCGTCAGGACAACTCGGTTTAGCGTCAGAACAACTCGGGTTAGCGTCAGGACAACTCGGGTTAGCGTCAGGACAACTCGGGTTATCGTCAGGACAACTCGGGTTAGCGTCAGGACAACTCGGGTTAGCGTCAGGACAACTAGGGTTAGCGTCAGGACAACTCGGGTTAGCGTCAGGACAACTAGGGTTAGCGTCAGGACAACTAGGGTTAGCGTCAGGACAACTAGGGTTGGCGTCAGGACAACTAGGGTTAGCGTCAGGACAACTAGGGTTAGCGTCAGGACAACTAGGGTTGGCGTCAGGACAACTAGGGTTGGCGTCAGAACAACTAGGGTTGGCGTCAGGACAACTAGGGTTAGCGTCAGGACAACTAGGGTTGGCATCAGGACAACTAGGGTTGGCGTCAGGACAACTAGGGTAGGCGTCAGGACAACTAGGGTTAGCGTCAGGACAACTAGGGTTAGCGTCAGGACAACTAGGGTTAGCGTCAGTACAACTAGGGTTAGCGTGAGGACAAGTAGGGTTATCATCAGGACAACTAGGGTTAGCGTCAGGACAACTAGGGTTAGCGTCAGGACAACTAGGGTTAGCGTCAGGACAGCTAGGTTTAGCGTCAGGACAACTAGGGTTAGCATCAGGACAACTAGGGTTAGCGTCAGGAAAACTAGGGTTAGCGTCAGGACAACTAGGGTTAGCGTCAGGACAACTAGGGTTAGCGTCAGGACAAGTAGGGTTAGCGTCAGGAAAAGTTGGGTTAGCGTCAGGACAAGTAGGGTTAGCGTCAGGACAACTAGGGTTAGCGTCAGGACAACTAGGGTTAGCGTCAGGACAACTAGGGTTAGCGTCAGGACAAGTAGGGTTAGCGTCAGGAAAAGTTGGGTTAGCGTCAGGACAACTAGGGTTAGCGTCAGGACAACTAGGGTTAGCGTCAGGACAACTAGGGTTAGCGTCAGGACAAGTAGGGTTAGCGTCAGGAAAAGTTGGGTTAGCGTCAGGACAAGTAGGGTTAGCGTCTGGACAACTAGGGTTAGCGTCAGGACAACTAGGGTTGGCGTCAGGACAACTAGGTTTAGCGTCAGGACAACTAGGGTTAGCATCAGGACAACTAGGGTTAGCGTCAGGACAAGTAGGGTTAGCGTGAGGACAAGTAGGGTTAGCGTCAGGACAACTATGGTTAGCGTCAGGACAAGTAGGGTTAGCGTCAGGACAAGTAGGGTTAGCGTCAGGACAACTAGGGTTAGCATCAGGACAAGTAGGGTTAGCGTCAGGACAACTAGGGTTAGCGTCAGGACAACTAGGGTTAGAGTCAGGACAAGTAGGGTTAGCGTCAGGACAACTAGGGTTAGCGTCAGGACAATTAGGGTTAGCATCAGGACAACTCGGGTTAGCGTCAGGACAACTCGGGTTAGCGTCAGGACTACTCGGGTTAGCGTCAGGACAACTCGGGTTAGCGTCAGGACAACTCGGGTTAGCGTCAGGTTAACTCGGGTTAGCGTCAGGACAACTCGGGTTAGCGTCAGGACAACTCGGGTTAGCGTCAGGACAACTCGGGTTAGCGTCAGGACAACTAGGGTTAACGTCATGACAACTAGGGTTAGCATCAGGACAACTAGGGTTAGCGTCAGGACAACTAGGGTTAGCGTCAGGACAACTAGGGTTAGCGTCAGGACAAGTAGGGTTAGCGTCAGGAAAACTAGGGTTAGCGTCAGGACAACTAGGGTTAGCGTCAGGACAAGTAGGGTTAGCGTCAGAACAACTAGGGTTAGCGTCAGGAAAACTAGGGTTAGCGTCAGGACAAGTAGGGTTAGCGTCAGGACAACTAGGGTTAGCGTCAGGACAACTAGGGTTAGCGTCAGGACAACTCGGGTTAGCATCAGGACAATTAGGGTTAGCGTCAGGACAACTCGGGTTAGCGTCAGGACAACTCGGGTTCGCTTCTGGACAACTCGGGTTAGCGTCAGGACAACTCGGGTTAGCGTCAGGACAACTCGGGTTAGCATCAGGACAACTCGGGTTATCGTCAGGACAACTCGGGTTAGCGTCAGGACAACTCGGGTTAGCGTCAGGACAACTCGGGTTAGCGTCAGGACATCTCGGGTTAGCGTCAGGACAACTAGGGTTAGCGTCAGGACAACTAGGGTTAGCGTCAGGACAAGTAGGGTTAGCGTCAGGAAAAGTTGGGTTAGCGTCAGGACAAGTAGGGTTAGCGTCAGGACAACTAGGGTTAGCGTCAGGACAACTATTGTTGGCGTCAGGACAACTAGGTTTAGCGTCAGGACAACTAGGGTTAGCATCAGGACAACTAGGGTTAGCGTCAGGACAACTAGGGTTAGCGTCAGGACAAGTAGGGTTAGCGTCAGGACAACTATGGTTAGCGTCAGGACAAGTAGGGTTAGCGTCAGGACAAGTAGGGTTAGCGTCAGGACAACTAGGGTTAGCGTCAGGACAAGTAGGGTTAGCGTCAGGACAAGTAGGGTTAGCGTCAGGACAACTAGGGTTAGAGTCAGGACAAGTAGGGTTAGCGTCAGGACAACTAGGGTTAGCGTCAGGACAATTAGGGTTAGCATCAGGACAACTCGGGTTAGCGTCAGGACAACTCGGGTTAGCGTCAGGACAACTCGGGTTAGCGTCAGGACAACTCGGGTTAGCGTCAGGATAACTCGGGTTAGCGTCAGGACAACTCGGGTTAGCGTCAGGACAACTCGGGTTAGCGTCAGGACATCTCGGGTTAGCGTCAGGACAACTAGGGTTAACGTCAGGACAACTAGGGTTAGCATCAGGACAACTAGGGTTAGCATCAGGACAACTAGGGTTAGCGTCAGGACAAGTAGGGTTAGCGTCAGGAAAACTAGGGTTAGCGTCAGGACAACTAGGGTTAGCGTCAGGACAAGTAGGGTTAGCGTCAGTACAACTAGGGTTAGCGTCAGGAAAACTAGGGTTAGCGTCAGGACAACTAGGGTTAGCGTCAGGACAACTCGGGTTAGCGTCAGGACAATTAGGGTTAGCGTCAGGACAACTCGGGTTAGCGTCAGGACAACTCGGGTTCGCTTCAGGACAACTCGGGTTAGCGTCAGGACAACTCGGGTTAGCGTCAGGACAACTCGGGTTAGCGTCAGGACAACTAGGGTTAGCGTCAGGACAACTCGGGTTAGCGTCAGGACAACTCGGGTTAGCGTCAGGACATCTCGGGTTAGCGTCAGGACAACTAGGGTTAGCGTCAGGACAACTAGGGTTAGCGTCAGGACAACTAGGGTTAGCGTCAGGACAACCAGGGTTAGCGTCAGGACAAGTAGGGTTAGCGTCAGGACATCTAGGGTTAGCATCAGGACAACTAGGGTTAGCATCAGGACAACTAGGGTAAGCATCAGGACAACTAGGGTTAGCGTCAGGACAACTAGGGTTAGCGTCAGGACAACTAGGGTTAGCGTCAGGATAACTAGGGTAAGCGTCAGGACAACTAGGGTTAGCGTCAGGACAACTAGAGTTAGCGTCAGGACAACTAGGGTTAGCGTCAGGACAAGAAGGGTTAGTGTCAGGACAACTAGGGTTAGCGTCAGGACAACTAGGGTTAGCGTCAGGACAAGTAGGGTTAGCGTCAGGACAACTAGGGTTAGCGTCAGGACAACTACGGTTAGCGTCAGGACAAGTAGGGTTAGCGTCAGGACAACTAGGGATAGCGTCAGGAAAACTAGGGTTAGCGTCAGGACAAGTAGGGTTAGCATCAGGACAAGTAGGGTTAGCGTCAGGACAACTAGGGTTAGCGTCAGGACAACTAGGGTTAGCGTCAGGACAACTAGGGTTAGCGTCAGGACAACTAGGGTTGGCATCAGGACAACTAGGGTTAGCGTCAGGACAATTCGGGTTAGCTTCAGGACAACTCGGGTTAGCGTCAGGACAACTCGGGTTAGCGTCAGGACAACTCGGGTTAGCGTCAGGACAACTCGGGTTAGCGTCAGGACAACTCGCATTAGCGTCAGGACAACTCGTGTTAGCGTCAGGACAACTCGGGTTAGCGTCAGGACATCTCGGGTTAGAGTCAGGACAACTAGGGTTAGCGTCAGGACAACTCGGGTTAGCGTCAGGACAACTAGGGTTAGCGTCAGGACAACTAGGGTTAGCGTCAGGACAACTAGGGTTGGCGTCAGGACAACTAGGGTTGGCGTCAGGACAACTAGGGTTAGCGTCAGGACAACTAGGGTTGGCATCAGGACAACTAGGGTTGGAGTCAGGACAACTAGGGTTGGCGTCAGGACAACTAGGGTAGGCGTCAGGACAACTAGGGTTAGCGTCAGGACAACTAGGGTTAGCGTCAGGACAACTAGGGTTAGCGTCAGTACAACTAGGGTTAGCGTGAGGACAAGTAGGGTTAGCGTCAGGACAACTAGGGTTAGCGTCAGGACAACTAGGGTTAGCGTCAGGACAGCTAGGTTTAGCGTCAGGACAACTAGGGTTAGCATCAGGACAACTAGGGTTAGCGTCAGGACAAGTAGGGTTAGCGTCAGGAAAAGTTGGGTTAGCGTCAGGACAACTAGGGTTAGCGTCAGGACAACTAGGGTTAGCGTCAGGACAACTAGGGTTAGCGTCAGGACAACTAGGGTTAGCGTCAGGACAAGTAGGGTTAGCGTCAGGAAAAGTTGGGTTAACGTCAGGACAAGTAGGGTTAGCGTCAGGACAACTAGGGTTAGCGTCAGGACAACTAGGGTTAGCGTCAGGACAACTAGGTTTAGCGTCAGGACAACTAGGGTTAGCATCAGGACAACTAGGGTTAGCGTCAGGACAACTAGGGTTAGCGTCAGGACAAGTAGGGTTAGCGTCAGGACAACTATGGTTAGCGTCAGGACAAGTAGGGTTAGCGTCAGGACAAGTAGGGTTAGCGTCAGGACAACTAGGGTTAGCGTCAGGACAAGTAGGGTTAGCGTCAGGACAACTAGGGTTAGCGTCAGGACAACTAGGGTTAGAGTCAGGACAAGTAGGGTTAGCGTCAGGACAACTAGGGTTAGCGTCAGGACAATTAGGGTTAGCGTCAGGACAACTCGGGTTAGCGTCAGGACAACTCGGGTTAGCGTCAGGACAACTCGGGTTAGCGTCAGGACAACTCGGGTTATCGTCAGGACAACTCGGGTTAGCGTCAGGATAACTCGGGTTAGCGTCAGGACAACTCGGGTTAGCGTCAGGACAACTCGGGTTAGCGTCAGGACAACTAGGGTTAACGTCAGGACAACTAGGGTTAGCGTCAGGACAACTAGGGTTAGCGTCAGGACAACTAGGGTTAGCGTCAGGACAACTAGGGTTAGCGTAAGGACAACTAGGGTTAGCATCAGGACAACTAGGGTTAGCGTCAGGACAACTAGGGTTAGCGTCAGGACAACTAGAGTTAGCGTCAGGACAACTAGCGTTAGCGTCAGGACAACTAGGGTTAGCATCAGGACAACTAGGGTTAGCGTCAGGACAACTAGGGTTGGCATCAGGACAACTAGGGTTGGAGTCAGGACAACTAGGGTTAGCGTCAGGACAAGTAGGGTTAGCGTCAGGAAAACTAGGGTTAGCGCCAGGACAACTAGGGTTAGCGCCAGGACAACTAGGGTTAGCGCCAGGACAACTAGGGATAGCACCAGGACAACTAGGGTTAGTGCCATTACAACTAGGCTTAGCGCCAGGACAACTAGGGTTAGCGCCAGGACAACTAGGGTAAGCGCCAAGTCAACTAGGGTTAGCGCCAGGACAACTAGGGTTACCGCCAGGACAACTAGGGTTAGCGCCAGGACAACTAGGGTTAGCGCCAGGACAACTAGGGTTAGCGCCGGGACAACTAGGGTTAGCGCCAGGACAACTAGGGTTAGCGCCAGGACAACTAGGGTTAGCGCCAGGACAACTAGGGTTAGCGCCAGGACAACTAGGGTTAGCGCCAGGACAACTAGGGTTAGCGTCAGGACAACTAGGGTTAGCGCCAGCACAACTAGGGTTAGCGCCAGGACAACTAGGGTTAGCGTCAAGACAACTAGGGTTAGAGTCAGGACAACTAGGGTTAGAGTCAGGACAACTAGGGTTAGCGTCAGGACAACTAGGGTTAGCGTCAGGACAACTAGGGTTAGCGTCAGGACAACTAGGGTTAGCATCAGGACAACTAGGGTTAGCGTCAGGACAGCTAGGGTTAGCGTCAGGACTACTAGGGTTAGCGTCAGGATAACTAGGGTTAGCGTCAGGACAACTAGGGTTAGCATCAGGACAACTAGGGTTGGCATCAGGACAACTAGGGTTAGCGTCAGGACAACTAGGGTTAGCGTCAGGACAACTAGGGTTGGCGTCAGGACAACTAGGGTTGGCGTCAGGACAACTAGGGTAGGCGTCAGGACAACTAGGGTTAGCGTCAGGACAACTAGGGTTAGCGTCAGGACAACTAGGGTTAGCGTGAGGACAACTAGGGTTAGCGTCAGGACAACTAGGGTTAGCGTCAGGACAAGTAGGGTTAGCGTCAGGACAAGTAGGGTTAGCGTCAGGACAAGTAGGGTTAGCGTCAGTACAACTAGGGTTAGCGTCAGGACAACTAGGGTTAGCGTCAGGACAAGTAGGGTTAGCGTCAGGACAACTATGGTTAGCGTCAGGACAAGTAGGGTTAGCGTCAGGACAAGTAGGGTTAGCGTCAGGACAACTAGGGTTAGCGTCAGGACAAGTAGGGTTAGCGTCAGTACAAGTAGGGTTAGCGTCAGGACAACTAGGGTTAGCATCAGGACAACTAGGGTTAGCGTCAGGACAAGTAGGGTTAGCGTCAAGACAACTAGGGTTAGCGTCAGGACAACTAGGGTTAGCGTCAGAACAACTAGGGTTAGCGTCAGTACAACTAGGGTTAGCGTCAGGACAACTAGGGTTAGCGTCAGGACAACTAGGGTTAGCGTCAGGACAACTAGGGTTAGCGTCAGGACAACCAGGGTTAGCGTCAGGACAAGTAGGGTTAGCGTCAGGACATCTAGGGTTAGCATCAGGACAACTAGGGTTAGCATCAGGACAACTAGGGTTAGCGTCAGGACAACTAGGGTTAGCGTCAGGACAACTAGGGTTAGCGTCAGGATAACTAGGGTAAGCGTCAGGACAACTAGGGTTAGCGTCAGGACAACTAGGGTTAGCGTCAGGACAACTAGGGTTAGCGTGAGGACAACTAGGGTTAGCGTCAGGACAAGAAGGGTTAGTGTCAGGACAACTAGGGTTAGCGTCAGGACAACTAGGGTTAGCATCAGGACAAGTAGGGTTAGCGTCAGGACAACTAGGGTTAGCGTCAGGACAACTAGGGTTAGCGTCAGGACAAGTAGTGTTAGCGTCAGGACAACTAGGGTTAGCGTCAGGACAAGTAGGTTTAGCGTCAGGACAAGTAGGGTTAGCGTCAGGACAACTAGGGTTAGCGTCAGGACAACTAGGGTTAGCGTCAGGACAAGTAGGGTTAGCGTCAGGACAACTAGGGTTAGCGTCAGGACAAGTAGGGTTAGCGTCAGGACAAGTAGGGTTAGCGTCAGGACAAGTAGGGTTAGCGTCAGGACAACTAGGGTTAGCGTCAGAACAACTAGGGTTAGCGTCAGGACAACTAGGGTTAGCGTCAGGACAAGTAGGGTTAGCGTCAGGACAACTATGGTTAGCGTCAGGACAAGTAGGGTTAGCGTCAGGACAAGTAGGGTTAGCGTCAGGACAACTAGGGTTAGCGTCAGGACAAGTAGGGTTAGCGTCAGGACAACTAGGGTTAGCGTCAGGACAAGTAGGGTTAGCGTCAGGACAACTAGGGTTAGCGTCAGGACAACTAGGGTTAGCGTCAGGACAACTCGGGTTAGCGTCAGGACAATTAGGGTTAGCGTCAGGACAACTCGGGTTAGCTTCAGGACAACTCGGGTTAGCGTCAGGACAACTCGGGTTAGCGTCAGGACAACTCGGGTTAGCATCAGGACAACTCGGGTTAGCGTCAGAACAACTCGGGTTAGCGTCAGGACAACTCGGGTTAGTGTCAGGACAACTCGGGTTAGCGTCAGGACAACTAGGGTTAGCGTCAGGACAACTCGGGTTAGCGTCAGGACAACTAGGGTTAGCATCAGGACAACTAGGGTTAGCGTCAGGACAACTCGGGTTAGCGTCAGGACAACTCGGGTTAGCGTCAGGACAATTAGGGTTAGCGTCAGGACAACTCGGGTTAGCATCAGGACAACTCGGGTTAGCTTCAGGACAACTCGGGTTAGCGTCAGGACAACTCGGGTTAGCGTCAGGACAACTCGGTTTAGCGTCACAACAACTCGGGTTAGCGTCAGGACAACTCGGGTTAGCGTCAGGACAACTCGGGTTATCGTCAGGACAACTCGGGTTAGCGTCAGGACAACTCGGGTTAGCGTCAGGACAACTAGGGTTAGCGTCAGGACAACTCGGGTTAGCGTCAGGACAACTAGGGTTAGCGTCAGGACAACTAGGGTTAGCGTCAGGACAACTAGGGTTGGCGTCAGGACAACTAGGGTTAGCGTCAGGACAACTAGGGTTAGCGTCAGGACAACTAGGGTTGGCGTCAGGACAACTAGGGTTGGCGTCAGAACAACTAGGGTTGGCGTCAGGACAACTAGGGTTAGCGTCAGGACAACTAGGGTTGGCATCAGGACAACTAGGGTTGGCGTCAGGACAACTAGGGTAGGCGTCAGGACAACTAGGGTTAGCGTCAGGACAACTAGGGTTAGCGTCAGGACAACTAGGGTTAGCGTCAGTACAACTAGGGTTAGCGTGAGGACAAGTAGGGTTATCATCAGGACAACTAGGGTTAGCGTCAGGACAACTAGGGTTAGCGTCAGGACAACTAGGGTTAGCGTCAGGACAGCTAGGTTTAGCGTCAGGACAACTAGGGTTAGCATCAGGACAACTAGGGTTAGCGTCAGGAAAACTAGGGTTAGCGTCAGGACAACTAGGGTTAGCGTCAGGACAAGTAGGGTTAGCGTCAGGAAAAGTTGGGTTAGCGTCAGGACAAGTAGGGTTAGCGTCAGGACAACTAGGGTTAGCGTCAGGACAACTAGGGTTAGCGTCAGGACAACTAGGGTTAGCGTCAGGACAAGTAGGGTTAGCGTCAGGAAAAGTTGGGTTAGCGTCAGGACAACTAGGGTTAGCGTCAGGACAACTAGGGTTAGCGTCAGGACAACTAGGGTTAGCGTCAGGACAAGTAGGGTTAGCGTCAGGAAAAGTTGGGTTAGCGTCAGGACAAGTAGGGTTAGCGTCTGGACAACTAGGGTTAGCGTCAGGACAACTAGGGTTGGCGTCAGGACAACTAGGTTTAGCGTCAGGACAACTAGGGTTAGCATCAGGACAACTAGGGTTAGCGTCAGGACAACTAGGGTTAGCGTGAGGACAAGTAGGGTTAGCGTCAGGACAACTATGGTTAGCGTCAGGACAAGTAGGGTTAGCGTCAGGACAAGTAGGGTTAGCGTCAGGACAACTAGGGTTAGCATCAGGACAAGTAGGGTTAGCGTCAGGACAACTAGGGTTAGCGTCAGGACAACTAGGGTTAGAGTCAGGACAAGTAGGGTTAGCGTCAGGACAACTAGGGTTAGCGTCAGGACAATTAGGGTTAGCATCAGGACAACTCGGGTTAGCGTCAGGACAACTCGGGTTAGCGTCAGGACTACTCGGGTTAGCGTCAGGACAACTCGGGTTAGCGTCAGGACAACTCGGGTTAGCGTCAGGTTAACTCGGGTTAGCGTCAGGACAACTCGGGTTAGCGTCAGGACAACTCGGGTTAGCGTCAGGACATCTCGGGTTAGCGTCAGGACAACTAGGGTTAACGTCATGACAACTAGGGTTAGCATCAGGACAACTAGGGTTAGCGTCAGGACAACTAGGGTTAGCGTCAGGACAACTAGGGTTAGCGTCAGGACAAGTAGGGTTAGCGTCAGGAAAACTAGGGTTAGCGTCAGGACAAGTAGGGTTAGCGTCAGAACAACTAGGGTTAGCGTCAGGAAAACTAGGGTTAGCGTCAGGACAAGTAGGGTTAGCGTCAGGACAACTAGGGTTAGCGTCAGGACAACTAGGGTTAGCGTCAGGACAACTCGGGTTAGCGTCAGGACAATTAGGGTTAGCGTCAGGACAACTCGGGTTAGCGTCAGGACAACTCGGGTTCGCTTCTGGACAACTCGGGTTAGCGTCAGGACAACTCGGGTTAGCGTCAGGACAACTCGGGTTAGCATCAGGACAACTCGGGTTATCGTCAGGACAACTCGGGTTAGCGTCAGGACAACTCGGGTTAGCGTCAGGACAACTCGGGTTAGCGTCAGGACATCTCGGGTTAGCGTCAGGACAACTAGGGTTAGCGTCAGGACAACTAGGGTTAGCGTCAGGACAAGTAGGGTTAGCGTCAGGAAAAGTTGGGTTAGCGTCAGGACAAGTAGGGTTAGCGTCAGGACAACTAGGGTTAGCGTCAGGACAACTAGGGTTGGCGTCAGGACAACTAGGTTTAGCGTCAGGACAACTAGGGTTAGCATCAGGACAACTAGGGTTAGCGTCAGGACAACTAGGGTTAGCGTCAGGACAAGTAGGGTTAGCGTCAGGACAACTATGGTTAGCGTCAGGACAAGTAGGGTTAGCGTCAGGACAAGTAGGGTTAGCGTCAGGACAACTAGGGTTAGCGTCAGGACAAGTAGGGTTAGCGTCAGGACAAGTAGGGTTAGCGTCAGGACAACTAGGGTTAGAGTCAGGACAAGTAGGGTTAGCGTCAGGACAACTAGGGTTAGCGTCAGGACAATTAGGGTTAGCATCAGGACAACTCGGGTTAGCGTCAGGACAACTCGGGTTAGCGTCAGGACAACTCGGGTTAGCGTCAGGACAACTCGGGTTAGCGTCAGGATAACTCGGGTTAGCGTCAGGACAACTCGGGTTAGCGTCAGGACAACTCGGGTTAGCGTCAGGACATCTCGGGTTAGCGTCAGGACAACTAGGGTTAACGTCAGGACAACTAGGGTTAGCATCAGGACAACTAGGGTTAGCGTCAGGACAAGTAGGGTTAGCGTCAGGACAAGTAGGGTTAGCGTCAGGAAAACTAGGGTTAGCGTCAGGACAACTAGGGTTAGCGTCAGGACAAGTAGGGTTAGCGTCAGTACAACTAGGGTTAGCGTCAGGAAAACTAGGGTTAGCGTCAGGACAACTAGGGTTAGCGTCAGGACAACTCGGGTTAGCGTCAGGACAATTAGGGTTAGCGTCAGGACAACTCGGGTTAGCGTCACGACAACTCGGGTTCGCTTCAGGACAACTCGGGTTAGCGTCAGGACAACTCGGGTTAGCGTCAGGACAACTCGGGTTAGCGTCAGGACAACTCGGGTTATCGTCAGGACAACTAGGGTTAGCGTCAGGACAACTCGGGTTAGCGTCAGGACAACTCGGGTTAGCGTCAGGACATCTCGGGTTAGCGTCAGGACAACTAGGGTTAGCGTCAGGACAACTAGGGTTAGCGTCAGGACAACTAGGGTTAGCGTCAGGACAACCAGGGTTAGCGTCAGGACAAGTAGGGTTAGCGTCAGGACATCTAGGGTTAGCATCAGGACAACTAGGGTTAGCATCAGGACAACTAGGGTAAGCATCAGGACAACTAGGGTTAGCGTCAGGACAACTAGGGTTAGCGTCAGGACAACTAGGGTTAGCGTCAGGATAACTAGGGTAAGCGTCAGGACAACTAGGGTTAGCGTCAGGACAACTAGAGTTAGCGTCAGGACAACTAGGGTTAGCGTCAGGACAAGAAGGGTTAGTGTCAGGACAACTAGGGTTAGCGTCAGGACAACTAGGGTTAGCGTCAGGACAAGTAGGGTTAGCGTCAGGACAACTAGGGTTAGCGTCAGGACAACTACGGTTAGCGTCAGGACAAGTAGGGTTAGCGTCAGGACAACTAGGGATAGCGTCAGGAAAACTAGGGTTAGCGTCAGGACAAGTAGGGTTAGCATCAGGACAAGTAGGGTTAGCGTCAGGACAACTAGGGTTAGCGTCAGGACAACTAGGGTTAGCGTCAGGACAACTAGGGTTAGCGTCAGGACAACTAGGGTTGGCATCAGGACAACTAGGGTTAGCGTCAGGACAATTCGGGTTAGCTTCAGGACAACTCGGGTTAGCGTCAGGACAACTAGGGTTAGCGTCAGGACAAGTAGGGTTAGCGTCAGGAAAAGTTGGGTTAGCGTCAGGACAAGTAGGGTTAGCGTCAGGACAACTAGGGTTAGCGTCAGGACAACTAGGGTTAGCGTCAGGACAACTAGGGTTAGCGTCAGGACAAGTAGGGTTAGCGTCAGGAAAAGTTGGGTTAGCGTCAGGACAACTAGGGTTAGCGTCAGGACAACTAGGGTTAGCGTCAGGACAACTAGGGTTAGCGTCAGGACAAGTAGGGTTAGCGTCAGGAAAAGTTGGGTTAGCGTCAGGACAAGTAGGGTTAGCGTCTGGACAACTAGGGTTAGCGTCAGGACAACTAGGGTTGGCGTCAGAACAACTAGGTTTAGCGTCAGGACAACTAGGGTTAGCATCAGGACAACTAGGGTTAGCGTCAGGACAACTAGGGTTAGCGTGAGGACAAGTAGGGTTAGCGTCAGGACAACTATGGTTAGCGTCAGGACAAGTAGGGTTAGCGTCAGGACAAGTAGGGTTAGCGTCAGGACAACTAGGGTTAGCATCAGGACAAGTAGGGTTAGCGTCAGGACAACTAGGGTTAGCGTCAGGACAACTAGGGTTAGAGTCAGGACAAGTAGGGTTAGCGTCAGGACAACTAGGGTTAGCGTCAGGACAATTAGGGTTAGCATCAGGACAACTCGGGTTAGCGTCAGGACAACTCGGGTTAGCGTCAGGACTACTCGGGTTAGCGTCAGGACAACTCGGGTAAGCGTCAGGACAACTCGGGTTAGCGTCAGGTTAACTCGGGTTAGCGTCAGGACAACTCGGGTTAGCGTCAGGACAACTCGGGTTAGCTTCAGGACAACTCGGGTTAGCGTCAGGACAACTAGGGTTAACGTCATGACAACTAGGGTTAGCATCAGGACAACTAGGGTTAGCGTCAGGACAACTAGGGTTAGCGTCAGGACAACTAGGGTTAGCGTCAGGACAAGTAGGGTTAGCGTCAGGAAAACTAGGGTTAGCGTCAGGACAAGTAGGGTTAGCGTCAGAACAACTAGGGTTAGCGTCAGGAAAACTAGGGTTAGCGTCAGGACAAGTAGGGTTAGCGTCAGGACAACTAGGGTTAGCGTCAGGACAACTAGGGTTAGCGTCAGGACAACTCGGGTTAGCGTCAGGACAATTAGGGTTAGCGTCAGGACAACTCGGGTTAGCGTCAGGACAACTCGGGTTCGCTTCTGGACAACTCGGGTTAGCGTCAGGACAACTCGGGTTAGCGTCAGGACAACTCGGGTTAGCATCAGGACAACTCGGGTTATCGTCAGGACAACTCGGGTTAGCGTCAGGACAACTCGGGTTAGCGTCAGGACAACTCGGGTTAGCGTCAGGACATCTCGGGTTAGCGTCAGGACAACTAGGGTTAGCGTCAGGACAACTAGGGTTAGCGTCAGGACAAGTAGGGTTAGCGTCAGGAAAAGTTGGGTTAGCGTCAGGACAAGTAGGGTTAGCGTCAGGACAACTAGGGTTAGCGTCAGGACAACTAGGGTTGGCGTCAGGACAACTAGGTTTAGCGTCAGGACAACTAGGGTTAGCATCAGGACAACTAGGGTTAGCGTCAGGACAACTAGGGTTAGGGTCAGGACAAGTAGGGTTAGCGTCAGGACAACTATGGTTAGCGTCAGGACAAGTAGGGTTAGCGTCAGGACAAGTAGGGTTAGCGTCAGGACAACTAGGGTTAGCGTCAGGACAAGTAGGGTTAGCGTCAGGACAAGTAGGGTTAGCGTCAGGACAACTAGGGTTAGAGTCAGGACAAGTAGGGTTAGCGTCAGGACAACTAGGGTTAGCGTCAGGACAATTAGGGTTAGCATCAGGACAACTCGGGTTAGCGTCAGGACAACTCGGGTTAGCGTCAGGACAACTCGGGTTAGCGTCAGGACAACTCGGGTTAGCGTCAGGATAACTCGGGTTAGCGTCAGGACAACTCGGGTTAGCGTCAGGACAACTCGGGTTAGCGTCAGGACATCTCGGGTTAGCGTCAGGACAACTAGGGTTAACGTCAGGACAACTAGGGTTAGCATCAGGACAACTAGGGTTAGCGTCAGGACAAGTAGGGTTAGCGTCAGGAAAACTAGGGTTAGCGTCAGGACAACTAGGGTTAGCGTCAGGACAAGTAGGGTTAGCGTCAGTACAACTAGGGTTAGCGTCAGGAAAACTAGGGTTAGCGTCAGGACAACTAGGGTTAGCGTCAGGACAACTCGGGTTAGCGTCAGGACAATTAGGGTTAGCGTCAGGACAACTCGGGTTAGCGTCAGGACAACTCGGGTTCGCTTCAGGACAACTCGGGTTAGCGTCAGGACAACTCGGGTTAGCGTCAGGACAACTCGGGTTAGCGTCAGGACAACTCGGGTTATCGTCAGGACAACTAGGGTTAGCGTCAGGACAACTCGGGTTAGCGTCAGGACAACTCGGGTTAGCGTCAGGACATCTCGGGTTAGCGTCAGGACAACTAGGGTTAGCGTCAGGACAACTAGGGTTAGCGTCAGGACAACTAGGGTTAGCGTCAGGACAACCAGGGTTAGCGTCAGGACAAGTAGGGTTAGCGTCAGGACATCTAGGGTTAGCATCAGGACAACTAGGGTTAGCATCAGGACAACTAGGGTAAGCATCAGGACAACTAGGGTTAGCGTCAGGACAACTAGGGTTAGCGTCAGGACAACTAGGGTTAGCGTCAGGATAACTAGGGTAAGCGTCAGGACAACTAGGGTTAGCGTCAGGACAACTAGAGTTAGCGTCAGGACAACTAGGGTTAGCGTCAGGACAAGAAGGGTTAGTGTCAGGACAACTAGGGTTAGCGTCAGGACAACTAGGGTTAGCGTCAGGACAAGTAGGGTTAGCGTCAGGACAACTAGGGTTAGCGTCAGGACAACTACGGTTAGCGTCAGGACAAGTAGGGTTAGCGTCAGGACAACTAGGGATAGCGTCAGGACAACTAGGGTTAGCGTCAGGACAACTAGGGTTAGCGTCAGGACAACTAGGGTTGGCGTCAGGACAACTAGGGTTAGCGTCAGGACAACTAGGGTTGGCATCAGGACAACTAGGGTTGGAGTCAGGACAACTAGGGTTGGCGTCAGGACAACTAGGGTAGGCGTCAGGACAACTAGGGTTAGCGTCAGGACAACTAGGGTTAGCGTCAGGACAACTAGGGTTAGCGTCAGTACAACTAGGGTTAGCGTGAGGACAAGTAGGGTTAGCGTCAGGACAACTAGGGTTAGCGTCAGGACAACTAGGGTTAGCGTCAGGACAGCTAGGTTTAGCGTCAGGACAACTAGGGTTAGCATCAGGACAACTAGGGTTAGCGTCAGGACAAGTAGGGTTAGCGTCAGGAAAAGTTGGGTTAGCGTCAGGACAACTAGGGTTAGCGTCAGGACAACTAGGGTTAGCGTCAGGACAACTAGGGTTAGCGTCAGGACAACTAGGGTTAGCGTCAGGACAAGTAGGGTTAGCGTCAGGAAAAGTTGGGTTAACGTCAGGACAAGTAGGGTTAGCGTCAGGACAACTAGGGTTAGCGTCAGGACAACTAGGGTTAGCGTCAGGACAACTAGGTTTAGCGTCAGGACAACTAGGGTTAGCATCAGGACAACTAGGGTTAGCGTCAGGACAACTAGGGTTAGCGTCAGGACAAGTAGGGTTAGCGTCAGGACAACTATGGTTAGCGTCAGGACAAGTAGGGTTAGCGTCAGGACAAGTAGGGTTAGCGTCAGGACAACTAGGGTTAGCGTCAGGACAAGTAGGGTTAGCGTCAGGACAACTAGGGTTAGCGTCAGGACAACTAGGGTTAGAGTCAGGACAAGTAGGGTTAGCGTCAGGACAACTAGGGTTAGCGTCAGGACAATTAGGGTTAGCGTCAGGACAACTCGGGTTAGCGTCAGGACAACTCGGGTTAGCGTCAGGACAACTCGGGTTAGCGTCAGGACAACTCGGGTTATCGTCAGGACAACTCGGGTTAGCGTCAGGATAACTCGGGTTAGCGTCAGGACAACTCGGGTTAGCGTCAGGACAACTCGGGTTAGCGTCAGGACAACTAGGGTTAACGTCAGGACAACTAGGGTTAGCGTCAGGACAACTAGGGTTAGCGTCAGGACAACTAGGGTTAGCGTCAGGACAACTAGGGTTAGCGTAAGGACAACTAGGGTTAGCATCAGGACAACTAGGGTTAGCGTCAGGACAACTAGGGTTAGCGTCAGGACAACTAGAGTTAGCGTCAGGACAACTAGCGTTAGCGTCAGGACAACTAGGGTTAGCATCAGGACAACTAGGGTTAGCGTCAGGACAACTAGGGTTGGCATCAGGACAACTAGGGTTGGAGTCAGGACAACTAGGGTTAGCGTCAGGACAAGTAGGGTTAGCGTCAGGAAAACTAGGGTTAGCGCCAGGACAACTAGGGTTAGCGCCAGGACAACTAGGGTTAGCGCCAGGACAACTAGGGATAGCACCAGGACAAATAGGGTTAGCGCCATTACAACTAGGCTTAGCGCCAGGACAACTAGGGTTAGCGCCAGGACAACTAGGGTAAGCGCCAAGTCAACTAGGGTTAGCGCCAGGACAACTAGGGTTACCGCCAGGACAACTAGGGTTAGCGCCAGGACAACTAGGGTTAGCGCCAGGACAACTAGGGTTAGCGCCGGGACAACTAGGGTTAGCGCCAGGACAACTAGGGTTAGCGCCAGGACAACTAGGGTTAGCGCCAGGACAACTAGGGTTAGCGCCAGGACAACTAGGGTTAGCGCCAGGACAACTAGGGTTAGCGTCAGGACAACTAGGGTTAGCGCCAGCACAACTAGGGTTAGCGCCAGGACAACTAGGGTTAGCGTCAAGACAACTAGGGTTAGAGTCAGGACAACTAGGGTTAGAGTCAGGACAACTAGGGTTAGCGTCAGGACAACTAGGGTTAGCGCCAGGACAACTAGGGTTAGCGCCAGGACAACTAGGGTTAGCGCCAGGACAACTAGGGATAGCACCAGGACAACTAGGGTTAGCGCCATTACAACTAGGGTTAGCGCCAGCACAACTAGGGTTAGCGCCAGGACAACTAGGGTAAGCGCCAAGTCAACTAGGGTTAGCGCCAGGACAACTAGGGTTACCGCCAGGACAACTAGGGTTAGCGCCAGGACAACTAGGGTTAGCGCCAGGACAACTAGGGTTAGCGCCGGGACAACTAGGGTTAGCGCCAGGACAACTAGGGTTAGCGCCAGGACAACTAGGGTTAGCGCCAGGACAACTAGGGTTAGCGCCAGGACAACTAGGGTTAGCGTCAGGACAACTAGGGTTAGCGCCAGGACAACTAGGGTTAGCGCCAGGACAACTAGGGTTAGCGTCAGGACAACTAGGGTTAGCGTCAGAACAACTAGGGTTAGAGTCAGGACAACTAGGGTTAGAGTCAGGACAACTAGGGTTAGCGTCAGGACAACTAGGGTTAGCGTCAGGACAACTAGGGTTAGCGTCAGGACAACTAGGGTTAGCATCAGGACAACTAGGGTTAGCGTCAGGACAGCTAGGGTTAGCGTCAGGACTACTAGGGTTAGCGTCAGGACAACTAGGGTTAGCGTCAGGACAACTAGGGTAAGCGTCACGACAACTAGGGTTTGCGTCAGGACAACTAGGGTTAGCGTCACAACTAGGGTTAGCGTCAGGACAACTAGAGTTAGCGTCACAACAACTAGGGTTAGCGTCAGGACAACTAGGGTTAGCGCCAGGACAACTAGGGTTAGCGCCAGGACAACTAGGGTTAGCGTCAGGACAACTAGGGTTAGCGTCAGGACAACTAGGGTTAGCGCCAGGACAACTAGGGTTAGCGCCAGGACAACTAGGGTTAGCGCCAGGACAACTAGGGTTAGCGTCAGGACAACTAGGGTTAGCGCCAGGACAACTAGGGTTAGCGTCAGGACAACTAGGGTTAGCATCAGGACAACTAGGGTTAGCGCCAGGACAACTAGGGTTAGCGCCAGGACAACTAGGGTTAGCGCCAGGACAACTAGGGTTAGCGCCAGGACAACTAGGGTTAGCGCTAGGACAACTAGGGTTAGCGCCAGGACAACTAGGGTTAGCGCCAGGACAACTAGGGTTAACGCCAGGACAACTAGGGTTAGCGCCAGGACAACTAGGGTTAGCGCCAGGACAACTAGGGTTAGCGCCAGGACAACTAGGGTTAGCGTCAGGACAACTAGGGTTAGCGTCAGGACAACTAGGGTTAGCGCCAGGACAACTAGGGTTAGCGCCAGGACAACTAGGGTTAGCGCCAGCACAGCTAGGGTTAGCGCCAGGACAACTAGGGTTAGCGCCAGGACAACTAGGGTTAGCGCCAGGACAACTAGGGTTAGCACCAGGACAACTAGGGTTAGCGCCAGGACAACTAGGGTTAGCGCCAGGACAACTAGGGTTAGCGCCAGGACAACTAGGGTTAGCGCCAGTAAAACTAGGGTTAGCGTCAGGACAACTAGGGTTAGCGCCAGGACAACTAGCGTTAGCGTCAGGACAACTAGGGTTAGCTTCAGGACAACTAGGGTTAGCGCCAGGACAACTAGGGTTACCGCCAGGACAGCTAGGGTTAGCTTCAGGACAACTAGGGTTAGCGTCAGGACAGCTAGGGTTAGCGTCAGGACAGCTAGGGTTAGCGTCAGGACAACTAGGGTTAGCGTCAGGACAACTAGGGTTAGCGTCACGACAACTAGGGTTAGCGTCAGTACAACTATGGTTAGCGTCAGGACAACTAGGGTTAGCGTCAGGACAACTAGGGTTAGCGTCACAACTAGGGTTAGCGTCAGGACAACTAGAGTTAGCGTCACACAACTAGGGTTAGCGTCAGGACAACTAGGGTTAGCGTCAGGACAACTAGGGTTAGCGTCAGGACAACTAGGGTTAGAGTCACGACAACTAGGGTTAGCGTCAGGACAACTAGGGTTAGCGTCACGACAACTAGGGTTAGCGTCAGGACAACTAGGGTTAGCGTCACGACAACTAGGGTTAGCGTCAGGACAACTAGGGTTAGCGTCAGGACAACTAGGGCTAGCGTCACGACAACTAGGGTTAGCGTCAGGACAACTAGGGTTAGCGTCAGGACAACTAGGGTTAGCGTCACGACAACTAGGGTTAGCGTCAGGACAACTAGGGTTGGCGTAACGACAACTAGGGTTAGCGTCAGGACAACTAGGGTTAGCGTCAGGACAACTAGGGTTAGCGTCACATCAACTAGGGTTAGCGTCAGGACAACTAGGGTTAGCGTCAGGACAATTAGGGTTAGCGTCACAACAACTAGGGTTAGCGTCAGGACAACTAGGGTTAGCGTAAGGACAACTAGGGTTAGCATCAGGACAACTAGGGTTAGCGTCAGGACAACTAGGGTTAGCGTCAGGACAACTAGAGTTAGCGTCAGGACAACTAGCGTTAGCGTCAGGACAACTAGGGTTAGCATCAGGACAACTAGGGTTAGCGTCAGGACAACTAGGGTTGGCATCAGGACAACTAGGGTTGGAGTCAGGACAACTAGGGTTAGCGTCAGGACAAGTAGGGTTAGCGTCAGGAAAACTAGGGTTAGCGCCAGGACAACTAGGGTTAGCGCCAGGACAACTAGGGTTAGCGCCAGGACAACTAGGGATAGCACCAAGACAACTAGGGTTAGCGCCATTACAACTAGGCTTAGCGCCAGGACAACTAGGGTTAGCGCCAGGACAACTAGGGTAAGCGCCAAGTCAACTAGGGTTAGCGCCAGGACAACTAGGGTTACCGCCAGGACAACTAGGGTTAGCGCCAGGACAACTAGGGTTAGCGCCAGGACAACTAGGGTTAGCGCCGGGACAACTAGGGTTAGCGCCAGGACAACTAGGGTTAGCGCCAGGACAACTAGGGTTAGCGCCAGGACAACTAGGGTTAGCGCCAGGACAACTAGGGTTAGCGCCAGGACAACTAGGGTTAGCGTCAGGACAACTAGGGTTAGCGCCAGGACAACTAGGGTTAGCGCCAGGACAACTAGGGTTAGCGTCAAGACAACTAGGGTTAGAGTCAGGACAACTAGGGTTAGAGTCAGGACAACTAGGGTTAGCGTCAGGACAACTAGGGTTAGCGTCAGGACAACTAGGGTTAGCGTCAGGACAACTAGGGTTAGCATCAGGACAACTAGGGTTAGCGTCAGGACAGCTAGGGTTAGCGTCAGGACTACTAGGGTTAGCGTCAGGATAACTAGGGTTAGCGTCAGGACAACTAGGGTTGGCATCAGGACAACTAGGGTTGGAGTCAGGACAACTAGGGTTAGCGTCAGGACAAGTAGGGTTTGCGTCAGGAAAACTAGGGTTAGCGCCAGGACAACTAGGGTTAGCGCCAGGACAACTAGGGTTAGCGCCAGGACAACTAGGGATAGCACCAGGACAACTAGGGTTAGCGCCATTACAACTAGGGTTAGCGCCAGCACAACTAGGGTTAGCGCCAGGACAACTAGGGTAAGCGCCAAGTCAACTAGGGTTAGCGCCAGGACAACTAGGGTTACCGCCAGGACAACTAGGGTTAGCGCCAGGACAACTAGGGTTAGCGCCAGGACAACTAGGGTTAGCGCCGGGACAACTAGGGTTAGCGCCAGGACAACTAGGGTTAGCGCCAGGACAACTAGGGTTAGCGCCAGGACAACTAGGGTTAGCGCCGGGACAACTAGGGTTAGCGCCAGGACAACTAGGGTTAGCGCCAGGACAACTAGGGTTAGCGCCAGGACAACTAGGGTTAGCGCCAGGACAACTAGGGTTAGCGTCAGGACAACTAGGGTTAGCGCCAGGACAACTAGGGTTAGCGCCAGGACAACTAGGGTTAGCGTCAGGACAACTAGGGTTAGCGTCAGAACAACTAGGGTTAGAGTCAGGACAACTAGGGTTAGAGTCAGGACAACTAGGGTTAGCGTCAGGACAACTAGGGTTAGCGTCAGGACAACTAGGGTTAGCATCAGGACAACTAGGGTTAGCGTCAGGACAGCTAGGGTTAGCGTCAGGACTACTAGGGTTAGCGTCAGGACAACTAGGGTTAGCGTCAGGACAACTAGGGTAAGCGTCACGACAACTAGGGTTTGCGTCAGGACAACTAGGGTTAGCGTCACAACTAGGGTTAGCGTCAGGACAACTAGAGTTAGCGTCACAACAACTAGGGTTAGCGTCAGGACAACTAGGGTTAGCGCCAGGACAACTAGGGTTAGCGCCAGGACAACTAGGGTTAGCGTCAGGACAACTAGGGTTAGCGTCAGGACAACTAGGGTTAGCGCCAGGACAACTAGGGTTAGCGCCAGGACAACTAGGGTTAGCGCCAGGACAACTAGGGTTAGCGTCAGGACAACTAGGGTTAGCGCCAGGACAACTAGGGTTAGCGTCAGGACAACTAGGGTTAGCATCAGGACAACTAGGGTTAGCGCCAGGACAACTAGGGTTAGCGCCAGGACAACTAGGGTTAGCGCCAGGACAACTAGGGTTAGCGCCAGGACAACTAGGGTTAGCGCTAGGACAACTAGGGTTAGCGCCAGGACAACTAGGGTTAGCGCCAGGACAACTAGGGTTAACGCCAGGACAACTAGGGTTAGCGCCAGGACAACTAGGGTTAGCGCCAGGACAACTAGGGTTAGCGTCAGGACAACTAGGGTTAGCGCCAGGACAACTAGGGTTAGCGTCAGGACAACTAGGGTTAGCGTCAGGACAACTAGGGTTAGCGCCAGGACAACTAGGGTTAGCGCCAGGACAACTAGGGTTAGCGCCAGCACAGCTAGGGTTAGCGCCAGGACAACTAGGGTTAGCGCCAGGACAACTAGGGTTAGCGCCAGGACAACTAGGGTTAGCACCAGGACAACTAGGGTTAGCGCCAGGACAACTAGGGTTAGCGCCAGGACAACTAGGGTTAGCGCCAGGACAACTAGGGTAAGCGCCAAGTCAACTAGGGTTAGCGCCAGGACAACTAGGGTTACCGCCAGGACAACTAGGGTTAGCGTCAGGACAACTAGGGTTAGCGTCAGGACAACTAGGGTTAGAGTCACGACAACTAGGGTTAGCGTCAGGACAACTAGGGTTAGCGTCACGACAACTAGGGTTAGCGTCAGGACAACTAGGGTTAGCGTCACGACAACTAGGGTTAGCGTCAGGACAACTAGGGTTAGCGTCAGGACAACTAGGGCTAGCGTCACGACAACTAGGGTTAGCGTCAGGACAACTAGGGTTAGCGTCAGGACAACTAGGGTTAGCGTCACGACAACTAGGGTTAGCGTCAGGACAACTAGGGTTGGCGTAACGACAACTAGGGTTAGCGTCAGGACAACTAGGGTTAGCGTCAGGACAACTAGGGTTAGCGTCACATCAACTAGGGTTAGCGTCAGGACAACTAGGGTTAGCGTCAGGACAATTAGGGTTAGCGTCACAACAACTAGGGTTAGCGTCAGGACAACTAGGGTTAGCGTAAGGACAACTAGGGTTAGCATCAGGACAACTAGGGTTAGCGTCAGGACAACTAGGGTTAGCGTCAGGACAACTAGAGTTAGCGTCAGGACAACTAGCGTTAGCGTCAGGACAACTAGGGTTAGCATCAGGACAACTAGGGTTAGCGTCAGGACAACTAGGGTTGGCATCAGGACAACTAGGGTTGGAGTCAGGACAACTAGGGTTAGCGTCAGGACAAGTAGGGTTAGCGTCAGGAAAACTAGGGTTAGCGCCAGGACAACTAGGGTTAGCGCCAGGACAACTAGGGTTAGCGCCAGGACAACTAGGGATAGCACCAGGACAACTAGGGTTAGCGCCATTACAACTAGGCTTAGCGCCAGGACAACTAGGGTTAGCGCCAGGACAACTAGGGTAAGCGCCAAGTCAACTAGGGTTAGCGCCAGGACAACTAGGGTTACCGCCAGGACAACTAGGGTTAGCGCCAGGACAACTAGGGTTAGCGCCAGGACAACTAGGGTTAGCGCCGGGACAACTAGGGTTAGCGCCAGGACAACTAGGGTTAGCGCCAGGACAACTAGGGTTAGCGCCAGGACAACTAGGGTTAGCGCCAGGACAACTAGGGTTAGCGCCAGGACAACTAGGGTTAGCGTCAGGACAACTAGGGTTAGCGCCAGGACAACTAGGGTTAGCGCCAGGACAACTAGGGTTAGCGTCAAGACAACTAGGGTTAGAGTCAGGACAACTAGGGTTAGAGTCAGGACAACTAGGGTTAGCGTCAGGACAACTAGGGTTAGCGTCAGGACAACTAGGGTTAGAGTCAGGACAACTAGGGTTAGCATCAGGACAACTAGGGTTAGCGTCAGGACAACTAGGGTTAGAGTCAGGACAACTAGGGTTAGAGTCAGGACAACTAGGGTTAGCGTCAGGACAACTAGGGTTAGCGTCAGGACAACTAGGGTTAGCGTCAGGACAACTAGGGTTAGCATCAGGACAACTAGGGTTAGCGTCAGGACAACTAGGGTTGGCATCAGGACAACTAGGGTTGGAGTCAGGACAACTAGGGTTAGCGTCAGGACAACTAGGGTTGGAGTCAGGACAACTAGGGTTAGCGTCAGGACAAGTAGGGTTTGCGTCAGGAAAACTAGGGTTAGCGCCAGGACAACTAGGGTTAGCACCAGGACAACTAGGGTTAGCGCCAGGACAACTAGGGATAGCACCAGGACAACTAGGGTTAGCGCCATTACAACTAGGGTTAGCGCCAGCACAACTAGGGTTAGCGCCAGGACAACTAGGGTAAGCGCCAAGTCAACTAGGGTTAGCGCCAGGACAACTAGGGTTACCGCCAGGACAACTAGGGTTAGCGCCAGGACAACTAGGGTTAGCGCCAGGACAACTAGGGTTAGCGCCGGGACAACTAGGGTTAGCGCCAGGACAACTAGGGTTAGCGCCAGGACAACTAGGGTTAGCGCCAGGACAACTAGGGTTAGCGCCGGGACAACTAGGGTTAGCGCCAGGACAACTAGGGTTAGCGCCAGGACAACTAGGGTTAGCGCCAGGACAACTAGGGTTAGCGCCAGGACAACTAGGGTTAGCGCCAGGACAACTAGGGATAGCACCAGGACAACTAGGGTTAGCGCCATTACAACTAGGGTTAGCGCCAGCACAACTAGGGTTAGCGCCAGGACAACTAGGGTAAGCGCCAAGTCAACTAGGGTTAGCGCCAGGACAACTAGGGTTACCGCCAGGACAACTAGGGTTAGCGCCAGGACAACTAGGGTTAGCGCCAGGACAACTAGGGTTAGCGCCGGGACAACTAGGGTTAGCGCCAGGACAACTAGGGTTAGCGCCAGGACAACTAGGGTTAGCGCCAGGACAACTAGGGTTAGCGCCGGGACAACTAGGGTTAGCGCCAGGACAACTAGGGTTAGCGCCAGGACAACTAGGGTTAGCGTCAGAACAACTAGGGTTAGAGTCAGGACAACTAGGGTTAGAGTCAGGACAACTAGGGTTAGCGTCAGGACAACTAGGGTTAGCGTCAGGACAACTAGGGTTAGCGTCAGGACAACTAGGGTTAGCATCAGGACAACTAGGGTTAGCGTCAGGACAGCTAGGGTTAGCGTCAGGACTACTAGGGTTAGAGTCAGGACAACTAGGGTTAGCGTCAGGACAACTAGGGTAAGCGTCACGACAACTAGGGTTTGCGTCAGGACAACTAGGGTTAGCGTCACAACTAGGGTTAGCGTCAGGACAACTAGAGTTAGCGTCACAACAACTAGGGTTAGCGTCAGGACAACTAGGGTTAGCGCCAGGACAACTAGGGTTAGCGCCAGGACAACTAGGGTTAGCGTCAGGACAACTAGGGTTAGCGTCAGGACAACTAGGATTAGCGCCAGGACAACTAGGGTTAGCGCCAGGACAACTAGGGTTAGCGTCAGGACAACTAGGGTTAGCGCCAGGACAACTAGGGTTAGCGTCAGGACAACTAGGGTTAGCATCAGGACAACTAGGGTTAGCGCCAGGACAACTAGGGTTAGCGCCAGGACAACTAGGGTTAGCGCCAGGACAACTAGGGTTAGCGCCAGGACAACTAGGGTTAGCGCTAGGACAACTAGGGTTAGCGCCAGGACAAATAGGCTTAGCGCCAGGACAACTAGGGTTAACGCCAGGACAACTAGGGTTAGCGCCAGGACAACTGGGGTTAGCGCCAGGACAACTAGGGTTAGCGTCAGGACAACTAGGGTTAGCGCCAGGACAACTAGGGTTAGCGTCAGGACAACTAGGGTTAGCGTCAGGACAACTAGGGTTAGCGCCAGGACAACTAGGGTTAGCGCCAGGACAACTAGGGTTAGCGCCAGCACAGCTAGGGTTAGCGCCAGGACAACTAGGGTTAGCGCCAGGACAACTAGGGTTAGCGCCAGGACAACTAGGGTTAGCACCAGGACAACTAGGGTTAGCGCCAGGACAACTAGGGTTAGCGCCAGGACAACTAGGGTTAGCGCCAGGACAACTAGGGTTAGCGCCAGTAAAACTAGGGTTAGCGTCAGGACAACTAGGGTTAGCGCCAGGACAACTAGCGTTAGCGTCAGGACAACTAGGGTTAGCTTCAGGACAACTAGGGTTAGCGCCAGGACAACTAGGGTTACCGCCAGGACAGCTAGGGTTAGCTTCAGGACAACTAGGGTTAGCGTCAGGACAGCTAGGGTTAGCGTCAGGACAGCTAGGGTTAGCGTCAGGACAACTAGGGTTAGCGTCAGGACAACTAGGGTTAGCGTCACGACAACTAGGGTTAGCGTCAGGACAACTATGGTTAGCGTCAGGACAACTAGGGTTAGCGTCAGGACAACTAGGGTTAGCGTCACAACTAGGGTTAGCGTCAGGACAACTAGAGTTAGCGTCACACAACTAGGGTTAGCGTCAGGACAACTAGGGTTAGCGTCAGGACAACTAGGGTTAGCGTCAGGACAACTAGGGTTAGAGTCACGACAACTAGGGTTAGCGTCACGACAACTAGGGTTAGCGTCAGGACAACTAGGGTTAGCGTCACGACAACTAGGGTTAGCGTCAGGACAACTAGGGTTAGCGTCAGGACAACTAGGGCTAGCGTCACGACAACTAGGGTTAGCGTCAGGACAACTAGGGTTAGCGTCAGGACAACTAGGGTTAGCGTCACGACAACTAGGGTTAGCGTCAGGACAACTAGGGTTGGCGTAACGACAACTAGGGTTAGCGTCAGGATAACTAGGGTTAGCGTCAGGACAACTAGGGTTGGCATCAGGACAACTAGGGTTGGAGTCAGGACAACTAGGGTTAGCGTCAGGACAAGTAGGGTTTGCGTCAGGAAAACTAGGGTTAGCGCCAGGACAACTAGGGTTAGCGCCAGGACAACTAGGGTTAGCGCCAGGACAACTAGGGATAGCACCAGGACAACTAGGGTTAGCGCCATTACAACTAGGCTTAGCGCCAGGACAACTAGGGTTAGCGCCAGGACAACTAGGGATAGCACCAGGACAACTAGGGTTAGCGCCATTACAACTAGGCTTAGCGCCAGGACAACTAGGGTTAGCGCCAGGACAACTAGGGTAAGCGCCAAGTCAACTAGGGTTAGCGCCAGGACAACTAGGGTTACCGCCAGGACAACTAGGGTTAGCGCCAGGACAACTAGGGTTAGCGCCAGGACAACTAGGGTTAGCGCCGGGACAACTAGGGTTAGCGCCAGGACAACTAGGGTTAGCGCCAGGACAACTAGGGTGAGCGCCAGGACAACTAGGGTTAGCGCCAGGACAACTAGGGTTAGCGCCAGGACAACTAGGGTTAGCGTCAGGACAACTAGGGTTAGCGCCAGGACAACTAGGGTTAGCGCCAGGAAAACTAGGGTTAGCGTCAAGACAACTAGGGTTAGAGTCAGGACAACTAGGGTTAGAGTCAGGACAACTAGGGTTAGCGTCAGGACAACTAGGGTTAGCGTCAGGACAACTAGGGTTAGCGTCAGGACAACTAGGGTTAGCATCAGGACAACTAGGGTTAGCGTCAGGACAGCTAGGGTTAGCGTCAGGACTACTAGGGTTAGCGTCAGGATAACTAGGGTTAGCGTCAGGACAACTAGGGTAAGCGCCAAGTCAACTAGGGTTAGCGCCAGGACAACTAGGGTTACCGCCAGGACAACTAGGGTTAGCGCCAGCACAACTAGGGTTAGCGCCAGGACAACTAGGGTAAGCGCCAAGTCAACTAGGGTTAGCGCCAGGACAACTAGGGTTACCGCCAGGACAACTAGGGTTAGCGCCAGGACAACTAGGGTTAGCGCCAGGACAACTAGGGTTAGCGCCGGGACAACTAGGGTTAGCGCCAGGACAACTAGGGTTAGCGCCAGGACAACTAGGGTTAGCGCCAGGACAACTAGGGTTAGCGCCGGGACAACTAGGGTTAGCGCCAGGACAACTAGGCTTAGCGCCAGGACAACTAGGGTTAGCGCCAGGACAACTAGGGTTAGCGCCAGGACAACTAGGGTTAGCGTCAGGACAACTAGGGTTAGCGCCAGGACAACTAGGGTTAGCGCCAGGACAACTAGGGTTAGCGTCAGGACAACTAGGGTTAGCGTCAGAACAACTAGGGTTAGAGTCAGGACAACTAGGGTTAGAGTCAGGACAACTAGGGTTAGCGTCAGGACAACTAGGGTTAGCGTCAGGACAACTAGGGTTAGCGTCAGGACAACTAGGGTTAGCATCAGGACAACTAGGGTTAGCGTCAGGACAGCTAGGGTTAGCGTCAGGACTACTAGGGTTAGCGTCAGGACAACTAGGGTTAGCGTCAGGACAACTAGGGTAAGCGTCACGACAACTAGGGTTTGCGTCAGGACAACTAGGGTTAGCGTCACAACTAGGGTTAGCGTCAGGACAACTAGAGTTAGCGTCACAACAACTAGGGTTAGCGTCAGGACAACTAGGGTTAGCGCCAGGACAACTAGGGTTAGCGCCAGGACAACTAGGGTTAGCGTCAGGACAACTAGGGTTAGCGTCAGGACAACTAGGGTTAGCGCCAGGACAACTAGGGTTAGCGCCAGGACAACTAGGGTTAGCGCTAGGACAACTAGGGTTAGCGCCAGGACAACTAGGGTTAGCGCCAGGACAACTAGGGTTAACGCCAGGACAACTAGGGTTAGCGCCAGGACAACTAGGGTTAGCGCCAGGACAACTAGGGTTACCGTCAGGACAACTAGGGTTAGCGCCAGGACAACTAGGGTTAGCGTCAGGACAACTAGGGTTAGCGTCAGGACAACTAGGGTTAGCGCCAGGACAACTAGGGTTAGCGCCAGGACAACTAGGGTTAGCGCCAGCACAGCTAGGGTTAGCGCCAGGACAACTAGGGTTAGCGCCAGGACAACTAGGGTTAGCGCCAGGACAACTAGGGTTAGCACCAGGACAACTAGGGTTAGCGCCAGGACAACTAGGGTTAGCGCCAGGACAACTAGGGTTAGCGCCAGGACAACTAGGGTTAGCGCCAGTAAAACTAGGGTTAGCGTCAGGACAACTAGGGTTAGCGCCAGGACAACTAGCGTTAGCGTCAGGACAACTAGGGTTAGCTTCAGGACAACTAGGGTTAGCGCCAGGACAACTAGGGTTACAGCCAGGACAGCTAGGGTTAGCTTCAGGACAACTAGGGTTAGCGTCAGGACAGCTAGGGTTAGCGTCAGGACAGCTAGGGTTAGCGTCAGGACAACTAGGGTTAGCGTCAGGACAACTAGGGTTAGCGTCACGACAACTAGGGTTAGCGTCAGGACAACTATGGTTAGCGTCAGGACAACTAGGGTTAGCGTCAGGACAACTAGGGTTAGCGTCACAACTAGGGTTAGCGTCAGGACAACTAGAGTTAGCGTCACACAACTAGGGTTAGCGTCAGGACAACTAGGGTTAGCGCCAGGACAACTAGGGTTAGCGTCAGGACAACTAGGGTTAGCGTCAGAACAACTAGGGTTAGAGTCAGGACAACTAGGGTTAGAGTCAGGACAACTAGGGTTAGCGTCAGGACAACTAGGGTTAGCGTCAGGACAACTAGGGTTAGCGTCAGGACAACTAGGGTTAGCATCAGGACAACTAGGGTTAGCGTCAGGACAGCTAGGGTTAGCGTCAGGACTACTAGGGTTAGCGTCAGGACAACTAGGGTTAGCGTCAGGACAACTAGGGTAAGCGTCACGACAACTAGGGTTTGCGTCAGGACAACTAGGGTTAGCGTCACAACTAGGGTTAGCGTCAGGACAACTAGAGTTAGCGTCACAACAACTAGGGTTAGCGTCAGGACAACTAGGGTTAGCGCCAGGACAACTAGGGTTAGCGCCAGGACAACTAGGGTTAGCGTCAGGACAACTAGGGTTAGCGTCAGGACAACTAGGGTTAGCGCCAGGACAACTAGGGTTAGCGCCAGGACAACTAGGGTTAGCGCCAGGACAACTAGGGTTAGCGTCAGGACAACTAGGGTTAGCGCCAGGACAACTAGGGTTAGCGTCAGGACAACTAGGGTTAGCATCAGGACAACTAGGGTTAGCGCCAGGACAACTAGGGTTAGCGCCAGGACAACTAGGGTTAGCGCCAGGACAACTAGGGTTAGCGCCAGGACAACTAGGGTTAGCGCTAGGACAACTAGGGTTAGCGCCAGGACAACTAGGGTTAGCGCCAGGACAACTAGGGTTAACGCCAGGACAACTAGGGTTAGCGCCAGGACAACTAGGGTTAGCGCCAGGACAACTAGGGTTAGCGTCAGGACAACTAGGGTTAGCGCCAGGACAACTAGGGTTAGCGTCAGGACAACTAGGGTTAGCGTCAGGACAACTAGGGTTAGCGCCAGGACAACTAGGGTTAGCGCCAGGACAACTAGGGTTAGCGCCAGCACAGCTAGGGTTAGCGCCAGGACAACTAGGGTTAGCGCCAGGACAACTAGGGTTAGCGCCAGGACAACTAGGGTTAGCACCAGGACAACTAGGGTTAGCGCCAGGACAACTAGGGTTAGCGCCAGGACAACTAGGGTTAGCGCCAGGACAACTAGGGTTAGCGCCAGTAAAACTAGGGTTAGCGTCAGGACAACTAGGGTTAGCGCCAGGACAACTAGCGTTAGCGTCAGGACAACTAGGGTTAGCTTCAGGACAACTAGGGTTAGCGCCAGGACAACTAGGGTTACCGCCAGGACAGCTAGGGTTAGCTTCAGGACAACTAGGGTTAGCGTCAGGACAGCTAGGGTTAGCGTCAGGACAGCTAGGGTTAGCGTCAGGACAACTAGGGTTAGCGTCAGGACAACTAGGGTTAGCGTCACGACAACTAGGGTTAGCGTCAGGACAACTATGGTTAGCGTCAGGACAACTAGGGTTAGCGTCAGGACAACTAGGGTTAGCGTCACAACTAGGGTTAGCGTCAGGACAACTAGAGTTAGCGTCACACAACTAGGGTTAGCGTCAGGACAACTAGGGTTAGCGTCAGGACAACTAGGGTTAGCGTCAGGACAACTAGGGTTAGAGTCACGACAACTAGGGTTAGCGTCAGGACAACTAGGGTTAGCGTCACGACAACTAGGGTTAGCGTCAGGACAACTAGGGTTAGCGTCACGACAACTAGGGTTAGCGTCAGGACAACTAGGGTTAGCGTCAGGACAACTAGGGCTAGCGTCACGACAACTAGGGTTAGCGTCAGGACAACTAGGGTTAGCGTCAGGACAACTAGGGTTAGCGTCACGACAACTAGGGTTAGCGTCAGGACAACTAGGGTTGGCGTAACGACAACTAGGGTTAGCGTCAGGACAACTAGGGTTAGCGTCAGGACAACTAGGGTTAGCGTCACGTCAACTAGGGTTAGCGTCAGGACAACTAGGGTTAGCGTCAGGACAATTAGGGTTAGCGTCACAACAACTAGGGTTAGCGTCAGGACAACTAGGGTTAGCGTCAGGACAACTAGGGTTAGCGTCAGGACAACTAGGGTTAGCATCAGGACAACTAGGGTTAGCTTCAGGACAACTAGGGTTAGCGCCAGGACAACTAGGGTTAGCGCCAGGACAACTAGGGTTAGCGCCAGGACAACTAGGGTTAGCGCCAGGACAACTAGGGTTAGCACCAGGACAACTAGGGTTAGCGCCGGGACAACTAGGGTTAGCGCCGGGACAACTAGGGTTAGCACCAGGACAACTAGGGTTAGCGCCAGGACAACTAGGGTTAGCGCCAGGACAACTAGGGTTAGCGCCAGGACAACTAGGGTTAGCGCCAGGACAATTAGGGTTAGCGCCAGGACAACAAGGGTTAGCGCCAGGACAACTAGGGTTAGCGCCAGGACAACTAGGGTTAGCGTCAGGACAACTAGGGTTAGCGCCAGGACAACTAGGGTTAGCGTCAGGACAACTAGGGTTAGCGTCAGGACAACTAGGGTTAGCGCCAGGACAACTAGGGTTAGCGCCAGGACAACTAGGGTTAGCGCATGCACAGCTAGGGTTAGCGCCAGGACAACTAGGGTTAGCGCCAGGACAACTAAGGTTAGCGCCAGGACAACTAGGGTTAGCGCCAGGACAACTAGGGTTAGCGCCAGGACAACTAGGGTTAGCGCCAGGATAACTAGGGTTAGCGCCAGGACAACTAAGGTTAGCGCCAGGACAACTAGGGTTAGCGCCAGGACAACTAGGGTTAGCGCCAGGACAACTAGGGTTAGCGCCAGGACAACTAGGGTTAGCGCCAGGACAACTAGGGTTAGCGTCAGGACAACTAGGGTTAGCGTCAGGACAACTAGGGTTAGCATCAGGACAACTAGGGTTAGCATCAGGACAGCTAGGGTTAGCGTCAGGACTACTAGGGTTAGCGTCAGGACAACTAGGGTTAGCGTCAGGACAACTAGGGTTAGCGTCACGACAACTAGGGTTTGCGTCAGGACAACTAGGGTTAGCGTCACAACTAGGGTTAGCGTCAGCACAACTAGAGTTAGCGTCACAACAACTAGGGTTAGCGTCAGGACAACTAGGGTTAGCGCCAGGACAACTAGGGTTAGCGCCAGGACAACTAGGGTTAGCGTCAGGACAACTAGGGTTAGCGTCAGGACAACTAGGGTTAGCGCCAGGACAACTAGGGTTAGCGCCAGGACAACTAGGGTTAGCGCCAGGACAACTAGGGTTAGCGTCAGGACAACTAGGGTTAGCGCCAGGACAACTAGGGTTAGCGTCAGGACAACTAGGGTTAGCATCAGGACAACTAGGGTTAGCGCCAGGACAACTAGGGTTAGCGCCAGGACAACTAGGGTTAGCGCCAGGACAACTAGGGTTAGCGCCAGGACAACTAGGGTTAGCGCTAGGACAACTAGGGTTAGCGCCAGGAAAACTAGGGTTAGCGCCAGGACAACTAGGGTTAACGCCAGGACAACTAGGGTTAGCGCCAGGACAACTAGGGTTAGCGCCAGGACAACTAGGGTTAGCGTCAGGACAACTAGGGTTAGCGCCAGGACAACTAGGGTTAGCGTCAGGACAACTAGGGTTAGCGTCAGGACAACTAGGGTTAGCGCCAGGACAACTAGGGTTAGCGCCAGGACAACTAGGGTTAGCGCCAGCACAGCTAGGGTTAGCGCCAGGACAACTAGGGTTAGCGCCAGGACAACTAGGGTTAACGCCAGGACAACTAGGGTTAGCACCAGGACAACTAGGGTTAGCGCCAGGACAACTAGGGTTAGCGCCAGGACAACTAGGGTTAGCGCCAGGACAACTAGGGTTAGCGCCAGTAAAACTAGGGTTAGCGTCAGGACAACTAGGGTTAGCGCCAGGACAACTAGCGTTAGCGTCAGGACAACTAGGGTTAGCTTCAGGACAACTAGGGTTAGCGCCAGGACAACTAGGGTTACCGCCAGGACAGCTAGGGTTAGCTTCAGGACAACTAGGGTTAGCGTCAGGACAGCTAGGGTTAGCGTCAGGACAGCTAGGGTTAGCGTCAGGACAACTAGGGTTAGCGTCAGGACAACTAGGGTTAGCGTCACGACAACTAGGGTTAGCGTCAGGACAACTATGGTTAGCGTCAGGACAACTAGGGTTAGCGTCAGGACAACTAGGGTTAGCGTCACAACTAGGGTTAGCATCAGGACAACTAGAGTTAGCGTCACACAACTAGGGTTAGCGTCAGGACAACTAGGGTTAGCGTCAGGACAACTAGGGTTAGCGTCAGGACAACTAGGGTTAGAGTCACGACAACTAGGGTTAGCGTCAGGACAACTAGGGTTAGCGTCACGACAACTAGGGTTAGCGTCAGGACAACTAGGGTTAGCGTCACGACAACTAGGGTTAGCGTCAGGACAACTAGGGTTAGCGTCAGGACAACTAGGGCTAGCGTCACGACAACTAGGGTTAGCGTCAGGACAACTAGGGTTAGCGTCAGGACAACTAGGGTTAGCGTCACGACAACTAGGGTTAGCGTCAGGACAACTAGGGTTAGCGTCACGACAACTAGGGTTAGCGTCAGGACAACTAGGGTTAGCGTCAGGACAACTAGGGTTAGCGTCACGTCAACTAGGGTTAGCGTCAGGACAACTCGGGTTAGCGTCAGGACAATTAGGGTTAGCGTCACAACAACTAGGGTTAGCGTCAGGACAACTAGGGTTAGCGTCAGGACAACTAGGGTTAGCGTCAGGACAACTAGGGTTAGCATCAGGACAACTAGGGTTAGCGTCAGGACAACTAGGGTTAGCGCCAGGACAACTAGGGTTAGCGCCAGGACAACTAGGGTTAGCGCCAGGACAACTAGGGTTAGCACCAGGACAACTAGGGTTAGCGCCGGGACAACTAGGGTTAGCGCCGGGACAACTAGGGCTAGCGCCAGGACAACTAGGGTTAGCGCCAGGACAACTAGGGTTAGCGCCAGGACAACTAGGGTTAGCGCCAGGACAACTAGGGTTAGCGCCAGGACAATTAGGGTTAGCGCCAGGACAACAAGGGTTAGCGCCAGGACAACTAGGGTTAGCGCCAGCACAGCTAGGGTTAGCGCCAGGACAACTAGGGTTAGCGCCAGGACAACTAAGGTTAGCGCCAGGACAACTAGGGTTAGCGCCAGGACAACTAGGGTTAGCGCCAGGACAACTAGGGTTAGCGCCAGGACAACTAGGGTTAGCGCCAGGACAACTAGGGTTAGCGCCAGTAAAACTAGGGTTAGCGTCAGGACAACTAGGGTTAGCGCCAGGACAACTAGCGTTAGCGTCAGGACAACTAGGGTTAGCTTCAGGACAACTAGGGATAGCGCCAGGACAGCTAGGGTTAGCGTCAGGACAAAGAGGGTTAGCGTCAGGACAGCTAGGGTTAGCGTCAGGACAGCTAGGGTTAGCGTCAGGACAACTAGGGTTAGCGTCAGGACAACTAGGGTTAGCGCCAGGACAACTAGGGTTATCGCCAGGACAACTAGGGTTAGCACCAGGACAACTATGGTTAGCGCCAGGACAACTAGGGTTAGCGCCAGGACAACTAGGGATAGCGCCAGGATAACTAGGGTTAGCGTCAGGACAACTAGGGTTAGCGCCAGGACAACTAGGGTTAGCGCCAGGACAACTAGGGTTAGTATCAGGACAACTAGGGTTAGCGTCAGAACAACTAGGGTTAGCGTCAGGACAACTAGGGTTAGCGCCAGGACAACTAGGGTTAGTATCAGGACAACTAGGGTTAGCGTCAGAACAACTAGGGTTAGCGTCAGGACAACTAGGGTTAGAGTCAGGACAACTAGGGTTAGCGTCAGGACAACTAGGGTTAGCGTCAGGACAACTAGGGTTAGCGTCAGGACAGCTAGGGTTAGCGTCAGGACTACTAGGGTTAGCGTCAGGACAACTAGGGTTAGCGTCAGGACAACTAGGGTTAGCGTCACGACAACTAGGGTTTGCGTCAGGACAACTAGGGTTAGCGTCACAACTAGGGTTAGCGTCAGCACAACTAGAGTTAGCGTCACAACAACTAGGGTTAGCGTCAGGACAACTAGGGTTAGCGCCAGGACAACTAGGGTTAGCGCCAGGACAACTAGGGTTAGCGTCAGGACAACTAGGGTTAGCGTCAGGACAACTAGGGTTAGCGCCAGGACAACTAGGGTTAGCGCCAGGACAACTAGGGTTAGCGTCAGGACAACTAGGGTTAGCGCCAGGACAACTAGGGTTAGCGTCAGGACAACTAGGGTTAGCATCAGGACAACTAGGGTTAGCGCCAGGACAACTAGGGTTAGCGCCAGGACAACTAGGGTTAGCGCCAGGACAACTAGGGTTAGCGCCAGGACAACTAGGGTTAGCGCTAGGACAACTAGGGTTAGCGCCAGGAAAACTAGGGTTAGCGCCAGGACAACTAGGGTTAACGCCAGGACAACTAGGGTTAGCGCCAGGACAACTAGGGTTAGCGCCAGGACAACTAGGGTTAGCGTCAGGACAACTAGGGTTAGCGCCAGGACAACTAGGGTTAGCGTCAGGACAACTAGGGTTAGCGTCAGGACAACTAGGGTTAGCGCCAGGACAACTAGGGTTAGCGCCAGGACAACTAGGGTTAGCGCCAGCACAGCTAGGGTTAGCGCCAGGACAACTAGGGTTAGCGCCAGGACAACTAGGGTTAGCGCCAGGACAACTAGGGTTAGCACCAGGACAACTAGGGTTAGCGCCAGGACAACTAGGGTTAGCGCCAGGACAACTAGGGTTAGCGCCAGGACAACTAGGGTTAGCGCCAGTAAAACTAGGGTTAGCGTCAGGACAACTAGGGTTAGCGCCAGGACAACTAGCGTTAGCGTCAGGACAACTAGGGTTAGCTTCAGGACAACTAGGGTTAGCGCCAGGACAACTAGGGTTACCGCCAGGACAGCTAGGGTTAGCTTCAGGACAACTAGGGTTAGCGTCAGGACAGCTAGGGTTAGCGTCAGGACAGCTAGGGTTAGCGTCAGGACAACTAGGGTTAGCGTCAGGACAACTAGGGTTAGCGTCACGACAACTAGGGTTAGCGTCAGGACAACTATGGTTAGCGTCAGGACAACTAGGGTTAGCGTCAGGACAACTAGGGTTAGCGTCACAACTAGGGTTAGCATCAGGACAACTAGAGTTAGCGTCACACAACTAGGGTTAGCGTCAGGACAACTAGGGTTAGCGTCAGGACAACTAGGGTTAGCGTCAGGACAACTAGGGTTAGAGTCACGACAACTAGGGTTAGCGTCAGGACAACTAGGGTTAGCGTCACGACAACTAGGGTTAGCGTCAGGACAACTAGGGTTAGCGTCACGACAACTAGGGTTAGCGTCAGGACAACTAGGGTTAGCGTCAGGACAACTAGGGCTAGCGTCACGACAACTAGGGTTAGCGTCAGGACAACTAGGGTTAGCGTCAGGACAACTAGGGTTAGCGTCACGACAACTAGGGTTAGCGTCAGGACAACTAGGGTTAGCGTCACGACAACTAGGGTTAGCGTCAGGACAACTAGGGTTAGCGTCAGGACAACTAGGGTTAGCGTCACGTCAACTAGGGTTAGCGTCAGGACAACTCGGGTTAGCGTCAGGACAATTAGGGTTAGCGTCACAACAACTAGGGTTAGCGTCAGGACAACTAGGGTTAGCGTCAGGACAACTAGGGTTAGCGTCAGGACAACTAGGGTTAGCATCAGGACAACTAGGGTTAGCGTCAGGACAACTAGGGTTAGCGCCAGGACAACTAGGGTTAGCGCCAGGACAACTAGGGTTAGCGCCAGGACAACTAGGGTTAGCGCCAGGACAACTAGGGTTAGCACCAGGACAACTAGGGTTAGCGCCGGGACAACTAGGGTTAGCGCCGGGACAACTAGGGTTAGCGCCAGGACAACTAGGGTTAGCGCCAGGACAACTAGGGTTAGCGCCAGGACAACTAGGGTTAGCGCCAGGACAACTAGGGTTAGCGCCAGGACAATTAGGGTTAGCGCCAGGACAACAAGGGTTAGCGCCAGGACAACTAGGGTTAGCGCCAGCACAGCTAGGGTTAGCGCCAGGACAACTAGGGTTAGCGCCAGGACAACTAAGGTTAGCGCCAGGACAACTAGGGTTAGCGCCAGGACAACTAGGGTTAGCGCCAGGACAACTAGGGTTAGCGCCAGGACAACTAGGGTTAGCGCCAGGACAACTAGGGTTAGCGCCAGTAAAACTAGGGTTAGCGTCAGGACAACTAGGGTTAGCGCCAGGACAACTAGCGTTAGCGTCAGGACAACTAGGGTTAGCTTCAGGACAACTAGGGATAGCGCCAGGACAGCTAGGGTTAGCGTCAGGACAAAGAGGGTTAGCGTCAGGACAGCTAGGGTTAGCGTCAGGACAGCTAGGGTTAGCGTCAGGACAACTAGGGTTAGCGTCAGGACAACTAGGGTTAGCGCCAGGACAACTAGGGTTATCGCCAGGACAACTAGGGTTAGCGCCAGGACAACTATGGTTAGCGCCAGGACAACTAGGGTTAGCGCCAGGACAACTAGGGATAGCGCCAGGATAACTAGGGTTAGCGTCAGGACAACTAGGGTTAGCGCCAGGACAATTAGGGTTAGCGCCAGGACAACTAGGGTTAGTATCAGGACAACTAGGGTTAGCGTCAGAACAACTAGGGTTAGCGTCAGGACAACTAGGGTTAGCGCCAGGACAACTAGGGTTAGCGCCAGGACAACTAGGGTTAGTATCAGGACAACTAGGGTTAGCGTCAGAACAACTAGGGTTAGCGTCAGGACAACTAGGGTTAGAGTCAGGACAACTAGGGTTAGCGTCAGGACAACTAGGGTTAGCGTCAGGACAACTAGGGTTAGCATCAGGACAACTACGGTTAGCATCAGGACAACTAGGGTTAGCGTCAGGACAACTAGGGTTAGCGTCAGGACAACTAGGGTTAGCGTCACGACAACTAGGGTTAGCGTCAGGATAACTATGGTTAGCATCAGGACAACTAGGGTTAGCGTCAGGACAACTAGGGTTAGCGTCACAACTAGGGTTAGCGTCAGGACAACTAGAGTTAGCATCACACAACTAGGGTTAGCGTCAGGACAACTAGGGTTAGCGTCAGGACAACTAGGGTTAGCGTCAGGACAACTAGGGTTAGAGTCACGACAACTAGGGTTAGCGTCAGGACAACTAGGGTTAGCGTCACGACAACTAGGGTTAGCGTCAGGACAACTAGGGTTAGCGTCACGACAACTAGGGTTAGCGTCAGGACAACTAGGGTTAGCGTCAGGACAACTAGGGTTAGCGTCAGGACAACTAGGGCTAGCGTCACGACAACTAGGGTTAGCGTCAGGACAACTAGGGTTAGCGTCAGGACAACTAGGGTTAGCGTCACGACAACTAGGGTTAGCGTCAGGACAACTAGGGTTAGCGTCACGACAACTAGGGTTAGCGTCAGGACAACTAGGGTTAGCGTCAGGACAACTAGGGTTAGCGTCACGACAACTAGGGTTAGCGTCAGGACAACTAGGGTTAGCGTCACGACAACTAGGGTTAGCGTCAGGACAACTAGGGTTAGCGTCAGGACAATTAGGGTTAGCGTCACGACAACTAGGGTTAGCGTCAGGACAACTAGGGTTAGCGTCAGGACAACTAGGGTTAGCGCCAGGACAACTAGGGTTAGCGCCAGGACAACTAGGGTTAGCGCCAGGACAACTAGCGTTAGCGCCAGGACAACTAGGGTTAGCACCAGGACAACTAGGGTTAGCGCCGGGACAACTAGGGTTAGCGCCGGGACAACTAGGGTTAGCGCCAGGACAACTAGGGTTAGCGCCAGGACAACTAGGGTTAGCGCCAGGACAACTAGGGTTAGCGCCAGGACAACTAGGGTTAGCGCCAGGACAATTAGGGTTAGCGCCAGGACAACAAGGGTTAGCGCCAGGACAACTAGGGTTAGCGCCAGGACAACTAGGGTTAGCGTCTGGACAACTAGGGTTAGCGTCAGGACAACTAGGGTTAGCGTCAGGACAACTAGGGTTAGCGTCAGGACAACTAGGGTTAGCGTCAGGACAATTAGGGTTAGCGTCACGACAACTAGGGTTAGCGTCAGGACAACTAGGGTTAGCGTCAGGACAACTAGGGTTAGCGCCAGGACAACTAGGGTTAGCGCCAGGACAACTAGGGTTAGCGCCAGGACAACTAGGGTTAGCGCCAGGACAACTAGCGTTAGCGCCAGGACAACTAGGGTTAGCACCAGGACAACTAGGGTTAGCACCGGGACAACTAGGGTTAGCGCCGGGACAACTAGAGTTAGCGCCAGGACAACTAGGTTAGCGCCAGGACAACTAGGGTTAGCGCCAGGACAACTAGGGTTAGCGCCAGGACAACTAGGGTTAGCGCCAGGACAATTAGGGTTAGCGCCAGGACAACAAGGGTTAGCGCCAGGACAACTAGGGTTAGCGCCAGGACAACTAGGGTTAGCGTCAGGACAACTAGGGTTAGCGCCAGGACAACTAGGGTTAGCGTCAGGACAACTAGGGTTAGCGTCAGGACAACTAGGGTTAGCGCCAGGACAACTAGGGTTAGCGCCAGCACAGCTAGGGTTAGCGCCAGGACAACTAGGGTTAGCGCCAGGACAACTAGGGTTAGCGCCAGGACAACTAGGGTTAGCGCCAGGACAACTAGGGTTAGCGCCAGGACAACTAGGGTTAGCGCCAGGACAACTAGGGTTAGCGCCAGGACAACTAGGGTTAGCGCCAGGACAACTAGGGTTAGCGCCAGTAAAACTAGGGTTAGCGTCAGGACAACTAGGGTTAGCGCCAGGACAACTAGCATTAGCGTCAGGACAACTAGGGTTAGCTTCAGGACAACTAGGGTTAGCGCCAGGACAACTAAGGTTAGCGCCAGGACAGCTAGGGTTAGCGTCAGGACAACTAGGGTTAGCGTCAGGACAGCTAGGGTTAGCGTCAGGACAACTAGGGTTAGCGTCAGGACAACTAGGGTTAGCGCCAGGACAACTAGGGTTAGCGCCAGGACAACTAGGGTTAGCGCCAGGACAACTATGGTTAGCGCCAGGACAACTAGGGTTAGCGCCAGGACAACTAGGGATAGCGCCAGGACAACTAGGGTTAGCGTCAGGACAACTAGGGTTAGCGCCAGGACAACTAGGGTTAGCGTAAGGACAACTAGGGTTAGCGTCAGGACAACTAGGGTTAGCGTCAGGACAACTAGGGTTAGCGTCAGGACAACTAGGGTTAGCGTCAGGACAACTAGAGTTAGCGCCAGGACAACTAGGGTTAGCGCCAGGACAACTAGGGTTAGCGCCGGGACAACTAGGGTTAGCGCCGGGACAACTAGGGTTAGCGCCAGGACAACTAGGGTTAGCGCCAGGACAACTAGGGTTAGCGCCAGGACAACTAGGGTTAGCGCCAGGACAATTAGGGTTAGCGCCAGGACAACAAGGGTTAGCGTCAGGACAACTAGGGTTAGCGCCAGGACAACTAGGGTTAGAGCCAGGACAACTAGGGTTAGTATCAGGACAACTAGGGTTAGCGTCAGAACAACTAGGGTTAGCGTCAGGACAACTAGGGTTAGAGTCAGGACAACTAGGGTTAGCGTCAGGACAACTAGGGTTAGCGTCAGGACAACTAGGGTTAGCATCAGGACAACTAGGGTTAGCGTCAGGACAACTAGGGTTAGCGTCACGACAACTAGGGTTAGCGTCAGGACAACTATGGTTAGCGTCAGGACAACTAGGGTTAGCGTCAGGACAACTAGGGTTAGCGTCACAACTAGGGTTAGCGTCAGGACAACTAGAGTTAGCGTCACACAACTAGGGTTAGCGTCAGGACAACTAGGGTTAGCGTCAGGACAACTAGGGTTAGCGTCAGGACAACTAGGGTTAGAGTCACGACAACTAGGGTTAGCGTCAGGACAACTAGGGTTAGCGTCTCGACAACTAGGGTTAGCGTCAGGACAACTAGGGTTAGCGTCACGACAACTAGGGTTAGCGTCAGGACAACTAGGGTTAGCGTCAGGACAACTAGGGCTAGCGTCACGACAACTAGGGTTAGCGCCAGGACAACTAGGGTTAGCGCCAGGACAACTAGGGTTAGCGCCAGGACAACTAGGGTTAGCGCCAGGACAACTAGGGTTAGCGCCAGGACAACTAGGGTTAGCGCCAGGACAACTAGGGTTAGCGCCAGGACAACTAGGGTTAGCGCCAGTAAAACTAGGGTTAGCGTCAGGACAACTAGGGTTAGCGCCAGGACAACTAGCATTAGCGTCAGGACAACTAGGGTTAGCTTCAGGACAACTAGGGTTAGCGCCAGGACAACTAAGGTTAGCGCCAGGACAGCTAGGGTTAGCGTCAGGACAACTAGGGTTAGCGTCAGGACAGCTAGGGTTAGCGTCAGGACAACTAGGGTTAGCGTCAGGACAACTAGGGTTAGCGCCAGGACAACTAGGGTTAGCGCCAGGACAACTAGGGTTAGCGCCAGGACAACTATGGTTAGCGCCAGGACAACTAGGGTTAGCGCCAGGACAACTAGGGATAGCGCCAGGACAACTAGGGTTAGCGTCAGGACAACTAGGGTTAGCGCCAGGACAACTAGGGTTAGCGTAAGGACAACTAGGGTTAGCGTCAGGACAACTAGGGTTAGCGTCAGGACAACTAGGGTTAGCGTCAGGACAACTAGGGTTAGCGTCAGGACAACTAGAGTTAGCGCCAGGACAACTAGGGTTAGCTTCAGGACAACTAGGGTTAGCGCCAGGACAACTAAGGTTAGCGCCAGGACAGCTAGGGTTAGCGTCAGGACAACTAGGGTTAGCGTCAGGACAGCTAGGGTTAGCGTCAGGACAACTAGGGTTAGCGTCAGGACAACTAGGGTTAGCGCCAGGACAACTAGGGTTAGCGCCAGGACAACTAGGGTTAGCGCCAGGACAACTATGGTTAGCGCCAGGACAACTAGGGTTAGCGCCAGGACAACTAGGGATAGCGCCAGGACAACTAGGGTTAGCGTCAGGACAACTAGGGTTAGCGCCAGGACAACTAGGGTTAGCGTAAGGACAACTAGGGTTAGCGTCAGGACAACTAGGGTTAGCGTCAGGACAACTAGGGTTAGCGTCAGGACAACTAGGGTTAGCGTCAGGACAACTAGAGTTAGCGCCAGGACAACTAGGGTTAGCGCCAGGACAACTAGGGTTAGCGCCGGGACAACTAGGGTTAGCGCCGGGACAACTAGGGTTAGCGCCAGGACAACTAGGGTTAGCGCCAGGACAACTAGGGTTAGCGCCAGGACAACTAGGGTTAGCGCCAGGACAATTAGGGTTAGCGCCAGGACAACAAGGGTTAGCGTCAGGACAACTAGGGTTAGCGCCAGGACAACTAGGGTTAGAGCCAGGACAACTAGGGTTAGTATCAGGACAACTAGGGTTAGCGTCAGAACAACTAGGGTTAGCGTCAGGACAACTAGGGTTAGAGTCAGGACAACTAGGGTTAGCGTCAGGACAACTAGGGTTAGCGTCAGGACAACTAGGGTTAGCATCAGGACAACTAGGGTTAGCGTCAGGACAACTAGGGTTAGCGTCACGACAACTAGGGTTAGCGTCAGGACAACTATGGTTAGCGTCAGGACAACTAGGGTTAGCGTCAGGACAACTAGGGTTAGCGTCACAACTAGGGTTAGCGTCAGGACAACTAGAGTTAGCATCACACAACTAGGGTTAGCGTCAGGACAACTAGGGTTAGCGTCAGGACAACTAGGGTTAGCGTCAGGACAACTAGGGTTAGAGTCACGACAACTAGGGTTAGCGTCAGGACAACTAGGGTTAGCGTCTCGACAACTAGGGTTAGCGTCAGGACAACTAGGGTTAGCGTCACGACAACTAGGGTTAGCGTCAGGACAACTAGGGTTAGCGTCAGGACAACTAGGGCTAGCGTCACGACAACTAGGGTTAGCGTCAGGACAACTAGGGTTAGCGTCAGGACAACTAGGGTTAGAGTCACGACAACTAGGGTTAGCGTCAGGACAACTAGGGTTAGCGTCACGACAACTAGGGTTAGCGTCAGGACAACTAGGGTTAGCGTCAGGACAACTAGGGTTAGCGTCACGACAACTAGGGTTAGCGTCAGGACAACTAGGGTTAGCGTCACGACAACTAGGGTTAGCGTCAGGACAACTAGGGTTAGCGTCAGGACAGCTAGGGTTAGCATCAGGACAACTAGGGTTAGCGTCAGGACAACTAGGGTTAGCGCCAGGACAACCAGGGTTAGCGCCAGGACAACTAGGGTTAGCACCAGGACAACTAGGGTTAGCGCCGGGACAACTAGGGTTAGCGCCGGGACAACTAGGGTTAGCGCCAGGACAACTAGGGTTAGCGCCAGGACAACTAGGGTTAGCGCCAGGACAACTAGGGTTAGCGCCAGGACAACTAGGGTTAGCGCCAGGACAATTAGGGTTAGCGCCAGGACAACAAGGGTTAGCGTCAGGACAACTAGGGTTAGCGCCAGGACAACTAGGGTTAGCGCCAGGACAACTAGGGTTAGTATCAGGACAACTAGGGTTAGCGTCAGAACAACTAGGGTTAGCGTCAGGACAACTAGGGTTAGAGTCAGGACAACTAGGGTTAGCGTCAGGACAACTAGGGTTAGCGTCAGGACAACTAGGGTTAGCATCAGGACAATTAGGGTTAGCGTCAGGACAACTAGGGTTAGCGTCAGGACAACTAGGGTTAGCGTCACGACAACTAGGGTTAGCGTCAGGACAACTATGGTTAGCGTCAGGACAACTAGGGTTAGCGTCAGGACAACTAGGGTTAGCGTCACAACTAGGGTTAGCGTCAGGACAACTAGAGTTAGCGTCACACAACTAGGGTTAGCGTCAGGACAACTAGGGTTAGCGTCAGGACAACTAGGGTTAGCGTCAGGACAACTAGGGTTAGAGTCACAACAACTAGGGTTAGCGTCAGGACAACTAGGGTTAGCGTCACGACAACTAGGGTTAGCGTCAGGACAACTAGGGTTAGCATCACGACAACTAGGGTTAGCGTCAGGACTACTAGGGTTAGCGTCAGGACAACTAGGGCTAGCGTCACGACAACTAGGGTTAGCGTCAGGACAACTAGGGTTAGCGTCAGGACAACTAGGGTTAGCGTCACGACAACTAGGGTTAGCGTCAGGACAACTAGGGTTAGCGTCACGACAACTAGGGTTAGCGTCAGGACAACTAGGGTTAGCGTCAGGACAACTAGGGTTAGCGTCACGACAACTAGGGTTAGCGTCAGGACAACTAGGGTTAGCGTCACGACAACTAGGGTTAGCGTCAGGACAACTAGGGTTAGCGTCAGGACAATTAGGGTTAGCGTCACGACAACTAGGGTTAGCGTCAGGACAACTAGGGTTAGCGTCAGGACAACTAGGGTTAGCGTCAGGACAACTAGGGTTAGCATCAGGACAACTAGGGTTAGCGTCAGGACAACTAGGGTTAGCGCCAGGACAACTAGGGTTAGCGCCAGGACAACTAGGGTTGGCGTAACGACAACTAGGGTTAGCGTCAGGACAACTAGGGTTAGCGTCAGGACAACCAGGGTTAGCGTCACGTCAACTAGGGTTAGCGTCAGGACAACTAGGGTTAGCGTCAGGACAACTAGGGTTAGCGTCAGGACAACTAGGGTTAGCGCCAGGACAACTAGGGTTAGCGTCAGGACAACTAGGGTTAGCGTCAGGACAACTAGGGTTAGCGTCAGGACAACTAGGGTTAGCGTCAGGACAACTAGGGTTAGCGTCAGGACAACTAGAGTTAGCGCCAGGACAACTAGGGTTAGCGCCAGGACAACTAGGGTTAGCGCCGGGACAACTAGGGTTAGCGCCGGGACAACTAGGGTTAGCGCCAGGACAACTAGGGTTAGCGCCAGGACAACTAGGGTTAGCGCCAGGACAACTAGGGTTAGCGCCAGGACAATTAGGGTTAGCGCCAGGACAACAAGGGTTAGCGTCAGGACAACTAGGGTTAGCGCCAGGACAACTAGGGTTAGAGCCAGGACAACTAGGGTTAGTATCAGGACAACTAGGGTTAGCGTCAGAACAACTAGGGTTAGCGTCAGGACAACTAGGGTTAGAGTCAGGACAACTAGGGTTAGCGTCAGGACAACTAGGGTTAGCGTCAGGACAACTAGGGTTAGCATCAGGACAACTAGGGTTAGCGTCAGGACAACTAGGGTTAGCATCAGGACAACTAGGGTTAGCGTCAGGACAACTAGGGTTAGCGTCACGACAACTAGGGTTAGCGTCAGGACAACTATGGTTAGCGTCAGGACAACTAGGGTTAGCGTCAGGACAACTAGGGTTAGCGTCACAACTAGGGTTAGCGTCAGGACAACTAGAGTTAGCGTCACACAACTAGGGTTAGCGTCAGGACAACTAGGGTTAGCGTCAGGACAACTAGGGTTAGCGTCAGGACAACTAGGGTTAGAGTCACGACAACTAGGGTTAGCGTCAGGACAACTAGGGTTAGCGTCTCGACAACTAGGGTTAGCGTCAGGACAACTAGGGTTAGCGTCACGACAACTAGGGTTAGCGTCAGGACAACTAGGGTTAGCGTCAGGACAACTAGGGCTAGCGTCACGACAACTAGGGTTAGCGTCAGGACAACTAGGGTTAGCGTCAGGACAACTAGGGTTAGAGTCACGACAACTAGGGTTAGCGTCAGGACAACTAGGGTTAGCGTCACGACAACTAGGGTTAGCGTCAGGACAACTAGGGTTAGCGTCAGGACAACTAGGGTTAGCGTCACGACAACTAGGGTTAGCGTCAGGACAACTAGGGTTAGCGTCACGACAACTAGGGTTAGCGTCAGGACAACTAGGGTTAGCGTCAGGGCAACTAGGGTTAGCGTCAGGACAGCTAGGGTTAGCATCAGGACAACTAGGGTTAGCGTCAGGACAACTAGGGTTAGCGCCAGGACAACCAGGGTTAGCGCCAGGACAACTAGGGTTAGCACCAGGACAACTAGGGTTAGCGCCGGGACAACTAGGGTTAGCGCCGGGACAACTAGGGTTAGCGCCAGGACAACTAGGGTTAGCGCCAGGACAACTAGGGTTAGCGCCAGGACAACTAGGGTTAGCGCCAGGACAACTAGGGTTAGCGCCAGGACAATTAGGGTTAGCGCCAGGACAACAAGGGTTAGCGTCAGGACAACTAGGGTTAGCGCCAGGACAACTAGGGTTAGCGCCAGGACAACTAGGGTTAGTATCAGGACAACTAGGGTTAGCGTCAGAACAACTAGGGTTAGCGTCAGGACAACTAGGGTTAGAGTCAGGACAACTAGGGTTAGCGTCAGGACAACTAGGGTTAGCGTCAGGACAACTAGGGTTAGCATCAGGACAATTAGGGTTAGCGTCAGGACAACTAGGGTTAGCGTCAGGACAACTAGGGTTAGCGTCACGACAACTAGGGTTAGCGTCAGGACAACTATGGTTAGCGTCAGGACAACTAGGGTTAGCGTCAGGACAACTAGGGTTAGCGTCACAACTAGGGTTAGCGTCAGGACAACTAGAGTTAGCGTCACACAACTAGGGTTAGCGTCAGGACAACTAGGGTTAGCGTCAGGACAACTAGGGTTAGCGTCAGGACAACTAGGGTTAGAGTCACGACAACTAGGGTTAGCGTCAGGACAACTAGGGTTAGCGTCACGACAACTAGGGTTAGCGTCAGGACAACTAGGGTTAGCATCACGACAACTAGGGTTAGCGTCAGGACAACTAGGGTTAGCGTCAGGACAACTAGGGCTAGCGTCACGACAACTAGGGTTAGCGTCAGGACAACTAGGGTTAGCGTCAGGACAACTAGGGTTAGCGTCACGACAACTAGGGTTAGCGTCAGGACAACTAGGGTTAGCGTCACGACAACTAGGGTTAGCGTCAGGACAACTAGGGTTAGCGTCAGGACAACTAGGGTTAGCGTCACGACAACTAGGGTTAGCGTCAGGACAACTAGGGTTAGCGTCACGACAACTAGGGTTAGCGTCAGGACAACTAGGGTTAGCGTCAGGACAATTAGGGTTAGCGTCACGACAACTAGGGTTAGCGTCAGGACAACTAGGGTTAGCGTCAGGACAACTAGGGTTAGCGTCAGGACAACTAGGGTTAGCGTCAGGACAACTAGGGTTAGCGTCACGTCAACTAGGGTTAGCGTCAGGACAACTAGGGTTAGCGTCAGGACAATTAGGGTTAGCGTCACAACAACTAGGGTTAGCGTCAGGACAACTAGGGTTAGCGTCAGGACAACTAGGGTTAGCGTCAGGACAACTAGGGTTAGCATCAGGACAACTAGGGTTAGCTTCAGGACAACTAGGGTTAGCGCCAGGACAACTAGGGTTAGCGCCAGGACAACTAGGGTTAGCGCCAGGACAACTAGGGTTAGCGCCAGGACAACTAGGGTTAGCACCAGGACAACTAGGGTTAGCGCCGGGACAACTAGGGTTAGCGCCGGGACAACTAGGGTTAGCGCCAGGACAACTAGGGTTAGCGCCAGGACAACTAGGGTTAGCGCCAGGACAACTAGGGTTAGCGCCAGGACAACTAGGGTTAGCGCCAGGACAATTAGGGTTAGCGCCAGGACAACAAGGGTTAGCGCCAGGACAACTAGGGTTAGCGCCAGGACAACTAGGGTTAGCGTCAGGACAACTAGGGTTAGCGCCAGGACAACTAGGGTTAGCGTCAGGACAACTAGGGTTAGCGTCAGGACAACTAGGGTTAGCGCCAGGACAACTAGGGTTAGCGCCAGGACAACTAGGGTTAGCGCCTGCACAGCTAGGGTTAGCGCCAGGACAACTAGGGTTAGCGCCAGGACAACTAAGGTTAGCGCCAGGACAACTAGGGTTAGCGCCAGGACAACTAGGGTTAGCGCCAGGACAACTAGGGTTAGCGCCAGGACAACTAGGGTTAGCGCCAGGACAACTAAGGTTTGCGCCAGGACAACTAGGGTTAGCGCCAGGACAACTAGGGTTAGCGCCAGGACAACTAGGGTTAGCGCCAGGACAACTAGGGTTAGCGCCAGGACAACTAGGGTTAGCGTCAGGACAACTAGGGTTAGCGTCAGGACAACTAGGGTTAGCATCAGGACAACTAGGGTTAGCGTCAGGACAGCTAGGGTTAGCGTCAGGACTACTAGGGTTAGCGTCAGGACAACTAGGGTTAGCGTCAGGACAACTAGGGTTAGCGTCACGACAACTAGGGTTTGCGTCAGGACAACTAGGGTTAGCGTCACAACTAGGGTTAGCGTCAGCACAACTAGAGTTAGCGTCACAACAACTAGGGTTAGCGTCAGGACAACTAGGGTTAGCGCCAGGACAACTAGGGTTAGCGCCAGGACAACTAGGGTTAGCGTCAGGACAACTAGGGTTAGCGTCAGGACAACTAGGGTTAGCGCCAGGACAACTAGGGTTAGCGCCAGGACAACTAGGGTTAGCGCCAGGACAACTAGGGTTAGCGTCAGGACAACTAGGGTTAGCGCCAGGACAACTAGGGTTAGCGTCAGGACAACTAGGGTTAGCATCAGGACAACTAGGGTTAGCGCCAGGACAACTAGGGTTAGCGCCAGGACAACTAGGGTTAGCGCCAGGACAACTAGGGTTAGCGCCAGGACAACTAGGGTTAGCACTAGGACAACTAGGGTTAGCGCCAGGAAAACTAGGGTTAGCGCCAGGACAACTAGGGTTAACGCCAGGACAACTAGGGTTAGCGCCAGGACAACTAGGGTTAGCGCCAGGACAACTAGGGTTAGCGTCAGGACAACTAGGGTTAGCGCCAGGACAACTAGGGTTAGCGTCAGGACAACTAGGGTTAGCGTCAGGACAACTAGGGTTAGCGCCAGGACAACTAGGGTTAGCGCCAGGACAACTAGGGTTAGCGCCAGCACAGCTAGGGTTAGCGCCAGGACAACTAGGGTTAGCGCCAGGACAACTAGGGTTAGCGCCAGGACAACTAGGGTTAGCACCAGGACAACTAGGGTTAGCGCCAGGACAACTAGGGTTAGCGCCAGGACAACTAGGGTTAGCGCCAGGACAACTAGGGTTAGCGCCAGTAAAACTAGGGTTAGCGTCAGGACAACTAGGGTTAGCGCCAGGACAACTAGCGTTAGCGTCAGGACAACTAGGGTTAGCTTCAGGACAACTAGGGTTAGCGCCAGGACAACTAGGGTTACCGCCAGGACAGCTAGGGTTAGCTTCAGGACAACTAGGGTTAGCGTCAGGACAGCTAGGGTTAGCGTCAGGACAGCTAGGGTTAGCGTCAGGACAACTAGGGTTAGTGTCAGGACAACTAGGGTTAGCGTCACGACAACTAGGGTTAGCGTCAGGACAACTATGGTTAGCGTCAGGACAACTAGGGTTAGCGTCAGGACAACTAGGGTTAGCGTCACAACTAGGGTTAGCATCAGGACAACTAGAGTTAGCGTCACACAACTAGGGTTAGCGTCAGGACAACTAGGGTTAGCGTCAGGACAACTAGGGTTAGCGTCAGGACAACTAGGGTTAGAGTCACGACAACTAGGGTTAGCGTCAGGACAACTAGGGTTAGCGTCACGACAACTAGGGTTAGCGTCAGGACAACTAGGGTTAGCGTCACGACAACTAGGGTTAGCGTCAGGACAACTAGGGTTAGCGTCAGGACAACTAGGGCTAGCGTCACGACAACTAGGGTTAGCGTCAGGACAACTAGGGTTAGCGTCAGGACAACTAGGGTTAGCGTCACGACAACTAGGGTTAGCGTCAGGACAACTAGGGTTAGCGTCACGACAACTAGGGTTAGCGTCAGGACAACTAGGGTTAGCGTCAGGACAACTAGGGTTAGCGTCACGTCAACTAGGGTTAGCGTCAGGACAACTCGGGTTAGCGTCAGGACAATTAGGGTTAGCGTCACAACAACTAGGGTTAGCGTCAGGACAACTAGGGTTAGCGTCAGGACAACTAGGGTTAGCGTCAGGACAACTAGGGTTAGCATCAGGACAACTAGGGTTAGCGTCAGGACAACTAGGGTTAGCGCCAGGACAACTAGGGTTAGCGCCAGGACAACTAGGGTTAGCGCCAGGACAACTAGGGTTAGCGCCAGGACAACTAGGGTTAGCACCAGGACAACTAGGGTTAGCGCCGGGACAACTAGGGTTAGCGCCGGGACAACTAGGGTTAGCGCCAGGACAACTAGGGTTAGCGCCAGGACAACTAGGGTTAGCGCCAGGACAACTAGGGTTAGCGCCAGGACAACTAGGGTTAGCGCCAGGACAATTAGGGTTAGCGCCAGGACAACAAGGGTTAGCGCCAGGACAACTAGGGTTAGCGCCAGCACAGCTAGGGTTAGCGCCAGGACAACTAGGGTTAGCGCCAGGACAACTAAGGTTAGCGCCAGGACAACTAGGGTTAGCGCCAGGACAACTAGGGTTAGCGCCAGGACAACTAGGGTTAGCGCCAGGACAACTAGGGTTAGCGCCAGGACAACTAGGGTTAGCGCCAGTAAAACTAGGGTTAGCGTCAGGACAACTAGGGTTAGCGCCAGGACAACTAGCGTTAGCGTCAGGACAACTAGGGTTAGCTTCAGGACAACTAGGGATAGCGCCAGGACAGCTAGGGTTAGCGTCAGGACAAAGAGGGTTAGCGTCAGGACAGCTAGGGTTAGCGTCAGGACAGCTAGGGTTAGCGTCAGGACAACTAGGGTTAGCGTCAGGACAACTAGGGTTAGCGCCAGGACAACTAGGGTTATCGCCAGGACAACTAGGGTTAGCGCCAGGACAACTATGGTTAGCGCCAGGACAACTAGGGTTAGCGCCAGGACAACTAGGGATAGCGCCAGGATAACTAGGGTTAGCGTCAGGACAACTAGGGTTAGCGCCAGGACAACTAGGGTTAGTATCAGGACAACTAGGGTTAGCGTCAGAACAACTAGGGTTAGCGTCAGGACAACTAGGGTTAGCGCCAGGACAACTAGGGTTAGCGCCAGGACAACTAGGGTTAGTATCAGGACAACTAGGGTTAGCGTCAGAACAACTAGGGTTAGCGTCAGGACAACTAGGGTTAGAGTCAGGACAACTAGGGTTAGCGTCAGGACAACTAGGGTTAGCCTCAGGACAACTAGGGTTAGCATCAGGACAACTACGGTTAGCATCAGGACAACTAGGGTTAGCGTCAGGACAACTAGGGTTAGCGTCAGGACAACTAGGGTTAGCGTCACGACAACTAGGGTTAGCGTCAGGATAACTATGGTTAGCATCAGGACAACTAGGGTTAGCGTCAGGACAACTAGGGTTAGCGTCACAACTAGGGTTAGCGTCAGGACAACTAGAGTTAGCATCACACAACTAGGGTTAGCGTCAGGACAACTAGGGTTAGCGTCAGGACAACTAGGGTTAGCGTCAGGACAACTAGGGTTAGAGTCACGACAACTAGGGTTAGCGTCAGGACAACTAGGGTTAGCGTCACGACAACTAGGGTTAGCGTCAGGACAACTAGGGTTAGCGTCACGACAACTAGGGTTAGCGTCAGGACAACTAGGGTTAGCGTCAGGACAACTAGGGCTAGCGTCACGACAACTAGGGTTAGCGTCAGGACAACTAGGGTTAGCGTCAGGACAACTAGGGTTAGCGTCACGACAACTAGGGTTAGCGTCAGGACAACTAGGGTTAGCGTCACGACAACTAGGGTTAGCGTCAGGACAACTAGGGTTAGCGTCAGGACAACTAGGGTTAGCGTCACGACAACTAGGGTTAGCGTCAGGACAACTAGGGTTAGCGTCACGACAACTAGGGTTAGCGTCAGGACAACTAGGGTTAGCGTCAGGACAATTAGGGTTAGCGTCACGACAACTAGGGTTAGCGTCAGGACAACTAGGGTTAGCGTCAGGACAACTAGGGTTAGCGCCAGGACAACTAGGGTTAGCGCCAGGACAACTAGGGTTAGCGCCAGGACAACTAGCGTTAGCGCCAGGACAACTAGGGTTAGCACCAGGACAACTAGGGTTAGCGCCGGGACAACTAGGGTTAGCGCCGGGACAACTAGGGTTAGCGCCAGGACAACTAGGGTTAGCGCCAGGACAACTAGGGTTAGCGCCAGGACAACTAGGGTTAGCGCCAGGACAACTAGGGTTAGCGCCAGGACAATTAGGGTTAGCGCCAGGACAACAAGGGTTAGCGCCAGGACAACTAGGGTTAGCGCCAGGACAACTAGGGTTAGCGTCAGGACAACTAGGGTTAGCGTCAGGACAACTAGGGTTAGCGTCAGGACAACTAGGGTTAGCGTCAGGACAACTAGGGTTAGCGTCAGGACAATTAGGGTTAGCGTCACGACAACTAGGGTTAGCGTCAGGACAACTAGGGTTAGCGTCAGGACAACTAGGGTTAGCGCCAGGACAACTAGGGTTAGCGCCAGGACAACTAGGGTTAGCGCCAGGACAACTAGGGTTAGCGCCAGGACAACTAGCGTTAGCGCCAGGACAACTAGGGTTAGCACCAGGACAACTAGGGTTAGCGCCGGGACAACTAGGGTTAGCGCCGGGACAACTAGAGTTAGCGCCAGGACAACTAGGGTTAGCGCCAGGACAACTAGGGTTAGCGCCAGGACAACTAGGGTTAGCGCCAGGACAACTAGGGTTAGCGCCAGGACAATTAGGGTTAGCGCCAGGACAACAAGGGTTAGCGCCAGGACAACTAGGGTTAGCGCCAGGACAACTAGGGTTAGCGTCAGGACAACTAGGGTTAGCGCCAGGACAACTAGGGTTAGCGTCAGGACAACTAGGGTTAGCGTCAGGACAACTAGGGTTAGCGCCAGGACAACTAGGGTTAGCGCCAGCACAGCTAGGGTTAGCGCCAGGACAACTAGGGTTAGCGCCAGGACAACTAGGGTTAGCGCCAGGACAACTAGGGTTAGCGCCAGGACAACTAGGGTTAGCGCCAGGACAACTAGGGTTAGCGCCAGGACAACTAGGGTTAGCGCCAGGACAACTAGGGTTAGCGCCAGTAAAACTAGGGTTAGCGTCAGGACAACTAGGGTTAGCGCCAGGACAACTAGCGTTAGCGTCAGGACAACTAGGGTTAGCTTCAGGACAACTAGGGTTAGCACCAGGACAACTAAGGTTAGCGCCAGGACAGCTAGGGTTAGCGTCAGGACAACTAGGGTTAGCGTCAGGACAGCTAGGGTTAGCGTCAGGACAACTAGGGTTAGCGTCAGGACAACTAGGGTTAGCGCCAGGACAACTAGGGTTAGCGCCAGGACAACTAGGGTTAGCGCCAGGACAACTATGGTTAGCGCCAGGACAACTAGGGTTAGCGCCAGGACAACTAGGGATAGCGCCAGGACAACTAGGGTTAGCGTCAGGACAACTAGGGTTAGCGCCAGGACAACTAGGGTTAGCGTCAGGACAACTAGGGTTAGCGTCAGGACAACTAGGGTTAGCGTCAGGACAACTAGGGTTAGCGTCAGGACAACTAGAGTTAGCGCCAGGACAACTAGGGTTAGCGCCAGGACAACTAGGGTTAGCGCCGGGACAACTAGGGTTAGCGCCGGGACAACTAGGGTTAGCGCCAGGACAACTAGGGTTAGCGCCAGGACAACTAGGGTTAGCGCCAGGACAACTAGGGTTAGCGCCAGGACAATTAGGGTTAGCGCCAGGACAACAAGGGTTAGCGTCAGGACAACTAGGGTTAGCGCCAGGACAACTAGGGTTAGAGCCAGGACAACTAGGGTTAGTATCAGGACAACTAGGGTTAGCGTCAGAACAACTAGGGTTAGCGTCAGGACAACTAGGGTTAGAGTCAGGACAACTAGGGTTAGCGTCAGGACAACTAGGGTTAGCGTCAGGACAACTAGGGTTAGCATCAGGACAACTAGGGTTAGCGTCAGGACAACTAGGGTTAGCATCAGGACAACTAGGGTTAGCGTCAGGACAACTAGGGTTAGCGTCACGACAACTAGGGTTAGCGTCAGGACAACTATGGTTAGCGTCAGGACAACTAGGGTTAGCGTCAGGACAACTAGGGTTAGCGTCACAACTAGGGTTAGCGTCAGGACAACTAGAGTTAGCGTCACACAACTAGGGTTAGCGTCAGGACAACTAGGGTTAGCGTCAGGACAACTAGGGTTAGCGTCAGGACAACTAGGGTTAGAGTCACGACAACTAGGGTTAGCGTCAGGACAACTAGGGTTAGCGTCTCGACAACTAGGGTTAGCGTCAGGACAACTAGGGTTAGCGTCACGACAACTAGGGTTAGCGTCAGGACAACTAGGGTTAGCGTCAGGACAACTAGGGCTAGCGTCACGACAACTAGGGTTAGCGTCAGGACAACTAGGGTTAGCGTCAGGACAACTAGGGTTAGAGTCACGACAACTAGGGTTAGCGTCAGGACAACTAGGGTTAGCGTCACGACAACTAGGGTTAGCGTCAGGACAACTAGGGTTAGCGTCAGGACAACTAGGGTTAGCGTCACGACAACTAGGGTTAGCGTCAGGACAACTAGGGTTAGCGTCACGACAACTAGGGTTAGCGTCAGGACAACTAGGGTTAGCGTCAGGGCAACTAGGGTTAGCGTCAGGACAGCTAGGGTTAGCATCAGGACAACTAGGGTTAGCGTCAGGACAACTAGGGTTAGCGCCAGGACAACCAGGGTTAGCGCCAGGACAACTAGGGTTAGCACCAGGACAACTAGGGTTAGCGCCGGGACAACTAGGGTTAGCGCCGGGACAACTAGGGTTAGCGCCAGGACAACTAGGGTTAGCGCCAGGACAACTAGGGTTAGCGCCAGGACAACTAGGGTTAGCGCCAGGACAACTAGGGTTAGCGCCAGGACAATTAGGGTTAGCGCCAGGACAACAAGGGTTAGCGTCAGGACAACTAGGGTTAGCGCCAGGACAACTAGGGTTAGCGCCAGGACAACTAGGGTTAGTATCAGGACAACTAGGGTTAGCGTCAGAACAACTAGGGTTAGCGTCAGGACAACTAGGGTTAGAGTCAGGACAACTAGGGTTAGCGTCAGGACAACTAGGGTTAGCGTCAGGACAACTAGGGTTAGCATCAGGACAATTAGGGTTAGCGTCAGGACAACTAGGGTTAGCGTCAGGACAACTAGGGTTAGCGTCACGACAACTAGGGTTAGCGTCAGGACAACTATGGTTAGCGTCAGGACAACTAGGGTTAGCGTCAGGACAACTAGGGTTAGCGTCACAACTAGGGTTAGCGTCAGGACAACTAGAGTTAGCGTCACACAACTAGGGTTAGCGTCAGGACAACTAGGGTTAGCGTCAGGACAACTAGGGTTAGCGTCAGGACAACTAGGGTTAGAGTCACGACAACTAGGGTTAGCGTCAGGACAACTAGGGTTAGCGTCACGACAACTAGGGTTAGCGTCAGGACAACTAGGGTTAGCATCACGACAACTAGGGTTAGCGTCAGGACAACTAGGGTTAGCGTCAGGACAACTAGGGCTAGCGTCACGACAACTAGGGTTAGCGTCAGGACAACTAGGGTTAGCGTCAGGACAACTAGGGTTAGCGTCACGACAACTAGGGTTAGCGTCAGGACAACTAGGGTTAGCGTCACGACAACTAGGGTTAGCGTCAGGACAACTAGGGTTAGCGTCAGGACAACTAGGGTTAGCGTCACGACAACTAGGGTTAGCGTCAGGACAACTAGGGTTAGCGTCACGACAACTAGGGTTAGCGTCAGGACAACTAGGGTTAGCGTCAGGACAATTAGGGTTAGCGTCACGACAACTAGGGTTAGCGTCAGGACAACTAGGGTTAGCGTCAGGACAACTAGGGTTAGCGTCAGGACAACTAGGGTTAGCATCAGGACAACTAGGGTTAGCGTCAGGACAACTAGGGTTAGCGCCAGGACAACTAGGGTTAGCGCCAGGACAACTAGGGTTAGCGCCAGGACAACTAGGGTTAGCGCCAGGACAACTAGGTTTAGCGCCATTACAACTAGGGTTAGCGCCAGGACAACTAGGGTTAGCGCCAGGACAACTAGGGTTAGCGCCAGGACAACTAGGGTTAGCGTCACGACAACTAGGGTTAGCGTCAGGACAACTAGGGTTAGCGTCAGGAAAACTAGGGTTAGCGTCAGGACAACTAGGGTTAGCGCCATTACAACTAGGGTTAGCGCCAGGACAACTAGGGTTAGCGCCAGGACAACTAGGGTTAGCGTCAGGACAACTAGGGTTAGCGTCTGGACAACTAGGGTTAGCGTCAGGACAACTAGGGTTAGCGTCAGGACAACTAGGGTTAGCGCCAGGACAACTAGGGTTAGCGCCAGGACAACTAGGGTTAGCGCCAGGACAACTAGAGTTAGCGCCAGGACAACTAGGGTTAGCGCCAGGACAACTAGGGTTAGCGCCAGGACAACTAGGGTTAGCGCCAGGACAACTAGGGTTACCGCCAGGACAACTAGGGTTAGCGCCAGGACAACTAGGGTTAGCGTCAGGACAACTAGGGTTAGCGCCAGGACAACTAGGGTTAGCTCCAGGACAACTAGGGTTAGCGTCAGGACAACTAGGGTTAGCGTCAGGACAACTAGGGTTAGCGTCAGGACAACTAGGGTTAGCGCCAGGACAACTAGGGTTAGCGCCAGGACAACTAGGGTTAGCGCCAGGACAGCTAGGGTTAGCGCCAGGACAAATAGGTTTAGCGCCATTACAACTAGGGTTAGCGCCAGGACAACTACGGTTAGCACCAGGACAACTAGGGTTAGCACCAGGACAACTAGGGTTAGCATCATGACAACTAGGGTTAGCGTCAGGACAACTAGGGTTAGCGCCAGGACAACTAGGGTTAGCGCCAGGACAACTAGGGTTAGCGCCAGGACAACTAGGGTTAGCGCCAGGACAACTAGGGTTACCGCCAGGACAACTAGGGTTAGCGCCAGGACAACTAGGGTTAGCGTCAGGACAACTAGGGTTAGCGCCAGGACAACTAGGGTTAGCGCAAGGACAACTAGGGTTAGCATCAGGACAACTAGGGTTAGCGTCAGCACTACTAGGGTAAGCGTCAGGACAACTAGGGTTAGCGTCAGGACAACTACGGTTAGCGTCAGGACAACTAGGGTTAGCGCCATTACAACTAGGGTTAGCGCCAGGACAACTAGGGTTAGCATCAGGACAACTAGGGTTAGCGTCTGGACAACTAGGGTTAGCGTCAGGACAACTAGGGTTAGCGCCAGGACAACTAGGGTTAGCGCCAGGACAACTAGGGTTACCGCCAGGACAACTAGGGTTAGCGCCAGGACAACTAGGGTTAGCGTCAGGACAACTAGGGTTAGCGTCAGGACAACTAGGGTTAGCTCCAGGACAACTAGGGTTAGCGTCAGGACAACTAGGGTTAGCGTCAGGACAACTAGGGTTAGCGCCAGGACAACTAGGGTTAGCGCCAGAACAACTAGGGTTAGCGCCAGGACAGCTAGGGTTAGCGCCAGGACAAATAGGTTTAGCGCCATTACAACTAGGGTTAGCGCCAGGACAACTAGGGTTAGCACCAGGACAACTAGGGTTAGCGCCAGGACAACTAGGGTTAGCGTCACGACAACTAGGGTTAGCGTCAGGACAACTAGGGTTAGCGCCAGGACAACTAGGGTTAGCGCCAGGACAACTAGGGTTAGCGCCAGGACAACTAGGGTTAGCGTCAGGACAACTAGGGTTAGCGCCAGGACAACTAGGGTTAGCGCCAGGACAACTAGGGTTAGCGTCAGGACAACTAGGGTTAGCGTCAGCACTACTAGGGTAAGCGTCAGGACAACTAGGGTTAGCGTCAGGACAACTACGGTTAGCGTCAGGACAACTAGGGTTAGCGCCATTACAACTAGGGTTAGCGCCAGGACAACTAGGGTTAGCGCCAGGACAACTAGGGTTAGCACCAGGACAACTAGGGTTAGCGCCAGGACAACTAGGGTTAGCGCCAGGACAACTAGAGTTAGCGCCAGGACAACTAGGGTTAGCGCCAGGACAACTAGGGTTAGCGCCAGGACAACTAGGGTTAGCGCCAGGACAACTAGGGTTACCGCCAGGACAACTAGGGTTAGCGCCAGGACAACTAGGGTTAGCGTCAGGACAACTAGGGTTAGCGCCAGGACAACTAGGGTTAGCGCCAGGACAACTTGGGTTAGCGTCAGGACAACTAGGGTTAGCGTCAGGACAACTAGGGTTAGCGTCAGGACAACTAGGGTTAGCGCCAGGACAACTAGGGTTAGCGCCAGGACAACTAGGGTTAGCACCAGGACAAATAGGTTTAGCGCCATTACAACTAGGGTTAGCGCCAGGACAACTAGGGTTAGCGCCAGGACAACTAGGGTTAGCGCCAGGACAACTAGGGTTAGCGTCACGACAACTAGGGTTAGCGTCAGGACAACTAGGGTTAGCGCCAGGACAACTAGGGTTAGCGCCATGACAACTAGGGTTAGCGCCAGGACAACTAGGGTTAGCGCCAGGAGAACTAGGGTTACCGCCAGGACAACTAGGGTTAGCGCCAGGACAACTAGGGTTAGCGTCAGGACAACTAGGGTTAGCGCCAGGACAGCTAGGGTTAGCGCCAGGACAACTAGGGTTAGCGTCAGGACAACTAGGGTTAGCGTCAGGACTACTAGGGTAAGCGTCAGGACAACTAGGGTTAGCGTCAGGACAACTACGGTTAGCATCAGGACAACTAGGGTTAGCGTCAGGACAACTAGGGTTAGCGTCAGGACAACTAGGGTTAGCGTCAGGACATCTAGGGTTAGCGTCAGGACAACTAGGTTTAGCGTCAGGACAACTAGGGTTAGCGCCAGGACAACTAGGGTTAGCGCCAGGACAACTAGGGTAAGCGCCAGGACAACTAGGGTTAGCGCCAGGACAACTAGGGATACCGCCAGGACAACTAGGGTTAGCGCCAGGACAACTAGGGTTAGCGCCAGGACAACTAGGGTTAGCGCCGGGACAACTAGGGTTAGCGCCGGGACAACTAGGGTTAGCGCCAGGACAACTAGGCTTAGCGCCAGGACAACTAGGGTTAGCGCCAGGACAACTAGGGTTAGCGCCAGGACAACTAGGGTTAGCGCCAGGACAACTAGGGTTAGCGTCAGGACAACTAGGGTTAGCGCCAGGACAACTAGGGTTAGCGCCAGGACAACTAGGGTTAGCGTCAGGACAACTAGGGTTAGCGCCAGGACAACTAGGGTTAGCGTCACAACAACTAGGGTTAGCGTCAGGACAACTAGGGTTAGCGTCAGGACAACTAGGATTAGCGTCAGGACAACTAGGGTTTGAGTCACGACAACTAGGGTTAGCGTCAGGACAACTAGGGTTAGCGTCACGACAACTAGGGTTAGCGTCAGGACAACTAGGGTTAGCATCACGACAACTAGGGTTAGCGTCAGGACAACTAGGGTTAGCGTCAGGACAACTAGGGTTAGCGTCACGACAACTAGGGTTAGCGTCAGGACAACTAGGGTTAGCGTCAGGACAACTAGGGTTAGCGCCAGGACAACTAGAGTTAGCGCCAGGACAACTAGGGTTAGCGCCAGGACAACTAGGGTTAGCGCCAGGACAACTAGGGTTAGCGCCAGGACAACTAGGGTTAGCGCCAGGACAACTAGGGTTAGCACCAGGACAACTAGGGTTAGCACCATTACAACTAGGGTTAGCGCCAGGACAACTAGGGTTAGCGCCAGGACAACTAGGGTAAGCGCCAGGACAACTAGGGTTAGCGCCAGGACAACTAGGGATACCGCCAGGACAACTAGGGTTAGCGCCAGGACAACTAGGGTTAGCGCCAGGACAACTAGGGTTAGCGCCGGGACAACTAGGGTTAGCGCCGGGACAACTAGGGTTAGCGCCAGGACAACTAGGGTTAGCGCCAGGACAACTAGGGTTAGCGCCAGGACAACTAGGGTCAGCGCCAGGACAACTAGGGTTAGCGTCAGGACAACTAGGGTTAGCGCCAGGACAACTAGGGTTAGCGCCAGGACAACTAGGGTTAGCGTCAGGACAACTAGGGTTAGCGCCAGGACAACTAGGGTTAGCGCCAGGACAACTAGGGTTAGCGTCAGGACAACTAGGGTTAGCGCCAGGACAACTAGGGTTAGCGCCAGGACAACTAGGGTTAGCGTCAGGACAACTAGGGTTAGCATCAGGACAACTAGGGTTAGCGTCAGAACAACTAGGGTTAGCGTCAGGACAACTAGGGTTAGCGTCAGGACAACTAGGGTTAGCGTCACAACAACTAGGGTTAGCGTCAGGACAACTAGGGTTAGCGTCAGGACAACTAGGATTAGCGTCAGGACAACTAGGGTTAGAGTCACGACAACTAGGGTTAGCGTCAGGACAACTAGGGTTAGCGTCAGGACAACTAGGGTTAGCGTCAGGACAACTAGGGTTAGCGTCAGGACAACTAGGGTTAGCGTCAGGACAACTAGGGTTAGCGTCACGACAACTAGGGTTAGCGTCAGGACAACTAGGGTTAGCGTCACGACAACTAGGGTTAGCGTCAGGACAACTAGGGTTAGCGTCAGGACAACTAGGGTTAGCGCCAGGACAACTAGAGTTAGCGCCAGGACAACTAGGGTTAGCGCCAGGACAACTAGGGTTAGCGCCAGGACAACTAGGGTTAGCGCCAGGACAACTAGGGTTAGCGCCAGGACAACTAGGGTTAGCGTCAGGACAACTAGGGTTAGCGCCAGGACAACTAGGGTTAGCGCCAGGACAACTAGGGTTAGCGTCAGGACAACTAGGGTTAGCGTCAGGACAACTAGGGTTTGCGTCAGGACAACTAGGGTAAGCGTCAGGACAACTAGGGTTAGCGTCAGGACAACTACGGTTAGCATCAGGACAACTAGGGTTAGCGTCAGGACAACTAGGGTTAGCGTCAGGACAACTAGGGTTAGCGTCAGGACAACTAGGGTTAGCGCCAGGACAACTAGGGTTAGCGCCAGGACAACTAGGGTTAGCGCCATTACAACTAGGGTTAGCGCCAGGACAACTAGGGTTAGCGTCAGGACAACTAGGGTTAGCGCCAGGACAACTAGGGTTAGCGCCAGGACAACTAGGGTTAGCGTCAGGACAACTAGGGTTAGCATCAGGACAACTAGGGTTAGCGTCAGGACAACTAGGGTTAGCGTCAGGACAACTAGGGTTAGCGTCAGGACAACTAGGGTTAGCGTCAGGACAACTAGGGTTAGCATCAGGACAACTAGGGTTAGCGTCAGGACAACTAGGGTTAGCGTCAGGACAACTAGGGTTAGCGTCAGGACAACTAGGTTTAGCGTCAGGACAACTAGGGTTAGCGCCAGGACAACTAGGGTTAGCGCCAGGACAACTAGGGTTAGCACCAGGACAACTAGGGTTAGCGCCATTACAACTAGGGTTAGCGCCAGGACAACTAGGGTTAGCGTCAGGACAACTAGGGTTAGCGCCAGAACAACTAGGGTTAGCGCCAGGACAACTAGGGTTAGCGTCAGGACAACTAGGGTTAGCATCAGGACAACTAGGGTTAGCGTCAGAACAACTAGGGTTAGCGTCAGGACAACTAGGGTTAGCGTCAGGACAACTAGGGTTAGCGTCAGGACAACTAGGGTTAGCGTCAGGACAACTAGGGTTAGCATCAGGACAACTAGGGTTAGCGTCAGGACAACTAGGGTTAGCGTCAGGACAACTAGGGTTAGCGTCAGGACAACTAGGGTTAGCGTCAGGACAACTAAGGTTAGCGTCACGACAACTAAGGTTAGCGTCACGACAACTAGGGTTAGCGTCAGGACAACTAGGGTTAGCGTCAGGACAACTAGGGTTAGCGTCAGGACAACTAGGGTTAGCGTCACAACTAGGGTTAGCGTCAGGACAACTAGGGTTAGCGTCACAACAACTAGGGTTAGCGTCAGGACAACTAGGGTTAGCGTCAGGACAACTAGGATTAGCGTCAGGACAACTAGGGTTAGAGTCACGACAACTAGGGTTAGCGTCAGGACAACTAGGGTTAGCGTCACGACAACTAGGGTTAGCGTCAGGACAACTAGGGTTAGCATCACGACAACTAGGGTTAGCGTCAGGACAACTAGGGTTAGCGTCAGGACAACTAGGGTTAGCGTCACGACAACTAGGGTTAGCGTCAGGACAACTAGGGTTAGCGTCAGGACAACTAGGGTTAGCGTCACGACAACTAGGGTTAGCGTCAGGACAACTAGGGTTAGCGTCACGACAACTAGGGTTAGCGTCAGGACAACTAGGGTTAGCGTCAGGACAACTAGGGTTAGCGCCAGGACAACTAGAGTTAGAGCCAGGACAACTATGGTTAGCGCCAGGACAACTAGGGTTAGCGCCAGGACAACTAGGGTTAGCGCCAGGACAACTAGGGTTACCGCCAGGACAACTAGGGTTAGCGTCAGGACAACTAGGGTTAGCGCCAGGACAACTAGGGTTAGCGCCAGGACAATTAGGGTTAGCGTCAGGACAACTAGGGTTAGCGTCAGGACAACTAGGGTAAGCGTCAGGACAACTAGGGTTAGCGTCAGGACAACTACGGTTAGCATCAGGACAACTAGGGTTAGCGTCAGGACAACTAGGGTTAGCGTCAGGACAACTAGGGTTAGCGCCAGGACAAATAGGGTTAGCGCCAGGACAACTAGGGTTAGCGCCAGGACAACTAGGGTTAGCGCCAGGACAACTAGGGTAAGCGCCAGGACAACTAGGGTTAGCGCCAGGACAACTAGGGTTACCGCCAGGACAACTAGGGTTAGCGCCAGGACAACTAGGGTTAGCGCCAGGACAACTAGGGTTAGCGCCGGGACAACTAGGGATAGCGCAGGGACAACTAGGGTTAGCGCCAGGACAACTAGGGTTAGCGCCAGGACAACTAGGGTTAGCGCCAGGACAACTAGAGTTAGCACCAGGACAACTAGGGTTAGCGCCAGGACAACTAGGGTTAGCGTCAGGACAACTAGGGTTAGCGCCAGGACAACTAGGGTTAGCGTCACGACAACTAGGGTTAGCGTCAGGACAACTAGGGTTAGCGTCAGGACAACTAGGGTTAGCGTCACGACAACTAGGGTTAGCGTCAGGACAACTAGGGTTAGCGTCAGGACAACTAGGGTTAGCGTCACGACAACTAGGGTTAGCGTCAGGACAACTAGGGTTAGCGTCAGGACAACTAGGATTATCGTCAGGACAACTAGGGTTAGAGTCACGACAACTAGGGTTAGCGTCAGGACAACTAGGGTTAGCGTCACAACAACTAGGGTTAGCGTCAGGACAACTAGGGTTAGCGTCAGGACAACTAGGATTAGCGTCAGGACAACTAGGGTTAGAGTCACGACAACTAGGGTTAGCGTCAGGACAACTAGGGTTAGCGTCACGACAACTAGGGTTAGCGTCAGGACAACTAGAGTTAGCGCCAAGACAACTAGGGTTAGCGCCAGGACAACTAGGGTTAGCGCCAGGACAACTAGGGTTAGCGCCAGGACAACTAGGGTTAGCGCCAGGACAACTAGGGTTAGCGTCAGGACAACTAGGGTTAGCGCCAGGACAACTAGGGTTAGCGCCAGGACAACTAGGGTTAGCGTCAGGACAACTAGGGTTAGCGTCAGGACAACTAGGGTTAGCGTCAGGACAACTAGGGTAAGCGTCAGGACAACTAGGGTTAGCGTCAGAACAACTAGGGTTAGCGTCAGGACAACTAGGGTTAGCGTCAGGACAACTAGGGTTAGCGTCAGGACAACTAGGGTTAGCGTCAGGACAACTAGGGTTAGCATCAGGACAACTAGGGTTAGCGTCAGGACAACTAGGGTTAGCGTCAGGACAACTAGGGTTAGCGTCAGGACAACTAGGTTTAGCGTCAGGACAACTAGGGTTAGCGCCAGGACAACTAGGGTTAGCGCCAGGACAACTAGGGTTAGCACCAGGACAACTAGGGTTAGCGCCATTACAACTAGGGTTAGCGCCAGGACAACTAGGGTTAGCGTCAGGACAACTAGGGTTAGCGCCAGAACAACTAGGGTTAGCGCCAGGACAACTAGGGTTAGCGTCAGGACAACTAGGGTTAGCATCAGGACAACTAGGGTTAGCGTCAGAACAACTAGGGTTAGCGTCAGGACAACTAGGGTTAGCGTCAGGACAACTAGGGTTAGCGTCAGGACAACTAGGGTTAGCGTCAGGACAACTAGGGTTAGCATCAGGACAACTAGGGTTAGCGTCAGGACAACTAGGGTTAGCGTCAGGACAACTAGGGTTAGCGTCAGGACAACTAGGGTTAGCGTCAGGACAACTAAGGTTAGCGTCACGACAACTAAGGTTAGCGTCACGACAACTAGGGTTAGCGTCAGGACAACTAGGGTTAGCGTCAGGACAACTAGGGTTAGCGTCAGGACAACTAGGGTTAGCGTCACAACTAGGGTTAGCGTCAGGACAACTAGGGTTAGCGTCACAACAACTAGGGTTAGCGTCAGGACAACTAGGGTTAGCGTCAGGACAACTAGGATTAGCGTCAGGACAACTAGGGTTAGAGTCACGACAACTAGGGTTAGCGTCAGGACAACTAGGGTTAGCGTCACGACAACTAGGGTTAGCGTCAGGACAACTAGGGTTAGCATCACGACAACTAGGGTTAGCGTCAGGACAACTAGGGTTAGCGTCAGGACAACTAGGGTTAGCGTCACGACAACTAGGGTTAGCGTCAGGACAACTAGGGTTAGCGTCAGGACAACTAGGGTTAGCGTCACGACAACTAGGGTTAGCGTCAGGACAACTAGGGTTAGCGTCACGACAACTAGGGTTAGCGTCAGGACAACTAGGGTTAGCGTCAGGACAACTAGGGTTAGCGCCAGGACAACTAGAGTTAGAGCCAGGACAACTAGGGTTAGCGCCAGGACAACTAGGGTTAGCGCCAGGACAACTAGGGTTAGCGCCAGGACAACTAGGGTTACCGCCAGGACAACTAGGGTTAGCGTCAGGACAACTAGGGTTAGCGCCAGGACAACTAGGGTTAGCGCCAGGACAATTAGGGTTAGCGTCAGGACAACTAGGGTTAGCGTCAGAACAACTAGGGTAAGCGTCAGGACAACTAGGGTTAGCGTCAGGACAACTACGGTTAGCATCAGGACAACTAGGGTTAGCGTCAGGACAACTAGGGTTAGCGTCAGGACAACTAGGGTTAGCGCCAGGACAAATAGGGTTAGCGCCAGGACAACTAGGGTTAGCGCCAGGACAACTAGGGTTAGCGCCAGGACAACTAGGGTAAGCGCCAGGACAACTAGGGTTAGCGCCAGGACAACTAGGGTTACCGCCAGGACAACTAGGGTTAGCGCCAGGACAACTAGGGTTAGCGCCAGGACAACTAGGGTTAGCGCCGGGACAACTAGGGATAGCGCAGGGACAACTAGGGTTAGCGCCAGGACAACTAGGGTTAGCGCCAGGACAACTAGAGTTAGCGCCAGGACAACTAGGGTTAGCGCCAGGACAACTAGGGTTAGCGTCAGGACAACTAGGGTTAGCGCCAGGACAACTAGGGTTAGCGTCACGACAACTAGGGTTAGCGTCAGGACAACTAGGGTTAGCGTCAGGACAACTAGGGTTAGCGTCACGACAACTAGGGTTAGCGTCAGGACAACTAGGGTTAGCGTCAGGACAACTAGGGTTAGCGTCACGACAACTAGGGTTAGCGTCAGGACAACTAGGGTTAGCGTCAGGACAACTAGGATTATCGTCAGGACAACTAGGGTTAGAGTCACGACAACTAGGGTTAGCGTCAGGACAACTAGGGTTAGCGTCACAACAACTAGGGTTAGCGTCAGGACAACTAGGGTTAGCGTCAGGACAACTAGGATTAGCGTCAGGACAACTAGGGTTAGAGTCACGACAACTAGGGTTAGCGTCAGGACAACTAGGGTTAGCGTCAGGACAACTAGGGTTAGCGTCACGACAACTAGGGTTAGCGTCAGGACAACTAGGGTTAGCGTCAGGACAACTAGGGTTAGCGTCACGACAACTAGGGTTAGCGTCAGGACAACTAGGGTTAGCGTCAGGACAACTAGGGTTAGCGTCACGACAACTAGGGTTAGCGTCAGGACAACTAGGGTTAGCGTCACGACAACTAGGGTTAGCATCAGGACAACTAGGGTTAGCGTCAGGACAACTAGGGTTAGCGCCAGGACAACTAGGGTTAGCGCCAGGACAACTAGAGTTAGCGCCAGGACAACTAGGGTTAGCGCCAGGACAACTAGGGTTAGCGCCAGGACAACTAGGGATAGCGCCAGGACAACTAGGGTTAGCGCCAGGACAACTAGGGTTAGCGCCAGGACAACTAGGGTTAGCGCCAGGACAACTAGGGTTACCGCCAGGACAACTAGGGTTAGCGTCAGGACAACTAGCGTTAGCGCCAGGACAACTAGGGTTAGCGCCAGGACAACTAGGGTTAGCGTCAGGACAACTAGGGTTAGCGTCAGGACAACTAGGGTTAGCGCCAGGACAACTAGGGTTAGCGACAGGACAACTAGGGTTAGCGCCAGGACAACTCGGGTTAGCGTCAGGACAACTAGGGTTAGCGCCAGGACAACTAGGGTTAGCGCCAGGACAACTAGGGTTAGCGTCAGGACAACTAGGGTTAGCATCAGGACAACTAGGGTTAGCGCCAGGACAACTAGGGTTAGCGCCAGGACAACTAGGGTTAGCGCTAGGACAACTAGGGTTAGCGCCAGGACAACTAGGGTTAGCGCCAGGACAACTAGGGTTAGCACTAGGACAACTAGGGTTAGCGCCAGGACAACTAGGGTTAGCGCCAGGACAACTAGGGTTAGCGTCAGGACAACTAGGGTTAGCGCCAGGACAACTAGGGTTAGCGTCAGGACAACTAGGGTTAGCGTCAGGACAACTAGGGTTAGCGCCAGGACAACTAGGGTTAGCGTCAGGACAACTAGGGTTAGCGTCAGGACAACTAGGGTTAGCGTCAGGACAACTAGGGTAAGCGTCAGGACAACTAGGGTTAGCGTCAGGACAACTACGGTTAGCATCAGGACAACTAGGGTTAGCGTCAGGACAACTAGGGTTAGCGTCAGGACAACTAGGTTTAGCGTCAGGACAACTAGGGTTAGCGCCAGGACAACTAGGGTTAGCGCCAGGACAACTAGGGTTAGCGCCAGGACAACTAGGGTTAGCACCAGGACAACTAGGGTTAGCGCCATTACAACTAGGGTTAGCGCCAGGACAACTAGGGTTAGCACCAGGACAACTAGGGTAAGCGCCAGGACAACTAGGGTTAGCGCCAGGACAACTAGGGTTACCGCCAGGACAACTAGGGTTAGCGCCAGGACAACTAGGGTTAGCGCCAGGACAACTAGGGTTAGCGCCGGGACAACTAGGGATAGCGCAGGGACAACTAGGGTTAGCGCCAGGACAACTAGGGTTAGCGCCAGGACAACTAGGGTTAGCGCCAGGACAACTAGAGTTAGCGCCAGGACAACTAGGGTTAGCGCCAGGACAACTAGGGTTAGCGTCAGGACAACTAGGGTTAGCGCCAGGACAACTAGGGTTAGCGTCACGACAACTAGGGTTAGCGTCAGGACAACTAGGGTTAGCGTCAGGACAACTAGGGTTAGCGTCACGACAACTAGGGTTAGCGTCAGGACAACTAGGGTTAGCGTCAGGACAACTAGGGTTAGCGTCACGACAACTAGGGTTAGCGTCAGGACAACTAGGGTTAGCGTCAGGACAACTAGGATTAGCGTCAGGACAACTAGGATTAGAGTCACGACAACTAGGGTTAGCGTCAGGACAACTAGGGTTAGCGTCACAACAACTAGGGTTAGCGTCAGCACAACTAGGGTTAGCGTCAGGACAACTAGGATTAGCGTCAGGACAACTAGGGTTACAGTCACGACAACTAGGGTTAGCGTCAGGACAACTAGGGTTAGCGTCACGACAACTAGGGTTAGCGTCAGGACAACTAGGGTTAGCGTCACGACAACTAGGGTTAGCGTCAGGACAACTAGGGTTAGCGTCAGGACAACTAGGGTTAGCGTCACGACAACTATGGTTAGCGTCAGGACAACTAGGGTTCGCATCAGGACAACTAGGGTTAGCGTCACGACAACTAGGGTTAGCGTCAGGACAACTAGGGTTAGCGTCACGACAACTAGGGTTAGCGTCAGGACAACTAGGGTTAGCGTCAGGACAACTAGGGTTAGCGCCAGGACAACTAGGGTTAGCGCCAGGACAACTAGAGTTAGCGCCAGGACAACTAGGGTTAGCGCCAGGACAACTAGGGTTAGCGCCAGGACAACTAGGGTTAGCGCCAGGACAACTAGGGTTAGCGCTAGGACAACTAGGGTTAGCGCCAGGACAACTAGGGTTAGCGCCAGGACAACTAGGGTTAGCACTAGGACAACTAGGGTTAGCGCCAGGACAACTAGGGTTAGCGCCAGGACAACTAGGGTTAGCGTCAGGACAACTAGGGTTAGCGCCAGGACAACTAGGGTTAGCGTCAGGACAACTAGGGTTAGCGTCAGGACAACTAGGGTTAGCGCCAGGACAACTAGGGTTAGCGTCAGGACAACTAGGGTTAGCGTCAGGACAACTAGGGTTAGCGTCAGGACAACTAGGGTAAGCGTCAGGACAACTAGGGTTAGCGTCAGGACAACTACGGTTAGCATCAGGACAACTAGGGTTAGCGTCAGGACAACTAGGGTTAGCGTCAGGACAACTAGGTTTAGCGTCAGGACAACTAGGGTTAGCGTCAGGACAACTAGGGTTAGCGCCAGGACAACTAGGGTTAGCGCCAGGACAACTAGGGTTAGCACCAGGACAACTAGGGTTAGCGCCATTACAACTAGGGTTAGCGCCAGGACAACTAGGGTTAGCACCAGGACAACTAGGGTAAGCGCCAGGACAACTAGGGTTAGCGCCAGGACAACTAGGGTTACCGCCAGGACAACTAGGGTTAGCGCCAGGACAACTAGGGTTAGCGCCAGGACAACTAGGGTTAGCGCTGGGACAACTAGGGATAGCGCAGGGACAACTAGGGTTAGCGCCAGGACAACTAGGGTTAGCGCCAGGACAACTAGGGTTAGCGCCAGGACAACTAGAGTTAGCGCCAGGACAACTAGGGTTAGCGCCAGGACAACTAGGGTTAGCGTCAGGACAACTAGGGTTAGCGTCAGGACAACTAGGGTAAGCGTCAGGACAACTAGGGTTAGCGTCAGGACAACTACGGTTAGCATCAGGACAACTAGGGTTAGCGTCAGGACAACTAGGGTTAGCGTCAGGACAACTAGGTTTAGCGTCAGGACAACTAGGGTTAGCGTCAGGACAACTAGGGTTAGCGCCAGGACAACTAGGGTTAGCGCCAGGACAACTAGGGTTAGCACCAGGACAACTAGGGTTAGCGCCATTACAACTAGGGTTAGCGCCAGGACAACTAGGGTTAGCACCAGGACAACTAGGGTAAGCGCCAGGACAACTAGGGTTAGCGCCAGGACAACTAGGGTTACCGCCAGGACAACTAGGGTTAGCGCCAGGACAACTAGGGTTAGCGCCAGGACAACTAGGGTTAGCGCCGGGACAACTAGGGATAGCGCAGGGACAACTAGGGTTAGTGCCAGGACAACTAGGGTTAGCGCCAGGACAACTAGGGTTAGCGCCAGGACAACTAGAGTTAGCGCCAGGACAACTAGGGTTAGCGCCAGGACAACTAGGGTTAGCGTCAGGACAACTAGGGTTAGCGCCAGGACAACTAGGGTTAGCGTCACGACAACTAGGGTTAGCGTCAGGACAACTAGGGTTAGCGTCAGGACAACTAGGGTTAGCGTCACGACAACTAGGGTTAGCGTCAGGACAACTAGGGTTAGCGTCAGGACAACTAGGGTTAGCGTCACGACAACTAGGGTTAGCGTCAGGACAACTAGGGTTAGCGTCAGGACAACTAGGATTAGCGTCAGGACAACTAGGGTTAGAGTCACGACAACTAGGGTTAGCGTCAGGACAACTAGGGTTAGCGTCACAACAACTAGGGTTAGCGTCAGCACAAATAGGGTTAGCGTCAGGACAACTAGGAATAGCGTCAGGACAACTAGGGTTAGAGTCACGACAACTAGGGTTAGCGTCAGGACAACTAGGGTTAGCGTCACGACAACTAGGGTTAGCGTCAGGACAACTAGGGTTAGCGTCACGACAACTAGGGTTAGCGTCAGGACAACTAGGGTTAGCGTCAGGACAACTAGGGTTAGCGTCACGACAACTATGGTTAGCGTCAGGACAACTAGGGTTAGCGTCAGGACAACTAGGGTTAGCGTCACGACAACTAGGGTTAGCGTCAGGACAACTAGGGTTAGCGTCACGACAATTAGGGTTAGCGTCAGGACAACTAGGGTTAGCGTCAGGACAACTAGGGTTAGCGCCAGGACAACTAGGGTTAGCGCCAGGACAACTAGAGTTAGCGCCAGGACAACTAGGGTTAGCGCCAGGACAACTAGGGTTAGCGCCAGGACAACTAGGGTTAGCGCCAGGACAACTAGGGTTAGCGCCAGGACAACTAGGGTTAGCGCTAGGACAACTAGGGTTAGCGCCAGGACAACTAGGGTTAGCGCCAGGACAACTAGGGTTAGCACTAGGACAACTAGGGTTAGCGCCAGGACAACTAGGGTTAGCGTCAGGACAACTAGGGTTAGCGCCAGGACAACTAGGGTTAGCGTCAGGACAACTAGGGTTAGCGTCAGGACAACTAGGGTTAGCGCCAGGACAACTAGGGTTAGCGTCAGGACAACTAGGGTTAGCGTCAGGACAACTAGGGTTAGCGTCAGGACAACTAGGGTTAGCGTCAGGACAACTAGGTTTAGCGTCAGGACAACTAGGGTTAGCGCCAGGACAACTAGGGTTAGCGCCAGGACAACTAGGGTTAGCGCCAGGACAACTAGGGTTAGCACCAGGACAACTAGGGTTAGCGCCATTACAACTAGGGTTAGCGCCAGGACAACTAGGGTTAGCACCAGGACAACTAGGGTAAGCGCCAGGACAACTAGGGTTAGCGCCAGGAAAACTAGGGTTACCGCCAGGACAACTAGGGTTAGCGCCAGGACAACTAGGGTTAGCGCCAGGACAACTAGGGTTAGCGCTGGGACAACTAGGGATAGCGCAGGGACAACTAGGGTTAGCGCCAGGACAACTAGGGTTAGCGCCAGGACAACTAGGGTTAGCGCCAGGACAACTAGAGTTAGCGCCAGGACAACTAGGGTTAGCGCCAGGACAACTAGGGTTAGCGTCAGGACAACTAGGGTTAGCGCAAGGACAACTAGGGTTAGCGTCACGACAACTAGGGTTAGCGTCAGGACAACTAGGGTTAGCGTCAGGACAACTAGGGTTAGCGTCACGACAACTAGGGTTAGCGTCAGGACAACTAGGGTTAGCGTCAGGACAACTAGGGTTAGCGTCACGACAACTAGGGTTAGCGTCAGGACAACTAGGGTTAGCGTCAGGACAACTAGGATTAGCGTCAGGACAACTAGGGTTAGAGTCACGACAACTAGGGTTAGCGTCAGGACAACTAGGGTTAGCGTCACAACAACTAGGGTTAGCGTCAGCACAACTAGGGTTAGCGTCAGGACAACTAGGATTAGCGTCAGGACAACTAGGGTTAGAGTCACGACAACTAGGGTTAGCGTCAGGACAACTAGGGTTAGCGTCACGACAACTAGGGTTAGCGTCAGGACAACTAGGGTTAGCGTCACGACAACTAGGGTTAGCGTCAGGACAACTAGGGTTAGCGTCAGGACAACTAGGGTTAGCGTCACGACAACTATGGTTAGCGTCAGGACAACTAGGGTTAGCGTCAGGACAACTAGGGTTAGCGTCACGACAACTAGGGTTAGCGTCAGGACAACTAGGGTTAGCGTCACGACAACTAGGGTTAGCGTCAGGACAACTAGGGTTAGCGTCAGGACAACTAGGGTTAGCGCCAGGACAACTAGGGTTAGCGCCAGGACAACTAGAGTTAGCGCCAGGACAACTAGGGTTAGCGCCAGGACAACTAGGGTTAGCGCCAGGACAACTAGGGATAGCGCCAGGACAACTAGGGTTAGCGCCAGGACAACTAGGGTTAGCTCCAGGACAACTAGGGTTAGCGCCAGGACAACTAGGGTTACCGCCAGGACAACTAGGGTTAGCGTCAGGACAACTAGGGTTAGCGCCAGGACAACTAGGGTTAGCGCCAGGACAACTAGGGATAGCGTCAGGACAACTAGGGTTAGCGCCAGGACAACTAGGGTTAGCGCCAGGACAACTAGGGTTAGCGCCAGGACAACTAGGGTTAGCGCCAGGACAACTCGGGATAGCGTCAGGACAACTAGGGTTAGCGCCAGGACAACTAGGGTTAGCGCCAGGACAACTAGGGTTAGCATCAGGACAACTAGGGTTAGCGCCAGGACAACTAGGGTTAGCGCCAGGACAACTAGGGTTAGCGCCAGGACAACTAGGGTTAGCGCTAGGACAACTAGGGTTAGCGCCAGGACAACTAGGGTTAGCGCCAGGACAACTAGGGTTAGCGCCAGGACAACTAGGGTTAGCGCCAGGACAACTAGGGTTAGCGCCAGGACAACTAGGGTTAGCGTCAGGACAACTAGGGTTAGCGCCAGGACAACTAGGGTTAGCGTCAGGACAACTAGGGTTAGCGTCAGGACAACTAGGGTTAGCGCCAGGACAACTAGGGTTAGCACCAGGACAACTAGGGTTAGCGCCAGCACAACTAGGGTTAGCGCCAGGACAACTAGGGTTAGCGCCAGGACAACTAGGGTTAGCGCCTGGACAACTAGGGTTAGCGCCAGGACAACTAGGGTTAGCGCCAGGACAACTAGGGTTAGCGCCTGGACAACTAGGGTTAGCGCCAGGACAACTAGGGTTAGCGCCAGGACAACTAGGGTTAGCTCCAGGACAACTAGGGTTAGCGCCAGGACAACTAGGGTTAGCGCCAGGAAAACTAGGGTTAGCGTCAGGACAACTAGGGTTAGCTTCAGGACAACTAGGGTTAGCGCCAGGACAACTAGGGTTAGCGCCAGGACAACTAGGGTTAGCGCCAGGACAACTAGGGTTAGCGCCAGGACAGTTAGGGTTAGCGCCGGGACAACTAGGGATAGAGCCGGGACAACTAGGGTTAGCGCCAGGACAACTAGGGTTAGCGCCAGGACAACTAGGGTTAGCGCCAGGACAACTAGGGATAGCGTCAGGACAACTAGGGTTAGCGTCAGGACAACTAGGGTTAGCGCCAGGACAACTAGGGTTAGCGTCAGGACAACTAGGGTTAGCGTCAGGACAACTAGGGTTAGCGTCAGGACAACTAGGGTAAGCGTCAGGACAACTAGGGTTAGCGTCAGGACAACTACGGTTAGCATCAGGACAACTAGGGTTAGCGTCAGGACAACTAGGGTTAGCGTCAGGACAACTAGGTTTAGCGTCAGGACAACTAGGGTTAGCGCCAGGACAACTAGGGTTAGCGCCAGGACAACTAGGGTTAGCGCCAGGACAACTAGGGTTAGCACCAGGACAACTAGGGTTAGCGCCATTACAACTAGGGTTAGCGCCAGGACAACTAGGGTTAGCACCAGGACAACTAGGGTAAGCGCCAGGACAACTAGGGTTAGCGCCAGGACAACTAGGGTTACCGCCAGGACAACTAGGGTTAGCGCCAGGACAACTAGGGTTAGCGCCAGGACAACTAGGGTTAGCGCCGGGACAACTAGGGATAGCGCAGGGACAACTAGGGTTAGCGCCAGGACAACTAGGGTTAGCGCCAGGACAACTAGGGTTAGCGCCAGGACAACTAGAGTTAGCGCCAGGACAACTAGGGTTAGCGCCAGGACAACTAGGGTTAGCGTCAGGACAACTAGGGTTAGCGCCAGGACAACTAGGGTTAGCGTCACGACAACTAGGGTTAGCGTCAGGACAACTAGGGTTAGCGTCAGGACAACTAGGGTTAGCGTCACGACAACTAGGGTTAGCGTCAGGACAACTAGGGTTAGCGTCAGGACAACTAGGGTTAGCGTCACGACAACTAGGGTTAGCGTCAGGACAACTAGGGTTAGCGTCAGGACAACTAGGATTAGCGTCAGGACAACTAGGGTTAGAGTCACGACAACTAGGGTTAGCGTCAGGACAACTAGGGTTAGCGTCACAACAACTAGGGTTAGCGTCAGCACAACTAGGGTTAGCGTCAGGACAACTAGGATTAGCGTCAGGACAACTAGGGTTACAGTCACGACAACTAGGGTTAGCGTCAGGACAACTAGGGTTAGCGTCACGACAACTAGGGTTAGCGTCAGGACAACTAGGGTTAGCGTCACGACAACTAGGGTTAGCGTCAGGACAACTAGGGTTAGCGTCAGGACAACTAGGGTTAGCGTCACGACAACTATGGTTAGCGTCAGGACAACTAGGGTTCGCATCAGGACAACTAGGGTTAGCGTCACGACAACTAGGGTTAGCGTCAGGACAACTAGGGTTAGCGTCACGACAACTAGGGTTAGCGTCAGGACAACTAGGGTTAGCGTCAGGACAACTAGGGTTAGCGCCAGGACAACTAGGGTTAGCGCCAGGACAACTAGAGTTAGCGCCAGGACAACTAGGGTTAGCGCCAGGACAACTAGGGTTAGCGCCAGGACAACTAGGGTTAGCGCCAGGACAACTAGGGTTAGCGCTAGGACAACTAGGGTTAGCGCCAGGACAACTAGGGTTAGCGCCAGGACAACTAGGGTTAGCACTAGGACAACTAGGGTTAGCGCCAGGACAACTAGGGTTAGCGCCAGGACAACTAGGGTTAGCGTCAGGACAACTAGGGTTAGCGCCAGGACAACTAGGGTTAGCGTCAGGACAACTAGGGTTAGCGTCAGGACAACTAGGGTTAGCGCCAGGACAACTAGGGTTAGCGTCAGGACAACTAGGGTTAGCGTCAGGACAACTAGGGTTAGCGTCAGGACAACTAGGGTAAGCGTCAGGACAACTAGGGTTAGCGTCAGGACAACTACGGTTAGCATCAGGACAACTAGGGTTAGCGTCAGGACAACTAGGGTTAGCGTCAGGACAACTAGGTTTAGCGTCAGGACAACTAGGGTTAGCGTCAGGACAACTAGGGTTAGCGCCAGGACAACTAGGGTTAGCGCCAGGACAACTAGGGTTAGCACCAGGACAACTAGGGTTAGCGCCATTACAACTAGGGTTAGCGCCAGGACAACTAGGGTTAGCACCAGGACAACTAGGGTAAGCGCCAGGACAACTAGGGTTAGCGCCAGGACAACTAGGGTTACCGCCAGGACAACTAGGGTTAGCGCCAGGACAACTAGGGTTAGAGCCAGGACAACTAGGGTTAGCGCTGGGACAACTAGGGATAGCGCAGGGACAACTAGGGTTAGCGCCAGGACAACTAGGGTTAGCGCCAGGACAACTAGGGTTAGCGCCAGGACAACTAGAGTTAGCGCCAGGACAACTAGGGTTAGCGCCAGGACAACTAGGGTTAGCGTCAGGACAACTAGGGTTAGCGTCAGGACAACTAGGGTAAGCGTCAGGACAACTAGGGTTAGCGTCAGGACAACTACGGTTAGCATCAGGACAACTAGGGTTAGCGTCAGGACAACTAGGGTTAGCGTCAGGACAACTAGGTTTAGCGTCAGGACAACTAGGGTTAGCGTCAGGACAACTAGGGTTAGCGCCAGGACAACTAGGGTTAGCGCCAGGACAACTAGGGTTAGCACCAGGACAACTAGGGTTAGCGCCATTACAACTAGGGTTAGCGCCAGGACAACTAGGGTTAGCACCAGGACAACTAGGGTAAGCGCCAGGACAACTAGGGTTAGCGCCAGGACAACTAGGGTTACCGCCAGGACAACTAGGGTTAGCGCCAGGACAACTAGGGTTAGCGCCAGGACAACTAGGGTTAGCGCCGGGACAACTAGGGATAGCGCAGGGACAACTAGGGTTAGTGCCAGGACAACTAGGGTTAGCGCCAGGACAACTAGGGTTAGCGCCAGGACAACTAGAGTTAGCGCCAGGACAACTAGGGTTAGCGCCAGGACAACTAGGGTTAGCGTCAGGACAACTAGGGTTAGCGCCAGGACAACTAGGGTTAGCGTCACGACAACTAGGGTTAGCGTCAGGACAACTAGGGTTAGCGTCAGGACAACTAGGGTTAGCGTCACGACAACTAGGGTTAGCGTCAGGACAACTAGGGTTAGCGTCAGGACAACTAGGGTTAGCGTCACGACAACTAGGGTTAGCGTCAGGACAACTAGGGTTAGCGTCAGGACAACTAGGATTAGCGTCAGGACAACTAGGGTTAGAGTCACGACAACTAGGGTTAGCGTCAGGACAACTAGGGTTAGCGTCACAACAACTAGGGTTAGCGTCAGCACAACTAGGGTTAGCGTCAGGACAACTAGGAATAGCGTCAGGACAACTAGGGTTAGAGTCACGACAACTAGGGTTAGCGTCAGGACAACTAGGGTTAGCGTCACGACAACTAGGGTTAGCGTCAGGACAACTAGGGTTAGCGTCACGACAACTAGGGTTAGCGTCAGGACAACTAGGGTTAGCGTCAGGACAACTAGGGTTAGCGTCACGACAACTATGGTTAGCGTCAGGACAACTAGGGTTAGCGTCAGGACAACTAGGGTTAGCGTCACGACAACTAGGGTTAGCGTCAGGACAACTAGGGTTAGCGTCACGACAATTAGGGTTAGCGTCAGGACAACTAGGGTTAGCGTCAGGACAACTAGGGTTAGCGCCAGGACAACTAGGGTTAGCGCCAGGACAACTAGAGTTAGCGCCAGGACAACTAGGGTTAGCGCCAGGACAACTAGGGTTAGCGCCAGGACAACTAGGGTTAGCGCCAGGACAACTAGGGTTAGCGCCAGGACAACTAGGGTTAGCGCTAGGACAACTAGGGTTAGCGCCAGGACAACTAGGGTTAGCGCCAGGACAACTAGGGTTAGCACTAGGACAACTAGGGTTAGCGCCAGGACAACTAGGGTTAGCGTCAGGACAACTAGGGTTAGCGCCAGGACAACTAGGGTTAGCGTCAGGACAACTAGGGTTAGCGTCAGGACAACTAGGGTTAGCGCCAGGACAACTAGGGTTAGCGTCAGGACAACTAGGGTTAGCGTCAGGACAACTAGGGTTAGCGTCAGGACAACTAGGGTTAGCGTCAGGACAACTAGGTTTAGCGTCAGGACAACTAGGGTTAGCGCCAGGACAACTAGGGTTAGCGCCAGGACAACTAGGGTTAGCGCCAGGACAACTAGGGTTAGCACCAGGACAACTAGGGTTAGCGCCATTACAACTAGGGTTAGCGCCAGGACAACTAGGGTTAGCACCAGGACAACTAGGGTAAGCGCCAGGACAACTAGGGTTAGCGCCAGGACAACTAGGGTTACCGCCAGGACAACTAGGGTTAGCGCCAGGACAACTAGGGTTAGCGCCAGGACAACTAGGGTTAGCGCTGGGACAACTAGGGATAGCGCAGGGACAACTAGGGTTAGCGCCAGGACAACTAGGGTTAGCGCCAGGACAACTAGGGTTAGCGCCAGGACAACTAGAGTTAGCGCCAGGACAACTAGGGTTAGCGCCAGGACAACTAGGGTTAGCGTCAGGACAACTAGAGTTAGCGCAAGGACAACTAGGGTTAGCGTCACGACAACTAGGGTTAGCGTCAGGACAACTAGGGTTAGCGTCAGGACAACTAGGGTTAGCGTCACGACAACTAGGGTTAGCGTCAGGACAACTAGGGTTAGCGTCAGGACAACTAGGGTTAGCGTCACGACAACTAGGGTTAGCGTCAGGACAACTAGGGTTAGCGTCAGGACAACTAGGATTAGCGTCAGGACAACTAGGGTTAGAGTCACGACAACTAGGGTTAGCGTCAGGACAACTAGGGTTAGCGTCACAACAACTAGGGTTAGCGTCAGCACAACTAGGGTTAGCGTCAGGACAACTAGGATTAGCGTCAGGACAACTAGGGTTAGAGTCACGACAACTAGGGTTAGCGTCAGGACAACTAGGGTTAGCGTCACGACAACTAGGGTTAGCGTCAGGACAACTAGGGTTAGCGTCACGACAACTAGGGTTAGCGTCAGGACAACTAGGGTTAGCGTCAGGACAACTAGGGTTAGCGTCACGACAACTATGGTTAGCGTCAGGACAACTAGGGTTAGCGTCAGGACAACTAGGGTTAGCGTCACGACAACTAGGGTTAGCGTCAGGACAACTAGGGTTAGCGTCACGACAACTAGGGTTAGCGTCAGGACAACTAGGGTTAGCGTCAGGACAACTAGGGTTAGCGCCAGGACAACTAGGGTTAGCGCCAGGACAACTAGAGTTAGCGCCAGGACAACTAGGGTTAGCGCCAGGACAACTAGGGTTAGCGCCAGGACAACTAGGGATAGCGCCAGGACAACTAGGGTTAGCGCCAGGACAACTAGGGTTAGCTCCAGGACAACTAGGGTTAGCGCCAGGACAACTAGGGTTACCGCCAGGACAACTAGGGTTAGCGTCAGGACAACTAGGGTTAGCGCCAGGACAACTAGGGTTAGCGCCAGGACAACTAGGGATAGCGTCAGGACAACTAGGGTTAGCGCCAGGACAACTAGGGTTAGCGCCAGGACAACTAGGGTTAGCGCCAGGACAACTAGGGTTAGCGCCAGGACAACTCGGGATAGCGTCAGGACAACTAGGGTTAGCGCCAGGACAACTAGGGTTAGCGCCAGGACAACTAGGGTTAGCATCAGGACAACTAGGGTTAGCGCCAGGACAACTAGGGTTAGCGCCAGGACAACTAGGGTTAGCGCCAGGACAACTAGGGTTAGCGCTAGGACAACTAGGGTTAGCGCCAGGACAACTAGGGTTAGCGCCAGGACAACTAGGGTTAGCGCCAGGACAACTAGGGTTAGCGCCAGGACAACTAGGGTTAGCGCCAGGACAACTAGGGTTAGCGTCAGGACAACTAGGGTTAGCGCCAGGACAACTAGGGTTAGCGTCAGGACAACTAGGGTTAGCGTCAGGACAACTAGGGTTAGCGCCAGGACAACTAGGGTTAGCACCAGGACAACTAGGGTTAGCGCCAGCACAACTAGGGTTAGCGCCAGGACAACTAGGGTTAGCGCCAGGACAACTAGGGTTAGCGCCTGGACAACTAGGGTTAGCGCCAGGACAACTAGGGTTAGCGCCAGGACAACTAGGGTTAGCGCCTGGACAACTAGGGTTAGCGCCAGGACAACTAGGGTTAGCGCCAGGACAACTAGGGTTAGCTCCAGGACAACTAGGGTTAGCGCCAGGACAACTAGGGTTAGCGCCAGGAAAACTAGGGTTAGCGTCAGGACAACTAGGGTTAGCTTCAGGACAACTAGGGTTAGCGCCAGGACAACTAGGGTTAGCGCCAGGACAACTAGGGTTAGCGCCAGGACAACTAGGGTTAGCGCCAGGACAGTTAGGGTTAGCGCCGGGACAACTAGGGATAGAGCCGGGACAACTAGGGTTAGCGCCAGGACAACTAGGGTTAGCGCCAGGACAACTAGGGTTAGCGCCAGGACAACTAGGGATAGCGCCAGGACAACTAGGTTTAGCGTCAGGACAACTAGGGTTAGCGTCAGGACAACTAGGGTTAGCGCCAGGACAACTAGGGTTAGCGTCAGGACAACTAGGGTTAGCGTCAGGACAACTAGGGTTAGCGCCAGGACAACTAGGGTTAGCACCAGGACAACTAGGGTTAGCGCCAGCACAACTAGGGTTAGCGCCAGGACAACTAGGGTTAGCGCCAGGACAACTAGGGTTAGCGCCTGGACAACTAGGGTTAGCGCCAGGACAACTAGGGTTAGCGCCAGGACAACTAGGGTTAGCGCCTGGACAACTAGGGTTAGCGCCAGGACAACTAGGGTTAGCGCCAGGACAACTAGGGTTAGCTCCAGGACAACTAGGGTTAGCGCCAGGACAACTAGGGTTAGCGCCAGGAAAACTAGGGTTAGCGTCAGGACAACTAGGGTTAGCTTCAGGACAACTAGGGTTAGCGCCAGGACAACTAGGGTTAGCGCCAGGACAACTAGGGTTAGCGCCAGGACAACTAGGGTTAGCGCCAGGACAGTTAGGGTTAGCGCCGGGACAACTAGGGATAGAGCCGGGACAACTAGGGTTAGCGCCAGGACAACTAGGGTTAGCGCCAGGACAACTAGGGTTAGCGCCAGGACAACTAGGGATAGCGCCAGGACAACTAGGTTTAGCGTCAGGACAACTAGGGTTAGCGCCAGTACAACTAGGGTTAGCGCCAGGACAACTAGGGTTAGCACCAGGACAACTAGGGTTAGCGCCATTACAACTAGGGTTAGCGCCAGGACAACTAGGGTTAGCGCCAGCACAACTAGGGTAAGCGCCAGGACAACTAGGGTTAGCGCCAGGACAACTAGGGTTACCGCCAGGACAACTAGGGTTAGCGTCAGGACAACTAGGGTTAGCGTCAGGACAACTAGGGTAAGCGTCAGGACAACTAGGGTTAGCGTCAGGACAACTACGGTTAGCATCAGGACAACTAGGGTTAGCGTCAGGACAACTAGGGTTAGCGTCAGGACAACTAGGTTTAGCGTCAGGACAACTAGGGTTAGCGCCAGGACAACTAGGGTTAGCGCCAGGACAACTAGGGTTAGCGCCAGGACAACTAGGGTTAGCACCAGGACAACTAGGGTTAGCGCCATTACAACTAGGGTTAGCGCCAGGACAACTAGGGTTAGCACCAGGACAACTAGGGTAAGCGCCAGGACAACTAGGGTTAGCGCCAGGACAACTAGGGTTAGCGTCACGACAACTAGGGTTAGCGTCAGGACAACTAGGGTTAGCGTCACGACAACTAGGGTTAGCGTCAGGACAACTAGGGTTAGCGTCAGGACAACTAGGTTTAGCGTCACGACAACTATGGTTAGCGTCAGGACAACTAGGGTTAGCGTCAGGACAACTAGGGTTAGCGTCACGACAACTAGGGTTAGCGTCAGGACAACTAGGGTTAGCGTCACGACAACTAGGGTTAGCGTCAGGACAACTAGGGTTAGCGTCAGGACAACTAGGGTTAGCGCCAGGACAACTAGGGTTAGCGCCAGGACAACTAGAGTTAGCGCCAGGACAACTAGGGTTAGCGCCAGGACAACTAGGGTTAGCGCCAGGACAACTAGGGATAGCGCCAGGACAACTAGGGTTAGCGCCAGGACAACTAGGGTTAGCTCCAGGACAACTAGGGTTAGCGCCAGGACAACTAGGGTTACCGCCAGGACAACTAGGGTTAGCGTCAGGACAACTAGGGTTAGCGCCAGGACAACTAGGGTTAGCGCCAGGACAACTAGAGTTAGCGTCAGGACAACTAGGGTTAGCGTCAGGACAACTAGGGTTAGCGCCAGGACAACTAGGGTTAGCGCCAGGACAACTAGGGTTAGCGCCAGGACAACTAGGGTTAGCGCCAGGACAACTCGGGATAGCGTCAGGACAACTAGGGTTAGCGCCAGGACAACTAGGGTTAGCGCCAGGACAACTAGGGTTAGCATCAGGACAACTAGGGTTAGCGCCAGGACAACTAGGGTTAGCGCCAGGACAACTAGGGTTAGCGCCAGGACAACTAGGGTTAGCGCTAGGACAACTAGGGTTAGCGCCAGGACAACTAGGGTTAGCGCCAGGACAACTAGGGTTAGCGCCAGGACAACTAGGGTTAGCGCCAGGACAACTAGGGTTAGCGTCAGGACAACTAGGGTTAGCGTCAGGACAACTAGGGTTAGCGTCAGGACAACTAGGGTTAGCGCCAGGACAACTAGGGTTAGCACCAGGACAACTAGGGTTAGCGCCAGCACAACTAGGGTTAGCGCCAGGACAACTAGGGTTAGCGCCAGGACAACTAGGGTTAGCGCCTGGACAACTAGGGTTAGCGCCAGGACAACTAGGGTTAGCGCCAGGACAACTAGGGTTAGCGCCTGGACAACTAGGGTTAGCGCCAGGACAACTAGGGTTAGCGCCAGGACAACTAGGGTTAGCTCCAGGACAACTAGGGTTAGCGCCAGGACAACTAGGGTTAGCGCCAGGAAAACTAGGGTTAGCGTCAGGACAACTAGGGTTAGCTTCAGGACAACTAGGGTTAGCGCCAGGACAACTAGGGTTAGCGCCAGGACAACTAGGGTTAGCGCCAGGACAACTAGGGTTAGCACCAGGACAGTTAGGGTTAGCGCCGGGACAACTAGGGACAGAGCCGGGACAACTAGGGTTAGCGCCAGGACAACTAGGGTTAGCGCCAGGACAACTAGGGTTAGCGCCAGGACAACTAGGGATAGCGCCAGGACAACTAGGTTTAGCGTCAGGACAACTAGGGTTAGCGCCAGTACAACTAGGGTTAGCGCCAGGACAACTAGGGTTAGCACCAGGACAACTAGGGTTAGCGCCATTACAACTAGGGTTAGCGCCAGGACAACTAGGGTTAGCGCCAGGACAACTAGGGTAAGCGCCAGGACAACTAGGGTTAGCGCCAGGACAACTAGGGTTACCGCCAGGACAACTAGGGTTAGCGCCAGGACAACTAGGGTTAGCGCCAGGACAACTAGGGTTAGCGCCGGGACAACTAGGGATAGAGCCGGGACAACTAGGGTTAGCGCCAGGACAACTAGGGTTAGCGCCAGGACAACTAGGGTTAGCGCCAGGACAACTAGGGTTAGCGCCAGGACAACTAGGGTTAGCGTCAGGACAACTAGGGTTAGCGCCAGGACAACTAGGGTTAGCGTCAGGACAACTAGGGTTAGCGTCAGGACAACTAGGGTTAGCGTCAGGACAACTAGGGTTAGCATCAGGACAACTAGGGTTAGCGTCAGGACAACTAGGGTTAGCGTCAGGACAACTAGGGTTAGCGTCACGACAACTAGGGTTAGCGTCATGACAACAAGGGTTAGCGTCAGGACAACTAGGGTTAGCGTCACAACTAGGGTTAGCGTCAGGACAACTAGGGTTAGCGTCACAACAACTAGGGTTAGCGTCAGGACAACTAGGGTTAGCGTCAGGACAACTAGGATTAGCGTCAGTACAACTAGGGTTAGAGTCACGACAACTAGGGTTAGCGTCAGGACAACTAGGGTTAGCGCCAGGACAACTAGGGTTAGCACCAGGACAACTAGGGTTAGCGCCATTACAACTAGGGTTAGCGCCAGGACAACTAGGGTTAGCGCCAGGACAACTAGGGTAAGCGCCAGGACAACTAGGGTTAGCGCCAGGACAACTAGGGTTACCGCCAGGACAACTAGGGTTAGCGCCAGGACAACTAGGGTTAGCGCCAGGACAACTAGGTTTAGCGCCGGGACAACTAGGGATAGAGCCGGGACAACTAGGGTTAGCGCCAGGACAACTAGGGTTAGCGCCAGGACAACTAGGGTTAGCGCCAGGACAACTAGGGTTAGCGCCAGGACAACTAGGGTTAGCGTCAGGACAACTAGGGTTAGCGCCAGGACAACTAGGGTTAGCGTCAGGACAACTAGGGTTAGCGTCAGGACAACTAGGGTTAGCGTCAGGACAACTAGGGTTAGCATCAGGACAACTAGGGTTAGCGTCAGGACAACTAGGGTTAGCGTCACGACAACTAGGGTTAGCGTCAGGACAACAAGGGTTAGCGTCAGGACAACTAGGGTTAGCGTCACAACTAGGGTTAGCATCAGGACAACTAGGGTTAGCGTCACAACAACTAGGGTTAGCGTCAGGACAACTAGGGTTAGCGTCAGGACAACTAGGATTAGCGTCAGTACAACTAGGGTTAGAGTCACGACAACTAGGGTTAGCGTCAGGACAACTAGGGTTAGCGTCACGACAACTAGGGTTAGCGTCAGGACAACTAGGGTTAGCGTCACGACAACTAGGGTTAGCGTCAGGACAACTAGGGTTAGCGTCAGGACAACTAGGGTTAGCGTCACGACAACTAGGGTTAGCGTCAGGACAACTAGGGTTAGCGTCAGGACAACTAGGGTTAGCGTCACGACAACTAGGGTTAGCGTCAGGACAACTAGGGCTAGCGTCACGACAACTAGGGTTAGCGTCAGGACAACTAGGGTTAGCGTCAGGACAACTAGGGTTAGCGCCAGGACAACTAGGGTTAGCGCCAGGACAACTAGAGTTAGCGCCAGGACAACTAGGGTTAGCGCCAGGACAACTAGGGTTAGCGCCAGGACAACTAGGGTTAGCGCCAGGACAACTAGGGTTACCGCCAGGACAACTAGGGTTAGCATCAGGACAACTAGGGTTAGCGCCAGGACAACTAGGGTTAGCGCCAGGACAACTAGGGTTAGCGTCAGGACAACTAGGGTTAGCGTCAGGACAACTAGGGTTAGCACCAGGACAACTAGGGTTAGCGCCAGGACAACTAGGGTTAGCGCCAGGACAACTAGGGTTAGCGCCAGGACAACTAGGGTTAGCGCCAGGACAACTAGGGTTAGCGCCAGGACAACTAGGGTTAGCGTTACGACAACTAGGGTTAGCGTCAGGACAACTAGGGTTAGCGTCACGACAACTAGGGTTAGCGTCAGGACAACTAGGGTTAGCGTCAGGACAACTAGGGTTAGCGCCAGGACAACTAGGGTTAGCGCCAGGACAACTAGAGTTAGCGCCAGGACAACTAGGGTTAGCGCCAGGACAACTAGGGTTAGCGCCAGGACAACTAGGGTTAGCGCCAGGACAACTAGGGTTAGCGCCAGGACAACTAGGTTTACCGCCAGGACAACTAGGGTTAGCGTCAGGACAACTAGGGTTAGCGCCAGGACAACTAGGGTTAGCGTCAGGACAACTAGGGTTAGCGTCAGGACAACTAGGGTTAGCGCCAGGACAACTAGGGTTAGCGCCAGGACAACTAGGGTTAGCGCCAGGACAACTAGGGTTAGCGTCAGGACAACTAGGGTTAGCGCCAGGACAACTAGGGTTAGCGCCAGGACAACTAGGGTTAGCGTCAGGACAACTAGGGTTAGCGTCAGGACAACTAGGGTTAGCGCCAGGACAACTAGGGTTAGCGCCAGGACAACTAGGGTTAGCGCCAGGACAACTAGGGTTAGCGCCAGGACAACTAGGGTTAGCGCTAGGACAACTAGGGTTAGCTCCAGGACAACTAGGGTTCGCGCCAGGACAACTAGGGTTAGCGCCAGGACAACTAGGGTTAGCGCCAGGACAACTAGGGTTAGCGTCAGGACAACTAGGGTTAGCGCCAGGACAACTAGGGTTAGCGTCAGGACAACTAGGGTTAGCGTCAGGACAACTAGGGTTAGCGCCAGGACAACTAGGGTTAGCGCCAGGACAACTAGGGTTAGCGCCAGCACAACTAGGGTTAGCGCCAGGACAACTAGGGTTAGCGCCAGGACAACTAGGGTTAGCGCCAGGACAACTAGGGTTAGCGCCAGGACAACTAGGGTTAGCGCCAGGACAACTAGGGTTAGCGTCAGGACAACCAGGGTTAGCGCCAGGACAACTAGCGTTAGTGTCAGGACAGCTAGGGTTAGCGTCAGGACAGCTAGGGTTAGCGTCAGGACAACTAGGGTTAGCGTCACGACAACTAGGGTTAGCGTCAGGACAACTAGGGTTAGCGTCACGACAACTAGGGTTAGCGTCAGGACAACTAGGGTTAGCGTCAGGACAACTAGGGTTAGCGCCATTACAACTAGGGTTAGCGCCAGGACAACTAGGGTTAGCGCCAGGACAACTAGGGTAAGCGTCACGACAACTAGGGTTAGCGTCAGGACAACTAGGGTTAGCGTCAGGACAACTAGGGTTAGCGTCAGGACAACTAGGGTTAGCGTCACAACTAGGGTTAGCGTCAGGACAACTAGGGTTAGCGTCACAACAACTAGGGTTAGCGTCAGGACAACTAGGGTTAGCGTCAGGACAACTAGGGTTAGCATCAGGACAACTAGGGTTAGAGTCACGACAACTAGGGTTAGCGTCAGGACAACTAGGGTTAGCGTCACGACAACTAGGGTTAGCGTCAGGACAACTAGGGTTAGCGTCACGACAACTAGGGTTAGCGTCAGGACAACTAGGGTTAGCGTCAGGACAACTAGGGTTAGCGTCACGACAACTAGGGTTAGCGTCAGGACAACTAGGGTTAGCGTCAGGACAAGTAGGGTTAGCGTCACGACAACTAGGGTTAGCGTCAGGACAACTAGGGTTAGCGTCAGGACAACTAGGGTTAGCGTCAGGACAACTAGGGTTAGCGTCAGGACAACTAGGGTTAGCGTCACGACAACTAGGGTTAGCGTCACGACAACTAGGGTTAGCGTCAGGACAACTAGGGTTAGCGCCAGGACAACTAGGGTTAGCGCCAGGACAACTAGGGTTAGCGCCAGGACAACTAGGGTTACCGCCAGGACAACTTGGGTTAGCGTCAGGACAACTAGGGTTAGCGCCAGGACAACTAGGGTTAGCGCCAGGACAACTAGGGTTAGCGTCAGGACAACTAGGTTTAGCGTCAGGACAACTAGGGTTAGCGCCAGGACAACTAGGGTTAGCGCCAGGACAACTAGGGTTAGCGCCAGGACAACTAGGGTTAGCACCAGGACAACTAGGGTTAGCGCCATTACAACTAGGGTTAGCGCCAGGACAACTAGGGTTAGCACCAGGACAACTAGGGTAAGCGCCAGGACAACTAGGGTTAGCGCCAGGACAACTAGGGTTAGCGTCACGACAACTAGGGTTAGCGTCAGGACAACTAGGGTTAGCGTCACGACAACTAGGGTTAGCGTTAGGACAACTAGGGTTAGCGTCAGGACAACTAGGGTTAGCGTCACGACAACTATGGTTAGCGTCAGGACAACTAGGGTTAGCGTCAGGACAACTAGGGTTAGCGTCACGACAACTAGGGTTAGCGTCAGGACAACTAGGGTTAGCGTCACGACAACTAGGGTTAGCGTCAGGACAACTAGGGTTAGCGTCAGGACAACTAGGGTTAGCGCCAGGACAACTAGGGTTAGCGCCAGGACAACTAGAGTTAGCGCCAGGACAACTAGGGTTAGCGCCAGGACAACTAGGGTTAGCGCCAGGACAACTAGGGATAGCGCCAGGACAACTAGGGTTAGCGCCAGGACAACTAGGGTTAGCTCCAGGACAACTAGGGTTAGCGCCAGGACAACTAGGGTTACCGCCAGGACAACTAGGGTTAGCGTCAGGACAACTAGGGTTAGCGCCAGGACAACTAGGGTTAGCGCCAGGACAACTAGAGTTAGCGTCAGGACAACTAGGGTTAGCGTCAGGACAACTAGGGTTAGCGCCAGGACAACTAGGGTTAGCGCCAGGACAACTAGGGTTAGCGCCAGGACAACTAGGGTTAGCGCCAGGACAACTCGGGATAGCGTCAGGACAACTAGGGTTAGCGCCAGGACAACTAGGGTTAGCGCCAGGACAACTAGGGTTAGCATCAGGACAACTAGGGTTAGCGCCAGGACAACTAGGGTTAGCGCCAGGACAACTAGGGTTAGCGCCAGGACAACTAGGGTTAGCGCTAGGACAACTAGGGTTAGCGCCAGGACAACTAGGGTTAGCGCCAGGACAACTAGGGTTAGCGCCAGGACAACTAGGGTTAGCGCCAGGACAACTAGGGTTAGCGTCAGGACAACTAGGGTTAGCGTCAGGACAACTAGGGTTAGCGTCAGGACAACTAGGGTTAGCGCCAGGACAACTAGGGTTAGCACCAGGACAACTAGGGTTAGCGCCAGCACAACTAGGGTTAGCGCCAGGACAACTAGGGTTAGCGCCAGGACAACTAGGGTTAGCGCCTGGACAACTAGGGTTAGCGCCAGGACAACTAGGGTTAGCGCCAGGACAACTAGGGTTAGCGCCTGGACAACTAGGGTTAGCGCCAGGACAACTAGGGTTAGCGCCAGGACAACTAGGGTTAGCTCCAGGACAACTAGGGTTAGCGCCAGGACAACTAGGGTTAGCGCCAGGAAAACTAGGGTTAGCGTCAGGACAACTAGGGTTAGCTTCAGGACAACTAGGGTTAGCGCCAGGACAACTAGGGTTAGCGCCAGGACAACTAGGGTTAGCGCCAGGACAACTAGGGTTAGCACCAGGACAGTTAGGGTTAGCGCCGGGACAACTAGGGATAGAGCCGGGACAACTAGGGTTAGCGCCAGGACAACTAGGGTTAGCGCCAGGACAACTAGGGTTAGCGCCAGGACAACTAGGGATAGCGCCAGGACAACTAGGTTTAGCGTCAGGACAACTAGGGTTAGCGCCAGTACAACTAGGGTTAGCGCCAGGACAACTAGGGTTAGCACCAGGACAACTAGGGTTAGCGCCATTACAACTAGGGTTAGCGCCAGGACAACTAGGGTTAGCGCCAGGACAACTAGGGTAAGCGCCAGGACAACTAGGGTTAGCGCCAGGACAACTAGGGTTACCGCCAGGACAACTAGGGTTAGCGCCAGGACAACTAGGGTTAGCGCCAGGACAACTAGGGTTAGCGCCGGGACAACTAGGGATAGAGCCGGGACAACTAGGGTTAGCGCCAGGACAACTAGGGTTAGCGCCAGGACAACTAGGGTTAGCGCCAGGACAACTAGGGTTAGCGCCAGGACAACTAGGGTTAGCGTCAGGACAACTAGGGTTAGCGCCAGGACAACTAGGGTTAGCGTCAGGACAACTAGGGTTAGCGTCAGGACAACTAGGGTTAGCGTCAGGACAACTAGGGTTAGCATCAGGACAACTAGGGTTAGCGTCAGGACAACTAGGGTTAGCGTCAGGACAACTAGGGTTAGCGTCACGACAACTAGGGTTAGCGTCATGACAACAAGGGTTAGCGTCAGGACAACTAGGGTTAGCGTCACAACTAGGGTTAGCGTCAGGACAACTAGGGTTAGCGTCACAACAACTAGGGTTAGCGTCAGGACAACTAGGGTTAGCGTCAGGACAACTAGGATTAGCGTCAGTACAACTAGGGTTAGAGTCACGACAACTAGGGTTAGCGTCAGGACAACTAGGGTTAGCGCCAGGACAACTAGGGTTAGCACCAGGACAACTAGGGTTAGCGCCATTACAACTAGGGTTAGCGCCAGGACAACTAGGGTTAGCGCCAGGACAACTAGGGTAAGCGCCAGGACAACTAGGGTTAGCGCCAGGACAACTAGGGTTACCGCCAGGACAACTAGGGTTAGCGCCAGGACAACTAGGGTTAGCGCCAGGACAACTAGGTTTAGCGCCGGGACAACTAGGGATAGAGCCGGGACAACTAGGGTTAGCGCCAGGACAACTAGGGTTAGCGCCAGGACAACTAGGGTTAGCGCCAGGACAACTAGGGTTAGCGTCAGGACAACTAGGGTTAGCGCCAGGACAACTAGGGTTAGCGTCAGGACAACTAGGGTTAGCGTCAGGACAACTAGGGTTAGCGTCAGGACAACTAGGGTTAGCATCAGGACAACTAGGGTTAGCGTCAGGACAACTAGGGTTAGCGTCAGGACAACTAGGGTTAGCGTCACGACAACTAGGGTTAGCGTCAGGACAACAAGGGTTAGCGTCAGGACAACTAGGGTTAGCGTCACAACTAGGGTTAGCATCAGGACAACTAGGGTTAGCGTCACAACAACTAGGGTTAGCGTCAGGACAACTAGGGTTAGCGTCAGGACAACTAGGATTAGCGTCAGTACAACTAGGGTTAGAGTCACGACAACTAGGGCTAGCGTCACGACAACTAGGGTTAGCGTCAGGACAACTAGGGTTAGCGTCACGACAACTAGGGTTAGCGTCAGGACAACTAGGGTTAGCGTCAGGACAACTAGGGTTAGCGTCACGACAACTAGGGTTAGCGTCAGGACAACTAGGGCTAGCGTCACGACAACTAGGGTTAGCGTCAGGACAACTAGGGTTAGCGTCAGGACAACTAGGGTTAGCGCCAGGACAACTAGGGTTAGCGCCAGGACAACTAGAGTTAGCGCCAGGACAACTAGGGTTAGCGCCAGGACAACTAGGGTTAGCGCCAGGACAACTAGGGTTAGCGCCAGGACAACTAGGGTTACCGCCAGGACAACTAGGGTTAGCGTCAGGACAACTAGGGTTAGCGCCAGGACAACTAGGGTTAGCGCCAGGACAACTAGGGTTAGCGTCAGGACAACTATGGTTAGCACCAGGACAACTAGGGTTAGCGCCAGGACAACTAGGGTTAGCGCCAGGACAACTAGGGTTAGCGCCAGGACAACTAGGGTTAGCGCCAGGACAACTAGGGTTAGCGTTACGACAACTAGGGTTAGCGTCAGGACAACTAGGGTTAGCGTCACGACAACTAGGGTTAGCGTCAGGACAACTAGGGTTAGCGTCAGGACAACTAGGGTTAGCGCCAGGACAACTAGGGTTAGCGCCAGGACAACTAGAGTTAGCGCCAGGACAACTAGGGTTAGCGCCAGGACAACTAGGGTTAGCGCCAGGACAACTAGGGTTAGCGCCAGGACAACTAGGGTTAGCGCCAGGACAACTAGGTTTACCGCCAGGACAACTAGGGTTAGCGTCAGGACAACTAGGGTTAGCGCCAGGACAACTAGGGTTAGCATCAGGACAACTAGGGTTAGCGTCAGGACAACTAGGGTTAGCGTCAGGACAACTAGGGTTAGCGCCAGGACAACTAGGGTTGGCGCCAGGACAACTAGGGTTAGCGCCAGGACAACTAGGGTTAGCGTCAGGACAACTAGGGTTAGCGCCAGGACAACTAGGGTTAGCGCCAGGACAACTAGGGTTAGCGTCAGGACAACTAGGGTTAGCATCAGGACAACTAGGGTTAGCGTCAGGACAACTAGGGTTAGCGTCAGGACAACTAGGGTTAGCGTCACGACAACTAGGGTTAGCGTCAGGACAACAAGGGTTAGCGTCAGGACAACTAGGGTTAGCGTCACAACTAGGGTTAGCATCAGGACAACTAGGGTTAGCGTCACAACAACTAGGGTTAGCGTCAGGACAACTAGGGTTAGCGTCAGGACAACTAGGATTAGCGTCAGTACAACTAGGGTTAGAGTCACGACAACTAGGGTTAGCGTCAGGACAACTAGGGTTAGCGTCACGACAACTAGGGTTAGCGTCAGGACAACTAGGGTTAGCGTCACGACAACTAGGGTTAGCGTCAGGACAACTAGGGTTAGCGTCAGGACAACTAGGGTTAGCGTCACGACAACTAGGGTTAGCGTCAGGACAACTAGGGTTAGCGTCAGGACAACTAGGGTTAGCGTCACGACAACTAGGGTTAGCGTCAGGACAACTAGGGCTAGCGTCACGACAACTAGGGTTAGCGTCAGGACAACTAGGGTTAGCGTCAGGACAACTAGGGTTAGCGCCAGGACAACTAGGGTTAGCGCCAGGACAACTAGAGTTAGCGCCAGGACAACTAGGGTTAGCGCCAGGACAACTAGGGTTAGCGCCAGGACAACTAGGGTTAGCGCCAGGACAACTAGGGTTACCGCCAGGACAACTAGGGTTAGCGTCAGGACAACTAGGGTTAGCGCCAGGACAACTAGGGTTAGCGCCAGGACAACTAGGGTTAGCGTCAGGACAACTATGGTTAGCACCAGGACAACTAGGGTTAGCGCCAGGACAACTAGGGTTAGCGCCAGGACAACTAGGGTTAGCGCCAGGACAACTAGGGTTAGCGCCAGGACAACTAGGGTTAGCGTTACGACAACTAGGGTTAGCGTCAGGACAACTAGGGTTAGCGTCACGACAACTAGGGTTAGCGTCAGGACAACTAGGGTTAGCGTCAGGACAACTAGGGTTAGCGCCAGGACAACTAGGGTTAGCGCCAGGACAACTAGAGTTAGCGCCAGGACAACTAGGGTTAGCGCCAGGACAACTAGGGTTAGCGCCAGGACAACTAGGGTTAGCGCCAGGACAACTAGGTTTACCGCCAGGACAACTAGGGTTAGCGTCAGGACAACTAGGGTTAGCGCCAGGACAACTAGGGTTAGCATCAGGACAACTAGGGTTAGCGTCAGGACAACTAGGGTTAGCGTCAGGACAACTAGGGTTAGCGCCAGGACAACTAGGGTTGGCGCCAGGACAACTAGGGTTAGCGCCAGGACAACTAGGGTTAGCGTCAGGACAACTAGGGTTAGCGCCAGGACAACTAGGGTTAGCGCCAGGACAACTAGGGTTAGCGTCAGGACAACTAGGGTTAGCATCAGGACAACTAGGGTTAGCGCCAGGACAACTAGGGTTAGCGCCAGGACAACTAGGGTTAGCGCCATGACAACTAGGGTTAGCGCCAGGACAACTAGGGTTAGCGCTAGGACAACTAGGGTTAGCGCCAGGACAACTAGGGTTAGCGCCAGGACAACTAGGGTTAGCGCCAGGACAACTAGGGTTAGCGTCAGGACAACTAGGGTTAGCGTCACAACTACGGTTAGCGTCAGGACAACTAGGGTTAGCGTCACAACAACTAGGGTTAGCGTCAGGACAACTAGGGTTAGCGTCAGGACAACTAGGGTTAGCATCAGGACAACTAGGGTTAGAGTCACGACAACTAGGGTTAGCGTCAGGACAACTAGGGTTAGCGTCACGACAACTAGGGTTAGCGTCAGGACAACTAGGGTTAGCGTCACGACAACTAGGGTTAGCGTCAGGACAACTAGGGTTAGCGTCAGGACAACTAGGGTTAGCGTCACGACAACTAGGGTTAGCGTCAGGACAACTAGGGTTAGCGTCAGGACAACTAGGGTTAGCGTCACGACAACTAGGGTTAGCGTCAGGACAACTAGGGTTAGCGTCAGGACAACTAGGGTTAGCGTCAGGACAACTAGGGTTAGCGTCAGGACAACTAGGGTTAGCGTCACGACAACTAGGGTTAGCGTCACGACAACTAGGGTTAGCGTCAGGACAACTAGGGTTAGCGCCAGGACAACTAGGGTTAGCGCCAGGACAACTAGGGTTAGCGCCAGGACAACTAGGGTTACCGCCAGGACAACTTGGGTTAGCGTCAGGACAACTAGGGTTAGCGCCAGGACAACTAGGGTTAGCGCCAGGACAACTAGGGTTAGCGTCAGGACAACTAGGGTTAGCGCCAGGACAACTAGGGTTAGCGCCAGGACAACTAGGGTTAGCGCCAGGACAACTAGGGTTAGCGCCAGGACAACTAGGGTTAGCGTCAGGACAACTAGGGTTAGCGCCAGGACAACTAGGGTTAGCGCCAGGACAACTAGGGTTAGCGTCAGGACAACTAGGGTTAGCATCAGGACAACTAGGGTTAGCGCCAGGACAACTAGGGTTAGCGCCAGGACAACTAGGGCTAGCACCAGGACAACTAGGGTTAGCATTACGACAACTAGGGTTAGCGTCAGGACAACTAGGGTTAGCATCAGGACAACTAGGGTTAGCGCCAGGACAACTAGGGTTAGCGCCAGGACAACTAGGGCTAGCACCAGGACAACTAGGGTTAGCGTTACGACAACTAGGGTTAGCGTCAGGACAACTAGGGTTAGCGTCACGACAACTAGGGTTAGCGTCAGGACAACTAGGGTTAGCGTCAGGACAACTAGGGTTAGCGCCAGGACAACTAGGGTTAGCGCCAGGACAACTAGAGTTAGCGCCAGGACAACTAGGGTTAGCGCCAGCACAACTAGGGTTAGCGTCAGGACAACTAGGGTTAGCGCCAGGACAACTAGGGTTAGCGCCAGGACAACTAGAGTTAGCGCCAGGACAACTAGGGTTAGCGCCAGGACAACTAGGGTTAGCGCCAGGACAACTAGGGTTAGCGCCAGGACAACTAGGGTTAGCGCCAGGACAACTAGGTTTACCGCCAGGACAACTAGGGTTAGCGTCAGGACAACTAGGGTTAGCGCCAGGACAACTAGGGTTAGCGTCAGGACAACTAGGGTTAGCGCCAGGACAACTAGGGTTAGCGCCAGGACAACTAGGGTTAGCGTCAGGACAACTAGGGTTAGCGCCAGGACAACTAGGGTTAGCGCCAGGACAACTAGGGTTAGCGCCAGGACAACTAGGGTTAGCGCCAGGACAACTAGGGTTAGCGTCAGGACAACTAGGGTTAGCGCCAGGACAACTAGGGTTAGCGCCAGGACAACTAGGGTTAGCGTCAGGACAACTAGGGTTAGCGCCAGGACAACTAGGGTTAGCGCCAGGACAACTAGGGCTAGCACCAGGACAACTAGGGTTAGCATTACGACAACTAGGGTTAGCGTCAGGACAACTAGGGTTAGCATCAGGACAACTAGGGTTAGCGCCAGGACAACTAGGGTTAGCGCCAGGACAACTAGGGCTAGCACCAGGACAACTAGGGTTAGCGTTACGACAACTAGGGTTAGCGTCAGGACAACTAGGGTTAGCGTCACGACAACTAGGGTTAGCGTCAGGACAACTAGGGTTAGCGTCAGGACAACTAGGGTTAGCGCCAGGACAACTAGGGTTAGCGCCAGGACAACTAGAGTTAGCGCCAGGACAACTAGGGTTAGCGCCAGGACAACTAGGGTTAGCGTCAGGACAACTAGGGTTAGCGCCAGGACAACTAGGGTTAGCGCCAGGACAACTAGAGTTAGCGCCAGGACAACTAGGGTTAGCGCCAGGACAACTAGGGTTAGCGTCAGGACAACTAGGGTTAGCGCCAGGACAACTAGGGTTAGCGTCAGGACAACTAGGGTTAGCGTCAGGACAACTAGGGTTAGCGCCAGGACAACTAGGGTTAGCGTCAGGACAACTAGGGTTAGCGTCAGGACAACTAGGGTTAGCGTCAGGACAACTAGGGTTAGCGTCAGGACAACTAGGTTTAGCGTCAGGACAACTAGGGTTAGCGCCAGGACAACTAGGGTTAGCGCCAGGACAACTAGGGTTAGCGCCAGGACAACTAGGGTTAGCACCAGGACAACTAGGGTTAGCGCCATTACAACTAGGGTTAGCGCCAGGACAACTAGGGTTAGCACCAGGACAACTAGGGTAAGCGCCAGGACAACTAGGGTTAGCGCCAGGACAACTAGGGTTACCGCCAGGACAACTAGGGTTAGCGCCAGGACAACTAGGGTTAGCGCCAGGACAACTAGGGTTAGCGCTGGGACAACTAGGGATAGCGCAGGGACAACTAGGGTTAGCGCCAGGACAACTAGGGTTAGCGCCAGGACAACTAGGGTTAGCGCCAGGACAACTAGAGTTAGCGCCAGGACAACTAGGGTTAGCGCCAGGACAACTAGGGTTAGCGTCAGGACAACTAGGGTTAGCGCAAGGACAACTAGGGTTAGCGTCACGACAACTAGGGTTAGCGTCAGGACAACTAGGGTTAGCGTCAGGACAACTAGGGTTAGCGTCACGACAACTAGGGTTAGCGTCAGGACAACTAGGGTTAGCGTCAGGACAACTAGGGTTAGCGTCACGACAACTAGGGTTAGCGTCAGGACAACTAGGGTTAGCGTCAGGACAACTAGGATTAGCGTCAGGACAACTAGGGTTAGAGTCACGACAACTAGGGTTAGCGTCAGGACAACTAGGGTTAGCGTCACAACAACTAGGGTTAGCGTCAGCACAACTAGGGTTAGCGTCAGGACAACTAGGATTAGCGTCAGGACAACTAGGGTTAGAGTCACGACAACTAGGGTTAGCGTCAGGACAACTAGGGTTAGCGTCACGACAACTAGGGTTAGCGTCAGGACAACTAGGGTTAGCGTCACGACAACTAGGGTTAGCGTCAGGACAACTAGGGTTAGCGTCAGGACAACTAGGGTTAGCGTCACGACAACTATGGTTAGCGTCAGGACAACTAGGGTTAGCGTCAGGACAACTAGGGTTAGCGTCACGACAACTAGGGTTAGCGTCAGGACAACTAGGGTTAGCGTCACGACAACTAGGGTTAGCGTCAGGACAACTAGGGTTAGCGTCAGGACAACTAGGGTTAGCGCCAGGACAACTAGGGTTAGCGCCAGGACAACTAGAGTTAGCGCCAGGACAACTAGGGTTAGCGCCAGGACAACTAGGGTTAGCGCCAGGACAACTAGGGATAGCGCCAGGACAACTAGGGTTAGCGCCAGGACAACTAGGGTTAGCTCCAGGACAACTAGGGTTAGCGCCAGGACAACTAGGGTTACCGCCAGGACAACTAGGGTTAGCGTCAGGACAACTAGGGTTAGCGCCAGGACAACTAGGGTTAGCGCCAGGACAACTAGGGATAGCGTCAGGACAACTAGGGTTAGCGCCAGGACAACTAGGGTTAGCGCCAGGACAACTAGGGTTAGCGCCAGGACAACTAGGGTTAGCGCCAGGACAACTCGGGATAGCGTCAGGACAACTAGGGTTAGCGCCAGGACAACTAGGGTTAGCGCCAGGACAACTAGGGTTAGCATCAGGACAACTAGGGTTAGCGCCAGGACAACTAGGGTTAGCGCCAGGACAACTAGGGTTAGCGCCAGGACAACTAGGGTTAGCGCTAGGACAACTAGGGTTAGCGCCAGGACAACTAGGGTTAGCGCCAGGACAACTAGGGTTAGCGCCAGGACAACTAGGGTTAGCGCCAGGACAACTAGGGTTAGCGCCAGGACAACTAGGGTTAGCGTCAGGACAACTAGGGTTAGCGCCAGGACAACTAGGGTTAGCGTCAGGACAACTAGGGTTAGCGTCAGGACAACTAGGGTTAGCGCCAGGACAACTAGGGTTAGCACCAGGACAACTAGGGTTAGCGCCAGCACAACTAGGGTTAGCGCCAGGACAACTAGGGTTAGCGCCAGGACAACTAGGGTTAGCGCCTGGACAACTAGGGTTAGCGCCAGGACAACTAGGGTTAGCGCCAGGACAACTAGGGTTAGCGCCTGGACAACTAGGGTTAGCGCCAGGACAACTAGGGTTAGCGCCAGGACAACTAGGGTTAGCTCCAGGACAACTAGGGTTAGCGCCAGGACAACTAGGGTTAGCGCCAGGAAAACTAGGGTTAGCGTCAGGACAACTAGGGTTAGCTTCAGGACAACTAGGGTTAGCGCCAGGACAACTAGGGTTAGCGCCAGGACAACTAGGGTTAGCGCCAGGACAACTAGGGTTAGCGCCAGGACAGTTAGGGTTAGCGCCGGGACAACTAGGGATAGAGCCGGGACAACTAGGGTTAGCGCCAGGACAACTAGGGTTAGCGCCAGGACAACTAGGGTTAGCGCCAGGACAACTAGGGATAGCGCCAGGACAACTAGGTTTAGCGTCAGGACAACTAGGGTTAGCGTCAGGACAACTAGGGTTAGCGCCAGGACAACTAGGGTTAGCGTCAGGACAACTAGGGTTAGCGTCAGGACAACTAGGGTTAGCGCCAGGACAACTAGGGTTAGCACCAGGACAACTAGGGTTAGCGCCAGCACAACTAGGGTTAGCGCCAGGACAACTAGGGTTAGCGCCAGGACAACTAGGGTTAGCGCCTGGACAACTAGGGTTAGCGCCAGGACAACTAGGGTTAGCGCCAGGACAACTAGGGTTAGCGCCTGGACAACTAGGGTTAGCGCCAGGACAACTAGGGTTAGCGCCAGGACAACTAGGGTTAGCTCCAGGACAACTAGGGTTAGCGCCAGGACAACTAGGGTTAGCGCCAGGAAAACTAGGGTTAGCGTCAGGACAACTAGGGTTAGCTTCAGGACAACTAGGGTTAGCGCCAGGACAACTAGGGTTAGCGCCAGGACAACTAGGGTTAGCGCCAGGACAACTAGGGTTAGCGCCAGGACAGTTAGGGTTAGCGCCGGGACAACTAGGGATAGAGCCGGGACAACTAGGGTTAGCGCCAGGACAACTAGGGTTAGCGCCAGGACAACTAGGGTTAGCGCCAGGACAACTAGGGATAGCGCCAGGACAACTAGGTTTAGCGTCAGGACAACTAGGGTTAGCGCCAGTACAACTAGGGTTAGCGCCAGGACAACTAGGGTTAGCACCAGGACAACTAGGGTTAGCGCCATTACAACTAGGGTTAGCGCCAGGACAACTAGGGTTAGCGCCAGCACAACTAGGGTAAGCGCCAGGACAACTAGGGTTAGCGCCAGGACAACTAGGGTTACCGCCAGGACAACTAGGGTTAGCGTCAGGACAACTAGGGTTAGCGTCAGGACAACTAGGGTAAGCGTCAGGACAACTAGGGTTAGCGTCAGGACAACTACGGTTAGCATCAGGACAACTAGGGTTAGCGTCAGGACAACTAGGGTTAGCGTCAGGACAACTAGGTTTAGCGTCAGGACAACTAGGGTTAGCGCCAGGACAACTAGGGTTAGCGCCAGGACAACTAGGGTTAGCGCCAGGACAACTAGGGTTAGCACCAGGACAACTAGGGTTAGCGCCATTACAACTAGGGTTAGCGCCAGGACAACTAGGGTTAGCACCAGGACAACTAGGGTAAGCGCCAGGACAACTAGGGTTAGCGCCAGGACAACTAGGGTTAGCGTCACGACAACTAGGGTTAGCGTCAGGACAACTAGGGTTAGCGTCACGACAACTAGGGTTAGCGTCAGGACAACTAGGGTTAGCGTCAGGACAACTAGGTTTAGCGTCACGACAACTATGGTTAGCGTCAGGACAACTAGGGTTAGCGTCAGGACAACTAGGGTTAGCGTCACGACAACTAGGGTTAGCGTCAGGACAACTAGGGTTAGCGTCACGACAACTAGGGTTAGCGTCAGGACAACTAGGGTTAGCGTCAGGACAACTAGGGTTAGCGCCAGGACAACTAGGGTTAGCGCCAGGACAACTAGAGTTAGCGCCAGGACAACTAGGGTTAGCGCCAGGACAACTAGGGTTAGCGCCAGGACAACTAGGGATAGCGCCAGGACAACTAGGGTTAGCGCCAGGACAACTAGGGTTAGCTCCAGGACAACTAGGGTTAGCGCCAGGACAACTAGGGTTACCGCCAGGACAACTAGGGTTAGCGTCAGGACAACTAGGGTTAGCGCCAGGACAACTAGGGTTAGCGCCAGGACAACTAGAGTTAGCGTCAGGACAACTAGGGTTAGCGTCAGGACAACTAGGGTTAGCGCCAGGACAACTAGGGTTAGCGCCAGGACAACTAGGGTTAGCGCCAGGACAACTAGGGTTAGCGCCAGGACAACTCGGGATAGCGTCAGGACAACTAGGGTTAGCGCCAGGACAACTAGGGTTAGCGCCAGGACAACTAGGGTTAGCATCAGGACAACTAGGGTTAGCGCCAGGACAACTAGGGTTAGCGCCAGGACAACTAGGGTTAGCGCCAGGACAACTAGGGTTAGCGCTAGGACAACTAGGGTTAGCGCCAGGACAACTAGGGTTAGCGCCAGGACAACTAGGGTTAGCGCCAGGACAACTAGGGTTAGCGCCAGGACAACTAGGGTTAGCGTCAGGACAACTAGGGTTAGCGTCAGGACAACTAGGGTTAGCGTCAGGACAACTAGGGTTAGCGCCAGGACAACTAGGGTTAGCACCAGGACAACTAGGGTTAGCGCCAGCACAACTAGGGTTAGCGCCAGGACAACTAGGGTTAGCGCCAGGACAACTAGGGTTAGCGCCTGGACAACTAGGGTTAGCGCCAGGACAACTAGGGTTAGCGCCAGGACAACTAGGGTTAGCGCCTGGACAACTAGGGTTAGCGCCAGGACAACTAGGGTTAGCGCCAGGACAACTAGGGTTAGCTCCAGGACAACTAGGGTTAGCGCCAGGACAACTAGGGTTAGCGCCAGGAAAACTAGGGTTAGCGTCAGGACAACTAGGGTTAGCTTCAGGACAACTAGGGTTAGCGCCAGGACAACTAGGGTTAGCGCCAGGACAACTAGGGTTAGCGCCAGGACAACTAGGGTTAGCACCAGGACAGTTAGGGTTAGCGCCGGGACAACTAGGGACAGAGCCGGGACAACTAGGGTTAGCGCCAGGACAACTAGGGTTAGCGCCAGGACAACTAGGGTTAGCGCCAGGACAACTAGGGATAGCGCCAGGACAACTAGGTTTAGCGTCAGGACAACTAGGGTTAGCGCCAGTACAACTAGGGTTAGCGCCAGGACAACTAGGGTTAGCACCAGGACAACTAGGGTTAGCGCCATTACAACTAGGGTTAGCGCCAGGACAACTAGGGTTAGCGCCAGGACAACTAGGGTAAGCGCCAGGACAACTAGGGTTAGCGCCAGGACAACTAGGGTTACCGCCAGGACAACTAGGGTTAGCGCCAGGACAACTAGGGTTAGCGCCAGGACAACTAGGGTTAGCGCCGGGACAACTAGGGATAGAGCCGGGACAACTAGGGTTAGCGCCAGGACAACTAGGGTTAGCGCCAGGACAACTAGGGTTAGCGCCAGGACAACTAGGGTTAGCGCCAGGACAACTAGGGTTAGCGTCAGGACAACTAGGGTTAGCGCCAGGACAACTAGGGTTAGCGTCAGGACAACTAGGGTTAGCGTCAGGACAACTAGGGTTAGCGTCAGGACAACTAGGGTTAGCATCAGGACAACTAGGGTTAGCGTCAGGACAACTAGGGTTAGCGTCAGGACAACTAGGGTTAGCGTCACGACAACTAGGGTTAGCGTCATGACAACAAGGGTTAGCGTCAGGACAACTAGGGTTAGCGTCACAACTAGGGTTAGCGTCAGGACAACTAGGGTTAGCGTCACAACAACTAGGGTTAGCGTCAGGACAACTAGGGTTAGCGTCAGGACAACTAGGATTAGCGTCAGTACAACTAGGGTTAGAGTCACGACAACTAGGGTTAGCGTCAGGACAACTAGGGTTAGCGCCAGGACAACTAGGGTTAGCACCAGGACAACTAGGGTTAGCGCCATTACAACTAGGGTTAGCGCCAGGACAACTAGGGTTAGCGCCAGGACAACTAGGGTAAGCGCCAGGACAACTAGGGTTAGCGCCAGGACAACTAGGGTTACCGCCAGGACAACTAGGGTTAGCGCCAGGACAACTAGGGTTAGCGCCAGGACAACTAGGTTTAGCGCCGGGACAACTAGGGATAGAGCCGGGACAACTAGGGTTAGCGCCAGGACAACTAGGGTTAGCGCCAGGACAACTAGGGTTAGCGCCAGGACAACTAGGGTTAGCGCCAGGACAACTAGGGTTAGCGTCAGGACAACTAGGGTTAGCGCCAGGACAACTAGGGTTAGCGTCAGGACAACTAGGGTTAGCGTCAGGACAACTAGGGTTAGCGTCAGGACAACTAGGGTTAGCATCAGGACAACTAGGGTTAGCGTCAGGACAACTAGGGTTAGCGTCACGACAACTAGGGTTAGCGTCAGGACAACAAGGGTTAGCGTCAGGACAACTAGGGTTAGCGTCACAACTAGGGTTAGCATCAGGACAACTAGGGTTAGCGTCACAACAACTAGGGTTAGCGTCAGGACAACTAGGGTTAGCGTCAGGACAACTAGGATTAGCGTCAGTACAACTAGGGTTAGAGTCACGACAACTAGGGTTAGCGTCAGGACAACTAGGGTTAGCGTCACGACAACTAGGGTTAGCGTCAGGACAACTAGGGTTAGCGTCACGACAACTAGGGTTAGCGTCAGGACAACTAGGGTTAGCGTCAGGACAACTAGGGTTAGCGTCACGACAACTAGGGTTAGCGTCAGGACAACTAGGGTTAGCGTCAGGACAACTAGGGTTAGCGTCACGACAACTAGGGTTAGCGTCAGGACAACTAGGGCTAGCGTCAAGACAACTAGGGTTAGCGTCAGGACAACTAGGGTTAGCGTCAGGACAACTAGGGTTAGCGCCAGGACAACTAGGGTTAGCGCCAGGACAACTAGAGTTAGCGCCAGGACAACTAGGGTTAGCGCCAGGACAACTAGGGTTAGCGCCAGGACAACTAGGGTTAGCGCCAGGACAACTAGGGTTACCGCCAGGACAACTAGGGTTAGCATCAGGACAACTAGGGTTAGCGCCAGGACAACTAGGGTTAGCGCCAGGACAACTAGGGTTAGCGTCAGGACAACTAGGGTTAGCGTCAGGACAACTAGGGTTAGCACCAGGACAACTAGGGTTAGCGCCAGGACAACTAGGGTTAGCGCCAGGACAACTAGGGTTAGCGCCAGGACAACTAGGGTTAGCGCCAGGACAACTAGGGTTAGCGCCAGGACAACTAGGGTTAGCGCCAGGACAACTAGGGTTAGCGTTACGACAACTAGGGTTAGCGTCAGGACAACTAGGGTTAGCGTCACGACAACTAGGGTTAGCGTCAGGACAACTAGGGTTAGCGTCAGGACAACTAGGGTTAGCGCCAGGACAACTAGGGTTAGCGCCAGGACAACTAGAGTTAGCGCCAGGACAACTAGGGTTAGCGCCAGGACAACTAGGGTTAGCGCCAGGACAACTAGGGTTAGCGCCAGGACAACTAGGGTTAGCGCCAGGACAACTAGGTTTACCGCCAGGACAACTAGGGTTAGCGTCAGGACAACTAGGGTTAGCGCCAGGACAACTAGGGTTAGCGTCAGGACAACTAGGGTTAGCGTCAGGACAACTAGGGTTAGCGCCAGGACAACTAGGGTTAGCGCCAGGACAACTAGGGTTAGCGCCAGGACAACTAGGGTTAGCGTCAGGACAACTAGGGTTAGCGCCAGGACAACTAGGGTTAGCGCCAGGACAACTAGGGTTAGCGTCAGGACAACTAGGGTTAGCGTCAGGACAACTAGGGTTAGCGCCAGGACAACTAGGGTTAGCGCCAGGAAAACTAGGGTTAGCGCCAGGACAACTAGGGTTAGCGCCAGGACAACTAGGGTTAGCGCTAGGACAACTAGGGTTAGCGCCAGGACAACTAGGGTTCGCGCCAGGACAACTAGGGTTAGCGCCAGGACAACTAGGGTTAGCGCCAGGACAACTAGGGTTAGCGTCAGGACAACTAGGGTTAGCGCCAGGACAACTAGGGTTAGCGTCAGGACAACTAGGGTTAGCGTCAGGACAACTAGGGTTAGCGCCAGGACAACTAGGGTTAGCGCCAGGACAACTAGGGTTAGCGCCAGCACAACTAGGGTTAGCGCCAGGACAACTAGGGTTAGCGCCAGGACAACTAGGGTTAGCGCCAGCACAACTAGGGTTAGCGCCAGGACAACTAGGGTTAGCGCCAGGACAACTAGGGTTAGCGCCAGGACAACTAGGGTTAGCGCCAGGACAACTAGGGTTAGCGCCAGGACAACTAGGGTTAGCGTCAGGACAACCAGGGTTAGCGCCAGGACAACTAGCGTTAGTGTCAGGACAGCTAGGGTTAGCGTCAGGACAACTAGGGTTAGCGTCAGGACAGCTAGGGTTAGCGTCAGGACAGCTAGGGTTAGCGTCAGGACAACTAGGGTTAGCGTCACGACAACTAGGGTTAGCGTCAGGACAACTAGGGTTAGCGTCACGACAACTAGGGTTAGCGTCAGGACAACTAGGGTTAGCGTCAGGACAACTAGGGTTAGCGCCATTACAACTAGGGTTAGCGCCAGGACAACTAGGGTTAGCGCCAGGACAACTAGGGTAAGCGTCACGACAACTAGGGTTAGCGTCAGGACAACTAGGGTTAGCGTCAGGACAACTAGGGTTAGCGTCAGGACAACTAGGGTTAGCGTCACAACTAGGGTTAGCGTCAGGACAACTAGGGTTAGCGTCACAACAACTAGGGTTAGCGTCAGGACAACTAGGGTTAGCGTCAGGACAACTAGGGTTAGCATCAGGACAACTAGGGTTAGAGTCACGACAACTAGGGTTAGCGTCAGGACAACTAGGGTTAGCGTCACGACAACTAGGGTTAGCGTCAGGACAACTAGGGTTAGCGTCACGACAACTAGGGTTAGCGTCAGGACAACTAGGGTTAGCGTCAGGACAACTAGGGTTAGCGTCACGACAACTAGGGTTAGCGTCAGGACAACTAGGGTTAGCGTCAGGACAACTAGGGTTAGCGTCACGACAACTAGGGTTAGCGTCAGGACAACTAGGGTTAGCGTCAGGACAACTAGGGTTAGCGTCAGGACAACTAGGGTTAGCGTCAGGACAACTAGGGTTAGCATCACGACAACTAGGGTTAGCGTCACGACAACTAGGGTTAGCGTCAGGACAACTAGGGTTAGCGCCAGGACAACTAGGGTTAGCGCCAGGACAACTAGGGTTAGCGCCAGGACAACTAGGGTTACCGCCAGGACAACTTGGGTTAGCGTCAGGACAACTAGGGTTAGCGCCAGGACAACTAGGGTTAGCGCCAGGACAACTAGGGTTAGCGTCAGGACAACTAGGTTTAGCGTCAGGACAACTAGGGTTAGCGCCAGGACAACTAGGGTTAGCGCCAGGACAACTAGGGTTAGCACCAGGACAACTAGGGTTAGCGCCATTACAACTAGGGTTAGCGCCAGGACAACTAGGGTTAGCACCAGGACAACTAGGGTAAGCGCCAGGACAACTAGGGTTAGCGCCAGGACAACTAGGGTTAGCGTCACGACAACTAGGGTTAGCGTCAGGACAACTAGGGTTAGCGTCACGACAACTAGGGTTAGCGTCAGGACAACTAGGGTTAGCGTCAGGACAACTAGGGTTAGCGTCACGACAACTATGGTTAGCGTCAGGACAACTAGGGTTAGCGTCAGGACAACTAGGGTTAGCGTCACGACAACTAGGGTTAGCGTCAGGACAACTAGGGTTAGCGTCACGACAACTAGGGTTAGCGTCAGGACAACTAGGGTTAGCGTCAGGACAACTAGGGTTAGCGCCAGGACAACTAGGGTTAGCGCCAGGACAACTAGAGTTAGCGCCAGGACAACTAGGGTTAGCGCCAGGACAACTAGGGTTAGCGCCAGGACAACTAGGGATAGCGCCAGGACAACTAGGGTTAGCGCCAGGACAACTAGGGTTAGCTCCAGGACAACTAGGGTTAGCGCCAGGACAACTAGGGTTACCGCCAGGACAACTAGGGTTAGCGTCAGGACAACTAGGGTTAGCGCCAGGACAACTAGGGTTAGCGCCAGGACAACTAGAGTTAGCGTCAGGACAACTAGGGTTAGCGTCAGGACAACTAGGGTTAGCGCCAGGACAACTAGGGTTAGCGCCAGGACAACTAGGGTTAGCGCCAGGACAACTAGGGTTAGCGCCAGGACAACTCGGTATAGCGTCAGGACAACTAGGGTTAGCGCCAGGACAACTAGGGTTAGCGCCAGGACAACTAGGGTTAGCATCAGGACAACTAGGGTTAGCGCCAGGACAACTAGGGTTAGCGCCAGGACAACTAGGGTTAGGGCCAGGACAACTAGGGTTAGCGCTAGGACAACTAGGGTTAGCGCCAGGACAACTAGGGTTAGCGCCAGGACAACTAGGGTTAGCGCCAGGACAACTAGGGTTAGCGCCAGGACAACTAGGGTTAGCGTCAGGACAACTAGGGTTAGCGTCAGGACAACTAGGGTTAGCGTCAGGACAACTAGGGTTAGCGCCAGGACAACTAGGGTTAGCACCAGGACAACTAGGGTTAGCGCCAGCACAACTAGGGTTAGCGCCAGGACAACTAGGGTTAGCGCCAGGACAACTAGGGTTAGCGCCTGGACAACTAGGGTTAGCGCCAGTACAACTAGGGTTAGCGCCAGGACAACTAGGGTTAGCGCCTGGACAACTAGGGTTAGCGCCAGGACAACTAGGGTTAGCGCCAGGACAACTAGGGTTAGCTCCAGGACAACTAGGGTTAGCGCCAGGACAACTAGGGTTAGCGCCAGGAAAACTAGGGTTAGCGTCAGGACAACTAGGGTTAGCTTCAGGACAACTAGGGTTAGCGCCAGGACAACTAGGGTTAGCGCCAGGACAACTAGGGTTAGCGCCAGGACAACTAGGGTTAGCACCAGGACAGTTAGGGTTAGCGCCGGGACAACTAGGGATAGAGCCGGGACAACTAGGGTTAGCGCCAGGACAACTAGGGTTAGCGCCAGGACAACTAGGGTTAGCGCCAGGACAACTAGGGATAGCGCCAGGACAACTAGGTTTAGCGTCAGGACAACTAGGGTTAGCGCCAGTACAACTAGGGTTAGCGCCAGGACAACTAGGGTTAGCACCAGGACAACTAGGGTTAGCGCCATTACAACTAGGGTTAGCGCCAGGACAACTAGGGTTAGCGCCAGGACAACTAGGGTAAGCGCCAGGACAACTAGGGTTAGCGCCAGGACAACTAGGGTTACCGCCAGGACAACTAGGGTTAGCGCCAGGACAACTAGGGTTAGCGCCAGGACAACTAGGGTTAGCGCCGGGACAACTAGGGATAGAGCCGGGACAACTAGGGTTAGCGCCAGGACAACTAGGGTTAGCGCCAGGACAACTAGGGTTAGCGCCAGGACAACTAGGGTTAGCGCCAGGACAACTAGGGTTAGCGTCAGGACAACTAGGGTTAGCGCCAGGACAACTAGGGTTAGCGTCAGGACAACTAGGGTTAGCGTCAGGACAACTAGGGTTAGCGTCAGGACAACTAGGGTTAGCATCAGGACAACTAGGGTTAGCGTCAGGACAACTAGGGTTAGCGTCAGGACAACTAGGGTTAGCGTCACGACAACTAGGGTTAGCGTCATGACAACAAGGGTTAGCGTCAGGACAACTAGGGTTAGCGTCACAACTAGGGTTAGCGTCAGGACAACTAGGGTTAGCGTCACAACAACTAGGGTTAGCGTCAGGACAACTAGGGTTAGCGTCAGGACAACTAGGATTAGCGTCAGTACAACTAGGGTTAGAGTCACGACAACTAGGGTTAGCGTCAGGACAACTAGGGTTAGCGCCAGGACAACTAGGGTTAGCACCAGGACAACTAGGGTTAGCGCCATTACAACTAGGGTTAGCGCCAGGACAACTAGGGTTAGCGCCAGGACAACTAGGGTAAGCGCCAGGACAACTAGGGTTAGCGCCAGGACAACTAGGGTTACCGCCAGGACAACTAGGGTTAGCGCCAGGACAACTAGGGTTAGCGCCAGGACAACTAGGTTTAGCGCCGGGACAACTAGGGATAGAGCCGGGACAACTAGGGTTAGCGCCAGGACAACTAGGGTTAGCGCCAGGACAACTAGGGTTAGCGCCAGGACAACTAGGGTTAGCGTCAGGACAACTAGGGTTAGCGCCAGGACAACTAGGGTTAGCGTCAGGACAACTAGGGTTAGCGTCAGGACAACTAGGGTTAGCGTCAGGACAACTAGGGTTAGCATCAGGACAACTAGGGTTAGCGTCAGGACAACTAGGGTTAGCGTCAGGACAACTAGGGTTAGCGTCACGACAACTAGGGTTAGCGTCAGGACAACAAGGGTTAGCGTCAGGACAACTAGGGTTAGCGTCACAACTAGGGTTAGCATCAGGACAACTAGGGTTAGCGTCACAACAACTAGGGTTAGCGTCAGGACAACTAGGGTTAGCGTCAGGACAACTAGGATTAGCGTCAGTACAACTAGGGTTAGAGTCACGACAACTAGGGTTAGCGTCAGGACAACTAGGGTTAGCGTCACGACAACTAGGGTTAGCGTCAGGACAACTAGGGTTAGCGTCACGACAACTAGGGTTAGCGTCAGGACAACTAGGGTTAGCGTCAGGACAACTAGGGTTAGCGTCACGACAACTAGGGTTAGCGTCAGGACAACTAGGGTTAGCGTCAGGACAACTAGGGTTAGCGTCACGACAACTAGGGTTAGCGTCAGGACAACTAGGGCTAGCGTCACGACAACTAGGGTTAGCGTCAGGACAACTAGGGTTAGCGTCAGGACAACTAGGGTTAGCGCCAGGACAACTAGGGTTAGCGCCAGGACAACTAGAGTTAGCGCCAGGACAACTAGGGTTAGCGCCAGGACAACTAGGGTTAGCGCCAGGACAACTAGGGTTAGCGCCAGGACAACTAGGGTTACCGCCAGGACAACTAGGGTTAGCGTCAGGACAACTAGGGTTAGTGCCAGGACAACTAGGGTTAGCGCCAGGACAACTAGGGTTAGCGTCAGGACAACTATGGTTAGCACCAGGACAACTAGGGTTAGCGCCAGGACAACTAGGGTTAGCGCCAGGACAACTAGGGTTAGCGCCAGGACAACTAGGGTTAGCGCCAGGACAACTAGGGTTAGCGTTACGACAACTAGGGTTAGCGTCAGGACAACTAGGGTTAGCGTCACGACAACTAGGGTTAGCGTCAGGACAACTAGGGTTAGCGTCAGGACAACTAGGGTTAGCGCCAGGACAACTAGGGTTAGCGCCAGGACAACTAGGGTTAGCGCCAGGACAACTAGGGTTAGCGCCAGGACAACTAGGGTTAGCGCCAGGACAACTAGGGTTAGCGCCAGGACAACTAGGTTTACCGCCAGGACAACTAGGGTTAGCGTCAGGACAACTAGGGTTAGCGCCAGGACAACTAGGGTTAGCATCAGGACAACTAGGGTTAGCGTCAGGACAACTAGGGTTAGCGTCAGGACAACTAGGGTTAGCGCCAGGACAACTAGGGTTGGCGCCAGGACAACTAGGGTTAGCGCCAGGACAACTAGGGTTAGCGTCAGGACAACTAGGGTTAGCGCCAGGACAACTAGGGTTAGCGTCAGGACAACTAGGGTTAGCATCAGGACAACTAGGGTTAGCGCCAGGACAACTAGGGTTAGCGCCAGGACAACTAGGGTTAGCGCCATGACAACTAGGGTTAGCGCCAGGACAACTAGGGTTAGCGCTAGGACAACTAGGGTTAGCGCCAGGACAACTAGGGTTAGCGCCAGGACAACTAGGGTTAGCGCCAGGACAACTAGGGTTAGCGTCAGGACAACTAGGGTTAGCGTCACAACTACGGTTAGCGTCAGGACAACTAGGGTTAGCGTCACAACAACTAGGGTTAGCGTCAGGACAACTAGGGTTAGCGTCAGGACAACTAGGGTTAGCATCAGGACAACTAGGGTTAGAGTCACGACAACTAGGGTTAGCGTCAGGACAACTAGGGTTAGCGTCACGACAACTAGGGTTAGCGTCAGGACAACTAGGGTTAGCGTCACGACAACTAGGGTTAGCGTCAGGACAACTAGGGTTAGCGTCAGGACAACTAGGGTTAGCGTCACGACAACTAGGGTTAGCGTCAGGACAACTAGGGTTAGCGTCAGGACAACTAGGGTTAGCGTCACGACAACTAGGGTTAGCGTCAGGACAACTAGGGTTAGCGTCAGGACAACTAGGGTTAGCGTCAGGACAACTAGGGTTAGCGTCAGGACAACTAGGGTTAGCGTCACGACAACTAGGGTTAGCGTCACGACAACTAGGGTTAGCGTCAGGACAACTAGGGTTAGCGCCAGGACAACTAGGGTTAGCGCCAGGACAACTAGGGTTAGCGCCAGGACAACTAGGGTTACCGCCAGGACAACTTGGGTTAGCGTCAGGACAACTAGGGTTAGCGCCAGGACAACTAGGGTTAGCGCCAGGACAACTAGGGTTAGCGTCAGGACAACTAGGGTTAGCGCCAGGACAACTAGGGTTAGCGCCAGGACAACTAGGGTTAGCGCCAGGACAACTAGGGTTAGCGCCAGGACAACTAGGGTTAGCGTCAGGACAACTAGGGTTAGCGCCAGGACAACTAGGGTTAGCGCCAGGACAACTAGGGTTAGCGTCAGGACAACTAGGGTTAGCATCAGGACAACTAGGGTTAGCGCCAGGACAACTAGGGTTAGCGCCAGGACAACTAGGGCTAGCACCAGGACAACTAGGGTTAGCATTACGACAACTAGGGTTAGCGTCAGGACAACTAGGGTTAGCATCAGGACAACTAGGGTTAGCGCCAGGACAACTAGGGTTAGCGCCAGGACAACTAGGGCTAGCACCAGGACAACTAGGGTTAGCGTTACGACAACTAGGGTTAGCGTCAGGACAACTAGGGTTAGCGTCACGACAACTAGGGTTAGCGTCAGGACAACTAGGGTTAGCGTCAGGACAACTAGGGTTAGCGCCAGGACAACTAGGGTTAGCGCCAGGACAACTAGAGTTAGCGCCAGGACAACTAGGGTTAGCGCCAGGACAACTAGGGTTAGCGTCAGGACAACTAGGGTTAGCGCCAGGACAACTAGGGTTAGCGCCAGGACAACTAGAGTTAGCGCCAGGACAACTAGGGTTAGCGCCAGGACAACTAGGGTTAGCGCCAGGACAACTAGGGTTAGCGCCAGGACAACTAGGGTTAGCGCCAGGACAACTAGGTTTACCGCCAGGACAACTAGGGTTAGCGTCAGGACAACTAGGGTTAGCGCCAGGACAACTAGGGTTAGCGTCAGGACAACTAGGGTTAGCGCCAGGACAACTAGGGTTAGCGCCAGGACAACTAGGGTTAGCGTCAGGACAACTAGGGTTAGCGCCAGGACAACTAGGGTTAGCGCCAGGACAACTAGGGTTAGCGCCAGGACAACTAGGGTTAGCGCCAGGACAACTAGGGTTAGCGTCAGGACAACTAGGGTTAGCGCCAGGACAACTAGGGTTAGCGCCAGGACAACTAGGGTTAGCGTCAGGACAACTAGGGTTAGCATCAGGACAACTAGGGTTAGCGCCAGGACAACTAGGGTTAGCGCCAGGACAACTAGGGCTAGCACCAGGACAACTAGGGTTAGCATTACGACAACTAGGGTTAGCGTCAGGACAACTAGGGTTAGCATCAGGACAACTAGGGTTAGCGCCAGGACAACTAGGGTTAGCGCCAGGACAACTAGGGCTAGCACCAGGACAACTAGGGTTAGCGTTACGACAACTAGGGTTAGCGTCAGGACAACTAGGGTTAGCGTCACGACAACTAGGGTTAGCGTCAGGACAACTAGGGTTAGCGTCAGGACAACTAGGGTTAGCGCCAGGACAACTAGGGTTAGCGCCAGGACAACTAGAGTTAGCGCCAGGACAACTAGGGTTAGCGCCAGGACAACTAGGGTTAGCGTCAGGACAACTAGGGTTAGCGCCAGGACAACTAGGGTTAGCGCCAGGACAACTAGAGTTAGCGCCAGGACAACTAGGGTTAGCGCCAGGACAACTAGGGTTAGCGCCAGGACAACTAGGGTTAGCGCCAGGACAACTAGGGTTAGCGCCAGGACAACTAGGTTTACCGCCAGGACAACTAGGGTTAGCGTCAGGACAACTAGGGTTAGCGCCAGGACAACTAGGGTTAGCGTCAGGACAACTAGGGTTAGCGTCAGGACAACTAGGGTTAGCGTCAGGACAACTAGGGTTAGCGCCAGGACAACTAGGGTTAGCGCCAGGACAACTAGGGTTAGCGTCAGGACAACTAGGGATAGCGCCAGGACAACTAGGGTTAGCGCCAGGACAACTAGGGTTAGCGTCAGGACAACTAGGGTTAGCATCAGGACAACTAGGGTTAGCGCCAGGACAACTAGGGTTAGCGCCAGGACAACTAGGGTTAGCGCCAGGACAACTAGGGTTAGCGCCAGGACAACTAGGGTTAGCGCCAGGACAACTAGGGTTAGCGCCAGGACAACTAGGGTTAGCGCCAGGACAACTAGGGTTAGCGTCAGGACAACCAGGTTTAGCGCCAGGACAACTAGCGTTAGTTTCAGGACAGCTAGGGTTAGCGTCAGGACAACTAGGGTTAGCGTCAGGACAGCTAGGGTTAGCGTCAGGACAGCTAGGGTTAACGTCAGGACAACTAGGGTTAGCGTCAGGACAACTAGGGTTAGCGCCAGGACAACTAGGGTTAGCGCCAGGACAACTAGGGTTAGCGCCAGGACAACTAGGGATAGCGCCAGGACAACTAGGGTTAGCGTCAGAACAACTAGGGTTAGCGCCAGGACAACTAGGGTTAGCGTCAGGACAACTAGGGTTAGCGTCAGGACAACTAGGGTTAGCGTCAGGACAACTAGGGTTAGCGTCAGGACAACTAGGGTTAGCGCCAGGACAACTAGGGTTAGCGCCAGGACAACTAGGGTTAGCGCCAGGACAACTAGGGATAGCACCAGGACAACTAGGGTTAGCGCCATTACAACTAGGGTTAGCGCCAGGACAACTAGGGTTAGCGCCAGGACAACTAGGGTTAGCGCCAGGACAACTAGGGTTAGCGCCAGGACAACTAGGGTTAGCGTCAGGACAACTAGGGTTAGCGCCAGGACAACTAGGGTTAGCGCCAGGACAACTAGGGTTAGCGTCAGGACAACTAGGGTTAGCGTCAGGACAGCTAGGGTTAGCGTCAGGACAGCTAGGGTTAGCGTCAGGACAACTAGGGTTAGCGTCAGGACAACTAGGGTTAGCGCCAGGACAACTAGGGTTAGCGCCAGGACAACTAGGGTTAGCGCCAGGACAACTAGGAATAGCGCCAGGACAACTAGGGTTAGCGTCAGGACAACTAGGGTTAGCGCCATGAAAACTAGGGTTAGCGCCAGGACAACTAGGGTTAGCGTCAGGACAACTAGGGTTAGCGTCTGGACAACTAGGGTTAGCGTCAGGACAACTAGGGTTAGCGTCAGGACAACTAGGGTTAGCGTCAGGACAACTAGGGTTAGCGCCAGGACAACTAGGGTTATCGCCAGGACAACTAGGGTTATCGCCAGGACAACTAGGGTTAGCGCCAGGACAACTAGGGATAGCACCAGGACAACTAGGGTTAGCGCCATTACAACTAGGGTTAGCGCCAGGACAACTAGGGTTAGCGCCAGGACAACTAGGGTAAGCGTCACGACAACTAGGGTTAGCGTCAGGACAACTAGGGTTAGCGTCAGGACAACTAGGGTTAGCGTCAGGACAACTAGGGTTAGCGTCACAACTAGGGTTAGCGTCAGGACAACTAGGGTTAGCGTCACGACAACTAGGGTTAGCGTCAGGACAACTAGGGTTAGCGTCAGGACAACTAGGGTTAGCATCAGGACAACTAGGGTTAGAGTCACGACAACTAGGGTTAGCGTCAGGACAACTAGGGTTAGCGTCAGGACAACTAGGGTTAGCGTCAGGACAACTAGGGTTAGCGTCAGGACAACTAGGGTTAGCGTCACGACAACTAGGGTTAGCGTCACGACAACTAGGGTTAGCGTCACGACAACTAGGGTTAGCGTCAGGACAACTAGGGTTAGCGCCAGGACAACTAGGGTTAGCGCCAGGACAACTAGGGTTAGCGTCAGGACAACTAGGGTTAGCGCCAGGACAACTAGGGTTAGCGCCAGGACAACTAGGGTTAGCGCCAGGACAACTAGCGTTAGCGTCAGGACAACTAGGGTTAGCGTCAGGACAACTAGGGTTAGCGCCAGGACAACTAGGGTTAGCGTCAGGACAACTAGGGTTAGCATCAGGACAACTAGGGTTAGCGCCAGGACAACTAGGGTTAGCGCCAGGACAACTAGGGTTAGCGCCAGGACAACTAGGGTTAGCGTCAGGACAACTAGGGTTAGCATCAGGACAACTAGGGTTAGCGCCAGGACAACTAGGGTTAGCGCCAGGACAACTAGGGTTAGCGCCAGGACAACTAGGGTTAGCGCCAGGACAACTAGGGTTAGCGCTAGGACAACTAGGGTTAGCGCCAGGACAACTAGGGTTAGCGCCAGGACAACTAGGGTTAGCGCCAGGACAACTAGGGTTAGCGTCAGGACAACTAGGGTTAGCGCCAGGACAACTAGGGTTAGCGTCAGGACAACTAGGGTTAGCGTCATTACAACAAGGGTTAGCGCCAGGACAACTAGGGTTAGCGCCAGGACAACTAGGGTTAGCGCCAGCACAACTAGGGTTAGCGCCAGGACAACTAGGGTTAGCGCCAGGACAACTAGGGTTAGCGCCAGGACAACTAGGGTTAGCGCCAGGACAACTAGGGTTAGCGCCAGGACAACTAGGGTTAGCGTCAGGACAACCAGGGTTAGCGCCAGGACAACTAGCGTTAGTGTCAGGACAGCTAGGGTTAGCGTCAGGACAACTAGGGTTAGCGTCAGGACAGCTAGGGTTAGCGTCAGGACAGCTAGGGTTAGCGTCAGGACAACTAGGGTTAGCGCCAGGACAACTAGGGTTAGCGCCAGGACAACTAGGGTTAGCGCCAGGACAACTAGGGATAGCGCCAGGACAACTAGGGTTAGCGTCAGAACAACTAGGGTTAGCGCCAGGACAACTAGGGTTAGCGCCAGGACAACTAGGGTTAGCGTCAGGACAACTAGGGTTAGCGTCAGGACAACTAGGGTTAGCGTCAGGACAACTAGGGTTAGCGTCAGGACAACTAGGGTTAGCGCCAGGACAACTAGGGTTAGCGCCAGGACAACTAGGGTTAGCGCCAGGACAACTAGGGTTAGCGCCAGGACAAGTAGGGATAGCGCCAGGACAACTAGGGTTAGCGCCATTACAACTAGGGTTAGCGCCAGGACAACTAGGGTTAGCGCCAGGACAACTAGGGTTAGCGCCAGGACAACTAGGGTTAGCGCTAGGACAACTAGGGATAGCGCCAGGACAACTAGGGTTAGCGCCAGGAGAACTAGGGTTAGCGCCAGGACAACTAGGGTTAGCGTCAGGACAACTAGGGTTAGCGTCAGGACAGCTAGGGTTAGCGTCAGGACAGCTAGGGTTAGCGTCAGGACAACTAGGGTTAGCGTCAGGACAACTAGGGTTAGCGCCAGGACAACTAGGGTTAGCGCCAGGACAACTAGGGATAGCGCCAGGACAACTAGGGTTAGCGTCAGGACAACTAGGGTTAGCGCCAGGACAACTAGGGTTAGCGCCAGGACAACTAGGGTTAGCGTCAGGACAACTAGGGTTAGCGTCTGGACAACTAGGGTTAGCATCAGGACAACTAGGGTTAGCGTCAGGACAACTAGGGTTAGCGCCAGGACAACTAGGGTTATCGCCAGGACAACTAGGGTTATCGCCAGGACAACTAGGGTTAGCGCCAGGACAACTAGGGATAGCACCAGGACAACTAGGGTTAGCGCCATTACAACTAGGGTTAGCGCCAGGACAACTAGGGTTAGCGCCAGGACAACTAGGGTAAGCGTCACGACAACTAGGGTTAGCGTCAGGACAACTAGGGTTAGCGTCAGGACAACTAGGGTTAGCGTCAGGACAACTAGGGTTAGCGTCACAACTAGGGTTAGCGTCAGGACAACTAGGGTTAGCGTCACGACAACTAGGATTAGCGTCAGGACAACTAGGGTTAGCGTCAGGACAACTAGGGTTAGCATCAGGACAACTAGGGTTAGAGTCACGACAACTAGGGTTAGCGTCAGGACAACTAGGGTTAGCGTCAGGACAACTAGGGTTAGCGTCAGGACAACTAGGGTTAGCGTCAGGACAACTAGGGTTAGCGTCACGACAACTAGGGTTAGCGTCACGACAACTAGGGTTAGCGTCACGACAACTAGGGTTAGCGTCAGGACAACTAGGGTTAGCGCCAGGACAACTAGGGTTAGCGCCAGGACAACTAGGGTTAGCGTCAGGACAACTAGGGTTAGCGCCAGGACAACTAGGGTTAGCGCCAGGACAACTAGGGTTAGCGCCAGGACAACTAGCGTTAGCGTCAGGACAACTAGGGTTAGCGTCAGGACAACTAGGGTTAGCGCCAGGACAACTAGGGTTAGCGTCAGGACAACTAGGGTTAGCATCAGGACAACTAGGGTTAGCGCCAGGACAACTAGGGTTAGCGCCAGGACAACTAGGGTTAGCGCCAGGACAACTAGGGTTAGCGTCAGGACAACTAGGGTTAGCATCAGGACAACTAGGGTTAGCGCCAGGACAACTAGGGTTAGCGCCAGGACAACTAGGGTTAGCGCCAGGACAACTAGGGTTAGCGCCAGGACAACTAGGGTTAGCGCTAGGACAACTAGGGTTAGCGCCAGGACAACTAGGGTTAGCGCCAGGACAACTAGGGTTAGCGTCAGGACAACTAGGGTTAGCGCCAGGACAACTAGGGTTAGCGTCAGGACAACTAGGGTTAGCGTCATTACAACTAGGGTTAGCGCCAGGACAACTAGGGTTAGCGCCAGGACAACTAGGGTTAGCGCCAGCACAACTAGGGTTAGCGCCAGGACAACTAGGGTTAGCGCCAGGACAACTAGGGTTAGCGCCAGGACAACTAGGGTTAGCGCCAGGACAACTAGGGTTAGCGCCAGGACAACTAGGGTTAGCGTCAGGACAACCAGGGTTAGCGCCAGGACAACTAGCGTTAGTGTCAGGACAGCTAGGGTTAGCGTCAGGACAACTAGGGTTAGCGTCAGGACAGCTAGGGTTAGCGTCAGGACAGCTAGGGTTAGCGTCAGGACAACTAGGGTTAGCGCCAGGACAACTAGGGTTAGCGCCAGGACAACTAGGGTTAGCGCCAGGACAACTAGGGATAGCGCCAGGACAACTAGGGTTAGCGTCAGAACAACTAGGGTTAGCGCCAGGACAACTAGGGTTAGCGCCAGGACAACTAGGGTTAGCGTCAGGACAACTAGGGTTAGCGTCAGGACAACTAGGGTTAGCGTCAGGACAACTAGGGTTAGCGCCAGGACAACTAGGGTTAGCGCCAGGACAACTAGGGTTAGCGCCAGGACAACTAGGGTTAGCGCCAGGACAAGTAGGGATAGCGCCAGGACAACTAGGGTTAGCGCCATTACAACTAGGGTTAGCGCCAGGACAACTAGGGTTAGCGCCAGGACAACTAGGGTTAGCGCCAGGACAACTAGGGTTAGCGCTAGGACAACTAGGGTTAGCGCCAGGACAACTAGGGTTAGCGCCAGGAGAACTAGGGTTAGCGTCAGGACAACTAGGGTTAGCGCCAGGACAACTAGGGTTAGCATCAGGACAACTAGGGTTAGCGTCAGGACAACTAGGGTTAGCGCCAGGACAACTAGGGTTAGGGCCAGCACAACTAGGGTTAACGCCAGGACAACTAGGGTTAGCGCCAGGACAACTAGGGTTAGCGCCAGGACAACTAGGGTTAGCGCCAGGACAACTAGGGTTAGCGCCAGGACAACTAGGGATAGCGCCAGGACAACTAGGGTTAGCACCAGGACAACTAGGGTTAGCGTCAGGACAACCAGGGTTAGCGCCAGGACAACTAGCGTTAGTGTCAGGACAGCTAGGGTTAGCGTCAGGACAACTAGGGTTAGCGTCAGGACAGCTAGGGTTAGCGTCAGGACAGCTAGGGTTAGCGTCAGGACAACTAGGGTTAGCGTCAGGACAACTAGGGTTAGCGCCAGGACAACTAGGGTTAGCGCCAGGACAACTAGGGTTAGCGCCAGGACAACTAGGGATAGCGCCAGCACAACTAGGGTTAGCGTCAGGACAACTAGGGTTAGCGCCAGGACAACTAGGGTTAGCGCCAGGACAACTAGGGTTAGCGTCAGGACAACTAGGGTTAGCGTCAGGACAACTAGGGTTAGCGTCAGGACAACTAGGGTTAGCGCCAGGACAACTAGGGTTAGCGCCAGGACAACTAGGGATAGCGCCAGGACAACTAGGGTTAGCGCCATTACAACTAGGGTTAGCGCCAGGACAACTAGGGTTAGCGCCAGGACAACTAGGGTAAGCGTCACGACAACTAGGGTTAGCGTCAGGACAACTAGGGTTAGCGTCAGGACAACTAGGGTTAGCGTCAGGACAACTAGGGTTAGCGTCACAACTAGGGTTAGCGTCAGGACAACTAGGGTTAGCGTCACAACAACTAGGGTTAGCGTCAGGACAACTAGGGTTAGCGTCAGGACAACTAAGGTTAGCATCAGGACAACTAGGGTTAGAGTCACGACAACTAGGGTTAGCGTCAGGACAACTAGGGTTAGCGTCACGACAACTAGGGTTAGCGTCAGGACAACTAGGGTTAGCGTCACGACAACTAGGGTTAGCGTCAGGACAACTAGGGTTAGCGTCAGGACAACTAGGGTTAGCGTCACGACAACTAGGGTTAGCGTCAGGACAACTAGGGTTAGCGTCAGGACAACTAGGGTTAGCGTCACGACAACTAGGGTTAGCGTCAGGACAACTAGGGTTAGCGTCACGACAACTAGGGTTAGCGTCAGGACAACTAGGGTTAGCGTCACGACAACTAGGGTTAGCGTCACGACAACTAGGGTTAGCGTCACGACAACTAGGGTTAGCGTCACGACAACTAGGGTTAGCGTCAGGACAACTAGGGTTAGCATCAGGACAACTAGGGTTAGCGTCACGACAACTAGGGTTAGCGTCAGGACAACTAGGGTTAGCGCCAGGACAACTAGGGTTAGCGCCAGGACAACTAGGGTTAGCGCCAGGACAACTAGGGTTAGCGCCAGGACAACTAGGGTTACCGCCAGGACAACTAGGGTTAGCGTCAGGACAACTAGGGTTAGCGCCAGGACAACTAGGGTTAGCGCCAGGACAACTAGGGTTAGCGTCAGGACAACTAAGGTTAGCGTCAGGACAACTAGGGTTAGCGCCAGGACAACTAGGGTTAGCGCCAGGACAACTAGGGTTAGCGCCAGGACAACTAGCGTTAGCGTCAGGACAACTAGGGTTAGCGTCAGGACAACTAGGGTTAGCGCCAGGACAACTACGGTTAGCGTCAGGACAACTAGGGTTAGCATCAGGACAACTAGGGTTAGCGCCAGGACAACTAGGGTTAGCGCCAGGACAACTAGGGTTAGCGTTACGACAACTAGGGTTAGCGTCAGGACAACTAGGGTTAGCGTCAGGACAACTAGGGTTAGCGTCAGGACAACTAGGGTTAGCGTCAGGACAACTAGGGTTAGCGCCAGGACAACTAGGGTTAGCGCCAGGACAAATAGAGTTAGCGCCAGGACAACTAGGGTTAGCGCCAGGACAACTAGGGTTAGCGCCAGGACAACTAGGGTTAGCGCCAGGACAACTAGGGTTAGCGCCAGGACAACTAGTGTTAGCGCCAGGACAACTAGGTTTACCGCCAGGACAACTAGGGTTAGCGTCAGGACAACTAGGGTTAGCGCCAGGACAACTAGGGTTAGCGTCAGGACAACTAGGGTTAGCGTCAGGACAACTAGGGTTAGCGTCAGGACAACTAGAGTTAGCGCCAGGACAACTAGGGTTAGCGCCAGGACAACTAGGGTTAGCGTCAGGACAACTAGGGTTAGCGCCAGGACAACTAGGGTTAGCGCCAGGACAACTAGGGTTAGCGTCAGGACAACTAGGGTTAGCATCAGGACAACTAGGGTTAGCGCCAGGACAACTAGGGTTAGCGCCAGGACAACTAGGGTTAGCGCCAGGACAACTAGGGTTAGCGCCAGGAAACTAGGGTTAGCGCTAGGACAACTAGGGTTAGCGCCAGGACAACTAGGGTTAGCGCCAGGACAACTAGGGTTAGCGCCAGGACAACTAGGGTTAGCGCCAGGACAACTAGGGTTAGCGTCAGGACAACTAGGGTTAGCACCAGGACAACTAGGGTTAGCGTCAGGACAACTAGGGTTAGCGTCATTACAACTAGGGTTAGCGCCAGGACAACTAGGGTTAGCGCCAGGACAACTAGCGTTAGCGCCAGCACAACTAGGGTTAGCGCCAGGACAACTAGGGTTAGCGCCAGGACAACTAGTGTTAGCACCAGGACAACTAGGGTTAGCGCCAGGACAACTAGGGTTAGCGCCAGGACAACTAGGGTTAGCGCCAGTACAACTAGGGTTAGCGTCAGGACAACCAGGGTTAGCGTCAGGACAACTAGGGTTAGCGTCAGGACAACTAGGGTTAGCGCCAGGACAACTAGGGTTAGCGCCAGGACAACTAGGGTTAGCGCCAGGACAACTAGGGTTAGCGCCAGGACAACTAGGGATAGCGCCAGGACAACTAGGGTTAGCGCCATTACAACTAGGGTTAGCGCCAGGACAACTAGGGTTAGCGTCAGGACAACTAGGGTTAGCGTCAGGACAACTAGGGTTAGCGTCAGGACAACTAGGGTTAGCGCCAGGACAACTAGGGTTAGCGCCAGGACAACTAGGGATAGCGCCAGGACAACTAGGGTTAGCGCCATTACAACTAGGGTTAGCGCCAGGACAACTAGGGTTAGCGCCAGGACAACTAGGGTAAGCGTCACGACAACTAGGGTTAGCGTCAGGACAACTAGGGTTAGCGTCAGGACAACTAGGGTTAGCGTCAGGACAACTAGGGTTAGCGTCACAACTAGGGTTAGCGTCAGGACAACTAGGGTTAGCGTCACAACAACTAGGGTTAGCGTCAGGACAACTAGGGTTAGCGTCAGGACAACTAAGGTTAGCATCAGGACAACTAGGGTTAGAGTCACGACAACTAGGGTTAGCGTCAGGACAACTAGGGTTAGCGTCACGACAACTAGGGTTAGCGTCAGGACAACTAGGGTTAGCGTCACGACAACTAGGGTTAGCGTCAGGACAACTAGGGTTAGCGTCAGGACAACTAGGGTTAGCGTCACGACAACTAGGGTTAGCGTCAGGACAACTAGGGTTAGCGTCAGGACAACTAGGGTTAGCGTCACGACAACTAGGGTTAGCGTCAGGACAACTAGGGTTAGCGTCACGACAACTAGGGTTAGCGTCAGGACAACTAGGGTTAGCGTCACGACAACTAGGGTTAGCGTCACGACAACTAGGGTTAGCGTCACGACAACTAGGGTTAGCGTCACGACAACTAGGGTTAGCGTCAGGACAACTAGGGTTAGCGCCAGGACAACTAGGGTTAGCGCCAGGACAACTAGGGTTAGCGCCAGGACAATTAGGGTTACCGCCAGGACAACTAGGGTTAGCGTCAGGACAACTAGGGTTAGCGCCAGGACAACTAGGGTTAGCGCCAGGACAACTAGGGTTAGCGTCAGGACAACTAGGGTTAGCGTCAGGACAACTAGGGTTAGCGCCAGGACAACTAGGGTTAGCGCCAGGACAACTAGGGTTAGCGCCAGGACAACTAGCGTTAGCGTCAGGACAACTAGGGTTAGCGTCAGGACAACTAGGGTTAGCGCCAGGACAACTAGGGTTAGCGTCAGGACAACTAGGATTAGCATCAGGACAACTAGGGTTAGCGCCAGGACAACTAGGGTTAGCGCCAGGACAACTAGGGTTAGCGCCAGGACAACTAGGGTTAGCGTTACGACAACTAGGGTTAGCGTCAGGACAACTAGGGTTAGCGTCAGGACAACTAGGGTTAGCGTCAGGACAACTAGGGTTAGCGTCAGGACAACTAGGGTTAGCGCCAGGACAACTAGGGTTAGCGCCAGGACAAATAGAGTTAGCGCCAGGACAACTAGGGTTAGCGCCAGGACAACTAGGGTTAGCGCCAGGACAACTAGGGTTAGCGCCAGGACAACTAGTGTTAGCGCCAGGACAACTAGGTTTACCGCCAGGACAACTAGGGTTAGCGTCAGGACAACTAGGGTTAGCGTCAGGACAACTAGGGTTAGCGTCAGGACAACTAGGGTTAGCGTCAGGACAACTAGGGTTAGCGCCAGGACAACTAGGGTTAGCGCCAGGACAACTAGGGTTAGCGTCAGGACAACTAGGGTTAGCGCCAGGACAACTACTAGGGTTAGCGCCAGGACAACTAGGGTTAGCGTCAGGACAACTAGGGTTAGCATCAGGACAACTAGGGTTAGCGCCAGGACAACTAGGGTTAGCGCCAGGACAACTAGGGTTAGCGCCAGGACAACTAGGGTTAGCGCCAGGAAACTAGGGTTAGCGCTAGGACAACTAGGGTTAGCGCCAGGACAACTAGGGTTAGCGCCAGGACAACTAGGGTTAGCGCCAGGACAACTAGGGTTAGCGCCAGGACAACTAGGGTTAGCGTCAGGACAACTAGGGTTAGCGCCAGGACAACTAGGGTTAGCGTCAGGACAACTAGGGTTAGCGTCATTACAACTAGGGTTAGCGCCAGGACAACTAGGGTTAGCGCCAGGACAACTAGGGTTAGCGCCAGCACAACTAGGGTTAGCGCCAGGACAACTAGGGTTAGCGCCAGGACAACTAGTGTTAGCACCAGGACAACTAGGGTTAGCGCCAGGACAACTAGGGTTAGCGCCAGGACAACTAGGGTTAGCGCCAGTACAACTAGGGTTAGCGTCAGGACAACCAGGGTTAGCGTCAGGACAACTAGGGTTAGCGTCAGGACAACTAGGGTTAGCGCCAGGACAACTAGGGTTAGCGTCAGGACAACTAGGGTTAGCATCAGGACAACTAGGGTTAGCGCCAGGACAACTAGGGTTAGCGCCAGGACAACTAGGGTTAGCGCCAGGACAACTAGGGTTAGCGTTACGACAACTAGGGTTAGCGTCAGGACAACTAGGGTTAGCGTCAGGACAACTAGGGTTAGCGTCAGGACAACTAGGGTTAGCGTCAGGACAACTAGGGTTAGCGCCAGGACAACTAGGGTTAGCGCCAGGACAAATAGAGTTAGCGCGAGGACAACTAGGGTTAGCGCCAGGACAACTAGGGTTAGCGCCAGGACAACTAGGGTTAGCGCCAGGACAACTAGGGTAAGCGTCACGACAACTAGGGTTAGCGTCAGGACAACTAGGGTTAGCGTCAGGACAACTAGGGTTAGCGTCACAACTAGGGTTAGCGTCAGGACAACTAGGGTTAGAGTCACAACAACTAGGGTTAGGGTCAGGACAACTAGGGTTAGCGTCAGGACAACTAGGGTTAGCGTCAGGACAACTAGGGTTAGCGTCACAACTAGGGTTAGCGTCAGGACAACTAGGGTTAGCGTCACAACAACTAGGGTTAGGGTCAGGACAACTAGGGTTAGCGTCAGGACAACTAGGGTTAGCATCAGGACAACTAGGGTTAGAGTCACGACAACTAGGGTTAGCGTCAGGACAACTAGGGTTAGCGTCACGACAACTAGGGTTAGCGTCAGGACAACTAGGGTTAGCGTCACGACAACTAGGGTTAGCGTCAGGACAACTAGGGTTAGCGTCAGGACAACTAGGGTTAGCGTCACGACAACTAGGGTTAGCGTCAGGACAACTAGGGTTAGCGTCAGGACAACTAGGGTTAGCGTCACGACAACTAGGGTTAGCGTCAGGACAACTAGGGTTAGCATCACGACAACTAGGGTTAGCGTCAGGACAACTAGGGTTAGCGTCAGGACAACTAGGGTTAGCGTCACGACAACTAGGGTTAGCGTCACGACAACTAGGGTTAGCGTCACGACAACTAGGGTTAGCGTCACGACAACTAGGGTTAGCATCAGGACAACTAGGGTTAGCGTCACGACAACTAGGGTTAGCGCCAGGACAACTAGGGTTAGCGCCAGGACAACTAGGGTTAGCGCCAGGACAACTAGGGTTACCGCCAGGACAACTAGGTTTAGCGTCAGGACAACTAGGGTTAGCGCCAGGACAACTAGGGTTAGCGCCAGGACAACTAGGGTTAGCGTCAGGACAACTAGGGTTAGCGTCAGGACAACTAGGGTTAGCGCCAGGACAACTAGGGTTAGCGCGAGGACAACTAGGGTTAGCGCCAGGACAACTAGGGTTAGAGCCAGGACAACTAGGGTTAGCGTTACGACAACTAGGGTTAGCGTCAGGACAACTAGGGTTAGCGTCACGACAACTAGGGTTAGCGTCAGGACAACTAAGGTTAGCGTCAGGACAACTAGGGTTAGCGCCAGGACAACTAGGGTTAGCGCCAGGACAACTAGAGTTAGCGCCAGGACAACTAGGGTTAGCGCCAGGACAACTAGGGTTAGCGCCAGGACAACTAGGGTTAGCGCCAGGACAACTAGGGTTAGCGCCAGGACAACTAGGTTTACCGCCAGGACAACTAGGGTTAGCGTCAGGACAACTAGGGTTAGCGCCAGGACAACTAGGGTTAGCGTCAGGACAACTAGGGTTAGCGTCAGGACAACTAGGGTTAGCGTCAGGACAACTAGGGTTAGCGCCAGGACAACTAGGGTTAGCGCCAGGACAACTAGGGTTAGCGTCAGGACAACTAGGGTTAGCGCCAGGACAACTAGGGTTAGCGCCAGGACAACTAGGGTTAGCATCAGGACAACTAGGGTTAGCGCCAGGACAACTAGGGTTAGCGTCAGGACAACTAGGGTTAGCGTCAGGACAACTAGGGTTAGCGCCAGGACAACTAGGGTTAGCGCCAGGACAACTAGGGTTAGGGCCAGCACAACTAGGGTTAGCGCCAGGACAACTAGGGTTAGCGCCAGGATAACTAGGGTTAGCGCCAGGACAACTAGGGTTAGCGCCAGGACAACTAGGGTTAGCGCCAGGACAACTAGGGTTAGCGCCAGGACAACTAGGGTTAGCGTCAGGACAACCAGGGTTAGCGCCAGGACAACTAGCGTTAGTGTCAGGACAGCTAGGGTTAGCGTCAGGACAACTAGGGTTAGCGTCAGGACAGCTAGGGTTAGCGTCAGGACAGCTAGGGTTAGCGTCAGGACAACTAGGGTTAGCGTCAGGACAACTAGGGTTAGCGCCAGGACAACTAGGGTTAGCGCCAGGACAACTAGGGTTAGCGCCAGGACAACTAAGGATAGCGCCAGGACAACTAGGGTTAGCGTCAGGACAACTAGGGTTAGCGCCAGGACAACTAGGGTTAGCGCCAGGACAACTAGGGTTAGCGTCAGGACAACTGGGGTTAGCGTCAGGACAACTAGGGTTAGCGTCAGGACAACTAGGGTTAGCGTCAGGACAACTAGGGCTAGCGCCAGGACAACTAGGGTTAGCGCCAGGACAACTAGGGATAGCGCCAGGACAACTAGGGTTAGCGCCATTACAACTAGGGTTAGCGCCAGGACAACTAGGGTTAGCGCCAGGACAACTAGGGTAAGCGTCACGACAACTAGGGTTAGCGTCAGGACAACTAGGGTTAGCGTCAGGACAACTAGGGTTAGCGTCAGGACAACTAGGGTTAGCGTCACAACTAGGGTTAGCGTCAGGACAACTACTGTTAGCGTCACAACAACTAGGGTTAGCGTCAGGACAACTAGGGTTAGCGTCAGGACAACTAAGGTTAGCATCAGGACAACTAGGGTTAGAGTCACGACAACTAGGGTTAGCGTCAGGACAACTAGGGTTAGCGTCACGACAACTAGGGTTAGCGTCAGGACAACTAGGGTTAGCGTCACGACAACTAGGGTTAGCGTCAGGACAACTAGGGTTAGCGTCAGGACAACTAGGGTTAGCGTCAGGACAACTAGGGTTAGCGCCAGGACAACTAGGGTTAGCGCCAGGACAACTAGGGTTAGCGTCAGGACAACTAGGGTTAGCGTCAGGACAACTAGGGTTAGCGTCAGGACAACTAGGGCTAGCGCCAGGACAACTAGGGTTAGCGCCAGGACAACTAGGGATAGCGCCAGGACAACTAGGGTTAGCGCCATTACAACTAGGGTTAGCGCCAGGACAACTAGGGTTAGCGCCAGGACAACTAGGGTAAGCGTCACGACAACTAGGGTTAGCGTCAGGACAACTAGGGTTAGCGTCAGGACAACTAGGGTTAGCGTCAGGACAACTAGGGTTAGCGTCACAACTAGGGTTAGCGTCAGGACAACTAGGGTTAGCGTCACAACAACTAGGGTTAGCGTCAGGACAACTAGGGTTAGCGTCAGGACAACTAAGGTTAGCATCAGGACAACTAGGGTTAGAGTCACGACAACTAGGGTTAGCGTCAGGACAACTAGGGTTAGCGTCAGGACAACTAGGGTTAGCGTCAGGACAACTAGGGTTAGCGTCACGACAACTAGGGTTAGCGTCAGGACAACTAGGGTTAGCGTCAGGACAACTAGGGTTAGCGTCACAACAACTAGGGTTAGCGTCAGGACAACTAGGGTTAGCGTCAGGACAACTAGGGTTAGCGTCACGACAACTAGGGTTAGCGTCAGGACAACTAGGGTTAGCGTCACGACAACTAGGGTTAGCGTCAGGACAACTAGGGTTAGCGTCAGGACAACTAGGGTTAGCGTCACGACAACTAGGGTTAGCGTCACGACAACTAGGGTTAGCGTCACGACAACTAGGGTTAGCGTCACGACAACTAGGGTTAGCGTCACGACAACTAGGGTTAGCGTCAGGACAACTAGGGTTAGCATCAGGACAACTAGGGTTAGCGTCACGACAACTAGGGTTAGCGTCAGGACAACTAGGGTTAGCGTCAGGACACCTAGGGTTAGCGTCAGGACAACTAGGGTTAGCGCCAGGACAACTAGGGTTACCGCCACGACAACTAGGGCTAGCGCCAGGACAACTAGGGTTAGCGTCAGGACAACTAGGGTTAGCGCCTGGACAACTAGGGTTAGCGCCAGGACAACTAGGGTTAGCGTCAGGACAACTAGGGTTAGCGTCAGGACGACTAAGGTTAGCGCCAGGACAACTAGGGTTAGCGCCAGGACAACTAGGGTTAGCGCCAGGACAACTAGGGTTAGCGTCAGGACAACTAGGGTTAGCGCCAGGACAACTAGGGTTAGCGCCAGGACAACTAGGGTTAGCGTCAGGACAACTAGGGTTAGCATCAGGACAACTAGGGTTAGCGCCAGGACAACTAGGGTTAGCGCCAGGACAACTAGGGTTAGCACCAGGACAACTAGGGTTAGCGCCAGGACAACTAGGGTTAGCATCAGGACAACTAGGGTTAGCGTCACGACAACTAGGGTTAGCGTCAGGACAACTAGGGTTAGCGTCAGGACACCTAGGGTTAGCGTCAGGACAACTAGGGTTAGCGCCAGGACAACTAGGGTTACCGCCACGACAACTAGGGCTAGCGCCAGGACAACTAGGGTTAGCGTCAGGACAACTAGGGTTAGCGCCTGGACAACTAGGGTTAGCGCCAGGACAACTAGGGTTAGCGTCAGGACAACTAGGGTTAGCGTCAGGACGACTAAGGTTAGCGCCAGGACAACTAGGGTTAGCGCCAGGACAACTAGGGTTAGCGCCAGGACAACTAGGGTTAGCGCCAGGACAACTAGGGTTAGCGTCAGGACAACTAGGGTTAGCGCCAGGACAACTAGGGTTAGCGCCAGGACAACTAGGGTTAGCGTCAGGACAACTAGGGTTAGCATCAGGACAACTAGGGTTAGCGCCAGGACAACTAGGGTTAGCGCCAGGACAACTAGGGTTAGCACCAGGACAACTAGGGTTAGCGCCAGGACAACTAGGGTTAGCGCTAGGACAACTAGGGTTAGCGCCAGGACATCTAGGGTTAGCGCCAGGACAACTAGGGTTAGCGCCAGGACAACTAGGGTTAGCGCCAGGACAACTAGGGTTAGCGTCAGGACAACTAGGGTTAGCGCCAGGAAAACTAGGGTTAGCGTCAGGACAACTAGGGTTAGCGCCAGGACAACTAGCGTTAGCGTCAGTACAACTAGGGTTAGCTTCAGGACAACTAGGGTTAGCGCCAGGACAACTAGGGTTAGCGCCAGGACAGCTAGGGTTAGCGTCAGGACAACTAGGGTTAGCGTCAGGACAGCTAGGGTTAGCGTCAGGACAACTAGGGTTAGCGTCAGGACAACTAGGGTTAGCGCCAGGACAACTAGGGTTAGCGCCAGGACAACTAGGGTTAGCGCCAGGACAACTAGGGATAGCGCCAGGACAACTAGGGTTAGCGTCAGGACAACTAGGGTTAGCGCCAGGACAACTAGGGTTAGCGCCAGGACAACTAGGGTTAGCGTCAGGACAACTAGGGTTAGCGTCTGGACAACTAGGGTTAGCGTCAGGACAACTAGGGTTAGCGTCAGGACAACAAGGGTTAGCGTCAGGACAACTAGGGTTAGCGTCAGGACAACTAGGGTTAGTGTCAGGACAACTAGGGTTAGCGCCAGGACAACTAGGGTTAGCGCCAGGACAACTAGGGTTAGCGCCAGGACAACTAGGGATAGCACCAGGACAACTAGGGTTAGCGCCATTACAACTAGGGTTAGCGCCAGGACAACTAGGGTTAGCGCCAGGACAACTAGAGTAAGCGCCAGGTCAACTAGGGTTAGCGCCAGTACAACTAGGGTTACCGCCAGGACAACTAGGGTTAGCGCCAGGACAACTAGGGTTAGCGTCACGACAACTAGGGTTAGCGTCACGACAACTAGGGTTAGCATCAGGACAACTAGGGTTAGCGTCACGACAACTAGGGTTAGCGTCAGGACAACTAGGGTTAGCGTCAGGACACCTAGGGTTAGCGTCAGGACAACTAGGGTTAGCGCCAGGACAACTAGGGTTACCGCCACGACAACTAGGGTTAGCGTCAGGACAACTAGGGTTAGCGTCACGACAACTAGGGTTAGCGTCAGGACAACTAGGGTTAGCGTCAGGACAACTAGGGTTAGCGTCACGACAACTAGGGTTAGCGTCAGGACAACTAGGGTTAGCGTCACGACAACTAGGGTTAGCGTCAGGACAACTAGGGTTAGCGTCAGGACAACTAGGGTTAGCGTCACGACAACTAGGGTTAGCGTCACGACAACTAGGGTTAGCGTCACGACAACTAGGGTTAGCGTCACGACAACTAGGGTTAGCGTCACGACAACTAGGGTTAGCGTCAGGACAACTAGGGTTAGCATCAGGACAACTAGGGTTAGCGTCACGACAACTAGGGTTAGCGTCAGGACAACTAGGGTTAGCGTCAGGACACCTAGGGTTAGCGTCAGGACAACTAGGGTTAGCGCCAGGACAACTAGGGTTACCGCCACGACAACTAGGGCTAGCGCCAGGACAACTAGGGTTAGCGTCAGGACAACTAGGGTTAGCGCCTGGACAACTAGGGTTAGCGCCAGGACAACTAGGGTTAGCGTCAGGACAACTAGGGTTAGCGTCAGGACGACTAAGGTTAGCGCCAGGACAACTAGGGTTAGCGCCAGGACAACTAGGGTTAGCGCCAGGACAACTAGGGTTAGCGTCAGGACAACTAGGGTTAGCGCCAGGACAACTAGGGTTAGCGCCAGGACAACTAGGGTTAGCGTCAGGACAACTAGGGTTAGCATCAGGACAACTAGGGTTAGCGCCAGGACAACTAGGGTTAGCGCCAGGACAACTAGGGTTAGCACCAGGACAACTAGGGTTAGCGCCAGGACAACTAGGGTTAGCATCAGGACAACTAGGGTTAGCGTCACGACAACTAGGGTTAGCGTCAGGACAACTAGGGTTAGCGTCAGGACACCTAGGGTTAGCGTCAGGACAACTAGGGTTAGCGCCAGGACAACTAGGGTTACCGCCACGACAACTAGGGCTAGCGCCAGGACAACTAGGGTTAGCGTCAGGACAACTAGGGTTAGCGCCTGGACAACTAGGGTTAGCGCCAGGACAACTAGGGTTAGCGTCAGGACAACTAGGGTTAGCGTCAGGACGACTAAGGTTAGCGCCAGGACAACTAGGGTTAGCGCCAGGACAACTAGGGTTAGCGCCAGGACAACTAGGGTTAGCGCCAGGACAACTAGGGTTAGCGTCAGGACAACTAGGGTTAGCGCCAGGACAACTAGGGTTAGCGCCAGGACAACTAGGGTTAGCGTCAGGACAACTAGGGTTAGCATCAGGACAACTAGGGTTAGCGCCAGGACAACTAGGGTTAGCGCCAGGACAACTAGGGTTAGCACCAGGACAACTAGGGTTAGCGCCAGGACAACTAGGGTTAGCGCTAGGACAACTAGGGTTAGCGCCAGGACATCTAGGGTTAGCGCCAGGACAACTAGGGTTAGCGCCAGGACAACTAGGGTTAGCGCCAGGACAACTAGGGTTAGCGTCAGGACAACTAGGGTTAGCGCCAGGAAAACTAGGGTTAGCGTCAGGACAACTAGGGTTAGCGCCAGGACAACTAGCGTTAGCGTCAGTACAACTAGGGTTAGCTTCAGGACAACTAGGGTTAGCGCCAGGACAACTAGGGTTAGCGCCAGGACAGCTAGGGTTAGCGTCAGGACAACTAGGGTTAGCGTCAGGACAGCTAGGGTTAGCGTCAGGACAACTAGGGTTAGCGTCAGGACAACTAGGGTTAGCGCCAGGACAACTAGGGTTAGCGCCAGGACAACTAGGGTTAGCGCCAGGACAACTAGGGATAGCGCCAGGACAACTAGGGTTAGCGTCAGGACAACTAGGGTTAGCGCCAGGACAACTAGGGTTAGCGCCAGGACAACTAGGGTTAGCGTCAGGACAACTAGGGTTAGCGTCTGGACAACTAGGGTTAGCGTCAGGACAACTAGGGTTAGCGTCAGGACAACAAGGGTTAGCGTCAGGACAACTAGGGTTAGCGTCAGGACAACTAGGGTTAGTGTCAGGACAACTAGGGTTAGCGCCAGGACAACTAGGGTTAGCGCCAGGACAACTAGGGTTAGCGCCAGGACAACTAGGGATAGCACCAGGACAACTAGGGTTAGCGCCATTACAACTAGGGTTAGCGCCAGGACAACTAGGGTTAGCGCCAGGACAACTAGAGTAAGCGCCAGGTCAACTAGGGTTAGCGCCAGTACAACTAGGGTTACCGCCAGGACAACTAGGGTTAGCGCCAGGACAACTAGGGTTAGCGTCACGACAACTAGGGTTAGCGTCACGACAACTAGGGTTAGCATCAGGACAACTAGGGTTAGCGTCACGACAACTAGGGTTAGCGTCAGGACAACTAGGGTTAGCGTCAGGACACCTAGGGTTAGCGTCAGGACAACTAGGGTTAGCGCCAGGACAACTAGGGTTACCGCCACGACAACTAGGGCTAGCGCCAGGACAACTACGGTTAGCGTCAGGACAACTAGGGTTAGCGCCAGGACAACTAGGGTTAGCGCCAGGACAACTAGGGTTACCGCCACGACAACTAGGGCTAGCGCCAGGACAACTAGGGTTAGCGTCAGGACAACTAGGGTTAGCGCCAGGACAACTAGGGTTAGCGCCAGGACAAATAGGGTTAGCGTCAGGACAACTAGGGTTAGCGCCAGGACAACTAGGGTTAGCGCCAGGACAACTAGGGTTAGCGCCAGGACAACTAGGGTTAGCGTCAGGACAACTAGGGTTAGCGCCAGGACAACTAGGGTTAGCGCCAGGACAACTAGGGTTAGCGTCAGGACAACTAGGGTTACCGCCACGACAACTAGGGCTAGCGCCAGGACAACTAGGGTTAGCGTCAGGACAACTAGGGTTAGCGCCAGGACAACTAGGGTTAGCGCCAGGACAAATAGGGTTAGCGTCAGGACAACTAGGGTTAGCGCCAGGACAACTAGGGTTAGCGCCAGGACAACTAGGGTTAGCGCCAGGACAACTAGGGTTAGCGCCAGGACAACTAGGGTTAGCGTCAGGACAACTAGGGTTAGCGCCAGGACAACTAGGGGTAGCGCCAGGACAACTAGGGTTAGCGTCAGGACAACTAGGGTTAGCGCCAGGACAACTAGGGTTAGCGCCAGCACAACTAGGGTTAGCGCCAGGACAACTAGGGTTAGCGCCAGGACAACTAGGGTTAGCGACAGGACAAATAGGGTTAGCGCCAGGACAACTAGGGTTAGCACCAGGACAACTAGGGTTAACGCCAGGACAACTAGGGTTAGCGCCAGGACAACTAGGGTTAGCGCCAGGACAACTAGGGTTAACGCCAGGACAACTAGGGTTAGCGCCAGGACAACTAGGGTTAGCGCCAGGACAACTAGGGTTAGCGCTAGGACAACTAGGGTTAGCGCCAGGACAACTAGGGTTAGCGCCAGGACAACTAGGGTTAGCGCAAGGACAACTAGGGTTAGCGCCAGGACAACTAGGGTTAGCGCCAGGAAAACTAGGGTTAGCGTCAGGACAACTAGGGTTAACGCCAGGACAACTAGGGTTAGCGCCAGGACAACTAGGGTTAGCGCCAGGACAACTAGGGTTAACGCCAGGACAACTAGGGTTAGCGCCAGGACAACTAGGGTTAGCGCCAGGACAACTAGGGTTAGCGCTAGGACAACTAGGGTTAGCGCCAGGACAACTAGGGTTAGCGCCAGGACAACTAGGGTTAGCGCCAGGACAACTAGGGTTAGCGCCAGGACAACTAGGGTTAGCGCCAGGAAAACTAGGGTTAGCGTCAGGACAACTAGGGTTAGCGCCAGGACAACTAGCGTTAGCGTCAGTACAACTAGGGTTAGCTTCAGGACAACTAGGGTTAGCGCCAGGACAACTAGGGTTAGCGCCAGGACAGCTAGGGTTAGCGTCAGGACAACTAGGGTTAGCGTCAGGACAGCTAGGGTTAGCGTCAGGACAACTAGGGTTAGCGTCAGGACAACTAGGGTTAGCGCCAGGACAACTAGGGTTAGCGCCAGGACAACTAGGGTTAGCGCCAGGACAACTAGGGATAGCGCCAGGACAACTAGGGTTAGCGTCAGGACAACTAGGGTTAGCGCCAGGACAACTAGGGTTAGCGCCAGGACAACTAGGGTTAGCGTCAGGACAACTAGGGTTAGCGTCTGGACAACTAGGGTTAGCATCAGGACAACTAGGGTTAGCGTCAGGACAACAAGGGTTAGCGTCAGGACAACTAGGGTTAGCGTCAGGACAACTAGGGTTAGTGTCAGGACAACTAGGGTTAGCGCCAGGACAACTAGGGTTAGCGCCAGGACAACTAGGGTTAGCGCCAGGACAACTAGGGATAGCACCAGGACAACTAGGGTTAGCGCCATTACAACTAGGGTTAGCGCCAGGACAACTAGGGTTAGCGCCAGGACAACTAGGGTAAGCGCCAGGTCAACTAGGGTTAGCGCCAGTACAACTAGGGTTACCGCCAGGACAACTAGGGTTAGCGCCAGGACAACTAGGGTTAGCGCCGGGACAACTAGGGTTAGCGCCGGAACAACTAGGGTTAGCGCCAGGACAACTAGGGTTAGCGCCAGGACAACTAGGGTTAGTGCCAGGACAACTAGGGTTAGCGTCAGGACAACTAGGGTTAGCGCCAGGACAACTAGGGTTAGCGTCAGGACAACTAGGGTTAGCATCAGGACAACTAGGGTTAGCGTCAGGACAACTAGGGTTAGCGTCAGGACAACTAGGGTTAGAGTCAGGACAACTAGGGTTAGCGTCAGGACAACTAGGGTTAGCATCAGGACAACTAGGGTTAGCGTCAGGACAACTAGGGTTAGCGTCAGGACAACTAGGGTTAGCGTCAGGACAACTAGGGTTAGCGTCACAACTAGGGTTAGCGTCAGGACAACTAGGGTTAGCGTCACAACAACTAGGGTTAGCGTCAGGACAACTAGGGTTAGCGTCAGGACAACTAGGGTTAGCGTCAGGACAACTAGGGTTAGAGTCACGACAACTAGGGTTAGCGTCAGGACAACTAGGGTTAGCGTCACGACAACTAGGGTTAGCGTCAGGACAACTAGGATTAGCGTCACGACAACTAGGGTTAGCGTCAGGACAACTAGGGTTAGCGTCAGGACAACTAGGGTTAGCGTCACGACAACTAGGGTTAGCGTCAGGACAACTAGGGTTAGCGTCGCGACAACTAGGGTTAGCGTCAGGACAACTAGGGTTAGCGTCAGGACACCTAGGGTTAGCGTCAGGACAACTAGGGTTAGCGCCAGGACAACTAGGGTTAGCGCCAGGACAACTAGGGTAAGCGCCAGGTCAACTAGGGTTAGCGCCAGTACAACTAGGGTTACCGCCAGGACAACTAGGGTTAGCGCCAGGACAACTAGGGTTAGCGCCGGGACAACTAGGGTTAGCGCCGGAACAACTAGGGTTAGCGCCAGGACAACTAGGGTTAGCGCCAGGACAACTAGGGTTAGTGCCGGGACAACTAGGGTTAGCGTCAGGACAACTAGGGTTAGCGCCAGGACAACTAGGGTTAGCGTCAGGACAACTAGGGTTAGCATCAGGACAACTAGGGTTAGCGTCAGGACAACTAGGGTTAGCGTCAGGACAACTAGGGTTAGAGTCAGGACAACTAGGGTTAGCGTCAGGACAACTAGGGTTAGCGTCAGGACAACAAGGGTTAGCGTCAGGACAACTAGGGTTAGCGTCAGGACAACTAGGGTTAGCGTCAGGACAACTAGGGTTAGCGTCACAACTAGGGTTAGCGTCAGGACAACTAGGGTTAGCGTCACAACAACTAGGGTTAGCGTCAGGACAACTAGGGTTAGCGTCAGGACAACTAGGGTTAGCGTCAGGACAACTAGGGTTAGCGTCAGGACAACTAGGGTTAGCGTCACGACAACTAGGGTTAGCGTCACGACAACTAGGGTTAGCGTCAGGACAACTAGGGTTAGCGTCAGGACACCTAGGGTTAGCGTCAGGACAACTAGGGTTAGCGCCAGGACAACTAGGGTTACCGCCACGACAACTAGGGCTAGCGCCAGGACAACTAGGGTTAGCGTCAGGACAACTAGGGTTAGCGCCAGGACAACTAGGGTTAGCGCCAGGACAACTAGGGTTAGCGTCAGGACAACTAGGGTTAGCGTCAGGACAAGTAGGGTTAGCGCCAGGACAACTAGGGTTAGCGCCAGGACAACTAGGGTTAGCGCCAGGACAACTAGGGTTAGCGCCAGGACAACTAGGGTTACCGCCACGACAACTAGGGCTAGCGCCAGGACAACTAGGGTTAGCGTCAGGACAACTAGGGTTAGCGCCAGGACAACTAGGGTTAGCGCCAGGACAAATAGGGTTAGCGTCAGGACAACTAGGGTTAGCGCCAGGACAACTAGGGTTAGCGCCAGGACAACTAGGGTTAGCGCCAGGACAACTAGGGTTAGCGCCAGGACAACTAGGGTTAGCGTCAGGACAACTAGGGTTAGCGCCAGGACAACTAGGGTTAGCGCCAGGACAACTAGGGTTAGCGTCAGGACAACTAGGGTTAGCGTCAGGACAACTAGGGTTAGCGTCAGGACAACAAGGGTTAGCGTCAGGACAACTAGGGTTAGCGTCAGGACAACTAGGGTTAGCGCCAGGACAACTAGGGTTATCGCTAGGACAACTAGGGTTAGCGCCAGGACAACTAGGGTTAGCGCCAGGACAACTAGGGTTAGCGCCGGGACAACTAGGGTTAGCGCCGGAACAACTAGGGTTAGCGCCAGGACAACTAGGGTTAGCGCCAGGACAACTAGGGTTAGTGCCAGGACAACTAGGGTTAGCGTCAGGACAACTAGGGTTAGCGCCAGGACAACTAGGGATAGCGTCAGGACAACTAGGGTTAGCATCAGGATAACTAGGGTTAGCGTCAGGACAACTAGGGTTAGCGTCAGGACAACTAGGGTTAGAGTCAGGACAACTAGGGTTAGCGTCAGGACAACTAGGGTTAGCGTCAGGACAACTAGGGTTAGCGTCAGGACAACTAGGGTTAGCGTCAGGACAACTAGGGTTAGCGTCAGGACAACTAGGGTTAGCGTCACAACTAGGGTTAGCGTCAGGACAACTAGGGTTAGCGTCACAACAACTAGGGTTAGCGTCAGGACAACTAGGGTTAGCGTCAGGACAACTAGGGTTAGCGTCAGGACAACTAGGGTTAGAGTCACGACAACTAGGGTTAGCGTCAGGACAACTAGGGTTAGCATCACGACAACTAGGGTTAGCGTCAGGACAACTAGGGTTAGCGTCACGACAACTAGGGTTAGCGTCAGGACAACTAGGGTTAGCGTCAGGACAACTAGGGTTAGCGTCACGACAACTAGGGTTAGCGTCACGACAACTAGGGTTAGCGTCAGGACAACTAGGGTTAGCGTCAGGACACCTAGGGTTAGCGTCAGGACAACTAGGGTTAGCGCCAGGACAACTAGGGTTACCGCCACGACAACTAGGGCTAGCGCCAGGACAACTAGGGTTAGCGTCAGGACAACTAGGGTTAGCGCCAGGACAACTAGGGTTAGCGCCAGGACAACTAGGGTTAGCGTCAGGACAACTAGGGTTAGCGTCAGGACAAGTAGGGTTAGCGCCAGGACAACTAGGGTTAGCGCCAGGACAACTAGGGTTAGCGCCAGGACAACTAGGGTTAGCGCCAGGACAACTAGGGTTACCGCCACGACAACTAGGGCTAGCGCCAGGACAACTAGGGTTAGCGTCAGGACAACTAGGGTTAGCGCCAGGACAACTAGGGTTAGCGCCAGGACAAATAGGGTTAGCGTCAGGACAACTAGGGTTAGCGCCAGGACAACTAGGGTTAGCGCCAGGACAACTAGGGTTAGCGCCAGGACAACTAGGGTTAGCGCCAGGACAACTAGGGTTAGCGTCAGGACAACTAGGGTTAGCGCCAGGACAACTAGGGTTAGCGCCAGGACAACTAGGGTTAGCGTCAGGACAACTAGGGTTAGCGCCAGGACAACTAGGGTTAGCGTCAGGACAACTAGGGTTAGCGTCAGGACAACTAGGGTTAGCGCCAGGACAACTAGGGTTAGCGCCAGCACAACTAGGGTTAGCGCCAGGACAACTAGGGTTAGCGCCAGGACAACTAGGGTTAGCGACAGGACAACTAGGGTTAGCGCCAGGACAACTAGGGTTAGCACCAGGACAACTAGGGTTAACGCCAGGACAACTAGGGTTAGCGCCAGGACAAATAGGGTTAGCGCCAGGACAACTAGGGTTAACGCCAGGACAACTAGGGTTAGCGCCAGGACAACTAGGGTTAGCGCCAGGACAACTAGGGTTAGCGCTAGGACAACTAGGGTTAGCGCCAGGACAACTAGGGTTAGCGCCAGGACAACTAGGGTTAGCGCCAGGACAACTAGGGTTAGCGCCAGGACAACTAGGGTTAGCGCCAGGACAACTAGGGTTAGCGCCAGGAAAACTAGGGTTAGCGTCAGGACAACTAGGGTTAGCGTCGCGACAACTAGGGTTAGCGTCAGGACAACTAGGGTTAGCGTCAGGACACCTAGGGTTAGCGTCAGGACAACTAGGGTTAGCGCCAGGACAACTAGGGTTAGCGCCAGGACAACTAGGGTAAGCGCCAGGTCAACTAGGGTTAGCGCCAGTACAACTAGGGTTACCGCCAGGACAACTAGGGTTAGCGCCAGGACAACTAGGGTTAGCGCCGGGACAACTAGGGTTAGCGCCGGAACAACTAGGGTTAGCGCCAGGACAACTAGGGTTAGCGCCAGGACAACTAGGGTTAGTGCCGGGACAACTAGGGTTAGCGTCAGGACAACTAGGGTTAGCGCCAGGACAACTAGGGTTAGCGTCAGGACAACTAGGGTTAGCATCAGGACAACTAGGGTTAGCGTCAGGACAACTAGGGTTAGCGTCAGGACAACTAGGGTTAGAGTCAGGACAACTAGGGTTAGCGTCAGGACAACTAGGGTTAGCGTCAGGACAACTAGGGTTAGCGTCAGGACAACTAGGGTTAGCGTCAGGACAACTAGGGTTAGCGTCAGGACAACTAGGGTTAGCGTCACAACTAGGGTTAGCGTCAGGACAACTAGGGTTAGCGTCACAACAACTAGGGTTAGCGTCAGGACAACTAGGGTTAGCGTCAGGACAACTAGGGTTAGCGTCAGGACAACTAGGGTTAGCGTCAGGACAACTAGGGTTAGCGTCACGACAACTAGGGTTAGCGTCACGACAACTAGGGTTAGCGTCAGGACAACTAGGGTTAGCGTCAGGACACCTAGGGTTAGCGTCAGGACAACTAGGGTTAGCGCCAGGACAACTAGGGTTACCGCCACGACAACTAGGGCTAGCGCCAGGACAACTAGGGTTAGCGTCAGGACAACTAGGGTTAGCGCCAGGACAACTAGGGTTAGCGCCAGGACAACTAGGGTTAGCGTCAGGACAACTAGGGTTAGCGTCAGGACAAGTAGGGTTAGCGCCAGGACAACTAGGGTTAGCGCCAGGACAACTAGGGTTAGCGCCAGGACAACTAGGGTTAGCGCCAGGACAACTAGGGTTACCGCCACGACAACTAGGGCTAGCGCCAGGACAACTAGGGTTAGCGTCAGGACAACTAGGGTTAGCGCCAGGACAACTAGGGTTAGCGCCAGGACAAATAGGGTTAGCGTCAGGACAACTAGGGTTAGCGCCAGGACAACTAGGGTTAGCGCCAGGACAACTAGGGTTAGCGCCAGGACAACTAGGGTTAGCGCCAGGACAACTAGGGTTAGCGTCAGGACAACTAGGGTTAGCGCCAGGACAACTAGGGTTAGCGCCAGGACAACTAGGGTTAGCGTCAGGACAACTAGGGTTAGCGTCAGGACAACTAGGGTTAGCGTCAGGACAACAAGGGTTAGCGTCAGGACAACTAGGGTTAGCGTCAGGACAACTAGGGTTAGCGCCAGGACAACTAGGGTTATCGCTAGGACAACTAGGGTTAGCGCCAGGACAACTAGGGTTAGCGCCAGGACAACTAGGGTTAGCGCCGGGACAACTAGGGTTAGCGCCGGAACAACTAGGGTTAGCGCCAGGACAACTAGGGTTAGCGCCAGGACAACTAGGGTTAGTGCCAGGACAACTAGGGTTAGCGTCAGGACAACTAGGGTTAGCGCCAGGACAACTAGGGATAGCGTCAGGACAACTAGGGTTAGCATCAGGATAACTAGGGTTAGCGTCAGGACAACTAGGGTTAGCGTCAGGACAACTAGGGTTAGAGTCAGGACAACTAGGGTTAGCGTCAGGACAACTAGGGTTAGCGTCAGGACAACTAGGGTTAGCGTCAGGACAACTAGGGTTAGCGTCAGGACAACTAGGGTTAGCGTCAGGACAACTAGGGTTAGCGTCACAACTAGGGTTAGCGTCAGGACAACTAGGGTTAGCGTCACAACAACTAGGGTTAGCGTCAGGACAACTAGGGTTAGCGTCAGGACAACTAGGGTTAGCGTCAGGACAACTAGGGTTAGAGTCACGACAACTAGGGTTAGCGTCAGGACAACTAGGGTTAGCATCACGACAACTAGGGTTAGCGTCAGGACAACTAGGGTTAGCGTCACGACAACTAGGGTTAGCGTCAGGACAACTAGGGTTAGCGTCAGGACAACTAGGGTTAGCGTCACGACAACTAGGGTTAGCGTCACGACAACTAGGGTTAGCGTCAGGACAACTAGGGTTAGCGTCAGGACACCTAGGGTTAGCGTCAGGACAACTAGGGTTAGCGCCAGGACAACTAGGGTTACCGCCACGACAACTAGGGCTAGCGCCAGGACAACTAGGGTTAGCGTCAGGACAACTAGGGTTAGCGCCAGGACAACTAGGGTTAGCGCCAGGACAACTAGGGTTAGCGTCAGGACAACTAGGGTTAGCGTCAGGACAAGTAGGGTTAGCGCCAGGACAACTAGGGTTAGCGCCAGGACAACTAGGGTTAGCGCCAGGACAACTAGGGTTAGCGCCAGGACAACTAGGGTTACCGCCACGACAACTAGGGCTAGCGCCAGGACAACTAGGGTTAGCGTCAGGACAACTAGGGTTAGCGCCAGGACAACTAGGGTTAGCGCCAGGACAAATAGGGTTAGCGTCAGGACAACTAGGGTTAGCGCCAGGACAACTAGGGTTAGCGCCAGGACAACTAGGGTTAGCGCCAGGACAACTAGGGTTAGCGCCAGGACAACTAGGGTTAGCGTCAGGACAACTAGGGTTAGCGCCAGGACAACTAGGGTTAGCGCCAGGACAACTAGGGTTAGCGTCAGGACAACTAGGGTTAGCGCCAGGACAACTAGGGTTAGCGTCAGGACAACTAGGGTTAGCGTCAGGACAACTAGGGTTAGCGCCAGGACAACTAGGGTTAGCGCCAGCACAACTAGGGTTAGCGCCAGGACAACTAGGGTTAGCGCCAGGACAACTAGGGTTAGCGACAGGACAACTAGGGTTAGCGCCAGGACAACTAGGGTTAGCACCAGGACAACTAGGGTTAACGCCAGGACAACTAGGGTTAGCGCCAGGACAAATAGGGTTAGCGCCAGGACAACTAGGGTTAACGCCAGGACAACTAGGGTTAGCGCCAGGACAACTAGGGTTAGCGCCAGGACAACTAGGGTTAGCGCTAGGACAACTAGGGTTAGCGCCAGGACAACTAGGGTTAGCGCCAGGACAACTAGGGTTAGCGCCAGGACAACTAGGGTTAGCGCCAGGACAACTAGGGTTAGCGCCAGGACAACTAGGGTTAGCGCCAGGAAAACTAGGGTTAGCGTCAGGACAACTAGGGTTAACGCCAGGACAACTAGGGTTAGCGCCAGGACAACTAGGGTTAGCGCCAGGACAACTAGGGTTAACGCCAGGACAACTAGGGTTAGCGCCAGGACAACTAGGGTTAGCGCCAGGACAACTAGGGTTAGCGCTAGGACAACTAGGGTTAGCGCCAGGACAACTAGGGTTAGCGCCAGGACAACTAGGGTTAGCGCCAGGACAACTAGGGTTAGCGCCAGTTAAACTAGGGTTAGCGTCAGGACAACTAGGGTTAGCGCCAGGACAACTAGCGTTAGCGTCAGTACAACTAGGGTTAGCTTCAGGACAACTAGGGTTAGCGCCAGGACAACTAGGGTTAGCGCCAGGACAGCTAGGGTTAGCGTCAGGACAACTAGGGTTAGCGTCAGGACAGCTAGGGTTAGCGTCAGGACAACTAGGGTTAGCGTCAGGACAACTAGGGTTAGCGTCAGGACAACTAGGGTTAGCGTCAGGACAACTAGGGTTAGCGTCAGGACAACTAGGGTTAGCGCCAGGACAACTAGGGTTAGCGCCAGGACAACTATGGTTAGCGTCAGGACAACTAGGGTTAGCGCCAGGACAACTAGGGATAGCGCCAGGACAACTAGGGTTAGCGCCAGGACAACTAGGGTTAGCGCCGGGACAACTAGGGTTAGCGCCGGGACAACTAGGGTTAGCGCCGGAACAACTAGGGTTAGCGCCAGGACAACTAGGGTTAGCGCCAGGACAACTAGGGTTAGTGCCAGGACAACTAGGGTTAGCGTCAGGACAACTAGGGTTAGCGCCAGGACAACTAGGGTTAGCGTCAGGACAACTAGGGTTAGCGTCAGGACAACTAGGGTTAGCGTCAGGACAACTAGGGTTAGCGTCAGGACAACTAGGGTTAGAGTCAGGACAACTAGGGTTAGCGTCAGGACAACTAGGGTTAGCGTCAGGACAACTAGGGTTAGCGTCAGGACAACTAGGGTTAGCGTCACAACTAGGGTTAGCATCAGGACAACTAGGGTTAGCGTCACAACAACTAGGGTTAGCGTCAGGACAACTAGGGTTAGCGTCAGGACAACTAGGGTTAGCGTCAGGACAACTAGGGTTAGAGTCACGACAACTAGGGTTAGCGTCAGGACAACTAGGGTTAGCGTCACGACAACTAGGGTTAGCGTCAGGACAACTAGGGTTAGCGTCACGACAACTAGGGTTAGCGTCAGGACAACTAGGGTTAGCGTCAGGACAACTAGGGTTAGCGTCACGACAACTAGGGTTAGCGTCAGGACAACTAGGGTTAGCGTCACGACAACTAGGGTTAGCGTCAGGACAACTAGGGTTAGCGTCAGGACAACTAGGGTTAGCGTCACGACAACTAGGGTTAGCGTCACGACAACTAGGGTTAGCGTCAGGACAACTAGGGTTAGCGTCAGGACACCTAGGGTTAGCGTCAGTACAACTAGGGTTAGCGCCAGGACAACTAGGGTTACCGCCACGACAACTAGGGCTAGCGCCAGGACAACTAGGGTTAGCGTCAGGACAACTAGGGTTAGCGCCAGGACAACTAGGGTTAGCGCCAGGACAACTAGGGTTAGCGTCAGGACAACTAGGGTTAGCGTCAGGACAAGTAGGGTTAGCGCCAGGACAACTAGGGTTAGCGCCAGGACAACTAGGGTTAGCGCCAGGACAACTAGGGTTAGCGCCAGGACAACTAGGGTTACCGCCACGACAACTAGGGCTAGCGCCAGGACAACTAGGGTTAGCGTCAGGACAACTAGGGTTAGCGCCAGGACAACTAGGGTTAGCGCCAGGACAAATAGGGTTAGCGTCAGGACAACTAGGGTTAGCGCCAGGACAACTAGGGTTAGCGCCAGGACAACTAGGGTTAGCGCCAGGACAACTAGGGTTAGCGCCAGGACAACTAGGGTTAGCGTCAGGACAACTAGGGTTAGCGCCAGGACAACTAGGGTTAGCGCCAGGACAACTAGGGTTAGCGTCAGGACAACTAGGGTTAGCGTCAGGACAACTAGGGTTAGCGTCAGGACAACAAGGGTTAGCGTCAGGACAACTAGGGTTAGCGTCAGGACAACTAGGGTTAGCGCCAGGACAACTAGGGTTATCGCTAGGACAACTAGGGTTAGCGCCAGGACAACTAGGGTTAGCGCCAGGACAACTAGGGTTAGCGCCGGGACAACTAGGGTTAGCGCCGGAACAACTAGGGTTAGCGCCAGGACAACTAGGGTTAGCGCCAGGACAACTAGGGTTAGTGCCAGGACAACTAGGGTTAGCGTCAGGACAACTAGGGTTAGCGCCAGGACAACTAGGGATAGCGTCAGGACAACTAGGGTTAGCATCAGGATAACTAGGGTTAGCGTCAGGACAACTAGGGTTAGCGTCAGGACAACTAGGGTTAGAGTCAGGACAACTAGGGTTAGCGTCAGGACAACTAGGGTTAGCGTCAGGACAACTAGGGTTAGCGTCAGGACAACTAGGGTTAGCGTCAGGACAACTAGGGTTAGCGTCAGGACAACTAGGGTTAGCGTCACAACTAGGGTTAGCGTCAGGACAACTAGGGTTAGCGTCACAACAACTAGGGTTAGCGTCAGGACAACTAGGGTTAGCGTCAGGACAACTAGGGTTAGCGTCAGGACAACTAGGGTTAGAGTCACGACAACTAGGGTTAGCGTCAGGACAACTAGGGTTAGCATCACGACAACTAGGGTTAGCGTCAGGACAACTAGGGTTAGCGTCACGACAACTAGGGTTAGCGTCAGGACAACTAGGGTTAGCGTCAGGACAACTAGGGTTAGCGTCACGACAACTAGGGTTAGCGTCACGACAACTAGGGTTAGCGTCAGGACAACTAGGGTTAGCGTCAGGACACCTAGGGTTAGCGTCAGGACAACTAGGGTTAGCGCCAGGACAACTAGGGTTACCGCCACGACAACTAGGGCTAGCGCCAGGACAACTAGGGTTAGCGTCAGGACAACTAGGGTTAGCGCCAGGACAACTAGGGTTAGCGCCAGGACAACTAGGGTTAGCGTCAGGACAACTAGGGTTAGCGTCAGGACAAGTAGGGTTAGCGCCAGGACAACTAGGGTTAGCGCCAGGACAACTAGGGTTAGCGCCAGGACAACTAGGGTTAGCGCCAGGACAACTAGGGTTACCGCCACGACAACTAGGGCTAGCGCCAGGACAACTAGGGTTAGCGTCAGGACAACTAGGGTTAGCGCCAGGACAACTAGGGTTAGCGCCAGGACAAATAGGGTTAGCGTCAGGACAACTAGGGTTAGCGCCAGGACAACTAGGGTTAGCGCCAGGACAACTAGGGTTAGCGCCAGGACAACTAGGGTTAGCGCCAGGACAACTAGGGTTAGCGTCAGGACAACTAGGGTTAGCGCCAGGACAACTAGGGTTAGCGCCAGGACAACTAGGGTTAGCGTCAGGACAACTAGGGTTAGCGCCAGGACAACTAGGGTTAGCGTCAGGACAACTAGGGTTAGCGTCAGGACAACTAGGGTTAGCGCCAGGACAACTAGGGTTAGCGCCAGCACAACTAGGGTTAGCGCCAGGACAACTAGGGTTAGCGCCAGGACAACTAGGGTTAGCGACAGGACAACTAGGGTTAGCGCCAGGACAACTAGGGTTAGCACCAGGACAACTAGGGTTAACGCCAGGACAACTAGGGTTAGCGCCAGGACAAATAGGGTTAGCGCCAGGACAACTAGGGTTAACGCCAGGACAACTAGGGTTAGCGCCAGGACAACTAGGGTTAGCGCCAGGACAACTAGGGTTAGCGCTAGGACAACTAGGGTTAGCGCCAGGACAACTAGGGTTAGCGCCAGGACAACTAGGGTTAGCGCCAGGACAACTAGGGTTAGCGCCAGGACAACTAGGGTTAGCGCCAGGACAACTAGGGTTAGCGCCAGGAAAACTAGGGTTAGCGTCAGGACAACTAGGGTTAACGCCAGGACAACTAGGGTTAGCGCCAGGACAACTAGGGTTAGCGCCAGGACAACTAGGGTTAACGCCAGGACAACTAGGGTTAGCGCCAGGACAACTAGGGTTAGCGCCAGGACAACTAGGGTTAGCGCTAGGACAACTAGGGTTAGCGCCAGGACAACTAGGGTTAGCGCCAGGACAACTAGGGTTAGCGCCAGGACAACTAGGGTTAGCGCCAGTTAAACTAGGGTTAGCGTCAGGACAACTAGGGTTAGCGCCAGGACAACTAGCGTTAGCGTCAGTACAACTAGGGTTAGCTTCAGGACAACTAGGGTTAGCGCCAGGACAACTAGGGTTAGCGCCAGGACAGCTAGGGTTAGCGTCAGGACAACTAGGGTTAGCGTCAGGACAGCTAGGGTTAGCGTCAGGACAACTAGGGTTAGCGTCAGGACAACTAGGGTTAGCGTCAGGACAACTAGGGTTAGCGTCAGGACAACTAGGGTTAGCGCCAGGACAACTAGGGTTAGCGCCAGGACAACTATGGTTAGCGTCAGGACAACTAGGGTTAGCGCCAGGACAACTAGGGATAGCGCCAGGACAACTAGGGTTAGCGCCAGGACAACTAGGGTTAGCGCCGGGACAACTAGGGTTAGCGCCGGGACAACTAGGGTTAGCGCCGGAACAACTAGGGTTAGCGCCAGGACAACTAGGGTTAGCGCCAGGACAACTAGGGTTAGTGCCAGGACAACTAGGGTTAGCGTCAGGACAACTAGGGTTAGCGCCAGGACAACTAGGGTTAGCGTCAGGACAACTAGGGTTAGCGTCAGGACAACTAGGGTTAGCGTCAGGACAACTAGGGTTAGCGTCAGGACAACTAGGGTTAGAGTCAGGACAACTAGGGTTAGCGTCAGGACAACTAGGGTTAGCGTCAGGACAACTAGGGTTAGCGTCAGGACAACTAGGGTTAGCGTCACAACTAGGGTTAGCATCAGGACAACTAGGGTTAGCGTCACAACAACTAGGGTTAGCGTCAGGACAACTAGGGTTAGCGTCAGGACAACTAGGGTTAGCGTCAGGACAACTAGGGTTAGAGTCACGACAACTAGGGTTAGCGTCAGGACAACTAGGGTTAGCGTCACGACAACTAGGGTTAGCGTCAGGACAACTAGGGTTAGCGTCACGACAACTAGGGTTAGCGTCAGGACAACTAGGGTTAGCGTCAGGACAACTAGGGTTAGCGTCACGACAACTAGGGTTAGCGTCAGGACAACTAGGGTTAGCGTCACGACAACTAGGGTTAGCGTCAGGACAACTAGGGTTAGCGTCAGGACACCTAGGGTTAGCGTCAGGACAACTAGGGTTAGCGCCAGGACAACTAGGGTTACCGCCACGACAACTAGGGCTAGCGCCAGGACAACTAGGGTTAGCGTCAGGACAACTAGGGTTAGCGCCAGGACAACTAGGGTTAGCGCCAGGACAACTAGGGTTAGCGTCAGGACAACTAGGGTTAGCGTCAGGACAAGTAGGGTTAGCGCCAGGACAACTAGGGTTAGCGCCAGGTCAACTAGGGTTAGCGCCAGGACAACTAGGGTTAGCGCCAGGACAACTAGGGTTAGCGTCAGGACAACTAGGGTTAGCGCCAGGACAACTAGGGTTAGCGTCAGGACAACTAGGGTTAGCATCAGGACAACTAGGGTTAGCGCCAGGACAACTAGGGTTAGCGCCAGGACAACTAGGGTTAGCGCCAGGACAACTAGGGTTAGCGCCAGGACAACTAGGGTTAGCGCCAGGACAACTAGGGTTAGCGCCAGGACAACTAGGGTTAGCGCCAGGACAACTAGGGTTAGCGCCAGGACAACTAGGGTTAGCGTCAGGACAACTAGGGTTAGCGCCAGGACAACTAGGGTTAGCGTCAGGACAACTAGGGTTAGCGTCAGGACAACTAGGGTTAGCGCCGGGACAACTAGGGTTAGCGCCAGCACAACTAGGGTTAGCGCCAGGACAACTAGGGTTAGCGCCAGGACAACTAGGGTTAGCGCCAGGACAACTAGGGTTAGCGCCAGGACAACTAGGGTTAGCACCAGGACAACTAGGGTTAGCGCCAGGACAACTAGGGTTAGCTCCAGGACAACTAGGGTTAGCGCCAGGACAACTAGGGTTAGCGCCAGGAAAACTAGGGTTAGCGTCAGGACAACTAGGGTTAGCGTCAGGACAACTAGGGTTAGAGTCAGGACAACTAGGGTTAGCGTCAGGACAACTAGGGTTAGCGTCAGGACAACTAGGGTTAGCGTCAGGACAACTAGGGTTAGCGTCACAACTAGGGTTAGCATCAGGACAACTAGGGTTAGCGTCACAACAACTAGGGTTAGCGTCAGGACAACTAGGGTTAGCGTCAGGACAACTAGGGTTAGCGTCAGGACAACTAGGGTTAGAGTCACGACAACTAGGGTTAGCGTCAGGACAACTAGGGTTAGCGTCACGACAACTAGGGTTAGCGTCAGGACAACTAGGGTTAGCGTCACGACAACTAGGGTTAGCGTCAGGACAACTAGGGTTAGCGTCAGGACAACTAGGGTTAGCGTCACGACAACTAGGGTTAGCGTCAGGACAACTAGGGTTAGCGTCACGACAACTAGGGTTAGCGTCAGGACAACTAGGGTTAGCGTCAGGACACCTAGGGTTAGCGTCAGGACAACTAGGGTTAGCGCCAGGACAACTAGGGTTACCGCCACGACAACTAGGGCTAGCGCCAGGACAACTAGGGTTAGCGTCAGGACAACTAGGGTTAGCGCCAGGACAACTAGGGTTAGCGCCAGGACAACTAGGGTTAGCGTCAGGACAACTAGGGTTAGCGTCAGGACAAGTAGGGTTAGCGCCAGGACAACTAGGGTTAGCGCCAGGTCAACTAGGGTTAGCGCCAGGACAACTAGGGTTAGCGCCAGGACAACTAGGGTTAGCGTCAGGACAACTAGGGTTAGCGCCAGGACAACTAGGGTTAGCGTCAGGACAACTAGGGTTAGCATCAGGACAACTAGGGTTAGCGCCAGGACAACTAGGGTTAGCGCCAGGACAACTAGGGTTAGCGCCAGGACAACTAGGGTTAGCGCCAGGACAACTAGGGTTAGCGCCAGGACAACTAGGGTTAGCGCCAGGACAACTAGGGTTAGCGCCAGGACAACTAGGGTTAGCGCCAGGACAACTAGGGTTAGCGTCAGGACAACTAGGGTTAGCGCCAGGACAACTAGGGTTAGCGTCAGGACAACTAGGGTTAGCGTCAGGACAACTAGGGTTAGCGCCGGGACAACTAGGGTTAGCGCCAGCACAACTAGGGTTAGCGCCAGGACAACTAGGGTTAGCGCCAGGACAACTAGGGTTAGCGCCAGGACAACTAGGGTTAGCGCCAGGACAACTAGGGTTAGCACCAGGACAACTAGGGTTAGCGCCAGGACAACTAGGGTTAGCTCCAGGACAACTAGGGTTAGCGCCAGGACAACTAGGGTTAGCGCCAGGAAAACTAGGGTTAGCGTCAGGACAACTAGGGTTAGCGCCAGGACAACTAGCGTTAGCGTCAGTACAACTAGGGTTAGCTTCAGGACAACTAGGGTTAGCGCCAGGACAACTAGGGTTAGCGCCAGGACAGCTAGGGTTTGCGTCAGGACAACTAGGGTTAGCGTCAGGACAGCTAGGGTTAGCGTCAGGACAACTAGGGTTAGCGCCAGGACAACTAGGGTTAGCGCCAGGACAACTAGGGTTAGCGCCAGGACAACTATGGTTAGCGCCAGGACAACTAGGGTTAGCGCCAGGACAACTAGGGATAGCGCCAGGACAACTAGGGTTAGCGTCAGGACAACTAGGGTTAGCGCCTGGACAACTAGGGTTAGCGCCAGGACAACTAGGGTTAGCGTCAGGACAACTAGGGTTAGCGTCTGGACAACTAGGGTTAGCGTCAGGACAACTAGGGTTAGCGTCAGGACAACTAGGGTTAGCGTCAGGACAACTAGGGTTAGCGCCAGGACAACTAGGGTTATCGCTAGGACAACTAGGGTTAGCGCCAGGACAACTAGGGTTAGCGCCAGGACAACTAGGGTTAGCGCCAGGACAACTAGGGTTAGCGCCAGGACAACTAGGGTTAGCGTCAGGACAACTAGGGTTAGCGCCAGGACAACTAGGGTTAGCGTCAGGACAACTAGGGTTAGCGTCAGGACAAATAGGGTTAGCGCCAGGACAACTAGGGTTAGCGCCAGCACAACTAGGGTTAGCGCCAGGACAACTAGGGTTAGCGCCAGGACAACTAGGGTTAGCGACAGGACAACTAGGGTTAGCGCCAGGACAACTAGGGTTAGCACCAGGACAACTAGGGTTAACGCCAGGACAACTAGGGTTAGCGCCAGGACAACTAGGGTTAGCGCCAGGACAACTAGGGTTAACGCCAGGACAACTAGGGTTAGCGCCAGGACAACTAGGGTTAGCGCCAGGACAACTAGGGTTAGCGCTAGGACAACTAGGGTTAGCGCCAGGACAACTAGGGTTAGCGCCAGGACAACTAGGGTTAGCGCCAGGACAACTAGGGTTAGCGCCAGGACAACTAGGGTTAGCGCCAGGAAAACTAGGGTTAGCGTCAGGACAACTAGGGTTAACGCCAGGACAACTAGGGTTAGCGCCAGGACAACTAGGGTTAGCGCCAGGACAACTAGGGTTAACGCCAGGACAACTAGGGTTAGCGCCAGGACAACTAGGGTTAGCGCCAGGACAACTAGCGTTAGCGCTAGGACAACTAGGGTTAGCGCCAGGACAACTAGGGTTAGCGCCAGGACAACTAGGGTTAGCGCCAGGACAACTAGGGTTAGCGCCAGGACAACTAGGGTTAGCGCCAGGAAAACTAGGGTTAGCGTCAGGACAACTAGGGTTAGCGCCAGGACAACTAGCGTTAGCGTCAGTACAACTAGGGTTAGCTTCAGGACAACTAGGGTTAGCGCCAGGACAACTAGGGTTAGCGCCAGGACAGCTAGGGTTAGCGTCAGGACAACTAGGGTTAGCGTCAGGACAGCTAGGGTTAGCGTCAGGACAACTAGGGTTAGCGTCAGGACAACTAGGGTTAGCGCCAGGACAACTAGGGTTAGCGCCAGGACAACTAGGGTTAGCGCCAGGACAACTATGGTTAGCGCCAGGACAACTAGGGTTAGCGCCAGGACAACTAGGGATAGCGCCAGGACAACTAGGGTTAGCGTCAGGACAACTAGGGTTAGCGCCAGGACAACTAGGGTTAGCGCCAGGACAACTAGGGTTAGCGTCAGGACAACTAGGGTTAGCGTCTGGACAACTAGGGTTAGCGTCAGAACAACTAGGGTTAGCGTCAGGACAACAAGGGTTAGCGTCAGGACAACTAGGGTTAGCGTCAGGACAACTAGGGTTAGTGTCAGGACAACTAGGGTTAGCGCCAGGACAACTAGGGTTAGCGCCAGGACAACTAGGGTTAGCGCCAGGACAACTAGGGATAGCACCAGGACAACTAGGGTTAGCGCCATTACAACTAGGGTTAGCGCCAGGACAACTAGGGTTAGCGCCAGGATAACTAGGGTAAGCGCCAGGTCAACTAGGGTTAGCGCCAGTACAACTAGGGTTACCGCCAGGACAACTAGGGTTAGCGCCAGGACAACTAGGGTTAGCGCCGGGACAACTAGGGTTAGCGCCGGAACAACTAGGGTTAGCGCCAGGACAACTAGGGTTAGCGCCAGGACAACTAGGGTTAGTGCCAGGACAACTAGGGTTAGCGTCAGGACAACTAGGGTTAGCGCCAGGACAACTAGGGTTAGCGTCAGGACAACTAGGGTTAGCATCAGGACAACTAGGGTTAGCGTCAGGACAACTAGGGTTAGCGTCAGGACAACTAGGGTTAGAGTCAGGACAACTAGGGTTAGCGTCAGGACAACTAGGGTTAGCATCAGGACAACTAGGGTTAGCGTCAGGACAACTAGGGTTAGCGTCAGGACAACTAGGGTTAGCGTCAGGACAACTAGGGTTAGCGTCAGGACAACTAGGGTTAGCGTCACAACTAGGGTTAGCGTCAGGACAACTAGGGTTAGCGTCACAACAACTAGGGTTAGCGTCAGGACAACTAGGGTTAGCGTCAGGACAACTAGGGTTAGCGCCAGGACAACTAGGGATAGCGCCAGGACAACTAGGGTTAGCGTCAGGACAACTAGGGTTAGCGCCTGGACAACTAGGGTTAGCGCCAGGACAACTAGGGTTAGCGTCAGGACAACTAGGGTTAGCGTCTGGACAACTAGGGTTAGCGTCAGGACAACTAGGGTTAGCGTCAGGACAACTAGGGTTAGCGCCAGGACAACTAGGGTTATCGCTAGGACAACTAGGGTTAGCGCCAGGACAACTAGGGTTAGCGCCAGGACAACTAGGGTTAGCGCCAGGACAACTAGGGTTAGCGCCAGGACAACTAGGGTTAGCGTCAGGACAACTAGGGTTAGCGCCAGGACAACTAGGGTTAGCGTCAGGACAACTAGGGTTAGCGTCAGGACAACTAGGGTTAGCGCCAGGACAACTAGGGTTAGCGCCAGCACAACTAGGGTTAGCGCCAGGACAACTAGGGTTAGCGCCAGGACAACTAGGGTTAGCGACAGGACAACTAGGGTTAGCGCCAGGACAACTAGGGTTAGCACCAGGACAACTAGGGTTAACGCCAGGACAACTAGGGTTAGCGCCAGGACAACTAGGGTTAGCGCCAGGACAACTAGGGTTAACGCCAGGACAACTAGGGTTAGCGCCAGGACAACTAGGGTTAGCGCCAGGACAACTAGGGTTAGCGCTAGGACAACTAGGGTTAGCGCCAGGACAACTAGGGTTAGCGCCAGGACAACTAGGGTTAGCGCCAGGACAACTAGGGTTAGCGCCAGGACAACTAGGGTTAGCGCCAGGAAAACTAGGGTTAGCGTCAGGACAACTAGGGTTAACGCCAGGACAACTAGGGTTAGCGCCAGGACAACTAGGGTTAGCGCCAGGACAACTAGGGTTAACGCCAGGACAACTAGGGTTAGCGCCAGGACAAGTAGGGTTAGCGCCAGGACAACTAGCGTTAGCGCTAGGACAACTAGGGTTAGCGCCAGGACAACTAGGGTTAGCGCCAGGACAACTAGGGTTAGCGCCAGGACAACTAGGGTTAGCGCCAGGACAACTAGGGTTAGCGCCAGGAAAACTAGGGTTAGCGTCAGGACAACTAGGGTTAGCGCCAGGACAACTAGCGTTAGCGTCAGTACAACTAGGGTTAGCTTCAGGACAACTAGGGTTAGCGCCAGGACAACTAGGGTTAGCGCCAGGACAGCTAGGGTTAGCGTCAGGACAACTAGGGTTAGCGTCAGGACAGCTAGGGTTAGCGTCAGGACAACTAGGGTTAGCGTCAGGACAACTAGGGTTAGCGCCAGGACAACTAGGGTTAGCGCCAGGACAACTAGGGTTAGCGCCAGGACAACTATGGTTAGCGCCAGGACAACTAGGGTTAGCGCCAGGACAACTAGGGATAGCGCCAGGACAACTAGGGTTAGCGTCAGGACAACTAGGGTTAGCGCCAGGACAACTAGGGTTAGCGCCAGGACAACTAGGGTTAGCGTCAGGACAACTAGGGTTAGCGTCTGGACAACTAGGGTTAGCGTCAGAACAACTAGGGTTAGCGTCAGGACAACAAGGGTTAGCGTCAGGACAACTAGGGTTAGCGTCAGGACAACTAGGGTTAGTGTCAGGACAACTAGGGTTAGCGCCAGGACAACTAGGGTTAGCGCCAGGACAACTAGGGTTAGCGCCAGGACAACTAGGGATAGCACCAGGACAACTAGGGTTAGCGCCATTACAACTAGGCTTAGCGCCAGGACAACTAGGGTTAGCGCCAGGATAACTAGGGTAAGCGCCAGGTCAACTAGGGTTAGCGCCAGTACAACTAGGGTTACCGCCAGGACAACTAGGGTTAGCGCCAGGACAACTAGGGTTAGCGCCGGGACAACTAGGGTTAGCGCCGGAACAACTAGGGTTAGCGCCAGGACAACTAGGGTTAGCGCCAGGACAACTAGGGTTAGTGCCAGGACAACTAGGGTTAGCGTCAGGACAACTAGGGTTAGCGCCAGGACAACTAGGGTTAGCGTCAGGACAACTAGGGTTAGCATCAGGACAACTAGGGTTAGCGTCAGGACAACTAGGGTTAGCGTCAGGACAACTAGGGTTAGAGTCAGGACAACTAGGGTTAGCGTCAGGACAACTAGGGTTAGCATCAGGACAACTAGGGTTAGCGTCAGGACAACTAGGGTTAGCGTCAGGACAACTAGGGTTAGCGTCAGGACAACTAGGGTTAGCGTCACAACTAGGGTTAGCGTCAGGACAACTAGGGTTAGCGTCACAACAACTAGGGTTAGCGTCAGGACAACTAGGGTTAGCGTCAGGACAACTAGGGTTAGCGTCAGGACAACTAGGGTTAGAGTCACGACAACTAGGGTTAGCGTCAGGACAACTAGGGTTAGCGTCACGACAACTAGGGTTAGCGTCAGGACAACTAGGGTTAGCGTCACGACAACTAGGGTTAGCGTCAGGACAACTAGGGTTAGCGTCAGGACAACTAGGGTTAGCGTCACGACAACTAGGGTTAGCGTCAGGACAACTAGGGTTAGCGTCACGACAACTAGGGTTAGCGTCAGGACAACTAGGGTTAGCGTCAAGACACCTAGGGTTAGCGTCAGGACAACTAGGGTTAGCGCCAGGACAACTAGGGTTACCGCCACGACAACTACGGCTAGCGCCAGGACAACTAGGGTTAGCGTCAGGACAACTAGGGTTAGCGCCAGGACAACTAGGGTTAGCGCCAGGACAACTAGGGTTAGCGTCAGGACAACTAGGGTTAGCGTCAGGACAAGTAGGGTTAGCGCCAGGACAACTAGGGTTAGCGCCAGGACAACTAGGGTTAGCGCCAGGACAACTAGGGTTAGCGTCAGGACAACTAGGGTTAGCGCCAGGACAACTAGGGTTAGCGTCAGGACAACTAGGGTTAGCATCAGGACAACTAGGGTTAGCGCCAGGACAACTAGGGTTAGCGCCAGGACAACTAGGGTTAGCGCCAGGACAACTAGGGTTAGCGCCAGGACAACTAGGGTTAGCGCTAGGACAACTAGGGTTAGCGCCAGGACAACTAGGGTTAGCGCCAGGACAACTAGGGTTAGCGCCAGGACAACTAGGGTTAGCGCCAGGACAACTAGGGTTAGCGTCAGGACAACTAGGGTTAGCGCCAGGACAACTAGGGTTAGCGTCAGGACAACTAGGGTTAGCGTCAGGACAACTAGGGTTAGCGCCAGGACAACTAGGGTTAGCGCCAGCACAACTAGGGTTAGCGCCAGGACAACTAGGGTTAGCGCCAGGACAACTAGGGTTAGCGCCAGGACAACTACGGTTAGCACCAGGACAACTAGGGTTAGCGCCAGGACAACTAGGGTTAGCGCCAGTACAACTAGGGTTAGCGCCAGGACAACTAGGGTTAGCGCCAGGACAACTACGGTTAGCACCAGGACAACTAGGGTTAGCGCCAGGACAACTAGGGTTAGCGCCAGTACAACTAGGGTTAGCGCCAGGACAACTAGGGTTAGCGCCAGGAAAACTAGGGTTAGCGTCAGGACAACTAGGGTTAGCGCCAGGACAACTAGCGTTAGCGTCAGTACAACTAGGGTTAGCTTCAGGACAACTAGGGTTAGCGCCAGGACAACTAGGGTTAGCGCCAGGACAGCTAGGGTTTGCGTCAGGACAACTAGGGTTAGCGTCAGGACAGCTAGGGTTAGCGTCAGGACAACTAGGGTTAGCGCCAGGACAACTAGGGTTAGCGCCAGGAAAACTAGGGTTAGCGCCAGGACAACTATGGTTAGCACCAGGACAACTAGGGTTAGCGCCAGGACAACTAGGGATAGCGCCAGGACAACTAGGGTTAGCTTCAGGACAACTAGGGTTAGCGCCAGGACAACTATGGTTAGCGCCAGGACAACTAGGGTTAGCGCCAGGACAACTAGGGATAGCGCCAGGACAACTAGGGTTAGCGTCAGGACAACTAGGGTTAGCGCCAGGACAACTAGGGTTAGCGCCAGGACAACTAGGGTTAGCGTCAGGACAACTAGGGTTAGCGTCTGGACAACTAGGGTTAGCGTCAGGACAACTAGGGTTAGCGTCAGGACAACTAGGGTTAGCGTCAGGACAACTAGGGTTAGTGTCAGGACAACTAGGGTTAGCGCCAGGACAACTAGGGTTAGAGCCAGGACAACTAGGGTTAGCGCCAGGACAACTAGGGATAGCACCAGGACAACTAGGGTTAGCGCCATTACAACTAGGGTTGGCGCCAGGACAACTAGGGTTAGCACCAGGACAACTAGGGTAAGCGCCAGGTAAACTAGGGTTAGCGCCAGTACAACTAGGGTTACCGCCAGGACAACTAGGGTTAGCGCCAGGACAACTAGGGTTAGCGCCGGGACAACTAGGGTTAGCGCCAGGACAACTAGGGTTAGCGCCAGGACAACTAGGGTTAGTGCCAGGACAACTAGGGTTAGCGTCAGGACAACTAGGGTTAGCGCCAGGACAACTAGGGTTAGCGTCAGGACAACTAGGGTTAGCATCAGGACAACTAGGGTTAGCGTCAGAACAACTAGGGTTAGCATCAGGACAACTAGGGTTAGAGTCAGGACAACTAGGGTTAGCGTCAGGACAACTAGGGTTAGTGTCAGGACAACTAGGGTTAGCGTCAGGACAACTAGGGTTAGCGTCAGGACAACTAGGGTTAGCGTCACGACAACTAGGGTTAGCGTCAGGACAACTAGGGTTAGCGTCAGGACAACTAGGGTTAGCGTCACGACAACTAGGGTTAGCGTCAGGACAACTAGGGTTAGCGTCAGGACAACTAGGGTTAGCGTCAGGACAACTAGGGTTAGCGTCACAACTAGGGTTAGCGTCAGGACAACTAGGGTTAGCGTCACAACAACTAGGGTTAGCGTCAGGACAACTAGGGTTAGCGTCAGGACAACTAGGGTTAGCGTCAGGACAACTAGGGTTAGAGTCACGACAACTAGGGTTAGCGTCAGGACAACTAGGGTTAGCGTCACGACAACTAGGGTTAGCGTCAGGACAACTAGGGTTAGCGTCACGACAACTAGGGTTAGCGTCAGGACAACTAGGGTTAGCGTCAGGACAACTAGGGTTAGCGTCACGACAACTAGGGTTAGCGTCAGAACAACTAGGGTTAGCGTCAGGACAACTAGGGTTAGCATCACGACAACTAGGGTTAGCGTCAGGACAACTAGGGTTAGCGTCACGACAACTAGGGTTAGCGTCAGGACAACTAGGGTTAGCGTCAGGACAACTAGGGTTAGCGTCACGACAACTAGGGTTAGCGTCAGGACAACTAGGGTTAGCGTCACGACAACTAGGGTTAGCGTCAGGACAACTAGGGTTAGCGTCAGGACAAATAAGGTTAGCGTCACGACAACTAGGGTTAGCGTCAGGACAACTAGGGTTAGCGTCAGGACAACTAGGGTTAGCGTCAGGACAACTAGGGTTAGCATCACCACAACTAGGGTTAGCGTCAGGACAACTAGGGTTAGCGCCAGGACAACTAGGGTTAGCGCCAGGACAACTAGGGTTAGCGCCAGGACAACTCGGGTTAGCGCCAGGACAACTAGGTTTAGCGCCATTACAACTAGGGTTAGCGCCAGGACAACTAGGGTTAGCGCCAGGACAACTAGGGTTAGCGCCAGGACAACTAGGGTTAGCGTCAGGACAACTAGGGTTAGCGTCAGGACAACTAGGGTTAGCGCCATTACAACTAGGGTTAGCGCCAGGACAACTAGGGTTAGCGCCAGGACAACTAGGGTTAGCGTCAGGACAACTAGGGTTAGCGTCTGGACAACTAGGGTTAGCGTCAGGACAACTAGGGTTAGCGTCAGGACAACTAGGGTTAGCGTCAGGACAACTAGGGTTAGCGCCAGGACAACTAGGGTTAGCGCCATTACAACTAGGGTTAGCGCCAGGACAACTAGGGTTAGCGCCAGGACAACTAGGGTTAGCGCCAGGACAACTAGAGTTAGCGCCAGGACAACTAGGGTTAGCGCCAGGACAACTAGAGTTAGCGCCAGGACAACTAGGGTTAGCGCCAGGACAACTAGGGTTCGCGCCAGGACAACTAGGGTTAGCGCCAGGACAACTAGGGTTAGTGCCAGGACAACTAGGGTGAGCGTCAGGACAACTAGGGTTAGCATCAGGACAACTAGGGTTAGCGTTAGAACAACTAGGGTTAGCGTCAGGACAACTAGGGTTAGCGTCAGGACAACTAGGGTTAGCGTCAGGACAACTAGGGTTAGCGTCAGGACAACTAGGGTTAGCGTCACAACTAGGGTTAGCGTCAGGACAACTAGGGTTAGCGTCACAACAACTAGGGTTAGCGTCAGGACAACTAGGGTTAGCGTCAGGACAACTAGGATTAACGTCAGGACAACTAGGGTTAGAGTCACGACAACTAGGGTTAGCGTCAGGACAACTAGGGTTAGCGTCACGACAACTAGGGTTAGCGTCAGGACAACTAGGGTTAGCGTCACGACAAATAGGGTTAGCGTCAGGACAACTAGGGTTAGCGTCAGGACAACTAGGGTTAGCGTCACGACAACTAGGGTTAGCGTCAGAACAACTAGGGTTAGCGTCAGGACAACTAGGGTTAGCGTCACGACAACTAGGGTTAGCGTCAGGCCAACTAGGGTTAGCGTCACGACAACTAGGGTTAGCGTCAGGACAACTAGGGTTAGCGCCAGGACAACTAGGGTTAGCGTCACGACAACTAGGGTTAGCGTCAGGACAACTAGGGTTAGCGTCAGGACAACTAGGGTTAGCGTCAGGACAACTAGGGTTAGCATCAGGACAACTAGGGTTAGCGTCAGGACAACTAGGGTTAGCGCCAGGACAACTAGGGTTAGCGCCAGGACAACTAGGGTTAGCGCCATTACAACTAGGGTTAGCACCAGGACAACTAGGGTTAGCGCCAGGACCACTAGGGTTAGCGCCAGGACAACTAGGGTTAGCGTCACGACAACTAGGGTTAGCGTCAGGACAACTAGGGTTAGCGTCAGGACAACTAGGGTTAGCGTCAGGACAACTAGGGTTAGCGTCAGGACAACTAGGGTTAGCTTCACGACAACTAGGGTTAGCGTCAGGACAACTAGGGTTAGCGTCAGGACAACTAGGGTTAGCGTCAGGACAACTAGGGTTAGCGTCACGACAACTTGGGTTAGCGTCAGGACAACTAGGGTTAGCGTCACGACAACTAGGGTTAGCGTCAGGACAACTAGGGTAAGCGTCAGGACAACTAGGGTTAGCGTCACGACAACTAGGGTTAGCGTCACGACAACTAAGGTTAGCGTCAGGACAACTAGGGTTAGCGTCAGGACAACTAGGGTTAGCGTCAGGACAACTAGGGTTAGCATCAGGACAACTAGGATTAGCGTCACGACAACTAGGGTTAGCGTCAGGACAACTAGGGTTAGCGTCAGGACAACTAGCGTTAGCGTCACGACAACTAGGGTTAGCGTCAGGACAACTAGGGTTAGCGTCAGGACAACTAGGGTTAGCGTCACGACAACTAGGGTTAGCGTCAGGACAACTAGGGTTAGCGTCACGACAACTAGGGTTAGCGTCAGGACAACTAGGGTTAGCGTCAGGACAACTAGGGTTAGCGTCACGACAACTAGGGTTAGCGTCACGACAACTAGGGTTAGCGTCACGACAACTAGGGTTAGCGTCAGGACAACTAGGGTTAGAGTCAGGACAACTAGGGTTAGCGTCACGACAACTAGGGTTAGCTTCAGGACAACTAGGGTTAGCGTCAGGACACCTAGGGTTAGCGTCAGGACAACTAGGGTTAGCGCCAGGACAACTAGGGTTACCGCCACGACAACTAGGGCTAGCGCCAGGACAACTAGGGTTAGCGTCAGGACAACTAGGGTTAGCGCCAGGACAACTAGGGTTAGCGCCAGGACAACTAGGGTTAGCGTCAGGACAACTCGGGTTAGCGTCAGGACAACTAGGGTTAGCGCCAGGACAACTAGGGTTAGCACCAGGACAACTAGGGTTAGCGCCAGGACAACTAGGGTTAGCGTCAGGACAACTAGGGTTAGCGCCAGGACAACTAGGGTTAGCGCCAGGACAACTAGGGTTAGCGTCAGGACAACTAGGGTTAGCATCAGGACAACTAGGGTTAGCGCCAGGACAACTAGGGTTAGCGCCAGGACAACTAGGGTTAGCGCCAGGACAACTAGGGTTAGCGCTAGGACAACTAGGGTTAGCGCCAGGACAACTAGGGTTAGCGCCAGGACAACTAGGGTTAGCGCCAGGACAACTAGGGTTAGCGCCAGGACAACTAGGGTTAGCGTCAGGACAACTAGGGTTAGCGCCAGGACAACTAGGGTTAGCGTCAGGACAACTAGGGTTAGCGCCAGGACAACTAGGGTTAGCGCCAGCACAACTAGGGTTATCGCCAGGACAACTAGGGTTAGCGCCAGGACAACTAGGGTTAGCGCCAGGACAACTAGGGTTAGCGCCAGGACAACTAGGGTTAGCACCAGGACAACTAGGGTTAGCGCCAGGACAACTAGGGTTAGCGCCAGGACAACTAGGGTTAGCGCCAGGACAACTAGGGTTAGCGCCAGGAAAACTAGGGTTAGCGTCAGGACAACTAGGGTTAGCGCCAGGACAACTAGCGTCAGCGTCAGTACAACTAGGGTTAGCTTCAGGACAACTAGGGTTAGCGCCAGGACAACTAGGGTTAGCGCCAGGATAGCTAGGGTTAGCGTCAGGACAACTAGGGTTAGCGTCAGGACAGCTAGGGTTAGCGTCAGGACAACTAGGGTTAGCGCCAGGACAACTAGGGTTAGCGCCAGGACAACTAGGGTTAGCGCCAGGACAACTATGGTTAGCGCCAGGACAACTAGGGTTAGCGCCAGGACAACTAGGGATAGCGCCAGGACAACTAGGGTTAGCGTCAGGACAACTAGGGTTAGCGCCAGGACAACTAGGGTTAGCGCCAGGACAACTAGGGTTAGCGTCAGGACAACTAGGGTTAGCGTCTGGACAACTAGGGTTAGCGTCAGGACAACTAGGGTTAGCGTCAGGACAACTAGGGTTAGCGTCAGGACAACTAGGGTTAGCGTCAGGACAACTAGGGTTAGTGTCAGAACAACTAGGGTTAGCGCCAGGACAACTAGGGTTAGCGCCAGGACAACTAGTGTTAGCGCCAGGACAACTAGGGTTAGCGCCAGGACCACAAGGGTTAGCGCCAGGACAACTAGGGTTAGCGTCACGACAACTAGGGTTAGCGTCACGACAACTAGGGTTAGCGTCAGGACAACTAGGGTTAGCGTCAGGACAACTAGGGTTAGCGTCACGACAACTAGGGTTAGCTTCACGACAACTAGGGTTAGCGTCAGGACAACTAGGGTTAGCGTCAGGACAACTAGGGTTAGCGTCAGGACAACTAGGGTTAGCGTCACGACAACTTGGGTTAGCGTCAGGACAACTAGGGTTAGCGTCACGACAACTAGGGTTAGCGTCAGGACAACTAGGGTAAGCGTCAGGACAACTAGGGTTAGCGTCACGACAACTAGGGTTAGCGTCACGACAACTAAGGTTAGCGTCAGGACAACTAGGGTTAGCGTCAGGACAACTAGGGTAAGCGTCAGGACAACTAGGGTTAGCGCCAGGACAACTAGGGTTAGCGTCAGGACAACTAGGGTTAGCATCAGGACAACTAGGGTTAGCGCCAGGACAACTAGGGTTAGCGCCAGCACAACTAGGGTTAGCGCCAGGACAACTAGGGTTAGCGCCAGGACAACTAGGGTTAGCGCCAGGACAACTAGGGTTAGCGCCAGGACAACTAGGGTTAGCGCCAGGAAAACTAGGGTTAGCGTCAGGACAACTAGGGTTAGCGCCAGGACAACTAGCGTTAGCGTCAGTACAACTAGGGTTAGCTTCAGGACAACTAGGGTTAGCGCCAGGACAACTAGGGTTAGCGCCAGGACAGCTAGGGTTTGCGTCAGGACAACTAGGGTTAGCGTCAGGACAGCTAGGGTTAGCGTCAGGACAACTAGGGTTAGCGCCAGGACAACTAGGGTTAGCGCCAGGACAACTAGGGTTAGCGCCAGGACAACTATGGTTAGCGCCAGGACAACTAGGGTTAGCGCCAGGACAACTAGGGATAGCGCCAGGACAACTAGGGTTAGCGTCAGGACAACTAGGGTTAGCGCCAGGACAACTAGGGTTAGCGCCAGGACAACTAGGGTTAGCATCAGGACAACTAGGGTTAGCGTCTGGACAACTAGGGTTAGCGTCAGGACAACTAGGGTTAGCGTCAGGACAACTAGGGTTAGCGTCAGGACAACTAGGGTTAGTGTCAGGACAACTAGGGTTAGCGCCAGGACAACTAGGGTTAGAGCCAGGACAACTAGGGTTAGCGCCAGGACAACTAGGGATAGCACCAGGACAACTAGGGTTAGCGCCATTACAACTAGGGTTAGCGCCAGGACAACTAGGGTTAGCACCAGGACAACTAGGGTAAGCGCCAGGTCAACTAGGGTTAGCGCCAGTACAACTAGGGTTAGCGCCAGGACAACTAGGGTTAGCGCCAGGACAACTAGGGTTAGCGCCGGGACAACTAGGGTTAGCGCCAGGACAACTAGGGTTAGCGCCAGGACAACTAGGGTTAGTGCCAGGACAACTAGGGTTAGCGTCAGGACAACTAGGGTTAGCGCCAGGACAACTAGGGTTAGCGTCAGGACAACTAGGGTTAGCATCAGGACAACTAGGGTTAGCGTCAGAACAACTAGGGTTAGCGTCAGGACAACTAGGGTTAGAGTCAGGACAACTAGGGTTAGCGTCAGGACAACTAGGGTTAGTGTCAGGACAACTAGGGTTAGCGTCAGGACAACTAGGGTTAGCGTCAGGACAACTAGGGTTAGCGTCACGACAACTAGGGTTAGCGTCAGGACAACTAGGGTTAGCGTCAGGACAACTAGGGTTAGCGTCACAACTAGGGTTAGCGTCAGGACAACTAGGGTTAGCGTCACAACAACTAGGGTTAGCGTCAGGACAACTAGGGTTAGCGTCAGGACAACTAGGGTTAGCGTCAGGACAACTAGGGTTAGAGTCACGACAACTAGGGTTAGCGTCAGGACAACTAGGGTTAGCGTCACGACAACTAGGGTTAGCGTCAGGACAACTAGGGTTAGCGTCACGACAACTAGGGTTAGCGTCAGGACAACTAGGGTTAGCGTCAGGACAACTAGGGTTAGCGTCACGACAACTAGGGTTAGCGTCAGGACAACTAGGGTTAGCGTCAGGACAACTAGGGTTAGCGTCACGACAACTAGGGTTAGCGTCAGGACAACTAGGGTTAGCGTCAAGACAACTAGGGTTAGCGTCAGGACAACTAGGGTTAGCGTCAGGACAACTAGGGTTAGCGTCACGACAACTAGGGTTAGCGTCAGGACAACTAGGGTTAGCGTCACGACAACTAGGGTTAGCGTCAGGACAACTAGGGTTAGCGTCAGGACAAATAGGGTTAGCGTCACGACAACTAGGGTTAGCATCAGGACAACTAGGGTTAGCGTCAGGACAACTAGGGTTAGCGTCAGGACAACTAGGGTTAGCATCACCACAACTAGGGTTAGCGTCAGGACAACTAGGGTTAGCGCCAGGACAACTAGGGTTAGCGCCAGGACAACTAGGGTTAGCGCCAGGACAACTCGGGTTAGCGCCAGGACAACTAGGTTTAGCGCCAGGACAACTAGGGTTAGCGCCAGGACAACTAGGGTTAGCGCCAGGACAACTAGGGTTAGCGCCAGGACAACTAGGGTTAGCGTCAGGACAACTAGGGTTAGCGTCAGGACAACTAGGGTTAGCGCCATTACAACTAGGGTTAGCGCCAGGACAACTAGGGTTAGCGCCAGGACAACTAGGGTTAGCGTCAGGACAACTAGGGTTAGCGTCTGGACAACTAGGGTTAGCGTCAGGACAACTAGGGTTAGCGTCAGGACAACTAGGGTTAGCGTCAGGACAACTAGGGTTAGCGCCAGGACAACTAGGGTTAGCGCCAGGACAACTAGGGTTAGCGTCAGGACAACTAGGGTTAGCGTCAGGACAACTAGGGTTAGCGCCATTACAACTAGGGTTAGCGCCAGGACAACTAGGGTTAGCGCCAGGACAACTAGGGTTAGCATCACCACAACTAGGGTTAGCGTCAGGACAACTAGGGTTAGCATCACCACAACTAGGGTTAGCGTCAGGACAACTAGGGTTAGCGCCAGGACAACTAGGGTTAGCGCCAGGACAACTAGGGTTAGCGCCAGGACAACTCGGGTTAGCGCCAGGACAACTAGGTTTAGCGCCATTACAACTAGGGTTAGCGCCAGGACAACTAGGGTTAGCGCCAGGACAACTAGGGTTAGCGCCAGGACAACTAGGGTTAGCGTCAGGACAACTAGGGTTAGCGTCAGGACAACTAGGGTTAGCGCCATTACAACTAGGGTTAGCGCCAGGACAACTAGGGTTAGCGCCAGGACAACTAGGGTTAGCGTCAGGACAACTAGGGTTAGCGTCTGGACAACTAGGGTTAGCGTCAGGACAACTAGGGTTAGCGTCAGGACAACTAGGGTTAGCGCCAGGACAACTAGGGTTAGCGCCATTACAACTAGGGTTAGCGCCAGGACAACTAGGGTTAGCGCCAGGACAACTAGGGTTAGCGCCAGGACAACTAGAGTTAGCGCCAGGACAACTAGGGTTAGCGCCAGGACAACTAGAGTTAGCGCCAGGACAACTAGGGTTAGCGCCAGGACAACTAGGGTTCGCGCCAGGACAACTAGGGTTAGCGCCAGGACAACTAGGGTTAGTGCCAGGACAACTAGGGTGAGCGTCAGGACAACTAGGGTTAGCATCAGGACAACTAGGGTTAGCGTTAGAACAACTAGGGTTAGCGTCAGGACAACTAGGGTTAGCGTCAGGACAACTAGGGTTAGCGTCAGGACAACTAGGGTTAGCGTCAGGACAACTAGGGTTAGCGTCAGGACAACTAGGGTTAGCGTCACAACTAGGGTTAGCGTCAGGACAACTAGGGTTAGCGTCACAACAACTAGGGTTAGCGTCAGGACAACTAGGGTTAGCGTCAGGACAACTAGGATTAACGTCAGGACAACTAGGGTTAGAGTCACGACAACTAGGGTTAGCGTCAGGACAACTAGGGTTAGCGTCACGACAACTAGGGTTAGCGTCAGGACAACTAGGGTTAGCGTCACGACAAATAGGGTTAGCGTCAGGACAACTAGGGTTAGCGTCAGGACAACTAGGGTTAGCGTCACGACAACTAGGGTTAGCGTCAGAACAACTAGGGTTAGCGTCAGGACAACTAGGGTTAGCGTCACGACAACTAGGGTTAGCGTCAGGCCAACTAGGGTTAGCGTCACGACAACTAGGGTTAGCGTCAGGACAACTAGGGTTAGCGCCAGGACAACTAGGGTTAGCGTCACGACAACTAGGGTTAGCGTCAGGACAACTAGGGTTAGCGTCAGGACAACTAGGGTTAGCGTCAGGACAACTAGGGTTAGCATCAGGACAACTAGGGTTAGCGTCAGGACAACTAGGGTTAGCGCCAGGACAACTAGGGTTAGCGCCAGGACAACTAGGGTTAGCGCCATTACAACTAGGGTTAGCACCAGGACAACTAGGGTTAGCGCCAGGACCACTAGGGTTAGCGCCAGGACAACTAGGGTTAGCGTCACGACAACTAGGGTTAGCGTCAGGACAACTAGGGTTAGCGTCAGGACAACTAGGGTTAGCGTCAGGACAACTAGGGTTAGCGTCAGGACAACTAGGGTTAGCTTCACGACAACTAGGGTTAGCGTCAGGACAACTAGGGTTAGCGTCAGGACAACTAGGGTTAGCGTCAGGACAACTAGGGTTAGCGTCACGACAACTTGGGTTAGCGTCAGGACAACTAGGGTTAGCGTCACGACAACTAGGGTTAGCGTCAGGACAACTAGGGTAAGCGTCAGGACAACTAGGGTTAGCGTCACGACAACTAGGGTTAGCGTCACGACAACTAAGGTTAGCGTCAGGACAACTAGGGTTAGCGTCAGGACAACTAGGGTTAGCGTCAGGACAACTAGGGTTAGCATCAGGACAACTAGGATTAGCGTCACGACAACTAGGGTTAGCGTCAGGACAACTAGGGTTAGCGTCAGGACAACTAGCGTTAGCGTCACGACAACTAGGGTTAGCGTCAGGACAACTAGGGTTAGCGTCAGGACAACTAGGGATAGCGTCACGACAACTTGGGTTAGCGTCAGGACAACTAGGGTTAGCGTCACGACAACTAGGGTTAGCGTCAGGACAACTAGGGTAAGCGTCAGGACAACTAGGGTTAGCGTCACGACAACTAGGGTTAGCGTCACGACAACTAAGGTTAGCGTCAGGACAACTAGGGTTAGCGTCAGGACAACTAGGGTTAGCGTCAGGACAACTAGGGTTAGCATCAGGACAACTAGGATTAGCGTCACGACAACTAGGGTTAGCGTCAGGACAACTAGGGTTAGCGTCAGGACAACTAGCGTTAGCGTCACGACAACTAGGGTTAGCGTCAGGACAACTAGGGTTAGCGTCAGGACAACTAGGGTTAGCGTCACGACAACTAGGGTTAGCGTCAGGACAACTAGGGTTAGCGTCACGACAACTAGGGTTAGCGTCAGGACAACTAGGGTTAGCGTCAGGACAACTAGGGTTAGCGTCACGACAACTAGGGTTAGCGTCACGACAACTAGGGTTAGCGTCACGACAACTAGGGTTAGCGTCAGGACAACTAGGGTTAGAGTCAGGACAACTAGGGTTAGCGTCACGACAACTAGGGTTAGCTTCAGGACAACTAGGGTTAGCGTCAGGACACCTAGGGTTAGCGTCAGGACAACTAGGGTTAGCGCCAGGACAACTAGGGTTACCGCCACGACAACTAGGGCTAGCGCCAGGACAACTAGGGTTAGCGTCAGGACAACTAGGGTTAGCGCCAGGACAACTAGGGTTAGCGCCAGGACAACTAGGGTTAGCGTCAGGACAACTCGGGTTAGCGTCAGGACAACTAGGGTTAGCGCCAGGACAACTAGGGTTAGCACCAGGACAACTAGGGTTAGCGCCAGGACAACTAGGGTTAGCGTCAGGACAACTAGGGTTAGCGCCAGGACAACTAGGGTTAGCGCCAGGACAACTAGGGTTAGCGTCAGGACAACTAGGGTTAGCATCAGGACAACTAGGGTTAGCGCCAGGACAACTAGGGTTAGCGCCAGGACAACTAGGGTTAGCGCCAGGACAACTAGGGTTAGCGCTAGGACAACTAGGGTTAGCGCCAGGACAACTAGGGTTAGCGCCAGGACAACTAGGGTTAGCGCCAGGACAACTAGGGTTAGCGCCAGGACAACTAGGGTTAGCGTCAGGACAACTAGGGTTAGCGCCAGGACAACTAGGGTTAGCGTCAGGACAACTAGGGTTAGCGCCAGGACAACTAGGGTTAGCGCCAGCACAACTAGGGTTATCGCCAGGACAACTAGGGTTAGCGCCAGGACAACTAGGGTTAGCGCCAGGACAACTAGGGTTAGCGCCAGGACAACTAGGGTTAGCACCAGGACAACTAGGGTTAGCGCCAGGACAACTAGGGTTAGCGCCAGGACAACTAGGGTTAGCGCCAGGACAACTAGGGTTAGCGCCAGGAAAACTAGGGTTAGCGTCAGGACAACTAGGGTTAGCGCCAGGACAACTAGCGTCAGCGTCAGTACAACTAGGGTTAGCTTCAGGACAACTAGGGTTAGCGCCAGGACAACTAGGGTTAGCGCCAGGATAGCTAGGGTTAGCGTCAGGACAACTAGGGTTAGCGTCAGGACAGCTAGGGTTAGCGTCAGGACAACTAGGATTAGCGCCAGGACAACTAGGGTTAGCGCCAGGACAACTAGGGTTAGCGCCAGGACAACTATGGTTAGCGCCAGGACAACTAGGGTTAGCGCCAGGACAACTAGGGATAGCGCCAGGACAACTAGGGTTAGCGTCAGGACAACTAGGGTTAGCGCCAGGACAACTAGGGTTAGCGCCAGGACAACTAGGGTTAGCGTCAGGACAACTAGGGTTAGCGTCTGGACAACTAGGGTTAGCGTCAGGACAACTAGGGTTAGCGTCAGGACAACTAGGGTTAGCGTCAGGACAACTAGGGTTAGCGTCAGGACAACTAGGGTTAGTGTCAGAACAACTAGGGTTAGCGCCAGGACAACTAGGGTTAGCGCCAGGACAACTAGTGTTAGCGCCAGGACAACTAGGGTTAGCGCCAGGACCACTAGGGTTAGCGCCAGGACAACTAGGGTTAGCGTCACGACAACTAGGGTTAGCGTCACGACAACTAGGGTTAGCGTCAGGACAACTAGGGTTAGCGTCAGGACAACTAGGGTTAGCGTCACGACAACTAGGGTTAGCTTCACGACAACTAGGGTTAGCGTCAGGACAACTAGGGTTAGCGTCAGGACAACTAGGGTTAGCGTCAGGACAACTAGGGTTAGCGTCACGACAACTTGGGTTAGCGTCAGGACAACTAGGGTTAGCGTCACGACAACTAGGGTTAGCGTCAGGACAACTAGGGTAAGCGTCAGGACAACTAGGGTTAGCGTCACGACAACTAGGGTTAGCGTCACGACAACTAAGGTTAGCGTCAGGACAACTAGGGTTAGCGTCAGGACAACTAGGGTAAGCGTCAGGACAACTAGGGTTAGCGCCAGGACAACTAGGGTTAGCGTCAGGACAACTAGGGTTAGCATCAGGACAACTAGGGTTAGCGCCAGGACAACTAGGGTTAGCGCCAGCACAACTAGGGTTAGCGCCAGGACAACTAGGGTTAGCGCCAGGACAACTAGGGTTAGCGCCAGGACAACTAGGGTTAGCGCCAGGACAACTAGGGTTAGCGCCAGGAAAACTAGGGTTAGCGTCAGGACAACTAGGGTTAGCGCCAGGACAACTAGCGTTAGCGTCAGTACAACTAGGGTTAGCTTCAGGACAACTAGGGTTAGCGCCAGGACAACTAGGGTTAGCGCCAGGACAGCTAGGGTTTGCGTCAGGACAACTAGGGTTAGCGTCAGGACAGCTAGGGTTAGCGTCAGGACAACTAGGGTTAGCGCCAGGACAACTAGGGTTAGCGCCAGGACAACTAGGGTTAGCGCCAGGACAACTATGGTTAGCGCCAGGACAACTAGGGTTAGCGCCAGGACAACTAGGGATAGCGCCAGGACAACTAGGGTTAGCGTCAGGACAACTAGGGTTAGCGCCAGGACAACTAGGGTTAGCGCCAGGACAACTAGGGTTAGCATCAGGACAACTAGGGTTAGCGTCTGGACAACTAGGGTTAGCGTCAGGACAACTAGGGTTAGCGTCAGGACAACTAGGGTTAGCGTCAGGACAACTAGGGTTAGTGTCAGGACAACTAGGGTTAGCGCCAGGACAACTAGGGTTAGAGCCAGGACAACTAGGGTTAGCGCCAGGACAACTAGGGATAGCACCAGGACAACTAGGGTTAGCGCCATTACAACTAGGGTTAGCGCCAGGACAACTAGGGTTAGCACCAGGACAACTAGGGTAAGCGCCAGGTCAACTAGGGTTAGCGCCAGTACAACTAGGGTTAGCGCCAGGACAACTAGGGTTAGCGCCAGGACAACTAGGGTTAGCGCCGGGACAACTAGGGTTAGCGCCAGGACAACTAGGGTTAGCGCCAGGACAACTAGGGTTAGTGCCAGGACAACTAGGGTTAGCGTCAGGACAACTAGGGTTAGCGCCAGGACAACTAGGGTTAGCGTCAGGACAACTAGGGTTAGCATCAGGACAACTAGGGTTAGCGTCAGAACAACTAGGGTTAGCGTCAGGACAACTAGGGTTAGAGTCAGGACAACTAGGGTTAGCGTCAGGACAACTAGGGTTAGTGTCAGGACAACTAGGGTTAGCGTCAGGACAACTAGGGTTAGCGTCAGGACAACTAGGGTTAGCGTCACGACAACTAGGGTTAGCGTCAGGACAACTAGGGTTAGCGTCAGGACAACTAGGGTTAGCGTCACAACTAGGGTTAGCGTCAGGACAACTAGGGTTAGCGTCACAACAACTAGGGTTAGCGTCAGGACAACTAGGGTTAGCGTCAGGACAACTAGGGTTAGCGTCAGGACAACTAGGGTTAGAGTCACGACAACTAGGGTTAGCGTCAGGACAACTAGGGTTAGCGTCACGACAACTAGGGTTAGCGTCAGGACAACTAGGGTTAGCGTCACGACAACTAGGGTTAGCGTCAGGACAACTAGGGTTAGCGTCAGGACAACTAGGGTTAGCGTCACGACAACTAGGGTTAGCGTCAGGACAACTAGGGTTAGCGTCAGGACAACTAGGGTTAGCGTCACGACAACTAGGGTTAGCGTCAGGACAACTAGGGTTAGCGTCAAGACAACTAGGGTTAGCGTCAGGACAACTAGGGTTAGCGTCAGGACAACTAGGGTTAGCGTCACGACAACTAGGGTTAGCGTCAGGACAACTAGGGTTAGCGTCACGACAACTAGGGTTAGCGTCAGGACAACTAGGGTTAGCGTCAGGACAAATAGGGTTAGCGTCACGACAACTAGGGTTAGCATCAGGACAACTAGGGTTAGCGTCAGGACAACTAGGGTTAGCGTCAGGACAACTAGGGTTAGCATCACCACAACTAGGGTTAGCGTCAGGACAACTAGGGTTAGCGCCAGGACAACTAGGGTTAGCGCCAGGACAACTAGGGTTAGCGCCAGGACAACTCGGGTTAGCGCCAGGACAACTAGGTTTAGCGCCAGGACAACTAGGGTTAGCGCCAGGACAACTAGGGTTAGCGCCAGGACAACTAGGGTTAGCGCCAGGACAACTAGGGTTAGCGTCAGGACAACTAGGGTTAGCGTCAGGACAACTAGGGTTAGCGCCATTACAACTAGGGTTAGCGCCAGGACAACTAGGGTTAGCGCCAGGACAACTAGGGTTAGCGTCAGGACAACTAGGGTTAGCGTCTGGACAACTAGGGTTAGCGTCAGGACAACTAGGGTTAGCGTCAGGACAACTAGGGTTAGCGTCAGGACAACTAGGGTTAGCGCCAGGACAACTAGGGTTAGCGCCAGGACAACTAGGGTTAGCGTCAGGACAACTAGGGTTAGCGTCAGGACAACTAGGGTTAGCGCCATTACAACTAGGGTTAGCGCCAGGACAACTAGGGTTAGCGCCAGGACAACTAGGGTTAGCGTCAGGACAACTAGGGTTAGCGTCTGGACAACTAGGGTTAGCGTCAGGACAACTAGGGTTAGCGTCAGGACAACTAGGGTTAGCGTCAGGACAACTAGGGTTAGCGCCAGGACAACTAGGGTTAGCGCCATTACAACTAGGGTTAGTGCCAGGACAACTAGGGTTAGCGCCAGGACAACTAGGGTTAGCGCCAGGACAACTAGAGTTAGCGCCAGGACAACTAGGGTTAGCGCCAGGACAACTAGAGTTAGCGCCAGGACAACTAGGGTTAGCGCCAGGACAACTAGAGTTAGCGCCAGGACAACTAGGGTTAGCGCCAGGACAACTAGGGTTCGCGCCAGGACAACTAGGGTTAGCGCCAGGACAACTAGGGTTAGCGCCAGGACAACTAGGGTGAGCGTCAGGACAACTAGGGTTAGCATCAGGACAACTAGGGTTAGCGTCAGAACAACTAGGGTTAGCGTCAGGACAACTAGGGTTAGCGTCAGGACAACTAGGGTTAGCGTCAGGACAACTAGGGTTAGCGTCAGGACAACTAGGGTTAGCGTCAGGACAACTAGGGTTAGCGTCACAACTAGGGTTAGCGTCAGGACAACTAGGGTTAGCGTCACAACAACTAGGGTTAGCGTCAGGACAACTAGGGTTAGCGTCAGGACAACTAGGGCTAGCGCCAGGACAACTAGGGTTAGCGTCAGGACAACTAGGGTTAGCGCCAGGACAACTAGGGTTAGCGCCAGGACAACTAGGGTTAGCGTCAGGACAACTCGGGTTAGCGTCAGGACAACTAGGGTTAGCGCCAGGACAACTAGGGTTAGCACCAGGACAACTAGGGTTAGCGCCAGGACAACTAGGGTTAGCGTCAGGACAACTAGGGTTAGCGCCAGGACAACTAGGGTTAGCGCCAGGACAACTAGGGTTAGCGTCAGGACAACTAGGGTTAGCATCAGGACAACTAGGGTTAGCGCCAGGACAACTAGGGTTAGCGCCAGGACAACTAGGGTTAGCGCCAGGACAACTAGGGTTAGCGCTAGGACAACTAGGGTTAGCGCCAGGACAACTAGGGTTAGCGCCAGGACAACTAGGGTTAGCGCCAGGACAACTAGGGTTAGCGCCAGGACAACTAGGGTTAGCGTCAGGACAACTAGGGTTAGCGCCAGGACAACTAGGGTTAGCGTCAGGACAACTAGGGTTAGCGCCAGGACAACTAGGGTTAGCGCCAGCACAACTAGGGTTATCGCCAGGACAACTAGGGTTAGCGCCAGGACAACTAGGGTTAGCGCCAGGACAACTAGGGTTAGCGCCAGGACAACTAGGGTTAGCACCAGGACAACTAGGGTTAGCGCCAGGACAACTAGGGTTAGCGCCAGGACAACTAGGGTTAGCGCCAGGACAACTAGGGTTAGCGCCAGGAAAACTAGGGTTAGCGTCAGGACAACTAGGGTTAGCGCCAGGACAACTAGCGTCAGCGTCAGTACAACTAGGGTTAGCTTCAGGACAACTAGGGTTAGCGCCAGGACAACTAGGGTTAGCGCCAGGATAGCTAGGGTTAGCGTCAGGACAACTAGGGTTAGCGTCAGGACAGCTAGGGTTAGCGTCAGGACAACTAGGGTTAGCGCCAGGACAACTAGGGTTAGCGCCAGGACAACTAGGGTTAGCGCCAGGACAACTATGGTTAGCGCCAGGACAACTAGGGTTAGCGCCAGGACAACTAGGGATAGCGCCAGGACAACTAGGGTTAGCGTCAGGACAACTAGGGTTAGCGCCAGGACAACTAGGGTTAGCGCCAGGACAACTAGGGTTAGCGTCAGGACAACTAGGGTTAGCGTCTGGACAACTAGGGTTAGCGTCAGGACAACTAGGGTTAGCGTCAGGACAACTAGGGTTAGCGTCAGGACAACTAGGGTTAGCGTCAGGACAACTAGGGTTAGTGTCAGAACAACTAGGGTTAGCGCCAGGACAACTAGGGTTAGCGCCAGGACAACTAGTGTTAGCGCCAGGACAACTAGGGTTAGCGCCAGGACCACTAGGGTTAGCGCCAGGACAACTAGGGTTAGCGTCACGACAACTAGGGTTAGCGTCACGACAACTAGGGTTAGCGTCAGGACAACTAGGGTTAGCGTCAGGACAACTAGGGTTAGCGTCACGACAACTAGGGTTAGCTTCACGACAACTAGGGTTAGCGTCAGGACAACTAGGGTTAGCGTCAGGACAACTAGGGTTAGCGTCAGGACAACTAGGGTTAGCGTCACGACAACTTGGGTTAGCGTCAGGACAACTAGGGTTAGCGTCACGACAACTAGGGTTAGCGTCAGGACAACTAGGGTAAGCGTCAGGACAACTAGGGTTAGCGTCACGACAACTAGGGTTAGCGTCACGACAACTAAGGTTAGCGTCAGGACAACTAGGGTTAGCGTCAGGACAACTAGGGTAAGCGTCAGGACAACTAGGGTTAGCGCCAGGACAACTAGGGTTAGCGTCAGGACAACTAGGGTTAGCATCAGGACAACTAGGGTTAGCGCCAGGACAACTAGGGTTAGCGCCAGCACAACTAGGGTTAGCGCCAGGACAACTAGGGTTAGCGCCAGGACAACTAGGGTTAGCGCCAGGACAACTAGGGTTAGCGCCAGGACAACTAGGGTTAGCGCCAGGAAAACTAGGGTTAGCGTCAGGACAACTAGGGTTAGCGCCAGGACAACTAGCGTTAGCGTCAGTACAACTAGGGTTAGCTTCAGGACAACTAGGGTTAGCGCCAGGACAACTAGGGTTAGCGCCAGGACAGCTAGGGTTTGCGTCAGGACAACTAGGGTTAGCGTCAGGACAGCTAGGGTTAGCGTCAGGACAACTAGGGTTAGCGCCAGGACAACTAGGGTTAGCGCCAGGACAACTAGGGTTAGCGCCAGGACAACTATGGTTAGCGCCAGGACAACTAGGGTTAGCGCCAGGACAACTAGGGATAGCGCCAGGACAACTAGGGTTAGCGTCAGGACAACTAGGGTTAGCGCCAGGACAACTAGGGTTAGCGCCAGGACAACTAGGGTTAGCGTCAGGACAACTAGGGTTAGCGTCTGGACAACTAGGGTTAGCGTCAGGACAACTAGGGTTAGCGTCAGGACAACTAGGGTTAGCGTCAGGACAACTAGGGTTAGTGTCAGGACAACTAGGGTTAGCGCCAGGACAACTAGGGTTAGAGCCAGGACAACTAGGGTTAGCGCCAGGACAACTAGGGATAGCACCAGGACAACTAGGGTTAGCGCCATTACAACTAGGGTTAGCGCCAGGACAACTAGGGTTAGCACCAGGACAACTAGGGTAAGCGCCAGGTCAACTAGGGTTAGCGCCAGTACAACTAGGGTTAGCGCCAGGACAACTAGGGTTAGCGCCAGGACAACTAGGGTTAGCGCCGGGACAACTAGGGTTAGCGCCAGGACAACTAGGGTTAGCGCCAGGACAACTAGGGTTAGTGCCAGGACAACTAGGGTTAGCGTCAGGACAACTAGGGTTAGCGCCAGGACAACTAGGGTTAGCGTCAGGACAACTAGGGTTAGCATCAGGACAACTAGGGTTAGCGTCAGAACAACTAGGGTTAGCGTCAGGACAACTAGGGTTAGAGTCAGGACAACTAGGGTTAGCATCAGGACAACTAGGGTTAGTGTCAGGACAACTAGGGTTAGCGTCAGGACAACTAGGGTTAGCGTCAGGACAACTAGGGTTAGCGTCACGACAACTAGGGTTAGCGTCAGGACAACTAGGGTTAGCGTCAGGACAACTAGGGTTAGCGTCACAACTAGGGTTAGCGTCAGGACAACTAGGGTTAGCGTCACAACAACTAGGGTTAGCGTCAGGACAACTAGGGTTAGCGTCAGGACAACTAGGGTTAGCGTCAGGACAACTAGGGTTAGAGTCACGACAACTAGGGTTAGCGTCAGGACAACTAGGGTTAGCGTCACGACAACTAGGGTTAGCGTCAGGACAACTAGGGTTAGCGTCACGACAACTAGGGTTAGCGTCAGGACAACTAGGGTTAGCGTCAGGACAACTAGGGTTAGCGTCACGACAACTAGGGTTAGCGTCAGGACAACTAGGGTTAGCGTCAGGACAACTAGGGTTAGCGTCACGACAACTAGGGTTAGCGTCAGGACAACTAGGGTTAGCGTCAAGACAACTAGGGTTAGCGTCAGGACAACTAGGGTTAGCGTCAGGACAACTAGGGTTAGCGTCACGACAACTAGGGTTAGCGTCAGGACAACTAGGGTTAGCGTCACGACAACTAGGGTTAGCGTCAGGACAACTAGGGTTAGCGTCAGGACAAATAGGGTTAGCGTCACGACAACTAGGGTTAGCATCAGGACAACTAGGGTTAGCGTCAGGACAACTAGGGTTAGCGTCAGGACAACTAGGGTTAGCATCACCACAACTAGGGTTAGCGTCAGGACAACTAGGGTTAGCGCCAGGACAACTAGGGTTAGCGCCAGGACAACTAGGGTTAGCGCCAGGACAACTCGGGTTAGCGCCAGGACAACTAGGTTTAGCGCCAGGACAACTAGGGTTAGCGCCAGGACAACTAGGGTTAGCGCCAGGACAACTAGGGTTAGCGCCAGGACAACTAGGGTTAGCGTCAGGACAACTAGGGTTAGCGTCAGGACAACTAGGGTTAGCGCCATTACAACTAGGGTTAGCGCCAGGACAACTAGGGTTAGCACCAGGACAACTAGGGTTAGCGTCAGGACAACTAGGGTTAGCGTCTGGACAACTAGGGTTAGCGTCAGGACAACTAGGGTTAGCGTCAGGACAACTAGGGTTAGCGTCAGGACAACTAGGGTTAGCGCCAGGACAACTAGGGTTAGCGCCAGGACAACTAGGGTTAGCGTCAGGACAACTAGGGTTAGCGTCAGGACAACTAGGGTTAGCGCCATTACAACTAGGGTTAGCGCCAGGACAACTAGGGTTAGCGCCAGGACAACTAGGGTTAGCGTCAGGACAACTAGGGTTAGCGTCTGGACAACTAGGGTTAGCGTCAGGACAACTAGGGTTAGCGTCAGGACAACTAGGGTTAGCGTCAGGACAACTAGGGTTAGCGCCAGGACAACTAGGGTTAGCGCCATTACAACTAGGGTTAGTGCCAGGACAACTAGGGTTAGCGCCAGGACAACTAGGGTTAGCGCCAGGACAACTAGAGTTAGCGCCAGGACAACTAGGGTTAGCGCCAGGACAACTAGAGTTAGCGCCAGGACAACTAGGGTTAGCGCCAGGACAACTAGAGTTAGCGCCAGGACAACTAGGGTTAGCGCCAGGACAACTAGGGTTCGCGCCAGGACAACTAGGGTTAGCGCCAGGACAACTAGGGTTAGCGCCAGGACAACTAGGGTGAGCGTCAGGACAACTAGGGTTAGCATCAGGACAACTAGGGTTAGCGTCAGAACAACTAGGGTTAGCGTCAGGACAACTAGGGTTAGCGTCAGGACAACTAGGGTTAGCGTCAGGACAACTAGGGTTAGCGTCAGGACAACTAGGGTTAGCGTCAGGACAACTAGGGTTAGCGTCAGGACAACTAGGGTTAGCGTCACAACTAGGGTTAGCGTCAGGACAACTAGGGTTAGCGTCACAACAACTAGGGTTAGCGTCAGGACAACTAGGGTTAGCGTCAGGACAACTAGGATTAACGTCAGGACAACTAGGGTTAGAGTCACGACAACTAGGGTTAGCGTCAGGACAACTAGGGTTAGCGTCACGACAACTAGGGTTAGCGTCAGGACAACTAGGGTTAGCGTCACGACAACTAGGGTTAGCGTCAGGACAACTAGGGTTAGCGTCAGGACAACTAGGGTTAGCGTCACGACAACTAGGGTTAGCGTCAGAACAACTAGGGTTAGCGTCAGGACAACTAGGGTTAGCGTCACGACAACTAGGGTTAGCGTCAGGCCAACTAGGGTTAGCGTCACGACAACTAGGGTTAGCGTCAGGACAACTAGGGTTAGCGCCAGGACAACTAGGGTTAGCGTCACGACAACTAGGGTTAGCGTCAGGACAACTAGGGTTAGCGTCAGGACAACTAGGGTTAGCATCAGGACAACTAGGGTTAGCGTCAGGACAACTAGGGTTAGCATCAGGACAACTAGGGTTAGCGTCAGGACAACTAGGGTTAGCGCCAGGACAACTAGGGTTAGCGCCAGGACAACTAGGGTTAGCGCCATTACAACTAGGGTTAGCACCAGGACAACTAGGGTTAGCGCCAGGACCACTAGGGTTAGCGCCAGGACAACTAGGGTTAGCGTCACGACAACTAGGGTTAGCGTCAGGACAACTAGGGTTAGCGTCAGGACAACTAGGGTTAGCGTCAGGACAACTAGGGTTAGCGTCACGACAACTAGGGTTAGCTTCACGACAACTAGGGTTAGCGTCAGGACAACTAGGGTTAGCGTCAGGACAACTAGGGTTAGCGTCAGGACAACTAGGGTTAGCGTCACGACAACTTGGGTTAGCGTCAGGACAACTAGGGTTAGCGTCACGACAACTAGGGTTAGCGTCAGGACAACTAGGGTAAGCGTCAGGACAACTAGGGTTAGCGTCACGACAACTAGGGTTAGCGTCACGACAACTAAGGTTAGCGTCAGGACAACTAGGGTTAGCGTCACGACAACTAGGGTTAGCATCAGGACAAATAGGATTAGCGTCAGGACAACTAGGGTTAGCGTCAGGACAACTAGGGTTAGCGTCAGGACAACTAGGGTTAGCGCCAGGACAACTAGGGTTAGCGCCAGGACAACTAGGGTTAGCGTCAGGACAACTAGGGTTAGCGTCAGGACAACTAGGGTTAGCGCCATTACAACTAGGGTTAGCGCCAGGACAACTAGGGTTAGCGCCAGGACAACTAGGGTTAGCGTCAGGACAACTAGGGTTAGCGTCTGGACAACTAGGGTTAGCGTCAGGACAACTAGGGTTAGCGTCAGGACAACTAGGGTTAGCGTCAGGACAACTAGGGTTAGCGCTAGGACAACTAGGGTTAGCGCCATTACAACTAGGGTTAGTGCCAGGACAACTAGGGTTAGCGCCAGGACAACTAGGGTTAGCGCCAGGACAACTAGAGTTAGCGCCAGGACAACTAGGGTTAGCGCCAGGACAACTAGAGTTAGCGCCAGGACAACTAGGGTTAGCGCCAGGACAACTAGAGTTAGCGCCAGGACAACTAGGGTTAGCGCCAGGACAACTAGGGTTCGCGCCAGGACAACTAGGGTTAGCGCCAGGACAACTAGGGTTAGCGCCAGGACAACTAGGGTGAGCGTCAGGACAACTAGGGTTAGCATCAGGACAACTAGGGTTAGCGTCAGAACAACTAGGGTTAGCGTCAGGACAACTAGGGTTAGCGTGAGGACAACTAGGGTTAGCGTCAGGACAACTAGGGTTAGCGTCAGGACAACTAGGGTTAGCGTCAGGACAACTAGGGTTAGCGTCAGGACAACTAGGGTTAGCGTCACAACTAGGGTTAGCGTCAGGACAACTAGGGTTAGCGTCACAACAACTAGGGTTAGCGTCAGGACAACTAGGGTTAGCGTCAGGACAACTAGGATTAACGTCAGGACAACTAGGGTTAGAGTCACGACAACTAGGGTTAGCGTCAGGACAACTAGGGTTAGCGTCACGACAACTAGGGTTAGCGTCAGGACAACTAGGGTTAGCGTCACGACAACTAGGGTTAGCGTCAGGACAACTAGGGTTAGCGTCAGGACAACTAGGGTTAGCGTCACGACAACTAGGGTTAGCGTCAGAACAACTAGGGTTAGCGTCAGGACAACTAGGGTTAGCGTCACGACAACTAGGGTTAGCGTCAGGCCAACTAGGGTTAGCGTCACGACAACTAGGGTTAGCGTCAGGACAACTAGGGTTAGCGCCAGGACAACTAGGGTTAGCGTCACGACAACTAGGGTTAGCGTCAGGACAACTAGGGTTAGCGTCAGGACAACTAGGGTTAGCATCAGGACAACTAGGGTTAGCGTCAGGACAACTAGGGTTAGCATCAGGACAACTAGGGTTAGCGTCAGGACAACTAGGGTTAGCGCCAGGACAACTAGGGTTAGCGCCAGGACAACTAGGGTTAGCGCCATTACAACTAGGGTTAGCACCAGGACAACTAGGGTTAGCGCCAGGACCACTAGGGTTAGCGCCAGGACAACTAGGGTTAGCGTCACGACAACTAGGGTTATCGTCAGGACAACTAGGGTTAGCGTCAGGACAACTAGGGTTAGCGTCAGGACAACTAGGGTTAGCGTCACGACAACTAGGGTTAGCTTCACGACAACTAGGGTTAGCGTCAGGACAACTAGGGTTAGCGTCAGGACAACTAGGGTTAGCGTCAGGACAACTAGGGTTAGCGTCACGACAACTTGGGTTAGCGTCAGGACAACTAGGGTTAGCGTCACGACAACTAGGGTTAGCGTCAGGACAACTAGGGTAAGCGTCAGGACAACTAGGGTTAGCGTCACGACAACTAGGGTTAGCGTCACGACAACTAAGGTTAGCGTCAGGACAACTAGGGTTAGCGTCAGGACAACTAGGGTTAGCGTCAGGACAACTAGGGTTAGCATCAGGACAACTAGGATTAGCGTCACGACAACTAGGGTTAGCGTCAGGACAACTAGGGTTAGCGTCAGGACAACTAGGGTTAGCGTCACGACAACTAGGGTTAGCGTCAGGACAACTAGGGTTAGCGTCAGGACAACTAGGGTTAGCGTCACGACAACTAGGGTTAGCGTCACGACAACTAGGGTTAGCGTCAGGACAACTAGGGTTAGCGTCAGGACAACTAGGGTTAGCGTCACGACAACTAGGGTTAGCGTCACGACAACTAGGGTTAGCGTCAGGACAACTAGGGTTAGCGTCACGACAACTAGGGTTAGCTTCAGGACAACTAGGGTTAGCGTCAGGACACCTAGGGTTAGCGTCAGGACAACTAGGGTTAGCGCCAGGACAACTAGGGTTACCGCCACGACAACTAGGGCTAGCGCCAGGACAACTAGGGTTAGCGTCAGGACAACTAGGGTTAGCGCCAGGACAACTAGGGTTAGCGCCAGGACAACTAGGGTTAGCGTCAGGACAACTAGGGTTAGCGTCAGGACAACTAGGGTTAGCGCCAGGACAACTAGGGTTAGCGCCAGGACAACTAGGGTTAGCGCCAGGACAACTAGGGTTAGCGTCAGGACAACTAGGGTTAGCGCCAGGACAACTAGGGTTAGCACCAGGACAACTAGGGTTAGCGTCAGGACAACTAGGGTTAGCATCAGGACAACTAGGGTTAGCGCCAGGACAACTAGGGTTAGCGCCAGGACAACTAGGGTTAGCGCCAGGACAACTAGGGTTAGCGCTAGGACAACTAGGGTTAGCGCCAGGACAACTAGGGTTAGCGCCAGGAAAACTAGGGTTAGCGCCAGGACAACTAGGGTTAGCGCCAGGACAACTAGGGTTAGCGTCAGGACAACTAGGGTTAGCGCCAGGACAACTAGGGTTAGCGTCAGGACAACTAGGGTTAGCGCCAGGACAACTAGGGTTAGCGCCAGCACAACTAGGGTTAGCGCCAGGACAACTAGGGTTAGCGCCAGGACAACTAGGGTTAGCGCCAGGACAACTAGGGTTAGCACCAGGACAACTAGGGTTAGCGCCAGGACAACTAGGGTTAGCGCCAGGACAACTAGGGTTAGCGCCAGGACAACTAGGGTTAGCGCCAGGAAAACTAGGGTTAGCGTCAGGACAACTAGGGTTAGCGCCAGGACAACTAGCGTCAGCGTCAGTACAACTAGGGTTAGCTTCAGGACAACTAGGGTTAGCGCCAGGACAACTAGGGTTAGCGCCAGGACAGCTAGGGTTAGCGTCAGGACAACTAGGGTTAGCGTCAGGACAGCTAGGGTTAGCGTCAGGACAACTAGGGTTAGCGTCAGGACAACTAGGGTTAGCGCCAGGACAACTAGGGTTAGCGCCAGGACAACTAGGGTTAGCGCCAGGACAACTATGGTTAGCGCCAGGACAACTAGGGTTAGCGCCAGGACAACTAGGGATAGCGCCAGGACAACTAGGGTTAGCGTCAGGACAACTAGGGTTAGCGCCAGGACAACTAGGGTTAGCGCCAGGACAACTAGGGTTAGCGTCAGGACAACTAGGGTTAGCGTCTGGACAACTAGGGTTAGCGTCAGGACAACTAGGGTTAGCGTCAGGACAACTAGGGTTAGCGTCAGGACAACTAGGGTTAGTGTCAGGACAACTAGGGTTAGCGCCAGGACAACTAGGGTTAGCGCCAGGACAACTAGTGTTAGCGCCAGGACAACTAGGGTTAGCGCCAGGACCACTAGGGTTAGCGCCAGGACAACTAGGGTTAGCGTCACGACAACTAGGGTTAGCGTCAGGACAACTAGGGTTAGCGTCAGGACAACTAGGGTTAGCGTCAGGACAACTAGGGTTAGCGTCACGACAACTAGGGTTAGCTTCACGACAACTAGGGTTAGCGTCAGGACAACTAGGGTTAGCGTCAGGACAACTAGGGTTAGCGTCAGGACAACTAGGGTTAGCGTCACGACAACTTGGGTTAGCGTCAGGACAACTAGGGTTAGCGTCACGACAACTAGGGTTAGCGTCAGGACAACTAGGGTAAGCGTCAGGACAACTAGGGTTAGCGTCACGACAACTAGGGTTAGCGTCACGACAACTAAGGTTAGCGTCAGGACAACTAGGGTTAGCGTCAGGACAACTAGCGTTAGCGTCAGGACAACTAGGGTTAGCATCAGGACAACTAGGATTAGCGTCACGACAACTAGGGTTAGCGTCAGGACAACTAGGGTTAGCGTCAGGACAACTAGGGTTAGCGTCACGACAACTAGGGTTAGCGTCAGGACAACTAGGGTTAGCGTCAGGACAACTAGGGTTAGCGTCACGACAACTAGGGTTAGCGTTAGGACAACTAGGGTTAGCGTCACGACAACTAGGGTTAGCGTCAGGACAACTAGGGTTAGCGTCAGGACAACTAGGGTTAGCGTCACGACAACTAGGGTTAGCGTCAGGACAACTAGGGTTAGCATCAGGACAACTAGGGTTAGCGTCACGACAACTAGGGTTAGCTTCAGGACAACTAGGGTTAGCGTCAGGACACCTAGGGTTAGCGTCAGGACAACTAGGGTTAGCGCCAGGACAACTAGGGTTACCGCCACGACAACTAGGGCTAGCGCCAGGACAACTAGGGTTAGCGTCAGGACAACTAGGGTTAGCGCCAGGACAACTAGGGTTAGCGCCAGGACAACTAGGGTTAGCGTCAGGACAACTAGGGTTAGCGTCAGGACAACTAGGGTTAGCGCCAGGACAACTAGGGTTAGCGCCAGGACAACTAGGGTTAGCGCCAGGACAACTAGGGTTAGCGTCAGGACAACTAGGGTTAGCGCCAGGACAACTAGGGTTAGCGCCAGGACAACTAGGGTTAGCGTCAGGACAACTAGGGTTAGCATCAGGACAACTAGGGTTAGCGCCAGGACAACTAGGGTTAGCGCCAGGACAACTAGGGTTAGCGCCAGGACAACTAGGGTTAGCGTCAGGACAACTAGGGTTAGCGCCAGGACAACTAGGGTTAGCGTCAGGACAACTAGGGTTAGCGTCAGGACAACTAGGGTTAGCGCCAGGACAACTAGGGTTAGCGCCAGCACAACTAGGGTTAGCGCCAGGACAACTAGGGTTAGCGCCAGGACAACTAGGGTTAGCGTCACGACAACTAGGGTTAGCGTCAGGACAACTAGGGTTAGCGTCAGGACAACTAGGGTTAGCGTCAGGACAACTAGGGTTAGCGTCACGACAACTAGGGTTAGCTTCACGACAACTAGGGTTAGCGTCAGGACAACTAGGGTTAGCGTCAGGACAACTAGGGTTAGCGTCAGGACAACTAGGGTTAGCGTCACGACAACTTGGGTTAGCGTCAGGACAACTAGGGTTAGCGTCACGACAACTAGGGTTAGCGTCAGGACAACTAGGGTAAGCGTCAGGACAACTAGGGTTAGCGTCACGACAACTAGGGTTAGCGTCACGACAACTAAGGTTAGCGTCAGGACAACTAGGGTTAGCGTCAGGACAACTAGCGTTAGCGTCAGGACAACTAGGGTTAGCATCAGGACAACTAGGATTAGCGTCACGACAACTAGGGTTAGCGTCAGGACAACTAGGGTTAGCGTCAGGACAACTAGGGTTAGCGTCACGACAACTAGGGTTAGCGTCAGGACAACTAGGGTTAGCGTCAGGACAACTAGGGTTAGCGTCACGACAACTTGGGTTAGCGTCAGGACAACTAGGGTTAGCGTCACGACAACTAGGGTTAGCGTCAGGACAACTAGGGTAAGCGTCAGGACAACTAGGGTTAGCGTCACGACAACTAGGGTTAGCGTCACGACAACTAAGGTTAGCGTCAGGACAACTAGGGTTAGCGTCAGGACAACTAGCGTTAGCGTCAGGACAACTAGGGTTAGCATCAGGACAACTAGGATTAGCGTCACGACAACTAGGGTTAGCGTCAGGACAACTAGGGTTAGCGTCAGGACAACTAGGGTTAGCGTCACGACAACTAGGGTTAGCGTCAGGACAACTAGGGTTAGCGTCAGGACAACTAGGGTTAGCGTCACGACAACTAGGGTTAGCGTTAGGACAACTAGGGTTAGCGTCACGACAACTAGGGTTAGCGTCAGGACAACTAGGGTTAGCGTCAGGACAACTAGGGTTAGCGTCACGACAACTAGGGTTAGCGTCAGGACAACTAGGGTTAGCATCAGGACAACTAGGGTTAGCGTCACGACAACTAGGGTTAGCTTCAGGACAACTAGGGTTAGCGTCAGGACACCTAGGGTTAGCGTCAGGACAACTAGGGTTAGCGCCAGGACAACTAGGGTTACCGCCACGACAACTAGGGCTAGCGCCAGGACAACTAGGGTTAGCGTCAGGACAACTAGGGTTAGCGCCAGGACAACTAGGGTTAGCGCCAGGACAACTAGGGTTAGCGTCAGGACAACTAGGGTTAGCGTCAGGACAACTAGGGTTAGCGCCAGGACAACTAGGGTTAGCGCCAGGACAACTAGGGTTAGCGCCAGGACAACTAGGGTTAGCGTCAGGACAACTAGGGTTAGCGCCAGGACAACTAGGGTTAGCGCCAGGACAACTAGGGTTAGCGTCAGGACAACTAGGGTTAGCATCAGGACAACTAGGGTTAGCGCCAGGACAACTAGGGTTAGCGCCAGGACAACTAGGGTTAGCGCCAGGACAACTAGGGTTAGCGTCAGGACAACTAGGGTTAGCACCAGGACAACTAGGGTTAGCGTCAGGACAACTAGGGTTAGCGTCAGGACAACTAGGGTTAGCGCCAGGACAACTAGGGTTAGCGCCAGCACAACTAGGGTTAGCGCCAGGACAACTAGGGTTAGCGCCAGGACAACTAGGGTTAGCGCCAGGACAACTAGGGTTAGCGCCAGGACAACTAGGGTTAGCACCAGGACAACTAGGGTTAGCGCCAGGACAACTAGGGTTAGCGCCAGGACAACTAGGGTTAGCGCCAGGACAACTAGGGTTAGCGCCAGGAAAACTAGGGTTAGCGTCAGGACAACTAGGGTTAGCGCCAGGACAACTAGCGTTAGCGTCAGGACAACTAGGGTTAGCATCAGGACAACTAGGGTTAGCGTCAGGACAACTAGGGTTAGCGCCAGGACAACTAGGGTTAGCGCCAGGACAACTAGGGTTAGCGTCAGGACAACTAGGGTTAGCGTCTGGACAACTAGGGTTAGCGTCAGGACAACTAGGGTTAGCATCAGGACAACTAGGGTTAGCGTCACGACAACTAGGGTTAGCTTCAGGACAACTAGGGTTAGCGTCAGGACACCTAGGGTTAGCGTCAGGACAACTAGGGTTAGCGCCAGTACAACTAGGGTTACCGCCACGACAACTAGGGCTAGCGCCAGGACAACTAGGGTTAGCGTCAGGACAACTAGGGTTAGCGCCAGGACAACTAGGGTTAGCGCCAGGACAACTAGGGTTAGCGTCAGGACAACTAGGGTTAGCGTCAGGACAACTAGGGTTAGCGTCACGACAACTAGGGTTAGCTTCACGACAACTAGGGTTAGCGTCAGGACAACTAGGGTTAGCGTCAGGACAACTAGGGTTAGCGTCAGGACAACTAGGGTTAGCGTCACGACAACTTGGGTTAGCGTCAGGACAACTAGGGTTAGCGTCACGACAACTAGGGTTAGCGTCAGGACAACTAGGGTAAGCGTCAGGACAACTAGGGTTAGCGTCACGACAACTAGGGTTAGCGTCACGACAACTAAGGTTAGCGTCAGGACAACTAGGGTTAGCGTCAGGACAACTAGCGTTAGCGTCAGGACAACTAGGGTTAGCATCAGGACAACTAGGATTAGCGTCACGACAACTAGGGTTAGCGTCAGGACAACTAGGGTTAGCGTCAGGACAACTAGGGTTAGCGTCACGACAACTAGGGTTAGCGTCAGGACAACTAGCTTTAGCGTCAGGACAACTAGGGTTAGCGTCACGACAACTAGGGTTAGCGTTAGGACAACTAGGGTTAGCGTCACGACAACTAGGGTTAGCGTCAGGACAACTAGGGTTAGCGTCAGGACAACTAGGGTTAGCGTCACGACAACTAGGGTTAGCGTCAGGACAACTAGGGTTAGCATCAGGACAACTAGGGTTAGCGTCACGACAACTAGGGTTAGCTTCAGGACAACTAGGGTTAGCGTCAGGACACCTAGGGTTAGCGTCAGGACAACTAGGGTTAGCGCCAGGACAACTAGGGTTACCGCCACGACAACTAGGGCTAGCGCCAGGACAACTAGGGTTAGCGTCAGGACAACTAGGGTTAGCGCCAGGACAACTAGGGTTAGCGCCAGGACAACTAGGGTTAGCGTCAGGACAACTAGGGTTAGCGTCAGGACAACTAGGGTTAGCGCCAGGACAACTAGGGTTAGCGCCAGGACAACTAGGGTTAGCGCCAGGACAACTAGGGTTAGCGTCAGGACAACTAGGGTTAGCGCCAGGACAACTAGGGTTAGCGCCAGGACAACTAGGGTGAGCGTCAGGACAACTAGGGTTAGCATCAGGACAACTAGGGTTAGCGCCAGGACAACTAGGGTTAGCGCCAGGACAACTAGGGTTAGCGCCAGGACAACTAGGGTTAGCGTCAGGACAACTAGGGTTAGCGCCAGGACAACTAGGGTTAGCGTCAGGACAACTAGGGTTAGCGTCAGGACAACTAGGGTTAGCGCCAGGACAACTAGGGTTAGCGCCAGCACAACTAGGGTTAGCGCCAGGACAACTAGGGTTAGCGCCAGGACAACTAGGGTTAGCGCCAGGACAACTAGGGTTAGCGCCAGGACAACTAGGGTTAGCACCAGGACAACTAGGGTTAGCGCCAGGACAACTAGGGTTAGCGCCAGGACAACTAGGGTTAGCGCCAGGACAACTAGGGTTAGCGCCAGGAAAACTAGGGTTAGCGTCAGGACAACTAGGGTTAGCGCCAGGACAACTAGCGTTAGCGTCAGGACAACTAGGGTTAGCATCAGGACAACTAGGGTTAGCGTCAGGACAACTAGGGTTAGCGCCAGGACAACTAGGGTTAGCGCCAGGACAACTAGGGTTAGCGTCAGGACAACTAGGGTTAGCGTCTGGACAACTAGGGTTAGCGTCAGGACAACTAGGGTTAGCATCAGGACAACTAGGGTTAGCGTCACGACAACTAGGGTTAGCTTCAGGACAACTAGGGTTAGCGTCAGGACACCTAGGGTTAGCGTCAGGACAACTAGGGTTAGCGCCAGTACAACTAGGGTTACCGCCACGACAACTAGGGCTAGCGCCAGGACAACTAGGGTTAGCGTCAGGACAACTAGGGTTAGCGCCAGGACAACTAGGGTTAGCGCCAGGACAACTAGGGTTAGCGTCAGGACAACTAGGGTTAGCGTCAGGACAACTAGGGTTAGCGCCAGGACAACTAGGGTTAGCGCCAGGACAACTAGGGTTAGCGCCAGGACAACTAGGGTTAGCGTCAGGACAACTAGGGTTAGCGCCAGGACAACTAGGGTTAGCGCCAGGACAACTAGGGTTAGCGTCAGGACAACTAGGGTTAGCATCAGGACAACTAGGGTTAGCGCCAGGACAACTAGGGTTAGCGCCAGGACAACTAGGGTTAGCGCTAGGACAACTAGGGTTAGCGCCAGGACAACTAGGGTTAGCGCCAGGACAACTAGGGTTAGCGCCAGGACAACTAGGGTTAGCGTCAGGACAACTAGGGTTAGCGCCAGGACAACTAGGGTTAGCGTCAGGACAACTAGGGTTAGCGTCAGGACAACTAGGGTTAGCGCCAGGACAACTAGGGTTAGCGCCAGCACAACTAGGGTTAGCGCCAGGACAACTAGGGTTAGCGCCAGGACAACTAGGGTTAGCGCCAGGACAACTAGGGTTAGCGCCAGGACAACTAGGGTTAGCACCAGGACAACTAGGGTTAGCGCCAGGACAACTAGGGTTAGCGCCAGGACAACTAGGGTTAGCGCCAGGACAACTAGGGTTAGCGCCAGGAAAACTAGGGTTAGCGTCAGGACAACTAGGGTTAGCGCCAGGACAACTAGGGTTAGCATCAGGACAACTAGGGTTAGCGTCAGGACAACTAGGGTTAGCGCCAGGACAACTAGGGTTAGCGCCAGGACAACTAGGGTTAGCGTCAGGACAACTAGGGTTAGCGTCTGGACAACTAGGGTTAGCGTCAGGACAACTAGGGTTAGCGTCAGGACAACTAGGGTTAGCGTCAGGACAACTAGGGTTAGCGTCAGGACAACTAGGGTTAGTGTCAGGACAACTAGGGTTAGCGCCAGGACAACTAGGGTTAGCGCCAGGACAACTAGTGTTAGCGCCAGGACAACTAGGGTTAGCGCCAGGACCACTAGGGTTAGCGCCAGGACAACTAGGGTTAGCGTCACGACAACTAGGGTTAGCGTCAGGACAACTAGGGTTAGCGTCAGGACAACTAGGGTTAGCGTCAGGACAACTAGGGTTAGCGTCACGACAACTAGGGTTAGCTTCACGACAACTAGGGTTAGCGTCAGGACAACTAGGGTTAGCGTCAGGACAACTAGGGTTAGCGTCACGACAACTTGGGTTAGCGTCAGGACAACTAGGGTTAGCGTCAGGACAACTAGGGTTAGCGTCAGGACAACTAGGGTTAGCGTCACGACAACTTGGGTTAGCGTCAGGACAACTAGGGTTAGCGTCACGATAACTAGGGTTAGCGTCAGGACAACTAGGGTAAGCGTCAGGACAACTAGGGTTAGCGTCAGGACAACTAGGGTTAGCGTCAGGACAACTAGGGTTAGCGTCACGACAACTAGGGTTAGCGTCACGACAACTAGGGTTAGCGTCACGACAACTAGGGTTAGCGTCACGACAACTAGGGTTAGCGTCAGGACAACTAGGGTTAGCATCAGGACAACTAGGGTTAGCGTCACGACAACTAGGGTTAGCTTCAGGACAACTAGGGTTAGCGTCAGGACACCTAGGGTTAGCGTCAGGACAACTAGGGTTAGCGCCAGGACAACTAGGGTTACCGCCACGACAACTAGGGCTAGCGCCAGGACAACTAGGGTTAGCGTCAGGACAACTAGGGTTAGCGCCAGGACAACTAGGGTTAGCGCCAGGACAACTAGGGTTAGCGTCAGGACAACTAGGGTTAGCGTCAGGACAACTAGGGTTAGCGCCAGGACAACTAGGGTTAGCGCCAGGACAACTAGGGTTAGCGCCAGGACAACTAGGGTTAGCATCAGGACAACTAGGGTTAGCGCCAGGACAACTAGGGTTAGCGCCAGGACAACTAGGTTTAGCGTCAGGACAACTAGGGTTAGCATCAGGACAACTAGGGTTAGCGCCAGGACAACTAGGGTTAGCGCCAGGACAACTAGGGTTAGCGCCAGGACAACTAGGGTTAGCGCTAGGACAACTAGGGTTAGCGCCAGGACAACTAGGGTTAGCGCCAGGACAACTAGGGTTAGCGCCAGGACAACTAGGGTTAGCGTCAGGACAACTAGGGTTAGCGCCAGGACAACTAGGGTTAGCGTCAGGACAACTAGGGTTAGCGTCAGGACAACTAGGGTTAGCGCCAGGACAACTAGGGTTAGCGCCAGCACAACTAGGGTTAGCGCCAGGACAACTAGGGTTAGCGCCAGGACAACTAGGGTTAGCGCCAGGACAACTAGGGTTAGCGCCAGGACAACTAGGGTTAGCGCCAGGACAACTAGGGTTAGCGCCAGGACAACTAGGGTTAGCGCCAGGAAAACTAGGGTTAGCGTCAGGACAACTAGGGTTAGCGCCAGGACAACTAGCGTTAGCGTCAGTACAACTAGGGTTAGCTTCAGGACAACTAGGGTTAGCGCCAGGACAACTAGGGTTAGCGCCAGGACAGCTAGGGTTAGCGTCAGGACAACTAGGGTTAGCGTCAGGACAGCTAGGGTTAGCGTCAGGACAACTAGGGTTAGCGTCAGGACAACTAGGGTTAGCGCCAGGACAACTAGGGTTAGCACCAGGACAACTAGGGTTAGCGCCAGAACAACTATGGTTAGCGCCAGGACAACTAGGGTTAGCGCCAGGACAACTAGGGATAGCGCCAGGACAACTAGGGTTAGCGTCAGGACAACTAGGGTTAGCGCCAGGACAACTAGGGTTAGCGCCAGGACAACTAGGGTTAGCGTCAGGACAACTTGGGTTAGCGTCTGGACAACTAGGGTTAGCGTCAGGACAACTAGGGTTAGCGTCAGGACAACTAGGGTTAGCGTCAGGACAACTAGGGTTAGTGTCAGGACAACTAGGGTTAGCGCCAGGACAACTAGGGTTAGCGCCAGGACAACTAGGGTTAGCGCCAGGACAACTAGGGATAGCACCAGGACAACTAGGGTTAGCGCCATTACAACTAGGGTTAGCGCCAGGACAACTAGGGTTAGCACCAGGACAACTAGGGTAAGCGCCAGGTCAACTAGGGTTAGCGCCAGGACAACTAGGGTTAGCACCAGGACAACTAGGGTAAGCGCCAGGTCAACTAGGGTTAGCGCCAGTACAACTAGGGTTACCGCCAGGACAACTAGGGTTAGCGCCAGGACAACTAGGGTTAGCGCCGGGACAACTAGGGTTAGCGCCGGGACAACTAGGGTTAGCGCCAGGACAACTAGGGTTAGTGCCAGGACAACTAGGGTTAGCGTCAGGACAACTAGGTTTAGCGCCAGGACAACTAGGGTTAGCGTCAGGACAACTAGGGTTAGCGCCAGGACAACTAGGGTTAGCGTCAGGACAACTAGGGTTAACGCCAGGACAACTAGGGTTAGCGTCAGGACAACTAGGGTTAGCGTCAGGACAACTAGGGTTAGCGCCAGGACAACTAGGGTTAGCGCCAGCACAACTAGGGTTAGCGCCAGGACAACTAGGGTTAGCGCCAGGACAACTAGGGTTAGCGCCAGGACAACTAGGGTTAGCGCCAGGACAACTAGGGTTAGCACCAGGACAACTAGGGTTAGCGCCAGGACAACTAGGGTTAGCGCCAGGACAACTAGGGTTAGCGCCAGGACAACTAGGGTTAGCGCCAGGAAAACTAGGGTTAGCGTCAGGACAACTAGGGTTAGCGCCAGGACAACTAGCGTTAGCGTCAGGACAACTAGGGTTAGCATCAGGACAACTAGGGTTAGCGTCAGGACAACTAGGGTTAGCGCCAGGACAACTAGGGTTAGCGCCAGGACAACTAGGGTTAGCGTCAGGACAACTAGGGTTAGCGTCTGGACAACTAGGGTTAGCGTCAGGACAACTAGGGTTAGCATCAGGACAACTAGGGTTAGCGTCACGACAACTAGGGTTAGCTTCAGGACAACTAGGGTTAGCGTCAGGACACCTAGGGTTAGCGTCAGGACAACTAGGGTTAGCGCCAGTACAACTAGGGTTACCGCCACGACAACTAGGGCTAGCGCCAGGACAACTAGGGTTAGCGTCAGGACAACTAGGGTTAGCGCCAGGACAACTAGGGTTAGCGCCAGGACAACTAGGGTTAGCGTCAGGACAACTAGGGTTAGCGTCAGGACAACAAGGGTTAGCGCCAGGACAACTAGGGTTAGCGCCAGGAAAACTAGGGTTAGCGCCAGGACAACTAGGGTTAGCGTCAGGACAACTAGGGTTAGCGCCAGGACAACTAGGGTTAGTGCCAGGACAACTAGGGTTAGCGTCAGGACAACTAGGGTTAGCATCAGGACAACTAGGGTTAGCGCCAGGACAACTAGGGTTAGCGCCAGGACAACTAGGGTTAGCGCTAGGACAACTAGGGTTAGCGCCAGGACAACTAGGGTTAGCGCCAGGACAACTAGGGTTAGCGCCAGGACAACTAGGGTTAGCGTCAGGACAACTAGGGTTAGCGCCAGGACAACTAGGGTTAGCATCAGGACAACTAGGGTTAGCGTCAGGACAACTAGGGTTAGCGCCAGGACAACTAGGGTTAGCGCCAGCACAACTAGGGTTAGCGCCAGGACAACTAGGGTTAGCGCCAGGACAACTAGGGTTAGCGCCAGGACAACTAGGGTTAGCACCAGGACAACTAGGGTTAGCGCCAGGACAACTAGGGTTAGCGCCAGGACAACTAGGGTTAGCGCCAGGACAACTAGGGTTAGCGCCAGGAAAACTAGGGTTAGCGTCAGGACAACTAGGGTTAGCGCCAGGACAACTAGCGTTAGCGTCAGGACAACTAGGGTTAGCATCAGGACAACTAGGGTTAGCGCCAGGACAACTAGGGTTAGCACCAGGACAACTAGGGTTAGCGCCAGGACAACTAGGGTTAGCGCCAGGACAACTAGGGTTAGCGCCAGGACAACTAGGGTTAGCGCCAGGACAACTAGGGTTAGCGTCAGGACAACTAGGGTTAGCGTCTGGACAACTAGGGTTAGCGTCAGGACAACTAGGGTTAGCGTCAGGACAACTAGGGTTAGCGTCAGGACAACTAGGGTTAGTGTCAGGACAACTAGGGTTAGCGCCAGGACAACTAGGGTTACCGCCACGACAACTAGGGCTAGCGCCAGGACAACTAAGGTTAGCGTCAGGACAACTAGGGTTAGCGCCAGGACAACTAGGGTTAGCGCCAGGACAACTAGGGTTAGCGTCAGGACAACTAGGGTTAGCGTCAGGACAACAAGGGTTAGCGCCAGGACAACTAGGGTTAGCGCCAGGAAAACTAGGGTTAGCGCCAGGACAACTAGGGATAGCGCCAGGACAACTAGGGTTAGCGTCAGGACAACTAGGGTTAGCGCCAGGACAACTAGGGTTAGCGCCAGGACAACTAGGGTTAGCGTCAGGACAACTTGGGTTAGCGTCTGGACAACTAGGGTTAGCGTCAGGACAACTAGGGTTAGCGTCAGGACAACTAGGGTTAGCGTCAGGACAACTAGGGTTAGTGTCAGGACAACTAGGGTTAGCGCCAGGACAACTAGGGTTAGCGCCAGGACAACTAGGGTTAGCGCCAGGACAACTAGGGATAGCACCAGGACAACTAGGGTTAGCGCCATTACAACTAGGGTTAGCGCCAGGACAACTAGGGTTAGCACCAGGACAACTAGGGTAAGCGCCAGGTCAACTAGGGTTAGCGCCAGGACAACTAGGGTTAGCACCAGGACAACTAGGGTAAGCGCCAGGTCAACTAGGGTTAGCGCCAGTACAACTAGGGTTACCGCCAGGACAACTAGGGTTAGCGCCAGGACAACTAGGGTTAGCGCCGGGACAACTAGGGTTAGCGCCGGGACAACTAGGGTTAGCGCCAGGACAACTAGGGTTAGTGCCAGGACAACTAGGGTTAGCGTCAGGACAACTAGGTTTAGCGCCAGGACAACTAGGGTTAGCGTCAGGACAACTAGGGTTAGCGCCAGGACAACTAGGGTTAGCGTCAGGACAACTAGGGTTAGCGCCAGGACAACTAGGGTTAGCGTCAGGACAACTAGGGTTAGCGTCAGGACAACTAGGGTTAGCGCCAGGACAACTAGGGTTAGCGCCAGCACAACTAGGGTTAGCGCCAGGACAACTAGGGTTAGCGCCAGGACAACTAGGGTTAGCGCCAGGACAACTAGGGTTAGCGCCAGGACAACTAGGGTTAGCACCAGGACAACTAGGGTTAGCGCCAGGACAACTAGGGTTAGCGCCAGGACAGCTAGGGTTAGCGCCAGGACAACTAGGGTTAGCGCCAGGAAAACTAGGGTTAGCGTCAGGACAACTAGGGTTAGCGCCAGGACAACTAGCGTTAGCGTCAGGACAACTAGGGTTAGCGTCAGGACAACTAGGGTTAGCGTCAGGACAACTAGGGTTAGCGCCAGGACAACTAGGGTTAGCGCCAGGACAACTAGGGTTAGCGTCAGGACAACTAGGGTTAGCGTCTGGACAACTAGGGTTAGCGTCAGGACAACTAGGGTTAGCATCAGGACAACTAGGGTTAGCGTCACGACAACTAGGGTTAGCTTCAGGACAACTAGGGTTAGCGTCAGGACACCTAGGGTTAGCGTCAGGACAACTAGGGTTAGCGCCAGTACAACTAGGGTTACCGCCACGACAACTAGGGCTAGCGCCAGGACAACTAGGGTTAGCGTCAGGACAACTAGGGTTAGCGCCAGGACAACTAGGGTTAGCGCCAGGACAACTAGGGTTAGCGTCAGGACAACTAGGGTTAGCGTCAGGACAACAAGGGTTAGCGCCAGGACAACTAGGGTTAGCGCCAGGAAAACTAGGGTTAGCGCCAGGACAACTAGGGTTAGCGTCAGGACAACTAGGGTTAGCGCCAGGACAACTAGGGTTAGTGCCAGGACAACTAGGGTTAGCGTCAGGACAACTAGGGTTAGCATCAGGACAACTAGGGTTAGCGCCAGGACAACTAGGGTTAGCGCCAGGACAACTAGGGTTAGCGCTAGGACAACTAGGGTTAGCGCCAGGACAACTAGGGTTAGCGCCAGGACAACTAGGGTTAGCGCCAGGACAACTAGGGTTAGCGTCAGGACAACTAGGGTTAGCGCCAGGACAACTAGGGTTAGCATCAGGACAACTAGGGTTAGCGTCAGGACAACTAGGGTTAGCGCCAGGACAACTAGGGTTAGCGCCAGCACAACTAGGGTTAGCGCCAGGACAACTAGGGTTAGCGCCAGGACAACTAGGGTTAGCGCCAGGACAACTAGGGTTAGCGCCAGGACAACTAGGGTTAGCACCAGGACAACTAGGGTTAGCGCCAGGACAACTAGGGTTAGCGCCAGGACAACTAGGGTTAGCGCCAGGACAACTAGGGTTAGCGCCAGGAAAACTAGGGTTAGCGTCAGGACAACTAGGGTTAGCGCCAGGACAACTAGCGTTAGCGTCAGGACAACTAGGGTTAGCATCAGGACAACTAGGGTTAGCGTCAGGACAACTAGGGTTAGCGCCAGGACAACTAGGGTTAGCGCCAGGACAACTAGGGTTAGCGTCAGGCCAACTAGGGTTAGCGTCTGGACAACTAGGGTTAGCGTCAGGACAACTAGGGTTAGCGTCAGGACAACTAGGGTTAGCATCAGGACAACTAGGGTTAGTGTCAGGACAACTAGGGTTATCGCCAGGACAACTAGGGTTACCGCCACGACAACTAGGGCTAGCGCCAGGACAACTAGGGTTAGCGTCAGGACAACTAGGGTTAGCGCCAGGACAACTAGGGTTAGCGCCAGGACAACTAGGGTTAGCGTCAGGACAACTAGGGTTAGCGTCAGGACAACAAGGGTTAGCGCCAGGACAACTAGGGTTAGCGCCAGGAAAACTAGGGTTAGCGCCAGGACAACTAGGGTTAGCGTCAGGACAACTAAGGTTAGCGCCAGGACAACTAGGGTTAGTGCCAGGACAACTAGGGTTAGCGTCAGGACAACTAGGGTTAGCATCAGGACAACTAGGGTTAGCGCCAGGACAACTAGGGTTAGCGCCAGGACAACTAGGGTTAGCGCTAGGACAACTAGGGTTAGCGCCAGGACAACTAGGGTTAGCGCCAGGACAACTAGGGTTAGCGCCAGGACAACTAGGGTTAGCGTCAGGACAACTAGGGTTAGCGCCAGGACAACTAGGGTTAGCGTCAGGACAACTAGGGTTAGCGTCAGGACAACTAGGGTTAGCGCCAGGACAACTAGGGTTAGCGCCAGCACAACTAGGGTTAGCGCCAGGACAACTAGGGTTAGCGCCAGGACAACTAGGGTTAGCGCCAGGACAACTAGGGTTAGCGCCAGGACAAGTAGGGTTAGCACCAGGACAACTAGGGTTAGCGCCAGGACAACTAGGGTTAGCGCCAGGACAACTAGGGTTAGCGCCAGGACAACTAGGGTTAGCGCCAGGAAAACTAGGGTTAGCGTCAGGACAACTAGGGTTAGCGCCAGGACAACTAGCGTTAGCGTCAGGACAACTAGGGTTAGCATCAGGACAACTAGGGTTAGCGTCAGGACAACTAGGGTTAGCGCCAGGACAACTAGGGTTAGCGCCAGGACAACTAGGGTTAGCGTCAGGACAACTAGGGTTAGCGTCTGGACAACTAGGGTTAGCGTCAGGACAACTAGGGTTAGCGTCAGGACAACTAGGGTTAGTGTCAGGACAACTAGGGTTAGCGCCAGGACAACTAGGGTTAGCGCCAGGACAACTAGTGTTAGCGCCAGGACAACTAGGGTTAGCGCCAGGACCACTAGGGTTAGCGCCAGGACAACTAGGGTTAGCGTCACGACAACTAGGGTTAGCGTCAGGACAACTAGGGTTAGCGTCAGGACAACTAGGGTTAGCGTCACGACAACTAGGGTTAGCTTCACGACAACTAGGGTTAGCGTCAGGACAACTAGGGTTAGCGTCAGGACAACTAGGGTTAGCGTCAGGACAACTAGGGTTAGCGTCACGACAACTTGGGTTAGCGTCAGGACAACTAGGGTTAGCGTCAGGACAACTAGGGTTAGCGTCACGACAACTTGGGTTAGCGTCAGGACAACTAGGGTTAGCGTCACGACAACTAGGGTTAGCGTCAGGACAACTAGGGTAAGCGTCAGGACAACTAGGGTTAGCGTCAGGACAACTAGGGTTAGCGTCAGGACAACTAGGGTTAGCGTCACGACAACTAGGGTTAGCGTCACGACAACTAGGGTTAGCGTCACGACAACTAGGGTTAGCGTCACGACAACTAGGGTTAGCGTCAGGACAACTAGGGTTAGCATCAGGACAACTAGGGTTAGCGTCACGACAACTAGGGTTAGCTTCAGGACAACTAGGGTTAGCGTCAGGACACCTAGGGTTAGCGTCAGGACAACTAGGGTTAGCGCCAGGACAACTAGGGTTAGCGTCAGGACAACTAGGGTTAGCGCCAGGACAACTAGGGTTAGCGTCAGGACAACTAGGGTTAGCGTCAGGACAACTAGGGTTAGCGCCAGGACAACTAGGGTTAGCGCCAGCACAACTAGGGTTAGCGCCAGGACAACTAGGGTTAGCGCCAGGACAACTAGGGTTAGCGCCAGGACAACTAGGGTTAGCACCAGGACAACTAGGGTTAGCGCCAGGACAACTAGGGTTAGCGCCAGGACAACTAGGGTTAGCGCCAGGACAACTAGGGTTAGCGCCAGGAAAACTAGGGTTAGCGTCAGGACAACTAGGGTTAGCGCCAGGACAACTAGCGTTAGCGTCAGGACAACTAGGGTTAGCATCAGGACAACTAGGGTTAGCGTCAGGACAACTAGGGTTAGCGCCAGGACAACTAGGGTTAGCGCCAGGACAACTAGGGTTAGCGTCAGGACAACTAGGGTTAGCGTCTGGACAACTAGGGTTAGCGTCAGGACAACTAGGGTTAGCGTCAGGACAACTAGGGTTAGCGTCAGGACAACTAGGGTTAGTGTCAGGACAACTAGGGTTAGCGCCAGGACAACTAGGGTTAGCGCCAGGACAACTAGTGTTAGCGCCAGGACAACTAGGGTTAGCGCCAGGACCACTAGGGTTAGCGCCAGGACAACTAGGGTTAGCGTCACGACAACTAGGGTTAGCGTCAGGACAACTAGGGTTAGCGTCAGGACAACTAGGGTTAGCGTCAGGACAACTAGGGTTAGCGTCACGACAACTAGGGTTAACTTCACGACAACTAGGGTTAGCGTCAGGACAACTAGGGTTAGCGTCAGGACAACTAGGGTTAGCGTCAGGACAACTAGGGTTAGCGTCACGACAACTTGGGTTAGCGTCAGGACAACTAGGGTTAGCGTCAGGACAACTAGGGTTAGCGTCAGGACAACTAGGGTTAGCGTCACGACAACTTGGGTTAGCGTCAGGACAACTAGGGTTAGCGTCACAACAACTAGGGTTAGCGTCAGGACAACTAGGGTAAGCGTCAGGACAACTAGGGTTAGCGTCAGGACAACTAGGGTTAGCGTCAGGACAACTAGGGTTAGCGTCACGACAACTAGGGTTAGCGTCACGACAACTAGGGTTAGCGTCACGACAACTAGGGTTAGCGTCACGACAACTAGGGTTAGCGTCAGGACAACTAGGGTTAGCATCAGGACAACTAGGGTTAGCGTCACGACAACTAGGGTTAGCTTCAGGACAACTAGGGTTAGCGTCAGGACACCTAGGGTTAGCGTCAGGACAACTAGGGTTAGCGCCAGGACAACTAGGGTTACCGCCACGACAATTAGGGCTAGCGCCAGGACAACTAGGGTTAGCGTCAGGACAACTAGGGTTAGCGCCAGGACAACTAGGGTTAGCGCCAGGACAACTAGGGTTAGCGTCAGGACAACTAGGGTTAGCGTCAGGACAACTAGGGTTAGCGCCAGGACAACTAGGGTTAGCGCCAGGACAACTAGGGTTAGCGCCAGGACAACTAGGGTTAGCGTCAGGACAACTAGGGTTAGCGCCAGGACAACTAGGGTTAGCGCCAGGACAACTAGGGTTAGCGTCAGGACAACTAGGGTTAGCGTCAGGACAACTAGGGTTAGCGCCAGGACAACTAGGGTTAGCGCCAGGACAACTAGGGTTAGCGCCAGGACAACTAGGGTTAGCGCTAGGACAACTAGGGTTAGCGCCAGGACAACTAGGGTTAGCGCCAGGACAACTAGGGTTAGCGCCAGGACAACTAGGGTTAGCGTCAGGACAACTAGGGTTAGCGCCAGGACAACTAGGGTTAGCGTCAGGACAACTAGGGTTAGCGTCAGGACAACTAGGGTTAGCGCCAGGACAACTAGGGTTAGCGCCAGCACAACTAGGGTTAGCGCCAGGACAACTAGGGTTAGCGCCAGGACAACTAGGGTTAGCGCCAGGACAACTAGGGTTAGCGCCAGGACAACTAGGGTTAGCGCCAGGACAACTAGGGTTAGCGCCAGGACAACTAGGGTTAGCGCCAGGACAACTAGGGTTAGCGCCAGGAAAACTAGGGTTAGCGTCAGGACAACTAGGGTTAGCGCCAGGACAACTAGCGTTAGCGTCAGTACAACTAGGGTTAGCTTCAGGACAACTAGGGTTAGCGCCAGGACAACTAGGGTTAGCGCCAGGACAGCTAGGGTTAGCGTCAGGACAACTAGGGTTAGCGTCAGGACAGCTAGGGTTAGCGTCAGGACAACTAGGGTTAGCGTCAGGACAACTAGGGTTAGCGCCAGGACAACTAGGGTTAGCGCCAGGACAACTAGGTTTAGCGCCAGGACAACTATGGTTAGCGCCAGGACAACTAGGGTTAGCGCCAGGACAACTAGGGATAGCGCCAGGACAACTAGGGTTAGCGTCAGGACAACTAGGGTTAGCGCCAGGACAACTAGGGTTAGCGTCAGGACAACTAGGGTTAGCGTCAGGACAACTAGGGTTAGCGCCAGGACAACTAGGGTTAGCGCCAGCACAACTAGGGTTAGCGCCAGGACAACTAGGGTTAGCGCCAGGACAACTAGGGTTAGCGCCAGGACAACTAGGGTTAGCGCCAGGACAACTAGGGTTAGCGCCAGGACAACTAGGGTTAGCGCCAGGACAACTAGGGTTAGCGCCAGGACAACTAGGGTTAGCGCCAGGAAAACTAGGGTTAGCGTCAGGACAACTAGGGTTAGCGCCAGGACAACTAGCGTTAGCGTCAGTACAACTAGGGTTAGCTTCAGGACAACTAGGGTTAGCGCCAGGACAACTAGGGTTAGCGCCAGGACAGCTAGGGTTAGCGTCAGGACAACTAGGGTTAGCGTCAGGACAGCTAGGGTTAGCGTCAGGACAACTAGGGTTAGCGTCAGGACAACTAGGGTTAGCGCCAGGACAACTAGGGTTAGCGCCAGGACAACTAGGGTTAGCGCCAGGACAACTATGGTTAGCGCCAGGACAACTAGGGTTAGCGCCAGGACAACTAGGGATAGCGCCAGGACAACTAGGGTTAGCGTCAGGACAACTAGGGTTAGCGCCAGGACAACTAGGGTTAGCGTCAGGACAACTAGGGTTAGCGTCTGGACAACTAGGGTTAGCGTCAGGACAACTAGGGTTAGCGTCAGGACAACTAGGGTTAGCGTCAGGACAACTAGGGTTAGTGTCAGGACAACTAGGGTTAGCGCCAGGACAACTAGGGTTAGCGCCAGGACAACTAGGGTTAGCGCCAGGACAACTAGGGATAGCACCAGGACAACTAGGGTTAGCGCCATTACAACTAGGGTTAGCGCCAGGACAACTAGGGTTAGCACCAGGACAACTAGGGTAAGCGCCAGGTCAACTAGGGTTAGCGCCAGGACAACTAGGGTTAGCACCAGGACAACTAGGGTAAGCGCCAGGTCAACTAGGGTTAGCGCCAGTACAACTAGGGTTACCGCCAGGACAACTAGGGTTAGCGCCAGGACAACTAGGATTAGCGCCGGGACAACTAGGGTTAGCGCCGGGACAACTAGGGTTAGCGCCAGGACAACTAGGGTTAGTGCCAGGACAACTAGGGTTAGCGTCAGGACAACTAGGTTTAGCGCCAGGACAACTAGGGTTAGCGTCAGGACAACTAGGGTTAGCGCCAGGACAACTAGGGTTAGCGTCAGGACAACTAGGGTTAGCGCCAGGACAACTAGGGTTAGCGTCAGGACAACTAGGGTTAGCGTCAGGACAACTAGGGTTAGCGCCAGGACAACTAGGGTTAGCGCCAGCACAACTAGGGTTAGCGCCAGGACAACTAGGGTTAGCGCCAGGACAACTAGGGTTAGCGCCAGGACAACTAGGGTTAGCGCCAGGACAACTAGGGTTAGCACCAGGACAACTAGGGTTAGCGCCAGGACAACTAGGGTTAGCGCCAGGACAACTAGGGTTAGCGCCAGGAAAACTAGGGTTAGCGTCAGGACAACTAGGGTTAGCGCCAGGACAACTAGCGTTAGCGTCAGGACAACTAGGGTTAGCATCAGGACAACTAGGGTTAGCGTCAGGACAACTAGGGTTAGCGCCAGGACAACTAGGGTTAGCGCCAGGACAACTAGGGTTAGCGTCAGGACAACTAGGGTTAGCGTCTGGACAACTAGGGTTAGCGTCAGGACAACTAGGGTTAGCATCAGGACAACTAGGGTTAGCGTCACGACAACTAGGGTTAGCTTCAGGACAACTAGGGTTAGCGTCAGGACACCTAGGGTTAGCGTCAGGACAACTAGGGTTAGCGCCAGTACAACTAGGGTTACCGCCACGACAACTAGGGCTAGCGCCAGGACAACTAGGGTTAGCGTCAGGACAACTAGGGTTAGCGCCAGGACAACTAGGGTTAGCGCCAGGACAACTAGGGTTAGCGTCAGGACAACTAGGGTTAGCGTCAGGACAACAAGGGTTAGCGCCAGGACAACTAGGGTTAGCGCCAGGAAAACTAGGGTTAGCGCCAGGACAACTAGGGTTAGCGTCAGGACAACTAGGGTTAGCGCCAGGACAACTAGGGTTAGCGTCAGGACAACTAGGGTTAGCATCAGGACAACTAGGGTTAGCGCCAGGACAACTAGGGTTAGCGCCAGGACAACTAGGGTTAGCGCTAGGACAACTAGGGTTAGCGCCAGGACAACTAGGGTTAGCGCCAGGACAACTAGGGTTAGCGCCAGGACAACTAGGGTTAGCGTCAGGACAACTAGGGTTAGCGCCAGGACAACTAGGGTTAGCGCCAGCACAACTAGGGTTAGCGCCAGGACAACTAGGGTTAGCGCCAGGACAACTAGGGTTAGCGCCAGGACAACTAGGGTTAGCGCCAGGACAACTAGGGTTAGCACCAGGACAACTAGGGTTAGCGCCAGGACAACTAGGGTTAGCGCCAGGACAACTAGGGTTAGCGCCAGGACAACTAGGGTTAGCGCCAGGAAAACTAGGGTTAGCGTCAGGACAACTAGGGTTAGCGCCAGGACAACTAGCGTTAGCGTCAGGACAACTAGGGTTAGCATCAGGACAACTAGGGTTAGCGTCAGGACAACTAGGGTTAGCGCCAGGACAACTAGGGTTAGCGCCAGGACAACTAGGGTTAGCGTCAGGACAACTAGGGTTAGCGTCAGGACAACTAGGGTTAGCGTCTGGACAACTAGGGTTAGCGTCAGGACAACTAGGGTTAGCGTCAGGACAACTAGGGTTAGCGTCAGGACAACTAGGGTTAGTGTCAGGACAACTAGGGTTAGCGCCAGGACAACTAGGGTTAGCGCCAGGACAACTAGGGTTAGCGCCAGGACCACTAGGGTTAGCGCCAGGACAACTAGGGTTAGCGTCACGACAACTAGGGTTAGCGTCAGGACAACTAGGGTTAGCGTCAGGACAACTAGGGTTAGCGTCAGGACAACTAGGGTTAGCGTCACGACAACTAGGGTTAGCTTCACGACAACTAGGGTTAGCGTCAGGACAACTAGGGTTAGCGTCAGGACAACTAGGGTTAGCGTCACGACAACTTGGGTTAGCGTCAGGACAACTAGGGTTAGCGTCAGGACAACTAGGGTTAGCGTCAGGACAACTAGGGTTAGCATCACGACAACTTGGGTTAGCGTCAGGACAACTAGGGTTAGCGTCACGACAACTAGGGTTAGCGTCAGGACAACTAGGGTAAGCGTCAGGACAACTAGGGTTAGCATCAGGACAACTAGGGTTAGCGTCAGGACAACTAGGGTTAGCGTCACGACAACTAGGGTTAGCGTCACGACAACTAGGGTTAGCGTCACGACAACTAGGGTTAGCTTCACGACAACTAGGGTTAGCGTCAGGACAACTAGGGTTAGCGCCAGGACAACTAGGGTTAGCGCCGGGACAACTAGGGTTAGCGCCGGGACAACTAGGGTTAGCGCCAGGACAACTAGGGTTAGTTCCAGGACAACTAGGGTTAGCGTCAGGACAACTAGGTTTAGCGCCAGGACAACTAGGGTTAGCGTCAGGAGAACTAGGGTTAGCGCCAGGACAACTAGGGTTAGCGTCAGGACAACTAGGGTTAGCGCCAGGACAACTAGGGTTAGCGTCAGGACAACTAGGGTTAGCGCCAGGACAACTAGGGTTAGCGCCAGCACAACTAGGGTTAGCGCCAGGACAACTAGGGTTAGCGCCAGGACAACTAGGGTTAGCGCCAGGACAACTAGGGTTAGCGCCAGGACAACTAGGGTTAGCACCAGGACAACTAGGGTTAGCGCCAGGACAACTAGGGTTAGCGCCAGGACAACTAGGGTTAGCGCCAGGACAACTAGGGTTAGCGCCAGGAAAACTAGGGTTAGCGTCAGGACAACTAGGGTTAGCGCCAGGACAACTAGCGTTAGCGTCAGGACAACTAGGGTTAGCATCAGGACAACTAGGGTTAGCGTCAGGACAACTAGGGTTAGCGCCAGGACAACTAGGGTTAGCGCCAGGACAACTAGGGTTAGCGTCAGGACAACTAGGGTTAGCGTCTGGACAACTAGGGTTAGCGTCAGGACAACTAGGGTTAGCATCAGGACAACTAGGGTTAGCGTCACGACAACTAGGGTTAGCTTCAGGACAACTAGGGTTAGCGTCAGGACACCTAGGTTTAGCGTCAGGACAACTAGGGTTAGCGCCAGTACAACTAGGGTTACCGCCACGACAACTAGGGCTAGCGCCAGGACAACTAGGGTTAGCGTCAGGACAACTAGGGTTAGCGCCAGGACAACTAGGGTTAGCGCCAGGACAACTAGGGTTAGCGTCAGGACAACTAGGGTTAGCGTCAGGACAACAAGGGTTAGCGCCAGGACAACTAGGGTTAGCGCCAGGAAAACTAGGGTTAGCGCCAGGACAACTAGGGTTAGCGTCAGGACAACTAGGGTTAGCGCCAGGACAACTAGGGTTAGTGCCAGGACAACTAGGGTTAGCGTCAGGACAACTAGGGTTAGCATCAGGACAACTAGGGTTAGCGCCAGGACAACTAGGGTTAGCGCCAGGACAACTAGGGTTAGCGCTAGGACAACTAGGGTTAGCGCCAGGACAACTAGGGTTAGCGCCAGGACAACTAGGGTTAGCGCCAGGACAACTAGGGTTAGCGTCAGGACAACTAGGGTTAGCGCCAGGACAACTAGGGTTAGCGTCAGGACAACTAGGGTTAGCGTCAGGACAACTAGGGTTAGCGCCAGGACAACTAGGGTTAGCGCCAGCACAACTAGGGTTAGCGCCAGGACAACTAGGGTTAGCGCCAGGACAACTATGGTTAGCGCCAGGACAACTAGGGTTAGCGCCAGGACAACTAGGGTTAGCGCCAGGACAACTAGGGTTAGCGCCAGGACAACTAGGGTTAGCGTCAGGACAACTAGGGTTAGCGCCAGGACAACTAGGGTTAGCGTCAGGACAACTAGGGTTAGCGTCAGGACAACTAGGGTTAGCGCCAGGACAACTAGGGTTAGCGCCAGCACAACTAGGGTTAGCGCCAGGACAACTAGGGTTAGCGCCAGGACAACTATGGTTAGCGCCAGGACAACTAGGGTTAGCGCCAGGACAACTAGGGTTAGCACCAGGACAACTAGGGTTAGCGCCAGGACAACTAGGGTTAGCGCCAGGACAACTAGGGTTAGCGCCAGGACAACTAGGGTTAGCGCCAGGAAAACTAGGGATAGCGTCAGGACAACTAGGGTTAGCGCCAGGACAACTAGCGTTAGCGTCAGGACAACTAGGGTTAGCATCAGGACAACTAGGGTTAGCGCCAGTACAACTAGGGTTACCGCCACGACAACTAGGGCTAGCGCCAGGACAACTAGGGTTAGCGTCAGGACAACTAGGGTTAGCGCCAGGACAACTAGGGTTAGCGCCAGGACAACTAGGGTTAGCGTCAGGACAACTAGGGTTAGCGTCAGGACAACTAGGGTTAGCGTCACGACAACTAGGGTTAGCTTCACGACAACTAGGGTTAGCGTCAGGACAACTAGGGTTAGCGTCAGGACAACTAGGGTTAGCGTCACGACAACTTGGGTTAGCGTCAGGACAACTAGGGTTAGCGTCAGGACAACTAGGGTTAGCGTCAGGACAACTAGGGTTAGCATCACGACAACTTGGGTTAGCGTCAGGACAACTAGGGTTAGCTTAACGACAACTAGGGTTAGCGTCAGGACAACTAGGGTTAGCGTCAGGACAACTAGGGTTAGCGTCACGACAACTTGGGTTAGCGTCAGGACAACTAGGGTTAGCGTCAGGACAACTAGGGTTAGCGTCAGGACAACTAGGGTTAGCATCACGACAACTTGGGTTAGCGTCAGGACAACTAGGGTTAGCGTCACGACAACTAGGGTTAGTGTCAGGACAACTAGGGTAAGCGTCAGGACAACTAGGGTTAGCATCAGGACAACTAGGGTTAGCGTCAGGACAACTAGGGTTAGCGTCACGACAACTAGGGTTAGCGTCACGACAACTAGGGTTAGCGTCACGACAACTAGGGTTAGCGTCACGACAACTAGGGTTTGCGTCAGGACAACTAGGGTTAGCGCCAGGACAACTAGGGTTAGCGCCGGGACAACTAGGGTTAGCGCCGGGACAACTAGGGTTAGCGCCAGGACAACTAGGGTTAGTTCCAGGACAACTAGGGTTAGCGTCAGGACAACTAGGTTTAGCGCCAGGACAACTAGGGTTAGCGTCAGGACAACTAGGGTTAGCGCCAGGACAACTAGGGTTAGCGTCAGGACAACTAGGGTTAGCGCCAGGACAACTAGGGTTAGCGTCAGGACAACTAGGGTTAGCGCCAGGACAACTAGGGTTAGCGCCAGCACAACTAGGGTTAGCGCCAGGACAACTAGGGTTAGCGCCAGGACAACTAGGGTTAGCGCCAGGACAACTAGGGTTAGCGCCAGGACAACTAGGGTTAGCACCAGGACAACTAGGGTTAGCGCCAGGACAACTAGGGTTAGCGCCAGGACAACTAGGGTTAGCGCCAGGACAACTAGGGTTAGCGCCAGGAAAACTAGGGTTAGCGTCAGGACAACTAGGGTTAGCGCCAGGACAACTAGCGTTAGCGTCAGGACAACTAGGGTTAGCATCAGGACAACTAGGGTTAGCGTCAGGACAACTAGGGTTAGCGCCAGGACAACTAGGGTTAGCGCCAGGACAACTAGGGTTAGCGTCAGGACAACTAGGGTTAGCGTCTGGACAACTAGGGTTAGCGTCAGGACAACTAGGGTTAGCATCAGGACAACTAGGGTTAGCGTCACGACAACTAGGGTTAGCTTCAGGACAACTAGGGTTAGCGTCAGGACACCTAGGTTTAGCGTCAGGACAACTAGGGTTAGCGCCAGTACAACTAGGGTTACCGCCACGACAACTAGGGCTAGCGCCAGGACAACTAGGGTTAGCGTCAGGACAACTAGGGTTAGCGCCAGGACAACTAGGGTTAGCGCCAGGACAACTAGGGTTAGCGTCAGGACAACTAGGGTTAGCGTCAGGACAACAAGGGTTAGCGCCAGGACAACTAGGGTTAGCGCCAGGAAAACTAGGGTTAGCGCCAGGACAACTAGGGTTAGCGTCAGGACAACTAGGGTTAGCGCCAGGACAACTAGGGTTAGTGCCAGGACAACTAGGGTTAGCGTCAGGACAACTAGGGTTAGCATCAGGACAACTAGGGTTAGCGCCAGGACAACTAGGGTTAGCGCCAGGACAACTAGGGTTAGCGCTAGGACAACTAGGGTTAGCGCCAGGACAACTAGGGTTAGCGCCAGGACAACTAGGGTTAGCGCCAGGACAACTAGGGTTAGCGTCAGGACAACTAGGGTTAGCGCCAGGACAACTAGGGTTAGCGTCAGGACAACTAGGGTTAGCGTCAGGACAACTAGGGTTAGCGCCAGGACAACTAGGGTTAGCGCCAGCACAACTAGGGTTAGCGCCAGGACAACTAGGGTTAGCGCCAGGACAACTATGGTTAGCGCCAGGACAACTAGGGTTAGCGCCAGGACAACTAGGGTTAGCGCCAGGACAACTAGGGTTAGCGCCAGGACAACTAGGGTTAGCGTCAGGACAACTAGGGTTAGCGCCAGGACAACTAGGGTTAGCGTCAGGACAACTAGGGTTAGCGTCAGGACAACTAGGGTTAGCGCCAGGACAACTAGGGTTAGCGCCAGCACAACTAGGGTTAGCGCCAGGACAACTAGGGTTAGCGCCAGGACAACTATGGTTAGCGCCAGGACAACTAGGGTTAGCGCCAGGACAACTAGGGTTAGCACCAGGACAACTAGGGTTAGCGCCAGGACAACTAGGGTTAGCGCCAGGACAACTAGGGTTAGCGCCAGGACAACTAGGGTTAGCGCCAGGACAACTAGGGTTAGCGCCAGGACAACTAGGGTTAGCGTCAGGACAACTAGGGTTAGCGTCTGGACAACTAGGGTTAGCGTCAGGACAACTAGGGTTAGCGTCAGGACAACTAGGGTTAGCGTCAGGACAACTAGGGTTAGTGTCAGGACAACTAGGGTTAGCGCCAGGACAACTAGGGTTAGCGTCAGGACAACTAGGGTTAGCGCCAGGACAACTAGGGTTAGCGCCAGCACAACTAGGGTTAGCGCCAGGACAACTAGGGTTAGCGCCAGGACAACTATGGTTAGCGCCAGGACAACTAGGGTTAGCGCCAGGACAACTAGGGTTAGCACCAGGACAACTAGGGTTAGCGCCAGGACAACTAGGGTTAGCGCCAGGACAACTAGGGTTAGCGCCAGGACAACTAGGGTTAGCGCCAGGAAAACTAGGGTTAGCGTCAGGACAACTAGGGTTAGCGCCAGGACAACTAGCGTTAGCGTCAGGACAACTAGGGTTAGCATCAGGACAACTAGGGTTAGCGTCAGGACAACTAGGGTTAGCGCCAGGACAACTAGGGTTAGCGCCAGGACAACTAGGGTTAGCGTCAGGACAACTAGGGTTAGCGTCTGGACAACTAGGGTTAGCGTCAGGACAACTAGGGTTAGCGTCAGGACAACTAGGGTTAGCGTCAGGACAACTAGGGTTAGTGTCAGGACAACTAGGGTTAGCGCCAGGACAACTAGGGTTAGCGCCAGGACAACTAGTGTTAGCGCCAGGACAACTAGTTTTAGCGCCAGGACCACTAGGGTTAGCGCCAGGACAACTAGGGTTAGCGTCACGACAACTAGGGTTAGCGTCAGGACAACTAGGGTTAGCGTCAGGACAACTAGGGTTAGCGTCAGGACAACTAGGGTTAGCGTCACGACAACTAGGGTTAGCGTCAGGACAACTAGGGTTAGCGTCAGGACAACTAGGGTTAGCGTCAGGACAACTAGGGTTAGCGTCAGGACAACTTGGGTTAGCGTCAGGACAACTAGGGTTAGCGTCAGGACAACTAGGGTTAGCGTCAGGACAACTGGGGTTAGCGTCACGACAACTTGGGTTAGCGTCAGGACAACTAGGGTTAGCGTCACGACAACTAGGGTTAGCGTCAGGACAACTAGGGTAAGCGTCAGGACAACTAGGGTTAGCGTCAGGACAACTAGGGTTAGCGTCAGGACAACTAGGGTTAGCGTCACGACAACTAGGGTTAGCGTCACGACAACTAGGGTTAGCGTCACGACAACTAGGGTTAGCGCTAGGACAACTAGGGTTAGCGCCAGGACAACTAGGGTTAGCGCCAGGACAACTAGGGTTAGCGCCAGGACAACTAGGGTTAGCGTCAGGACAACTAGGGTTAGCGCCAGGACAACTAGGGTTAGCATCAGGACAACTAGGGTTAGCGTCAGGACAACTAGGGTTAGCGCCAGGACAACTAGGGTTAGCGCCAGCACAACTAGGGTTAGCGCCAGGACAACTAGGGTTAGCGCCAGGACAACTAGGGTTAGCGCCAGGACAACTAGGGTTAGCGCCAGGACAACTAGGGTTAGCACCAGGACAACTAGGGTTAGCGCCAGGACAACTAGGGTTAGCGCCAGGACAACTAGGGTTAGCGCCAGGACAACTAGGGTTAGCGCCAGGAAAACTAGGGTTAGCGTCAGGACAACTAGGGTTAGCGCCAGGACAACTAGCGTTAGCGTCAGGACAACTAGGGTTAGCATCAGGACAACTAGGGTTAGCGTCAGGACAACTAGGGTTAGCGCCAGGACAACTAGGGTTAGCGCCAGGACAACTAGGGTTAGCGTCAGGCCAACTAGGGTTAGCGTCTGGACAACTAGGGTTAGCGTCAGGACAACTAGGGTTAGCGTCAGGACAACTAGGGTTAGCATCAGGACAACTAGGGTTAGTGTCAGGACAACTAGGGTTATCGCCAGGACAACTAGGGTTACCGCCACGACAACTAGGGCTAGCGCCAGGACAACTAGGGTTAGCGTCAGGACAACTAGGGTTAGCGCCAGGACAACTAGGGTTAGCGCCAGGACAACTAGGGTTAGCGTCAGGACAACTAGGGTTAGCGTCAGGACAACAAGGGTTAGCGCCAGGACAACTAGGGTTAGCGCCAGGAAAACTAGGGTTAGCGCCAGGACAACTAGGGTTAGCGTCAGGACAACTAAGGTTAGCGCCAGGACAACTAGGGTTAGTGCCAGGACAACTAGGGTTAGCGTCAGGACAACTAGGGTTAGCATCAGGACAACTAGGGTTAGCGCCAGGACAACTAGGGTTAGCGCCAGGACAACTAGGGTTAGCGCTAGGACAACTAGGGTTAGCGCCAGGACAACTAGGGTTAGCGCCAGGACAACTAGGGTTAGCGCCAGGACAACTAGGGTTAGCGTCAGGACAACTAGGGTTAGCGCCAGGACAACTAGGGTTAGCGTCAGGACAACTAGGGTTAGCGTCAGGACAACTAGGGTTAGCGCCAGGACAACTAGGGTTAGCGCCAGCACAACTAGGGTTAGCGCCAGGACAACTAGGGTTAGCGCCAGGACAACTAGGGTTAGCGCCAGGACAACTAGGGTTAGCGCCAGGACAAGTAGGGTTAGCACCAGGACAACTAGGGTTAGCGCCAGGACAACTAGGGTTAGCGCCAGGACAACTAGGGTTAGCGCCAGGACAACTAGGGTTAGCGCCAGGAAAACTAGGGTTAGCGTCAGGACAACTAGGGTTAGCGCCAGGACAACTAGCGTTAGCGTCAGGACAACTAGGGTTAGCATCAGGACAACTAGGGTTAGCGTCAGGACAACTAGGGTTAGCGCCAGGACAACTAGGGTTAGCGCCAGGACAACTAGGGTTAGCGTCAGGACAACTAGGGTTAGCGTCTGGACAACTAGGGTTAGCGTCAGGACAACTAGGGTTAGCGTCAGGACAACTAGGGTTAGTGTCAGGACAACTAGGGTTAGCGCCAGGACAACTAGGGTTAGCGCCAGGACAACTAGTGTTAGCGCCAGGACAACTAGGGTTAGCGCCAGGACCACTAGGGTTAGCGCCAGGACAACTAGGGTTAGCGTCACGACAACTAGGGTTAGCGTCAGGACAACTAGGGTTAGCGTCAGGACAACTAGGGTTAGCGTCACGACAACTAGGGTTAGCTTCACGACAACTAGGGTTAGCGTCAGGACAACTAGGGTTAGCGTCAGGACAACTAGGGTTAGCGTCAGGACAACTAGGGTTAGCGTCACGACAACTTGGGTTAGCGTCAGGACAACTAGGGTTAGCGTCAGGACAACTAGGGTTAGCGTCACGACAACTTGGGTTAGCGTCAGGACAACTAGGGTTAGCGTCACGACAACTAGGGTTAGCGTCAGGACAACTAGGGTAAGCGTCAGGACAACTAGGGTTAGCGTCAGGACAACTAGGGTTAGCGTCAGGACAACTAGGGTTAGCGTCACGACAACTAGGGTTAGCGTCACGACAACTAGGGTTAGCGTCACGACAACTAGGGTTAGCGTCACGACAACTAGGGTTAGCGTCAGGACAACTAGGGTTAGCATCAGGACAACTAGGGTTAGCGTCACGACAACTAGGGTTAGCTTCAGGACAACTAGGGTTAGCGTCAGGACACCTAGGGTTAGCGTCAGGACAACTAGGGTTAGCGCCAGGACAACTAGGGTTAGCGTCAGGACAACTAGGGTTAGCGCCAGGACAACTAGGGTTAGCGTCAGGACAACTAGGGTTAGCGTCAGGACAACTAGGGTTAGCGCCAGGACAACTAGGGTTAGCGCCAGCACAACTAGGGTTAGCGCCAGGACAACTAGGGTTAGCGCCAGGACAACTAGGGTTAGCGCCAGGACAACTAGGGTTAGCACCAGGACAACTAGGGTTAGCGCCAGGACAACTAGGGTTAGCGCCAGGACAACTAGGGTTAGCGCCAGGACAACTAGGGTTAGCGCCAGGAAAACTAGGGTTAGCGTCAGGACAACTAGGGTTAGCGCCAGGACAACTAGCGTTAGCGTCAGGACAACTAGGGTTAGCATCAGGACAACTAGGGTTAGCGTCAGGACAACTAGGGTTAGCGCCAGGACAACTAGGGTTAGCGCCAGGACAACTAGGGTTAGCGTCAGGACAACTAGGGTTAGCGTCTGGACAACTAGGGTTAGCGTCAGGACAACTAGGGTTAGCGTCAGGACAACTAGGGTTAGCGTCAGGACAACTAGGGTTAGTGTCAGGACAACTAGGGTTAGCGCCAGGACAACTAGGGTTAGCGCCAGGACAACTAGTGTTAGCGCCAGGACAACTAGGGTTAGCGCCAGGACCACTAGGGTTAGCGCCAGGACAACTAGGGTTAGCGTCACGACAACTAGGGTTAGCGTCAGGACAACTAGGGTTAGCGTCAGGACAACTAGGGTTAGCGTCAGGACAACTAGGGTTAGCGTCACGACAACTAGGGTTAACTTCACGACAACTAGGGTTAGCGTCAGGACAACTAGGGTTAGCGTCAGGACAACTAGGGTTAGCGTCAGGACAACTAGGGTTAGCGTCACGACAACTTGGGTTAGCGTCAGGACAACTAGGGTTAGCGTCAGGACAACTAGGGTTAGCGTCAGGACAACTAGGGTTAGCGTCACGACAACTTGGGTTAGCGTTAGGACAACTAGGGTTAGCGTCACAACAACTAGGGTTAGCGTCAGGACAACTAGGGTAAGCGTCAGGACAACTAGGGTTAGCGTCAGGACAACTAGGGTTAGCGTCAGGACAACTAGGGTTAGCGTCACGACAACTAGGGTTAGCGTCACGACAACTAGGGTTAGCGTCACGACAACTAGGGTTAGCGTCACGACAACTAGGGTTAGCGTCAGGACAACTAGGGTTAGCATCAGGACAACTAGGGTTAGCGTCACGACAACTAGGGTTAGCTTCAGGACAACTAGGGTTAGCGTCAGGACACCTAGGGTTAGCGTCAGGACAACTAGGGTTAGCGCCAGGACAACTAGGGTTACCGCCACGACAATTAGGGCTAGCGCCAGGACAACTAGGGTTAGCGTCAGGACAACTAGGGTTAGCGCCAGGACAACTAGGGTTAGCGCCAGGACAACTAGGGTTAGCGTCAGGACAACTAGGGTTAGCGTCAGGACAACTAGGGTTAGCGCCAGGACAACTAGGGTTAGCGCCAGGACAACTAGGGTTAGCGCCAGGACAACTAGGGTTAGCGTCAGGACAACTAGGGTTAGCGCCAGGACAACTAGGGTTAGCGCCAGGACAACTAGGGTTAGCGTCAGGACAACTAGGGTTAGCGTCAGGACAACTAGGGTTAGCGCCAGGACAACTAGGGTTAGCGCCAGGACAACTAGGGTTAGCGCCAGGACAACTAGGGTTAGCGCTAGGACAACTAGGGTTAGCGCCAGGACAACTAGGGTTAGCGCCAGGACAACTAGGGTTAGCGCCAGGACAACTAGGGTTAGCGTCAGGACAACTAGGGTTAGCGCCAGGACAACTAGGGTTAGCGTCAGGACAACTAGGGTTAGCGTCAGGACAACTAGGGTTAGCGCCAGGACAACTAGGGTTAGCGCCAGCACAACTAGGGTTAGCGCCAGGACAACTAGGGTTAGCGCCAGGACAACTAGGGTTAGCGCCAGGACAACTAGGGTTAGCGCCAGGACAACTAGGGTTAGCGCCAGGACAACTAGGGTTAGCGCCAGGACAACTAGGGTTAGCGCCAGGACAACTAGGGTTAGCGCCAGGAAAACTAGGGTTAGCGTCAGGACAACTAGGGTTAGCGCCAGGACAACTAGCGTTAGCGTCAGTACAACTAGGGTTAGCTTCAGGACAACTAGGGTTAGCGCCAGGACAACTAGGGTTAGCGCCAGGACAGCTAGGGTTAGCGTCAGGACAACTAGGGTTAGCGTCAGGACAGCTAGGGTTAGCGTCAGGACAACTAGGGTTAGCGTCAGGACAACTAGGGTTAGCGCCAGGACAACTAGGGTTAGCGCCAGGACAACTAGGTTTAGCGCCAGGACAACTATGGTTAGCGCCAGGACAACTAGGGTTAGCGCCAGGACAACTAGGGATAGCGCCAGGACAACTAGGGTTAGCGTCAGGACAACTAGGGTTAGCGCCAGGACAACTAGGGTTAGCGTCAGGACAACTAGGGTTAGCGTCAGGACAACTAGGGTTAGCGCCAGGACAACTAGGGTTAGCGCCAGCACAACTAGGGTTAGCGCCAGGACAACTAGGGTTAGCGCCAGGACAACTAGGGTTAGCGCCAGGACAACTAGGGTTAGCGCCAGGACAACTAGGGTTAGCGCCAGGACAACTAGGGTTAGCGCCAGGACAACTAGGGTTAGCGCCAGGACAACTAGGGTTAGCGCCAGGAAAACTAGGGTTAGCGTCAGGACAACTAGGGTTAGCGCCAGGACAACTAGCGTTAGCGTCAGTACAACTAGGGTTAGCTTCAGGACAACTAGGGTTAGCGCCAGGACAACTAGGGTTAGCGCCAGGACAGCTAGGGTTAGCGTCAGGACAACTAGGGTTAGCGTCAGGACAGCTAGGGTTAGCGTCAGGACAACTAGGGTTAGCGTCAGGACAACTAGGGTTAGCGCCAGGACAACTAGGGTTAGCGCCAGGACAACTAGGGTTAGCGCCAGGACAACTATGGTTAGCGCCAGGACAACTAGGGTTAGCGCCAGGACAACTAGGGATAGCGCCAGGACAACTAGGGTTAGCGTCAGGACAACTAGGGTTAGCGCCAGGACAACTAGGGTTAGCGTCAGGACAACTAGGGTTAGCGTCTGGACAACTAGGGTTAGCGTCAGGACAACTAGGGTTAGCGTCAGGACAACTAGGGTTAGCGTCAGGACAACTAGGGTTAGTGTCAGGACAACTAGGGTTAGCGCCAGGACAACTAGGGTTAGCGCCAGGACAACTAGGGTTAGCGCCAGGACAACTAGGGATAGCACCAGGACAACTAGGGTTAGCGCCATTACAACTAGGGTTAGCGCCAGGACAACTAGGGTTAGCACCAGGACAACTAGGGTAAGCGCCAGGTCAACTAGGGTTAGCGCCAGGACAACTAGGGTTAGCACCAGGACAACTAGGGTAAGCGCCAGGTCAACTAGGGTTAGCGCCAGTACAACTAGGGTTACCGCCAGGACAACTAGGGTTAGCGCCAGGACAACTAGGATTAGCGCCGGGACAACTAGGGTTAGCGCCGGGACAACTAGGGTTAGCGCCAGGACAACTAGGGTTAGTGCCAGGACAACTAGGGTTAGCGTCAGGACAACTAGGTTTAGCGCCAGGACAACTAGGGTTAGCGTCAGGACAACTAGGGTTAGCGCCAGGACAACTAGGGTTAGCGTCAGGACAACTAGGGTTAGCGCCAGGACAACTAGGGTTAGCGTCAGGACAACTAGGGTTAGCGTCAGGACAACTAGGGTTAGCGCCAGGACAACTAGGGTTAGCGCCAGCACAACTAGGGTTAGCGCCAGGACAACTAGGGTTAGCGCCAGGACAACTAGGGTTAGCGCCAGGACAACTAGGGTTAGCGCCAGGACAACTAGGGTTAGCACCAGGACAACTAGGGTTAGCGCCAGGACAACTAGGGTTAGCGCCAGGACAACTAGGGTTAGCGCCAGGACAACTAGGGTTAGCGCCAGGAAAACTAGGGTTAGCGTCAGGACAACTAGGGTTAGCGCCAGGACAACTAGCGTTAGCGTCAGGACAACTAGGGTTAGCATCAGGACAACTAGGGTTAGCGTCAGGACAACTAGGGTTAGCGCCAGGACAACTAGGGTTAGCGCCAGGACAACTAGGGTTAGCGTCAGGACAACTAGGGTTAGCGTCTGGACAACTAGGGTTAGCGTCAGGACAACTAGGGTTAGCATCAGGACAACTAGGGTTAGCGTCACGACAACTAGGGTTAGCTTCAGGACAACTAGGGTTAGCGTCAGGACACCTAGGGTTAGCGTCAGGACAACTAGGGTTAGCGCCAGTACAACTAGGGTTACCGCCACGACAACTAGGGCTAGCGCCAGGACAACTAGGGTTAGCGTCAGGACAACTAGGGTTAGCGCCAGGACAACTAGGGTTAGCGCCAGGACAACTAGGGTTAGCGTCAGGACAACTAGGGTTAGCGTCAGGACAACAAGGGTTAGCGCCAGGACAACTAGGGTTAGCGCCAGGAAAACTAGGGTTAGCGCCAGGACAACTAGGGTTAGCGTCAGGACAACTAGGGTTAGCGCCAGGACAACTAGGGTTAGTGCCAGGACAACTAGGGTTAGCGTCAGGACAACTAGGGTTAGCATCAGGACAACTAGGGTTAGCGCCAGGACAACTAGGGTTAGCGCCAGGACAACTAGGGTTAGCGCTAGGACAACTAGGGTTAGCGCCAGGACAACTAGGGTTAGCGCCAGGACAACTAGGGTTAGCGCCAGGACAACTAGGGTTAGCGTCAGGACAACTAGGGTTAGCGCCAGGACAACTAGGGTTAGCGCCAGCACAACTAGGGTTAGCGCCAGGACAACTAGGGTTAGCGCCAGGACAACTAGGGTTAGCGCCAGGACAACTAGGGTTAGCGCCAGGACAACTAGGGTTAGCACCAGGACAACTAGGGTTAGCGCCAGGACAACTAGGGTTAGCGCCAGGACAACTAGGGTTAGCGCCAGGACAACTAGGGTTAGCGCCAGGAAAACTAGGGTTAGCGTCAGGACAACTAGGGTTAGCGCCAGGACAACTAGCGTTAGCGTCAGGACAACTAGGGTTAGCATCAGGACAACTAGGGTTAGCGTCAGGACAACTAGGGTTAGCGCCAGGACAACTAGGGTTAGCGCCAGGACAACTAGGGTTAGCGTCAGGACAACTAGGGTTAGCGTCTGGACAACTAGGGTTAGCGTCAGGACAACTAGGGTTAGCGTCAGGACAACTAGGGTTAGCGTCAGGACAACTAGGGTTAGTGTCAGGACAACTAGGGTTAGCGCCAGGACAACTAGGGTTAGCGCCAGGACAACTAGGGTTAGCGCCAGGACCACTAGGGTTAGCGCCAGGACAACTAGGGTTAGCGTCACGACAACTAGGGTTAGCGTCAGGACAACTAGGGTTAGCGTCAGGACAACTAGGGTTAGCGTCAGGACAACTAGGGTTAGCGTCACGACAACTAGGGTTAGCTTCACGACAACTAGGGTTAGCGTCAGGACAACTAGGGTTAGCGTCAGGACAACTAGGGTTAGCGTCACGACAACTTGGGTTAGCGTCAGGACAACTAGGGTTAGCGTCAGGACAACTAGGGTTAGCGTCAGGACAACTAGGGTTAGCATCACGACAACTTGGGTTAGCGTCAGGACAACTAGGGTTAGCGTCACGACAACTAGGGTTAGCGTCAGGACAACTAGGGTAAGCGTCAGGACAACTAGGGTTAGCATCAGGACAACTAGGGTTAGCGTCAGGACAACTAGGGTTAGCGTCACGACAACTAGGGTTAGCGTCACGACAACTAGGGTTAGCGTCACGACAACTAGGGTTAGCTTCACGACAACTAGGGTTAGCGTCAGGACAACTAGGGTTAGCGCCAGGACAACTAGGGTTAGCGCCGGGACAACTAGGGTTAGCGCCGGGACAACTAGGGTTAGCGCCAGGACAACTAGGGTTAGTTCCAGGACAACTAGGGTTAGCGTCAGGACAACTAGGTTTAGCGCCAGGACAACTAGGGTTAGCGTCAGGAGAACTAGGGTTAGCGCCAGGACAACTAGGGTTAGCGTCAGGACAACTAGGGTTAGCGCCAGGACAACTAGGGTTAGCGTCAGGACAACTAGGGTTAGCGCCAGGACAACTAGGGTTAGCGCCAGCACAACTAGGGTTAGCGCCAGGACAACTAGGGTTAGCGCCAGGACAACTAGGGTTAGCGCCAGGACAACTAGGGTTAGCGCCAGGACAACTAGGGTTAGCACCAGGACAACTAGGGTTAGCGCCAGGACAACTAGGGTTAGCGCCAGGACAACTAGGGTTAGCGCCAGGACAACTAGGGTTAGCGCCAGGAAAACTAGGGTTAGCGTCAGGACAACTAGGGTTAGCGCCAGGACAACTAGCGTTAGCGTCAGGACAACTAGGGTTAGCATCAGGACAACTAGGGTTAGCGTCAGGACAACTAGGGTTAGCGCCAGGACAACTAGGGTTAGCGCCAGGACAACTAGGGTTAGCGTCAGGACAACTAGGGTTAGCGTCTGGACAACTAGGGTTAGCGTCAGGACAACTAGGGTTAGCATCAGGACAACTAGGGTTAGCGTCACGACAACTAGGGTTAGCTTCAGGACAACTAGGGTTAGCGTCAGGACACCTAGGTTTAGCGTCAGGACAACTAGGGTTAGCGCCAGTACAACTAGGGTTACCGCCACGACAACTAGGGCTAGCGCCAGGACAACTAGGGTTAGCGTCAGGACAACTAGGGTTAGCGCCAGGACAACTAGGGTTAGCGCCAGGACAACTAGGGTTAGCGTCAGGACAACTAGGGTTAGCGTCAGGACAACAAGGGTTAGCGCCAGGACAACTAGGGTTAGCGCCAGGAAAACTAGGGTTAGCGCCAGGACAACTAGGGTTAGCGTCAGGACAACTAGGGTTAGCGCCAGGACAACTAGGGTTAGTGCCAGGACAACTAGGGTTAGCGTCAGGACAACTAGGGTTAGCATCAGGACAACTAGGGTTAGCGCCAGGACAACTAGGGTTAGCGCCAGGACAACTAGGGTTAGCGCTAGGACAACTAGGGTTAGCGCCAGGACAACTAGGGTTAGCGCCAGGACAACTAGGGTTAGCGCCAGGACAACTAGGGTTAGCGTCAGGACAACTAGGGTTAGCGCCAGGACAACTAGGGTTAGCGTCAGGACAACTAGGGTTAGCGTCAGGACAACTAGGGTTAGCGCCAGGACAACTAGGGTTAGCGCCAGCACAACTAGGGTTAGCGCCAGGACAACTAGGGTTAGCGCCAGGACAACTATGGTTAGCGCCAGGACAACTAGGGTTAGCGCCAGGACAACTAGGGTTAGCGCCAGGACAACTAGGGTTAGCGCCAGGACAACTAGGGTTAGCGTCAGGACAACTAGGGTTAGCGCCAGGACAACTAGGGTTAGCGTCAGGACAACTAGGGTTAGCGTCAGGACAACTAGGGTTAGCGCCAGGACAACTAGGGTTAGCGCCAGCACAACTAGGGTTAGCGCCAGGACAACTAGGGTTAGCGCCAGGACAACTATGGTTAGCGCCAGGACAACTAGGGTTAGCGCCAGGACAACTAGGGTTAGCACCAGGACAACTAGGGTTAGCGCCAGGACAACTAGGGTTAGCGCCAGGACAACTAGGGTTAGCGCCAGGACAACTAGGGTTAGCGCCAGGAAAACTAGGGATAGCGTCAGGACAACTAGGGTTAGCGCCAGGACAACTAGCGTTAGCGTCAGGACAACTAGGGTTAGCATCAGGACAACTAGGGTTAGCGCCAGTACAACTAGGGTTACCGCCACGACAACTAGGGCTAGCGCCAGGACAACTAGGGTTAGCGTCAGGACAACTAGGGTTAGCGCCAGGACAACTAGGGTTAGCGCCAGGACAACTAGGGTTAGCGTCAGGACAACTAGGGTTAGCGTCAGGACAACTAGGGTTAGCGTCACGACAACTAGGGTTAGCTTCACGACAACTAGGGTTAGCGTCAGGACAACTAGGGTTAGCGTCAGGACAACTAGGGTTAGCGTCACGACAACTTGGGTTAGCGTCAGGACAACTAGGGTTAGCGTCAGGACAACTAGGGTTAGCGTCAGGACAACTAGGGTTAGCATCACGACAACTTGGGTTAGCGTCAGGACAACTAGGGTTAGCTTAACGACAACTAGGGTTAGCGTCAGGACAACTAGGGTTAGCGTCAGGACAACTAGGGTTAGCGTCACGACAACTTGGGTTAGCGTCAGGACAACTAGGGTTAGCGTCAGGACAACTAGGGTTAGCGTCAGGACAACTAGGGTTAGCATCACGACAACTTGGGTTAGCGTCAGGACAACTAGGGTTAGCGTCACGACAACTAGGGTTAGTGTCAGGACAACTAGGGTAAGCGTCAGGACAACTAGGGTTAGCATCAGGACAACTAGGGTTAGCGTCAGGACAACTAGGGTTAGCGTCACGACAACTAGGGTTAGCGTCACGACAACTAGGGTTAGCGTCACGACAACTAGGGTTAGCGTCACGACAACTAGGGTTTGCGTCAGGACAACTAGGGTTAGCGCCAGGACAACTAGGGTTAGCGCCGGGACAACTAGGGTTAGCGCCGGGACAACTAGGGTTAGCGCCAGGACAACTAGGGTTAGTTCCAGGACAACTAGGGTTAGCGTCAGGACAACTAGGTTTAGCGCCAGGACAACTAGGGTTAGCGTCAGGACAACTAGGGTTAGCGCCAGGACAACTAGGGTTAGCGTCAGGACAACTAGGGTTAGCGCCAGGACAACTAGGGTTAGCGTCAGGACAACTAGGGTTAGCGCCAGGACAACTAGGGTTAGCGCCAGCACAACTAGGGTTAGCGCCAGGACAACTAGGGTTAGCGCCAGGACAACTAGGGTTAGCGCCAGGACAACTAGGGTTAGCGCCAGGACAACTAGGGTTAGCACCAGGACAACTAGGGTTAGCGCCAGGACAACTAGGGTTAGCGCCAGGACAACTAGGGTTAGCGCCAGGACAACTAGGGTTAGCGCCAGGAAAACTAGGGTTAGCGTCAGGACAACTAGGGTTAGCGCCAGGACAACTAGCGTTAGCGTCAGGACAACTAGGGTTAGCATCAGGACAACTAGGGTTAGCGTCAGGACAACTAGGGTTAGCGCCAGGACAACTAGGGTTAGCGCCAGGACAACTAGGGTTAGCGTCAGGACAACTAGGGTTAGCGTCTGGACAACTAGGGTTAGCGTCAGGACAACTAGGGTTAGCATCAGGACAACTAGGGTTAGCGTCACGACAACTAGGGTTAGCTTCAGGACAACTAGGGTTAGCGTCAGGACACCTAGGTTTAGCGTCAGGACAACTAGGGTTAGCGCCAGTACAACTAGGGTTACCGCCACGACAACTAGGGCTAGCGCCAGGACAACTAGGGTTAGCGTCAGGACAACTAGGGTTAGCGCCAGGACAACTAGGGTTAGCGCCAGGACAACTAGGGTTAGCGTCAGGACAACTAGGGTTAGCGTCAGGACAACAAGGGTTAGCGCCAGGACAACTAGGGTTAGCGCCAGGAAAACTAGGGTTAGCGCCAGGACAACTAGGGTTAGCGTCAGGACAACTAGGGTTAGCGCCAGGACAACTAGGGTTAGTGCCAGGACAACTAGGGTTAGCGTCAGGACAACTAGGGTTAGCATCAGGACAACTAGGGTTAGCGCCAGGACAACTAGGGTTAGCGCCAGGACAACTAGGGTTAGCGCTAGGACAACTAGGGTTAGCGCCAGGACAACTAGGGTTAGCGCCAGGACAACTAGGGTTAGCGCCAGGACAACTAGGGTTAGCGTCAGGACAACTAGGGTTAGCGCCAGGACAACTAGGGTTAGCGTCAGGACAACTAGGGTTAGCGTCAGGACAACTAGGGTTAGCGCCAGGACAACTAGGGTTAGCGCCAGCACAACTAGGGTTAGCGCCAGGACAACTAGGGTTAGCGCCAGGACAACTATGGTTAGCGCCAGGACAACTAGGGTTAGCGCCAGGACAACTAGGGTTAGCGCCAGGACAACTAGGGTTAGCGCCAGGACAACTAGGGTTAGCGTCAGGACAACTAGGGTTAGCGCCAGGACAACTAGGGTTAGCGTCAGGACAACTAGGGTTAGCGTCAGGACAACTAGGGTTAGCGCCAGGACAACTAGGGTTAGCGCCAGCACAACTAGGGTTAGCGCCAGGACAACTAGGGTTAGCGCCAGGACAACTATGGTTAGCGCCAGGACAACTAGGGTTAGCGCCAGGACAACTAGGGTTAGCACCAGGACAACTAGGGTTAGCGCCAGGACAACTAGGGTTAGCGCCAGGACAACTAGGGTTAGCGCCAGGACAACTAGGGTTAGCGCCAGGACAACTAGGGTTAGCGCCAGGACAACTAGGGTTAGCGTCAGGACAACTAGGGTTAGCGTCTGGACAACTAGGGTTAGCGTCAGGACAACTAGGGTTAGCGTCAGGACAACTAGGGTTAGCGTCAGGACAACTAGGGTTAGTGTCAGGACAACTAGGGTTAGCGCCAGGACAACTAGGGTTAGCGCCAGGACAACTAGTGTTAGCGCCAGGACAACTAGGGTTAGCGCCAGGACAACTAGGGTTAGCGTCACGACAACTAGGGTTAGCGTCAGGACAACTAGGGTTAGCGTCAGGACAACTAGGGTTAGCATCAGGACAACTAGGGTTAGCGTCACGACAACTAGGGTTAGCTTCACGACAACTAGGGTTAGCGTCAGGACAACTAGGGTTAGCGTCAGGACAACTAGGGTTAGCGTCAGGACAACTAGGGTTAGCGTCACGACAACTTGGGTTAGCGCCAGGACAACTAGGGTTAGCGCCAGGACAACTATGGTTAGCGCCAGGACAACTAGGGTTAGCGCCAGGACAACTAGGGTTAGCGCCAGGACAACTAGGGTTAGCGCCAGAACAACTAGGGTTAGCGTCAGGACAACTAGGGTTAGCGCCAGGACAACTAGGGTTAGCGTCAGGACAACTAGGGTTAGCGTCAGGACAACTAGGGTTAGCGCCAGGACAACTAGGGTTAGCGCCAGCACAACTAGGGTTAGCGCCAGGACAACTAGGGTTAGCGCCAGGACAACTATGGTTAGCGCCAGGACAACTAGGGTTAGCGCCAGGACAACTAGGGTTAGCACCAGGACAACTAGGGTTAGCGCCAGGACAACTAGGGTTAGCGCCAGGACAACTAGGGTTAGCGCCAGGACAACTAGGGTTAGCGCCAGGAAAACTAGGGTTAGCGTCAGGACAACTAGGGTTAGCGCCAGGACAACTAGCGTTAGCGTCAGGACAACTAGGGTTAGCATCAGGACAACTAGGGTTAGCGTCAGGACAACTAGGGTTAGCGCCAGGACAACTAGGGTTAGCGCCAGGACAACTAGGGTTAGCGTCAGGACAACTAGGGTTAGCGTCTGGACAACTAGGGTTAGCGTCAGGACAACTAGGGTTAGCGTCAGGACAACTAGGGTTAGCGTCAGGACAACTAGGGTTAGTGTCAGGACAACTAGGGTTAGCGCCAGGACAACTAGGGTTAGCGCCAGGACAACTAGTGTTAGCGCCAGGACAACTAGTTTTAGCGCCAGGACCACTAGGGTTAGCGCCAGGACAACTAGGGTTAGCGTCACGACAACTAGGGTTAGCGTCAGGACAACTAGGGTTAGCGTCAGGACAACTAGGGTTAGCGTCAGGACAACTAGGGTTAGCGTCACGACAACTAGGGTTAGCGTCAGGACAACTAGGGTTAGCGTCAGGACAACTAGGGTTAGCGTCAGGACAACTAGGGTTAGCGTCAGGACAACTTGGGTTAGCGTCAGGACAACTAGGGTTAGCGTCAGGACAACTAGGGTTAGCGTCAGGACAACTGGGGTTAGCGTCACGACAACTTGGGTTAGCGTCAGGACAACTAGGGTTAGCGTCACGACAACTAGGGTTAGCGTCAGGACAACTAGGGTAAGCGTCAGGACAACTAGGGTTAGCGTCAGGACAACTAGGGTTAGCGTCAGGACAACTAGGGTTAGCGTCACGACAACTAGGGTTAGCGTCACGACAACTAGGGTTAGCGTCACGACAACTAGGGTTAGCGTCACGACAACTAGGGTTAGCGCCAGGACAACTAGGGTTACCGCCACGACAACTAGGGCTAGCGCCAGGACAACTAGGGTTAGCGTCAGGACAACTAGGGTTAGCGCCAGGACAACTAGGGTTAGCACCAGGACAACTAGGGTTAGCGTCAGGACAACTAGGGTTAGCGTCAGGACAACTAGGGTTAGCGCCAGGACAACTAGGGTTAGCGCCAGGACAACTAGGGTTAGCGCCAGGACAACTAGGGTTAGCGTCAGGACAACTAGGGTTAGCGCCAGGACAACTAGGGTTAGCGCCAGGACAACTAGGGTTAGCGTCAGGACAACTAGGGTTAGCATCAGGACAACTAGGGTTAGCGCCAGGACAACTAGGGTTAGCGCCAGGACAACTAGGGTTAGCGCCAGGACAACTAGGGTTAGCGCTAGGACAACTAGGGTTAGCGCCAGGACAACTAGTGTTAGCGCCAGGACAACTAGGGTTAGCGCCAGGACAACTAGGGTTAGCGTCAGGACAACTAGGGTTAGCGCCAGGACAACTAGGGTTAGCGTCAGGACAACTAGGGTTAGCGTCAGGACAACTAGGGTTAGCGCCAGGACAACTAGGGTTAGCGCCAGCACAACTAGGGTTAGCGCCAGGACAACTAGGGTTAGCGCCAGGACAACTAGGGTTAGCGCCAGGACAACTAGGGTTAGCACCAGGACAACTAGGGTTAGCGCCAGGACAACTAGGGTTAGCGCCAGGACAACTAGGGTTAGCGCCAGGACAACTAGGGTTAGCGCCAGGACAACTAGGGTTAGCGCCAGGAAAACTAGGGTTAGCGTCAGGACAACTAGGGTTAGCGCCAGGACAACTAGCGTTAGCGTCAGGACAACTAGGGTTAGCATCAGGACAACTAGGGTTAGCGTCAGGACAACTAGGGTTAGCGCCAGGACAACTAGGGTTAGCGCCAGGACAACTAGGGTTAGCGTCAGGACAACTAGGGTTAGCGTCTGGACAACTAGGGTTAGCGTCTGGACAACTAGGGTTAGCGTCAGGACAACTAGGGTTAGCGTCAGGACAACTAGGGTTAGTGTCAGGACAACTAGGGTTAGCGCCAGGACAACTAGGGTTAGCGCCAGGACAACTAGTGTTAGCGCCAGGACAACTAGGGTTAGCGCCAGGACCACTAGGGTTAGCGCCAGGACAACTAGGGTTAGCGTCACGACAACTAGGGTTAGCGTCAGGACAACTAGGGTTAGCGTCAGGACAACTAGGGTTAGCGTCAGGACAACTAGGGTTAGCGTCACGACAACTAGGGTTAGCTTCACGACAACTAGGGTTAGCGTCAGGACAACTAGGGTTAGCGTCAGGACAACTAGGGTTAGCGTCAGGACAACTAGGGTTAGCGTCACGACAACTTGGGTTAGCGCCAGGACAACTAGGGTTAGCGCCAGGACAACTATGGTTAGCGCCAGGACAACTAGGGTTAGCGCCAGGACAACTAGGGTTAGCGCCAGGACAACTAGGGTTAGCGCCAGGACAACTAGGGTTAGCGTCAGGACAACTAGGGTTAGCGCCAGGACAACTAGGGTTAGCGTCAGGACAACTAGGGTTAGCGTCAGGACAACTAGGGTTAGCGCCAGGACAACTAGGGTTAGCGCCAGCACAACTAGGGTTAGCGCCAGGACAACTAGGGTTAGCGCCAGGACAACTATGGTTAGCGCCAGGACAACTAGGGTTAGCGCCAGGACAACTAGGGTTAGCACCAGGACAACTAGGGTTAGCGCCAGGACAACTAGGGTTAGCGCCAGGACAACTAGGGTTAGCGCCAGGACAACTAGGGTTAGCGCCAGGAAAACTAGGGTTAGCGTCAGGACAACTAGGGTTAGCGCCAGGACAACTAGCGTTAGCGTCAGGACAACTAGGGTTAGCATCAGGACAACTAGGGTTAGCGTCAGGACAACTAGGGTTAGCGCCAGGACAACTAGGGTTAGCGCCAGGACAACTAGGGTTAGCGTCAGGACAACTAGGGTTAGCGTCTGGACAACTAGGGTTAGCGTCAGGACAACTAGGGTTAGCGTCAGGACAACTAGGGTTAGCGTCAGGACAACTAGGGTTAGTGTCAGGACAACTAGGGTTAGCGCCAGGACAACTAGGGTTAGCGCCAGGACAACTAGTGTTAGCGCCAGGACAACTAGGGTTAGCGCCAGGACCACTAGGGTTAGCGCCAGGACAACTAGGGTTAGCGTCACGACAACTAGGGTTAGCGTCAGGACAACTAGGGTTAGCGTCAGGACAACTAGGGTTAGCGTCACGACAACTAGGGTTAGCTTCACGACAACTAGGGTTAGCGTCAGGACAACTAGGGTTAGCGTCAGGACAACTAGGGTTAGCGTCAGGACAACTAGGGTTAGCGTCAGGACAACTTGGGTTAGCGTCAGGACAACTAGGGTTAGCGTCAGGACAACTAGGGTTAGCGTCAGGACAACTGGGGTTAGCGTCACGACAACTTGGGTTAGCGTCAGGACAACTAGGGTTAGCGTCACGACAACTAGGGTTAGCGTCAGGACAACTATGGTAAGCGTCAGGACATCTAGGGTTAGCGTCAGGACAACTAGGGTTAGCGTCAGGACAACTAGGGTTAGCGTCACGACAACTAGGGTTAGCGTCACGACAACTAGGGTTAGCGTCACGACAACTAGGGTTAGCGTCACGACAACTAGGGTTAGCGTCAGGACAACTAGGGTTAGCATCAGGACAACTAGGGTTAGCGTCACGACAACTAGGGTTAGCTTCAGGACAACTAGGGTTAGCGTCAGGACACCTAGGGTTAGCGTCAGGACAACTAGGGTTAGCGCCAGGACAACTAGGGTTACCGCCACGACAACTAGGGCTAGCGCCAGGACAACTAGGGTTAGCGTCAGGACAACTAGGGTTAGCGCCAGGACAACTAGGGTTAGCACCAGGACAACTAGGGTTAGCGTCAGGACAACTAGGGTTAGCGCCAGGACAACTAGGGTTAGCGCCAGGACAACTAGGGTTAGCGCCAGGACAACTAGGGTTAGCGTCAGGACAACTAGGGTTAGCGCCAGGACAACTAGGGTTAGCGCCAGGACAACTAGGGTTAGCGTCAGGACAACTAGGGTTAGCATCAGGACAACTAGGGTTAGCGCCAGGACAACTAGGGTTAGCGCCAGGACAACTAGGGTTAGCGCCAGGACAACTAGGGTTAGCGCTAGGACAACTAGGGTTAGCGCCAGGACAACTAGTGTTAGCGCCAGGACAACTAGGGTTAGCGCCAGGACAACTAGGGTTAGCGTCAGGACAACTAGGGTTAGCGCCAGGACAACTAGGGTTAGCGTCAGGACAACTAGGGTTAGCGTCAGGACAACTAGGGTTAGCGCCAGGACAACTAGGGTTAGCGCCAGCACAACTAGGGTTAGCGCCAGGACAACTAGGGTTAGCGCCAGGACAACTAGGGTTAGCGCCAGGACAACTAGGGTTAGCACCAGGACAACTAGGGTTAGCGCCAGGACAACTAGGGTTAGCGCCAGGACAACTAGGGTTAGCGCCAGGACAACTAGGGTTAGCGCCAGGACAACTAGGGTTAGCGCCAGGAAAACTAGGGTTAGCGTCAGGACAACTAGGGTTAGCGCCAGGACAACTAGCGTTAGCGTCAGGACAACTAGGGTTAGCATCAGGACAACTAGGGTTAGCGTCAGGACAACTAGGGTTAGCGCCAGGACAACTAGGGTTAGCGCCAGGACAACTAGGGTTAGCGTCAGGACAACTAGGGTTAGCGTCTGGACAACTAGGGTTAGCGTCAGGACAACTAGGGTTAGCGTCAGGACAACTAGGGTTAGCGTCAGGACAACTAGGGTTAGTGTCAGGACAACTAGGGTTAGCGCCAGGACAACTAGGGTTAGCGCCAGGACAACTAGTGTTAGCGCCAGGACAACTAGGGTTAGCGCCAGGACCACTAGGGTTAGCGCCAGGACAACTAGGGTTAGCGTCACGACAACTAGGGTTAGCGTCAGGACAACTAGGGTTAGCGTCAGGACAACTAGGGTTAGCGTCAGGACAACTAGGGTTAGCGTCACGACAACTAGGGTTAGCTTCACGACAACTAGGGTTAGCGTCAGGACAACTAGGGTTAGCGTCAGGACAACTAGGGTTAGCGTCAGGACAACTAGGGTTAGCGTCACGACAACTTGGGTTAGCGTCAGGACAACTAGGGTTAGCGTCAGGACAACTAGGGTTAGCGTCAGGACAACTGGGGTTAGCGTCACGACAACTTGGGTTAGCGTCAGGACAACTAGGGTTAGCGTCACGACAACTAGGGTTAGCGTCAGGACAACTAGGGTAAGCGTCAGGACAACTAGGGTTAGCGTCAGGACAACTAGGGTTAGCGTCAGGACAACTAGGGTTAGCGTCACGACAACTAGGGTTAGCGTCACGACAACTAGGGTTAGCGTCACGACAACTAGGGTTAGCGTCACGACAACTAGGGTTAGCGTCAGGACAACTAGGGTTAGCATCAGGACAACTAGGGTTAGCGTCACGACAACTAGGGTTAGCTTCAGGACAACTAGGGTTAGCGTCAGGACACCTAGGGTTAGCGTCAGGACAACTAGGGTTAGCGCCAGGACAACTAGGGTTACCGCCAAGACAACTAGGGATAGCGCCAGGACAACTAGGGTTAGCGTCAGGACAACTAGGGTTAGCGCCAGGACAACTAGGGTTAGCACCAGGACAACTAGGGTTAGCGTCAGGACAACTAGGGTTAGCGTCAGGACAACTAGGGTTAGCGCCAGGACAACTAGGGTTAGCGCCAGGACAACTAGGGTTAGCGCCAGGACAACTAGGGTTAGCGTCAGGACAACTAGGGTTAGCGCCAGGACAGCTAGGGTTAGCGCCAGGACAACTAGGGTTAGCGTCAGGACAACTAGGGTTAGCATCAGGACAACTAGGGTTAGCGCCAGGACAACTAGGGTTAGCACCAGGACAACTAGGGTTAGCGCCAGGACAACTAGGGTTAGCGCTAGGACAACTAGGGTTAGCGCCAGGACAACTAGTGTTAGCGCCAGGACAACTAGGTTTAGCGCAAGGACAACTAGGGTTAGCGTCAGGACAACTAGGGTTAGCGCCAGGACAACTAGGGTTAGCGTCAGGACAACTAGGGTTAGCGTCAGGACAACTAGGGTTAGCGCCAGGACAACTAGGGTTAGCGCCAGCACAACTAGGGTTAGCGCCAGGACAACTAGGGTTAGCGCCAGGACAACTAGGGTTAGCGCCAGGACAACTAGGGTTAGCACCAGGACAACTAGGGTTAGCGCCAGGACAACTAGGGTTAGCGCCAGGACAACTAGGGTTAGCGCCAGGAAAACTAGGGTTAGCGTCAGGACAACTAGGGTTAGCGCCAGGACAACTAGCGTTAGCGTCAGTACAACTAGGGTTAGCTTCAGGACAACTAGGGTTAGCGCCAGGACAACTAGGGTTAGCGCCAGGACAGCAAGGGTTAGCGTCAGGACAACTAGGGTTAGCGTCAGGACAGCTAGGGTTAGCGTCAGGACAACTAGGGTTAGCGTCAGGACAACTAGGGTTAGCGCCAGGACAACTAGGGTTAGCGCCAGGACAACTATGGTTAGCGCCAGGACAACTAGGGTTAGCGCCAGGACAACTAGGGATAGCGCCAGGACAACTAGGGTTAGCGTCAGGACAACTAGGGTTAGCGCCAGGACAACTAGGGTTAGCGCCAGGACAACTAGGGTTAGCGTCAGGACAACTAGGGTTAGCGTCTGGACAACTAGGGTTAGCGTCAGGACAACTAGGGTTAGCGTCAGGACAACTAGGGTTAGTGTCAGGACAACTAGGGTTAGCGCCAGGACAACTAGGGTTAGCGCCAGGACAACTAGGGTTAGCGCCAGGACAACTAGGGATAGCACCAGGACAACTAGGGTTAGCGCCATTACAACTAGGGTTAGCGCCAGGACAACTAGGGTTAGCACCAGGACAACTAGGGTAAGCGCCAGGTCAACTAGGGTTAGCGCCAGGACAACTAGGGTTAGCACCAGGACAACTAGGGTAAGCGCCAGGTCAACTAGGGTTAGCGCCAGTACAACTAGGGTTACCGCCAGGACAACTAGGGTTAGCGCCAGGACAACTAGGGTTAGCGCCGGGACAACTAGGGTTAGCGCCGGGACAACTAGGGTTAGCGCCAGGACAACTAGGGTTAGCGCCAGGACAACTAGGGTTAGTGCCAGGACAACTAGGGTTAGCGTCAGGACAACTAGGTTTAGCGCCAGGACAACTAGGGTTAGCGTCAGGACAACTAGGGTTAGCATTAGGACAACTAGGGTTAGCGTCAGAACAACTAGGGTTAGCGTCAGGACAACTAGGGTTAGAGTCAGGACAACTAGGGTTAGCGTCAGGACAACTAGGGTTAGCGTCAGGACAACTAGGGTTAGCGTCAGGACAACTAGGGTTAGCGTCAGGACAACTAGGGTTAGCGTCACGACAACTAGGGTTAGCGTCAGGACAACTAGGGTTAGCGTCAGGACAACTAGGGTTAGCGTCAGGACAACTAGGGTTAGCGTCACAACTAGGGTTAGCGTCAGGACAACTAGGGTTAACGTCACAACTAGGGTTAGCGTCAGGACAACTAGGGTTAGAGTCACGACAACTAGGGTTAGCGTCAGGACAACTAGGGTTAGCGTCACGACAACTAGGGTTAGCGTCAGGACAACTAGGGTTAGCGTCACGACAACTAGGGTTAGCGTCAGGACAACTAGGGTTAGCGTCAGGACAACTAGGGTTAGCGTCACGACAACTAGGGTTAGCGTCAGGACAACTAGGGTTAGCGCTAGGACAACTAGGGTTAGCGCCAGGACAACTAGGGTTAGCGCCAGGACAACTAGGGTTAGCGCCAGGACAACTAGGGTTAGCGTCAGGACAACTAGGGTTAGCGCCAGGACAACTAGGGTTAGCGTCAGGACAACTAGGGTTAGCGTCAGGACAACTAGGGTTAGCGCCAGGACAACTAGGGTTAGCGCCAGCACAACTAGGGTTAGCGCCAGGACAACTAGGGTTAGCGCCAGGACAACTAGGGTTAGCGCCAGGACAACTAGGGTTAGCACCAGGACAACTAGGGTTAGCGCCAGGACAACTAGGGTTAGCGCCAGGACAACTAGGGTTAGCGCCAGGACAACTAGGGTTAGCGTCAGGACAACTAGGGTTAGCGCCAGGACAACTAGCGTTAGCGTCAGTACAACTAGGGTTAGCTTCAGGACAACTAGGGTTAGCGCCAGGACAACTAGGGTTAGCGCCAGGACAGCTAGGGTTAGCGTCAGGACAACTAGGGTTAGCGTCAGGACAGCTAGGTTTAGCGTCAGGACAACTAGGGTTAGCGTCAGGACAACTAGGGTTAGCGCCAGGACAACTAGGGTTAGCGCCAGGACAACTAGGGTTAGCGCCAGGACAACTAGGGTTAGCGCCAGGACAACTAGGGTTAGCGCCAGGACAACTAGGGATAGCGCCAGGACAACTAGGGTTAGCGTCAGGACAACTAGGGTTAGCGCCAGGACAACTAGGGTTAGCGCCAGGACAACTAGGGTTAGCGTCAGGACAACTAGGGTTAGCGTCTGGACAACTAGGGTTAGCGTCAGGACAACTAGGGTTAGCGTCAGGACAACTAGGGTTAGCGTCAGGACAACTAGGGTTAGCGTCAGGACAACTAGGGTTAGTGTCAGGACAACTAGGGTTAGCGCCAGGACAACTAGGGTTAGCGCCAGGACAACTAGGGTTAGCACCAGGACAACTAGGGTTAGCGCCAGGACAACTAGGGTTAGCGCCAGGACAACTAGGGTTAGCGCCAGGACAACTAGGGTTAGCGCCAGGAAAACTAGGGTTAGCGTCAGGACAACTAGGGTTAGCGCCAGGACAACTAGCGTTAGCGTCAGTACAACTAGGGTTAGCTTCAGGACAACTAGGGTTAGCGCCAGGACAACTAGGGTTAGCGCCAGGACAGCTAGGGTTAGCGTCAGGACAACTAGGGTTAGCGTCAGGACAGCTAGGGTTAGCGTCAGGACAACTAGGGTTAGCGTCAGGACAACTAGGGTTAGCGCCAGGACAACTAGGGTTAGCGCCAGGACAACTAGGGTTAGCGCCAGGACAACTATGGTTAGCGCCAGGACAACTAGGGTTAGCGCCAGGACAACTAGGGATAGCGCCAGGACAACTAGGGTTAGCGTTAGGACAACTAGGGTTAGCGCCAGGACAACTAGGGTTAGCGCCAGGACAACTAGGGTTAGCGTCAGGACAACTAGAATTAGCGTCTGGACAACTAGGGTTAGCGTCAGGACAACTAGGGTTAGCGTCAGGACAACTAGGGTTAGCGTCAGGACAACTAGGGTTAGTGTCAGGACAACTAGGGTTAGCGCCAGGACAACTAGGGTTAGCGCCAGGACAACTAGGGTTAGCGCCAGGACAACTAGGGATAGCACCAGGACAACTAGGGTTAGCGCCATTACAACTAGGGTTAGCGCCAGGACAACTAGGGTTAGCACCAGGACAACTAGGGTAAGCGCCAGGTCAACTAGGGTTAGCGCCAGGACAACTAGGGTTAGCACCAGGACAACTAGGGTAAGCGCCAGGTCAACTAGGGTTAGCGCCAGTACAACTAGGGTTACCGCCAGGACAACTAGGGTTAGCGCCAGGACAACTAGGGTTAGCGCCGGGACAACTAGGGTTAGCGCCGGGACAACTAGGGTTAGCGCCAGGACAACTAGGGTTAGCGCCAGGACAACTAGGGTTAGTGCCAGGACAACTAGGGTTAGCGTCAGGACAACTAGGTTTAGCGCCAGGACAACTAGGGTTAGCGTCAGGACAACTAGGGTTAGCATTAGGACAACTAGGGTTAGCGTCAGAACAACTAGGGTTAGCGTCAGGACAACTAGGGTTAGAGTCAGGACAACTAGGGTTAGCGTCAGGACAACTAGGGTTAGCGTCAGGACAACTAGGGTTAGCGTCAGGACAACTAGGGTTAGCGTCAGGACAACTAGGGTTAGCGTCACGACAACTAGGGTTAGCGTCAGGACAACTAGGGTTAGCGTCAGGACAACTAGGGTTAGCGTCAGGACAACTAGGGTTAGCGTCACAACTAGGGTTAGCGTCAGGACAACTAGGGTTAGCGTCACAACTAGGGTTAGCGTCAGGACAACTAGGGTTAGAGTCACGACAACTAGGGTTAGCGTCAGGACAACTAGGGTTAGCGTCACGACAACTAGGGTTAGCGTCAGGACAACTAGGGTAAGCGCCAGGTCAACTAGGGTTAGCGCCAGTACAACTAGGGTTACCGCCAGGACAACTAGGGTTAGCGCCAGGACAACTAGGGTTAGCGCCGGGACAACTAGGGTTAGCGCCGGGACAACTAGGGTTAGCGCCAGGACAACTAGGGTTAGCGCCAGGACAACTAGGGTTAGTGCCAGGACAACTAGGGTTAGCGTCAGGACAACTAGGTTTAGCGCCAGGACAACTAGGGTTAGCGTCAGGACAACTAGGGTTAGCATTAGGACAACTAGGGTTAGCGTCAGAACAACTAGGGTTAGCGTCAGGACAACTAGGGTTAGAGTCAGGACAACTAGGGTTAGCGTCAGGACAACTAGGGTTAGCGTCAGGACAACTAGGGTTAGCGTCAGGACAACTAGGGTTAGCGTCAGGACAACTAGGGTTAGCGTCAGGACAACTAGGGTTAGCGTCAGGACAACTAGGGTTAGCGTCACAACTAGGGTTAGCGTCAGGACAACTAGGGTTAGCGTCACAACTAGGGTTAGCGTCAGGACAACTAGGGTTAGAGTCACGACAACTAGGGTTAGCGTCAGGACAACTAGGGTTAGCGTCACGACAACTAGGGTTAGCGTCAGGACAACTAGGGTTAGCGTCACGACAACTAGGGTTAGCGTCAGGACAACTAGGGTTAGCGTCAGGACAACTAGGGTTAGCGTCACGACAACTAGGGTTAGCGTCAGGACAACTAGGGTTAGCGCTAGGACAACTAGGGTTAGCGCCAGGACAACTAGGGTTAGCGCCAGGACAACTAGGGTTAGCGCCAGGACAACTAGGGTTAGCGTCAGGACAACTAGGGTTAGCGCCAGGACAACTAGGGTTAGCGTCAGGACAACTAGGGTTAGCGTCAGGACAACTAGGGTTAGCGCCAGGACAACTAGGGTTAGCGCCAGCACAACTAGGGTTAGCGCCAGGACAACTAGGGTTAGCGCCAGGACAACTAGGGTTAGCGCCAGGACAACTAGGGTTAGCACCAGGACAACTAGGGTTAGCGCCAGGACAACTAGGGTTAGCGCCAGGACAACTAGGGTTAGCGCCAGGACAACTAGGGTTAGCGTCAGGACAACTAGGGTTAGCGCCAGGACAACTAGCGTTAGCGTCAGTACAACTAGGGTTAGCTTCAGGACAACTAGGGTTAGCGCCAGGACAACTAGGGTTAGCGCCAGGACAGCTAGGGTTAGCGTCAGGACAACTAGGGTTAGCGTCAGGACAGCTAGGTTTAGCGTCAGGACAACTAGGGTTAGCGTCAGGACAACTAGGGTTAGCGCCAGGACAACTAGGGTTAGCGCCAGGACAACTAGGGTTAGCGCCAGGACAACTATGGTTAGCGCCAGGACAACTAGGGTTAGCGCCAGGACAACTAGGGATAGCGCCAGGACAACTAGGGTTAGCGTCAGGACAACTAGGGTTAGCGCCAGGACAACTAGGGTTAGCGCCAGGACAACTAGGGTTAGCGTCAGGACAACTAGGGTTAGCGTCTGGACAACTAGGGTTAGCGTCAGGACAACTAGGGTTAGCGTCAGGACAACTAGGGTTAGCGTCAGGACAACTAGGGTTAGCGTCAGGACAACTAGGGTTAGCGTCAGAACAACTAGGGTTAGCGTCAGGACAACTAGGGTTAGCATCAGGACAACTAGGGTTAGCGTCACGACAACTAGGGTTAGCGTCAGGACAACTAGGGTTAGCGTCAGGACAACTAGGGTTAGCGTCACAACTAGGGTTAGCGTCAGGACAACTAGGGTTAGCGTCACAACAACTAGGGTTAGCGTCAGGACAACTAGGGTTAGCGTCAGGACAACTAGGGTTAGCGTCAGGACAACTAGGGTTAGCGCCAGGACAACTAGGGTTAGCGTCAGGACAACTAGGGTTAGCGTCAGGACAACTAGGGTTAGCGCCAGGACAACTAGGGTTAGCGCCAGCACAACTAGGGTTAGCGCCAGGACAACTAGGGTTAGCGCCAGGACAACTAGGGTTAGCGCCAGGACAACTAGGGTTAGCGCCAGGACAACTAGGGTTAGCGCCAGGACAACTAGGGTTAGCGCCAGGACAACTAGGGTTAGCGCCAGGACAACTAGGGTTAGCGTCAGGACAACTAGGGTTAGCGCCAGGACAACTAGCGTTAGCGTCAGTACAACTAGGGTTAGCTTCAGGACAACTAGGGTTAGCGCCAGGACAACTAGGGTTAGCGCCAGGACAGCTAGGGTTAGCGTCAGGACAACTAGGGTTAGCGTCAGGACAGCTAGGTTTAGCGTCAGGACAACTAGGGTTAGCGTCAGGACAACTAGGGTTAGCGCCAGGACAACTAGGGTTAGCGCCAGGACAACTAGGGTTAGCGCCAGGACAACTATGGTTAGCGCCAGGACAACTAGGGTTAGCGCCAGGACAACTAGGGATAGCGCCAGGACAACTAGGGTTAGCGTCAGGACAACTAGGGTTAGCGCCAGGACAACTAGGGTTAGCGTCAGGACAACTAGGGTTAGCGTCTGGACAACTAGGGTTAGCGTCAGGACAACTAGGGTTAGCGTCAGGACAACTAGGGTTAGCGTCAGGACAACTAGGGTTAGTGTCAGGACAACTAGGGTTAGCGCCAGGACAACTAGGGTTAGCGCCAGGACAACTAGGGTTAGCGCCAGTACAACTAGGGTTACCGCCAGGACAACTAGGGTTAGCGCCAGCACAACTAGGGTTAGCGCCGGGACAACTAGGGTTAGCGCCGGGACAACTAGGGTTAGCGCCAGGACAACTAGGGTTAGCGCCAGGACAACTAGGGTTAGTGCCAGGACAACTAGGGTTAGCGTCAGGACAACTAGGGTTAGCGCCAGGACAACTAGGGTTAGCGTCAGGACAACTAGGGTTAGCATCAGGACAACTAGGGTTAGCGTCAGAACAACTAGGGTTAGCGTCAGGACAACTAGGGTTAGAGTCAGGACAACTAGGGTTAGCGTCAGAACAACTAGGGTTAGCGTCAGGACAACTAGGGTTAGCATCAGGACAACTAGGGTTAGCGTCACGACAACTAGGGTTAGCGTCAGGACAACTAGGGTTAGCGTCAGGACAACTAGGGTTAGCGTCAGGACAACTAGGGTTAGCGTCACAACTAGGGTTAGCGTCAGGACAACTAGGGTTAGCGTCACAACAACTAGGGTTAGCGTCAGGACAACTAGGGTTAGCGTCAGGACAACTAGGGTTAGCGTCAGGACAACTAGAGTTAGAGTCACGACAACTAGGGTTAGCGTCAGGACAACTAGGGTTAGCGTCACGACAACTAGGGTTAGCGTCAGGACAACTAGGGTTAGCGTCACGACAACTAGGGTTAGCGTCAGGACAACTAGGGTTAGCGTCAGGACAACTAGGGTTAGCGTCACGACAACTAGTGTTAGCGTCAGGACAACTAGGGTTAGCGTCAGGACAACTAGGGTTAGCGTCACGACAACTAGGGTTAGCGTCAGGACAACTAGGGTTAGCGTCACGACAACTAGGGTTAGCGTCAGGACAACTAGGGTTAGCGTCAGGACAACTAGGGTTAGCGTCACGACAACTAGGGTTAGCGTCAGGACAACTAGGGTTAGCGTCACGACAACTAGGGTTAGCGTCAGGACAACTAGGGTTAGCGTCAGGACAAATAGGGTTAGCGTCACGACAACTAGGGTTAGCGTCAGGACAACTAGGGTTAGCGTCAGGACAACTAGGGTTAGCGTCAGGACAACTAGGGTTAGCATCACCACAACTAGGGTTAGCGTCAGGACAACTAGGGTTAGCGCCAGGACAACTAGGGTTAGCGCCAGGACAACTAGGGTTAGCGCCAGGACAACTCGGGTTAGCGCCAGGACAACTAGGTTTAGCGCCATTACAACTAGGGTTAGCGCCAGGACAACTAGGGTTAGCGCCAGGACAACTAGGGTTAGCGTCAGGACAACTAGGGTTAGCGTCAGGACAACTAGGGTTAGCGTCAGGACAACTAGGGTTAGCGCCTTTACAACTAGGGTTAGCGCTAGGACAACTAGGGTTAGCGCCAGGACAACTAGGGTTAGCGTCAGGACAACTAGGGTTAGCGTCTGGACAACTAGGGTTAGCGTCAGGACAACTAGGGTTAGCGTCAGGACAACTAGGGTTAGCGTCAGGACAACTAGGGTTAGCGCCAGGACAACTAGGGTTAGCGCCATTACAACTAGGGTTAGCGCCAGGACAACTAGGGTTAGCGCCAGGACAACTAGGGTTAGCACCAGGACAACTAGGGTTAGCGCCAGGACAACTAGGGTTAGCACCAGGACAACTAGAGTTAGCGCCAGGACAACTAGGGTTAGCACCAGGACAACTAGGGTTAGCGCCAGGACAACTAGGGTGAGCGTCAGGACAACTAGGGTTAGCATCAGGACAACTAGGGTTAGCGTCAGAACAACTAGGGTTAGCGTCAGGACAACTAGGGTTAGCGTGAGGACAACTAGGGTTAGCGTCAGGACAACTAGGGTTAGCGTCAGGACAACTAGGGTTAGCATCAGGACAACTAGGGTTAGCGTCAGGACAACTAGGGTTAGCGTCAGGACAACTAGGGTTAGCGTCACAACTAGGGTTAGCGTCAGGACAACTAGGGTTAGCGTCACAACAACTAGGGTTAGCGTCAGGACAACTAGGGTTAGCGTCAGGACAACTAGGATTAACGTCAGGACAACTAGGGTTAGAGTCACGATCAACTAGGGTTAGCGTCAGGACAACTAGGGTTAGCGTCACGACAACTAGGGTTAGCGTCAGGACAACTAGGGTTAGCGTCACGACAACTAGGGTTAGCGTCAGGACAACTAGGGTTAGCGTCAGGACAACTAGGGTTAGCGTCACGACAACTAGGGTTAGCGTCAGAACAACTAGGGTTAGCGTCAGGACAACTAGGGTTAGCGTCACGACAACTAGGGTTAGCGTCAGGCCAACTAGGGTTAGCGTCACGACAACTAGGGTTAGCGTCAGGACAACTAGGGTTAGCGTCAGGACAACTAGGGTTAGCGTCACGACAACTAGGGTTAGCGTCAGGACAACTAGGGTTAGCGTCAGGACAACTAGGGTTAGCATCAGGACAACTAGGGTTAGCGTCAGGACAACTAGGGTTAGCATCAGGACAACTAGGGTTGGCGTCAGGACAACTAGGGTTAGCGCCAGGACAACTGGGGTTAGCGCCAGGACAACTAGGGTTAGCGCCATTACAACTAGGGTTAGCACCAGGACAACTAGGGTTAGCGCCAGGACCACTAGGGTTAGCGCCAGGACAACTAGGGTTAGCGTCACGACAACTAGGGTTAGCGTCAGGACAACTAGGGTTAGCGTCAGGACAACTAGGGTTAGCGTCAGGACAACTAGGGTTAGCTTCACGACAACTAGGGTTAGCGTCAGGACAACTAGGGTTAGCGTCAGGACAACTAGGGTTAGCGTCAGGACAACTAGGGTTAGCGTCACGACAACTTGGGTTAGCGTCAGGACAACTAGGGTTAGCGTCACGACAACTAGGGTTAGCGTCAGGACAACTAGGGTAAGCGTCAGGACAACTAGGGTTAGCGTCACGACAACTAGGGTTAGCGTCACGACAACTAAGGTTAGCGTCAGGACAACTAGGGTTAGCGTCAGGACAACTAGGGTTAGCGTCAGGACAACTAGGGTTAGCATCAGGACAACTAGGGATAGCGTCAGGACAACTAGGGTTAGCGTCAGGACAACTAGGGTTAGCGTCAGGACAACTAGGGTTAGCGTCACGACAACTAGGGTTAGCGTCAGGACAACTAGGGTTAGCGTCAGGACAACTAGGGTTAGCGTCAGGACAACTAGGGTTAGCGTCAGGACAACTAGGGTTAGCGTCACGACAACTAGGGTTAGCATCAGGACAACTAGGTTTAGCGTCAGGACAACTAGGGTTAGCGTCAGGACAACTAGGGTTAGCGTCAGGACAACTAGGGTTAGCGTCACGACAACTAGGGTTAGCGTCAGGACAACTAGGGTTAGCGTCACGACAACTAGGGTTAGCATCAGGACAACTAGGGTTAGCGTCACGACAACTAGGGTTAGCGTCAGGACAACTAGGGTTAGCGTCAGGACAACTAGGGTTAGCGCCAGGACAACTAGGGATAGCGCCAGGACAACTAGGGTTAGCGTCAGGACAACTAGGGTTAGCGTATGGACAACTAGGGTTAGCATCAGGACAACTAGGGTTAGCGCCAGGACAACTAGGGATAGCGTCAGGACAACTAGGGTTAGCATCAGGACAACTAGGGTTAGCGTCAGAACAACTAGGGTTAGCGTCAGGACAACTAGGGTTAGCGTGAGGACAACTAGGGTTAGCGTCAGGACAACTAGGGTTAGCGTCAGGACAACTAGGGTTAGCATCAGGACAACTAGGGTTAGCGTCAGGACAACTAGGGTTAGCGTCAGGACAACTAGGGTTAGCGTCACGACAACTAGGGTTAGCGTCAGGACAACTAGGGTTAGCGTCAGGACAACTAGGGTTAGCGTCACAACTAGGGTTAGCGTCAGGACAACTAGGGTTAGCGTCACAACAACTAGGGTTAGCGTCAGGACAACTAGGGTTAGCGTCAGGACAACTAGGATTAGCGTCAGGACAACTAGGGTTAGCGCCAGGACAACTAGGGTTAGCGTCAGGACAACTAGGGTTAGCGCCAGGACAACTAGGGTTAGCGCCAGCACAACTAGGGTTAGCGCCAGGACAACTAGGGTTAGCGCCAGGACAACTAGGGTTAGCGACAGGACAACTAGGGTTAGCGCCAGGACAACTAGGGTTAGCACCAGGACAACTAGGGTTAACGCCAGGACAACTAGGGTTAGCGCCAGGACAACTAGGGTTAGCGCCAGGACAACTAGGGTTAACGCCAGGACAACTAGGGTTAGCGCCAGGACAACTAGGGTTAGCGCCAGGACAACTAGGGTTAGCGCTAGGACAACTAGGGTTAGCGCCAGGACAACTAGGGTTAGCGCCAGGACAACTAGGGTTAGCGCCAGGACAACTAGGGTTAGCGCCAGGACAACTAGGGTTAGCGCCAGGAAAACTAGGGTTAGCGTCAGGACAACTAGGGTTAACGCCAGGACAACTAGGGTTAGCGCCAGGACAACTAGGGTTAGCGCCAGGACAACTAGGGTTAACGCCAGGACAACTAGGGTTAGCGCCAGGACAACTAGGGTTAGCGCCAGGACAACTAGGGTTAGCGCTAGGACAACTAGGGTTAGCGCCAGGACAACTAGGGTTAGCGCCAGGACAACTAGGGTTAGCGCCAGGACAACTAGGGTTAGCGCCAGGACAACTAGGGTTAGCTCCAGGAAAACTAGGGTTAGCGTCAGGACAACTAGGGTTAGCGCCAGGACAACTAGCGTTAGCGTCAGTACAACTAGGGTTAGCTTCAGGACAACTAGGGTTAGCGCCAGGACAACTAGGGTTAGCGCCAGGACAGCTAGGGTTAGCGTCAGGACAACTAGGGTTAGCGTCAGGACAGCTAGGGTTAGCGTCAGGACAACTAGGGTTAGCGTCAGGACAACTAGGGTTAGCGCCAGGACAACTAGGGTTAGCGCCAGGACAACTATGGTTAGCGCCAGGACAACTAGGGTTAGCGCCAGGACAACTAGGGATAGCGCCAGGACAACTAGGGTTAGCGTCAGGACAACTAGGGTTAGCGCCAGGACAACTAGGGTTAGCGCCAGGACAACTAGGGTTAGCGTCAGGACAACTAGGGTTAGCGTCTGGACAACTAGGGTTAGCGTCAGGACAACTAGGGTTAGCGTCAGGACAACAAGGGTTAGCGTCAGGACAACTAGGGTTAGCGTCAGGACAACTAGGGTTAGTGTCAGGACAACTAGGGTTAGCGCCAGGACAACTAGGGTTAGCGCCAGGACAACTAGGGTTAGCGCCAGGACAACTAGGGATAGCACCAGGCAACTAGGGTTAGCGCCATTACAACTAGGGTTAGCGCCAGGACAACTAGGGTTAGCGCCAGGATAACTAGGGTAAGCGCCAGGTCAACTAGGGTTAGCGCCAGTACAACTAGGGTTACCGCCAGGACAACTAGGGTTAGCGCCAGGACAACTAGGGTTAGCGCCGGGACAACTAGGGTTAGCGCCGGAACAACTAGGGTTAGCGCCAGGACAACTAGGGTTAGCGCCAGGACAACTAGGGTTAGTGCCAGGACAACTAGGGTTAGCGTCAGGACAACTAGGGTTAGCGCCAGGACAACTAGGGTTAGCGTCAGGACAACTAGGGTTAGCATCAGGACAACTAGGGTTAGCGTCAGGACAACTAGGGTTAGCGTCAGGACAACTAGGGTTAGAGTCAGGACAACTAGGGTTAGCGTCAGGACAACTAGGGTTAGCGTCAGGACAACTAGGGTTAGCGTCAGGACAACTAGGGTTAGCGTCAGGACAACTAGGGTTAGCGTCAGGACAACTAGGGTTAGCGTCAGGACAACTAGGGTTAGCGTCACAACTAGGGTTAGCGTCAGGACAACTAGGGTTAGCGTCACAACAACTAGGGTTAGCGTCAGGACAACTAGGGTTAGCGTCAGGACAACTAGGGTTAGCGTCAGGACAACTAGGGTTAGAGTCACGACAACTAGGGTTAGCGTCAGGACAACTAGGGTTAGCGTCACGACAACTAGGGTTAGCGTCAGGACAACTAGGGTTAGCGTCACGACAACTAGGGTTAGCGTCAGGACAACTAGGGTTAGCGTCAGGACAACTAGGGTTAGCGTCACGACAACTAGGGTTAGCGTCAGGACAACTAGGGTTAGCGTCACGACAACTAGGGTTAGCGTCAGGACAACTAGGGTTAGCGTCAGGACACCTAGGGTTAGCATCAGGACAACTAGGGTTAGCGCCAGGACAACTAGGGTTACCGCCACGACAACTAGGGCTAGCGCCAGGACAACTAGGGTTAGCGTCAGGACAACTAGGGTTAGCGCCAGGACAACTAGGGTTAGCGCCAGGACAACTAGGGTTAGCGTCAGGACAACTAGGGTTAGCGTCAGGACAAGTAGCGTTAGCGCCAGGACAACTAGGGTTAGCACCAGGACAACTAGGGTTAGCGCCAGGACAACTAGGGTTAGCGCCAGGACAACTAGGGTTAGCGTCAGGACAACTAGGGTTAGCGCCAGGACAACTAGGGTTAGCGTCAGGACAACTAGGGTTAGCATCAGGACAACTAGGGTTAGCGCCAGGACAACTAGGGTTAGCGCCAGGACAACTAGGGTTAGCGCCAGGACAACTAGGGTTAGCGCCAGGACAACTAGGGTTAGCGCTAGGACAACTAGGGTTAGCGCCAGGACAACTAGGGTTAGCGCCAGGACAACTAGGGTTAGCGCCAGGACAACTAGGGTTAGCGTCAGGACAACTAGGGTTAGCGCCAGGACAACTAGGGTTAGCGTCAGGACAACTAGGGTTAGCGTCAGGACAACTAGGGTTAGCGCCAGGACAACTAGGGTTAGCGCCAGCACAACTAGGGTTAGCGCCAGGACAACTAGGGTTAGCGCCAGGACAACTAGGGTTAGCGCCAGGACAACTAGGGTTAGCACCAGGACAACTAGGGTTAGCGCCAGGACAACTAGGGTTAGCGCCAGGACAACTAGGGTTAGCGCCAGGAAAACTAGGGTTAGCGTCAGGACAACTAGGGTTAGCGCCAGGACAACTAGCGTTAGCGTCAGTACAACTAGGGTTAGCTTCAGGACAACTAGGGTTAGCGCCAGGACAACTAGGGTTAGCGCCAGGACAGCTAGGGTTTGCGTCAGGACAACTAGGGTTAGCGTCAGGACAGCTAGGGTTAGCGTCAGGACAACTAGGGTTAGCGCCAGGACAACTAGGGTTAGCGCCAGGACAACTAGGGTTAGCACCAGGACAACTATGGTTAGCGCCAGGACAACTAGGGTTAGCTCCAGGACAACTAGGGATAGCGCCAGGACAACTAGGGTTAGCGTCAGGACAACTAGGGTTAGCGCCAGGACAACTAGGGTTAGCGCCAGGACAACTAGGGTTAGCGTCAGGACAACTAGGGTTAGCGTCTGGACAACTAGGGTTAGCGTCAGGACAACTAGGGTTAGCGTCAGGACAACTAGGGTTAGCGTCAGGACAACTAGGGTTAGTGTCAGGACAACTAGGGTTAGCGCCAGGACAACTAGGGTTAGAGCCAGGACAACTAGGGTTAGCGCCAGGACAACTAGGGATAGCACCAGGACAACTAGGGTTAGCGCCATTACAACTAGGGTTAGCGCCAGGACAACTAGGGTTAGCACCAGGACAACTAGGGTAAGCGCCAGGTCAACTAGGGTTAGCGCCAGGACAACTAGGGTTAGCGCCAGGACAACTAGGGTTAGCGTCAGGACAACTAGGGTTAGCGCCAGGACAACTAGGGTTAGCGCCAGCACAACTAGGGTTAGCGCCAGGACAACTAGGGTTAGCGCCAGGACAACTAGGGTTAGCGCCAGGACAACTAGGGTTAGCACCAGGACAACTAGGGTTAGCGCCAGGACAACTAGGGTTAGCGCCAGGACAACTAGGGTTAGCGCCAGGACAACTAGGGTTAGCGCCAGGAAAACTAGGGTTAGCGTCAGGACAACTAGGGTTAGCGCCAGGACAACTAGCGTTAGCGTCAGTACAACTAGGGTTAGCTTCAGGACAACTAGGGTTAGCGCCAGGACAACTAGGGTTAGCGCCAGGACAGCTAGGGTTTGCGTCAGGACAACTAGGGTTAGCGTCAGGACAGCTAGGGTTAGCGTCAGGACAACTAGGGTTAGCGCCAGGACAACTAGGGTTAGCGCCAGGACAACTAGGGTTAGCGCCAGGACAACTATGGTTAGCGCCAGGACAACTAGGGTTAGCGCCAGGACAACTAGGGATAGCGCCAGGACAACTAGGGTTAGCGTCAGGACAACTAGGGTTAGCGCCAGGACAACTAGGGTTAGCGCCAGGACAACTAGGGTTAGCGTCAGGACAACTAGGGTTAGCGTCTGGACAACTAGGGTTAGCGTCAGGACAACTAGGGTTAGCGTCAGGACAACTAGGGTTAGCGTCAGGACAACTAGGGTTAGTGTCAGGACAACTAGGGTTAGCGCCAGGACAACTAGGGTTAGAGCCAGGACAACTAGGGTTAGCGCCAGGACAACTAGGGATAGCACCAGGACAACTAGGGTTAGCGCCATTACAACTAGGGTTAGCGCCAGGACAACTAGGGTTAGCACCAGGACAACTAGGGTAAGCGCCAGGTCAACTAGGGTTAGCGCCAGTACAACTAGGGTTACCGCCAGGACAACTAGGGTTAGCGCCAGGACAACTAGGGTTAGCGCCGGGACAACTAGGGTTAGCGCCAGGACAACTAGGGTTAGCGCCAGGACAACTAGGGTTAGTGCCAGGACAACTAGGGTTAGCGTCAGGACAACTAGGGTTAGCGCCAGGACAACTAGGGTTAGCGTCAGGACAACTAGGGTTAGCATCAGGACAACTAGGGTTAGCGTCAGAACAACTAGGGTTAGCGTCAGGACAACTAGGGTTAGAGTCAGGACAACTAGGGTTAGCGTCAGGACAACTAGGGTTAGTGTCAGGACAACTAGGGTTAGCGTCAGGACAACTAGGGTTAGCGTCAGGACAACTAGGGTTAGCGTCACGACAACTAGGGTTAGCGTCAGGACAACTAGGGTTAGCGTCAGGACAACTAGGGTTAGCGTCACAACTAGGGTTAGCGTCAGGACAACTAGGGTTAGCGTCACAACAACTAGGGTTAGCGTCAGGACAACTAGGGTTAGCGTCAGGACAACTAGGGTTAGCGTCAGGACAACTAGGGTTAGAGTCACGACAACTAGGGTTAGCGTCAGGACAACTAGGGTTAGCGTCACGACAACTAGGGTTAGCGTCAGGACAACTAGGGTTAGCGTCACGACAACTAGGGTTAGCGTCAGGACAACTAGGGTTAGCGTCAGGACAACTAGGGTTAGCGTCACGACAACTAGGGTTAGCGTCAGGACAACTAGGGTTAGCGTCAGGACAACTAGGGTTAGCGTCACGACAACTAGGGTTAGCGTCAGGACAACTAGGGTTAGCGTCACTACAACTAGGGTTAGCGTCAGGACAACTAGGGTTAGCGTCAGGACAACTAGGGTTAGCGTCACGACAACTAGGGTTAGCGTCAGGACAACTAGGGTTAGCGTCACGACAACTAGGGTTAGCGTCAGGACAACTAGGGTTAGCGTCAGGACAAATAGGGTTAGCGTCACGACAACTAGGGTTAGCGTCAGGACAACTAGGGTTAGCGTCAGGACAACTAGGGTTAGCATCACCACAACTAGGGTTAGCGTCAGGAAAACTAGGGTTAGCGCCAGGACAACTAGGGTTAGCGCCAGGACAACTAGGGTTAGCGCCAGGACAACTCGGGTTAGCGCCAGGACAACTAGGTTTAGCGCCATTACAACTAGGGTTAGCGCCAGGACAACTAGGGTTAGCGCCAGGACAACTAGGGTTAGCGCCAGGACAACTAGGGTTAGCGTCAGGACAACTAGGGTTAGCGCCATTACAACTAGGGTTAGCGCCAGGACAACTAGGGTTAGCGCCAGGACAACTAGGGTTAGCGTCAGGACAACTAGGGTTAGCGTCTGGACAACTAGGGTTAGCGTCAGGACAACTAGGGTTAGCGTCAGGACAACTAGGGTTAGCGCCAGGACAACTAGGGTTAGCGCCAGGACAACTAGGGTTAGCGCCATTACAACTAGGGTTAGCGCCAGGACAACTAGGGTTAGCGCCAGGACAACTAGGGTTAGCGCCAGGACAACTAGAGTTAGCGCCAGGACAACTAGGGTTAGCGCCAGGACAACTAGAGTTAGCGCCAGGACAACTAGGGTTAGCGCCAGGACAACTAGGGTTCGCGCCAGGACAACTAGGGTTAGCGCCAGGACAACTAGGGTTAGCGCCAGGACAACTAGGGTGAGCATCAGGACAACTAGGGTTAGCATCAGGACAACTAGGGTTAGCGTCAGAACAACTAGGGTTAGCGTCAGGACAACTAGGGTTAGCGTGAGGACAACTAGGGTTAGCGTCAGGACAACTAGGGTTAGCGTCAGGACAACTAGGGTTAGCATCAGGACAACTAGGGTTAGCGTCAGGACAACTAGGGTTAGCGTCATGACAACTAGGGTTAGCGTCAGGACAACTAGGGTTAGCGTCAGGACAACTAGGGTTAGCGTCACAACTAGGGTTAGCGTCAGGACAACTAGGGTTAGCGTCACAACAACTAGGGTTAGCGTCAGGACAACTAGGGTTAGCGTCAGGACAACTAGGATTAACGTCAGGACAACTAGGGTTAGAGTCACGACAACTAGGGTTAGCGTGAGGACAACTAGGGTTAGCGTCAGGACAACTAGGGTTAGCGTCAGGACAACTAGGGTTAGCATCAGGACAACTAGGGTTAGCGTCAGGACAACTAGGGTTAGCATCAGGACAACTAGGGTTAGCGTCAGGACAACTAGGGTTAGCGCCAGGACAACTAGGGTTAGCGCCAGGACAACTAGGGTTAGCGCCATTACAACTAGGGTTAGCACCAGGACAACTAGGGTTAGCGCCAGGACCACTAGGGTTAGCGCCAGGACAACTAGGGTTAGCGTCACGACAACTAGGGTTAGCGTCAGGACAACTAGGGTTAGCGTCAGGACAACTAGGGTTAGCGTCAGGACAACTAGGGTTAGCGTCACGACAACTAGGGTTAGCTTCACGACAACTAGGGTTAGCGTCAGGACAACTAGGGTTAGCGTCAGGACAACTAGGGTTAGCGTCAGGACAACTAGGGTTAGCGTCACGACAACTTGGGTTAGCGTCAGGACAACTAGGGTTAGCGTCACGACAACTAGGGTTAGCGTCAGGACAACTAGGGTAAGCGTCAGGACAACTAGGGCTAGCGTCACGACAACTAGGGTTAGCGTCACGACAACTAAGGTTAGCGTCAGGACAACTAGGGTTAGCGTCAGGACAACTAGGGTTAGCGTCACGACAACTAGGGTTAGCGTCAGGACAACTAGGGTTAGCGTCAGGACAACTAGGGTTAGCGTCACGACAACTAGGGTTAGCGTCAGGACAACTAGGGTTAGCGTCAGGACAACTAGGGTTAGCGTCACGACAACTAGGGTTAGCGTCAGGACAACTAGGGTTAGCGTCACTACAACTAGGGTTAGCGTCAGGACAACTAGGGTTAGCGTCAGGACAACTAGGGTTAGCGTCACGACAACTAGGGTTAGCGTCAGGACAACTAGGGTTAGCGTCACGACAACTAGGGTTAGCGTCAGGACAACTAGGGTTAGCGTCAGGACAAATAGGGTTAGCGTCACGACAACTAGGGTTAGCGTCAGGACAACTAGGGTTAGCGTCAGGACAACTAGGGTTAGCATCACCACAACTAGGGTTAGCGTCAGGACAACTAGGGTTAGCGCCAGGACAACTAGGGTTAGCGCCAGGACAACTAGGGTTAGCGCCAGGACAACTCGGGTTAGCGCCAGGACAACTAGGTTTAGCGCCATTACAACTAGGGTTAGCGCCAGGACAACTAGGGTTAGCGCCAGGACAACTAGGGTTAGCGTCAGGACAACTAGGGTTAGCGTCAGGACAACTAGGGTTAGCGCCATTACAACTAGGGTTAGCGCCAGGACAACTAGGGTTAGCGCCAGGACAACTACGGTTAGCGTCAGGACAACTAGGGTTAGCGTCTGGACAACTAGGGTTAGCGTCAGGACAACTAGGGTTAGCGTCAGGACAACTAGGGTTAGCGCCAGGACAACTAGGGTTAGCGCCAGGACAACTAGGGTTAGCGCCATTACAACTAGGGTTAGCGCCAGGACAACTAGGGTTAGCGCCAGGACAACTAGGCTTAGCGCCAGGACAACTAGAGTTAGCGCCAGGACAACTAGGGTTAGCGCCAGGACAACTAGAGTTAGCGCCAGGACAACTAGGGTTAGCGCCAGGACAACTAGGGTTCGCGCCAGGACAACTAGGGTTAGCGCCAGGACAACTAGGGTTAGCGCCAGGACAACTAGGGTGAGCGTCAGGACAACTAGGGTTAGCATCAGGACAACTAGGGTTAGCGTGAGGACAACTAGGGTTAGCGTCAGGACAACTAGGGTTAGCGTCAGGACAACTAGGGTTAGCATCAGGACAACTAGGGTTAGCGTCAGGACAACTAGGGTTAGCGTCAGGACAACTAGGGTTAGCGTCAGGACAACTAGGGTTAGCGTCAGGACAACTAGGGTTAGCGTCACAACTAGGGTTAGCGTCAGGACAACTAGGGTTAGCGTCACAACAACTAGGGTTAGCGTCAGGACAACTAGGGTTAGCGTCAGGACAACTAGGATTAACGTCAGGACAACTAGGGTTAGAGTCACGACAACTAGGGTTAGCGTCAGGACAACTAGGGTTAGCGTCACGACAACTAGGGTTAGCGTCAGGACAACTAGGGTTAGCGTCACGACAACTAGGGTTAGCGTCAGGACAACTAGGGTTAGCGCCAGGACAACTAGGGTTAGCGTCACGACAACTAGGGTTAGCGTCAGGACAACTAGGGTTAGCGTCAGGACAACTAGGGTTAGCATCAGGACAACTAGGGTTAGTGTCAGGACAACTAGGGTTAGCATCAGGACAACTAGGGTTAGCGTCAGGACAACTAGGGTTAGCGCCAGGACAACTAGGGTTAGCGCCAGGACAACTAGGGTTAGCGCCATTACAACTAGGGTTAGCACCAGGACAACTAGGGTTAGCGCCAGGACCACTAGGGTTAGCGCCAGGACAACTAGGGTTAGCGTCACGACAACTAGGGTTAGCGTCAGGACAACTAGGGTTAGCGTCAGGACAACTAGGGTTAGCGTCAGGACAACTAGGGTTAGCGTCACGACAACTAGGGTTAGCTTCACGACAACTAGGGTTAGCGTCAGGACAACTAGGGTTAGCGTCAGGACAACTAGGGTTAGCGTCAGGACAACTAGGGTTAGCGTCACGACAACTTGGGTTAGCGTCAGGACAACTAGGGTTAGCGTCACGACAACTAGGGTTAGCGTCAGGACAACTAGGGTAAGCGTCAGGACAACTAGGGTTAGCGTCACGACAACTAGGGTTAGCGTCACGACAACTAAGGTTAGCGTCAGGACAACTAGGGTTAGCGTCAGGACAACTAGGGTTAGCGTCAGGACAACTAGGGTTAGCATCAGGACAACTAGGATTAGCGTCACGACAACTAGGGTTAGCGTCAGGACAACTAGGGTTAGCGTCAGGACAACTAGGGTTAGCGTCACGACAACTAGGGTTAGCGTCAGGACAACTAGGGTTAGCGTCACGACAACTAGGGTTAGCGTCAGGACAACTAGGGTTAGCGTCAGGACAACTAGGGTTAGCGTCACGACAACTAGGGTTAGCGTCACGACAACTAGGGTTAGCGTCACGACAACTAGGGTTAGCGTCAGGACAACTAGGGTTAGCGTCAGGACAACTAGGGTTAGCGTCACGACAACTAGGGTTAGCTTCAGGACAACTAGGGTTAGCGTCAGGACACCTAGGGTTAGCGTCAGGACAACTAGGGTTAGCGCCAGGACAACTAGGGTTACCGCCACGACAACTAGGGCTAGCGCCAGGACAACTAGGGTTAGCGTCAGGACAACTAGGGTTAGCGCCAGGACAACTAGGGTTAGCGTCACGACAACTAGGGTTAGCGTCAGGACAACTAGGGTTAGCGTCACGACAACTAGGGTTAGCGTCAGGACAACTAGGGTTAGCGTCAGGACAACTAGGGTTAGCGTCACGACAACTAGGGTTAGCGTCAGGACAACTAGGGTTAGCGTCACGACAACTAGGGTTAGCGTCAGGACAACTAGGGTTAGCGTCAGGACAACTAGGGTTAGCGTCACGACAACTAGGGTTAGCGTCACGACAACTAGGGTTAGCGTCACGACAACTAGGGTTAGCGTCAGGACAACTAGGGTTAGCGTCAGGACAACTAGGGTTAGCGTCACGACAACTAGGGTTAGCTTCAGGACAACTAGGGTTAGCGTCAGGACACCTAGGGTTAGCGTCAGTACAACTAGGGTTAGCGCCAGGACAACTAGGGTTACCGCCACGACAACTAGGGCTAGCGCCAGGACAACTAGGGTTAGCGTCAGGACAACTAGGGTTAGCGCCAGGACAACTAGGGTTAGCGCCAGGACAACTAGGGTTAGCGTCAGGACAACTAGGGTTAGCGTCAGGACAACTAGGGTTAGCGCCAGGACAACTAGGGTTAGCGCCAGGACAACTAGGGTTAGCGCCAGGACAACTAGGGTTAGCGTCAGGACAACTAGGGTTAGCGCCAGGACAACTAGGGTTAGCGCCAGGACAACTAGGGTTAGCGTCAGGACAACTAGGGTTAGCATCAGGACAACTAGGGTTAGCGCCAGGACAACTAGGGTTAGCGCCAGGACAACTAGGGTTAGCGCCAGGACAACTAGGGTTAGCGCTAGGACAACTAGGGTTAGCGCCAGGACAACTAGGGTTAGCGCCAGGACAACTAGGGTTAGCGCCAGGACAACTAGGGTTAGCGCCAGGACAACTAGGGTTAGCGTCAGGACAACTAGGGTTAGCGCCAGGACAACTAGGGTTAGCGTCAGGACAACTAGGGTTAGCGCCAGGACAACTAGGGTTAGCGCCAGCACAACTAGGGTTAGCGCCAGGACAACTAGGGTTAGCGCCAGGACAACTAGGGTTAGCGCCAGGACAACTAGGGTTAGCGCCAGGACAACTAGGGTTAGCACCAGGACAACTAGGGTTAGCGCCAGGACAACTAGGGTTAGCGCCAGGACAACTAGGGTTAGCGCCAGGACAACTAGGGTTAGCGCCAGGAAAACTAGGGTTAGCGTCAGGACAACTAGGGTTAGCGCCAGGACAACTAGCGTTAGCGTCAGTACAACTAGGGTTAGCTTCAGGACAACTAGGGTTAGCGCCAGGACAACTAGGGTTAGCGCCAGGACAGCTAGGGTTAGCGTCAGGACAACTAGGGTTAGCGTCAGGACAGCTAGGGTTAGCGTCAGGACAACTAGGGTTAGCGTCAGGACAACTAGGGTTAGCGCCAGGACAACTAGGGTTAGCGCCAGGACAACTAGGGTTAGCGCCAGGACAACTATGGTTAGCGCCAGGACAACTAGGGTTAGCGCCAGGACAACTAGGGATAGCGCCAGGACAACTAGGGTTAGCGTCAGGACAACTAGGGTTAGCGCCAGGACAACTAGGGTTAGCGCCAGGACAACTAGGGTTAGCGTCAGGACAACTAGGGTTAGCGTCTGGACAACTAGGGTTAGCGTCAGGACAACTAGGGTTAGCGTCAGGACAACTAGGGTTAGCGTCAGGACAACTAGGGTTAGCGTCAGGACAACTAGGGTTAGTGTCAGGACAACTAGGGTTAGCGCCAGGACAACTAGGGTTAGCGCCAGGACAACTAGTGTTAGCGCCAGGACAACTAGGGTTAGCGCCAGGACCACTAGGGTTAGCGCCAGGACAACTAGGGTTAGCGTCACGACAACTAGGGTTAGCGTCAGGACAACTAGGGTTAGCGTCAGGACAACTAGGGTTAGCGTCAGGACAACTAGGGTTAGCGTCAGGACAACTAGGGTTAGCGTCAGGACAACTAGGGTTAGCGTCATTACAACTAGGGTTAGCACCAGGACAACTAGGGTTAGCGCCAGGACAACTAGGGTTAGCGCCATTACAACTAGGGTTAGCACCAGGACAACTAGGGTTAGCGCCAGGACCACTAGGGTTAGCGCCAGGACAACTAGGGTTAGCGTCACGACAACTAGGGTTAGCGTCAGGACAACTAGGGTTAGCGTCAGGACAACTAGGGTTAGCGTCAGGACAACTAGGGTTAGCGTCACGACAACTAGGGTTAGCTTCACGACAACTAGGGTTAGCGTCAGGACAACTAGGGTTAGCGTCAGGACAACTAGGGTTAGCGTCAGGACAACTAGGGTTAGCGTCACGACAACTTGGGTTAGCGTCAGGACAACTAGGGTTAGCGTCACGACAACTAGGGTTAGCGTCAGGACAACTAGGGTAAGCGTCAGGACAACTAGGGTTAGCGTCACGACAACTAGGGTTAGCGTCACGACAACTAAGGTTAGCGTCAGGACAACTAGGGTTAGCGTCAGGACAACTAGGGTTAGCGTCAGGACAACTAGGGTTAGCATCAGGACAACTAGGATTAGCGTCACGACAACTAGGGTTAGCGTCAGGACAACTAGGGTTAGCGTCAGGACAACTAGGGTTAGCGTCACGACAACTAGGGTTAGCGTCAGGACAACTAGGGTTAGCGTCACGACAACTAGGGTTAGCGTCAGGACAACTAGGGTTAGCGTCACGACAACTAGGGTTAGCGTCAGGACAACTAGGGTTAGCGTCAGGACAACTAGGGTTAGCGTCACGACAACTAGGGTTAGCGTCAGGACAACTAGGGTTAGCGTCAGGACAACTAGGGTTAGCGCCAGGACAACTAGGGTTAGCGCCAGGACAACTAGGGTTAGCGCCATTACAACTAGGGTTAGCGCCAGGACAACTAGGGTTAGCGCCAGGACAACTAGGCTTAGCGCCAGGACAACTAGAGTTAGCGCCAGGACAACTAGGGTTAGCGCCAGGACAACTAGAGTTAGCGCCAGGACAACTAGGGTTAGCGCCAGGACAACTAGGGTTCGCGCCAGGACAACTAGGGTTAGCGCCAGGACAACTAGGGTTAGCGCCAGGACAACTAGGGTGAGCGTCAGGACAACTAGGGTTAGCATCAGGACAACTAGGGTTAGCGTGAGGACAACTAGGGTTAGCGTCAGGACAACTAGGGTTAGCGTCAGGACAACTAGGGTTAGCATCAGGACAACTAGGGTTAGCGTCAGGACAACTAGGGTTAGCGTCAGGACAACTAGGGTTAGCGTCAGGACAACTAGGGTTAGCGTCAGGACAACTAGGGTTAGCGTCACAACTAGGGTTAGCGTCAGGACAACTAGGGTTAGCGTCACAACAACTAGGGTTAGCGTCAGGACAACTAGGGTTAGCGTCAGGACAACTAGGATTAACGTCAGGACAACTAGGGTTAGAGTCACGACAACTAGGGTTAGCGTCAGGACAACTAGGGTTAGCGTCACGACAACTAGGGTTAGCGTCAGGACAACTAGGGTTAGCGTCACGACAACTAGGGTTAGCGTCAGGACAACTAGGGTTAGCGCCAGGACAACTAGGGTTAGCGTCACGACAACTAGGGTTAGCGTCAGGACAACTAGGGTTAGCGTCAGGACAACTAGGGTTAGCATCAGGACAACTAGGGTTAGTGTCAGGACAACTAGGGTTAGCATCAGGACAACTAGGGTTAGCGTCAGGACAACTAGGGTTAGCGCCAGGACAACTAGGGTTAGCGCCAGGACAACTAGGGTTAGCGCCATTACAACTAGGGTTAGCACCAGGACAACTAGGGTTAGCGCCAGGACCACTAGGGTTAGCGCCAGGACAACTAGGGTTAGCGTCACGACAACTAGGGTTAGCGTCAGGACAACTAGGGTTAGCGTCAGGACAACTAGGGTTAGCGTCAGGACAACTAGGGTTAGCGTCACGACAACTAGGGTTAGCTTCACGACAACTAGGGTTAGCGTCAGGACAACTAGGGTTAGCGTCAGGACAACTAGGGTTAGCGTCAGGACAACTAGGGTTAGCGTCACGACAACTTGGGTTAGCGTCAGGACAACTAGGGTTAGCGTCACGACAACTAGGGTTAGCGTCAGGACAACTAGGGTAAGCGTCAGGACAACTAGGGTTAGCGTCACGACAACTAGGGTTAGCGTCACGACAACTAAGGTTAGCGTCAGGACAACTAGGGTTAGCGTCAGGACAACTAGGGTTAGCGTCAGGACAACTAGGGTTAGCATCAGGACAACTAGGATTAGCGTCACGACAACTAGGGTTAGCGTCAGGACAACTAGGGTTAGCGTCAGGACAACTAGGGTTAGCGTCACGACAACTAGGGTTAGCGTCAGGACAACTAGGGTTAGCGTCACGACAACTAGGGTTAGCGTCAGGACAACTAGGGTTAGCGTCAGGACAACTAGGGTTAGCGTCACGACAACTAGGGTTAGCGTCACGACAACTAGGGTTAGCGTCACGACAACTAGGGTTAGCGTCAGGACAACTAGGGTTAGCGTCAGGACAACTAGGGTTAGCGTCACGACAACTAGGGTTAGCTTCAGGACAACTAGGGTTAGCGTCAGGACACCTAGGGTTAGCGTCAGGACAACTAGGGTTAGCGCCAGGACAACTAGGGTTACCGCCACGACAACTAGGGCTAGCGCCAGGACAACTAGGGTTAGCGTCAGGACAACTAGGGTTAGCGCCAGGACAACTAGGGTTAGCGTCACGACAACTAGGGTTAGCGTCAGGACAACTAGGGTTAGCGTCACGACAACTAGGGTTAGCGTCAGGACAACTAGGGTTAGCGTCAGGACAACTAGGGTTAGCGTCACGACAACTAGGGTTAGCGTCAGGACAACCAGGGTTAGCGTCACGACAACTAGGGTTAGCGTCAGGACAACTAGGGTTAGCGTCAGGACAACTAGGGTTAGCGTCACGACAACTAGGGTTAGCGTCACGACAACTAGGGTTAGCGTCACGACAACTAGGGTTAGCGTCAGGACAACTAGGGTTAGCGTCAGGACAACTAGGGTTAGCGTCACGACAACTAGGGTTAGCTTCAGGACAACTAGGGTTAGCGTCAGGACACCTAGGGTTAGCGTCAGGACAACTAGGGTTAGCGCCAGGACAACTAGGGTTACCGCCACGACAACTAGGGCTAGCGCCAGGACAACTAGGGTTAGCGTCAGGACAACTAGGGTTAGCGCCAGGACAACTAGGGTTAGCGCCAGGACAACTAGGGTTAGCGTCAGGACAACTAGGGTTAGCGTCAGGACAACTAGGGTTAGCGCCAGGACAACTAGGGTTAGCGCCAGGACAACTAGGGTTAGCGCCAGGACAACTAGGGTTAGCGTCAGGACAACTAGGGTTAGCGCCAGGACAACTAGGGTTAGCGCCAGGACAACTAGGGTTAGCGTCAGGACAACTAGGGTTAGCATCAGGACAACTAGGGTTAGCGCCAGGACAACTAGGGTTAGCGCCAGGACAACTAGGGTTAGCGCCAGGACAACTAGGGTTAGCGCTAGGACAACTAGGGTTAGCGCCAGGACAACTAGGGTTAGCGTCAGGACAACTAGGGTTAGCGCCAGGACAACTAGGGTTAGCGCCAGGACAACTAGGGTTAGCGCCATTACAACTAGGGTTAGCGCCAGGACAACTAGGGTTAGCGCCAGGACAACTAGGCTTAGCGCCAGGACAACTAGAGTTAGCGCCAGGACAACTAGGGTTAGCGCCAGGACAACTAGAGTTAGCGCCAGGACAACTAGGGTTAGCGCCAGGACAACTAGGGTTCGCGCCAGGACAACTAGGGTTAGCGCCAGGACAACTAGGGTTAGCGCCAGGACAACTAGGGTGAGCGTCAGGACAACTAGGGTTAGCATCAGGACAACTAGGGTTAGCGTGAGGACAACTAGGGTTAGCGTCAGGACAACTAGGGTTAGCGTCAGGACAACTAGGGTTAGCATCAGGACAACTAGGGTTAGCGTCAGGACAACTAGGGTTAGCGTCAGGACAACTAGGGTTAGCGTCAGGACAACTAGGGTTAGCGTCAGGACAACTAGGGTTAGCGTCACAACTAGGGTTAGCGTCAGGACAACTAGGGTTAGCGTCACAACAACTAGGGTTAGCGTCAGGACAACTAGGGTTAGCGTCAGGACAACTAGGATTAACGTCAGGACAACTAGGGTTAGAGTCACGACAACTAGGGTTAGCGTCAGGACAACTAGGGTTAGCGTCACGACAACTAGGGTTAGCGTCAGGACAACTAGGGTTAGCGTCACGACAACTAGGGTTAGCGTCAGGACAACTAGGGTTAGCGCCAGGACAACTAGGGTTAGCGTCACGACAACTAGGGTTAGCGTCAGGACAACTAGGGTTAGCGTCAGGACAACTAGGGTTAGCATCAGGACAACTAGGGTTAGTGTCAGGACAACTAGGGTTAGCATCAGGACAACTAGGGTTAGCGTCAGGACAACTAGGGTTAGCGCCAGGACAACTAGGGTTAGCGCCAGGACAACTAGGGTTAGCGCCATTACAACTAGGGTTAGCACCAGGACAACTAGGGTTAGCGCCAGGACCACTAGGGTTAGCGCCAGGACAACTAGGGTTAGCGTCACGACAACTAGGGTTAGCGTCAGGACAACTAGGGTTAGCGTCAGGACAACTAGGGTTAGCGTCAGGACAACTAGGGTTAGCGTCACGACAACTAGGGTTAGCTTCACGACAACTAGGGTTAGCGTCAGGACAACTAGGGTTAGCGTCAGGACAACTAGGGTTAGCGTCAGGACAACTAGGGTTAGCGTCACGACAACTTGGGTTAGCGTCAGGACAACTAGGGTTAGCGTCACGACAACTAGGGTTAGCGTCAGGACAACTAGGGTAAGCGTCAGGACAACTAGGGTTAGCGTCACGACAACTAGGGTTAGCGTCACGACAACTAAGGTTAGCGTCAGGACAACTAGGGTTAGCGTCAGGACAACTAGGGTTAGCGTCAGGACAACTAGGGTTAGCATCAGGACAACTAGGATTAGCGTCACGACAACTAGGGTTAGCGTCAGGACAACTAGGGTTAGCGTCAGGACAACTAGGGTTAGCGTCACGACAACTAGGGTTAGCGTCAGGACAACTAGGGTTAGCGTCACGACAACTAGGGTTAGCGTCAGGACAACTAGGGTTAGCGTCAGGACAACTAGGGTTAGCGTCACGACAACTAGGGTTAGCGTCACGACAACTAGGGTTAGCGTCACGACAACTAGGGTTAGCGTCAGGACAACTAGGGTTAGCGTCAGGACAACTAGGGTTAGCGTCACGACAACTAGGGTTAGCTTCAGGACAACTAGGGTTAGCGTCAGGACACCTAGGGTTAGCGTCAGGACAACTAGGGTTAGCGCCAGGACAACTAGGGTTACCGCCACGACAACTAGGGCTAGCGCCAGGACAACTAGGGTTAGCGTCAGGACAACTAGGGTTAGCGCCAGGACAACTAGGGTTAGCGTCACGACAACTAGGGTTAGCGTCAGGACAACTAGGGTTAGCGTCACGACAACTAGGGTTAGCGTCAGGACAACTAGGGTTAGCGTCAGGACAACTAGGGTTAGCGTCACGACAACTAGGGTTAGCGTCAGGACAACCAGGGTTAGCGTCACGACAACTAGGGTTAGCGTCAGGACAACTAGGGTTAGCGTCAGGACAACTAGGGTTAGCGTCACGACAACTAGGGTTAGCGTCACGACAACTAGGGTTAGCGTCACGACAACTAGGGTTAGCGTCAGGACAACTAGGGTTAGCGTCAGGACAACTAGGGTTAGCGTCACGACAACTAGGGTTAGCTTCAGGACAACTAGGGTTAGCGTCAGGACACCTAGGGTTAGCGTCAGGACAACTAGGGTTAGCGCCAGGACAACTAGGGTTACCGCCACGACAACTAGGGCTAGCGCCAGGACAACTAGGGTTAGCGTCAGGACAACTAGGGTTAGCGCCAGGACAACTAGGGTTAGCGCCAGGACAACTAGGGTTAGCGTCAGGACAACTAGGGTTAGCGTCAGGACAACTAGGGTTAGCGCCAGGACAACTAGGGTTAGCGCCAGGACAACTAGGGTTAGCGCCAGGACAACTAGGGTTAGCGTCAGGACAACTAGGGTTAGCGCCAGGACAACTAGGGTTAGCGCCAGGACAACTAGGGTTAGCGTCAGGACAACTAGGGTTAGCATCAGGACAACTAGGGTTAGCGCCAGGACAACTAGGGTTAGCGCCAGGACAACTAGGGTTAGCGCCAGGACAACTAGGGTTAGCGCTAGGACAACTAGGGTTAGCGCCAGGACAACTAGGGTTAGCGCCAGGACAACTAGGGTTAGCGCCAGGACAACTAGGGTTAGCGCCAGGACAACTAGGGTTAGCGTCAGGACAACTAGGGTTAGCGCCAGGACAACTAGGGTTAGCGTCAGGACAACTAGGGTTAGCGCCAGGACAACTAGGGTTAGCGCCAGCACAACTAGGGTTAGCGCCAGGACAACTAGGGTTAGCGCCAGGACAACTAGGGTTAGCGCCAGGACAACTAGGGTTAGCGCCAGGACAACTAGGGTTAGCACCAGGACAACTAGGGTTAGCGCCAGGACAACTAGGGTTAGCGCCAGGACAACTAGGGTTAGCGCCAGGACAACTAGGGTTAGCGCCAGGAAAACTAGGGTTAGCGTCAGGACAACTAGGGTTAGCGCCAGGACAACTAGCGTTAGCGTCAGTACAACTAGGGTTAGCTTCAGGACAACTAGGGTTAGCGCCAGGACAACTAGGGTTAGCGCCAGGACAGCTAGGGTTAGCGTCAGGACAACTAGGGTTAGCGTCAGGACAGCTAGGGTTAGCGTCAGGACAACTAGGGTTAGCGTCAGGACAACTAGGGTTAGCGCCAGGACAACTAGGGTTAGCGCCAGGACAACTAGGGTTAGCGCCAGGACAACTATGGTTAGCGCCAGGACAACTAGGGTTAGCGCCAGGACAACTAGGGATAGCGCCAGGACAACTAGGGTTAGCGTCAGGACAACTAGGGTTAGCGCCAGGACAACTAGGGTTAGCGCCAGGACATCTAGGGTTAGCGTCAGGACAACTAGGGTTAGCGTCTGGACAACTAGGGTTAGCGTCAGGACAACTAGGGTTAGCGTCAGGACAACTAGGGTTAGCGTCAGGACAACTAGGGTTAGCGTCAGGACAACTAGGGTTAGTGTCAGGACAACTAGGGTTAGCGCCAGGACAACTAGGGTTAGCGCCAGGACAACTAGTGTTAGCGCCAGGACAACTAGGGTTAGCGCCAGGACCACTAGGGTTAGCGCCAGGACAACTAGGGTTAGCGTCACGACAACTAGGGTTAGCGTCAGGACAACTAGGGTTAGCGTCAGGACAACTAGGGTTAGCGTCAGGACAACTAGGGTTAGCGTCAGGACAACTAGGGTTAGCGTCAGGACAACTAGGGTTAGCGTCACGACAACTAGGGTTAGCGTTAGGACAACTAGGGTTAGCGTCACGACAACTAGGGTTAGCGTCAGGACAACTAGGGTTAGCGTCAGGACAACTAGGGTTAGCGTCACGACAACTAGGGTTAGCGTCACGACAACTAGGGTTAGCGTCACGACAACTAGGGTTAGCGTCACGACAACTAGGGTTAGCGTCAGGACAACTAGGGTTAGCATCAGGACAACTAGGGTTAGCGTCACGACAACTAGGGTTAGCTTCAGGACAACTAGGGTTAGCGTCAGGACACCTAGGGTTAGCGTCAGGACAACTAGGGTTAGCGCCAGGACAACTAGGGTTACCGCCACGACAACTAGGGCTAGCGCCAGGACAACTAGGGTTAGCGTCAGGACAACTAGGGTTAGCGCCAGGACAACTAGGGTTAGCGCCAGGACAACTAGGGTTAGCGTCAGGACAACTAGGGTTAGCGCCAGGACAACTAGGGTTAGCGCCAGGACAACTAGGGTTAGCGTCAGGACAACTAGGGTTAGCATCAGGACAACTAGGGTTAGCGCCAGGACAACTAGGGTTAGCGCCAGGACAACTAGGGTTAGCGCCAGGACAACTAGGGTTAGCGTCAGGACAACTAGGGTTAGCGCCAGGACAACTAGGGTTAGCGTCAGGACAACTAGGGTTAGCGTCAGGACAACTAGGGTTAGCGCCAGGACAACTAGGGTTAGCGCCAGCACAACTAGGGTTAGCGCCAGGACAACTAGGGTTAGCGCCAGGACAACTAGGGTTCGCGCCAGGACAACTAGGGTTAGCGCCAGGACAACTAGGGTTAGCACCAGGACAACTAGGGTTAGCGCCAGGACAACTAGGGTTAGCGCCAGGACAACTAGGGTTAGCGCCAGGTCAACTAGGGTTAGCGCCAGGAAAACTAGGGTTAGCGTCAGGACAACTAGGGTTAGCACCAGGACAACTAGCGTTAGCGTCAGGACAACTAGGGTTAGCATCAGGACAACTAGGGTTAGCGCCAGGACAACTAGGGTTAGCGCCAGGACAACTAGGGTTAGCGTCAGGACAACTAGGGTTAGCGTCTGGACAACTAGGGTTAGCGTCAGGACAACTAGGGTTAGCATCAGGACAACTAGGGTTAGCGTCACGACAACTAGGGTTAGCTTCAGGACAACTAGGGTTAGCATCAGGACACCTAGGGTTAGCGTCAGGACAACTAGGGTTAGCGCCAGTACAACTAGGGTTACCGCCACGACAACTAGGGCTAGCGCCAGGACAACTAGGGTTAGCGTCAGGACAACTAGGGTTAGCGCCAGGACAACTAGGGTTAGCGCCAGGACAACTAGGGTTAGCGTCAGGACAACTAGGGTTAGCGTCAGGACAACTAGGGTTAGCGCCAGGACAACTAGGGTTAGCGCCAGGACAACTAGGGTTAGCGCCAGGACAACTAGGGTTAGCGTCAGGACAACTAGGGTTAGCGCCAGGACAACTAGGGTTAGCGTCAGGACAACTAGGGTTAGCATCAGGACAACTAGGGTTAGCGCCAGGACAACTAGGGTTAGCGCCAGGACAACTAGTTTTAGCGCTAGGACAACTAGGGTTAGCGCCAGGACAACTAGGGTTAGCGCCAGGACAACTAGGGTTAGCGCCAGGACAACTAGGGTTAGCGTCAGGACAACTAGGGTTAGCGCCAGGACAACTAGGGTTAGCGTCAGGACAACTAGGGTTAGCGTCAGGACAACTAGGGTTAGCGCCAGGACAACTAGGGTTAGCGCCAGGACAACTAGGGTTAGCGTCAGGACAACTAGGGTTAGCGTCTGGACAACTAGGGTTAGCGTCAGGACAACTAGGGTTAGCGTCAGGACAACTAGGGTTAGCGTCAGGACAACTAGGGTTAGCGTCAGGACAACTAGGGTTAGCGCCAGGACAACTAGGGTTAGCGCCAGGACAACTAGTGTTAGCGCCAGGACAACTAGGGTTAGCGCCAGGACCACTAGGGTTAGCGCCAGGACAACTAGGGTTAGCGTCACGACAACTAGGGTTAGCGTCAGGACAACTAGGGTTAGCGTCAGGACAACTAGGGTTAGCGTCAGGACAACTAGGGTTAGCGTCACGACAACTAGGGTTAGCTTCACGACAACTAGGGTTAGCGTCAGGACAACTAGGGTTAGCGTCAGGACAACTAGGGTTAGCGTCAGGACAACTAGGGTTAGCGTCAGGACAACTAGGGTTAGCGTCACGACAACTTGGGTTAGCGTCAGGACAACTAGGGTTAGCGTCAGGACAACTAGGGTTAGCGTCAGGACAACTAGGGTTAGCGTCACGACAACTTGGGTTAGCGTCAGGACAACTAGGGTTAGCGTCACGACAACTAGGGTTAGCGTCAGGACAACTAGGGTAAGCGTCAGGACAACTAGGGTTAGCGTCAGGACAACTAGGGTTAGCGTCAGGACAACTAGGGTTAGCGTCACGACAACTAGGGTTAGCGTCACGACAACTAGGGTTAGCGTCACGACAACTAGGGTTAGCGTCACGACAACTAGGGTTAGCGTCAGGACAACTAGGGTTAGCATCAGGACAACTAGGGTTAGCGTCACGACAACTAGGGTTAGCTTCAGGACAACTAGGGTTAGCGTCAGGACACCTAGGGTTAGCGTCAGGACAACTAGGGTTAGCGCCAGGACAACTAGGGTTACCGCCACGACAACTAGGGCTAGCGCCAGGACAACTAGGGTTAGCGTCAGGACAACTAGGGTTAGCGCCAGGAGAACTAGGGTTAGCGCCAGGACAACTAGGGTTAGCGTCAGGACAACTAGGGTTAGCGTCAGGACAACTAGGGTTAGCGCCAGGACAACTAGGGTTAGCGCCAGGACAACTAGGGTTAGCGCCAGGACAACTAGGGTTAGCGTCAGGACAAATAGGGTTAGCGCCAGGACAACTAGGGTTAGCGCCAGGACAACTAGGGTTAGCGTCAGGACAACTAGGGTTAGCATCAGGACAACTAGGGTTAGCGCCAGGACAACTAGGGTTAGCGCCAGGACAACTAGGGTTAGCGCTAGGACAACTAGGGTTAGCGCCAGGACAACTAGGGTTAGCGCCAGGACAACTAGGGTTAGCGCCAGGACAACTAGGGTTAGCGTCAGGACAACTAGGGTTAGCGCCAGGACAACTAGGGTTAGCGTCAGGACAACTAGGGTTAGCCTCAGGACAACTAGGGTTAGCGCCAGGACAACTAGGGTTATCGCCAGCACAACTAGGGTTAGCGCCAGGACAACTAGGGTTAGCGCCAGGACAACTAGGGTTAGCGCCAGGACAACTAGGGTTAGCGCCAGGACAACTAGGGTTAGCACCAGGACAACTAGGGTTAGCGCCAGGACAACTAGGGTTAGCGCCAGGACAACTAGGGTTAGCGCCAGGACAACTAGGGTTAGCGTCAGGACAACTAGGGTTAGCGCCAGGACAACTAGCGTTAGCGTCAGTACAACTAGGGTTAGCTTCAGGACAACTAGGGTTAGCGCCAGGACAACTAGGGTTAGCGCCAGGACAGCTAGGGTTAGCGTCAGGACAACTAGGGTTAGCATCAGGACAGCTAGGGTTAGCGTCAGGACAACTAGGGTTAGCGTCAGGACAACTAGGGTTAGCGCCAGGACAACTAGGGTTAGCGCCAGGACAACTAGGGTTAGCGCCAGGACAACTATGGTTAGCGCCAGGACAACTAGGGTTAGCGCCAGGACAACTAGGGATAGCGCCAGGACAACTAGGGTTAGCGTCAGGACAACTAGGGTTAGCGCCAGGACAACTAGGGTTAGCGCCAGGACAACTAGGGTTAGCGTCAGGACAACTAGGGTTAGCGTCTGGACAACTAGGGTTAGCGTCAGGACAACTAGGGTTAGCGTCAGGACAACTAGGGTTAGCGTCAGGACAACTAGGGTTAGTGTCAGGACAACTAGGGTTAGCGCCAGGACAACTAGGGTTAGCGCCAGGACAACTAGGGTTAGCGCCAGGACAACTAGGGATAGCACCAGGACAACTAGGGTTAGCGCCATTACAACTAGGGTTAGCGCCAGGACAACTAGGGTTAGCACCAGGACAACTAGGGTAAGCGCCAGGTCAACTAGGGTTAGCGCCAGGACAACTAGGGTTAGCACCAGGACAACTAGGGTAAGCGCCAGGTCAACTAGGGTTAGCGCCAGTACAACTAGGGTTACCGCCAGGACAACTAGGGTTAGCGCCAGGACAACTAGGGTTAGCGCCGGGACAACTAGGGTTAGCGCCGGGACAACTAGGGTTAGCGCCAGGACAACTAGGGTTAGCGCCAGGACAACTAGGGTTAGTGCCAGGACAACTAGGGTTAGCGTCAGGACAACTAGGTTTAGCGCCAGGACAACTAGGGTTAGCGTCAGGACAACTAGGGTTAGCGCCAGGACAACTAGGGTTAGCGTCAGGACAACTAGGGTTAGCACCAGGACAACTAGGGTTAGCGTCAGGACAACTAGGGTTAGCGTCAGGACAACTAGGGTTAGCGCCAGGACAACTAGGGTTAGCGCCAGGACAACTAGGGTTAGCGCTAGGACAACTAGGGTTAGCGCCAGGACAACTAGGGTTAGCGCCAAGACAACTAGGGTTAGCACCAGGACAACTAGGGTTAGCGCCAGGACAACTAGGGTTAGCGCCAGGACAACTAGGGTTAGTGCCAGGACAACTAGGGTTAGCGCCAGGAAAACTAGGGTTAGCGTCAGGACAACTAGGGTTAGCGCCAGGACAACTAGCGTTAGCGTCAGGACAACTAGGGTTAGCATCAGGACAACTAGGGTTAGCGTCAGGACAACTAGGGTTAGCGCCAGGACAACTAGGGTTAGCGCCAGGACAACTAGGGTTAGCGTCAGGACAACTAGGGTTAGCGTCTGGACAACTAGGGTTAGCATCAGGACAACTAGGGTTAGCATCAGGACAACTAGGGTTAGCGTCACGACAACTAGGGTTAGCTTCAGGACAACTAGGGTTAGCGTCAGGACACCTAGGGTTAGCGTCAGGACAACTAGGGTTAGCGCCAGTACAACTAGGGTTACCGCCACGACAACTAGGGCTAGCGCCAGGACAACTAGGGTTAGCGTCAGGACAACTAGGGTTAGCGCCAGGACAACTAGGGTTAGCGCCAGGACAACTAGGGTTAGCGTCAGGACAACTAGGGTTAGCGTCAGGACAACTAGGGTTAGCGCCAGGACAACTAGGGTTAGCGCCAGGACAACTAGGGTTAGCGCCAGGACAACTAGGGTTAGCGTCAGGACAACTAGGGTTAGCGCCAGGACAACTAGGGTTAGCGCCAGGACAACTAGGGTTAGCGTCAGGACAACTAGGGTTAGCATCAGGACAACTAGGGTTAGCGCCAGGACAACTAGGGTTAGCGCCAGGACAACTAGGGTTAGCGTCAGGACAACTAGGGTTAGCGCCAGGACAACTAGGGTTAGCGTCAGGACAACTAGGGTTATCGCCAGCACAACTAGGGTTAGCGCCAGGACAACTAGGGTTAGCGCCAGGACAACTAGGGTTAGCGCCAGGACAACTAGGGTTAGTGCCAGGACAACTAGGGTTAGCACCAGGACAACTAGGGTTAGCGCCAGGACAACTAGGGTTAGCGCCAGGACAACTAGGGTTAGCGCCAGGACAACTAGGGTTAGCGCCAGGAAAACTAGGGTTAGCGTCAGGACAACTAGGGTTAGCGCCAGGACAACTAGCGTTAGCGTCAGTACAACTAGGGTTAGCTTCAGGACAACTAGGGTTAGCGCCAGGACATCTAGGGTTAGCGCCAGGACAGCTAGGGTTAGCGTCAGGACAACTAGGGTTAGCGTCAGGACAGCTAGGGTTAGCGTCAGGACAACTAGGGTTAGCGTCAGGACAACTAGGGTTAGCGCCAGGACAACTAGGGTTAGCGCCAGGACAACTAGGGTTAGCGCCAGGACAACTATAGTTAGCGCCAGGACAACTAGGGTTAGCGCCAGGACAACTAGGGATAGCGCCAGGACAACTAGGGTTAGCATCAGGACAACTAGGGTTAGCGCCAGGACAACTAGGGTTAGCGCCAGGACAACTAGGGTTAGCGTCAGGACAACTAGGGTTAGCGTCTGGACAACTAGGGTTAGCGTCAGGACAACTAGGGTTAGCGTCAGGACAACTAGGGTTAGCGTCAGGACAACTAGGGTTAGTGTCAGGACAACTAGGGTTAGCGCCAGGACAACTAGGGTTAGCGCCAGGACAACTAGGGTTAGCGCCAGGACAACTAGGGATAGCACCAGGACAACTAGGGTTAGCGCCATTACAACTAGGGTTAGCGCCAGGACAACTAGGGTTAGCACCAGGACAACTAGAGTAAGCGCCAGGTCAACTAGGGTTAGCGCCAGGACAACTAGGGTTAGCACCAGGACAACTAGGGTAAGCGCCAGGTCAACTAGGGTTAGCGCCAGTACAACTAGGGTTACCGCCAGGACAACTAGGGTTAGCGCCAGGACAACTAGGGTTAGCGCCGGGACAACTAGGGTTAGCGCCGGGACAACTAGGGTTAGCGCCAGGACAACTAGGGTTAGCGCCAGGACAACTAGGGTTAGTGCCAGGACAACTAGGGTTAGCGTCAGGACAACTAGGTTTAGCGCCAGGACAACTAGGGTTAGCGTCAGGACAACTAGGGTTAGCGCCAGGACAACTAGGGTTAGCGTCAGGACAACTAGGGTTAGCGCCAGGACAACTAGGGTTAGCGTCAGGACAACTAGGGTTAGCGTCAGGACAACTAGGGTTAGCGCCAGGACAACTAGGGTTAGCGCCAGCACAACTAGGGTTAGCGCCAGGACAACTAGGGTTAGCGCTAGGACAACTAGGGTTAGCGCCAGGACAACTAGGGTTAGCGCCAGGACAACTACGGTTAGCACCAGGACAACTAGGGTTAGCGCCAGGACAACTAGGGTTAGCGCCAGGACAACTAGGGTTAGTGCCAGGACAACTAGGGTTAGCGTCAGGAAAACTAGGGTTAGCGTCAGGACAACTAGGGTTAGCGCCAGGACAACTAGCGTTAGCGTCAGGACAACTAGGGTTAGCATCAGGACAACTAGGGTTAGCGTCAGGACAACTAGGGTTAGCGCCAGGACAACTAGGGTTAGCGCCAGGACAACTAGGGTTAGCGTCAGGACAACTAGGGTTAGCGTCAGGACAACTAGGGTTAGCGTCAGGACAACTAGGGTTAGCGTCTGGACAACTAGGGTTAGCGTCAGGACAACTAGGGTTAGCATCAGGACAACTAGGGTTAGCGTCACGACAACTAGGGTTAGCTTCAGGACAACTAGGGTTAGCGTCAGGACACCTAGGGTTAGCGTCAGGACAACTAGGGTTAGCGCCAGTACAACTAGGGTTACCGCCATGACAACTAGGGCTAGCGCCAGGACAACTAGGGTTAGCGTCAGGACAACTAGGGTTAGCGCCAGGACAACTAGGGTTAGCGCCAGGACAACTAGGGTTAGCGTCAGGACAACTAGGGTTAGCGTCAGGACAACTAGGGTTAGCGCCAGGACAACTAGGGTTAGCGCCAGGACAACTAGGGTTAGCGTCAGGACAACTAGGGTTAGCGCCAGGACAACTAGGGTTAGCGCCAGGACAACTAGGGTTAGCGTCAGGACAACTAGGGTTAGCATCAGGACAACTAGGGTTAGCGCCAGGACAACTAGGGTTAGCGCCAGGACAACTAGGGTTAGCGCTAGGACAACTAGGGTTAGCGCCAGGACAACTAGGGTTAGCGCCAGGACAACTAGGGTTAGCGCCAGGACAACTAGGGTTAGCGCCAGGACAACTAGGGTTAGCGTCAGGACAACTAGGGTTAGCGTCAGGACAACTAGGGTTAGCGCCAGGACAACTAGGGTTAGCGCCAGCACAACTAGGGTTAGCGCCAGGACAACTAGGGTTAGCGCCAGGACAACTAGGGTTAGCGCCAGGACAACTAGGGTTAGCGCCAGGACAACTAGGGTTAGCACCAGGACAACTAGGGTTAGCGCCAGGACAACTAGGGTTAGCGCCAGGACAACTAGGGTTAGCGCCAGGACAACTAGGGTTAGCGCCAGGAAAACTAGGGTTAGCGCCAGGACAACTAGCGTTAGCGTCAGGACAACTAGGGTTAGCATCAGGACAACTAGGGTTAGCGTCAGGACAACTAGGGTTAGCGCCAGGACAACTAGGGTTAGCGTCTGGACAACTAGGGTTAGCGTCAGGACAACTAGGGTTAGCGTCAGGACAACTAGGGTTAGCATCAGGACAACTAGGGTTAGCGTCAGGACAACTAGGGTTAGCGTCAGGACAACTAGGGTTAGCGTCACGACAACTTGGGTTAGCGTCAGGACAACTAGGGTTAGCGTCAGGACAACTAGGGTTAGCGTCAGGACAACTAGGGTTAGCGTCACGACAACTTGGGTTAGCGTCAGGACAACTAGGGTTAGCGTCACGACAACTAGGGTTAGCGTCAGGACAACTAGGGTAAGCGTCAGGACAACTAGGGTTAGCGTCAGGACAACTAGGGTTAGCGTCAGGACAACTAGGGTTAGCGTCACGACAACTAGGGTTAGCGTCACGACAACTAGGGTTAGCGTCACGACAACTAGGGTTAGCGTCACGACAACTAGGGTTAGCGTCAGGACAACTAGGGTTAGCATCAGGACAACTAGGGTTAGCGTCACGACAACTAGGGTTAGCTTCAGGACAACTAGGGTTAGCGTCAGGACACCTAGGGTCAGCGTCAGGACAACTAGGGTTAGCGCCAGGACAACTAGGGTTACCGCCACGACAACTAGGGCTAGCGCCAGGACAACTAGGGTTAGCGTCAGGACAACTAGGGTTAGCGCCAGGACAACTAGGGTTAGCGCCAGGACAACTAGGGTTAGCGTCAGGACAACTAGGGTTAGCGTCAGGACAACTAGGGTTAGCGCCAGGACAACTAGGGTTAGCGCCAGGACAACTAGGGTTAGCGTCAGGACAACTAGGGTTAGCGCCAGGACAACTAGGGTTAGCGCCAGGACAACTAGGGTTAGCGTCAGGACAACTAGGGTTAGCATCAGGACAACTAGGGTTAGCGCCAGGACAACTAGGGTTAGCGCCAGGACAACTAGGGTTAGCGCCAGTACAACTAGGGTTAGCGCTAGGACAACTAGGGTTAGCGCCAGGACAACTAGGGTTAGCGCCAGGACAACTAGGGTTAGCGCCAGGACAACTAGGGTTAGCGTCAGGACAACTAGGGTTAGCGCCAGGACAACTAGGGTTAGCGTCAGGACAACTAGGGTTAGCGTCAGGACAACTAGGGTTAGCGCCAGGACAACTAGGGTTAGCGCCAGCACAACTAGGGTTAGCGCCAGGACAACTAGGGTTAGCGCCAGGACAACTAGGGTTAGCGCCAGGACAACTAGGGTTAGCACCAGGACAACTAGGGTTAGCGCCAGGACAACTAGGGTTAGCGCCAGGACAACTAGGGTTAGCGCCAGGACAACTAGGGTTAGCGCCAGGAAAACTAGGGTTAGCGTCAGGACAACTAGGGTTAGCGCCAGGACAACTAGCGTTAGCGTCAGTACAACTAGGGTTAGCTTCAGGACAACTAGGGTTTGCGCCAGGACAATTAGGTTAGCGCCAGGACAGCTAGGGTTAGCGTCAGGACAACTAGGGTTAGCGTCAGGACAGCTAGGGTTAGCGTCAGGACAACTAGGGTTAGCGTCAGGACAACTAGGGTTAGCGCCAGGACAACTAGGGTTAGCGCCAGGACAACTAGGGTTAGCGCCAGGACAACTATGGTTAGCGCCAGGACAACTAGGGTTAGCGCCAGGACAACTAGGGATAGCGCCAGGACAACTAGGGTTAGCGTCAGGACAACTAGGGTTAGCGCCAGGACAACTAGGGTTAGCGCCAGGACAACTAGGGTTAGCGTCAGGACAACTAGGGTTAGCGTCTGGACAACTAGGGTTAGCGTCAGGACAACTAGGGTTAGCGTCAGGACAACTAGGGTTAGCGTCAGGACAACTAGGGTTAGTGTCAGGACAACTAGGGTTAGCGCCAGGACAACTAGGGTTAGCGCCAGGACAACTAGGGTTAGCGCCAGGACAACTAGGGATAGCACCAGGACAACTAGGGTTAGCGCCATTACAACTAGGGTTAGCGCCAGGACAACTAGGGTTAGCACCAGGACAACTAGGGTAAGCGCCAGGTCAACTAGGGTTAGCGCCAGGACAACTAGGGTTAGCACCAGGACAACTAGGGTAAGCGCCAGGTCAACTAGGGTTAGCGCCAGTACAACTAGGGTTACCGCCAGGACAACTAGGGTTAGCGCCAGGACAACTAGGGTTAGCGCCGGGACAACTAGGGTTAGCGCCGGGACAACTAGGGTTAGCGCCAGGACAACTAGGGTTAGCGCCAGGACAACTAGGGTTAGTGCCAGGACAACTAGGGTTAGCGTCAGGACAACTAGGTTTAGCGCCAGGACAACTAGGGTTAGCGTCAGGACAACTAGGGTTAGCATTAGGACAACTAGGGTTAGCGTCAGAACAACTAGGGTTAGCGTCAGGACAACTAGGGTTAGAGTCAGGACAACTAGGGTTAGCGTCAGGACAACTAGGGTTAGCGTCAGGACAACTAGGGTTAGCGTCAGGACAACTAGGGTTAGCGTCAGGACAACTAGGGTTAGCGTCACGACAACTAGGGTTAGCGTCAGGACAACTAGGGTTAGCGTCAGGACAACTAGGGTTAGCGTCACAACTAGGGTTAGCGTCAGGACAACTAGGGTTAACGTCACAACTAGGGTTAGCGTCAGGACAACTAGGGTTAGAGTCACGACAACTAGGGTTAGCGTCAGGACAACTAGGGTTAGCGTCACGACAACTAGGGTTAGCGTCAGGACAACTAGGGTTAGCGTCACGACAACTAGGGTTAGCGTCAGGACAACTAGGGTTAGCGTCAGGACAACTAGGGTTAGCGTCACGACAACTAGGGTTAGCGTCAGGACAACTAGGGTTAGCGCTAGGACAACTAGGGTTAGCGCCAGGACAACTAGGGTTAGCGCCAGGACAACTAGGGTTAGCGCCAGGACAACTAGGGTTAGCGTCAGGACAACTAGGGTTAGCGCCAGGACAACTAGGGTTAGCGTCAGGACAACTAGGGTTAGCGTCAGGACAACTAGGGTTAGCGCCAGGACAACTAGGGTTAGCGCCAGCACAACTAGGGTTAGCGCCAGGACAACTAGGGTTAGCGCCAGGACAACTAGGGTTAGCGCCAGGACAACTAGGGTTAGCACCAGGACAACTAGGGTTAGCGCCAGGACAACTAGGGTTAGCGCCAGGACAACTAGGGTTAGCGCCAGGACAACTAGGGTTAGCGTCAGGACAACTAGGGTTAGCGCCAGGACAACTAGCGTTAGCGTCAGTACAACTAGGGTTAGCTTCAGGACAACTAGGGTTAGCGCCAGGACAACTAGGGTTAGCGCCAGGACAGCTAGGGTTAGCGTCAGGACAACTAGGGTTAGCGTCAGGACAGCTAGGTTTAGCGTCAGGACAACTAGGGTTAGCGTCAGGACAACTAGGGTTAGCGCCAGGACAACTACGGTTAGCGCCAGGACAACTAGGGTTAGCGCCAGGACAACTAGGGTTAGCGCCAGGACAACTAGGGATAGCGCCAGGACAACTAGGGTTAGCGTCAGGACAACTAGGGTTAGCGCCAGGACAACTAGGGTTAGCGCCAGGACAACTAGGGTTAGCGCCAGTACAACTAGGGTTAGCGCTAGGACAACTAGGGTTAGCGCCAGGACAACTAGGGTTAGCGCCAGGACAACTAGGGTTAGCGCCAGGACAACTAGGGTTAGCGTCAGGACAACTAGGGTTAGCGCCAGGACAACTAGGGTTAGCGTCAGGACAACTAGGGTTAGCGTCAGGACAACTAGGGTTAGCGCCAGGACAACTAGGGTTAGCGCCAGCACAACTAGGGTTAGCGCCAGGACAACTAGGGTTAGCGCCAGGACAACTAGGGTTAGCGCCAGGACAACTAGGGTTAGCGCCAGGACAACTAGGGTTAGCACCAGGACAACTAGGGTTAGCGCCAGGACAACTAGGGTTAGCGCCAGGACAACTAGGGTTAGCGCCAGGACAACTAGGGTTAGCGCCAGGAAAACTAGGGTTAGCGTCAGGACAACTAGGGTTAGCGCCAGGACAACTAGCGTTAGCGTCAGTACAACTAGGGTTAGCTTCAGGACAACTAGGGTTTGCGCCAGGACAATTAGGTTAGCGCCAGGACAGCTAGGGTTAGCGTCAGGACAACTAGGGTTAGCGTCAGGACAGCTAGGGTTAGCGTCAGGACAACTAGGGTTAGCGTCAGGACAACTAGGGTTAGCGCCAGGACAACTAGGGTTAGCGCCAGGACAACTAGGGTTAGCGCCAGGACAACTATGGTTAGCGCCAGGACAACTAGGGTTAGCGCCAGGACAACTAGGGATAGCGCCAGGACAACTAGGGTTAGCGTCAGGACAACTAGGGTTAGCGCCAGGACAACTAGGGTTAGCGCCAGGACAACTAGGGTTAGCGTCAGGACAACTAGGGTTAGCGTCTGGACAACTAGGGTTAGCGTCAGGACAACTAGGGTTAGCGTCAGGACAACTAGGGTTAGCGTCAGGACAACTAGGGTTAGTGTCAGGACAACTAGGGTTAGCGCCAGGACAACTAGGGTTAGCGCCAGGACAACTAGGGTTAGCGCCAGGACAACTAGGGATAGCACCAGGACAACTAGGGTTAGCGCCATTACAACTAGGGTTAGCGCCAGGACAACTAGGGTTAGCACCAGGACAACTAGGGTAAGCGCCAGGTCAACTAGGGTTAGCGCCAGGACAACTAGGGTTAGCACCAGGACAACTAGGGTAAGCGCCAGGTCAACTAGGGTTAGCGCCAGTACAACTAGGGTTACCGCCAGGACAACTAGGGTTAGCGCCAGGACAACTAGGGTTAGTGCCAGGACAACTAGGGTTAGCGTCAGGACAACTAGGTTTAGCGCCAGGACAACTAGGGTTAGCGTCAGGACAACTAGGGTTAGCATTAGGACAACTAGGGTTAGCGTCAGAACAACTAGGGTTAGCGTCAGGACAACTAGGGTTAGAGTCAGGACAACTAGGGTTAGCGTCAGGACAACTAGGGTTAGCGTCAGGACAACTAGGGTTAGCGTCAGGACAACTAGGGTTAGCGTCAGGACAACTAGGGTTAGCGTCACGACAACTAGGGTTAGCGTCAGGACAACTAGGGTTAGCGTCAGGACAACTAGGGTTAGCGTCACAACTAGGGTTAGCGTCAGGACAACTAGGGTTAACGTCACAACTAGGGTTAGCGTCAGGACAACTAGGGTTAGAGTCACGACAACTAGGGTTAGCGTCAGGACAACTAGGGTTAGCGTCACGACAACTAGGGTTAGCGTCAGGACAACTAGGGTTAGCGTCACGACAACTAGGGTTAGCGTCAGGACAACTAGGGTTAGCGTCACGACAACTAGGGTTAGCGTCACGACAACTAGGGTTAGCGTCAGGACAACTAGGGTTAGCGCTAGGACAACTAGGGTTAGCGCCAGGACAACTAGGGTTAGCGCCAGGACAACTAGGGTTAGCGCCAGGACAACTAGGGTTAGCGTCAGGACAACTAGGGTTAGCGCCAGGACAACTAGGGTTAGCGTCAGGACAACTAGGGTTAGCGTCAGGACAACTAGGGTTAGCGCCAGGACAACTAGGGTTAGCGCCAGCACAACTAGGGTTAGCGCCAGGACAACTAGGGTTAGCGCCAGGACAACTAGGGTTAGCGCCAGGACAACTAGGGTTAGCACCAGGACAACTAGGGTTAGCGCCAGGACAACTAGGGTTAGCGCCAGGACAACTAGGGTTAGCGCCAGGACAACTAGGGTTAGCGTCAGGACAACTAGGGTTAGCGCCAGGACAACTAGCGTTAGCGTCAGTACAACTAGGGTTAGCTTCAGGACAACTAGGGTTAGCGCCAGGACAACTAGGGTTAGCGCCAGGACAGCTAGGGTTAGCGTCAGGACAACTAGGGTTAGCGTCAGGACAGCTAGGTTTAGCGTCAGGACAACTAGGGTTAGCGTCAGGACAACTAGGGTTAGCGCCAGGACAACTAGGGTTAGCGCCAGGACAACTAGGGTTAGCGCCAGGACAACTAGGGTTAGCGCCAGGACAACTAGGGATAGCGCCAGGACAACTAGGGTTAGCGTCAGGACAACTAGGGTTAGCGCCAGGACAACTAGGGTTAGCGCCAGGACAACTAGGGTTAGCGTCAGGACAACTAGGGTTAGCGTCTGGACAACTAGGGTTAGCGTCAGCACAACTAGGGTTAGCGTCAGGACAACTAGGGTTAGCGTCAGGACAACTAGGGTTAGCGTCAGGACAACTAGGGTTAGTGTCAGGACAACTAGGGTTAGCGCCAGGACAATTAGGGTTAGCGCCAGGACAACTAGGGTTAGCGCCAGGACAACTAGGGTTAGCACCAGGACAACTAGGGTTAGCGCCAGGACAACTAGGGTTAGCGCCAGGACAACTAGGGTTAGCGCCAGGACAACTAGGGTTAGCGCCAGGAAAACTAGGGTTAGCGTCAGGACAACTAGGGTTAGCGCCAGGACAACTAGCGTTAGCGTCAGTACAACTAGGGTTAGCTTCAGGACAACTAGGGTTAGCGCCAGGACAACTAGGGTTAGCGCCAGGACAGCTAGGGTTAGCGTCAGGACAACTAGGGTTAGCGTCAGGACAGCTAGGGTTAGCGTCAGGACAACTAGGGTTAGCGTCAGGACAACTAGGGTTAGCGCCAGGACAACTAGGGTTAGCGCCAGGACAACTAGGGTTAGCGCCAGGACAACTATGGTTAGCGCCAGGACAACTAGGGTTAGCGCCAGGACAACTAGGGATAGCGCCAGGACAACTAGGGTTAGCGTCAGGACAACTAGGGTTAGCGCCAGGACAACTAGGGTTAGCGCCAGGACAACTAGGGTTAGCATCAGGACAACCAGGGTTAGCGTCTGGACAACTAGGGTTAGTGTCAGGACAACTAGGGTTAGCGCCAGGACAACTAGGGTTAGCGCCAGGACAACTAGGGTTAGCGCCAGGACAACTAGGGATAGCACCAGGACAACTAGGGTTAGCGCCATTACAACTAGGGTTAGCGCCAGGACAACTAGGGTTAGCACCAGGACAACTAGGGTAAGTGCCAGGACAACTAGGGTTAGCGCCAGGACAACTAGGGATAGCGCCAGGACAACTAGGGTTAGCGTCAGGACAACTAGGGTTAGCGCCAGGACAACTAGGGTTAGCGCCAGGACAACTAGGGTTAGCGTCAGGACAACTAGGGTTAGCGTCTGGACAACTAGGGTTAGCGTCAGGACAACTAGGGTTAGCGTCAGGACAACTAGGGTTAGCGTCAGGACAACTAGGGTTAGTGTCAGGACAACTAGGGTTAGCGCCAGGACAACTAGGGTTAGCGCCAGGACAACTAGGGTTAGCGCCAGGACAACTAGGGTTAGCGCCAGGACAACTAGGGTTAGCGCCAGGACAACTAGGGTTAGCGCCAGGACAACTAGGGTTAGCGCCAGGAAAACTAGGGTTAGCGTCAGGACAACTAGGGTTAGCGCCAGGACAACTAGCGTTAGCGTCAGTACAACTAGGGTTAGCTTCAGGACAACTAGGGTTAGCGCCAGGACAACTAGGGTTAGCGCCAGGACAGCTAGGGTTAGCGTCAGGACAACTAGGGTTAGCGTCAGGACAGCTAGGGTTAGCGTCAGGACAACTAGGGTTAGCGTCAGGACAACTAGGGTTAGCGCCAGGACAACTAGGGTTAGCGCCAGGACAACTATGGTTAGCGCCAGGACAACTAGGGTTAGCGCCAGGACAACTAGGGATAGCGCCAGGACAACTAGGGTTAGCGTCAGGACAACTAGGGTTAGCGCCAGGACAACTAGGGTTAGCGACAGGACAACTAGGGTTAGCGTCAGGACAACTAGCGTTAGCGTCTGGACAACTAGGGTTAGTGTCAGGACAACTAGGGTTAGCGCCAGGACAACTAGGGTTAGCGCCAGGACAACTAGGGTTAGCGCCAGGACAACTAGGGATAGCACCAGGACAACTAGGGTTAGCGCCATTACAACTAGGGTTAGCGCCAGGACAACTAGGGTTAGCACCAGGACAACTAGGGTAAGCGCCAGGACAACTAGGGTTAGCGCCAGGACAACTAGGGATAGCGCCAGGACAACTAGGGTTAGCGTCAGGACAACTAGGGTTAGCGCCAGGACAACTAGGGTTAGCGCCAGGACAACTAGGGTTAGCGTCAGGACAACTAGGGTTAGCGTCTGGACAACTAGGGTTAGCGTCAGGACAACTAGGGTTAGCGTCAGGACAACTAGGGTTAGCGTCAGGACAACTAGGGTTAGCGTCAGGACAACTAGGGTTAGTGTCAGGACAACTAGGGTTAGCGCCAGGACAACTAGGGTTAGCGCCAGGACAACTACGGTTAGCGCCAGGACAACTAGGGTTAGCACCAGGACAACTAGGGTTAGCGCCAGGACAACTAGGGTTAGCGCCAGGACAACTAGGGTTAGCGCCAGGACAACTAGGGTTAGCGCCAGGAAAACTAGGGTTAGCGTCAGGACAACTAGGGTTAGCGCCAGGACAACTAGCGTTAGCGTCAGTACAACTAGGGTTAGCTTCAGGACAACTAGGGTTAGCGCCAGGACAGCTAGGGTTAGCGTCAGGACAACTAGGGTTAGCGTCAGGACAACTAGGGTTAGCGCCAGGACAACTAGGGTTAGCGCCAGGACAACTATGGTTAGCGCCAGGACAACTAGGGTTAGCGCCAGGACAACTAGGGATAGCGCCAGGACAACTAGGGTTAGCGTCAGGACAACTAGGGTTAGCGCCAGGACAACTAGGGTTAGCGCCAGGACAACTAGGGTTAGCGTCAGGACAACTAGGGTTAGCGTCTGGACAACTAGGGTTAGCGTCAGGACAACTAGGGTTAGCGCCATTACAACTAGGGTTAGCGCCAGGACAACTAGGGTTAGCACCAGGACAACTAGGGTAAGCGCCAGGTCAACTAGGGTTAGCGCCAGGACAACTAGGGTTAGCACCAGGACAACTAGGGTAAGCGCCAGGTCAACTAGGGTTAGCGCCAGTACAACTAGGGTTACCGCCAGGACAACTAGGGTTAGCGCCAGGACAACTAGGGTTAGCGCCGGGACAACTAGGGTTAGCGCCGGGACAACTAGGGTTAGCGCCAGGACAACTAGGGTTAGCGCCAGGACAACTAGGGTTAGTGCCAGGACAACTAGGGTTAGCGTCATGACAACTAGGTTTAGCGCCAGGACAACTAGGGTTAGCGTCAGGACAACTAGGGTTAGCATTAGGACAACTAGGGTTAGCGTCAGAACAACTAGGGTTAGCGTCAGGACAACTAGGGTTAGAGTCAGGACAACTAGGGTTAGCGTCAGGACAACTAGGGTTAGCGTCAGGACAACTAGGGTTAGCGTCAGGACAACTAGGGTTAGCGTCACGACAACTAGGGTTAGCGTCAGGACAACTAGGGTTAGCGTCAGGACAACTAGGGTTAGCGTCAGGACAACTAGGGTTAGCGTCACAACTAGGGTTAGCGTCAGGACAACTAGGGTTAGCGTCACAACTAGGGTTAGCGTCAGGACAACTAGGGTTAGAGTCACGACAACTAGGGTTAGCGTCAGGACAACTAGGGTTAGCGTCACGACAACTAGGGTTAGCGTCAGGACAACTAGGGTTAGCGTCACGACAACTAGGGTTAGCGCCAGGACAACTAGGGTTAGCGCCAGCACAACTAGGGTTAGCGCCAGGACAACTAGGGTTAGCGCCAGGACAACTAGGGTTAGCGCCAGGACAACTAGGGTTAGCACCAGGACAACTAGGGTTAGCGCCAGGACAACTAGGGTTAGCGCCAGGACAACTAGGGTTAGCGCCAGGACAACTAGGGTTAGCGTCAGGACAACTAGGGTTAGCGCCAGGACAACTAGCGTTAGCGTCAGTACAACTAGGGTTAGCTTCAGGACAACTAGGGTTAGCGCCAGGACAACTAGGGTTAGCGCCAGGACAGCTAGGGTTAGCGTCAGGACAACAAGGGTTAGCGTCAGGACAGCTAGGTTTAGCATCAGGACAACTAGGGTTAGCGTCAGGACAACTAGGGTTAGCGCCAGGACAACTAGGGTTAGCGCCAGGACAACTAGGGTTAGCGCCAGGACAACTATGGTTAGCGCCAGGACAACTAGGGTTAGCGCCAGGACAACTAGGGATAGCGCCAGGACAACTAGGGTTAGCGTCAGGACAACTAGGGTTAGCGCCAGGACAACTAGGGTTAGCGCCAGGACAACTAGGGTTAGCGTCAGGACAACTAGGGTTAGCGTCTGGACAACTAGGGTTAGCGTCAGGACAACTAGGGTTAGCGTCAGGACAACTAGGGTTAGCGTCAGGACAACTAGGGTTAGTGTCAGGACAACTAGGGTTAGCGCCAGGACAACTAGGGTTAGCGCCAGGACAACTAGGGTTAGCGCCAGGACAACTAGGGATAGCACCAGGACAACTAGGGTTAGCGCCATTACAACTAGGGTTAGCGCCAGGACAACTAGCGTTAGCGTCAGTACAACTAGGGTTAGCTTCAGGACAACTAGGGTTAGCGCCAGGACAGCTAGGGTTAGCGTCAGGACAACTAGGGTTAGCGTCAGGACAACTAGGGTTAGCGCCAGGACAACTAGGGTTAGCGCCAGGACAACTAGGGTTAGCGCCAGGACAACTATGGTTAGCGCCAGGACAACTAGGGTTAGCGCCAGGACAACTAGGGATAGCGCCAGGACAACTAGGGTTAGCGTCAGGACAACTAGGGTTAGCGCCAGGACAACTAGGGTTAGCGCCAGGACAACTAGGGTTAGCGTCAGGACAACTAGGGTTAGCGTCTGGACAACTAGGGTTAGCGTCAGGACAACTAGGGTTAGCGTCAGGACAACTAGGGTTAGCGTCAGGACAACTAGGGTTAGTGTCAGGACAACTAGGGTTAGCGCCAGGACAACTAGGGTTAGCGCCAGGACAACTAGGGTTAGCGCCAGGACAACTAGGGATAGCACCAGGACAACTAGGGTTAGCGCCATTACAACTAGGGTTAGCGACAGGACAACTAGGGTTAGCACCAGGACAACTAGGGTAAGCGCCAGGTCAACTAGGGTTAGCGCCAGGACAACTAGGGTTAGCACCAGGACAACTAGGGTAAGCGCCAGGTCAACTAGGGTTAGCGCCAGTACAACTAGGGTTACCGCCAGGACAACTAGGGTTAGCGCCAGGACAACTAGGGTTAGCGCCGGGACAACTAGGGTTAGCGCCGGGACAACTAGGGTTAGCGCCAGGACAACTAGGGTTAGCGCCAGGACAACTAGGGTTAGTGCCAGGACAACTAGGGTTAGCGTCATGACAACTAGGTTTAGCGCCAGGACAACTAGGGTTAGCGTCAGGACAACTAGGGTTAGCATTAGGACAACTAGGGTTAGCGTCAGAACAACTAGGGTTAGCGTCAGGACAACTAGGGTTAGAGTCAGGACAACTAGGGTTAGCGTCAGGACAACTAGGGTTAGCGTCAGGACAACTAGGGTTAGCGTCAGGACAACTAGGGTTAGCGTCACGACAACTAGGGTTAGCGTCAGGACAACTAGGGTTAGCGTCAGGACAACTAGGGTTAGCGTCAGGACAACTAGGGTTAGCGTCACAACTAGGGTTAGCGTCAGGACAACTAGGGTTAGCGTCACAACTAGGGTTAGCGTCAGGACAACTAGGGTTAGAGTCACGACAACTAGGGTTAGCGTCAGGACAACTAGGGTTAACGTCACGACAACTAGGGTTAGCGTCAGGACAACTAGGGTTAGCGTCACGACAACTAGGGTTAGCGCCAGGACAACTAGGGTTAGCGCCAGCACAACTAGGGTTAGCGCCAGGACAACTAGGGTTAGCGCCAGGACAACTAGGGTTAGCGCCAGGACAACTAGGGTTAGCACCAGGACAACTAGGGTTAGCGCCAGGACAACTAGGGTTAGCGCCAGGACAACTAGGGTTAGCGCCAGGACAACTAGGGTTAGCGTCAGGACAACTAGGGTTAGCGCCAGGACAACTAGCGTTAGCGTCAGTACAACTAGGGTTAGCTTCAGGACAACTAGGGTTAGCGCCAGGACAACTAGGGTTAGCGCCAGGACAGCTAGGGTTAGCGTCAGGACAACAAGGGTTAGCGTCAGGACAGCTAGGTTTAGCGTCAGGACAACTAGGGTTAGCGTCAGGACAACTAGGGTTAGCGCCAGGACAACTAGGGTTAGCGCCAGGACAACTATGGTTAGCGCCAGGACAACTAGGGTTAGCGCCAGGACAACTAGGGATAGCGCCAGGACAACTAGGGTTAGCGTCAGGACAACTAGGGTTAGCGCCAGGACAACTAGGGTTAGCGCCAGGACAACTAGGGTTAGCGTCAGGACAACTAGGGTTAGCGTCTGGACAACTAGGGTTAGCGTCAGGACAACTAGGGTTAGCGTCAGGACAACTAGGGTTAGCGTCAGGACAACTAGGGTTAGTGTCAGGATAACTAGGGTTAGCGCCAGGACAACTAGGGTTAGCGCCAGGACAACTAGGGTTAGCGCCAGGACAACTAGGGATAGCACCAGGACAACTAGGGTTAGCGCCATTACAACTAGGGTTAGCGCCAGGACAACTAGGGTTAGCACCAGGACAACTAGGGTAAGCGCCAGGTCAACTAGGGTTAGCGCCAGTACAACTAGGGTTACCGCCAGGACAACTAGGGTTAGCGCCAGCACAACTAGGGTTAGCGCCGGGACAACTAGGGTTAGCGCCGGGACAACTAGGGTTAGCGCCAGGACAACTAGGGTTAGCGCCAGGACAACTAGGGTTAGTGCCAGGACAACTAGGGTTAGCGTCAGGACAACTAGGGTTAGCGCCAGGACAACTAGGGTTAGCGTCAGGACAACTAGGGTTAGCATCAGGACAACTAGGGTTAGCGTCAGAACAACTAGGGTTAGCGTCAGGACAACTAGGGTTAGAGTCAGGACAACTAGGGTTAGCGTCAGAACAACTAGGGTTAGCGTCAGGACAACTAGGGTTAGCATCAGGACAACTAGGGTTAGCGTCACGACAACTAGGGTTAGCGTCAGGACAACTAGGGTTAGCGTCAGGACAACTAGGGTTAGCGTCAGGACAACTAGGGTTAGCGTCACAACTAGGGTTAGCGTCAGGACAACTAGGGTTAGCGTCACAACAACTAGGGTTAGCGTCAGGACAACTAGGGTTAGCGTCAGGACAACTAGGGTTAGCGTCAGGACAACTAGGGTTAGAGTCACGACAACTAGGGTTAGCGTCAGGACAACTAGGGTTAGCGTCACGACAACTAGGGTTAGCGTCAGGACAACTAGGGTTAGCGTCACGACAACTAGGGTTAGCGTCAGGACAACTAGGGTTAGCGTCAGGACAACTAGGGTTAGCGTCACGACAACTAGTGTTAGCGTCAGGACAACTAGGGTTAGCGTCAGGACAACTAGGGTTAGCGTCACGACAACTAGGGTTAGCGTCAGGACAACTAGGGTTAGCGTCACGACAACTAGGGTTAGCGTCAGGACAACTAGGGTTAGCGTCAGGACAACTAGGGTTAGCGTCACGACAACTAGGGTTAGCGTCAGGACAACTAGGGTTAGCGTCACGACAACTAGGGTTAGCGTCAGGACAACTAGGGTTAGCGTCAGGACAAATAGGGTTAGCGTCACGACAACTAGGGTTAGCGTCAGGACAACTAGGGTTAGCGTCAGGACAACTAGGGTTAGCGTCAGGACAACTAGGGTTAGCGTCACGACAACTAGGGTTAGCGTCAGGACAAATAGGGTTAGCGTCACGACAACTAGGGTTAGCGTCAGGACAACTAGGGTTAGCATCACCACAACTAGGGTTAGCGTCAGGACAACTAGGGTTAGCGCCAGGACAACTAGGGTTAGCGCCAGGACAACTAGGGTTAGCGCCAGGACAACTCGGGTTAGCGCCAGGACAACTAGGTTTAGCGCCATTACAACTAGGGTTAGCGCCAGGACAACTAGGGTTAGCGCCAGGACAACTAGGGTTAGCGTCAGGACAACTAGGGTTAGCGTCAGGACAACTAGGGTTAGCGTCAGGACAACTAGGGTTAGCGCCATTACAACTAGGGTTAGCGCTAGGACAACTAGGGTTAGCGCCAGGACAACTAGGGTTAGCGTCAGGACAACTAGGGTTAGCGTCTGGACAACTAGGGTTAGCGTCAGGACAACTAGGGTTAGCGTCATGACAACTAGGGTTAGCGTCAGGACAACTAGGGTTAGCGCCAGGACAACTAGGGTTAGCGCCAGGACAACTAGGGTTAGCGCCATTACAACTAGGGTTAGCGCCAGGACAACTAGGGTTAGCGCCGGGACAACTAGGGTTAGCACCAGGACAACTAGGGATAGCGCCAGGACAACTAGGGTTAGCGCCAGGACAACTAGAGTTAGCGCCAGGACAACTAGGGTTAGCGCCAGGACAACTAGGGTTAGCGCCAGGACAACTAGGGTGAGCGTCAGGACAACTAGGGTTAGCATCAGGACAACTAGGGTTAGCGTCAGAACAACTAGGGTTAGCGTCAGGACAACTAGGGTTAGCGTGAGGACAACTAGGGTTAGCGTCAGGACAACTAGGGTTAGCGTCAGGACAACTAGGGTTAGCATCAGGACAACTAGGGTTAGCGTCAGGACAACTAGGGTTAGCGTCAGGACAACTAGGGTTAGCGTCACAACTAGGGTTAGCGTCAGGACAACTAGGGTTAGCGTCACAACAACTAGGGTTAGCGTCAGGACAACTAGGGTTAGCGTCAGGACAACTAGGATTAACGTCAGGACAACTAGGGTTAGAGTCACGACAACTAGGGTTAGCGTCAGGACAGCTAGGGTTAGCGTCACGACAACTAGGGTTAGCGTCAGGACAACTAGGGTTAGCGTCACGACAACTAGGGTTAGCGTCAGGACAACTAGGGTTAGCGCCAGGACAACTAGGGTTAGCGCCAGGACAACTAGGGTTAGCGCCATTACAACTAGGGTTAGCACCAGGACAACTAGGGTTAGCGCCAGGACCACTAGGGTTAGCGCCAGGACAACTAGGGTTAGCGTCACGACAACTAGGGTTAGCGTCAGGACAACTAGGGTTAGCGTCAGGACAACTAGGGTTAGCGTCAGGACAACTAGGGTTAGCGTCACGACAACTAGGGTTAGCTTCACGACAACTAGGGTTAGCGTCAGGACAACTAGGGTTAGCGTCAGGACAACTAGGGTTAGCGTCAGGACAACTAGGGTTAGCGTCACGACAACTTGGGTTAGCGTCAGGACAACTAGGGTTAGCGTCACGACAACTACGGTTAGCGTCAGGACAACTAGGGTAAGCGTCAGGACAACTAGGGTTAGCGTCACGACAACTAGGGTTAGCGTCACGACAACTAAGGTTAGCGTCAGGACAACTAGGGTTAGCGTCAGGACAACTAGGGTTAGCGTCAGGACAACTAGGGTTAGCATCAGGACAACTAGGGATAGCGTCAGGACAACTAGGGTTAGCGTCAGGACAACTAGGGTTAGCGTCAGGACAACTAGGGTTAGCGTCACGACAACTAGGGTTAGCGTCAGGACAACTAGGGTTAGCGTCAGGACAACTAGGGTTAGCGTCAGGACAACTAGGGTTAGCGTCAGGACAACTAGGGTTAGCGTCACGACAACTAGGGTTAGCATCAGGACAACTAGGTTTAGCGTCAGGACAACTAGGGTTAGCGTCAGGACAACTAGGGTTAGCGTCAGGACAACTAGGGTTAGCGTCACGACAACTAGGGTTAGCGTCAGGACAACTAGGGTTAGCGTCACGACAACTAGGGTTAGCATCAGGACAACTAGGGTTAGCGTCACGACAACTAGGGTTAGCGTCAGGACAACTAGGGTTAGCGTCAGGACAACTAGGGTTAGCGCCAGGACAACTAAGGATAGCGCCAGGACAACTAGGGTTAGCGTCAGGACAACTAGGGTTAGCGTATGGACAACTAGTGTTAGCATCAGGACAACTAGGGTTAGCGCCAGGACAACTAGGGATAGCGTCAGGACAACTAGGGTTAGCATCAGGACAACTAGGGTTAGCGTCAGAACAACTAGGGTTAGCGTCAGGACAACTAGGGTTAGCGTGAGGACAACTAGGGTTAGCGTCAGGACAACTAGGGTTAGCGTCAGGACAACTAGGGTTAGCATCAGGACAACTAGGGTTAGCGTCAGGACAACTAGGGTTAGCGTCAGGACAACTAGGGTTAGCGTCACGACAACTAGGGGTAGCGTCAGGACAACTAGGGTTAGCGTCAGGACAACTAGGGTTAGCGTCACAACTAGGGTTAGCGTCAGGACAACTAGGGTTAGCGTCACAACAACTAGGGTTAGCGTCAGGACAACTAGGGTTAGCGTCAGGACAACTAGGGTTAGCGTCAGGACAACTAGGGTTAGCGTCACGAGAACTAGGGTTAGCGTCAGGACAACTAGGGTTAGCGTCACGACAACTAGGGTTAGCGTCAGGACAACTAGGGTTAGCGTCACGACAACTAGGGTTAGCGTCAGGACAACTAGGGTTAGCGTCAGGACAACTAGGGTTAGCGCCAGGACAACTAGGGATAGCGCCAGGACAAATAAGGTTAGCGTCAGGACAACTAGGGTTAGCGTATGGACAACTAGGGTTAGCATCAGGACAACTAGGGTTAGCGCCAGGACAACTAGGGTTAGCGTCAGGACAACTAGGGTTAGCATCAGGACAACTAGGGTTAGCGTCAGAACAACTAGGGTTAGCGTCAGGACAACTAGGGTTAGCGTGAGGACAACTAGGGTTAGCGTCAGGACAACTAGGGTTAGCGTCAGGACAACTAGGGTTAGCATCAGGACAACTAGGGTTAGCGTCAGGACAACTAGGGTTAGCGTCAGGACAACTAGGGTTAGCGTCACGACAACTAGGGTTAGCGTCAGGACAACTAGGGTTAGCGTCAGGACAACTAGGGTTAGCGTCACAACTAGGGTTAGCGTCAGGACAACTAGGGTTAGCGTCACAACAACTAGGGTTAGCGTCAGGACAACTAGGGTTAGCGTCAGGACAACTAGGATTAGCGTCAGGACAACTAGGGTTAGAGTCACGACAACTAGGGTTAGCGTCAGGACAACTAGGGTTAGAGTCACGACAACTAGGGTTAGCGTCAGGACAACTAGGGTTAGCGTCACGACAACTAGGGTTAGCGTCAGGACAACTAGGGTTAGCGTCACGACAACTAGGGTTAGCGTCAGGACAACTAGGGTTAGCGTCAGGACAACTAGGGTTAGCGTCACGACAACTAGGGTTAGCGTCAGGACAACTAGGGTTAGCGTCAGGACAACTAGGGTTAGCGTCACGACAACTAGGGTTAGCGTCAGGACAACTAGGGTTAGCGTCAGGACAACTAGGGTTAGCATCAGGACAACTAGGGTTAGCGTCAGGACAACTAGGGTTAGCATCAGGACAACTAGGGTTAGCGTCAGGACAACTAGGGTTAGCGCCAGGACAACTAGGGTTAGCGCCAGGACAACTAGGGTTAGCGCCATTACAACTAGGGTTAGCAACAGGACAACTAGGGTTAGCGCCAGGACCACTAGGGTTAGCGCCAGGACAACTAGGGTTAGTGTCACAACAACTAGGGTTAGCGTCAGAACAACTAGGGTTAGCGTCAGGACAACTAGGGTTAGCGTCAGGACAACTAGGGTTAGCGTCACGACAACTAGGGTTAGCTTCACGACAACTAGGGTTAGCGTCAGGACAACTAGGGTTAGCGTCAGGACAACTAGGGTTAGCGTCAGGACAACTAGGGTTAGCGTCACGACAACTTGGGTTAGCGTCAGGACAACTAGGGTTAGCGTCACGACAACTAGGGTTAGCGTCAGGACAACTAGGGTTAGCGTCAGGACAACTAGGGTTAGCATCACGACAACTAGGGTTAGCGTCACGACAACTAAGGTTAGCGTCAGGACAACTACGGTTAGCGTCAGGACAACTAGGGTTAGCGTCAGGACAACTAGGGTTAACGTCAGGACAACTAGGGATAGCGTCAGGACAACTAGGGTTAGCGTCAGGACAACTAGGGTTAGCGTCACGACAACTAGGGTTAGCGTCACGACAACTAGGGTTAGCGCCAGGACAACTAGGGTTAGCGCCAGGACAACTAGGGTTAGCACCAGGACAACTAGGGTTAGCGCCAGGACAACTAGGGTTAGCGCCAGGACAACTAGAGTTAGCACCAGGACAACTAGGGTTAGCGCCAGGACAACTAGGGTTAGCGCCATGACAACTAGGGTTAGCGCCAGGAAAACTAGGGTTAGCGCCAGGACAAATAGGGTTAGCGCCAGGACAACTAGGGTTAGCGCCAGGACAACTAGGGTTAGCGTCAGGACAACTAGGGTTAGCATCAGGACAACTAGGGTTACCGTCAGGACAACTAGGGTAAGCGTCAGGACAACTACGGTTAGCGTCAGGACAACTAGGGTTAGCGTCAGGACAACTAGGGTTAGCGTCAGGACAACTAGGGTTAGCGTCAGGACAACTAGGTTTAGCGTCAGGACAACTAGGGTTAGCGCCAGGACAACTAGGGTTAGCGCCAGGACAACTAGGGTTAGCGCCAGGACAACTAGGGTTAGCACCAGGACAACTAGGGTTAGCGCCATTACAACTAGGCTTAGCGCCAGGACAACTAGTGTTAGCGCCAGGACAATTAGGGTTAGCGCCAGGACAACTAGGGTTACCGCCAGGACAACTAGGGTTAGCTCCAGGACAACTAGGGTTAGCGCCAGGACAACTAGGGTTAGCGCCAGGACAACTAGGTTTAGCACCGGGACAACTAGGGTTAGCGCCGGGACAACTAGGGTTAGCGCCAGGACAACTAGGGTTAGCACCAGGACAACTAGGGTTAGTGCCAGGACAACTAGGGTTAGCGCCAGGACAACTAGGGTTAGCGCCAGGACAACTAGGGTTAGCGCCAGGACAGCTAGGGTTAGTGTCAGGACAACTAGGGTTAGCGCCAGGACAACTAGGGTTAGCGTCAGGACAACTAGGGTTAGCATCAGGACAACTAGGGTTAGCGTCAGAACAACTAGGGTTAGCGTCAGGACAACTAGAGTTAGAGTCAGGACAACTAGGGTTAGCGTCAGGACAACTAGGGTTAGCGTCAGGACAACTAGGGTTAGCATCAGGACAACTAGGGTTAGCGTCAGGACAACTAGGGTTAGCGTCAGCACAACTAGGGTTAGCGTCAGGACAACTAGGGTTAGAGTCACGACAACTAGGGTTAGCATCAGGACAACTGGGGTTAGCGTCAGGACAACTAGGGTTAGCGTCACAACTAGGGTTAGCGTCAGGACAACTAGGGTAAGCGTCACAACAACTAGGGTTAGCATCAGGACAACTAGGGTTAGCGTCAGGACAACTAGGGTTAGCGTCAGGACAACTAGGGTTAGAGTCACGACAACTAGGGTTAGCGTCAGGACAACTAGGGTTAGCGTCACGACAACTAGGGTTAGCGTCAGGACAACTAGGGTTAGCGTCACGACAACTAGGGTTAGCGTCAGGACAACTAGGGTTAGCGTCAGGACAACTAGGGTTAGCGTCACGACAATTAGGGTTAGCGTCAGGACAGCTAGGGTTAGCGTCAGGACAACTAGGGTTAGCGTCACGACAACTAGGGTTAGCGTCAGGACAACTAGGGTTAGCGTCACGACAACTAGGGTTAGCGTCAGGACAACTAGGGTTAGCGTCAGGACAACTAGGGTTAGCGTCACGACAACTAGGGTTAGCGTCAGGACAACTAGGGTTAGCGTCACGACAACTAGGGTTAGCGTCAGGACAACTAGGGTTAGCGTCAGGACAACTAGGGTTAGCGCCACGACAACTAGGGTTAGCGCCAGGACAACTAGGGTTAGCGCCAGGACAACTAGGTTTAGCACCGGGACAACTAGGGTTAGCACCGGGACAACTAGGGTTAGCGCCAGGACAACTAGGGTTAGCACCAGGACAACTAGGGTTAGTGCCAGGACAACTAGGGTTAGCGCCAGGACAACTAGGGTTAGCGCCAGGACAACTAGGGTTAGCGCCAGGACAGCTAGGGTTAGTGTCAGGACAACTAGGGTTAGCGCCAGGACAACTAGGGTTAGCGTCAGGACAACTAGGGTTAGCATCAGGACAACTAGGGTTAGCGTCAGAACAACTAGGGTTAGCGTCAGGACAACTAGAGTTAGAGTCAGGACAACTAGGGTTAGCGTCAGGACAACTAGGGTTAGCGTCAGGACAACTAGGGTTAGCATCAGGACAACTAGGGTTAGCGTCAGGACAACTAGGGTTAGCGTCAGCACAACTTGGGTTAGCGTCAGGACAACTAGGGTTAGCGTCACGACAACTAGGGTTAGCATCAGGACAACTGGGGTTAGCGTCAGGACAACTAGGGTTAGCGTCACAACTAGGGTTAGCGTCAGGACAACTAGGGTAAGCGTCACAACAACTAGGGTTAGCATCAGGACAACTAGGGTTAGCGTCAGGACAACTAGGGTTAGCGTCAGGACAACTAGGGTTAGAGTCACGACAACTAGGGTTAGCGTCAGGACAACTAGGGTTAGCGTCACGACAACTAGGGTTAGCGTCAGGACAACTAGGGTTAGCGTCACGACAACTAGGGTTAGCGTCAGGACAACTAGGGTTAGCGTCAGGACAACTAGGGTTAGCGTCACGACAATTAGGGTTAGCGTCAGGACAGCTAGGGTTAGCGTCAGGACAACTAGGGTTAGCGTCACGACAACTAGGGTTAGCGTCAGGACAACTAGGGTTAGCGTCACGACAACTAGGGTTAGCGTCAGGACAACTAGGGTTAGCGTCAGGACAACTAGGGTTAGCGTCACGACAACTAGGGTTAGCGTCAGGACAACTAGGGTTAGCGTCACGACAACTAGGGTTAGCGTCAGGACAACTAGGGTTAGCGTCAGGACAACTAGGGTTAGCGCCACGACAACTAGGGTTAGCGTCAGGACAACTAGGGTTAGCGTCAGGACAACTAGGGTTAGCGTCACGACAACTAGGGTTAGCGTCAGGACAACTAGGGTTAGCGTCAGGACAACTAGGGTTAGCGTCAGGACAACTAGGGTTAGCGTCACGACAACTAGGGTTAGCTTCACGACAACTAGGGTTAGCATCAGGACAACTAGGGTTAGCGTCAGGACAACTAGGGTTAGCGTCAGGACAACTAGGGTTAGCGTCACGACAACTTGGGTTAGCGTCAGGACAACTAGGGTTAGCGTCACGACAACTAGGGTTAGCGTCAGGACAACTAGGGTAAGCGTCAGGACAACTAGGGTTAGCGTCACGACAACTAGGGTTAGCGTCACGACAACTAAGGTTAGCGTCAGGACAACTAGGGTTAGCATCAGGACAACTAGGGTTAGCGTCAGGACAACTAGGGTTAGCATCAGGACAACTAGGGATAGCGTCAGGACAACTAGGGTTAGCGTCAGGACAACTAGGGTTAGCGTCAGGACAACTAGGGTTAGCGTCACGACAACTAGGGTTAGCGTCAGGACAACTAGGGTTAGCGTCAGGACAATTAGGGTTAGCGTCAGGACAACTAGGGTTAGCGTCACGACAACTAGGGTTAGCGTCAGGACAACTAGGTTTAGCGTCAGGACAACTAGGGTTAGCGTCAGGACAACTAGGGTTAGCGTCAGGACAACTAGGGTTAGCGTCACGACAACTAGGGTTAGCGTCAGGACAACTAGGGTTAGCGTCACGACAACTAGGGTTAGCGTCAGGACAACTAGGGTTAGCGTCACGACAACTAGGGTTAGCGTCAGGACAACTAGGGTTAGCGTCAGGACAACTAGGGTTAGCGCCAGGACAACTAGGGTTAGCGTCAGGACAACTCGGGTTAGCGTCTGGACAACTAGGGTTAGCGTCAGGACAACTAGGGTTAGCGCCAGGACAACTAGGGTTAGCGTCAGGACAACTAGGGTTAGCATCAGGACAACTAGGGTTAGCGTCAGAACAACTAGGGTTAGCGTCAGGACAACTAGGGTTAGCGTGAGGACAACTAGGGTTAGCGTCAGGACAACTAGGGTTAGCGTCAGGACAACTAGGGTTAGCGTCAGGACAACTAGGGTTAGCGTCAGGACACCTAGGGTTAGCGTCACGACAACTAGGGTTAGCGTCAGGACAACTAGGGTTAGCGTCAGGACAACTAGGGTTAGCGTCACAACTAGGGTTAGCGTCAGGACAACTAGGGTTAGCGTCACAACAACTAGGGTTAGCGTCAGGACAACTAGGGTTAGCGTCAGGACAACTAGGATTAGCGTCAGGACAACTAGGGTTAGAGTCACGACAACTAGGGTTAGCGTCAGGACAACTAGGGTTAGCGTCACGACAACTAGGGTTAGCGTCAGGACAACTAGGGTTAGCGTCACGACAACTAGGGTTAGCGTCAGGACAACTAGGGTTAGCGTCAGGACAACTAGGGTTAGCGTCACGACAACTAGTGTTAGCGTCAGGACAACTAGGGTTAGCGTCAGGACAACTAGGGTTAGCGTCACGACAACTAGGGTTAGCGTCAGGCCAACTAGGGTTAGCGTCAGGACAACTAGGGTTAGCGTCAGGACAGCTAGGGTTAGCGTCAGGACAACTAGGGTTAGCGTCAGGACAACTAGAGTTAGAGTCAGGACAACTAGGGTTAGCGTCAGGACAACTAGGGTTAGCGTCAGGACAACTAGGGTTAGCGTCAGGACAACTAGGGTTAGCATCAGGACAACTAGGGTTAGCGTCAGAACAACTAGGGTTAGCGTCAGGACAACTAGAGTTAGAGTCAGGACAACTAGGGTTAGCGTCAGGACAACTAGGGTTAGCGTCAGGACAACTAGGGTTAGCGTCAGGACAACTAGGGTTAGCATCAGGACAACTAGGGTTAGCGTCAGGACAACTAGGGTTAGCGTCAGCACAACTAGGGTTAGCGTCAGGACAACTAGGGTTAGCGTCACGACAACTAGGGTTAGCATCAGGACAACTGGGGTTAGCGTCAGGACAACTAGGGTTAGCGTCACAACTAGGGTTAGCGTCAGGACAACTAGGGTTAGCGTCACAACAACTAGGGTTAGCATCAGGACAACTAGGGTTAGCGTCAGGACAACTAGGGTTAGCGTCAGGACAACTAGGGTTAGAGTCACGACAACTAGGGTTAGCGTCAGGACAACTAGGGTTAGCGTCACGACAACTAGGGTTAGCGTCAGGACAACTAGGGTTAGCGTCACGACAACTAGGGTTAGCGTCAGGACAACTAGGGTTAGCGTCAGGACAACTAGGGTTAGCGTCACGACAATTAGGGTTAGCGTCAGGACAGCTAGGGTTAGCGTCAGGACAACTAGGGTTAGCGTCACGACAACTAGGGTTAGCGTCAGGACAACTAGGGTTAGCGTCACGACAACTAGGGTTAGCGTCAGGACAACTAGGGTTAGCGTCAGGACAACTAGGGTTAGCGTCACGACAACTAGGGTTAGCGTCAGGACAACTAGGGTTAGCGTCACGACAACTAGGGTTAGCGTCAGGACAACTAGGGTTAGCGTCAGGACAACTAGGGTTAGCGCCACGACAACTAGGGTTAGCGTCAGGACAACTAGGGTTAGCGTCAGGACAACTAGGGTTAGCGTCACGACAACTAGGGTTAGCGTCAGGACAACTAGGGTTAGCGTCAGGACAACTAGGGTTAGCGTCAGGACAACTAGGGTTAGCGTCACGACAACTAGGGTTAGCTTCACGACAACTAGGGTTAGCATCAGGACAACTAGGGTTAGCGTCAGGACAACTAGGGTTAGCGTCAGGACAACTAGGGTTAGCGTCACGACAACTTGGGTTAGCGTCAGGACAACTAGGGTTAGCGTCACGACAACTAGGGTTAGCGTCAGGACAACTAGGGTAAGCGTCAGGACAACTAGGGTTAGCGTCACGACAACTAGGGTTAGCGTCACGACAACTAAGGTTAGCGTCAGGACAACTAGGGTTAGCGTCAGGACAACTAGGGTTAGCGTCACGACAACTAGGGTTAGCGTCAGGACAACTAGGGTTAGCGTCAGGACAACTAGGGTTAGCGTCAGGACAACTAGGGTTAGCGTCAGGACAACTAGGTTTAGCGTCAGGACAACTAGGGTTAGCGTCAGGACAACTAGGGTTAGCGTCAGGACAACTAGGGTTAGCGTCACGACAACTAGGGTTAGCGTCAGGACAACTAGGGTTAGCGTCACGACAACTAGGGTTAGCGTCAGGACAACTAGGGTTAGCGTCACGACAACTAGGGTTAGCGTCAGGACAACTAGGGTTAGCGTCAGGACAACTAGGGTTAGCGCCAGGACAACTAGGGTTAGCGTCAGGACAACTAGGGTTAGCGTCTGGACAACTAGGGTTAGCGTCAGGACAACTAGGGTTAGCGCCAGGACAACTAGGGTTAGCGTCAGGACAACTAGGGTTAGCATCAGGACAACTAGGGTTAGCGTCAGAACAACTAGGGTTAGCGTCAGGACAACTAGGGTTAGCGTGAGGACAACTAGGGTTAGCGTCAGGACAACTAGGGTTAGCGTCAGGACAACTAGGGTTAGCGTCAGGACAACTAGGGTTAGCGTCAGGACAACTAGGGTTAGCGTCACGACAACTAGGGTTAGCGTCAGGACAACTAGGGTTAGCGTCAGGACAACTAGGGTTAGCGTCACAACTAGGGTTAGCGTCAGGACAACTAGGGTTAGCGTCACAACAACTAGGGTTAGCGTCAGGACAACTAGGGTTAGCGTCAGGACAACTAGGATTAGCGTCAGGACAACTAGGGTTAGAGTCACGACAACTAGGGTTAGCGTCAGGACAACTAGGGTTAGCGTCACGACAACTAGGGTTAGCGTCAGGACAACTAGGGTTAGCGTCACGACAACTAGGGTTAGCGTCAGGACAACTAGGGTTAGCGTCAGGACAACTAGGGTTAGCGTCACGACAACTAGGGTTAGCGTCAGGACAACTAGGGTTAGCGTCAGGACAACTAGGGTTAGCGTCACGACAACTAGGGTTAGCGTCAGGCCAACTAGGGTTAGCGCCTGGACAACTAGGGTTAGCATCAGGACAACTAGGGTTAGCGTCAGGACAACTAGGGTTAGCGTCACAACTAGGGTTAGCGTCAGGACAACTAGGGTTAGCGTCACAACAACTAGGGTTAGCGTCAGGACAACTAGGGTTAGCGTCAGGACAACTAGGGTTAGCGTCACGACAACTAGGGTTAGCGTCAGGACAGCTAGGGTTAGCGTCAGGACAACTAGGGTTAGCGTCACGACAACTAGGGTTAGCGTCAGGACAACTAGGGTTAGCGTCACGACAACTAGGGTTAGCATCAGGACAACTAGGGTTAGCGTCAGGACAACTAGGGTTAGCGTCACGACAACTAGGGTTAGCGTCAGGACAACTAGGGTTAGCGTCACGACAACTAGGGTTAGCGTCAGGACAACTAGGGTTAGCGTCAGGACAACTAGGGTTAGCGCCACGACAACTAGGGTTAGCGTCAGGACAACTAGGTTTAGCGTCAGGACAACTAGGGTTAGCGTCAGGACAACTAGGGTTAGCATCAGGACAACTAGGGTTAGCGTCAGGACAACTAGGGTTAGCGTCAGGACAACTAGGGTTAGCGCCAGGACAACTAGGGTTAGCGCCATTACAACTAGGGTTAGCGCCAGGACAACTAGGGTTAGCGCCAGGACAACTAGGGTTAGCGCCAGGACAACTAGGGTTAGCGTCAGGACAACTAGGGTTAGCATCAGGACAACTAGGGTTAGCGTCAGGACAACTAGGGTTAGCGTCAGGACAACTAGGGTTAGCGTCAGGACAACTAGGGTTAGCGTCACGACAACTAGGGTTAGCATCAGGACAACTAGGGTTAGCGTCAGGACAACTAGGGTTAGCGTCACAACTAGGGTTAGCGTCAGGACAACTAGGGTTAGCGTCACAACAACTAGGGTTAGCGTCAGGACAACTAGGGTTAGCGTCAGGACAACTAGGGTTAGCGTCACGACAACTAGGGTTAGCGTCAGGACAGCTAGGGTTAGCGTCAGGACAACTAGGGTTAGCGTCAGGACAACTAGGGTTAGCGTCTGGACAATTAGGGTTAGCGTCAGGACAACTAGGGTTAGCGCCTGGACAATTAGGGTTAGCGCCAGGACAACTAGGGTTACCGCCAGGACAACTAGGGTTAGCGCCAGGACAACTAGGGTTAGCGCCAGGACAACTAGGGTTAGCGCCAGGACAACTTGGGTTAGCGCCGGGACAACTAGGGTTAGCGCCGGGACAACTAGGGTTAGCGCCAGGACAACTAGGGTTAGCACCAGGACAACTAGGGTTAGTGCCAGGACAACTAGGGTTAGCGCCAGGACAACTAGGGTTAGCGCCAGGACAACTAGGGTTAGCGCCAGGACAACTAGGGTTAGCGCCAGGACAGCTAGGGTTAGCGTCAGGACAACTAGGGTTAGCGCCAGGACAACTAGGGTTAGCGTCAGGACAACTAGGGTTAGCATCAGGACAACTAGGGTTAGCGTCAGAACAACTAGGGTTAGCGTCAGGACAACTAGGGTTAGAGTCAGGACAACTAGGGTTAGCGTCAGGACAACTAGGGTTAGCATCAGGACAACTAGGGTTAGCATCAGGACAACTAGGGTTAGCATCAGGACAACTAGGGTTAGCGTCAGGACAACTGGGGTTAGCGTCAGGACAACTAGGGTTAGCGTCAGGACAACTAGGGTTAGCGTCACGACAACTAGGGTTAGCATCAGGACAACTAGGGTTAGCGTCAGGACAACTAGGGTTAGCGTCACAACTAGGGTTAGCGTCAGGACAACTAGGGTTAGCGTCACAACAACTAGGGTTAGCGTCAGGACAACTAGGGTTAGCGTCAGGACAACTAGGGTTAGCGTCAGGACAACTAGGGTTAGCGTCACGACAACTAGGGTTAGCGTCAGGACAGCTAGGGTTAGCGTCAGGACAACTAGGGTTAGCGTCACGACAACGAGGGTTAGCGTCAGGACAACTAGGGTTAGCGTCACGACAACTAGGGTTAGCATCAGGACAACTAGGGTTAGCGTCAGGACAACTAGGGTTAGCGTCACGACAACTAGGGTTAGCGTCAGGACAACTAGGGTTAGCATCACGACAACTAGGGTTAGCGTCAGGACAACTAGGGTTAGCGTCAGGACAACTAGGGTTAGCGCCACGACAACTAGGGTTAGCGTCAGGACAACTAGGTTTAGCGTCAGGACAACTAGGGTTAGCGTCAGGACAACTAGGGTTAGCATCAGGACAACTAGGGTTAGCGTCAGGACAACTAGGGTTAGCATCAGGACAACTAGGGTTAGCGCCAGGACAACTAGGGTTAGCGTCAGGACAACTAGGGTTAGCGCCATTACAACTAGGGTTAGCGCCAGGACAACTAGGGTTAGCGCCAGGACAACTAGGGTTAGCGCCAGGACAACTAGGGTTAGCGTCAGGACAACTAGGGTTAGCGTCAGGACAACTAGGGTTAGCATCAGGACAACTAGGGTTAGCGTCAGGACAACTAGGGTTAGCGTCAGGACAACTAGGGTTAGCGTCAGGACAACTAGGGTTAGCGTCACGACAACTAGGGTTAGCGTCAGGACAACTAGGGTTAGCATCAGGACAACTAGGGTTAGCGTCAGAACAACTAGGGTTAGCGTCAGGACAACTAGGGTTAGCGTGAGGACAACTAGGGTTAGCGTCAGGACAACTAGGGTTAGCGTCAGGACAACTAGGGTTAGCGTCAGGACAACTAGGGTTAGCGTCACGACAACTAGGGTTAGCGTCAGGACAACTAGGGTTAGCGTCACAACTAGGGTTAGCGTCAGGACAACTAGGGTTAGCGTCACAACAACTAGGGTTAGCGTCAGGACAACTAGGGTTAGCGTCAGGACAACTAGGATTAGCGTCAGGACAACTAGGGTTAGAGTCACGACAACTAGGGTTAGCGTCAGGACAACTAGGGTTAGCGTCACGACAACTAGGGTTAGCGTCAGGACAACTAGGGTTAGCGTCACGACAACTAGGGTTAGCGTCAGGACAACTAGGGTTAGCGTCAGGACAACTAGGGTTAGCGTCACGACAACTAGGGTTAGCGTCAGGACAACTAGGGTTAGCGTCAGGACAACTAGGGTTAGTGCCAGGACAACTAGGGTTAGCATCAGGACAACTAGGGTTAGCGTCAGGACAACTAGGGTTAGCGTCACAACTAGGGTTAGCGTCAGGACAACTAGGGTTAGCGTCACAACAACTAGGGTTAGCGTCAGGACAACTAGGGTTAGCGTCAGGACAACTAGGGTTAGCGTCACGACAACTAGGGTTAGCGTCAGGACAGCTAGGGTTAGCGTCAGGACAACTAGGGTTAGCGTCACGACAACTAGGGTTAGCGTCAGGACAACTAGGGTTAGCGTCACGACAACTAGGGTTAGCATCAGGACAACTAGGGTTAGCGTCAGGACAACTAGGGTTAGCGTCACGACAACTAGGGTTAGCGTCAGGACAACTAGGGTTAGCGTCACGACAACTAGGGTTAGCGTCAGGACAACTAGGGTTAGCGTCAGGACAACTAGGGTTAGCGCCACGACAACTAGGGTTAGCGTCAGGACAACTAGGTTTAGCGTCAGGACAACTAGGGTTAGCGTCAGGACAACTAGGGTTAGCATCAGGACAACTAGGGTTAGCGTCAGGACAACTAGGGTTAGCGTCAGGACAACTAGGGTTAGCGCCAGGACAACTAGGGTTAGCGCCAGGACAACTAGGGTTAGCGCCATTACAACTAGGGTTAGCGCCAGGACAACTAGTGTTAGCGCCAGGACAACTAGGGTTAGCGCCAGGACAACTAGGGTTAGCATCAGGACAACTAGGGTTAGCATCAGGACAACTAGGGTTAGCGTCAGGACAACTAGGGTTAGCGTCAGGACAACTAATGTTAGCGTCAGGACAACTAGGGTTAGCGTCACGACAACTAGGGTTAGCATCAGGACAACTAGGGTTAGCGTCAGGACAACTAGGGTTAGCGTCACAACTAGGGTTAGCGTCAGGACAACTAGGGTTAGCGTCACAACAACTAGGGTTAGCGTCAGGACAACTAGGGTTAGCGTCAGGACAACTAGGGTTAGCGTCACGACAACTAGGGTTAGCGTCAGGACAGCTAGGGTTAGCGTCAGGACAACTAGGGTTAGCGTCAGGACAACTAGGGTTAGCGTCTGGACAATTAGGGTTAGCGTCAGGACAACTAGGGTTAGCGCCAGGACAACTAGGGTTAGCACCAGGACAACTAGGGTTAGCGCCATTACAACTAGGCTTAGCGCCAGGACAACTAGGGTTAGCGCCAGGACAATTAGGGTTAGCGCCAGGACAACTAGGGTTACCGCCAGGACAACTAGGGTTAGCGCCAGGACAACTAGGGTTAGCGCCAGGACAACTAGGGTTAGCGCCAGGACAACTAGGGTTAGCGCCGGGACAACTAGGGTTAGCGCCGGGACAACTAGGGTTAGCGCCAGGACAACTAGGGTTAGCACCAGGACAACTAGGGTTAGTGCCAGGACAACTAGGGTTAGCGCCAGGACAACTAGGGTTAGCGCCAGGACAACTAGGGTTAGCGCCAGGACAACTAGGGTTAGCGCCAGGACAGCTAGGGTTAGCGTCAGGACAACTAGGGTTAGCGCCAGGACAATTAGGGTTAGCATCAGGACAACTAGGGTTAGCATCAGGACAACTAGGGTTAGCGTCAGAACAACTAGGGTTAGCGTCAGGACAACTAGGGTTAGAGTCAGGACAACTAGGGTTAGCGTCAGGACAACTAGGGTTAGCATCAGGACAACTAGGGTTAGCGTCAGGACAACTAGGGTTAGCATCAGGACAACTAGGGTTAGCGTCAGGACAACTGGGGTTAGCGTCAGGACAACTAGGGTTAGCGTCAGGACAACTAGGGTTAGCGTCACGACAACTAGGGTTAGCATCAGGACAACTAGGGTTAGCGTCAGGACAACTAGGGTTAGCGTCACAACTAGGGTTAGCGTCAGGACAACTAGGGTTAGCGTCACAACAACTAGGGTTAGCGTCAGGACAACTAGGGTTAGCGTCAGGACAACTAGGGTTAGCGTCACGACAACTAGGGTTAGCGTCAGGACAGCTAGGGTTAGCGTCAGGACAACTAGGGTTAGCGTCACGACAACGAGGGTTAGCGTCAGGACAACTAGGGTTAGCGTCACGACAACTAGGGTTAGCGTCAGGACAACTAGGGTTAGCGTCAGGACAACTAGGGTTAGCGTCACGACAACTAGGGTTAGCGTCAGGACAACTAGGGTTAGCGTCACGACAACTAGGGTTAGCGTCAGGACAACTAGGGTTAGCGTCAGGACAACTAGGGTTAGCGCCACGACAACTAGGGTTAGCGTCAGGACAACTAGGTTTAGCGTCAGGACAACTAGGGTTAGCGTCAGGACAACTAGGGTTAGCATCAGGACAACTAGGGTTAGCGTCAGGACAACTAGGGTTAGCATCAGGACAACTAGGGTTAGCGCCAGGACAACTAGGGTTAGCGTCAGGACAACTAGGGTTAGCGCCATTACAACTAGGGTTAGCGCCAGGACAACTAGGGTTAGCGCCAGGACAACTAGGGTTAGCGCCAGGACAACTAGGGTTAGCGTCAGGACAACTAGGGTTAGCGTCAGGACAACTAGGGTTAGCATCAGGACAACTAGGGTTAGCGTCAGGACAACTAGGGTTAGCGTCAGGACAACTAGGGTTAGCGTCAGGACAACTAGGGTTAGCGTCACGACAACTAGGGTTAGCGTCAGGACAACTAGGGTTAGCATCAGGACAACTAGGGTTAGCGTCAGAACAACTAGGGTTAGCGTCAGGACAACTAGGGTTAGCGTGAGGACAACTAGGGTTAGCGTCAGGACAACTAGGGTTAGCGTCAGGACAACTAGGGTTAGCGTCAGGACAACTAGGGTTAGCGTCAGGACAACTAGGGTTAGCGTCACGACAACTAGGGTTAGCGTCAGGACAACTAGGGTTAGCGTCAGGACAACTAGGGTTAGCGTCACAACTAGGGTTAGCGTCAGGACAACTAGGGTTAGCGTCACAACAACTAGGGTTAGCGTCAGGACAACTAGGGTTAGCGTCAGGACAACTAGGATTAGCGTCAGGACAACTAGGGTTAGAGTCACGACAACTAGGGTTAGCGTCAGGACAACTAGGGTTAGCGTCACGACAACTAGGGTTAGCGTCAGGACAACTAGGGTTAGCGTCAGGACAACTAGGGTTAGCGTCAGGACAACTAGGGTTAGCGTCACGACAACTAGGGTTAGCGTCAGGACAACTAGGGTTAGCGTCAGGACAACTAGGGTTAGCGCCAGGACAACTAGGGTTAGCATCAGGACAACTAGGGTTAGCGTCAGGACAACTAGGGTTAGCGTCACAACTAGGGTTAGCGTCAGGACAACTAGGGTTAGCGTCACAACAACTAGGGTTAGCGTCAGGACAACTAGGGTTAGCGTCAGGACAACTAGGGTTAGCGTCACGACAACTAGGGTTAGCGTCAGGACAGCTAGGGTTAGCGTCAGGACAACTAGGGTTAGCGTCAGGACAACTAGGGTTAGCGTCAGGACAACTAGGGTTAGCGTCACGACAACTAGGGTTAGCATCAGGACAACTAGGGTTAGCGTCAGGACAACTAGGGTTAGCGTCACGACAACTAGGGTTAGCGTCAGGACAACTAGGGTTAGCGTCACGACAACTAGGGTTAGCGTCAGGACAACTAGGGTTAGCGTCAGGACAACTAGGGTTAGCGCCACGACAACTAGGGTTAGCGTCAGGACAACTAGGTTTAGCGTCAGGACAACTAGGGTTAGCGTCAGGACAACTAGGGTTAGCATCAGGACAACTAGGGTTAGCGTCAGGACAACTAGGGTTAGCGTCAGGACAACTAGGGTTAGCGCCAGGACAACTAGGGTTAGCGCCAGGACAACTAGGGTTAGCGCCATTACAACTAGGGTTAGCGCCAGGACAACTAGGTTTAGCGCCAGGACAACTAGGGTTAGCGCCAGGACAACTAGGGTTAGCGTCAGGACAACTAGGGTTAGCATCAGGACAACTAGGGTTAGCGTCAGGACAACTAGGGTTAGCGTCAGGACAACTAGGGTTAGCGTCACGACAACTAGGGTTAGCATCAGGACAACTAGGGTTAGCGTCAGGACAACTAGGGTTAGCGTCACAACTAGGGTTAGCGTCAGGACAACTAGGGTTAGCGTCACAACAACTAGGGTTAGCGTCAGGACAACTAGGGTTAGCGTCAGGACAACTAGGGTTAGCGTCAGGACAACTAGGGTTAGCGTCACGACAACTAGGGTTAGCGTCAGGACAGCTAGGGTTAGCGTCATGACAACTAGGGTTAGCGTCAGGACAACTAGGGTTAGCGTCTGGACAATTAGGGTTAGCGTCAGGACAACTAGGGTTAGCGCCAGGACAACTAGGGTTAGCACCAGGACAACTAGGGTTAGCGCCATTACAACTAGGCTTAGCGCCAGGACAACTAGGGTTAGCGCCAGGACAATTAGGGTTAGCGCCAGGACAACTAGGGTTACCGCCAGGACAACTAGGGTTAGCGCCAGGACAACTAGGGTTAGCGCCAGGACAACTAGGGTTAGCGCCAGGACAACTAGGGTTAGCGCCGGGACAACTAGGGTTAGCGCCGGGACAACTAGGGTTAGCGCCAGGACAACTAGGGTTAGCACCAGGACAACTAGGGTTAGTGCCAGGACAACTAGGGTTAGCGCCAGGACAACTAGGGTTAGCGCCAGGACAACTAGGGTTAGCGCCAGGACAACTAGGGTTAGCGCCAGGACAGCTAGGGTTAGCGTCAGGACAACTAGGGTTAGCGCCAGGACAACTAGGGTTAGCGTCAGGACAACTAGGGTTAGCATCAGGACAACTAGGGTTAGCGTCAGAACAACTAGGGTTAGCGTCAGGACAACTAGGGTTAGAGTCAGGACAACTAGGGTTAGCGTCAGGACAACTAGGGTTAGCATCAGGACAACTAGGGTTAGCGTCAGGACAACTAGGGTTAGCATCAGGACAACTAGGGTTAGCGTCAGGACAACTGGGGTTAGCGTCAGGACAACTAGGGTTAGCGTCAGGACAACTAGGGTTAGCGTCACGACAACTAGGGTTAGCATCAGGACAACTAGGGTTAGCGTCAGGACAACTAGGGTTAGCGTCACAACTAGGGTTAGCGTCAGGACAACTAGGGTTAGCGTCACAACAACTAGGGTTAGCGTCAGGACAACTAGGGTTAGCGTCAGGACAACTAGGGTTAGCGTCAGGACAACTAGGGTTAGCGTCACGACAACTAGGGTTAGCGTCAGGACAGCTAGGGTTAGCGTCAGGACAACTAGGGTTAGCGTCACGACAACGAGGGTTAGCGTCAGGACAACTAGGGTTAGCGTCACGACAACTAGGGTTAGCGTCAGGACAACTAGGGTTAGCGTCAGGACAACTAGGGTTAGCGTCACGACAACTAGGGTTAGCGTCAGGACAACTAGGGTTAGCGTCACGACAACTAGGGTTAGCGTCAGGACAACTAGGGTTAGCGTCAGGACAACTAGGGTTAGCGCCACGACAACTAGGGTTAGCGTCAGGACAACTAGGTTTAGCGTCAGGACAACTAGGGTTAGCGTCAGGACAACTAGGGTTAGCATCAGGACAACTAGGGTTAGCGTCAGGACAACTAGGGTTAGCATCAGGACAACTAGGGTTAGCGCCAGGACAACTAGGGTTAGCGTCAGGACAACTAGGGTTAGCGCCATTACAACTAGGGTTAGCGCCAGGACAACTAGGGTTAGCGCCAGGACAACTAGGGTTAGCGCCAGGACAACTAGGGTTAGCGTCAGGACAACTAGGGTTAGCGTCAGGACAACTAGGGTTAGCATCAGGACAACTAGGGTTAGCGTCAGGACAACTAGGGTTAGCGTCAGGACAACTAGGGTTAGCGTCAGGACAACTAGGGTTAGCGTCACGACAACTAGGGTTAGCATCAGGACAACTAGGGTTAGCGTCAGGACAACTAGGGTTAGCGTCACAACTAGGGTTAGCGTCAGGACAACTAGGGTTAGCGTCACAACAACTAGGGTTAGCGTCAGGACAACTAGGGTTAGCGTCAGGACAACTAGGGTTAGCGTCAGGACAACTAGGGTTAGCGTCACGACAACTAGGGTTAGCGTCAGGACAGCTAGGGTTAGCGTCAGGACAACTAGGGTTAGCGTCACGACAACTAGGGTTAGCGTCAGGACAACTAGGGTTAGCGTCACGACAACTAGGGTTAGCGTCAGGACAACTAGGGTTAGCGTCAGGACAACTAGGGTTAGCGTCACGACAACTAGGGTTAGCGTCAGGACAACTAGGGTTAGCGTCACGACAACTAGGGTTAGCGTCAGGACAACTAGGGTTAGCGTCAGGACAACTAGGGTTAGCGCCACGACAACTAGGGTTAGCGTCAGGACAACTAGGTTTAGCGTCAGGACAACTAGGGTTAGCATCAGGACAACTAGGGTTAGCGTCAGGACAACTAGGGTTAGCGTCAGGACAACTAGGGTTAGCGCCAGGACAACTAGGGTTAGCGCCAGGACAACTAGGGTTAGCGCCATTACAACTAGGGTTAGCGCAAGGACAACTAGGGTTAGCGCCAGGACAACTAGGGTTAGCGCCAGGACAACTAGGGTTAGCGCCAGGACAACTAGGGTTAGCGTCAGGACAACTAGGGTTAGCGTCACGACAACTAGGGTTAGCGTCAGGACAACTAGGGTTAGCGTCAGGTTAACTAGGGTTAGCGTCAGGACAACTAGGGTTAGCGTCACGACAACTTGAGTTAGCGTCAGGACAACTAGGGTTAGCGTCACGACAACTAGGGTTAGCGTCAGGACAACTAGGGTTAGCGTCAGGACAACTAGGGTTAGCGTCACGACAACTAGGGTTAGCGTCAGGACAACTAGGGTTAGCGTCAGGACAACTAGGGTTAGCGTCAGGACAACTAGGGTTAGCGTCAGGACAACTAGGGATAGCGTCAGGACAACTAGGGTTAGCGTCAGGACAACTAGGGTTAGCGTCACGACAACTAGGGTTAGCGTCAGGACAACTAGGGTTAGCGTCACGACAACTAGGGTTAGCGTCAGGACAACTAGGGTTAGCGTCAGGACAACTAGGGTTAGCGCCACGACAACTAGGGTTAGCGTCAGGACAACTAGGTTTAGCGTCAGGACAACTAGGGTTAGCATCAGGACAACTAGGGTTAGCGTCAGGACAACTAGGGTTAGCGTCAGGACAACTAGGGTTAGCGCCAGGACAACTAGGGTTAGCGCCAGGACAACTAGGGTTAGCGCCATTACAACTAGGGTTAGCGCAAGGACAACTAGGGTTAGCGCCAGGACAACTAGGGTTAGCGCCAGGACAACTAGGGTTAGCGCCAGGACAACTAGGGTTAGCGTCAGGACAACTAGGGTTAGCGTCACGACAACTAGGGTTAGCGTCAGGACAACTAGGGTTAGCGTCAGGTTAACTAGGGTTAGCGTCAGGACAACTAGGGTTAGCGTCACGACAACTTGAGTTAGCGTCAGGACAACTAGGGTTAGCGTCACGACAACTAGGGTTAGCGTCAGGACAACTAGGGTTAGCGTCAGGACAACTAGGGTTAGCGTCACGACAACTAGGGTTAGCGTCAGGACAACTAGGGTTAGCGTCAGGACAACTAGGGTTAGCGTCAGGACAACTAGGGATAGCGTCAGGACAACTAGGGTTAGCGTCAGGACAACTAGGGTTAGCGTCAGGACAACTAGGGTTAGCGTCAGGACAACTAGGGTTAGCGTCAGGACAACCAGGGTTAGCGTCACGACAACTAGGGTTAGCGTCAGGACAACTAGGGTTAGCGTCAGGACAACTAGGGTTAGCGTCAGGACAACTAGGGTTAGCGTCAGGACAACTAGGGTTAGCGTCTGGACAACTAGGGTTAGCGTCACGACAACTAGGGTTAGCGTCACCACAACTAGGGTTAGCGTCAGGACACCTAGGGTTAGCGTCACGACAACTAGGGTTAGCGTCAGGACAACTAGGGTTAGCGTCAGGACAACTAGGGTTAGCGTCACGACAACTAGGGTTAGCGTCACGACAACTAGGTTTAGCGTCAGGACAACTAGGGTTAGCGTCAGGACAACTAGGGTTAGCGTCAGGACAACTAGGGTTAGCGCCAGGACAACTAGGGTTAGCGCCAGGACAACTAGGGTTAGCGCCGGGACAACTAGGGTTAGCGCCGGGACAACTAGGGTTAGCGCCAGGACAACTAGGGTTAGCACCAGGACAACTAGGGTTAGTGCCAGGACAACTAGGGTTAGCGCCAGGACAACTAGGGTTAGCGCCAGGACAACTAGGGTTAGCGCCAGGACAACTAGGGTTAGCGCCAGGACAGCTAGGGTTAGCGTCAGGACAACTAGGGTTAGCGCCAGGACAACTAGGGTTAGCGTCAGGACAACTAGGGTTAGCATCAGGACAACTAGGGTTAGCGTCAGAACAACTAGGGTTAGCGTCAGGACAACTAGGGTTAGAGTCAGGACAACTAGGGTTAGCGTCAGGACAACTAGGGTTAGCATCAGGACAACTAGGGTTAGCGTCAGGACAACTAGGGTTAGCATCAGGACAACTAGGGTTAGCGTCAGGACAACTGGGGTTAGCGTCAGGACAACTAGGGTTAGCGTCAGGACAACTAGGGTTAGCGTCACGACAACTAGGGTTAGCATCAGGACAACTAGGGTTAGCGTCAGGACAACTAGGGTTAGCGTCACAACTAGGGTTAGCGTCAGGACAACTAGGGTTAGCGTCACAACAACTAGGGTTAGCGTCAGGACAACTAGGGTTAGCGTCAGGACAACTAGGGTTAGCGTCAGGACAACTAGGGTTAGCGTCACGACAACTAGGGTTAGCGTCAGGACAGCTAGGGTTAGCGTCAGGACAACTAGGGTTAGCGTCACGACAACGAGGGTTAGCGTCAGGACAACTAGGGTTAGCGTCACGACAACTAGGGTTAGCGTCAGGACAACTAGGGTTAGCATCAGGACAACTAGGGTTAGCGTCACGACAACTAGGGTTAGCGTCAGGACAACTAGGGTTAGCGTCACGACAACTAGGGTTAGCGTCAGGACAACTAGGGTTAGCGTCAGGACAACTAGGGTTAGCGCCACGACAACTAGGGTTAGCGTCAGGACAACTAGGTTTAGCGTCAGGACAACTAGGGTTAGCGTCAGGACAACTAGGGTTAGCATCAGGACAACTAGGGTTAGCGTCAGGACAACTAGGGTTAGCATCAGGACAACTAGGGTTAGCGCCAGGACAACTAGGGTTAGCGTCAGGACAACTAGGGTTAGCGCCATTACAACTAGGGTTAGCGCCAGGACAACTAGGGTTAGCGCCAGGACAACTAGGGTTAGCGCCAGGACAACTAGGGTTAGCGTCAGGACAACTAGGGTTAGCGTCAGGACAACTAGGGTTAGCATCAGGACAACTAGGGTTAGCGTCAGGACAACTAGGGTTAGCGTCAGGACAACTAGGGTTAGCGTCACGACAACTAGGGTTAGCATCAGGACAACTAGGGTTAGCGTCAGGACAACTAGGGTTAGCGTCACAACTAGGGTTAGCGTCAGGACATCTAGGGTTAGCGTCACAACAACTAGGGTTAGCGTCAGGACAACTAGGGTTAGCGTCAGGACAACTAGGGTTAGCGTCAGGACAACTAGGGTTAGCGTCACGACAACTAGGGTTAGCGTCAGGACAGCTAGGGTTAGCGTCAGGACAACTAGGGTTAGCGTCACGACAACTAGGGTTAGCGTCAGGACAACTAGGGTTAGCGTCACGACAACTAGGGTTAGCGTCAGGACAACTAGGGTTAGCGTCAGGACAACTAGGGTTAGCGTCACGACAACTAGGGTTAGCGTCAGGACAACTAGGGTTAGCGTCACGACAACTAGGGTTAGCGTCAGGACAACTAGGGTTAGCGTCAGGACAACTAGGGTTAGCGCCACGACAACTAGGGTTAGCGTCAGGACAACTAGGTTTAGCGTCAGGACAACTAGGGTTAGCATCAGGACAACTAGGGTTAGCGTCAGGACAACTAGGGTTAGCGTCAGGACAACTAGGGTTAGCGCCAGGACAACTAGGGTTAGCGCCAGGACAACTAGGGTTAGCGCCATTACAACTAGGGTTAGCGCAAGGACAACTAGGGTTAGCGCCAGGACAACTAGGGTTAGCGCCAGGACAACTAGGGTTAGCGCCAGGACAACTAGGGTTAGCGTCAGGACAACTAGGGTTAGCGTCACGACAACTAGGGTTAGCGTCAGGACAACTAGGGTTAGCGTCAGGTTAACTAGGGTTAGCGTCAGGACAACTAGGGTTAGCGTCACGACAACTTGAGTTAGCGTCAGGACAACTAGGGTTAGCGTCACGACAACTAGGGTTAGCGTCAGGACAACTAGGGTTAGCGTCAGGACAACTAGGGTTAGCGTCACGACAACTAGGGTTAGCGTCAGGACAACTAGGGTTAGCGTCAGGACAACTAGGGTTAGCGTCAGGACAACTAGGGTTAGCGTCAGGACAACTAGGGTTAGCGTCAGGACAACTAGGTTTAGCGTCAGGACAACTAGGGTTAGCATCAGGACAACTAGGGTTAGCGTCAGGACAACTAGGGTTAGCGTCAGGACAACTAGGGTTAGCGCCAGGACAACTAGGGTTAGCGCCAGGACAACTAGGGTTAGCGCCATTACAACTAGGGTTAGCGCAAGGACAACTAGGGTTAGCGCCAGGACAACTAGGGTTAGCGCCAGGACAACTAGGGTTAGCGCCAGGACAACTAGGGTTAGCGTCAGGACAACTAGGGTTAGCGTCACGACAACTAGGGTTAGCGTCAGGACAACTAGGGTTAGCGTCAGGTTAACTAGGGTTAGCGTCAGGACAACTAGGGTTAGCGTCACGACAACTTGAGTTAGCGTCAGGACAACTAGGGTTAGCGTCACGACAACTAGGGTTAGCGTCAGGACAACTAGGGTTAGCGTCAGGACAACTAGGGTTAGCGTCACGACAACTAGGGTTAGCGTCAGGACAACTAGGGTTAGCGTCAGGACAACTAGGGTTAGCGTCAGGACAACTAGGGATAGCGTCAGGACAACTAGGGTTAGCGTCAGGACAACTAGGGTTAGCGTCAGGACAACTAGGGTTAGCGTCAGGACAACTAGGGTTAGCGTCAGGACAACCAGGGTTAGCGTCACGACAACTAGGGTTAGCGTCAGGACAACTAGGGTTAGCGTCAGGACAACTAGGGTTAGCGTCAGGACAACTAGGGTTAGCGTCAGGACAACTAGGGTTAGCGTCAGGACAACTAGGGTTAGCGTCACGACAACTAGGGTTAGCGTCACCACAACTAGGGTTAGCGTCAGGACACCTAGGGTTAGCGTCACGACAACTAGGGTTAGCGTCAGGACAACTAGGGTTAGCGTCAGGACAACTAGGGTTAGCGTCACGACAACTAGGGTTAGCGTCACGACAACTAGGTTTAGCGTCAGGACAACTAGGGTTAGCGTCAGGACAACTAGGGTTAGCGTCAGGACAACTAGGGTTAGCGTCAGGACAACTAGAGTTAGCGTCACGACAACTTGGGTTAGCGTCAGGACAACTAGGGTTAGCGTCACGACAACTAGGGTTAGAGTCAGGACAACTAGGGTTAGCATCACGACAACTAGGGTTAGCGTCACGACAACTAGGGTTAGCGTCAGGACCACTAGGGTTAGCGTCAGGACCACTAGGGTTAGCGTCAGGACAACTAGCGTTAGCGTCAGGACAACTAGGGATAGCGTCAGGACAACTAGGGTTAGCGTCAGGACAACTAGGGTTAGCGTCGGGACAACTAGGTTTAGCGTCGGGACAACTAGGGTTAGCGTCAGGACAACTAGGGTTAGCGTCAGGACAACTAGGGTTAGCGTCAGGAGAACTAGGGTTAGCGTCAGGACAAGTAGGGTTAGCGTCAGGACAACTAGGGTTAGCGTCAGGACAACTAGGGTTAGCGTCAGGACAACTAGGGTTAGCGTCAGGACAAGTAGGGTTAGCGTCAGGACAAGTAGGGTTAGCGTCAGGACAACTAGGGTTAGCGTCAGGACAACTAGGATTAGCGTCAGGACAACTAGGGTTAGCGTCAGGACAAGTAGGGTTAGCGTCAGGACAACTAGGGTTAGCGTCAGGAAAACTAGGGTTAGCATCAGGACAAGTAGAGTTAGCGTCAGGACAACTAGGGTTAGCGTCAGGACAACTAGGGTTAGCGTCAGGACAACTAGGGTTAGCGTCAGGGCAACTAGGGTTAGCCTCAGGACAAGTAGGGTTAGCGTCAGGACAACTAGGGTTAGCGTCAGGACAAGTAGGGTTAGCGTCAGGACAACTAGGGTTAGCGTCAGGACAACTAGGGTTAGCGTCAGGACAAGTAGGGTTAGCGTCAGGACAACTAGGGTTAGCGTCAGGACAACTAGGGTTAGCGTCAGGACAAGCAGGGTTAGCGTCAGGACAACTAGGGTTAGCATCAGGAAAACTAGGGTTAGCGTCAGGACAAGTAGAGTTAGCGTCAGGACAACTAGGGTTAGCGTCAGGACAACTAGGGTTAGCATCAGGACAACTAGGTTTAGAGTCAGGGCAACTAGGGTTAGCGTCAGGACAAGTAGGGTTAGCGTCAGGACAACTAGGGTTAGCGTCAGGACAACTAGGGTTAGCGTCAGGACAAGTAGGGTTAGCGTCAGGACAACTAGGGTTAGCGTCAGGACAACTAGGGTTAGCGTCACGACAACTAGGGTTAGCGTCACGACAACTAGGTTTAGCGTCAGGACAACTAGGGTTAGCGTCAGGACAACTAGGGTTAGCGTCAGGACAACTAGGGTTATCGTCAGGACAACTAGAGTTAGCATCACGACAACTTGGGTTAGCGTCAGGACAACTAGGGTTAGCGTCACGACAACTAGGGTTAGCGTCAGGACAACTACAGTTAGCATCACGACAACTAGGGTTAGCGTCACGACAACTAGGGTTAGCGTCAGGACAACTAGGGTTAGCGTCAGGACAACTAGGGTTAGCGTCAGGACAACTAGGGATAGCGTCAGGACAACTAGGGTTAGCGTCAGGACAACTAGGGTTAGCGTCGCGACAACTAGGGTTAGCGTCGGGACAACTAGGGTTAGCGTCAGGACAACTAGGGTTAGCGTCAGGACAACTAGGGTTAGCGTCAGGAGAACTAGGGTTAGCGTCAGGACAAATAGGGTTAGCGTCAGGACAACTAGGGTTAGCGTCAGGACAACTAGGGTTAGCGTCAGGACAACTAGGGTTAGCGTCAGGACAACTAGGGTTAGCGTCAGGACAAGTAGGGTTAGCGTCAGGACAAGTAGGGTTAGCGTCAGGACAACTAGGGTTAGCGTCAGGACAACTTGGATTAGCGTCAGGACAACTAGGGTTAGCGTCTGGACAACTAGGGTTAGCGTCAGGACAAGTAGGGTTAGCGTCAGGACAACTAGGGTTAGCGTCAGGAAAACTAGGGTTAGCATCAGGACAAGTAGAGTTAGCGTCAGGACAACTAGGGTTAGCGTCAGGACAACTAGGGTTAGCGTCAGGACAACTAGGGTTAGCGTCAGGACAACTAGGGTTAGCGTCAGGGCAACTAGGGTTAGCCTCAGGACAAGTAGGGTTAGCGTCAGGACAACTAGGGTTAGCGTCAGGACAACTAGGGTTAGCGTCAGGACAAGTAGGGTTAGCGTCAGGACAACTAGGGTTAGCGTCAGGACAACTAGGGTTAGCGTCAGGACAAGTAGGGTTAGCGTCAGGACAACTAGGGTTAGCGTCAGGACAACTAGGGTTAGCGTCAGGACAAGCAGGGTTAGCGTCAGGACAACTAGGGTTAGCATCAGGAAAACTGGGGTTAGCGTCAGGACAAGTAGAGTTAGCGTCAGGACAACTAGGGTTAGCGTCAGGACAACTAGGGTTAGCGTCAGGACAACTAGGGTTAGCGTCAGGGCAACTAGGGTTAGCGTCAGGACAAGTAGGGTTAGCGTCAGGACAACTAGGGTTAGCGTCAGGACAACTAGGGTTAGCGTCAGGACAACTAGGGTTAGCGTCAGGACAAGTAGGGTTAGCGTCAGGACAACTAGGGTTAGCGTCACGACAACTAGGGTTAGCGTCAGGACAACTAGGGTTAGCGTCACGACAACTAGGGTTAGCGTCAGGACAACTAGGGTTAGCGTCAGGACAACTAGGGTTAGCGTCACGACAACTAGGGTTAGCGTCAGGACAACTAGGGTTAGCGTCAGGACAACTAGGGTTAGCGTCACGACAACTAGGGTTAGCGTCAGGACAACTAGGGTTAGCGTCACGACAACTAGGGTTAGCGTCAGGACAACTAGGGTTAGCGTCAGGACAACTAGGGTTAGCGTCACGACAACTAGGGTTAGCGTCAGGACAACTAGGGTTAGCGTCAGGACAACTAGGGTTAGCGCCACGACAACTAGGGTTAGCGTCAGGACAACTAGGTTTAGCGTCAGGACAACTAGGGTTAGCGTCAGGACAACTAGGGTTAGCATCAGGACAACTAGGGTTAGCGTCAGGACAACTAGGGTTAGCGTCAGGACAACTAGGGTTAGCGCCAGGACATCTAGGGTTAGCGCCAGGACAAGTAGGGTTAGCGCCATTACAACTAGGGTTAGCGCCAGGACAACTAGGGTTAGCGCCAGGACAACTAGGGTTAGCGCCATTACAACTAGGGTTAGCGCCAGGACAACTAGGGTTAGCGCCAGGACAACTAGGGTTAGCGTCACGACAACTAGGGTTAGCGTCAGGACAACTAGGGTTAGCGTCAGGACAACTAGGGTTAGCGTCAGGACAACTAGGGTTAGCGTCACGACAACTAGGGTTAGCGTCAGGACAACTAGGGTTAGCGTCAGGACAAATAGGGTTAGCGTCACGACAACTTGGGTTAGCGTCACGACAACTTGGGTTAGCGTCAGGACAACTAGGGTTAGCGTCAGGACAACTAGGGTTAGCGTCACGACAACTAGGGTTAGCGTCAGGACAACTAGGGTTAGCGTCAGGACAACTAGGGTTAGCGTCAGGACAACTAGGGTTAGCGTCAGGACAACTAGGGTTAGCGTCAGGACAACTAGGGTTAGCGTCACGACAACTAGGGTTAGCGTCAGGACAACTAGGGTTAGCGTCAGGACAACTAGGGTTAGCGTCAGGACAAGTAGGGTTAGCGTCAGGACAACTAGGGTTAGCGTCAGGACAACTAGAGTTAGCGTCAGGACAAGTAGGGTTAGCGTCAAGACAACTAGGGTTAGCGTCAGGACAACTAGGGTTAGCGTCAGGACAACTAGGGTTAGCGTCACGACATCTAGGTTTAGCGTCACGACAACTAGGGTTAGCGTCAGGACCACTAGGGTTAGCGTCAGGACAACTAGGGTTAGCGTCAGGACAACTAGGGTTAGCGTCAGGACAACTAGGGATAGCGTCAGGACAACTAGGGTTAGCGTCAAGACAACTAGGGTTAGCGTCGGGACAACTAGGGTTAGCGTCGGGACAACTAGGGTTAGCGTCAGGACAACTAGGGTTAGCGTCAGGACAACTAGGGTTAGCGTCAGGACAAGTAGGGTTAGCATCAGGACAACTAGGGTTAGCGTCAGGACAAGTAGGGTTAGCGTCAGGACAACTAGGGTTAGCGTCAGGACAACTAGGGTTAGCGTCAGGACAAGTAGGGTTAGCGTCAGGACAACTAGGGTTAGCGTCAGGGCAACTAGGGTTAGCGTCAGGACAAGTAGGGTTAGCGTCAGGACAACTAGGGTTAGCGTCAGGACAACTAGAGTTAGCGTCAGGACAAGTAGGGTTAGCGTCAGGACAACTAGGGTTAGCGTCAGGACAACTAGGGTTAGCGTCAGGACAAGTAGGGTTAGCGTCAGGACAACTAGGGTTAGCGTCAGGACAACTAGGATTAGCGTCAGGACAACTAGGGTTAGCGTCAGGACAACTAGGGTTAGCGTCAGGACAACTAGGGTTAGCGTCAGGAAAACTAGGGTTAGCATCAGGACAAGTAGAGTTAGCGTCAGGACAACTAGGGTTAGCGTCAGGACAACTAGGGTTAGCGTCAGGACAACTAGGGTTAGCGTCAGGGCAACTAGGGTTAGCCTCAGGACAAGTAGGGTTAGCGTCAGGACAACTAGGGTTAGCGTCAGGACAATTAGGGTTAGCGTCAGGACAACTAGGGTTAGCGTCAGGACAAGTAGGGTTAGCGTCAGGACAACTAGGGTTAGCGTCAGGACAACTAGGGTTAGCGTCAGGACAAGTAGGGTTAGCATCAGGACAACTAGGGTTAGCGTCAGGACAACTAGGGTTAGCGTCAGGACAAGTAGGGTTAGCGTCAGGACAACTAGGGTTAGCATCAGGAAAACTAGGGTTAGCGTCAGGACAAGTAGAGTTAGCGTCAGGACTACTAGGGTTAGCGTCAGGACAACTAGGGTTAGCGTCAGGACAGCTAGGGTTAGCGTCAGGACAAGTAGAGTTAGCGTCAGGACAACTAGGGTTAGCGTCAGGACAACTAGGGTTAGCGTCAGGACAACTAGGGTTAGCGTCAGGGCAACTAGGGTTAGCGTTAGGACAAGTAGGGTTAGCGTCAGGACAACTAGGGTTAGCGTCAGGACAACTAGGGTTAGCGTCAGGACAACTAGGGTTAGCGTCAGGACAAGTAGGGTTAGCGTCAGGACAACTAGGGTTAGCGTCAGGACAATTAGGGTTAGCATCAGGACAAGTAGGGTTAGTGTCAGGACAACTAGGGTTAGCGTCAGGACAACTAGGGCTAGCATCAGGACAACTAGGGTTAGCGTCAGGGAACTAGGGTTAGCGTCAGGACAAGTAGGGTTAGCGTCAGGACAACTAGGGTTAGCGTCAGGACAACTAGGGTTAGCGTCAGGACAACTAGGGTTAGCGTCAGGACAAGTAGGGTTAGCGTCAGGACAACTAGGGTTAGCGTCAGGACAACTAGGGTTAGCTTCAGGACAACTAGGGTTAGCGTCAGGTCAACTAGGGTTAGCGTCAGGACAACTATGGTTAGCGTCAGGACAATTAGGGTTAGCATCAGGACAAGTAGGGTTAGTGTCAGGACAACTAGGGTTATCGTCAGGACAACTAGGGCTAGCATCAGGACAACTAGGGTTAGCGTCAGGGAACTAGGGTTAGCGTCAGGACAAGTAGGGTTAGCGTCAGGACAACTAGGGTTAGCATCAGGACAACTAGGGTTAGCGTCAGGACAACTAGGTTTAGCGTCAGGACAAGTAGGGTTAGCGTCAGGACAACTAGGGTTAGCGTCAGGACAACTAGGGTTAGCTTCAGGACAACTAGGGTTAGCGTCAGGTCAACTAGGGTTAGCGTCAGGACAACTAGGGTTAGCGTCAGGACAAGTAGAGTTAGCGTCAGGACAACTAGGGTTAGCGTCAGGACAACTAGGGTTAGCGTCAGGACAACTAGGGTTAGCGTCAGGACAACTAGGGTTAGCGCCAGGACAACTAGGGTTAGCGCCAGGACAACTAGGGTTAGCGTCACGACAACTAGGGTTAGCGTCAGGACAACTAGGGTTAGCGTCAGGACAACTAGGGTTAGCGTCACGACAACTAGGGTTAGCGTCAGGACAACTAGGGTTAGCGTCAGGACAACTAGGGTTAGCGTCACGACAACTTGGGTTAGCGTCACGACAACTTGGGTTAGCGTCAGGACAACTAGGGTTAGCGTCAGGACAAATAGGGTTAGCGTCAGGACAACTAGGGTTAGCGTCACGACAACTAGGGTTAGCGTCAGGACAACTAGGGTTAGCGTCAGGACAACTAGGGTTAGCGTCAGGACAAGTAGGGTTAGCGTCAGGACAACTAGGGTTAGCGTCAGGACAAGTAGGGTTAGCGTCAAGACAAATAGGGTTAGCGTCAGGACAACTAGGGTTAGCGTCAGGACAACTAGGGTTAGCGTCACGACAACTAGGGTTAGCGTCACGACAACTAGGGTTAGCGTCAGGACCACTAGGGTTAGCGTCAGGACAACTAGGGTTAGCGTCAGGACAACTAGGGTTAGCGTCAGGACAACTAGGGATAGCGTCAGGACAACTAGGGTTAGCATCAAGACAACTAGGGTTAGCGTCGGGACAACTAGGGTTAGCGTCGGGACAACTAGGGTTAGCGTCAGGACAACTAGGGTTAGCGTCAGGACAACTAGGGTTAGCGTCAGGAGAACTAGGGTTAGCGTCAGGACAAGTAGGGTTAGCGTCAGGACAACTAGGGTTAGCATCAGGACAACTAGGGTTAGCGTCAGGACAACTAGGGTTAGCGTCAGGACAACTAGGGTTAGCGTCAGGGCATCTAGGGTTAGCGTCAGGACAAGTAGGGTTAGCGTCAGGACAACTAGGGTTAGCGTCAGGACAAGTAGGGTTAGCGTCAGGACAACTAGGGTTAGCGTCAGGACAACTAGGGTTAGCGTCAGGACAAGTAGGGTTAGCGTCAGGACAACTGGGGTTAGCGTCAGGGCAACTAGGGTTAGCGTCAGGACAAGTAGGGTTAGCGTCAGGACAACTAGGGTTAGCGTCAGGACAACTAGAGTTAGCGTCAGGACAAGTAGGGTTAGCGTCAGGACAACTAGGGTTAGCGTCAGGACAACTAGGGTTAGCGTCAGGACAAGTAGGGTTAGCGTCAGGACAACTAGGGTTAGCGTCAGGACAACTAGGATTAGCGTCAGGACAACTAGGGTTAGCGTCAGGACAACTAGGGTTAGCGTCAGGACAAGTAGGGTTAGCGTCAGGACAACTAGGGTTAGCGTCAGGAAAACTAGGGTTAGCATCAGGACAAGTAGAGTTAGCGTCAGGACAACTAGGGTTAGCGTCAGGACAACTAGGGTTAGCGTCAGGACAACTAGGGTTAGCGTCAGGGCAACTAGGGTTAGCCTCAGGACAAGTAGGGTTAGCGTCAGGACAACTAGGGTTAGCGTCAGGACAATTAGGGTTAGCGTCAGGACAACTAGGGTTAGCGTCAGGACAAGTAGGGTTAGCGTCAGGACAACTAGGGTTAGCGTCAGGACAACTAGGGTTAGAGTCAGGACAAGTAGGGTTAGCATCAGGACAACTAGGGTTAGCGTCAGGACAACTAGGGTTAGCGTCAGGACAAGTAGGGTTAGCGTCAGGACAACTAGGGTTAGCATCAGGAAAACTAGGGTTAGCGTCAGGACAAGTAGAGTTAGCGTCAGGACAACTAGGGTTAGCGTCAGGACAACTAGGGTTAGCGTCAGGACAGCTAGGGTTAGCGTCAGGACAAGTAGAGTTAGCGTCAGGACAACTAGGGTTAGCGTCAGGACAACTAGGGTTAGCGTCAGGACAACTAGGGTTAGCGTCAGGGCAACTAGGGTTAGCGTCAGGACAAGTAGGGTTAGCGTCAGGACAACTAGGGTTAGCGTCAGGACAACTAGGGTTAGCGTCAGGACAACTAGGGTTAGCGTCAGGACAAGTAGGGTTAGCGTCAGGACAACTAGGGTTAGCGTCAGGACAATTAGGGTTATCATCAGGACAAGTAGGGTTAGTGTCAGGACAACTAGGGTTAGCGTCAGGACAACTAGGGCTAGCATCAGGACAACTAGGGTTAGCGTCAGGCAACTAGGGTTAGCGTCAGGACAAGTAGGGTTAGCGTCAGGACAACTAGGGTTAGCGTCAGGACAACTAGGGTTAGCGTCAGGAGAACTAGGGTTAGCGTCAGGACAAGTAGGGTTAGCGTCAGGACAAGTAGGGTTAGCGTCAGGACAACTAGGGTTAGCGTCAGGACAACTAGGGTTAGCTTCAGGACAACTAGGGTTAGCGTCAGGTCAACTAGGGTTAGCGTCAGGACAACTAGGGTTAGCGTCAGGACAATTAGGGTTAGCATCAGGACAAGTAGGGTTAGTGTCAGGACAACTAGGGTTAGCGTCAGGACAACTAGGGCTAGCATCAGGACAACTAGGGTTAGCGTCAGGGAACTAGGGTTAGCGTCAGGACAAGTAGGGTTAGCGTCAGGACAACTAGGGTTAGCGTCAGGACAACTAGGGTTAGCGTCAGGACAACTAGGGTTAGCGTCAGGACAAGTAGGGTTAGCGTCAGGACAACTAGGGTTAGCGTCAGGACAACTAGGTTTAGCTTCAGGACAACTAGGGTTAGCGTCAGGTCAACTAGGGTTAGCGTCAGGACAACTAGGGTTAGCGTCAGGGCATCTAGGGTTAGCGTCAGGACAAGTAGGGTTAGCGTCAGGACAACTAGGGTTAGCGTCAGGACAAGTAGGGTTAGCGTCAGGACAAGTAGGGTTAGCGTCAGGACAAGTAGGGTTAGCGTCAGGACAACTAGGGTTAGCGTCAGGACAACTAGGGTTAGCGTCAGGACAAGTAGGGTTAGCGTCAGGACAACTAGGGTTAGCGTCAGGGCAACTAGGGTTAGCGTCAGGACAAGTAGAGTTAGCGTCAGGACAACTAGGGTTAGCGTCAGGACAACTAGGGTTAGCGTCAGGACAACTAGGGTTAGCGTCAGGAGAACTAGGGTTAGCGTCAGGGCAACTAGGGTTAGCCTCAGGACAAGTAGGGTTAGCGTCAGGACAACTAGGGTTAGCGTCAGGACAACTAGGGTTAGCGTCAGGACAACTAGGGTTAGCGTCAGGACAAGTAGGGTTAGCGTCAGGACAACTAGGGTTAGCGTCAGGACAACTAGGGTTAGCTTCAGGACAACTAGGGTTAGCGTCAGGTCAACTAGGGTTAGCGTCAGGACAACTAGGGTTAGCGTCAGGGCATCTAGGGTTAGCGTCAGGACAAGTAGGGTTAGCGTCAGGACAACTAGGGTTAGCGTCAGGACAACTAGGGTTAGCGTCAGGACAAGTAGGGTTAGCGTCAGGACAAGTAGGGTTAGCGTCAGGACAACTAGGGTTAGCGTCAGGACAACTAGGGTTAGCGTCAGGACAAGTAGGGTTAGCGTCAGGACAACTAGGGTTAGCGTCAGGGCAACTAGGGTTAGCGTCAGGACAAGTAGAGTTAGCGTCAGGACAACTAGGGTTAGCGTCAGGACAACTAGGGTTAGCGTCAGGACAAGTAGGGTTAGCATCAGGACAACTAGGGTTAGCATCAGGAAAACTAGGGTTAGCGTCAGGACAAGTAGAGTTAGCGTCAGGACAACTAGGGTTAGCGTCGGGACAACTAGGGTTAGCGTCAGGACAACTAGGGTTAGCGTCAGGACAAGTAGAGTTAGCGTCAGGACAACTAGGGTTAGCATCAGGACAACTAGGGTTAGCGTCAGGACAACTAGGGTTAGCGTCAGGGCAACTAGGGTTAGCGTCAGGACAAGTAGGGTTAGCGTCAGGACAAATAGGGTTAGCGTCAGGACAACTAGGGTTAGCGTCAGGACAACTAGGGTTAGCGTCAGGACAAGTAGGGTTAGCGTCAGGACAAGTAGGGTTAGTGTCAGGACAACTAGGGTTAGCATCAGGACAACTAGGGTTAGCGTCAGGGCAACTAGGTTTAGCGTCAGGACAAGTAGGGTTAGCGTCAGGACAACTAGGGTTAGCGTCAGGACAACTAGGGTTAGCGTCAGGACAACTAGGGTTAGCGTCAGGACAAGTAGGGTTAGCGTCAGGACAACTAGGGTTAGCTTCAGGACAACTAGGGTTAGCGTCAGGTCAACTAGGGTTAGCGTCAGGACAACTAGGGTTAGCGTCAGGACAAGTAGGGTTAGCGTCAGGACAACTAGGGTTAGCGTCAGGACAACTAGGGTTAGCGTCACAACTAGGGTTAGCGTCAGGACAACTAGGGTTAGCGTCACAACAACTAGGGTTAGCGTCAGGACAACTAGGGTTAGCGTCAGGACAACTAGGGTTAGCGTCAGGACAACTAGGGTTAGAGTCACGACAACTAGGGTTAGCGTCAGGACAACTAGGGTTAGCGTCACGACAACTAGGGTTAGCGTCAGGACAACTAGGGTTAGCGTCACGACAACTAGGGTTAGCGTCAGGACAACTAGGGTTAGCGTCAGGACAACTAGGGTTAGCGTCACGACAACTAGGGTTAGCGTCAGGACAACTAGGGTTAGCGTCAGGACAACTAGGGTTAGCGTCACGACAACTAGGGTTAGCGTCAGGACAACTAGGGTTAGCGTCACGACAACTAGGGTTAGCGTCAGGACAACTAGGGTTAGCGTCAGGACAACTAGGGTTAGCGTCAGGACAACTAGGGTTAGCGTCATGACAACTAGGGTTAGCGTCAGGACAACTAGGGTTAGCGTCAGGACAAGTAGGGTTAGCGTCAGGACAAGTAGGGTTAGCGTCAGGACAACTAGGGTTAGCGTCAGGACAACTAGGGTTAGCTTCAGGACAACTAGGGTTAGCGTCAGGTCAACTAGGGTTAGCGTCAGGACAACTAGGGTTAGCGTCAGGACAATTAGGGTTAGCATCAGGACAAGTAGGGTTAGTGTCAGGACAACTAGGGTTAGCGTCAGGACAACTAGGGCTAGCATCAGGACAACTAGGGTTAGCGTCAGGGAACTAGGGTTAGCGTCAGGACAAGTAGGGTTAGCGTCAGGACAACTAGGGTTAGCGTCAGGACAACTAGGGTTTGCGTCAGGACAACTAGGGTTAGCGTCAGGACAAGTAGGGTTAGCGTCAGGACAACTAGGGTTAGCGTCAGGACAACTAGGGTTAGCTTCAGGACAACTAGGGTTAGCGTCAGGTCAACTAGGGTTAGCGTCAGGACAACTAGGGTTAGCGTCAGGGCATCTAGGGTTAGCGTCAGGACAAGTAGGGTTAGCGTCAGGACAACTAGGGTTAGCGTCAGGACAAGTAGGGTTAGCGTCAGGACAAGTAGGGTTAGCGTCAGGACAACTAGGGTTAGCGTCAGGACAACTAGGGTTAGCGTCAGGACAAGTAGGGTTAGCGTCAGGACAACTAGGGTTAGCGTCAGGGCAACTAGGGTTAGCGTCAGGACAAGTAGAGTTAGCGTCAGGACAACTAGGGTTAGCGTCAGGACAACTAGGGTTAGCGTCAGGACAACTAGGGTTAGCGTCAGGAGAACTAGGGTTAGCGTCAGGGCAACTAGGGTTAGCCTCAGGACAAGTAGGGTTAGCGTCAGGACAACTAGGGTTAGCGTCAGGACAACTAGGGTTAGCGTCAGGACAACTAGTTTTAGCGTCAGGACAAGTAGGGTTAGCGTCAGGACAACTAGGGTTAGCGTCAGGACAACTAGGGTTAGCGTCAGGACAACTAGGGTTAGCGTCAGGACAACTATGGTTAGCGTCAGGACAAGTAGGGTTAGCATCAGGACAACTAGGGTTAGCATCAGGAAAACTAGGGTTAGCGTCAGGACAAGTAGAGTTAGCGTCAGGACAACTAGGGTTAGCGTCAGGACAACTAGGGTTAGCGTCAGGACAACTAGGGTTAGCGTCAGGACAAGTAGAGTTAGCGTCAGGACAACTAGGGTTAGCATCAGGACAACTAGGGTTAGCGTCAGGACAACTAGGGTTAGCGTCAGGGCAACTAGGGTTAGCGTCAGGACAAGTAGGGTTAGCGTCAGGACAAATAGGGTTAGCGTCAGGACAACTAGGGTTAGCGTCAGGACAACTAGGGTTAGCGTCAGGACAAGTAGGGTTAGCGTCAGGACAAGTAGGGTTAGTGTCAGGACAACTAGGGTTAGCATCAGGACAACTAGGGTTAGCGTCAGGGCAACTAGGTTTAGCGTCAGGACAAGTAGGGTTAGCGTCAGGACAACTAGGGTTAGCGTCAGGACAACTAGGGTTAGCGTCAGGACAACTAGGGTTAGCGTCAGGACAAGTAGGGTTAGCGTCAGGACAACTAGGGTTAGCTTCAGGACAACTAGGGTTAGCGTCAGGTCAACTAGGGTTAGCGTCAGGACAACTAGGGTTAGCGTCAGGACAAGTAGGGTTAGCGTCAGGACAACTAGGGTTAGCGTCAGGACAACTAGGGTTAGCGTCACAACTAGGGTTAGCGTCAGGACAACTAGGGTTAGCGTCACAACAACTAGGGTTAGCGTCAGGACAACTAGGGTTAGCGTCAGGACAACTAGGGTTAGCGTCAGGACAACTAGGGTTAGAGTCACGACAAGTAGGGTTAGCGTCAGGACAACTAGGGTTAGCGTCAGGACAACTAGGGTTAGCGTCAGGACAACTAGGGTTAGCGTCAGGACAAGTAGGGTTAGCATCAGGACAACTAGGGTTAGCATCAGGAAAACTAGGGTTAGCGTCAGGACAAGTAGAGTTAGCGTCAGGACAACTAGGGTTAGCGTCAGGACAACTAGGGTTAGCGTCAGGACAACTAGGGTTAGCGTCAGGACAAGTAGAGTTAGCGTCAGGACAACTAGGGTTAGCATCAGGACAACTAGGGTTAGCGTCAGGACAACTAGGGTTAGCGTCAGGGCAACTAGGGTTAGCGTCAGGACAAGTAGGGTTAGCGTCAGGACAAATAGGGTTAGCGTCAGGACAACTAGGGTTAGCGTCAGGACAAGTAGGGTTAGCGTCAGGACAAGTAGGGTTAGTGTCAGGACAACTAGGGTTAGCATCAGGACAACTAGGGTTAGCGTCAGGGCAACTAGGTTTAGCGTCAGGACAAGTAGGGTTAGCGTCAGGACAACTAGGGTTAGCGTCAGGACAACTAGTGTTAGCGTCAGGACAACTAGGGTTAGCGTCAGGACAAGTAGGGTTAGCGTCAGGACAACTAGGGTTAGCTTCAGGACAACTAGGGTTAGCGTCAGGTCAACTAGGGTTAGCGTCAGGACAACTAGGGTTAGCGTCAGGACAAGTAGGGTTAGCGTCAGGACAACTAGGGTTAGCGTCAGGACAACTAGGGTTAGAGTCACGACAACTAGGGTTAGCGTCAGGACAACTAGGGTTAGCGTCACGACAACTAGGGTTAGCGTCAGGACAACTAGGGTTAGCGTCACGACAACTAGGGTTAGCGTCAGGACAACTAGGGTTAGCGTCAGGACAACTAGGGTTAGCGTCACGACAACTAGGGTTAGCGTCAGGACAACTAGGGTTAGCGTCAGGACAACTAGGGTTAGCGTCACGACAACTAGGGTTAGCGTCAGGACAACTAGGGTTAGCGTCACGACAACTAGGGTTAGCGTCAGGACAACTAGGGTTAGCGTCAGGACAACTAGGGTTAGCGTCAGGACAACTAGGGTTAGCGTCACGACAACTAGGGTTAGCGTCAGGACAACTAGGGTTAGCGTCAGGACAACTAGGGTTAGCGTCAGGACAAGTAGAGTTAGCGTCAGGACAACTAGGGTTAGCATCAGGACAACTAGGGTTAGCGTCAGGACAACTAGGGTTAGCGTCAGGGCAACTAGGGTTAGCGTCAGGACAAGTAGGGTTAGCGTCAGGACAAATAGGGTTAGCGTCAGGACAACTAGGGTTAGCGTCAGGACAACTAGGGTTAGCGTCAGGACAAGTAGGGTTAGCGTCAGGACAAGTAGGGTTAGTGTCAGGACAACTAGGGTTAGCATCAGGACAACTAGGGTTAGCGTCAGGGCAACTAGGTTTAGCGTCAGGACAAGTAGGGTTAGCGTCAGGACAACTAGGGTTAGCGTCAGGACAACTAGGGTTAGCGTCAGGACAAGTAGGGTTAGCGTCAGGACAACTAGGGTTAGCTTCAGGACAACTAGGGTTAGCGTCAGGTCAACTAGGGTTAGCGTCAGGACAACTAGGGTTAGCGTCAGGACAAGTAGGGTTAGCGTCAGGACAACTAGGGTTAGCGTCAGGACAACTAGGGTTAGCGTCACAACTAGGGTTAGCGTCAGGACAACTAGGGTTAGCGTCACAACAACTAGGGTTAGCGTCAGGACAACTAGGGTTAGCGTCAGGACAACTAGGGTTAGCGTCAGGACAACTAGGGTTAGAGTCACGACAACTAGGGTTAGCGTCAGGACAACTAGGGTTAGCGTCACGACAACTAGGGTTAGCGTCAGGACAACTAGGGTTAGCGTCACGACAACTAGGGTTAGCGTCAGGACAACTAGGGTTAGCGTCAGGATAACTAGGGTTAGCGTCAGGACAACTAGGGTTAGCGTCACGACAACTAGGGTTAGCGTCAGGACAACTAGGGTTAGCGTCAGGACAACTAGGGTTAGCGTCACGACAACTAGGGTTAGCGTCAGGACAACTAGGGTTAGCGTCACGACAACTAGGGTTAGCGTCAGGACAACTAGGGTTAGCGTCAGGATAACTAGGGTTAGCGTCAGGACAACTAGGGTTAGCGTCACGACAACTAGGGTTAGCGTCAGGACAACTAGGGTTAGCGTCAGGACAACTAGGGTTAGCGCCACGACAACTAGGGTTAGCGTCAGGACAACTAGGTTTAGCGTCAGGACAACTAGGGTTAGCGTCAGGACAACTAGGGTTAGCATCAGGACAACTAGGGTTAGCGTCAGGACAACTAGGTTTAGCGTCAGGACAACTAGGGTTAGCGCCACGACAACTAGGGTTAGCGTCAGGACAACTAGGTTTAGCGTCAGGACAACTAGGGTTAGCGTCAGGACAACTAGGGTTAGCATCAGGACAACTAGGGTTAGCGTCAGGACAACTAGGTTTAGCGTCAGGACAACTAGGGTTAGCGTCAGGACAACTAGGGTTAGCATCAGGACAACTAGGGTTAGCGTCAGGACAACTAGGGTTAGCGCCAGGACAACTAGGGTTAGCGCCAGGACAACTAGGGTTAGCGCCAGGACAACTAGGGTTAGCGCCAGGACAACTAGGGTTAGCGCCATTACAACTAGGGTTAGCGCCAGGACAACTAGGGTTAGCACCAGGACAACTAGGGTTAGCGCCAGGACAACTAGGGTTAGCGTCAGGACAACTAGGGTTAGCGTCAGGACAACTAGGGTTAGCGTCAGGACAACTAGGGTTAGCGTCACGACAACTAGGGTTAGCGTCAGGACAACTAGGGTTAGCGTCAGGACAACTAGGGTTAGCGTCACGACAACTTAGGTTAGCGTCAGGACAACTAGGGTTAGCGTCACGACAACTAGGGTTAGCGTCAGGACAACTAGGGTTAGCGTCAGGACAACTAGGGTTAGCGTCACGACAACTAGGGTTAGCGTCAGGACAACTAGGGTTAGCGTCAGGACAACTAGGGTTAGCGTCAGGACAACTAGGGTTAGCGTCAGGACAAGTAGGGTTAGCGTCAGGACAACTAGGGTTAGCGTCAGGACAACTAGGGTTAGCGTCAGGACAAGTAGGGTTAGCGTCAGGACAACTAGGGTTAGCGTCAGGACAACTAGGGTTAGCATCACGACAACTAGGGTTAGCGTCACGACAACTAGGGTTAGCGTCAGGACCACTAGGGTTAGCGTCAGGACAACTAGGGTTAGCGTCAGGACAACTAGGGTTAGCGTCAGGACAACTAGGGATAGCGTCAGGACAACTAGGGTTAGCGTCAGGACAACTAGGGTTAGCGTCAGGACAACTAGGGTTAGCGTCGGGACAACTAGGGTTAGCGTCAGGACAACTAGGGTTAGCGTCAGGACAACTAGGGTTAGCGTCAGGAGAACTAGGGTTAGCGTCAAGACAAGTAGGGTTAGCGTCAGGACAACTAGGGTTAGCGTCAGGACAAGTAGGGTTAGCGTCAGGACAACTAGGGTTAGCGTCAGGACAAGTAGGGTTAGCGTCAGGACAACAAGGGTTAGCGTCAGGACAACTAGGGTTAGCGTCAGGACAAGTAGGGTTAGCGTCAGGACAACTAGGGTTAGCAACAGGGCAACTAGGGTTAGCGTCAGGACAAGTAGGGTTAGCGTCAGGACAACTAGGGTTAGCGTCAGGACAACTAGGGTTAGCGTCAGGACAACTAGGGTTAGCGTCACGACAACTAGGGATAGCGTCAGGACAACTAGGGTTAGCGTCAGGACAACTAGAGTTAGCGCCACGACAACTAGGGTTAGCGTCAGGACAACTAGGTTTAGCGTCAGGACAACTAGGGTTAGCGTCAGGACAACTAGGGTTAGCATCAGGACAACTAGGGTTAGCGTCAGGACAACTAGGTTTAGCGTCAGGACAACTAGGGTTAGCGCCACGACAACTAGGGTTAGCGTCAGGACAACTAGGTTTAGCGTCAGGACAACTAGGGTTAGCGTCAGGACAACTAGGGTTAGCATCAGGACAACTAGGGTTAGCGTCAGGACAACTAGGTTTAGCGTCAGGACAACTAGGGTTAGCGTCAGGACAACTAGGGTTAGCATCAGGACAACTAGGGTTAGCGTCAGGACAACTAGGGTTAGCGCCAGGACAACTAGGGTTAGCGCCAGGACAACTAGGGTTAGCGCCAGGACAACTAGGGTTAGCGCCAGGACAACTAGGGTTAGCGCCATTACAACTAGGGTTAGCGCCAGGACAACTAGGGTTAGCGCCAGGACAACTAGGGTTAGCGTCAGGACAACTAGGGTTAGCGTCACGACAACTAGGGTTAGCGTCAGGACAACTAGGGTTAGCGTCAGGACAACTAGGGTTAGCGTCAGGACAACTAGGGTTAGCGTCACGACAACTAGGGTTAGCGTCAGGACAACTAGGGTTAGCGTCAGGACAACTAGGGTTAGCGTCACGACAACTTAGGTTAGCGTCAGGACAACTAGGGTTAGCGTCACGACAACTAGGGTTAGCGTCAGGACAACTAAAGTTAGCGTCAGGACAACTAGGGTTAGCGTCACGACAACTAGGGTTAGCGTCAGGACAACTAGGGTTAGCGTCAGGACAACTAGGGTTAGCGTCAGGACAACTAGGGTTAGCGTCAGGACAAGTAGGGTTAGCGTCAGGACAACTAGGGTTAGCGTCAGGACAACTAGGGTTAGCGTCAGGACAAGTAGGGTTAGCATCAGGACAACTAGGGTTAGCGTCAGGACAACTAGGGTTAGCATCACGACAACTAGGGTTAGCGTCACGACAACTAGGGTTAGCGTCAGGACCACTAGGGTTAGCGTCAGGACAACTAGGGTTAGCGTCAGGACAACTAGGGTTAGCGTCAGGACAACTAGGGATAGCGTCAGGACAACTAGGGTTAGCGTCAGGACAACTAGGGTTAGCGTCAGGACAACTAGGGTTAGCGTCGGGACAACTAGGGTTAGCGTCAGGACAACTAGGGTTAGCGTCAGGACAACTAGGGTTAGCGTCAGGAGAACTAGGGTTAGCGTCAGGACAAGTAGGGTTAGCGTCAGGACAACTAGGGTTAGCGTCAGGACAAGTAGGGTTAGCGTCAGGACAAGTAGGGTTAGCGTCAGGACAAGTAGGGTTAGCGTCAGGACAACAAGGGTTAGCGTCAGGACAACTAGGGTTAGCGTCAGGACAAGTAGGGTTAGCGTCAGGACAACTAGGGTTAGCATCAGGGCAACTAGGGTTAGCGTCAGGACAAGTAGGGTTAGCATCAGGACAACTAGGGTTAGCATCAGGACAACTAGAGTTAGCGTCAGGACAAGTAGGGTTAGCGTCAGGACAACTAGGGTTAGCGTCAGGACAAGTAGGGTTAGCGTCAGGACAACTAGGGTTAGCGTCAGGACAACTAGGATTAGCGTCAGGACAACTAGGGTTAGCGTCAGGACAACTAGGGTTAGCGTCAGGACAAGTAGGGTTAGCGTCAGGACAACTAGGGTTAGCGTCAGGAAAACTAGGGTTAGCATCAGGACAAGTAGAATTAGCGTCAGGACAACTAGGGTTAGGTCCAGGACAACTAGGGTTAGCGCCAGGACAACTAGGGTTAGCGTCACGACAACTAGGGTTAGCGTCAGGACAACTAGGGTTAGCGTCAGGACAACTAGGGTTAGCATCACGACAACTAGGGTTAGCGTCAGGACAACTAGGGTTAGCGTCAGGACAACTAGGGTTAGCGTCAGGACAACTAGGGTTAGCGTCAGGACAACTAGGGTTAGCGTCACAACTAGGGTTAGCGTCAGGACAACTAGGGATAGCGTCACAACAACTAGGGTAAGCGTCAGGACATCTAGGGTTAGCGTCAGGACAACTAGGGTTAGCGTCAGGACAACTAGGGTTAGAGTCACGACAACTAGGGTTAGCGTCAGGACAACTAGGGTTAGCGTCACGACAACTAGGGTTAGCGTCAGGACAACTAGGGTTAGCGTCACGACAACTAGGGTTAGCGTCAGGACAACTAGGGTTAGCGTCAGGACAACTAGGGTTAGCGTCACGACAACTAGGGTTAGCGTCAGGACAACTAGGGTTAGCGTCAGGACAACTAGGGTTAGCGTCACGACAACTAGGGTTAGCATCAGGACAACTAGGGTTAGCGTCACGACATCTAGGGTTAGCGTCAGGACAACTAGGGTTAGCGTCAGGACAACTAGGGTTAGCGTCACGACAACTAGGGTTAGCGTCAGGACAACTAGGGTTAGCGTCACGACAACTAGGGTTAGCGTCAGGACAACTAGGGTTAGCGTCAGGACAACTAGGGTTAGCGCCACGACAACTAGGGTTAGCGCCAGGACAACTAGGTTTAGCGTCAGGACAACTAGGGTTAGCGTCAGGACAACTAGGGTTAGCATCAGGACAACTAGGGTTAGCATCAGGACAACTAGGGTTAGCGTCAGGACAACTAGGGTTAGCGTCAGGACAAGTAGGGTTAGCGTCAGGTCAACTAGGGTTAGCGTCAGGAAAACTAGGGTTAGCATCAGGACAAGTAGAGTTAGCGTCAGGACAACTAGGGTTAGCGTCAGGACAACTAGGGTTAGCGTCAGGACAACTAGGGTTAGCGTCAGGAGAACTAGGGTTAGCGTCAGGGCAACTAGGGTTAGCCTCAGGACAAGTAGGGTTAGCGTCAGGACAACTAGGGTTAGCGTCAGGACAACTAGGGTTAGCGTCAGGACAACTAGGGTTAGCGTCAGGACAAGTAGGGTTAGCGTCAGGACAACTAGGGTTAGCGTCAGGACAACTAGGGTTAGCGTCAGGACAACTAGGGTTAGCGTCAGGACAACTAGGGTTAGCGTCACGACATCTAGGGTTAGCGTCAGGACAACTAGGGTTAGCGTCACGACAACTAGGGTTAGCGTCAGGACAACTAGGGTTAGCGTCAGGACAACTAGGGTTAGCGCCACGACAACTAGGGTTAGCGTCAGGACAACTAGGTTTAGCGTCAGGACAACTAGGGTTAGCGTCAGGACAACTAGGGTTAGCATCAGGACAACTAGGGTTAGCGTCAGGACAACTAGGGTTAGCGCCAGGACAACTAGGGTTAGCGCCAGGACAACTAGGGTTAGCGCCAGGACAACTAGGGTTAGCGCCATTACAACTAGGGTTAGCGCCAGGACAACTAGGGTTAGCGCCAGGACAACTAGGGTTAGCGCCAGGACAACTAGGGTTAGCGTCACGACAACTAGGGTTAGCGTCAGGACAACTAGGGTTAGCGTCAGGACAACTAGGGTTAGCGTCACGACAACTAGGGTTAGCGTCAGGACAACTAGGGTTAGCGTCAGGACAACTAGGGTTAGCGTCAGGACAACTAGGGTTAGCGTCAGGACAAGTAGGGTTAGCGTCAGGACAACTAGGGTTAGCATCAGGACAACTAGGGTTAGCGTCAGGACAAGTAGGGTTAGCGTCAGGACAACTAGGGTTAGCGTCAGGACAACTAGGATTAGCGTCAGGACAACTAGGGTTAGCGTCAGGACAACTAGGGTTAGCGTCAGGACAAGTAGGGTTAGCGTCAGGACAACTAGGGTTAGCGTCAGGAAAACTAGGGTTAGCATCAGGACAAGTAGAGTTAGCGTCATTACAACTAGGGTTAGCGTCAGGACAACTAGGGTTAGCGTCAGGACAACTAGGGTTAGCGTCAGGAGAACTAGGGTTAGCGTCAGGGCAACTAGGGTTAGCCTCAGGACAAGTAGGGTTAGCGTCAGGACAACTAGGGTTAGCGTCAGGACAACTAGGGTTAGCGTCAGGACAAGTAGTGTTAGCGTCAGGACAACTAGGGTTAGCGTCAGGACAACTAGGGTTAGCGTCAGGGCAACTAGGGTTAGCGTCAGGACAAGTAGGGTTAGCGTCAGGACAACTAGGGTTAGCGTCAGGACAACTAGGGTTAACGTCAGGACAAGTAGGGTTAGCGTCAGGACAACTAGGGTTAGCGTCAGGACAACTAGGGTTAGCGTCAGGACAAGTAGGGTTAGCGTCAGGACAACTAGGGTTAGCGTCAGGGCAACTAGGGTTAGCGTCAGGACAAGTAGGGTTAGCGTCAGGACAACTAGGGTTAGCGTCAGGACAACTAGGGTTAGCGTCAGGACAAGTAGGGTTAGCGTCAGGACAACTAGGGTTAGCGTCAGGACAACTAGGGTTAGCGTCAGGACAACTAGGGTTAGCGTCACGACATCTAGGGTTAGCGTCAGGACAACTAGGGTTAGCGTCACGACAACTAGGGTTAGCGTCAGGACAACTAGGGTTAGCGTCAGGACAACTAGGGTTAGCGCCACGACAACTAGGGTTAGCGTCAGGACAACTAGGTTTAGCGTCAGGACAACTAGGGTTAGCGTCAGGACAACTAGGGTTAGCATCAGGACAACTAGGGTTAGCGTCAGGACAACTAGGGTTAGCGCCAGGACAACTAGGGTAAGCGCCAGGACAACTAGGGTTAGCGCCAGGACAACTAGGGTTAGCGCCATTACAACTAGGGTTAGCGCCAGGACAACTAGGGTTAGCGCCAGGACAACTAGGGTTAGCGCCAGGACAACTAGGGTTAGCGTCACGACAACTAGGGTTAGCGTCAGGACAACTAGGGTTAGCGTCAGGGCAACTAGGGTTAGCGTCACGACAACTAGGGTTAGCGTCAGGACAACTAGGGTTAGCGTCAGGACAACTAGGGTTAGCGACAGGACAACTAGGGTTAGCGTCAGGACAAGTAGGGTTAGCGTCAGGACAACTAGGGTTAGCATCAGGACAACTAGGGTTAGCGTCAGGACAAGTAGGGTTAGCATCAGGACAACTAGGGTTAGCGTCAGGACAACTAGGATTAGCGTCAGGACAACTAGGGTTAGCGTCAGGACAACTAGGGTTAGCGTCAGGACAAGTAGGGTTAGCGTCAGGACAACTAGGGTTAGCGTCAGGAAAACTAGGGTTAGCATAAGGACAAGTAGAGTTAGCGTCAGGACAACTAGGGTTAGCGTCAGGGCAACTAGGGTTAGCCTCAGGACAAGTAGGGTTAGCGTCAGGACAACTAGGGTTAGCGTCAGGACAACTAGGGTTAGCGTCAGGACAACTAGGGTTAGCGTCAGGACAAGTAGTGTTAGCGTCAGGACAACTAGGGTTAGCGTCAGGACAACTAGGGTTAGCGTCAGGACAACTAGGGTTAGCGTCAGGACAAGTAGGGTTAGCGTCAGGACAACTAGGGTTAGCGTCAGGAAAACTAGGGTTAGCGTCAGGAAAAGTAGAGTTAGCGTCAGGACAACTAGGGTTAGCGTCAGGACAACTAGGGTTAGCGTCAGGGCAACTAGGGTTAGCGTCAGGACAAGTAGGGTTAGTGTCAGGACAACTAGGGTTAGCGTCAGGACAACTAGGGTTAACGTCAGGACAAGTAGGGTTAGCGTCAGGACAACTAGGGTTAGCGTCAGGACAACTAGGGTTAGCGTCAGGACAACTAGGGTTAGCGTCAGGGCAACTAGGGTTAGCGTCAGGACAAGTAGGGTTAGCGTCAGGACAACTAGGGTTAGCGTCAGGACAACTAGGGTTAGCGTCAGGACAAGTAGGGTTAGCGTCAGGACAACTAGGGTTAGCGTCAGGACAACTAGGGTTAGCGTCAGGACAATTAGTGTTAGCGTCAGGACAACTAGGGTTAGCGTCAGGACAACTAGGGTTAGCGTCAGGACAACTATGGTTAGCGTCAGGACAACTAGGGTTAGCATCAGGAAAACTGGGTTAGCGTCAGGACAAGTAGAGTTAGCGTCAGGACAACCAGGGTTAGCGTCAGGACAACTAGGGTTAGCGTCAGGACAACTAGGTTTAGCGTCAGGGCAGCTAGGGTTAGCGTCAGGACAAGTAGGGTTAGCGTCAGGACAACTAGGGTTAGCGTCAGGACAACTAGGGTTAACGTCAGGACAAGTAGGGTTAGCGTCAGGACAACTAGGGTTAGCGTCAGGACAAGTAGGGTTAGCGTCAGGACAACTAGGGTTAGCGTCAGGGCAACTAGGGTTAGCGTCAGGACAAGTACGGTTAGCGTCAGGACAACTAGGGTTAGCGTCAGGACAACTAGGGTTAGCGTCAGGACAAGTAGGGTTAGCGTCAGGACAACTAGGGTTAGCGTCAGGACAACTAGGGTTAGCGTCAGGACAACTAGGGTTAGCGTCAGGACAATTAGTGTTAGCGTCAGGACAACTAGGGTTAGCGTCAGGACAACTAGGGTTAGCGTCAGGACAACTAGGGTTAGCGTCAGGACAACTAGGGTTAACGTCAGGACAAGTAGGGTTAGCGTCAGGACAACTAGGGTTAGCGTCAGGACAACTAGGGTTAGCGTCAGGACAAGTAGGGTTAGCGTCAGGACAACTAGGGTTAGCGTCAGGGCAACTAGGGTTAGCGTCAGGACAAGTAGGGTTAGCGTCAGGACAACTAGGGTTAGCGTCAGGACAACTAGGGTTAGCGTCAGGACAAGTAGGGTTAGCGTCAGTACAACTAGGGTTAGCGTCAGGACAACTAGGGTTAGCGTCAGGACAACTAGGGTTAGCGTCAGGACAATTAGTGTTAGCGTCAGGACAACTAGGGTTAGCGTCAGGACAACTAGGGTTAGCGTCAGGACAACTAGGGTTAGCATCAGGACAACTATGGTTAGCGTCAGGACAACTAGGGTTAGCGTCAGGACAAGTAGGGTTAGCGTCAGGACAACTAGGGTTAGCGTCAGGACAACTAGGGTTAGCGTCAGGACAAGTAGTGTTAGCGTCAGGACAACTAGGGTTAGCGTCAGGACAACTAGGGTTAGCGTCAGGACAAGTAGAGTTAGCGTCAGGACAACTAGGGTTAGCATCAGGAAAACTAGGGTTAGCGTCAGGACAAGTAGAGTTAGCGTCAGGACAACTAGGGTTAGCGTCAGGACAACTAGGGTTAGCGTCAGGACAACTAGGGTTAGCGTCAGGGCAACTAGGGTTAGCGTCAGGACAAGTAGGGTTAGCGTCAGGACAACTAGGGTTAGCGTCAGGACAACTAGGGTTAACGTCAGGACAAGTAGGGTTAGCGTCAGGACAACTAGGGTTAGCGTCAGGACAAGTAGGGTTAGCGTCAGGACAACTAGGGTTAGCGTCAGGGCAACTAGGGTTAGCGTCAGGACAAGTAGGGTTAGCGTCAGGACAACTAGGGTTAGCGTCAGGACAACTAGGGTTAGCGTCAGGACAAGTAGGGTTAGCGTCAGGACAACTAGGGTTAGCGTCAGGACAACTAGGGTTAGCGTCAGGACAACTAGGGTTAGCGTCAGGACAATTAGTGTTAGCGTCAGGACAACTAGGGTTAGCGTCAGGACAACTAGGGTTAGCGTCAGGACAACTAGGGTTAGCGTCAGGACAAGTAGGGTTAGCGTCAGGACAACTAGGGTTAGCGTCAGGACAAGTAGGGTTAGCGTCAGGACAACAAGGGTTAGCGTCAGGACAACTAGGGTTAGCGTCAGGACAAGTAGGGTTAGCGTCAGGACAACTAGGGTTAGCAACAGGGCAACTAGGGTTAGCGTCAGGACAAGTAGGGTTAGCGTCAGGACAACTAGGGTTAGCGTCAGGACAACTAGGGTTAGCGTCAGGACAACTAGGGTTAGCGTCACGACAACTAGGGATAGCGTCAGGACAACTAGAGTTAGCGTCAGGACAACTAGGGTTAGCGCCACGACAACTAGGGTTAGCGTCAGGACAACTAGGTTTAGCGTCAGGACAACTAGGGTTAGCATCAGGACAACTAGGGTTAGCATCAGGACAACTAGGGTTAGCGTCAGGACAACTAGGTTTAGCGTCAGGACAACTAGGGTTAGCGCCACGACAACTAGGGTTAGCGTCAGGACAACTAGGTTTAGCGTCAGGACAACTAGGGTTAGCGTCAGGACAACTAGGGTTAGCATCAGGACAACTAGGGTTAGCGTCAGGACAACTAGGTTTAGCATCAGGACAACTAGGGTTAGCGTCAGGACAACTAGGGTTAGCATCAGGACAACTAGGGTTAGCGTCAGGACAACTAGGGTTAGCGCCAGGACAACTAGGGTTAGCGCCAGGACAACTAGGGTTAGCGCCAGGACAACTAGGGTTAGCGCCAGGACAACTAGGGTTAGCGCCATTACAACTAGGGTTAGCGCCAGGACAACTAGGGTTAGCGCCAGGACAACTAGGGTTAGCGCCAGGACAACTAGGGTTAGCGTCACGACAACTAGGGTTAGCGTCAGGACAACTAGGGTTAGCGTCAGGACAACTAGGGTTAGCGTCAGGACAACTAGGGTTAGCGTCACGACAACTAGGGTTAGCGTCAGGACAACTAGGGTTAGCGTCAGGACAACTAGGGTTAGCGTCACGACAACTTAGGTTAGCGTCAGGACAACTAGGGTTAGCGTCACGACAACTAGGGTTAGCGTCAGGACAACTAAAGTGAGCGTCAGGACAACTAGGGTTAGCGTCACGACAACTAGGGTTAGCGTCAGGACAACTAGGGTTAGCGTCAGGACAACTAGGGTTAGCGTCAGGACAACTAGGGTTAGCGTCAGGACAAGTAGGGTTAGCGTCAGGACAACTAGGGTTAGCGTCAGGACAACTAGGGTTAGCGTCAGGACAAGTAGGGTTAGCGTCAGGACAACTAGGGTTAGCGTCAGGACAACTAGGGTTAGCATCACGACAACTAGGGTTAGCGTCACGACAACTAGGGTTAGCGTCAGGACCACTAGGGTTAGCGTCAGGACAACTAGGGTTAGCGTCAGGACAACTAGGGTTAGCGTCAGGACAACTAGGGATAGCGTCAGGACAACTAGGGTTAGCGTCAGGACAACTAGGGTTAGCGTCGGGACAACTAGGGTTAGCGTCAGGACAACTAGGGTTAGCGTCAGGACAACTAGGGTTAGCGTCAGGAGAACTAGGGTTAGCGTCAGGACAAGTAGGGTTAGCGTCAGGACAACTAGGGTTAGCGTCAGGACAAGTAGGGTTAGCGTCAGGACAAGTAGGGTTAGCGTCAGGACAAGTAGGGTTAGCGTCAGGACAACAAGGGTTAGCGTCAGGACAACTAGGGTTAGCGTCAGGACAAGTAGGGTTAGCGTCAGGACAACTAGGGTTAGCATCAGGGCAACTAGGGTTAGCGTCAGGACAAGTAGGGTTAGCATCAGGACAACTAGGGTTAGCATCAGGACAACTAGAGTTAGCGTCAGGACAAGTAGGGTTAGCGTCAGGACAACTAGGGTTAGCGTCAGGACAAGTAGGGTTAGCGTCAGGACAACTAGGGTTAGCGTCAGGACAACTAGGATTAGCGTCAGGACAACTAGGGTTAGCGTCAGGACAACTAGGGTTAGCGTCAGGACAAGTAGGGTTAGCGTCAGGACAACTAGGGTTAGCGTCAGGAAAACTAGGGTTAGCATCAGGACAAGTAGAATTAGCGTCAGGACAACTAGGGTTAGGTCCAGGACAACTAGGGTTAGCGCCAGGACAACTAGGGTTAGCGTCACGACAACTAGGGTTAGCGTCAGGACAACTAGGGTTAGCGTCAGGACAACTAGGGTTAGCATCACGACAACTAGGGTTAGCGTCAGGACAACTAGGGTTAGCGTCAGGACAACTAGGGTTAGCGTCAGGACAACTAGGGTTAGCGTCACAACTAGGGTTAGCGTCAGGACAACTAGGGATAGCGTCACAACAACTAGGGTAAGCGTCAGGACATCTAGGGTTAGCGTCAGGACAACTAGGGTTAGCGTCAGGACAACTAGGGTTAGAGTCACGACAACTAGGGTTAGCGTCAGGACAACTAGGGTTAGCGTCACGACAACTAGGGTTAGCGTCAGGACAACTAGGGTTAGCGTCACGACAACTAGGGTTAGCGTCAGGACAACTAGGGTTAGCGTCAGGACAACTAGGGTTAGCGTCACGACAACTAGGGTTAGCGTCAGGACAACTAGGGTTAGCGTCAGGACAACTAGGGTTAGCGTCACGACAACTAGGGTTAGCATCAGGACAACTAGGGTTAGCGTCACGACATCTAGGGTTAGCGTCAGGACAACTAGGGTTAGCGTCAGGACAACTAGGGTTAGCGTCACGACAACTAGGGTTAGCGTCAGGACAACTAGGGTTAGCGTCACGACAACTAGGGTTAGCGTCAGGACAACTAGGGTTAGCGTCAGGACAACTAGGGTTAGCGCCACGACAACTAGGGTTAGCGCCAGGACAACTAGGTTTAGCGTCAGGACAACTAGGGTTAGCGTCAGGACAACTAGGGTTAGCATCAGGACAACTAGGGTTAGCATCAGGACAACTAGGGTTAGCGTCAGGACAACTAGGGTTAGCGTCAGGACAAGTAGGGTTAGCGTCAGGTCAACTAGGGTTAGCGTCAGGAAAACTAGGGTTAGCATCAGGACAAGTAGAGTTAGCGTCAGGACAACTAGGGTTAGCGTCAGGACAACTAGGGTTAGCGTCAGGACAACTAGGGTTAGCGTCAGGAGAACTAGGGTTAGCGTCAGGGCAACTAGGGTTAGCCTCAGGACAAGTAGGGTTAGCGTCAGGACAACTAGGGTTAGCGTCAGGACAACTAGGGTTAGCGTCAGGACAACTAGGGTTAGCGTCAGGACAAGTAGGGTTAGCGTCAGGACAACTAGGGTTAGCGTCAGGACAACTAGGGTTAGCGTCAGGACAACTAGGGTTAGCGTCAGGACAACTAGGGTTAGCGTCACGACATCTAGGGTTAGCGTCAGGACAACTAGGGTTAGCGTCACGACAACTAGGGTTAGCGTCAGGACAACTAGGGTTAGCGTCAGGACAACTAGGGTTAGCGCCACGACAACTAGGGTTAGCGTCAGGACAACTAGGTTTAGCGTCAGGACAACTAGGGTTAGCGTCAGGACAACTAGGGTTAGCATCAGGACAACTAGGGTTAGCGTCAGGACAACTAGGGTTAGCGCCAGGACAACTAGGGTTAGCGCCAGGACAACTAGGGTTAGCGCCAGGACAACTAGGGTTAGCGCCATTACAACTAGGGTTAGCGCCAGGACAACTAGGGTTAGCGCCAGGACAACTAGGGTTAGCGCCAGGACAACTAGGGTTAGCGTCACGACAACTAGGGTTAGCGTCAGGACAACTAGGGTTAGCATCAGGACAACTAGGGTTAGCGTCACGACAACTAGGGTTAGCGTCAGGACAACTAGGGTTAGCGTCAGGACAACTAGGGTTAGCGTCAGGACAACTAGGGTTAGCGTCAGGACAAGTAGGGTTAGCGTCAGGACAACTAGGGTTAGCATCAGGACAACTAGGGTTAGCGTCAGGACAAGTAGGGTTAGCGTCAGGACAACTAGGGTTAGCGTCAGGACAACTAGGATTAGCGTCAGGACAACTAGGGTTAGCGTCAGGACAACTAGGGTTAGCGTCAGGACAAGTAGGGTTAGCGTCAGGACAACTAGGGTTAGCGTCAGGAAAACTAGGGTTAGCATCAGGACAAGTAGAGTTAGCGTCAGGACAACTAGGGTTAGCGTCAGGACAACTAGGGTTAGCGTCAGGACAACTAGGGTTAGCGTCAGGAGAACTAGGGTTAGCGTCAGGGCAACTAGGGTTAGCCTCAGGACAAGTAGGGTTAGCGTCAGGACAACTAGGGTTAGCGTCAGGACAACTAGGGTTAGCGTCAGGACAAGTAGTGTTAGCGTCAGGACAACTAGGGATAGCGTCAGGACAACTAGGGTTAGCGTCAGGGCAACTAGGGTTAGCGTCAGGACAAGTAGGGTTAGCGTCAGGACAACTAGGGTTAGCGTCAGGACAACTAGGGTTAACGTCAGGACAAGTAGGGTTAGCGTCAGGACAACTAGGGTTAGCGTCAGGACAACTAGGGTTAGCGTCAGGACAAGTAGGGTTAGCGTCAGGACAACTAGGGTTAGCGTCAGGGCAACTAGGGTTAGCGTCAGGACAAGTAGGGTTAGCGTCAGGACAACTAGGGTTAGCGTCAGGACAACTAGGGTTAGCGTCAGGACAAGTAGGGTTAGCGTCAGGACAACTAGGGTTAGCGTCAGGACAACTAGGGTTAGCGTCAGGACAACTAGGGTTAGCGTCACGACATCTAGGGTTAGCGTCAGGACAACTAGGGTTAGCGTCACGACAACTAGGGTTAGCGTCAGGACAACTAGGGTTAGCGTCAGGACAACTAGGGTTAGCGCCACGACAACTAGGGTTAGCGTCAGGACAACTAGGTTTAGCGTCAGGACAACTAGGGTTAGCGTCAGGACAACTAGGGTTAGCATCAGGACAACTAGGGTTAGCGTCAGGACAACTAGGGTTAGCGCCAGGACAACTAGGGTAAGCGCCAGGACAACTAGGGTTAGCGCCAGGACAACTAGGGTTAGCGCCATTACAACTAGGGTTAGCGCCAGGACAACTAGGGTTAGCGCCAGGACAACTAGGGTTAGCGCCAGGACAACTAGGGTTAGCGTCACGACAACTAGGGTTAGCGTCAGGACAACTAGGGTTAGCGTCAGGGCAACTAGGGTTAGCGTCACGACAACTAGGGTTAGCGTCAGGACAACTAGGGTTAGCGTCAGGACAACTAGGGTTAGCGACAGGACAACTAGGGTTAGCGTCAGGACAAGTAGGGTTAGCGTCAGGACAACTAGGGTTAGCATCAGGACAACTAGGGTTAGCGTCAGGACAACTAGGATTAGCGTCAGGACAACTAGGGTTAGCGTCAGGACAACTAGGGTTAGCGTCAGGACAAGTAGGGTTAGCGTCAGGACAACTAGGGTTAGCGTCAGGAAAACTAGGGTTAGCATCAGGACAAGTAGAGTTAGCGTCAGGACAACTAGGGTTAGCGTCAGGGCAACTAGGGTTAGCCTCAGGACAAGTAGGGTTAGCGTCAGGACAACTAGGGTTAGCGTCAGGACAACTAGGGTTAGCGTCAGGACAACTAGGGTTAGCGTCAGGACAAGTAGTGTTAGCGTCAGGACAACTAGGGTTAGCGTCAGGACAACTAGGGTTAGCGTCAGGACAACTAGGGTTAGCGTCAGGACAAGTAGGGTTAGCGTCAGGACAACTAGGGTTAGCGTCAGGAAAACTAGGGTTAGCGTCAGGAAAAGTAGAGTTAGCGTCAGGACAACTAGGGTTAGCGTCAGGACAACTAGGGTTAGCGTCAGGGCAACTAGGGTTAGCGTCAGGACAAGTAGGGTTAGCGTCAGGACAACTAGGGTTAGCGTCAGGACAACTAGGGTTAACGTCAGGACAAGTAGGGTTAGCGTCAGGACAACTAGGGTTAGCGTCAGGACAACTAGGGTTAGCGTCAGGACAACTAGGGTTAGCGTCAGGGCAACTAGGGTTAGCGTCAGGACAAGTAGGGTTAGCGTCAGGACAACTAGGGTTAGCGTCAGGACAACTAGGGTTAGCGTCAGGACAAGTAGGGTTAGCGTCAGGACAACTAGGGTTAGCGTCAGGACAACTAGGGTTAGCGTCAGGACAATTAGTGTTAGCGTCAGGACAACTAGGGTTAGCGTCAGGACAACTAGGGTTAGCGTCAGGACAACTAGGGTTAGCGTCAGGACAACTATGGTTAGCGTCAGGACAACTAGGGTTAGCATCAGGAAAACTGGGTTAGCGTCAGGACAAGTAGAGTTAGCGTCAGGACAACCAGGGTTAGCGTCAGGACAACTAGGGTTAGCGTCAGGACAACTAGGTTTAGCGTCAGGGCAGCTAGGGTTAGCGTCAGGACAAGTAGGGTTAGCGTCAGGACAACTAGGGTTAGCGTCAGGACAACTAGGGTTAACGTCAGGACAAGTAGGGTTAGCGTCAGGACAACTAGGGTTAGCGTCAGGACAAGTAGGGTTAGCGTCAGGACAACTAGGGTTAGCGTCAGGGCAACTAGGGTTAGCGTCAGGACAAGTACGGTTAGCGTCAGGACAACTAGGGTTAGCGTCAGGACAACTAGGGTTAGCGTCAGGACAAGTAGGGTTAGCGTCAGGACAACTAGGGTTAGCGTCAGGACAACTAGGGTTAGCGTCAGGACAACTAGGGTTAGCGTCAGGACAATTAGTGTTAGCGTCAGGACAACTAGGGTTAGCGTCAGGACAACTAGGGTTAGCGTCAGGACAACTAGGGTTAGCGTCAGGACAACTAGGGTTAACGTCAGGACAAGTAGGGTTAGCGTCAGGACAACTAGGGTTAGCGTCAGGACAACTAGGGTTAGCGTCAGGACAAGTAGGGTTAGCGTCAGGACAACTAGGGTTAGCGTCAGGGCAACTAGGGTTAGCGTCAGGACAAGTAGGGTTAGCGTCAGTACAACTAGGGTTAGCGTCAGGACAACTAGGGTTAGCGTCAGGACAACTAGGGTTAGCGTCAGGACAATTAGTGTTAGCGTCAGGACAACTAGGGTTAGCGTCAGGACAACTAGGGTTAGCGTCAGGACAACTAGGGTTAGCATCAGGACAACTATGGTTAGCGTCAGGACAACTAGGGTTAGCGTCAGGACAAGTAGGGTTAGCGTCAGGACAACTAGGGTTAGCGTCAGGACAACTAGGGTTAGCGTCAGGACAAGTAGTGTTAGCGTCAGGACAACTAGGGTTAGCGTCAGGACAACTAGGGTTAGCGTCAGGACAAGTAGAGTTAGCGTCAGGACAACTAGGGTTAGCATCAGGAAAACTAGGGTTAGCGTCAGGACAAGTAGAGTTAGCGTCAGGACAACTAGGGTTAGCGTCAGGACAACTAGGGTTAGCGTCAGGACAACTAGGGTTAGCGTCAGGGCAACTAGGGTTAGCGTCAGGACAAGTAGGGTTAGCGTCAGGACAACTAGGGTTAGCGTCAGGACAACTAGGGTTAACGTCAGGACAAGTAGGGTTAGCGTCAGGACAACTAGGGTTAGCGTCAGGACAAGTAGGGTTAGCGTCAGGACAACTAGGGTTAGCGTCAGGGCAACTAGGGTTAGCGTCAGGACAAGTAGGGTTAGCGTCAGGACAACTAGGGTTAGCGTCAGGACAACTAGGGTTAGCGTCAGGACAAGTAGGGTTAGCGTCAGGACAACTAGGGTTAGCGTCAGGACAACTAGGGTTAGCGTCAGGACAACTAGGGTTAGCGTCAGGACAATTAGTGTTAGCGTCAGGACAACTAGGGTTAGCGTCAGGACAACTAGGGTTAGCGTCAGGACAACTATGGTTAGCGTCAGGACAACTAGGGTTAGCGTCAGGACAACTAGGGTTAGCGTCAGGACAACTAGGGTTAGCGTCAGGACAAGTAGTGTTAGCGTCAGGACATCTAGGGTTAGCGTCAGGACAACTAGGGTTAGCGTCAGGACAACTAGGGTTAGCGTCAGGACAAGTAGGGTTAGCGTCAGGACAACTAGGGTTAGCATCAGGACAACTAGGATTAGCGTCAGGACAACTAGGGTTATCGTCAGGACAACTAGGGTTAGCGTCAGGACAAGTAGGGTTAGCGTCAGGACAACTAGGGTTAGCGTCAGGAAAACTAGGGTTAGCATCAGGACAAGTAGAGTTAGCGTCAGGACAACTAGGGTTAGCGTCAGGACAACTAGGGTTAGCGTCAGGACAACTAGGGTTAGCGTCAGGAGAACTAGGGTTAGCGTCAGGGCAACTAGGGTTAGCCTCAGGACAAGTAGGGTTAGCGTCAGGACAACTAGGGTTAGCGTCAGGACAACTAGGGTTAGCGTCAGGACAACTAGGGTTAGCGTCAGGACATGTAGTGTTAGCGTCAGGACAACTAGGGTTAGCGTCAGGACAACTAGGGTTAGCATCAGGACAACTAGGGTTAGCGTCAGGACAAGTAGGGTTAGCGTCAGGACAACTAGGGTTAGCGTCAGGAAAACTAGGGTTAGCGTCAGGACAAGTAGAGTTAGCGTCAGGACAACTAGGGTTAGCGTCAGGACAACTAGGGTTAGCGTCAGGACAACTAGGGTTAGCGTCAGGGCAACTAGGGTTAGCATCAGGACAAGTAGGGTTAGCGTCAGGACAACTAGGGTTAGCGTCAGGACAACTAGGGTTAACGTCAGGACAAGTAGGGTTAGCGTCAGGACAACTAGGGTTAGCGTCAGGACAACTAGGGTTAGCGTCAGGACAAGTAGGGTTAGCGTCAGGACAACTAGGGTTAGCGTCAGGGCAACTAGGGTTAGCGTCAGGACAAGTAGGGTTAGCGTCAGGACAACTAGGGTTAGCGTCAGGACAACTAGGGTTAGCGTCAGGACAAGTAGCGTTAGCGTCAGGACAACTAGGGTTAGCGTCAGGACAAGTAGAGTTAGCGTCAGGACAACTAGGGTTAGCATCAGGAAAACTAGGGTTAGCGTCAGGACAAGTAGAGTTAGCGTCAGGACAACTAGGGTTAGCGTCAGGACAAGTAGGGTTAGCGTCAGGACAACTAGGGTTAGCGTCAGGAAAACTAGGGTTAGCATCAGGACAAGTAGAGTTAGCGTCAGGACAACTAGGGTTAGCGTCAGGACAACTAGGGTTAGCGTCAGGACAACTAGGGTTAGCGTCAGGAGAACTAGGGTTAGCGTCAGGGCAACTAGGGTTAGCCTCAGGACAAGTAGGGTTAGCGTCAGGACAACTAGGGTTAGCGTCAGGACAACTAGGGTTAGCGTCAGGACAACTAGGGTTAGCGTCAGGACATGTAGTGTTAGCGTCAGGACAACTAGGGTTAGCGTCAGGACAACTAGGGTTAGCGTCAGGACAACTAGGGTTAGCGTCAGGACAAGTAGGGTTAGCGTCAGGACAACTAGGGTTAGCGTCAGGAAAACTAGGGTTAGCGTCAGGACAAGTAGAGTTAGCGTCAGGACAACTAGGGTTAGCGTCAGGACAACTAGGGTTAGCGTCAGGACAACTAGGGTTAGCGTCAGGGCAACTAGGGTTAGCGTCAGGACAAGTAGGGTTAGCGTCAGGACAACTAGGGTTAGCGTCAGGACAACTAGGGTTAACGTCAGGACAAGTAGGGTTAGCGTCAGGACAACTAGGGTTAGCGTCAGGACAACTAGGGTTAGCGTCAGGACAAGTAGGGTTAGCGTCAGGACAACTAGGGTTAGCGTCAGGGCAACTAGGGTTAGCGTCAGGACAAGTAGGGTTAGCGTCAGGACAACTAGGGTTAGCGTCAGGACAACTAGGGTTAGCGTCAGGACAAGTAGCGTTAGCGTCAGGACAACTAGGGTTAGCGTCAGGACAAGTAGAGTTAGCGTCAGGACAACTAGGGTTAGCATCAGGAAAACTAGGGTTAGCGTCAGGACAAGTAGAGTTAGCGTCAGGACAACTAGGGTTAGCGTCAGGACAACTAGGGTTAGCGTCAGGACAACTAGGGTTAGCATCAGGGCAACTAGGGTTAGCGTCAGGACAAGTAGGGTTAGCGTCAGGACAACTAGGGTTAGCGTCAGGACAACTAGGGTTAGCGTCAGGGCAACTAGGGTTAGCGTCAGGACAAGTAGGGTTAGCGTCAGGACAACTAGGGTTAACGTCAGGACAAGTAGGGTTAGCGTCAGGACAACTAGGGTTAGCATCAGGACAACTAGGGTTAGCGTCAGGACAAGTAGGGTTAGCGTCAGGACAACTAGGGTTAGCATCAGGGCAACTAGGGTTAGCGTCAGGACAAGTAGGGTTAGCGTCAGGACAACTAGGGTTAGCGTCAGGACAACTAGGGTTAGCGTCAGGACAAGTAGCGTTAGCGTCAGAACAACTAGGGTTAGCGTCAGGACAACTAGGGTTACCGTCAGGACAACTAGGGTTAGAGTCAGGACAATTAGTGTTAGCGTCAGGACAACTAGGGTTAGCGTCAGGACAAGTAGCGTTAGCGTCAGGACAACTAGGGTTAGCGTCAGGACAAGTAGAGTTAGCGTCAGGACAACTAGGGTTAGCATCAGGAAAACTAGGGTTAGCGTCAGGACAAGTAGAGTTAGCGTCAGGACAACTAGGGTTAGCGTCAGGACAACTAGGGTTAGCGTCAGGACAACTAGGGTTAGCATCAGGGCAACTAGGGTTAGCGTCAGGACAAGTAGGGTTAGCGTCAGGACAACTAGGGTTAGCGTCAGGACAACTAGGGTTAGCGTCAGGACAACTAGGGTTAGCGTCAGGGCAACTAGGGTTAGCGTCAGGACAAGTAGGGTTAGCGTCAGGACAACTAGGGTTAACGTCAGGACAAGTAGGGTTAGCGTCAGGTCAACTAGGGTTAGCGTCAGGACAACTAGGGTTAGCGTCAGGACAAGTAGGGTTAGCGTCAGGACAACTAGGGTTAGCATCAGGGCAACTAGGGTTAGCGTCAGGACAAGTAGGGTTAGCGTCAGGACAACTAGGGTTAGCGTCAGGACAACTAGGGTTAGCGTCAGGACAAGTAGCGTTAGCGTCAGAACAACTAGGGTTAGCGTCAGGACAACTAGGGTTACCGTCAGGACAACTAGGGTTAGCGTCAGGACAATTAGTGTTAGCGTCAGGACAACTAGGGTTAGCGTCAGGACAACTAGGGTTAGCGTCAGGACAACTATGGTTAGCGTCAGGACAACTAGGGTTAGCGTCAGGACAAGTAGGGTTAGCGTCAGGACAACTAGGGTTAGCGTCAGGACAATTAGTGTTAGCGTCAGGACAACTAGGGTTAGCGTCAGGACAACTAGGGTTAGCGTCAGGACAACTAGGGTTAGCGTCAGGACAAGTAGGGTTAGCGTCAGGACAACTAGGGTTAGCGTCAGGACAACTAGGGTTAGCGTCAGGACAAGTAGTGTTAGCGTCAGGACAACTAGGGTTAGCGTCAGGACAACTAGGGTTAGCGTCAGGACAAGTAGGGTTAGCGTCAGGACAACTAGGGTTAGCATCAGGAAAACTAGGGTTAGCGTCAGGACAAGTAGAGTTAGCATCAGGACAACTAGGGTTAGCGTCAGGACAACTAGGGTTAGCGTCAGGACAACTAGGGTTAGCGTCAGGGCAACTAGGGTTAGCGTCAGGACAAGTAGGGTTAGCGTCAGGACAACTAGGGTTAGCGTCGGGACAACTAGGGTTAGCGTCAGGACAACTAGGGTTAGCGTCAGGACAACTAGGGTTAGCGTCAGGACAATTAGTGTTAGCGTCAGGACAACTAGGGTTAGCGTCAGGACAACTAGGGTTAGCGTCAGGACAATTAGTGTTAGCGTCAGGACAACTAGGGTTAGCGTCAGGACAACTAGGGTTAGCGTCAGGACAACTAGGGTTAGCGTCAGGACAACTACGGTTAGCGTCAGGACAACTAGGGTTAGCGTCAGGACAATTAGTGTTAGCGTCAGGACAACTAGGGTTAGCGTCAGGACAACTAGGGTTAGCGTCAGGACAACTAGGGTTAGCGTCAGGACAACTATGGTTAGCGTCAGGACAACTAGGGTTAGCGTCAGGACAAGTAGGGTTAGCGTCAGGACAACTAGGGTTAGCGTCAGGACAACTAGGGTTAGCGTCAGGACAAGTAGTGTTAGCGTCAGGACATCTAGGGTTAGCGTCAGGACAACTAGGGTTAGCGTCAGGACAACTAGGGTTAGCGTCAGGACAAGTAGGGTTAGCGTCAGGACAACTAGGGTTAGCATCAGGAAAACTAGGGTTAGCGTCAGGACAAGTAGAGTTAGCGTCAGGACAACTAGGGTTAGCGTCAGGACAACTAGGGTTAGCGTCAGGACAACTAGGGTTAGCGTCAGGGCAACTAGGGTTAGCGTCAGGACAAGTAGGGTTAGCGTCAGGACAACTAGGGTTAGCGTCAGGACAACTAGGGTTAGCGTCAGGACAACTAGGGTTAGCGTCAGGACAACTAGGGTTAGCGTCAGGACAATTAGTGTTAGCGTCAGGACAACTAGGGTTAGCGTCAGGACAACTAGGGTTAGCGTCAGGACAACTAGGGTTAGCGTCAGGACAATTAGTGTTAGCGTCAGGACAACTAGGGTTAGCGTCAGGACAACTACGGTTAGCGTCAGGACAACTAGGGTTAGCGTCAGGACAAGTAGGGTTAGCGTCAGGACAAGTAGGGTTAGCGTCAGGACAACTAGGGTTAGCGTCAGGACAACTAGGGTTAGCGTCAGGACAATTAGTGTTAGCGTCAGGACAACTAGGGTTAGCGTCAGGACAACTAGGGTTAGCGTCAGGACAACTAGGGTTAGCGTCAGGACAACTATGGTTAGCGTCAGGACAAGTAGGGTTAGCGTCAGGACAAGTAGGGTTAGCGTCAGGACAACTAGGGTTAGCGTCAGGACAACTAGGGTTAGCGTCAGGACAACTAGGGTTAGCGTCAGGACAAGTAGGGTTAGCGTCAGGACAACTAGGGTTAGCGTCAGGACAACTAGGGTTAGCGTCAGGACAACTAGGGTTAGCGTCAGGACAATTAGTGTTAGCGTCAGGACAACTAGGGTTAGCGTCAGGACAACTAGGGTTAGCGTCAGGACAACTAGGGTTAGCGTCAGGACAAGTAGGGTTAGCGTCAGGACAACTAGGGTTAGCGTCAGGACAACTAGGGTTAGCGTCAGGACAAGTAGGGTTAGCGTCAGGACAACTAGGGTTAGCGTCAGGACAACTAGGGTTAGCATCAGGACAAGTAGGGTTAGCGTCAGGACAACTAGGGTTAGCGTCAGGGCAACTAGGGTTAGCGTCAGGACAAGTAGGGTTAGCGTCAGGACAACTAGGGTTAGCGTCAGGACAACTAGGGTTAGCGTCAGGACAAGTAGATTTAGCGTCAGGACAACTAGGGTTAGCGTCAGGACAACTAGGGTTAGCGTCAGGACAATTAGAGTTAGCGTCAGGACAACTAGGGTTAGCGTCAGGACAACTAGGGTTAGCGTCAGGACAACTAGGGTTAGCGTCAGGACAAGTAGGGTTAGCGTCAGGACAAGTAGGGTTAGCGTCAGGACAACTAGGGTTAGCGTCATGACAACTAGGGTTAGCGTCAGGACAACTAGGGTTAGCGTCAGGACAATTAGTGTTAGCGTCAGGACAACTAGGGTTAGCGTCAGGACAACTAGGGTTAGCGTCAGGACAACTAGGGTTAGCGTCAGGACAACTATGGTTAGCGTCAGGACAACTAGGGTTAGCGTCAGGACAAGTAGGGTTAGCGTCAGGACAACTAGGGTTAGCATCAGGACAACTAGGGTTAGCATCAGGACAACTAGCGTTAGCGTCAGGACAAGTAGGGTTAGCGTCAGGACAACTAGGATTAGCATCAGGACAACTAGGGTTAGCGTCAGGACAACTAGGGTTAGCGTCAGGACAATTAGTGTTAGCGTCAGGACAACTAGGGTTAGCGTCAGGACAAGTAGGGTTAGCGTCAGGACAAGTAGGGTTAGCGTCAGGACAACTAGGGTTAGCGTCAGGACAACTAGGGTTAGCGTCAGGACAACTAGGGTTAGCGTCAGGACAACTAGGGTTAGCGTCAGGACAAGTAGGGTTAGCGTCAGGACAACTAGGGTTAGCGTCAGGACAACTAGGGTTAGCGTCAGGACAACTAGGGTTAGCGTCAGGACAATTAGTGTTAGCGTCAGGACAACTAGGGTTAGCGTCAGGACAACTAGGGTTAGCGTCAGGACAAGTAGGGTTAGCGTCAGGACAACTAGGGTTAGCGTCAGGACAACTAGGGTTAGCGTCAGGACAAGTAGGGTTAGCGTCAGGACAACTAGGGTTAGCGCCAGGACAACTAGGGTTAGCGTCAGGACAAGTAGGGTTAGCGTCAGGACAACTAGGGTTAGCGTCAGGGCAACTAGGGTTAGCGTCAGGACAAGTAGGGTTAGCGTCAGGACAACTAGGGTTAGCGTCAGGACAACTAGGGTTAGCGTCAGGACAAGTAGGGTTAGCGTCAGGACAACTAGGGTTAGCATCAGGACAACTAGGGTTAGCGTCAGGACAATTAGAGTTAGCGTCAGGACAACTAGGGTTAGCGTCAGGACAACTAGGGTTAGCGTCAGGACAACTAGGGTTAGCGTCAGGACAAGTAGGGTTAGCGTCAGGACAAGTAGGGTTAGCGTCAGGACAACTAGGGTTAGCGTCAGGACAACTAGGGTTAGCGTCAGGACAACTAGGGTTAGCGTCAGGACAATTAGTGTTAGCGTCAGGACAACTAGGGTTAGCGTCAGGACAACTAGGGTTAGCGTCAGGACAACTAGGGTTAGCGTCAGGACAACTAGGGTTAGCGTCAGGACAAGTAGGGTTAGCGTCAGGACAAGTAGGGTTAGCGTCAGGACAACTAGGGTTAGCATCAGGACAACTAGGGTTAGTGTCAGGACAACTAGGGTTAGAGTCAGGACAAGTAGGGTTAGCGTCAGGACAACTAGGATTAGCGTCAGGACAACTAGGGTTAGCGTCAGGACAACTAGGGTTAGCGTCAGGACAATTAGTGTTAGCGTCAGGACAACTAGGGTTAGCGTCAGGACAACTAGGGTTAGCGTCAGGACAAGTAGGGTTAGCGTCAGGACAACTAGGGTTAGCGTCAGGACAACTAGGGTTAGCGTCAGGACAAGTAGGGTTAGCGTCAGGACAACTAGGGTTAGCGTCAGGACAACTAGGGTTAGCGTCAGGACAAGTAGGGTTAGCGTCAGGACAACTAGGGTTAGCGTCAGGGCAACTAGGGTTAGCGTCAGGACAAGTAGGGTTAGCGTCAGGACAACTAGGGTTAGCGTCAGGACAACTAGGGTTAGCGTAAGGACAAGTAGAGTTAGCGTCAGGACAACTAGGGTTAGCGTCAGGACAACTAGGGTTAGCGTCAGGGCAACTAGGGTTAGCGTCAGGACAAGTAGGGTTAGCGTCAGGACAACTAGGGTTAGCGTCAGGACAACTAGGGTTAACGTCAGGACAAGTAGGGTTAGCGTCAGGACAACTAGGGTTAGCGTCAGGACAACTAGGGTTAGCGTCAGGACAAGTAGGGTTAGCGTCAGGACAACTAGGGTTAGCGTCAGGGCAACTAGGGTTAGCGTCAGGACAAGTAGGGTTAGCGTCAGGACAACTAGGGTTAGCGTCAGGACAACTAGGGTTAGCGTCAGGACAAGTAGGGTTAGCATCAGGACAACTAGGGTTAGCGTCAGGACAACTAGGGTTAGCGTCAGGACAACTAGGGTTAGCGTCAGGACAATTAGTGTTAGCGTCAGGACAACTAGGGTTAGCATCAGGACAACTAGGGTTAGCGTCAGGACAACTAGGGTTAGCGTCAGGACAACTATGGTTAGCGTCAGGACAACTAGGGTTAGCGTCAGGACATTTAGGGTTAGCGTCAGGACAAGTAGGGTTAGCGTCAGGACAACTAGGTTTAGCGTCAGGACAACTAGGGTTAGCGTCAGGACAACTAGGGTTAGCATCAGGACAACTAGGGTTAGCGTCAGGACAACTAGGGTTAGCGTCAGGACAACTAGGGTTAGCGCCAGGACAACTAGGGTTAGCACCAGGACAACTAGGGTTAGCGCCATTACAACTAGGGTTAGCGCCAGGACAACTAGGGTTAGCGTCAGGACAAGTAGTGTTAGCGTCAGGACAACTAGGGTTAGCGTCAGGACAACTAGGGTTAGCGTCAGGACAACTAGGGTTAGCGTCAGGACAAGTAGGGTTAGCTTCAGGACAACTAGGGTTAGCGCCATTACAACTAGGGTTAGCGTCAGGACAACTAGGGTTAGCGTCAGGACAAGTAGTGTTAGCGTCAGGAAAACTAGGGTTAGCGTCAGGACAACTAGGGTTAGCGTCAGGACAACTAGGGTTAGCGTCAGGACAAGTAGGGTTAGCGTCAGGACAACTAGGGTTAGCATCAGGAAAACTAGGGTTAGCGTCAGGACAAGTAGAGTTAGCGTCAGGACAACTAGGGTTAGCGTCAGGACAACTAGGGTTAGCGTCAGGACAACTAGGGTTAGCGTCAGGGCAACTAGGGTTAGCGTCAGGACAAGTAGGGTTAGCGTCAGGACAACTAGGGTTAGCGTCAGGACAACTAGGGTTAACGTCAGGACAAGTAGGGTTAGCGTCAGGACAACTAGGGTTAGCGTCAGGACAAGTAGGGTTAGCGTCAGGACAACTAGGGTTAGCGTCAGGGCAACTAGGGTTAGCGTCAGGACAAGTAGGGTTAGCGTCAGGACAACTAGGGTTAGCGTCAGGACAAGTAGGGTTAGCGTCAGGACAACTAGGGTTAGCGTCAGGACAACTAGGGTTAGCGTCAGGACAACTAGGGTTAGCGTCAGGACAATTAGTGTTAGCGTCAGGACAACTAGGGTTAGCGTCAGGACAACTAGGGTTAGCATCAGGACAACTAGGGTTAGCGTCAGGACAACTATGGTTAGCGTCAGGACAACTAGGGTTAGCGTCAGGACAAGTAGGGTTAGCGTCAGGACAAGTAGGGTTAGCGTCAGGACAACTAGGGTTAGCGTCAGGACAACTAGGGTTAGCGTCAGGACAACTAGGGTTAGCGTCAGGACAAGTAGGGTTAGCGTCAGGACAACTAGGGTTAGCATCAGGAAAACTAGGGTTAGCGTCAGGACAAGTAGAGTTAGCATCAGGACAACTAGGGTTAGCGTCAGGACAACTAGGGTTAGCGTCAGGACAACTAGGGTTAGCGTCAGGGCAACTAGGGTTAGCGTCAGGACAAGTAGGGTTAGCGTCAGGACAACTAGGGTTAGCGTCAGGACAACTAGGGTTAACGTCAGGACAAGTAGGGTTAGAGTCAGGACAACTAGGGTTAGCGTCAGGACAACTAGGGTTAGCGTCAGGACAACTAGGGTTAGCGTCAAGGCAACTAGGGTTAGCGTCAGGACAAGTAGGGTTAGCGTCAGGACAACTAGGGTTAGCGTCAGGACAACTAGGGTTAGCGTCAGGACAAGTAGGGTTAGCGTCAGGACAACTAGGGTTAGCGTCAGGACAACTAGGGTTAGCGTCAGGACAACTAGGGTTAGCGTCAGGACAATTAGTGTTAGCGTCAGGACAACTAGGGTTAGCGTCAGGACAACTAGGGTTAGCGTCAGGACAACTAGGGTTAGCGTCAGGACAACTATGGTTAGCGTCAGGACAACTAGGGTTAGCGTCAGGACAAGTAGGGTTAGCGTCAGGACAAGTAGGGTTAGCATCAGGACAACTAGGGTTAGCGTCAGGACAACTAGGATTAGCGTCAGGACAACTAGGGTTAGCGTCAGGACAATTAGTGTTAGCGTCAGGACAACTAGGGTTAGCGTCAGGACAACTAGGGTTAGCGTCAGGACAACTAGGGTTAGCGTCAGGACAACTAGGGTTAGCGTCAGGACAAGTAGGGTTAGCGTCAGGACAAGTAGGGTTAGCATCAGGACAACTAGGGTTAGCGTCAGGACAACTAGGGTTAGCATCAGGACAACTAGGGTTAGCGTCAGGACAAGTAGGGTTAGCGTCAGGACAACTAGGGTTAGCGTCAGGACAACTAGGGTTAGCGTCAGGACAACTAGGGTTAGCGTCAGGACAATTAGTGTTAGCGTCAGGACAACTAGGGTTAGCATCAGGACAACTAGGGTTAGCGTCAGGACAACTAGGGTTAGCGTCAGGACAAGTAGGGTTAGCGTCAGGACAACTAGGGTTAGCGTCAGGACAACTAGGGTTAGCGTCAGGACAAGTAGGGTTAGCGTCAGGACAACTAGGGTTAGCGTCAGGACAACTAGGGTTAGCGTCAGGACAAGTAGGGTTAGCGTCAGGACAACTAGGGTTAGCGTCAGGGCAACTAGGGTTAGCGTCAGGACAAGTAGGGTTAGCGTCAGGACAAATAGGGTTAGCGTCAGGACAACTAGGGTTAGCGTCAGGACAAGTAGGGTTAGCGTCAGGACAACTAGGGTTAGCGTCAGGACAACTAGGGTTAGCGTCAGGACAATTAGTGTTAGCGTCAGGACAACTAGGGTTAGCGTCAGGACAACTAGGGTTAGCGTCAGGACAACTATGGTTAGCGTCAGGACAACTAGGGTTAGCGTCAGGACAAGTAGGGTTAGCGTCAGGACAATTAGTGTTAGCGTCAGGACAACTAGGGTTAGCGTCAGGACAACTAGGGTTAGCGTCAGGACAACTAGGGTTAGCGTCAGGACAACTAGGGTTAGCGTCAGGACAAGTAGGGTTAGCGTCAGGACAACTAGGGTTAGCGTCAGGACAACTAGGGTTAGCGTCAGGACAAGTAGGGTTAGCGTCAGGACTACTAGGGTTAGCGTCAGGGCAACTAGGGTTAGCGTCAGGACAAGTAGGGTTAGCGTCAGGACAACTAGGGTTAGCGTCAGGACAACTAGGGTTAGCGTCAGGACAAGTTGGGTTAGCGTCAGGACAACTAGGGTTAGCGTCAGGACAACTAGGGTTAGCGTCAGGACAATTAGTGTTAGCGTCAGGACAACTAGGGTTAGCGTCAGGACAACTAGGGTTAGCGTCAGGACAACTAGGGTTAGCGTCAGGACAAGTAGGGTTAGCGTCAGGACAAGTAGGGTTAGCGTCAGGACAACTAGGGTTAGCGTCAGGACAACTAGGGTTAGCGTCAGGACAACTAGGGTTAGCGTCAGGACAATTAGTGTTAGCGTCAGGACAACTAGGGTTAGCGTCAGGACAACTAGGGTTAGCGTCAGGACAACTAGGGTTAGCGTCAGGACAACTATGGTTAGCGTCAGGACAACTAGGGTTAGCGTCAGGACAAGTAGGGTTAGCATCAGGACAAGTAGGGTTAGCGTCAGGACAACTAGGGTTAGCATCAGGACAACTAGGGTTAGCGTCAGGACAACTAGGGTTAGCGTCAGGACAAGTAGGGTTAGCGTCAGGACAACTATGATTAGCGTCAGGACAACTAGGGTTAGCGTCAGGACAACTAGGGTTAGCGTCAGGACAATTAGTGTTAGCGTCAGGACAACTAGGGTTAGCGTCAGGACAACTAGGGTTAGCGTCAGGACAAGTAGGGTTAGCGTCAGGACAACTAGGGATAGCGTCAGGACAAGTAGGGTTAGCGTCAGGACAACTAGGGTTAGCGTCAGGACAACTAGGGTTAGCGTCAGGACAAGTAGGGTTAGCGTCAGGACAACTAGGGTTAGCGTCAGGGCAACTAGGGTTAGCGTCAGGACAAGTAGGGTTAGCGTCAGGACAACTATTGTTAGCGTCAGGACAACTAGGGTTAGCGTCAGGACAAGTAGGGTTAGCGTCAGGACAAGTAGGGTTAGCGTCAGGACAACTAGGGTTAGCATCAGGAAAACTAGGGTTAGCGTCAGGACAAGTAGAGTTAGCGCCAGGACAACTAGGGTTAGCGCCATTACAACTAGGGTTAGCGCCAGGACAACTAGGGTTAGCGTCAGGACAAGTAGTGTTAGCGTCAGGACAACTAGGGTTAGCGTCAGGACAACTAGGGTTAGCGTCAGGACAACTAGGGTTAGCGTCAGGACAAGTAGGGTTAGCTTCAGGACAACTAGGGTTAGCGCCATTACAACTAGGGTTAGCGTCAGGACAACTAGGGTTAGCGTCAGGACAAGTAGTGTTAGCGTCAGGAAAACTAGGGTTAGCGTCAGGACAACTAGGGTTAGCGTCAGGACAACTAGGGTTAGCGTCAGGACAAGTAGGGTTAGCGTCAGGACAACTAGGGTTAGCATCAGGAAAACTAGGGTTAGCGTCAGGACAAGTAGAGTTAGCGTCAGGACAACTAGGGTTAGCGTCAGGACAACTAGGGTTAGCGTCAGGACAACTAGGGTTAGCGTCAGGGCAACTAGGGTTAGCGTCAGGACAAGTAGGGTTAGCGTCAGGACAACTAGGGTTAGCGTCAGGACAACTAGGGTTAACGTCAGGACAAGTAGGGTTAGCGTCAGGACAACTAGGGTTAGCGTCAGGACAAGTAGGGTTAGCGTCAGGACAACTAGGGTTAGCGTCAGGGCAACTAGGGTTAGCGTCAGGACAAGTAGGGTTAGCGTCAGGACAACTAGGGTTAGCGTCAGGACAACTAGGGTTAGCGTCAGGACAAGTAGGGTTAGCGTCAGGACAACTAGGGTTAGCGTCAGGACAACTAGGGTTAGCGTCAGGACAACTAGGGTTAGCGTCAGGACAATTAGTGTTAGCGTCAGGACAACTAGGGTTAGCGTCAGGACAACTAGGGTTAGCATCAGGACAACTAGGGTTAGCGTCAGGACAACTATGGTTAGCGTCAGGACAACTAGGGTTAGCGTCAGGACAAGTAGGGTTAGCGTCAGGACAAGTAGGGTTAGCGTCAGGACAACTAGGGTTAGCATCAGGACAACTAGGGTTAGCGTCAGGACAACTAGGGTTAGCGTCAGGACAAGTAGGGTTAGCGTCAGGACAACTAGGGTTAGCATCAGGAAAACTAGGGTTAGCGTCAGGACAAGTAGAGTTAGCATCAGGACAACTAGGGTTAGCGTCAGGACAACTAGGGTTAGCGTCAGGACAACTAGGGTTAGCGTCAGGGCAACTAGGGTTAGCGTCAGGACAAGTAGGGTTAGCGTCAGGACAACTAGGGTTAGCGTCAGGACAACTAGGGTTAACGTCAGGACAAGTAGGGTTAGCATCAGGACAACTAGGGTTAGCGTCAGGACAACTAGGGTTAGCGTCAGGACAACTAGGGTTAGCGTCAGGGCAACTAGGGTTAGCGTCAGGACAAGTAGGGTTAGCGTCAGGACAACTAGGGTTAGCGTCAGGACAAGTAGGGTTAGCGTCAGGACAACTAGGGTTAGCGTCAGGACAACTAGGGTTAGCGTCAGGACAACTAGGGTTAGCGTCAGGACAATTAGTGTTAGCGTCAGGACAAGTAGGGTTAGCGTCAGGACAAGTAGGGTTAGCGTCAGGACAACTAGGGTTTGCGTCAGGACAACTAGGGTTAGCGTCAGGACAACTAGGGTTAGCGTCAGGACAATTAGTGTTAGCGTCAGGGCAACTAGGGTTAGCGTCAGGACAACTAGGGTTAGCGTCAGGACAACTAGGGTTAGCGTCAGGACAACTATGGTTAGCGTCAGGACAACTAGGGTTAGCGTCAGGACAAGTAGGGTTAGCGTCAGGACAAGTAGGGTTAGCATCAGGACAACTAGGGTTAGCGTCAGGACAACTAGGGTTAGCGTCAGGACAACTAGGGTTAGCGTCAGGACAATTAGTGTTAGCGTCAGGACAACTAGGGTTAGCGTCAGGACAACTAGGGTTAGCGTCAGGACAACTATGGTTAGCGTCAGGACAACTAGGGTTAGCGTCAGGACAAGTAGGGTTAGCGTCAGGACAAGTAGGGTTAGCATCAGGACAACTAGGGTTAGCGTCAGGACAACTAGGGTTAGCATCAGGACAACTAGGGTTAGCGTCAGGACAAGTAGGGTTAGCGTCAGGACAACTAGGGTTAGCGTCAGGACAACTAGGGTTAGCGTCAGGACAACTAGGGTTAGCGTCAGGACAATTAGTGTTAGCGTCAGGACAACTAGGGTTAGCATCAGGACAACTAGGGTTAGCGTCAGGACAACTAGGGTTAGCGTCAGGACAAGTAGGGTTAGCGTCAGGACAAGTAGGGTTAGCGTCAGGACAACTAGGGTTAGCGTCAGGACAACTAGGGTTAGCGTCAGGACAAGTAGGGTTAGCGTCAGGACAACTAGGGTTAGCGTCAGGGCAACTAGGGTTAGCGTCAGTACAAGTAGGGTTAGCGTCAGGACAACTAGGGTTAGCGTCAGGACAACTAGGGTTAGCGTCAGGACAAGTAGGGTTAGCGTCAGGACAACTAGGGTTAGCGTCAGGACAACTAGGGTTAGCGTCAGGACAATTAGTGTTAGCGTCAGGACAACTAGGGTTAGCGTCAGGACAACTAGGGTTAGCGTCAGGACAACTATGGTTAGCGTCAGGACAACTAGGGTTAGCGTCAGGACAAGTAGGGTTAGCGTCAGGACAATTAGTGTTAGCGTCAGGACAACTAGGGTTAGCGTCAGGACAACTAGGGTTAGCGTCAGGACAACTAGGGTTAGCGTCAGGACAACTAGGGTTAGCGTCAGGACAAGTAGGGTTAGCGTCAGGACAACTAGGGTTAGCGTCAGGACAACTAGGGTTAGCGTCAGGACAAGTAGGGTTAGCGTCAGGACTACTAGGGTTAGCGTCAGGGCAACTAGGGTTAGCGTCAGGACAAGTAGGGTTAGCGTCAGGACAACTAGGGTTAGCGTCAGGACAACTAGGGTTAGCGTCAGGACAAGTTGGGTTAGCGTCAGGACAACTAGGGTTAGCGTCAGGACAACTAGGGTTAGCGTCAGGACAATTAGTGTTAGCGTCAGGACAACTAGGGTTAGCGTCAGGACAACTAGGGTTAGCGTCAGGACAAGTAGGGTTAGCGTCAGGACAAGTAGGGTTAGCGTCAGGACAACTAGGGTTAGCGTCAGGACAACTAGGGTTAGCGTCAGGACAACTAGGGTTAGCGTCAGGACAATTAGTGTTAGCGTCAGGACAACTAGGGTTAGCATCAGGACAACTAGGGTTAGCGTCAGGACAACTAGGGTTAGCGTCAGGACAACTATGGTTAGCGTCAGGACAACTAGGGTTAGCGTCAGGACAAGTAGGGTTAGCGTCAGGACAAGTAGGGTTAGCGTCAGGACAACTAGGGTTAGCATCAGGACAACTAGGGTTAGCGTCAGGACAACTAGGGTTAGCGTCAGGACAAGTAGGGTTAGCGTCAGGACAACTATGATTAGCGTCAGGACAACTAGGGTTAGCGTCAGGACAACTAGGGTTAGCGTCAGGACAATTAGTGTTAGCGTCAGGACAACTAGGGTTAGCGTCAGGACAACTAGGGTTAGCGTCAGGACAAGTAGGGTTAGCGTCAGGACAACTAGGGATAGCGTCAGGACAACTAGGGTTAGCGTCAGGACAAGTAGGGTTAGCGTCAGGACAACTAGGGTTAGCGTCAGGACAACTAGGGTTAGCGTCAGGACAAGTAGGGTTAGCGTCAGGACAACTAGGGTTAGCGTCAGGACAAGTAGGGTTAGCGTCAGGACAACTATTGTTAGCGTCAGGACAACTAGGGTTAGCGTCAGGACAACTAGGGTTAGCGTCAGGACAAGTAGGGTTAGCGTCAGGACAACTAGGGTTAGCATCAGGAAAACTAGGGTTAGCGTCAGGACAAGTAGAGTTAGCATCAGGACAACTAGGGTTAGCGTCAGGACAACTAGGGTTAGCGTCAGGACAACTAGGGTTAGCGTCAGGGCAACTAGGGTTAGCGTCAGGACAAGTAGGGTTAGCGTCAGGACAACTAGGGTTAGCGTCAGGACAACTAGGGTTAACGTCAGGACAAGTAGGGTTAGCGTCAGGACAACTAGGGTTAGCGTCAGGACAACTAGGGTTAGCGTCAGGACAAGTAGGGTTAGCGTCAGGACAACTAGGGTTAACGTCAGGGCAACTAGGGTTAGCGTCAGGACAAGTAGGGTTAGCGTCAGGACAACTAGGGTTAGCGTCAGGACAACTAGGGTTAGCGTCAGGACAAGTAGGGTTAGCGTCAGGACAACTAGGGTTAGCGTCAGGACAACTAGGGTTAGCGTCAGGACAACTAGGGTTAGCGTCAGGACAATTAGTGTTAGCGTCAGGACAACTAGGGTTAGCGTCAGGACAACTAGGGTTAGCGTCAGGACAACTATGGTTAGCGTCAGGACAACTAGGGTTAGCGTCAGGACAAGTAGGGTTAGCGTCAGGACAAGTAGGGTTAGCGTCAGGACAACTAGGTTTAGCGTCAGGACAACTAGGGTTAGCGTCAGGACAACTAGGGTTAGCATCAGGACAACTAGGGTTAGCGTCAGGACAACTAGGGTTAGCGTCAGGACAACTAGGGTTAGCGCCAGGACAACTAGGGTTAGCGCCAGGACAACTAGGGTTAGCGCCAGGACAACTAGGGTTAGCGCCATTACAACTAGGGTTAGCGCCAGGACAACTAGGGTTAGCGTCAGGACAAGTAGTGTTAGCGTCAGGACAACTAGGGTTAGCGTCAGGACAACTAGGGTTAGCGTCAGGACAACTAGGGTTAGCGTCAGGACAAGTAGGGTTAGCGTCAGGACAACTAGGGTTAGCGCCATTACAACTAGGGTTAGCGTCAGGACAACTAGGGTTAGCGTCAGGACAAGTAGTGTTAGCGTCAGGACAACTAGGGTTAGCGTCAGGACAACTAGGGTTAGCGTCAGGACAACTAGGGTTAGCGTCAGGACAAGTAGTGTTAGCGTCAGGACAACTAGGGTTAGCGTCAGGACAACTAGGGTTAGCGTCAGGACAACTAGGGTTAGCGTCAGGACAACTAGGGTTAGCGTCAGGACAATTAGTGTTAGCGTCAGGACAACTAGGGTTAGCGTCAGGACAACTAGGGTTAGTGTCAGGACAACTAGGGTTAGCGTCAGGACAACTAGGGTTAGCGTCAGGACAACTAGGGTTAGCGTCAGGACAAGTAGGGTTAGCGTCAGGACAACTAGGGTTAGCATCAGGACAACTAGGGTTAGCGTCAGGACAACTAGGGTTAGCGTCAGGACAAGTAGGGTTAGCGTCAGGACAACTAGGGTTAGCATCAGGAAAACTAGGGTTAGCGTCAGGACAAGTAGAGTTAGCATCAGGACAACTAGGGTTAGCGTCAGGACAACTAGGGTTAGCGTCAGGACAACTAGGGTTAGCGTCAGGGCAACTAGGGTTAGCGTCAGGACAAGTAGGGTTAGCGTCAGGACAACTAGGGTTAGCGTCAGGACAACTAGGGTTAACGTCAGGACAAGTAGGGTTAGCATCAGGACAACTAGGGTTAGCGTCAGGACAACTAGGGTTAGCGTCAGGACAACTAGGGTTAGCGTCAGGGCAACTAGGGTTAGCGTCAGGACAAGTAGGGTTAGCGTCAGGACAACTAGGGTTAGCGTCAGGACAAGTAGGGTTAGCGTCAGGACAACTAGGGTTAGCGTCAGGACAACTAGGGTTAGCGTCAGGACAACTAGGGTTAGCGTCAGGACAATTAGTGTTAGCGTCAGGACAAGTAGGGTTAGCGTCAGGACAAGTAGGGTTAGCGTCAGGACAACTAGGGTTAGCGTCAGGACAACTAGGGTTAGCGTCAGGACAACTAGGGTTAGCGTCAGGACAATTAGTGTTAGCGTCAGGGCAACTAGGGTTAGCGTCAGGACAACTAGGGTTAGCGTCAGGACAACTAGGGTTAGCGTCAGGACAACTATGGTTAGCGTCAGGACAACTAGGGTTAGCGTCAGGACAAGTAGGGTTAGCGTCAGGACAAGTAGGGTTAGCATCAGGACAACTAGGGTTAGCGTCAGGACAACTAGGGTTAGCGTCAGGACAACTAGGGTTAGCGTCAGGACAATTAGTGTTAGCGTCAGGACAACTAGGGTTAGCGTCAGGACAACTAGGGTTAGCGTCAGGACAACTATGGTTAGCGTCAGGACAACTAGGGTTAGCGTCAGGACAAGTAGGGTTAGCGTCAGGACAAGTAGGGTTAGCATCAGGACAACTAGGGTTAGCGTCAGGACAACTAGGGTTAGCATCAGGACAACTAGGGTTAGCGTCAGGACAAGTAGGGTTAGCGTCAGGACAACTAGGGTTAGCGTCAGGACAACTAGGGTTAGCGTCAGGACAACTAGGGTTAGCGTCAGGACAATTAGTGTTAGCGTCAGGACAACTAGGGTTAGCATCAGGACAACTAGGGTTAGCGTCAGGACAACTAGGGTTAGCGTCAGGACAAGTAGGGTTAGCGTCAGGACAAGTAGGGTTAGCGTCAGGACAACTAGGGTTAGCGTCAGGACAACTAGGGTTAGCGTCAGGACAAGTAGGGTTAGCGTCAGGACAACTAGGGTTAGCGTCAGGGCAACTAGGGTTAGCGTCAGTACAAGTAGGGTTAGCGTCAGGACAACTAGGGTTAGCGTCAGGACAACTAGGGTTAGCGTCAGGACAAGTAGGGTTAGCGTCAGGACAACTAGGGTTAGCGTCAGGACAACTAGGGTTAGCGTCAGGACAATTAGTGTTAGCGTCAGGACAACTAGGGTTAGCGTCAGGACAACTAGGGTTAGCGTCAGGACAACTATGGTTAGCGTCAGGACAACTAGGGTTAGCGTCAGGACAAGTAGGGTTAGCGTCAGGACAATTAGTGTTAGCGTCAGGACAACTAGGGTTAGCGTCAGGACAACTAGGGTTAGCGTCAGGACAACTAGGGTTAGCGTCAGGACAACTAGGGTTAGCGTCAGGACAAGTAGGGTTAGCGTCAGGACAACTAGGGTTAGCGTCAGGACAACTAGGGTTAGCGTCAGGACAAGTAGGGTTAGCGTCAGGACTACTAGGGTTAGCGTCAGGGCAACTAGGGTTAGCGTCAGGACAAGTAGGGTTAGCGTCAGGACAACTAGGGTTAGCGTCAGGACAACTAGGGTTAGCGTCAGGACAAGTTGGGTTAGCGTCAGGACAACTAGGGTTAGCGTCAGGACAACTAGGGTTAGCGTCAGGACAATTAGTGTTAGCGTCAGGACAACTAGGGTTAGCGTCAGGACAACTAGGGTTAGCGTCAGGACAAGTAGGGTTAGCGTCAGGACAAGTAGGGTTAGCGTCAGGACAACTAGGGTTAGCGTCAGGACAACTAGGGTTAGCGTCAGGACAACTAGGGTTAGCGTCAGGACAATTAGTGTTAGCGTCAGGACAACTAGGGTTAGCGTCAGGACAACTAGGGTTAGCGTCAGGACAACTAGGGTTAGCGTCAGGACAACTATGGTTAGCGTCAGGACAACTAGGGTTAGCGTCAGGACAAGTAGGGTTAGCGTCAGGACAAGTAGGGTTAGCGTCAGGACAACTAGGGTTAGCATCAGGACAACTAGGGTTAGCGTCAGGACAACTAGGGTTAGCGTCAGGACAAGTAGGGTTAGCGTCAGGACAACTATGATTAGCGTCAGGACAACTAGGGTTAGCGTCAGGACAACTAGGGTTAGCGTCAGGACAATTAGTGTTAGCGTCAGGACAACTAGGGTTAGCGTCAGGACAACTAGGGTTAGCGTCAGGACAAGTAGGGTTAGCGTCAGGACAACTAGGGATAGCGTCAGGACAACTAGGGTTAGCGTCAGGACAAGTAGGGTTAGCGTCAGGACAACTAGGGTTAGTGTCAGGACAACTAGGGTTAGCGTCAGGACAAGTAGGGTTAGCGTCAGGACAACTAGGGTTAGCGTCAGGACAAGTAGGGTTAGCGTCAGGACAACTATTGTTAGCGTCAGGACAACTAGGGTTAGCGTCAGGACAACTAGGGTTAGCGTCAGGACAAGTAGGGTTAGCGTCAGGACAACTAGGGTTAGCATCAGGAAAACTAGGGTTAGCGTCAGGACAAGTAGAGTTAGCATCAGGACAACTAGGGTTAGCGTCAGGACAACTAGGGTTAGCGTCAGGACAACTAGGGTTAGCGTCAGGGCAACTAGGGTTAGCGTCAGGACAAGTAGGGTTAGCGTCAGGACAACTAGGGTTAGCGTCAGGACAACTAGGGTTAACGTCAGGACAAGTAGGGTTAGCGTCAGGACAACTAGGGTTAGCGTCAGGACAACTAGGGTTAGCGTCAGGACAAGTAGGGTTAGCGTCAGGACAACTAGGGTTAACGTCAGGGCAACTAGGGTTAGCGTCAGGACAAGTAGGGTTAGCGTCAGGACAACTAGGGTTAGCGTCAGGACAACTAGGGTTAGCGTCAGGACAAGTAGGGTTAGCGTCAGGACAACTAGGGTTAGCGTCAGGACAACTAGGGTTAGCGTCAGGACAACTAGGGTTAGCGTCAGGACAATTAGTGTTAGCGTCAGGACAACTAGGGTTAGCGTCAGGACAACTAGGGTTAGCGTCAGGACAACTATGGTTAGCGTCAGGACAACTAGGGTTAGCGTCAGGACAAGTAGGGTTAGCGTCAGGACAAGTAGGGTTAGCGTCAGGACAACTAGGTTTAGCGTCAGGACAACTAGGGTTAGCGTCAGGACAACTAGGGTTAGCATCAGGACAACTAGGGTTAGCGTCAGGACAACTAGGGTTAGCGTCAGGACAACTAGGGTTAGCGCCAGGACAACTAGGGTTAGCGCCAGGACAACTAGGGTTAGCGCCAGGACAACTAGGGTTAGCGCCATTACAACTAGGGTTAGCGCCAGGACAACTAGGGTTAGCGTCAGGACAAGTAGTGTTAGCGTCAGGACAACTAGGGTTAGCGTCAGGACAACTAGGGTTAGCGTCAGGACAACTAGGGTTAGCGTCAGGACAAGTAGGGTTAGCGTCAGGACAACTAGGGTTAGCGCCATTACAACTAGGGTTAGCGTCAGGACAACTAGGGTTAGCGTCAGGACAAGTAGTGTTAGCGTCAGGACAACTAGGGTTAGCGTCAGGACAACTAGGGTTAGCGTCAGGACAACTAGGGTTAGCGTCAGGACAAGTAGTGTTAGCGTCAGGACAACTAGGGTTAGCGTCAGGACAACTAGGGTTAGCGTCAGGACAACTAGGGTTAGCGTCAGGACAACTAGGGTTAGCGTCAGGACAATTAGTGTTAGCGTCAGGACAACTAGGGTTAGCGTCAGGACAACTAGGGTTAGTGTCAGGACAACTAGGGTTAGCGTCAGGACAACTAGGGTTAGCGTCAGGACAACTAGGGTTAGCGTCAGGACAAGTAGGGTTAGCGTCAGGACAACTAGGGTTAGCATCAGGACAACTAGGGTTAGCGTCAGGACAACTAGGGTTAGCGTCAGGACAAGTAGGGTTAGCGTCAGGACAACTAGGATTAGCGTCAGGACAACTAGGGTTAGCGTCAGGACAACTAGGGTTAGCGTCAGGACAATTAGTGTTAGCGTCAGGACAACTAGGGTTAGCGTCAGGACAACTAGGGTTAGCGTCAGGACAAGTAGGGTTAGCGTCAGGACAACTAGGGTTAGCGTCAGGACAACTAGGGTTAGCGTCAGGACAAGTAGGGTTAGCATCAGGACAACTAGGGTTAGCGTCAGGACAAGTAGGGTTAGCGTCAGGACAAGTAGGGTTAGCGTCAGGACAACTAGGGTTAGCGTCAGGGCAACTAGGGTTAGCGTCAGGACAAGTAGGGTTAGCGTCAGGACAACTAGGGTTAGCGTCAGGACAACTAGGGTTAGCGTCAGGACAACTAGGGTTAGCGTCAGGACAAGTAGGGTTAGCGTCAGGACAACTAGGGTTAGCATCAGGAAAACTAGGGTTAGCGTCAGGACAAGTAGAGTTAGCGTCAGGACAACTAGGGTTAGCGTCAGGACAACTAGGGTTAGCGTCAGGACAACTAGGGTTAGCGTCAGGGCAACTAGGGTTAGCGTCAGGACAAGTAGGGTTAGCGTCAGGACAACTAGGGTTAGCGTCAGGACAACTAGGGTTAACGTCAGGGCAAGTAGGGTTAGCGTCAGGACAACTAGGGTTAGCGTCAGGACAACTAGGGTTAGCGTCAGGACAAGTAGGGTTAGCGTCAGGACAACTAGGGTTAGCGTCAGGGCAACTAGGGTTAGCGTCAGGACAAGTAGGGTTAGCGTCAGGACAACTAGGGTTAGCGTCAGGACAACTAGGGTTAGCGTCAGGACAAGTAGGGTTAGCGTCAGGACAACTAGGGTTAGCGTCAGGACAACTAGGGTTAGCGTCAGGACAACTAGGGTTAGCGTCAGGACAATTAGTGTTAGTGTCAGGACAACTAGGGTTAGCGTCAGGACAACTAGGGTTAGCGTCAGGACAACTAGGGTTAGCGTCAGGACAACTATGGTTAGCGTCAGGACAACTAGGGTTAGCGTCAGGACAACTAGGGTTAGAGTCACGACAACTAGGGTTAGCGTCAGGACAACTAGGGTTAGCGTCACGACAACTAGGGTTAGCGTCAGGACAACTAGGGTTAGCGTCACGACAACTAGGGTTAGCGTCAGGACAACTAGGGTTAGCGTCAGGACAACTAGGGTTAGCGTCACGACAACTAGGGTTAGCGTCAGGACAACTAGGGTTAGCGTCAGGACAACTAGGGTTAGCGTCACGACAACTAGGGTTAGCGTCAGGACAACTAGGGTTAGCGTCACGACAACTAGGGTTAGCGTCAGGACAACTAGGGTTAGCGTCAGGACAACTAGGGTTAGCGTCACGACAACTAGGGTTAGCGTCAGGACAACTAGGGTTAGCGTCACGACAACTAGGGTTAGCGTCAGGACAACTAGGGTTAGCGTCAGGACAACTAGGGTTAGCGCCACGACAACTAGGGTTAGCGTCAGGACAACTAGGTTTAGCGTCAGGACAACTAGGGTTAGCGTCAGGACAACTAGGGTTAGCATCAGGACAACTAGGGTTAGCGTCAGGACAACTAGGGTTAGCGTCAGGACAACTAGGGTTAGCGCCAGGACAACTAGGGTTAGCGCCAGGACAACTAGTGTTAGCGCCATTACAACTAGGGTTAGCGCCAGGACAACTAGGGTTAGCTCCAGGACAACTAGGGTTAGCGCCAGGACAACTAGGGTTAGCGTCACGACAACTAGGGTTAGCGTCAGGACAACTAGGGTTAGCGTCAGGACAACTAGGGTTAGCGTCACGACAACTAGGGTTAGCGTCAGGACAACTAGGGTTAGCGTCAGGACAACTAGGGTTAGCGTCAGGACAACTAGGGTTAGCCTCAGGACAAGTAGGGTTAGCGTCAGGACAACTAGGGTTAGCGTCAGGACAACTAGGGTTAGCGTCAGGACAAGTAGGGTTAGCGTCAGGACAACTAGGGTTAGCGTCAGGACAAGTAGTGTTAGCGTCAGGACAACTAGGGTTAGCGTCAGGACAACTAGGGTTAGCGTCAGGACAACTAGGGTTAGCGTCAGGACAAGTAGGGTTAGCGTCAGGACAACTAGGGTTAGCATCAGGAAAACTAGGGTTAGCGTCAGGACAAGTAGAGTTAGCGTCAGGACAACTAGGGTTAGCGTCAGGACAACTAGGGTTAGCGTCAGGACAACTAGGGTTAGCATCAGGGCAACTAGGGTTAGCGTCAGGACAAGTAGGGTTAGCGTCAGGACAACTAGGGTTAGCGTCAGGACAACTAGGGTTAACGTCAGGACAAGTAGGGTTAGCGTCAGGACAACGAGGGTTAGCGGGAGGACAACTAGGGTTAGCGTCAGGACAAGTAGGGTTAGCGTCAGGACAACTAGGGTTAGCGTCAGGGCAACTATTGTTAGCGTCAGGACAAGTAGGGTTAGCGTCAGGACAACTAGGGTTAGCGTCAGGACAACTAGGGTTAGCATCAGGACAAGTAGGGTTAGCATCAGGACAACTAGGGTTAGCGTCAGGACAACTAGGGTTAGCGTCAGGACAACTAGGGTTAGCGTCAGGACAATTAGTGTTAGCGTCAGGACAACTAGGGTTAGCGTCAGGACAAATAGGGTTAGCGTCAGGACAACTAGGGTTAGCGTCAGGACAACTATGGTTAGCGTCAGGACAACTAGGGTTAGCGTCAGGACAAGTAGGGTTAGCGTCAGGACAACTAGGGTTAGCGTCAGGACAACTAGGGTTAGCGTCAGGACAAGTAGTGTTAGCGTCAGGACAACTAGGGTTAACGTCAGGACAACTAGGGTTAGCGTCAGGACAAGTAGAGTTAGCGTCAGGAGAACTAGGGTTAGCATCAGGAAAACTAGGGTTAGCGTCAGGACAAGTAGAGTTAGCGTCAGGACAACTAGGGTTAGCGTCAGGACAACTAGGGTTAGCGTCAGGACAACTAGGGTTAGCGTCAGGGCAACTAGGGTTAGCGTCAGGGCAAGTAGGGTTAGCGTCAGGACAACTAGGGTTAGCGTCAGGACAACTAGGGTTAACGTCAGGACAAGTAGGGTTAGCGTCAGGACAACTAGGGTTAGCGTCAGGACAACTAGGGTTAGCGTCAGGACAAGTAGGGTTAGCGTCAGGACAACTAGGGTTAGCGTCAGGACAACTAGGGTTAGCGTCAGGACAACTAGGGATAGCGTCAGGACAACTAGGGTTAGCTTCAGGACAACTAGGGTTAGCGTCAGGTCAACTAGGGTTAGCGTCAGGACAACTAGGGTTAGCGTCAGGACAAGTAGGGTTAGCGTCAGGACAACTAGGGTTAGCGTCAGGACAACTAGGGTTAGCATCAGGACAACTAGGGTTAGCGTCACAACTAGGGTTAGCGTCATGACAACTAGTGTTAGCGTCACAACAACTAGGGTTAGCGTCAGGACAACTAGGGTTAGCGTCAGGACAACTAGGGTTAGCGTCAGGACAACTAGGGTTAGAGTCACGACAACTAGGGTTAGCGTCAGGACAACTAGGGTTAGCGTCACGACAACTAGGGTTAGCGTCAGGACAACTAGGGTTAGCGTCACGACAACTAGGGTTAGCGTCAGGACAACTAGGGTTAGCGTCAGGACAACTAGGGTTAGCGTCACGACAACTAGGGTTAGCGTCAGGACAACTAGGGTTAGCGTCAGGACAACTAGGGTTAGCGTCACGACAACTAGGGTTAGCGTCAGGACAACTAGGGTTAGCGTCACGACAACTAGGGTTAGCGTCAGGACAACTAGGGTTAGCGTCAGGACAACTAGGGTTAGCGTCACGACAACTAGGGTTAGCGTCAGGACAACTAGGGTTAGCGTCACGACAACTAGGGTTAGCGTCAGGACAACTAGGGTTAGCGTCAGGACAACTAGGGTTAGCGCCACGACAACTAGGGTTAGCGTCAGGACAACTAGGTTTAGCGTCAGGACAACTAGGGTTAGCGTCAGGACAACTAGGGTTAGCATCAGGACAACTAGGGTTAGCGTCAGGACAACTAGGGTTAGCGCCAGGACAACTAGGGTTAGCGCCAGGACAACTAGGGTTAGCGCCATTACAACTAGGGTTAGCGCCAGGACAACTAGGGTTAGCGCCAGGACAACTAGGGTTAGCGCCAGGACAACTAGGGTTAGCGTCACGACAACTAGGGTTAGCGTCAGGACAACTAGGGTTAGCGTCAGGACAACTAGGGTTAGCGTCACGACAACTAGGGTTAGCGTCAGGACAACTAGGGTTAGCGTCAGGACAACTAGGGTTAGCGTCAGGACAACTAGGGTTAGCGTCAGGACAAGTAGGGTTAGCGTCAGGACAACTAGGGTTAGCATCAGGAAAACTAGGGTTAGCGTCAGGACAAGTAGGGTTAGCGTCAGGACAACTAGGTTTAGCGTCAGGAAAACTAGGGTTAGCATCAGGACAAGTAGAGTTAGCGTCAGGACAACTAGGGTTAGCGTCAGGACAACTAGGGTTAGCGTCAGGACAACTAGGGTTAGCGTCAGGAGAACTAGGGTTAGCGTCAGGGCAACGAGGGTTAGCCTCAGGACAAGTAGGGTTAGCGTCAGGACAACTAGGGTTAGCGTCAGGACAACTAGGGTTAGCGTCAGGACAACTAGGGTTAGCGTCAGGACAAGTAGGGTTAGCGTCAGGACAACTAGGGTTAGCGTCAGGACAAGTAGTGTTAGCGTCAGGACAACTAGGGTTAGCGTCAGGACAACTAGGGTTAGCGTCAGGACAACTAGGGTTAGCGTCAGGACAAGTAGGGTTAGCGTCAGGACAACTAGGGTTAGCATCAGGAAAACTAGGGTTAGCGTCAGGACAAGTAGAGTTAGCGTCAGGACAACTAGGGTTAGCGTCAGGACAACTAGGGTTAGCGTCAGGACAACTAGGGTTAGCATCAGGGCAACTAGGGTTAGCGTCAGGACAAGTAGGGTTAGCGTCAGGACAACTAGGGTTAGATTCAGGACAACTAGGGTTAACGTCAGGACAAGTAGGGTTAGCGTCAGGACAACTAGGGTTAGCGCCAGGACAACTAGGGTTAGCGTCAGGACAAGTAGGGTTAGCGTCAGGACAACTAGGGTTAGCGTCAGGGCAACTAGGGTTAGCGTCAGGACAAGTAGGGTTAGCGTCAGGACAACTAGGGTTAGCGTCAGGACAACTAGGGTTAGCATCAGGACAAGTAGGGTTAGCGTCAGGACAACTAGGGTTAGCGTCAGGACAACTAGGGTTAGCGTCAGGACAACTAGGGTTAGCGTCAGGACAATTAGTGTTAGCGTCAGGACAACTAGGGTTAGCGTCAGGACAACTAGGGTTAGCGTCAGGACAACTAGGGTTAGCGTCAGGACAACTATGGTTAGCGTCAGGACAACTAGGGTTAGCGTCAGGACAAGTAGGGTTAGAGTCAGGACAACTAGGGTTAGCGTCAGGACAACTAGGGTTAGCGTCAGGACAAGTAGTGTTAGCGTCAGGACAACTAGGGTTAACGTCAGGATAACTAGGGTTAGCGTCAGGACAAGTAGAGTTAGCGTCAGGACAACTAGGGTTAGCATCAGGAAAACTAGGGTTAGCGTCAGGACAAGTAGAGTTAGCGTCAGGACAACTAGGGTTAGCGTCAGGGCAACTAGGGTTAGCGTCAGGACAACTAGGGTTAGCGTCAGGACAAGTAGGGTTAGCGTCAGGACAAGTAGGGTTAGCGTCAGGACAAGTAGGGTTAGCGTCAGGACAACTAGGGTTAGCGTCAGGACAACTAGGGTTAGCGTCAGGACAATTAGTGTTAGCGTCAGGACAACTAGGGTTAGCGTCAGGACAACTAGGGTTAGCGTCAGGACAACTAGGGTTAGCGTCAGGACAACTAGGGTTAGCGTCAGGACAACTAGGGTTAGCGTCAGGACAAGTAGGGTTAGCGTCAGGACAACTAGGGTTAGCGTCAGGACAACTAGGGTTAGCGTCAGGACAAGTAGTGTTAGCGTCAGGACAACTAGGGTTAGCGTCAGGACAACTAGGGTTAGCGTCAGGACAACTAGGGTTAGCGTCAGGACAAGTAGGGTTAGCGTCAGGACAACTAGGGTTAGCATCAGGAAAACTAGGGTTAGCGTCAGGACAAGTAGAGTTAGCGTCAGGACAACTAGGGTTAGCGTCAGGACAACTAGGGTTAGCGTCAGGACAACTAGGGTTAGCGTCAGGGCAACTAGGGTTAGCGTCAGGACAAGTAGGGTTAGCGTCAGGACAACTAGGGTTAGCGTCAGGACAACTAGGGTTAACGTCAGGACAAGTAGGGTTAGCGTCAGGACAACTAGGGTTAGCGTCAGGACAACTAGGGTTAGCGTCAGGACAACTAGGGTTAGCGTCAGGACAACAAGGGTTAGCGTCAGGGCAACTAGGGTTAGCGTCAGGACAAGTAGGGTTAGCGTCAGGACAACTAGGGTTAGCGTCAGGACAACTAGGGTTAGCGTCAGGACAAGTAGGGTTAGTGTCAGGACAACTAGGGTTAGCGTCAGGACAACTAGGGTTAGCGTCAGGACAACTAGGGTTAGCGTCAGGACAATTAGTGTTAGCGTCAGGACAACTAGGGTTAGCGTCAGGACAACTAGGGTTAGCGTCAGGACAACTAGGGTTAGCGTCAGGACAACTAGGGTTAGCGTCAGGACAAGTAGGGTTAGCGTCAGAACAAGTAGGGTTAGCGTCAGGACAACTAGGGTTAGCGTCAGGACAACTAGGGTTAGCGTCAGGACAACTAGGGTTAGCGTCAGGACAATTAGTGTTAGCGTCAGGACAACTAGGGTTAGCGTCAGGACAACTAGGGTTAGCGTCAGGACAACTAGGGTTAGCGTCAGGACAAGTAGGGTTAGCGTCAGGACAACTAGGGTTAGCATCAGGACAACTAGGGTTAGCGTCAGGACAACTAGGGTTAGCGTCAGGACAACTAGGGTTAGCGTCAGGACAAGTAGGGTTAGCGTCAGGACAACTAGGGTTAGCGTCAGGACAAGTAGGGTTAGCGTCAGGACAACTAGGGTTAGCGTCAGGACAACTAGGGTTAGCGTCAGGACAATTAGTGTTAGCGTCAGGACAACTAGGGTTAGCGTCAGGACAACTAGGGTTAGCGTCAGGACAACTATGGTTAGCGTCAGGACAACTAGGGTTAGCGTCAGGACAAGTAGGGTTAGCGTCAGGACAAGTAGGGTTAGCGTCAGGACAACTAGGGTTAGCATCAGGACAACTAGGGTTAGCGTCAGGACAACTAGGGTTAGCGTCAGGACAAGTAGGGTTAGCGTCAGGACAACTAGGATTAGCGTCAGGACAACTAGGGTTAGCGTCGGGACAACTAGGGTTAGCGTCAGGACAATTAGTGTTAGCGTCAGGACAACTAGGGTTAGCGTCAGGACAAGTAGGGTTAGCGTCAGGACAAGTAGGGTTAGCGTCAGGACAACTAGGGTTAGCGTCAGGACAACTAGGGTTAGCGTCAGGACAAGTAGGGTTAGCGTCAGGACAACTAGGGTTAGCGTCAGGACAACTAGGGTTAGCGTCAGGACAAGTAGGGTTAGCGTCAGGACTAGGGTTAGCGTCAGGGCAACTAGGGTTAGCGTCAGGACAAGTAGGGTTAGCGTCAGGACAACTAGGGTTAGCGTCAGGACAACTAGGGTTAGTGTCAGGACAACTAGGGTTAGCGTCAGGACAAGTAGGGTTAGCGTCAGGACAAGTAGGGTTAGCGTCAGGACAAGTAGGGTTAGCGTCAGGACAACTAGGGTTAGCATCAGGACAACTAGGGTTAGCGTCAGGACAACTAGGGTTAGCGTCAGGACAAGTAGGGTTAGCGTCAGGACAACTAGGGTTAGCGTCAGGACAACTAGGGTTAGCGTCAGGACAACTAGGGTTAGCGTCAGGACAATTAGTGTTAGCGTCAGGACAACTAGGGTTAGCGTCAGGACAACTAGGGTTAGCGTCAGGACAACTAGGGTTAGCGTCAGGACAACTAAGGTTAGCGTCAGGACAACTAGGGTTAGCGTCAGGACAAGTAGGGTTAGCGTCAGGACAAGTAGGGTTAGCGTCAGGACAACTAGGGTTAGCGTCAGGACAAGTAGGGTTAGCGTCAGGACAACTAGGGTTAGCATCAGGAAAACTAGGGTTAGCGTCAGGACAAGTAGAGTTAGCGTCAGGACAACTAGGGTTAGCGTCAGGACAACTAGGGTTAGCGTCAGGACAACTAGGGTTAGCGTCAGGGCAACTAGGGTTAGCGTCAGGACAAGTAGGTTAGCGTCAGGACAACTAGGGTTAGCGTCAGGACAACAAGGGTTAACGTCAGGGCAAGTAGGGTTAGCGTCAGGACAACTAGGGTTAGCGTCAGGACAACTAGGGTTAGCGTCAGGACAAGTAGGGTTAGCGTCAGGACAACTAGGGTTAGCGTCAGGGCAACTAGGGTTAGCGTCAGGACAAGTAGGGTTAGCGTCAGGACAACTAGGGTTAGCGTCAGGACAAATAGGGTTAGCGTCAGGACAACTAGGGTTAGCGTCAGGACAGCTAGGGTTAGCGTCAGGACAACTAGGGTTAGCGTCAGGACAATTAGTGTTAGTGTCAGGACAACTAGGGTTAGCGTCAGGACAACTAGGGTTAGCGTCAGGACAACTAGGGTTAGCGTCAGGACAACTATGGTTAGCGTCAGGACAACTAGGGTTAGCGTCAGGACAACTAGGGTTAGAGTCACGACAACTAGGGTTAGCGTCAGGACAACTAGGGTTAGCGTCACGACAACTAGGGTTAGCGTCAGGACAACTAGGGTTAGCGTCAGGACAACTAGGGTTAGCGTCAGGACAACTAGGGTTAGCGTCACGACAACTAGGGTTAGCGTCAGGACAACTAGGGTTAGCGTCAGGACAACTAGGGTTAGCGTCACGACAACTAGGGTTAGCGTCAGGACAACTAGGGTTAGCGTCACGACAACTAGGGTTAGCGTCAGGACAACTAGGGTTAGCGTCAGGACAACTAGGGTTAGCGTCACGACAACTAGGGTTCGCGTCAGGACAACTAGGGTTAGCGTCACGACAACTAGGGTTAGCGTCAGGACAACTAGGGTTAGCGTCAGGACAACTAGGGTTAGCGCCACGACAACTAGGGTTAGCGTCAGGACAACTAGGTTTAGCGTCAGGACAACTAGGGTTAGCGTCAGGACAACTAGGGTTAGCATCAGGACAACTAGGGTTAGCGTCAGGACAACTAGGGTTAGCGTCAGGACAACTAGGGTTTGCGCCAGGACAACTAGGGTTAGCGCCAGGACAACTAGTGTTAGCGCCATTACAACTAGGGTTAGCGCCAGGACAACTAGGGTTAGCGCCAGGACAACTAGGGTTAGCGCCAGGACAACTAGGGTTAGCGTCACGACAACTAGGGTTAGCGTCAGGACAACTAGGGTTAGCGTCAGGACAACTAGGGTTAGCGTCACGACAACTAGGGTTAGCGTCAGGACAACTAGGGTTAGCGTCAGGACAACTAGGGTTAGCGTCAGGACAACTAGGGTTAGCCTCAGGACAAGTAGGGTTAGCGTCAGGACAACTAGGGTTAGCGTCAGGACAACTAGGGTTAGCGTCAGGACAACTAGGGTTAGCGTCAGGACAAGTAGGGTTAGCGTCAGGACAACTAGGGTTAGCGTCAGGACAAGTAGTGTTAGCGTCAGGACAACTAGGGTTAGCGTCAGGACAACTAGGGTTAGCGTCAGGACAACTAGGGTTAGCGTCAGGACAAGTAGGGTTAGCGTCAGGACAACTAGGGTTAGCATCAGGAAAACTAGGGTTAGCGTCAGGACAAGTAGAGTTAGCGTCAGGACAACTAGGGTTAGCGTCAGGACAACTAGGGTTAGCGTCAGGACAACTAGGGTTAGCATCAGGGCAACTAGGGTTAGCGTCAGGACAAGTAGGGTTAGCGTCAGGACAACTAGGGTTAGCGTCAGGACAACTAGGGTTAACGTCAGGACAAGTAGGGTTAGCGTCAGGACAACTAGGGTTAGCGCCAGGACAACTAGGGTTAGCGTCAGGACAAGTAGGGTTAGCGTCAGGACAACTAGGGTTAGCGTCAGGACAACTAGGGTTAACGTCAGGACAAGTAGGGTTAGCGTCAGGACAACTAGGGTTAGCGTCAGGACAACTAGGGTTAGCGTCAGGACAAGTAGGGTTAGCGTCAGGACAACTAGGGTTAGCGTCAGGACAACTAGGGTTAGCGTCAGGACAACTAGGGATAGCGTCAGGACAACTAGGGTTAGCTTCAGGACAACTAGGGTTAGCGTCAGGTCAACTAGGGTTAGCGTCAGGACAACTAGGGTTAGCGTCAGGACAAGTAGGGTTAGCGTCAGGACAACTAGGGTTAGCGTCAGGACAACTAGGGTTAGCGTCAGGACAATTAGTGTTAGCGTCAGGACAACTAGGGTTAGCGTCAGGACAACTAGGGTTAGCGTCAGGACAACTAGGGTTAGCGTCAGGACAACTATGGTTAGCGTCAGGACAACTAGGGTTAGCGTCAGGACAAGTAGGGTTAGCGTCAGGACAACTAGGGTTAGCGTCAGGACAACTAGGGTTAGCGTCAGGACAAGTAGTGTTAGCGTCAGGACAACTAGGGTTAACGTCAGGACAACTAGGGTTAGCGTCAGGACAAGTAGAGTTAGCGTCAGGACAACTAGGGTTAGCATCAGGAAAACTAGGGTTAGCGTCAGGACAAGTAGAGTTAGCGTCAGGACAACTAGGGTTAGCGTCAGGACAACTAGGGTTAGCGTCAGGACAACTAGGGTTAGCATCAGGGCAACTAGGGTTAGCGTCAGGACAAGTAGGGTTAGCGTCAGGACAACTAGGGTTAGCGTCAGGACAACTAGGGTTAACGTCAGGACAAGTAGGGTTAGCGTCAGGACAACTAGGGTTAGCGTCAGGACAACTAGGGTTAGCGTCAGGACAAGTAGGGTTAGCGTCAGGACAACTAGGGTTAGCGTCAGGACAACTAGGGTTAGCGTCAGGACAACTAGGGATAGCGTCAGGACAACTAGGATTAGCTTCAGGACAACTAGGGTTAGCGTCAGGTCAACTAGGGTTAGCGTCAGGACAACTAGGGTTAGCGTCAGGACAAGTAGGGTTAGCGTCAGGACAACTAGGGTTAGCGTCAGGACAACTAGGGTTAGCGTCAGGACAACTAGGGTTAGCGTCACAACTAGGGTTAGCGTCATGACAACTAGGGTTAGCGTCACAACAACTAGGGTTAGCGTCAGGACAACTAGGGTTAGCGTCAGGACAACTAGGGTTAGCGTCAGGACAACTAGGGTTAGAGTCACGACAACTAGGGTTAGCGTCAGGACAACTAGGGTTAGCGTCACGACAACTAGGGTTAGCGTCAGGACAACTAGGGTTAGCGTCACGACAACTAGGGTTAGCGTCAGGACAACTAGGGTTAGCGTCAGGACAACTAGGGTTAGCGTCACGACAACTAGGGTTAGCGTCAGGACAACTAGGGTTAGCGTCAGGACAAAAAGGGTTAGCGTCAGGACAAGTAGTGTTAGCGTCAGGACAACTAGGGTTAACGTCAGGACAACTAGGGTTAGCGTCAGGACAAGTAGAGTTAGCGTCAGGACAACTAGGGTTAGCATCAGGAAAACTAGGGTTAGCGTCAGGACAAGTAGAGTTAGCGTCAGGACAACTAGGGTTAGCGTCAGGACAACTAGGGTTAGCGTCAGGACAACTAGGGTTAGCATCAGGGCAACTAGGGTTAGCGTCAGGACAAGTAGGGTTAGCGTCAGGACAACTAGGGTTAGCGTCAGGACAACTAGGGTTAACGTCAGGACAAGTAGGGTTAGCGTCAGGACAACTAGGGTTAGCGTCAGGACAACTAGGGTTAGCGTCAGGACAAGTAGGGTTAGCGTCAGGACAACTAGGGTTAGCGTCAGGACAACTAGGGTTAGCGTCAGGACAACTAGGGATAGCGTCAGGACAACTAGGGTTAGCTTCAGGACAACTAGGGTTAGCGTCAGGACAACTATGGTTAGCGTCAGGACAACTAGGGTTAGCGTCAGGACAAGTAGGGTTAGCGTCAGGACAACTAGGGTTAGCGTCAGGGCAACTAGGGTTAGCGTCAGGACAAGTAGGGTTAGCGTCAGGACAACTAGGGTTAGCGTCAGGACAACTAGGGTTAGCATCAGGACAAGTAGGGTTAGCGTCAGGACAACTAGCGTTAGCGTCAGGACAACTAGGGTTAGCGTCAGGACAACTAGGGTTAGCGTCAGGACAATTAGTGTTAGCGTCAGGACAACTAGGGTTAGCGTCAGGACAACTAGGGTTAGCGTCAGGACAACTAGGGTTAGCGTCAGGACAACTATGGTTAGCGTCAGGACAACTAGGGTTAGCGTCAGGACAAGTAGGGTTAGCGTCAGGACAACTAGGGTTAGCGTCAGGACAACTAGGGTTAGCGTCAGGACAAGTAGTGTTAGCGTCAGGACAACTAGGGTTAACGTCAGGACAACTAGGGTTAGCGTCAGGACAAGTAGAGTTAGCGTCAGGACAACTAGGGTTAGCATCAGGAAAACTAGGGTTAGCGTCAGGACAAGTAGAGTTAGCGTCAGGACAACTAGGGTTAGCGTCAGGACAACTAGGGTTAGCGTCAGGACAACTAGGGTTAGCATCAGGGCAACTAGGGTTAGCGTCAGGACAAGTAGGGTTAGCGTCAGGACAACTAGGGTTAGCGTCAGGACAACTAGGGTTAACGTCAGGACAAGTAGGGTTAGCGTCAGGACAACTAGGGTTAGCGTCAGGACAACTAGGGTTAGCGTCAGGACAAGTAGGGTTAGCGTCAGGACAACTAGGGTTAGCGTCAGGACAACTAGGGTTAGCGTCAGGACAACTAGGGATAGCGTCAGGACAACTAGGGTTAGCTTCAGGACAACTAGGGTTAGCGTCAGGTCAACTAGGGTTAGCGTCAGGACAACTAGGGTTAGCGTCAGGACAAGTAGGGTTAGCGTCAGGACAAGTAGGGTTAGCGTCAGGACAACTAGGGTTAGCGTCAGGACAACTAGGGTTAGCGTCACAACTAGGGTTAGCGTCATGACAACTAGGGTTAGCGTCACAACAACTAGGGTTAGCGTTAGGACAACTAGGGTTAGCGTCAGGACAACTAGGGTTAGCGTCAGGACAACTAGGGTTAGAGTCACGACAACTAGGGTTAGCGTCAGGACAACTAGGGTTAGCGTCACGACAACTAGGGTTAGCGTCAGGACAACTAGGGTTAGCGTCACGACAACTAGGGTTAGCGTCAGGACAACTAGGGTTAGCGTCAGGACAACTAGGGTTAGCGTCACGACAACTAGGGTTAGCGTCAGGACAACTAGGGTTAGCGTCAGGACAACTAGGGTTAGCGTCACGACAACTAGGGTTAGCGTCAGGACAACTAGGGTTAGCGTCACCACAACTAGGGTTAGCGTCAGGACAACTAGGGTTAGCATCAGGACAACTAAGGTTAGCGTCACGACAACTAGGGTTAGCGTCAGGACAACTAGGGTTAGCGTCACGACAACTAGGGTTAGCGTCAGGACAACTAGGGTTAGCGTCAGGACAACTAGGGTTAGCGCCACGACAACTAGGGTTAGCGTCAGGACAACTAGGTTTAGCGTCAGGACAACTAGGGTTAGCGTCAGGACAACTAGGGTTAGCATCAGGACAACTAGGGTTAGCGTCAGGACAACTAGGGTTAGCGTCAGGACAACTAGGGTTAGCGCCAGGACAACTAGGGTTAGCGCCAGGACAACTAGGGTTAGCGCCATTACAACTAGGGTTAGCGCCAGGACAACTAGGGTTAGCGCCAGGACAACTAGGGTTAGCGCCAGGACAACTAGGGTTAGCGTCACGACAACTAGGGTTAGCGTCAGGACAACTAGGGTTAGCGTCAGGACAACTAGGGTTAGCGTCACGACAACTAGGGTTAGCGTCAGGACAACTAGGGTTAGCGTCAGGACAACTAGGGTTAGCGTCAGGACAAGTAGGGTTAGCGTCAGGACAACTAGGGTTAGCGTCAGGACAACTAGGGTTAGCGTCAGGACAAGTAGGGTTAGCGTCAGGACAAGTAGGGTTAGCATCAGGACAACTAGGGTTAGCGTCAGGACAAGTAGGGTTAGCGTCAGGACAACTAGGGTTAGCATCAGGACAAGTAGAGTTAGCGTCAGGACAACTAGGGTTAGCGTCAGGACAACTAGGGTTAGCGTCAGGACAACTAGGGTTAGCGTCAGGAGAACTAGGGTTAGCGTCAGGGCAACTAGGGTTAGCCTCAGGACAAGTAGGGTTAGCGTCAGGACAACTAGGGTTAGCGTCAGGACAACTAGGGTTAGCGTCAGGACAACTAGGGTTAGCGTCAGGACAAGTAGGGTTAGCGTCAGGACAACTAGGGTTAGCGTCAGGACAAGTAGTGTTAGCGTCAGGACAACTAGGGTTAGCGTCAGGACAACTAGGGTTAGCGTCAGGACAACTAGGGTTAGCGTCAGGACAAGTAGGGTTAGCGTCAGGACAACTAGGGTTAGCATCAGGAAAACTAGGGTTAGCGTCAGGACAAGTAGAGTTAGCGTCAGGACAACTAGGGTTAGCGTCAGGACAACTAGGGTTAGCGTCAGGACAACTAGGGTAAGCATCAGGGCAACTAGGGTTAGCGTCAGGACAAGTAGGGTTAGCGTCAGGACAACTAGGGTTAGCGTCAGGACAACTAGGGTTAACGTCAGGACAAGTAGGGTTAGCGTCAGGACAACTAGGGTTAGCGCCAGGACAACTAGGGTTAGCGTCAGGACAAGTAGGGTTAGCGTCAGGACAACTAGGGTTAGCGTCAGGGCAACTAGGGTTAGCGTCAGGACAAGTAGGGTTAGCGTCAGGACAACTAGGGTTAGCGTCAGGACAACTAGGGTTAGCATCAGGACAAGTAGGGTTAGCGTCAGGACAACTAGGGTTAGCGTCAGGACAACTAGGGTTAGCGTCAGGATAACTAGGGTTAGCGTCAGGACAATTAGTGTTAGCGTCAGGACAACTAGGGTTAGCGTCAGGACAACTAGGGTTAGCGTCAGGACAATTAGTGTTAGCGTCAGGACAACTAGGGTTAGCGTCAGGACAACTAGGGTTAGCGTCAGGACAACTAGGGTTAGCGTCAGGACAACTATGGTTAGCGTCAGGACAACTAGGGTTAGCGTCAGGACAAGTAGGGTTAGCGTCAGGACAACTAGGGTTAGCGTCAGGACAACTAGGGTTAGCGTCAGGACAAGTAGTGTTAGCGTCAGGACAACTAGGGTTAACGTCAGGACAACTAGGGTTAGCGTCAGGACAAGTAGAGTTAGCGTCAGGACAACTAGGGTTAGCATCAGGAAAACTAGGGTTAGCGTCAGGACAAGTAGAGTTAGCGTCAGGACAACTAGGGTTAGCGTCAGGACAACTAGGGTTAGCGTCAGGACAACTAGGGTTAGCGTCAGGGCAACTAGGGTTAGCGTCAGGACAACTAGGGTTAGCGTCAGGACAACTAGGGTTAACGTCAGGACAAGTAGGGTTAGCGTCAGGACAACTAGGGTTAGCGTCAGGACAACTAGGGTTAGCGTCAGGACAAGTAGGGTTAGCGTCAGGACAACTAGGGTTAGCGTCAGGGCAACTAGGGTTAGCGTCAGGACAACTAGGGTTAGCGTCAGGACAACTAGGGTTAGCGTCAGGACAAGTAGGGTTAGCGTCAGGACAAGTAGGGTTAGCGTCAGGACAACTAGGGTTAGCGTCAGGACAACTAGGGTTAGCGTCAGGACAATTAGTGTTAGCGTCAGGACAAGTAGGGTTAGCGTCAGGACAACTAGGGTTAGCGTCAGGACAACTAGGGTTAGCGTCAGGACAACTATGGTTAGCGTCAGGACAACTAGGGTTAGCGTCAGGACAAGTAGGGTTAGCGTCAGGACAACTAGGGTTAGCGTCAGGACAACTAGGGTTAGCGTCAGGACAAGTAGTGTTAGCGTCAGGACAACTCGGGTTAGCGTCAGGACAACTAGGGTTAGCGTCAGGACAACTAGGGTTAGCGTCAGGACAAGTAGGGTTAGCGTCAGGACAACTAGGGTTAGCGTCAGGACAAGTAGTGTTAGCGTCAGGACAACTAGGGTTAGCGTCAGGACAACTAGGGTTAGCGTCAGGACAACTAGGGTTAGCGTCAGGACAAGTAGGGTTAGCGTCAGGACAACTAGGGTTAGCATCAGGAAAACTAGGGTTAGCGTCAGGACAAGTAGAGTTAGCGTCAGGACAACTAGGGTTAGCGTCAGGACAACTAGGGTTAGCGTCAGGACAACTAGGGTAAGCATCAGGGCAACTAGGGTTAGCGTCAGGACAAGTAGGGTTAGCGTCAGGACAACTAGGGTTAGCGTCAGGACAACTAGGGTTAACGTCAGGACAAGTAGGGTTAGCGTCAGGACAACTAGGGTTAGCGCCAGGACAACTAGGGTTAGCGTCAGGACAAGTAGGGTTAGCGTCAGGACAACTAGGGTTAGCGTCAGGGCAACTAGGGTTAGCGTCAGGACAAGTAGGGTTAGCGTCAGGACAACTAGGGTTAGCGTCAGGACAACTAGGGTTAGCATCAGGACAAGTAGGGTTAGCGTCAGGACAACTAGGGTTAGCGTCAGGACAACTAGGGTTAGCGTCAGGATAACTAGGGTTAGCGTCAGGACAATTAGTGTTAGCGTCAGGACAACTAGGGTTAGCGTCAGGACAACTAGGGTTAGCGTCAGGACAATTAGTGTTAGCGTCAGGACAACTAGGGTTAGCGTCAGGACAACTAGGGTTAGCGTCAGGACAACTAGGGTTAGCGTCAGGACAACTATGGTTAGCGTCAGGACAACTAGGGTTAGCGTCAGGACAGGTAGGGTTAGCGTCAGGACAACTAGGGTTAGCGTCAGGACAACTAGGGTTAGCGTCAGGACAAGTAGTGTTAGCGTCAGGACAACTAGGGTTAACGTCAGGACAACTAGGGTTAGCGTCAGGACAAGTAGAGTTAGCGTCAGGACAACTAGGGTTAGCATCAGGAAAACTAGGGTTAGCGTCAGGACAAGTAGAGTTAGCGTCAGGACAACTAGGGTTAGCGTCAGGACAACTAGGGTTAGCGTCAGGACAACTAGGGTTAGCGTCAGGGCAACTAGGGTTAGCGTCAGGACAAGTAGGGTTAGCGTCAGGACAACTAGGGTTAGCGTCAGGACAACTAGGGTTAACGTCAGGACAAGTAGGGTTAGCGTCAGGACAACTAGGGTTAGCGTCAGGACAACTAGGGTTAGCGTCAGGACAAGTAGGGTTAGCGTCAGGACAACTAGGGTTAGCGTCAGGGCAACTAGGGTTAGCGTCAGGACAACTAGGGTTAGCGTCAGGACAACTAGGGTTAGCGTCAGGACAAGTAGGGTTAGCGTCAGGACAAGTAGGGTTAGCGTCAGGACAACTAGGGTTAGCGTCAGGACAACTAGGGTTAGCGTCAGGACAATTAGTGTTAGCGTCAGGACAACTAGGGTTAGCGTCAGGACAACTAGGGTTAGCGTCAGGACAACTAGGGTTAGCGTCAGGACAACTAGGGTTAGCGTCAGGACAAGTAGGGTTAGCGTCAGGACAACTAGGGTTAGCGTCAGGACAACTAGGGTTAGCGTCAGGACAAGTAGTGTTAGCGTCAGGACAACTCGGGTTAGCGTCAGGACAACTAGGGTTAGCGTCAGGACAACTAGGGTTAGCGTCAGGACAAGTAGGGTTAGCGTCAGGACAACTAGGGTTAGCGTCAGGGCAACTAGGGTTAGCGTCAGGACAACTAGGGTTAGCGTCAGGACAACTAGGGTTAGCATCAGGACAAGTAGGGTTAGCGTCAGGACAAGTAGGGTTAGCGTCAGGACAACTAGGGTTAGCGTCAGGACAACTAGGGTTAGCGTCAGGACAATTAGTGTTAGCGTCAGGACAACTAGGGTTAGCGTCAGGACAACTAGGGTTAGCGTCAGGACAACTAGGGTTAGCGTCAGGACAACTAAGGTTAGCGTCAGGACAACTAGGGTTAGCGTCAGGACAAGTAGGGTTAGCGTCAGGACAACTAGGGTTAGCGTCAGGACAACTAGGGTTAGCGTCAGGACAAGTAGTGTTAGCGTCAGGACAACTAGGGTTAGCGTCAGGACAACTAGGGTTAGCGTCAGGACAAGTAGGGTTAGCATCAGGACAACTAGGGTTAGCATCAGGAAAACTAGGGTTAGCGTCAGGACAAGTAGAGTTAGCGTCAGGACAACTAGGGTTAGCGTCAGGACAACTAGGGTTAGCGTCAGGACAACTAGGGTTAGCGTCAGGGCAACTAGGGTTAGCGTCAGGACAAGTAGGGTTAGCGTCAGGACAAGTAGGGTTAGCGTCAGGACAACTAGGGTTAACGTCAGGACAAGTAGGGTTAGCGTCAGGACAACTAGGGTTAGCGTCAGGACAAGTAGGGTTAGCGTCAGGACAAGTAGGGTTAGCGTCAGGACAACTAGGGTTAGCGTCAGGGCAACTAGGGTTAGCGTCAGGACAAGTAGGGTTAGCGTCAGGACAACTAGGGTTAGCGTCAGGACAACTAGGGTTAGCGTCAGGACAAGTAGGGTTAGTGTCAGGACAACTAGGGTGAGCGTCAGGTCAACTAGGGTTAGCGTCAGGACAACTAGGGTTAGCGTCAGGACAATTAGTGTTAGCGTCAGGACAACTAGGGTTAGCGTCAGGACAACTAGGGTTAGCGTCAGGACAACTAGGGTTAGCGTCAGGACAACTATGGTTAGCGTCAGGACAACTAGGGTTAGCGTCAGGACAAGTAGGGTTAGCGTCAGAACAAGTAGGGTTAGCGTCAGGACAACTAGGGTTAGCGTCAGGACAACTAGGGTTAGCGTCAGGACAACTAGGGTTAGCGTCAGGACAATTAGTGTTAGCGTCAGGACAACTAGGGTTAGCGTCAGGACAACTAGGGTTAGCGTCAGGACAACTAGGGTTAGCGTCAGGACAAGTAGGGTTAGCGTCAGGACAACTAGGGTTAGCATCAGGACAACTAGGGTTAGCGTCAGGACAACTAGGGTTAGCGTCAGGACAACTAGGGTTAGCGTCAGGACAAGTAGGGTTAGCGTCAGGACAACTAGGGTTAGCGTCAGGACAAGTAGGGTTAGCGTCAGGACAAGTAGGGTTAGCGTCAGGACAACTAGGGTTAGCGTCAGGACAATTAGTGTTAGCATCAGGACAACTAGGGTTAGCGTCAGGACAACTAGGGTTAGCGTCAGGACAACTATGGTTAGCGTCAGGACAACTAGGGTTAGCGTCAGGACAAGTAGGGTTAGCGTCAGGACAAGTAGGGTTAGCGTCAGGACAACTAGGGTTAGCATCAGGACAACTAGGGTTAGCGTCAGGACAACTAGGGTTAGCGTCAGGACAAGTAGGGTTAGCGTCAGGACAACTAGGATTAGCGTCAGGACAACTAGGGTTAGCGTCGGGACAACTAGTGTTAGCGTCAGGACAATTAGTGTTAGCGTCAGGACAACTAGGGTTAGCGTCAGGACAAGTAGGGTTAGCGACAGGACAAGTAGGGTTAGCGTCAGGACAACTAGGGTTAGCGTCAGGACAACTAGGGTTAGCGTCAGGACAAGTAGGGTTAGCGTCAGGACAACTAGGGTTAGCGTCAGGACAACTAGGGTTAGCGTCAGGACAAGTAGGGTTAGCGTCAGGACTAGGGTTAGCGTCAGGGCAACTAGGGTTAGCGTCAGGACAAGTAGGGTTAGCGTCAGGACAACTAGGGTTAGCGTCAGGACAACTAGGGTTAGCGTCAGGACAACTAGGGTTAGCGTCAGGACAAGTAGGGTTAGAGTCAGGACAACTAGGGTTAGCGTCAGGACAAGTAGGGTTAGCGTCAGGACAACTAGGGTTAGCATCAGGACAACTAGGGTTAGCGTCAGGACAACTAGGGTTAGCGTCAGGACAAGTAGGGTTAGCGTCAGGACAACTAGGGTTAGCGTCAGGACAACTAGGGTTAGCGTCAGGACAACTAGGGTTAGCGTCAGGACAATTAGTGTTAGCGTCAGGACAACTAGGGTTAGCGTCAGGACAACTAGGGTTAGCGTCAGGACAACTAGGGTTAGCGTCAGGACAACTATGGTTAGCGTCAGGACAACTAGGGTTAGCGTCAGGACAAGTAGGGTTAGCGTCAGGACAAGTAGGGTTAGCGTCAGGACAACTAGGGTTAGCGTCAGGACAACTAGGGTTAGCGTCAGGACAACTAGGGTTAGCGTCAGGACAATTAGTGTTAGCGTCAGGACAACTAGGGTTAGCGTCAGGACAACTAGGGTTAGCGTCAGGACAACTAGGGTTAGCGTCAGGACAAGTAGGGTTAGCGTCAGGACAACTAGGGTTAGCATCAGGACAACTAGGGTTAGCGTCAGGACAACTAGGGTTAGCGTCAGGACAACTAGGGTTAGCGTCAGGACAAGTAGGGTTAGCGTCAGGACAACTAGGGTTAGCGTCAGGGCAACTAGGGTTAGCGTCAGGACAACTAGGGTTAGCGTCAGGACAACTAGGGTTAGCGTCAGGACAAGTAGGGTTAGCGTCAGGACAAGTAGGGTTAGCATCAGGACAACTAGGGTTAGCGTCAGGACAACTAGGGTTAGCGTCAGGACAATTAGTGTTAGCGTCAGGACAACTAGGGTTAGCGTCAGGACAACTAGGGTTAGCGTCAGGACAACTAGGGTTAGCGTCAGGACAAGTAGGGTTAGCGTCAGGACAACTAGGGTTAGCGTCAGGACAACTAGGGTTAGCGTCAGGACAAGTAGTGTTAGCGTCAGGACAACTAGGGTTAGCGTCAGGACAACTAGGGTTAGCGTCAGGACAACTAGGGTTAGCGTCAGGACAACTAGGGTTAGCATCAGGACAACTAGGGTTAGCATCAGGAAAACTAGGGTTAGCGTCAGGACAAGTAGAGTTAGCGTCAGGACAACTAGGGTTAGCGTCAGGACAACTAGGGTTAGCGTCAGGACAACTAGGGTTAGCGTCAGGGCAACTAGGGTTAGCGTCAGGACAAGTAGGGTTAGCGTCAGGACAACTAGGGTTAGCGTCAGGACAACTAGGGTTAGCGTCAGGACAAGTAGGGTTAGCGTCAGGACAACTAGGGTTAGCGTCAGGACAACTAGGGTTAGCGTCAGGGCAACTAGGGTTAGCGTCAGGACAAGTAGGGTTAGCGTCAGGACAACTAGGGTTAGCGTCAGGACAACTAGGGTTAGCGTCAGGACAAGTAGGGTTAGTGTCAGGACAACTAGGGTTAGCGTCAGGACAACTAGGGTTAGCGTCAGGACAACTAGGGTTAGCGTCAGGACAATTAGTGTTAGCGTCAGGACAACTAGGGTTAGCGTCAGGACAACTAGGGTTAGCGTCAGGACAACTAGGGTTAGCGTCAGGACAACTATGGTTAGCGTCAGGACAACTAGGGTTAGCGTCAGGACAAGTAGGGTTAGCGTCAGAACAAGTAGGGTTAGCGTCAGGACAACTAGGGTTAGCGTCAGGACAACTAGGGTTAGCGTCAGGACAACTAGGGTTAGCGTCAGGACAATTAGTGTTAGCGTCAGGACAACTAGGGTTAGCGTCAGGACAACTAGGGTTAGCGTCAGGACAAGTAGGGTTAGCGTCAGGACAAGTAGGGTTAGCGTCAGGACAACTAGGGTTAGCATCAGGACAACTAGGGTTAGCGTCAGGACAACTAGGGTTAGCGTCAGGACAACTAGGGTTAGCGTCAGGACAAGTAGGGTTAGCGTCAGGACAACTAGGGTTAGCGTCAGGACAACTAGGGTTAGCGTCAGGACAAGTAGGGTTAGCGTCAGGACAACTAGGGTTAGCGTCAGGACAACTAGGGTTAGCGTCAGGACAATTAGTGTCAGCGTCAGGACAACTAGGGTTAGCGTCAGGACAATTAGGGTTAGCGTCAGGACAACTATGGTTAGCGTCAGGACAACTAGGGTTAGCGTCAGGACAAGTAGGGTTAGCGTCAGGACAAGTAGGGTTAGCGTCAGGACAACTAGGGTTAGCATCAGGACAACTAGGGTTAGCGTCAGGACAACTAGGGTTAGCGTCAGGACAAGTAGGGTTAGCGTCAGGACAACTAGGATTAGCGTCAGGACAACTAGGGTTAGCGTCGGGACAACTAGGGTTAGCGTCAGGACAATTAGTGTTAGCGTCAGGACAAGTAGGGTTAGCGTCAGGACAAGTAGGGTTAGCGTCAGGACAAGTAGGGTTAGCGTCAGGACAACTAGGGTTAGCGTCAGGACAACTAGGGTTAGCGTCAGGACAAGTAGGGTTAGCGTCAGGACAACTAGGGTTAGCGTCAGGACAACTAGGGTTAGCGTCAGGACAAGTAGGGTTAGCGTCAGGACTAGGGATAGCGTCAGGGCAACTAGGGTTAGCGTCAGGACAAGTAGGGTTAGCGTCAGGACAACTAGGGTTAGCGTCAGGACAACTAGGGTTAGCGTCAGGACAACTAGGGTTAGCGTCAGGACAAGTAGGGTTAGCGTCAGGACAACTAGGGTTAGCGTCAGGACAAGTAGGGTTAGCGTCAGGACAACTAGGGTTAGCATCAGGACAACTAGGGTTAGCGTCAGGACAACTAGGGTTAGCGTCAGGACAAGTAGGGTTAGCGTCAGGACAACTAGGGTTAGCGTCAGGACAACTAGGGTTAGCGTCAGGACAACTAGGGTTAGCGTCAGGACAATTAGTGTTAGCGTCAGGACAACTAGGGTTAGCGTCAGGACAACTAGGGTTAGCGTCAGGACAACTATGGTTAGCGTCAGGACAACTAGGGTTAGCGTCAGGACAAGTAGGGTTAGCGTCAGGACAAGTAGGGTTAGCGTCAGGACAACTAGGGTTAGCGTCAGGACAACTAGGGTTAGCGTCAGGACAACTAGGGTTAGCGTCAGGACAACTAGGGTTAGCGTCAGGACAATTAGTGTTAGCGTCAGGACAACTAGGGTTAGCGTCAGGACAACTAGGGTTAGCGTCAGGACAACTAGGGTTAGCGTCAGGACAAGTAGGGTTAGCGTCAGGACAACTAGGGTTAGCATCAGGACAACTAGGGTTAGCGTCAGGACAACTAGGGTTAGCGTCAGGACAACTAGGGTTAGCGTCAGGACAAGTAGGGTTAGCGTCAGGACAACTAGGGTTAGCGTCAGGGCAACTAGGGTTAGCGTCAGGACAACTAGGGTTAGCGTCAGGACAACTAGGGTTAGCGTCAGGACAAGTAGGGTTAGCGTCAGGACAAGTAGGGTTAGCATCAGGACAACTAGGGTTAGCGTCAGGACAACTAGGGTTAGCGTCAGGACAATTAGTGTTAGCGTCAGGACAACTAGGGTTAGCGTCAGGACAACTAGGGTTAGCGTCAGGACAACTAGGGTTAGCGTCAGGACAACTAGGGTTAGCGTCAGGACAAGTAGGGTTAGCGTCAGGACAACTAGGGTTAGCGTCAGGACAACTAGGGTTAGCGTCAGGACAAGTAGTGTTAGCGTCAGGACAACTAGGGTTAGCGTCAGGACAACTAGGGTTAGCGTCAGGACAACTAGGGTTAGCGTCAGGACAACTAGGGTTAGCATCAGGACAACTAGGGTTAGCATCAGGAAAACTAGGGTTAGCGTCAGGACAAGTAGAGTTAGCGTCAGGACAACTAGGGTTAGCGTCAGGACAACTAGGGTTAGCGTCAGGACAACTAGGGTTAGCGTCAGGGCAACTAGGGTTAGCGTCAGGACAAGTAGGGTTAGCGTCAGGACAACTAGGGTTAGCGTCAGGACAACTAGGGTTAACGTCAGGACAAGTAGGGTTAGCGTCAGGACAACTAGGGTTAGCGTCAGGACAACTAGGGTTAGCGTCAGGACAAGTAGGGTTAGCGTCAGGACAACTAGGGTTAGCGTCAGGGCAACTAGGGTTAGCGTCAGGACAAGTAGGGTTAGCGTCAGGACAACTAGGGTTAGCGTCAGGACAACTAGGGTTAGCGTCAGGACAAGTAGGGTTAGTGTCAGGACAACTAGGGTTAGCGTCAGGACAACTAGGGTTAGCGTCAGGACAACTAGGGTTAGCGTCAGGACAATTAGTGTTAGCGTCAGGACAACTAGGGTTAGCGTCAGGACAACTAGGGTTAGCGTCAGGACAACTAGGGTTAGCGTCAGGACAACTATGGTTAGCGTCAGGACAACTAGGGTTAGCGTCAGGACAAGTAGGGTTAGCGTCAGAACAAGTAGGGTTAGCGTCAGGACAACTAGGGTTAGCGTCAGGACAACTAGGGTTAGCGTCAGGACAACTAGGGTTAGCGTCAGGACAATTAGTGTTAGCGTCAGGACTAGGGTTAGCGTCAGGACAAGTAGGGTTAGCGTCAGGACAAGTAGGGTTAGCGTCAGGACAACTAGGGTTAGCATCAGGACAACTAGGGTTAGCGTCAGGACAACTAGGGTTAGCGTCAGGACAAGTAGGGTTAGCGTCAGGACAACTAGGGTTAGCGTCAGGACAACTAGGGTTAGCGTCAGGACAATTAGTGTTAGCGTCAGGACAACTAGGGTTAGCGTCAGGACAACTAGGGTTAGCGTCAGGACAAGTAGGGTTAGCGTCAGGACAACTAGGGTTAGCGTCAGGACAACTAGGGTTAGCGTCAGGAAAAGTAGGGTTAGCGTCAGGACAACTAGGGTTAGCGTCAGGACAACTAGGGTTAGCGTCAGGACAAGTAGGGTTAGCGTCAGGACAACTAGGGTTAGCGTCAGGGCAACTAGGGTTAGCGTCAGGACAAGTAGGGTTAGCGTCAGGACAACTAGGGTTAGCGTCAGGACAACTAGGGTTAGCGTCAGGACAAGTAGGGTTAGCGTCAAGACAACTAGGGTTAGCGTCAGGACAACTAGGGTTAGCGTCAGGACAATTAGTGTTAGCGTCAGGACAACTAGGGTTAGCGTCAGGACAACTAGGGTTAGCGTCAGGACAACTAGGGTTAGCGTCAGGACAACTAGGGTTAGCGTCAGGACAAGTAGGGTTAGCGTCAGGACAACTAGGGTTAGCGTTAGGACAACTAGGGTTAACGTCAGGACAACTAGGGTTAGCGTCAGGACAACTAGGGTTAGCGTCAGGACAACTAGGGTTAGCATCAGGACAATTAGTGTTAGCGTCAGGACAACTAGGGTTAGCGTCAGGACAACTAGGGTTAGCGTCAAGACAACTAGGGTTAGCGTCAGGACAACTATGGTTAGCGTCAGGACAACTAGGGTTAGCGTCAGGACAAGTAGGGTTAGCGTCAGGACAACTAGGATTAGCGTCAGGACAACTAGGGTTAGCGTCAGGACAACTAGGGTTAGCATCAGGACAATTAGTGTTAGCGTCAGGACAACTAGAGTTAGCGTCAGGACAACTAGGGTTAGCATCAGGACAAGTAGGGTTAGCGTCAGGACAACTAGGGTTAGCGTCAGGACAACTAGGGTTAGCGTCAGGACAACTAGGGTTAGCGTCAGGACAAGTAGGGTTAGCGTCAGGACAACTAGGGTTAGCGTCAGGGCAACTAGGGTTAGCGTCAGGACAAGTAGGGTTAGCGTCAGGACAACTAGGGTTAGCGTCAGGACAACTAGGGTTAGCGTCAGGACAAGTAGGGTTAGCGTCAGGACAACTAGGGTTAGCCTCAGGAAAACTAGGGTTAGCGTCAGGACAAGTAGAGTTAGCGTCAGGACAACTAGGGTTAGCGTCAGGACAAGTAGGGTTAGCGTCATGACAACTAGGGTTAGCGTCAGGACAACTAGGGTTAGCGTCAGGACAAGTAGGGTTAGCGTCAGGACAACTAGGGTTAGCGTCAGGACAACTAGGGTTAGCGTCAGGACAATTAGTGTTAGCGTCAGGACAACTAGGGTTAGCGTCAGGACAACTAGGGTTAGCGTCAGGACAAGTAGGGTTAGCGTCAGGACAAGTAGGGTTAGCGTCAGGACAACTAGGGTTAGCGTCAGGACAACTAGGGTTAGCGTCAGGACAACTAGGGTTAGCGTCAGGACAACTAGGGTTAGCATCAGAACAATTAGTGTTAGCGTCAGGACAACTAGGGTTAGCGTCAGGACAACTAGGGTTAGCGTCAGGACAACTATGGTTAGCGTCAGGACAACTAGGGTTAGCGTCAGGACAAGTAGGGTTAGCGTCAGGACAACTAGGGTTAGCATCAGGACAACTAGGGTTAGCGTCAGGACAACTAGGGTTAGCATCAGGACAAGTAGGGTTAGCGTCAGGACAACTAGGATTAGCGTCACGACAACTAGGGTTAGCGTCAGGACAACTAGGGTTAGCGTCAGGACAATTAGTGTTAGCGTCAGGACAACTAGGGTTAGCGTCAGGACAACTAGGGTTAGCATCAGGACAAGTAGGGTTAGCGTCAGGACAACTAGGGTTAGCGTCAGGACAACTAGGGTTAGCGTCAGGACAACTAGGGTTAGCGTCAGTACAAGTAGGGTTAGCGTCAGGACAACTAGGGTTAGCGTCAGGGCAACTAGGGTTAGCGTCAGGACAAGTAGGGTTAGCGTCAGGACAACTAGGGTTAGCGTCAGGACAACTAGGGTTAGCGTCAGGACAAGTAGGGTTAGCGTCAGGACAACTAGGGTTAGCCTCAGGAAAACTAGGGTTAGCGTCAGGACAAGTAGAGTTAGCGTCAGGACAACTAGGGTTAGCGTCAGGGCAAGTAGGGTTAGCGTCATGACAACTAGGGTTAGCGTCAGGACAACTAGGGTTAGCGTCAGGACAAGTAGGGTTAGCGTCAGGACAACTAGGGTTAGCGTCAGGACAACTAGGGTTAGCGTCAGGACAATTAGTGTTAGCGTCAGGACAACTAGGGTTAGCGTCAGGACAACTAGGGTTAGCGTCAGGACAAGTAGGGTTAGCGTCAGGACAAGTAGGGTTAGCGTCAGGACAACTAGGGTTAGCGTCAGGACAACTAGGGTTAGCGTCAGGACAACTAGGGTTAGCGTCAGGACAATTAGTGTTAGCGTCAGGACAACTAGGGTTAGCGTCAGGACAACTAGGGTTAGCGTCAGGACAACTAGGGTTAGCGTCAGGACAAGTAGGGTTAGCGTCAGGACAAGTAGGGTTAGCGTCAGGACAACTAGGGTTAGCGTCAGGACAACTAGGGTTAGCGTCAGGACAACTAGGGTTAGCGTCAGGACAATTAGTGTTAGCGTCAGGACAACTAGGGTTAGCGTCAGGACAACTAGGGTTAGCGTCAGGACAAGTAGGGTTAGCGTCAGGACAACTAGGGTTAGCGTCAGGACAACTAGGGTTAGCGTCAGGAAAAGTAGGGTTAGCGTCAGGACAACTAGGGTTAGCGTCAGGACAACTACGGTTAGCGTCAGGACAAGTAGGGTTAGCGTCAGGACAACTAGGGTTAGCGTCAGGGCAACTAGGGTTAGCGTCAGGACAAGTAGGGTTAGCGTCAGGACAACTAGGGTTAGCGTCAGGACAACTAGGGTTAGCGTCAGGACAAGTAGGGTTAGCGTCAGGACAACTAGGGTTAGCGTCAGGACAACTAGGGTTAGCGTCAGGACAATTAGTGTTAGCGTCAGGACAACTAGGGTTAGCGTCAGGACAACTAGGGTTAGCGTCAGGACAACTAGGGTTAGCGTCAGGACAAGTAGGGTTAGCGTCAGGACAAGTAGGGTTAGCGTCAGGACAACTAGGGTTAGCGTCAGGACAACTAGGGTTAGCGTCAGGACAACTAGGGTTAGCGTCAGGACAACTAGGGTTAGCGTCAGGACAACTAGGGTTAGCGTCAGGACAAGTAGGGTTAGCGTCAGGACAAGTAGGGTTAGCGTCAGGACAACTAGGGTTAGCATCAGGACAACTAGGGTTAGCGTCAGGACAACTAGGGTTAGCGTCAGGACAAGTAGGGTTAGCGTCAGGACAACTAGGATTAGCGTCAGGACAACTAGGGTTAGCGTCAGGACAATTAGTGTTAGCGTCAGGACAACTAGGGTTAGCGTCAGGACAACTAGGGTTAGCGTCAGGACAAGTAGGGTTAGCGTCAGGACAACTAGGGTTAGCGTCAGGACAACTAGGGTTAGCGTCAGGACAAGTAGGGTTAGCGTCAGGACAACTAGGGTTAGCGTCAGGACAACTAGGGTTAGCGTCAGGACAAGTAGGGTTAGCGTCAGGACAACTAGGGTTAGCGTCAGGGCAACTAGGGTTAGCGTCAGGACAAGTAGGGTTAGCGTCAGGACAACTAGGGTTAGCGTCAGGACAACTAGGGTTAGCGTCAGGACAACTAGGGTTAGCGTCAGGACAAGTAGGGTTAGCGTCAGGACAAGTAGGGTTAGCGTCAGGACAACAATATGGTTAGCATCAGGACAACTAGGGTTAGCGTCAGGACAACTAGGGTTAGCGTCAGGACAACTAGGGTTAGCGTCAGGACAAGTAGGGTTAGCGTCAGGACAACTAGGGTTAGCGTCAGGACAACTAGGGTTAGCGTCAGGACAACTAGGGTTAGCGTCAGGACAATTAGTGTTAGCGTCAGGACAACTAGGGTTAGCGTCAGGACAACTAGGGTTAGCGTCAGGACAAGTAGGGTTAGCGTCAGGACAACTAGGGTTAGCGTCAGGACAACTAGGGTTAGCGTCAGGAAAAGTAGGGTTAGCGTCAGGACAACTAGGGTTAGCGTCAGGACAACTAGGGTTAGCGTCAGGACAAGTAGGGTTAGCGTCAGGACAACTAGGGTTAGCGTCAGGGCAACTAGGGTTAGCGTCAGGACAAGTAGGGATAGCGTCAGGACAACTAGGGTTAGCGTCAGGACAACTAGGGTTAGCGTCAGGACAAGTAGGGTTAGCGTCAGGACAACTAGGGTTAGCGTCAGGACAACTAGGGTTAGCGTCAGGACAATTAGTGTTAGCGTCAGGACAACTAGGGTTAGCGTCAGGACAACTAGGGTTAGCGTCAGGACAACTAGGGTTAGCGTCAGGACAAGTAGGGTTAGCGTCAGGACAAGTAGGGTTAGCGTCAGGACAACTAGGGTTAGCGTCAGGACAACTAGGGTTAGCGTCAGGACAACTAGGGTTAGCGTCAGGACAATTAGTGTTAGCGTCAGGACAACTAGGGTTAGCGTCAGGACAACTAGGGTTAGCGTCAGGACAACTAGGGTTAGCGTCAGGACAAGTAGGGTTAGCGTCAGGACAAGTAGGGTTAGCGTCAGGACAACTAGGGTTAGCATCAGGACAACTAGGGTTAGCGTCAGGACAACTAGGGTTAGCATCAGGACAAGTAGGGTTAGCGTCAGGACAACTAGGATTAGCGTCAGGACAACTAGGGTTAGCGTCAGGACAATTAGTGTTAGCGTCAGGACAACTAGGGTTAGCGTCAGGACAACTAGGGTTAGCGTCAGGACAAGTAGGGTTAGCGTCAGGACAACTAGGGTTAGCGTCAGGACAACTAGGGTTAGCGTCAGGACAAGTAGGGTTAGCGTCAGGACAACTAGGGTTAGCGTCAGGACAACTAGGGTTAGCGTCAGGACAAGTAGGGTTAGCGTCAGGACAACTAGGGTTAGCGTCAGGGCAACTAGGGTTAGCGTCAGGACAAGTAGGGTTAGCGTCAGGACAACTAGGGTTAGCGTCAGGACAACTAGGGTTAGCGTCAGGACAACTAGGGTTAGCGTCAGGACAAGTAGGGTTAGCGTCAGGACAAGTAGGGTTAGCGTCAGGACAACAATATGGTTAGCATCAGGACAACTAGGGTTAGCGTCAGGACAACTAGGGTTAGCGTCAGGACAACTAGGGTTAGCGTCAGGACAAGTAGGGTTAGCGTCAGGACAACTAGGGTTAGCGTCAGGACAACTAGGGTTAGCGTCAGGACAACTAGGGTTAGCGTCAGGACAATTAGTGTTAGCGTCAGGACAACTAGGGTTAGCGTCAGGACAACTAGGGTAAGCGTCAGGACAAGTAGGGTTAGCGTCAGGACAACTAGGGTTAGCGTCAGGACAACTAGGGTTAGCGTCAGGAAAAGTAGGGTTAGCGTCAGGACAACTAGGGTTAGCGTCAGGACAACTAGGGTTAGCGTCAGGACAAGTAGGGTTAGCGTCAGGACAACTAGGGTTAGCGTCAGGGCAACTAGGGTTAGCGTCAGGACAAGTAGGGATAGCGTCAGGACAACTAGGGTTAGCGTCAGGACAACTAGGGTTAGCGTCAGGACAAGTAGGGTTAGCGTCAAGACAACTAGGGTTAGCGTCAGGACAACTAGGGTTAGCGTCAGGACAATTAGTGTTAGCGTCAGGACAACTAGGGTTAGCGTCAGGACAACTAGGGTTAGCGTCAGGACAACTAGGGTTAGCGTCAGGACAAGTAGGGTTAGCGTCAGGACAACTAGGGTTAGCGTCAGGACAACTAGGGTTAGCGTCAGGACAACTAGGGTTAGCGTCAGGACAACTAGTGTTAGCATCAGGACAATTAGTGTTAGCGTCAGGACAACTAGGGTTAGCGTCAGGACAACTAGGGTTAGCGTCAGGACAACTAGGGTTAGCGTCAGGACAACTATGGTTAGCGTCAGGACAACTAGGGTTAGCGTCAGGACAAGTAGGGTTAGCGTCAGGACAAGTAGGGTTAGCGTCAGGACAACTAGGGTTAGCATCAGGACAACTAGGGTTAGCGTCAGGACAACTAGGGTTAGCGTCAGGACAAGTAGGGTTAGCGTCAGGACAACTAGGTTTAGCGTCAGGACAAGTAGGGTTAGCGTCAGGACTAGGGTTAGCGTCAGGACAACTAGGGTTAGCGTCAGGACAAGTAGGGTTAGCGTCAGGACAACTAGGGTTAGCGTCAGGGCAACTAGGGTTAGCGTCAGGACAAGTAGGGTTAGCGTCAGGACAACTAGGGTTAGCGTCAGGACAACTAGGGTTAGCGTCAGGACAAGTAGGGTTAGCGTCAGGACAACTAGGGTTAGCCTCAGGAAAACTAGGGTTAGCGTCAGGACAAGTAGAGTTAGCGTCAGGACAACTAGGGTTAGCGTCAGGACAAGTAGGGTTAGCGTCAGGACAACTAGGGTTAGCGTCAGGACAACTAGGGTTAGCGTCAGGACAAGTAGGGTTAGCGTCAGGACAACTAGGGTTAGCGTCAGGACAACTAGGGTTAGCGTCAGGACAATTAGTGTTAGCGTCAGGACAACTAGGGTTAGCGTCAGGACAAGTAGGGTTAGCGTCAGGACAAGTAGGGTTAGCGTCAGGACAACTAGGGTTAGCGTCAGGACAACTAGGGTTAGCGTCAGGACAACTAGGGTTAGCGTCAGGACAATTAGTGTTAGCGTCAGGACAACTAGGGTTAGCGTCAGGACAACTAGGGTTAGCGTCAGGACAATTAGTGTTAGCGTCAGGACAACTAGGGTTAGAGTCAGGACAACTAGGGTTAGCGTCAGGACAAGTAGGGTTAGCGTCAGGACAACTAGGGTTAGCGTCAGGACAACTAGGGTTAGCGTCAGGACAAGTAGGGTTAGCGTCAGGACAACTAGGGTTAGCGTCAGGACAACTAGGGTTAGCGTCAGGACAACTAGGGTTAGCGTCAGGACAACTAGGGTTAGCGTCAGGGCAACTAGGGTTAGCGTCAGGACAAGTAGGGTTAGCGTCAGGACAACTAGGGTTAGCGTCAGGACAACTAGGGTTAGCGTCAGGACAAGTAGGGTTAGCGTCAGGACAAGTAGGGTTAGCGTCAGGACAAGTAGGGTTAGCGTCAGGACAACTAGGGTTAGCATCAGGACAACTAGGGTTAGCGTCAGGACAACTAGGGTTAGCGTCAGGACAACTAGGGTTAGCGTCAGGACAACTAGGGTTAGCGTCAGGACAACTAGGGTTAGCGTCAGGACAATTAGTGTTAGCGTCAGGACAACTAGGGTTAGCGTCAGGACAACTAGGGTTAGCGTCAGGACAAGTAGGGTTAGCGTCAGGACGACTAGGGTTAGCGTCAGGACAACTAGGGTTAGCGTCAGGAAAAGTAGGGTTAGCGTCAGGACAACTAGGGTTAGCGTCAGGACAAGTAGGGTTAGCGTCAGGACAACTAGGGTTAGCGTCAGGGCAACTAGGGTTAGCGTCAGGACAAGTAGGGTTAGCGTCAGGACAAGTAGGGTTAGCGTCAGGACAACTAGGGTTAGCGTCAGGACAAGTAGGGTTAGCGTCAAGACAACTAGGGTTAGCGTCAGGACAACTAGGGTTAGCGTCAGGACAATTAGTGTTAGCGTCAGGACAACTAGGGTTAGCGTCAGGACAACTAGGGTTAGCGTCAGGACAACTAGGGTTAGCGTCAGGACAAGTAGGGTTAGCGTCAGGACAACTAGGGTTAGCGTCAGGGCAACTAGGGTTAGCGTCAGGACAAGTAGGGTTAGCGTCAGGACAACTAGGGTTAGCGTCAGGACAACTAGGGTTAGCGTCAGGACAAGTAGGGTTAGCGTCAGGACAACTAGGGTTAGCCTCAGGAAAACTAGGGTTAGCGTCAGGACAAGTAGAGTTAGCGTCAGGACAACTAGGGTTAGCGTCAGGACAAGTAGGGTTAGCGTCAGGACAACTAGGGTTAGCGTCAGGACAACTAGGGTTAGCGTCAGGACAAGTAGGGTTAGCGTCAGGACAACTAGGGTTAGCGTCAGGACAACTAGGGTTAGCGTCAGGACAATTAGTGTTAGAGTCAGGACAACTAGGGTTAGCGTCAGGACAAGTAGGGTTAGCGTCAGGACAAGTAGGGTTAGCGTCAGGACAACTAGGGTTAGCGTCAGGACAACTAGGGTTAGCGTCAGGACAACTAGGGTTAGCGTCAGGACAATTAGTGTTAGCGTCAGGACAACTAGGGTTAGCGTCAGGACAACTAGGGTTAGCGTCAGGACAATTAGTGTTATCGTCAGGACAACTAGGGTTAGAGTCAGGACAACTAGGGTTAGCGTCAGGACAAGTAGGGTTAGCGTCAGGACAACTAGGGTTAGCATCAGGACAACAAGGGTTAGCGTCAGGACAAGTAGGGTTAGCGTCAGGACAACTAGGGTTAGCGTCAGGACAACTAGGGTTAGCGTCAGGACAAGTAGGGTTAGCGTCAGGACAACTAGGGTTAGCGTCAGGGCAACTAGGGTTAGCGTCAGGACAAGTAGGGTTAGCGTCAGGACAACTAGGGTTAGCGTCAGGACAACTAGGGTTAGCGTCAGGACAACTAGGGTTAGCGTCAGGACAAGTAGGGTTAGCGTCAGGACAAGTAGGGTTAGCGTCAGGACAAGTAGGGTTAGCGTCAGGACAACTAGGGTTAGCATCAGGACAACTAGGGTTAGCGTCAGGACAACTAGGGTTAGCGTCAGGACAACTAGGGTTAGCGTCAGGACAACTAGGGTTAGCGTCAGGACAATTAGTGTTAGCGTCAGGACAACTAGGGTTAGCGTCAGGACAAGTAGGGTTAGCGTCAGGACGACTAGGGTTAGCGTCAGGACAACTAGGGTTAGCGTCAGGAAAAGTAGGGTTAGCGTCAGGACAACTAGGGTTAGCGTCAGGACAAGTAGGGTTAGCGTCAGGACAACTAGGGTTAGCGTCAGGGCAACTAGGGTTAGCGTCAGGACAAGTAGGGTTAGCGTCAGGACAACTAGGGTTAGCGTCAGGACAAGTAGGGTTAGCGTCAAGACAACTAGGGTTAGCGTCAGGACAACTAGGGTTAGCGTCAGGACAATTAGTGTTAGCGTCAGGACAACTAGGGTTAGCGTCAGGACAACTAGGGTTAGCGTCAGGACAACTAGGGTTAGCGTCAGGACAAGTAGGGTTAGCATCAGGACAAGTAGGGTTAGCGTCAGGACAACTAGGGTTAGCGTCAGGACAACTAGGGTTAGCGTCAGGACAATTAGTGTTAGCGTCAGGACAACTAGGGTTAGCGTCAGGACAACTAGGGTTAGCGTCAGGACAACTAGGGTTAGCGTCAGGACAAGTAGGGTTAGCGTCAGGACAAGTAAGGTTAGCGTCAGGACAACTAGGGTTAGTATCAGGACAACTAGGGTTAGCGTCAGGACAACTAGGGTTAGCGTCAGGACAAGTAGGGTTAGCGTCAGGACAACTAGGATTAGCGTCAGGACAACTAGGGTTAGCGTCAGGACAACTAGGGTTAGCGTCAGGACAATTAGTGTTAGCGTCAGGACAACTAGGGTTAGCGTCAGGACAACTAGGGTTAGCATCAGGACAAGTAGGGTTAGCGTCAGGACAACTAGGGTTAGCGTCAGGACAACTAGGGTTAGCGTCAGGACAAGTAGGGTTAGCGTCAGGACAACTAGGGTTAGCGTCAGGACAACTAGGGTTAGCGTCAGGACAAGTAGGGTTAGCGTCAGGACAACTAGGGTTAGCGTCAGGACAACTAGGGTTAGCGTCAGGCCAACTAGGGTTAGCGTCAGGACATGTAGGGTTAGCGTCAGGACAACTAGGGTTAGCGTCAGGACAACTAGGGTTAACGTCAGGACAAGTAGGGTTAGCGTCAGGACAACTAGGGTTAGCGTCAGGACAACTAGGGTTAGCGTCAGGACAAGTAGGGTTAGCGTCAGGACAACTAGGGTTAGCGTCAGGGCAACTAGGGTTAGCGTCAGGACAACTAGGGTTAGCGTCAGGACAACTAGGGTTAGCGTCAGGACAAGTAGGGTTAGCGTCAGGACAACTAGGGTTAGCGTCAGGACAACTAGGGTTAGCGTCAGGACAACTAGGGTTAGAGTCAGGACAATTAGTGTTAGCGTCAGGACAACTAGGGTTAGCGTCAGGACAACTAGGGTTAGCGTCAGGACAACTAGGGTTAGCGTCAGGACAACTAGGGTTAGCGTCAGGACAAGTAGGGTTAGCGTCAGGACAACTAGGGTTAGCGTCAGGACAACTAGGGTTAGCGTCAGGACAATTAGTGTTAGCGTCAGGACAACTAGGGTTAGCGTCAGGACAACTAGGGTTAGCGTCAGGACAAGTAGGGTTAGCGTCAGGACAAGTAGGGTTAGCGTCAGGACAACTAGGGTTAGCGTCAGGACAACTAGGGTTAGCGTCAGGACAACTAGGGTTAGCGTCAGGACAATTAGTGTTAGCGTCAGGACAACTAGGGTTAGCGTCAGGACAACTAGGGTTAGCGTCAGGACAATTAGTGTTAGCGTCAGGACAACTAGGGTTAGAGTCAGGACAACTAGGGTTAGCGTCAGGACAAGTAGGGTTAGCGTCAGGACAACTAGGGTTAGCGTCAGGACAACTAGGGTTAGCGTCAGGACAAGTAGGGTTAGCGTCAGGACAACTAGGGTTAGCGTCAGGACAACTAGGGTTAGCGTCAGGACAACTAGGGTTAGCGTCAGGACAACTAGGGTTAGCGTCAGGGCAACTAGGGTTAGCGTCAGGACAAGTAGGGTTAGCGTCAGGACAACTAGGGTTAGCGTCAGGACAACTAGGGTTAGCGTCAGGACAAGTAGGGTTAGCGTCAGGACAAGTAGGGTTAGCGTCAGGACAAGTAGGGTTAGCGTCAGGACAACTAGGGTTAGCATCAGGACAACTAGGGTTAGCGTCAGGACAACTAGGGTTAGCGTCAGGACAACTAGGGTTAGCGTCAGGACAACTAGGGTTAGCGTCAGGACAACTAGGGTTAGCGTCAGGACAATTAGTGTTAGCGTCAGGACAACTAGGGTTAGCGTCAGGACAACTAGGGTTAGCGTCAGGACAACTAGGGTTAGCGTCAGGACAAGTAGGGTTAGCGTCAGGACAAGTAGGGTTAGCGTCAGGACAAGTAGGGTTAGCGTCAGGACAACTAGGGTTAGCATCAGGACAACTAGGGTTAGCGTCAGGACAACTAGGGTTAGCGTCAGGACAAGTAGGGTTAGCGTCAGGACAAGTAGGGTTAGCGTCAGGACAACTAGGGTTAGCGTCAGGACAACTAGGGTTAGCGTCAGGACAACTAGGGTTAGCGTCAGGACAATTAGTGTTAGCGTCAGGACAACTAGGGTTAGCGTCAGGACAACTAGGGTTAGCGTCAGGACAATTAGTGTTATCGTCAGGACAACTAGGGTTAGAGTCAGGACAACTAGGGTTAGCGTCAGGACAAGTAGGGTTAGCGTCAGGACAACTAGGGTTAGCATCAGGACAACAAGGGTTAGCGTCAGGACAAGTAGGGTTAGCGTCAGGACAACTAGGGTTAGCGTCAGGACAACTAGGGTTAGCGTCAGGACAAGTAGGGTTAGCGTCAGGACAACTAGGGTTAGCGTCAGGGCAACTAGGGTTAGCGTCAGGACAACTAGGGTTAGCGTCAGGACAACTAGGGTTAGCGTCAGGACAACTAGGGTTAGCGTCAGGACAACTAGGGTTAGCGTCAGGACAAGTAGGGTTAGCGTCAGGACAAGTAGGGTTAGCGTCAGGACAAGTAGGGTTAGCGTCAGGACAACTAGGGTTAGCATCAGGACAACTAGGGTTAGCGTCAGGACAACTAGGGTTAGCGTCAGGACAACTAGGGTTAGCGTCAGGACAACTAGGGTTAGCGTCAGGACAATTAGTGTTAGCGTCAGGACAACTAGGGTTAGCGTCAGGACAAGTAGGGTTAGCGTCAGGACGACTAGGGTTAGCGTCAGGACAACTAGGGTTAGCGTCAGGAAAAGTAGGGTTAGCGTCAGGACAACTAGGGTTAGCGTCAGGACAAGTAGGGTTAGCGTCAGGACAACTAGGGTTAGCGTCAGGGCAACTAGGGTTAGCGTCAGGACAAGTAGGGTTAGCGTCAGGACAACTAGGGTTAGCGTCAGGACAAGTAGGGTTAGCGTCAAGACAACTAGGGTTAGCGTCAGGACAACTAGGGTTAGCGTCAGGACAATTAGTGTTAGCGTCAGGACAACTAGGGTTAGCGTCAGGACAACTAGGGTTAGCGTCAGGACAACTAGGGTTAGCGTCAGGACAAGTAGGGTTAGCATCAGGACAAGTAGGGTTAGCGTCAGGACAACTAGGGTTAGCGTCAGGACAACTAGGGTTAGCGTCAGGACAATTAGTGTTAGCGTCAGGACAACTAGGGTTAGCGTCAGGACAACTAGGGTTAGCGTCAGGACAACTAGGGTTAGCGTCAGGACAAGTAGGGTTAGCGTCAGGACAAGTAGGGTTAGCGTCAGGACAACTAGGGTTAGTATCAGGACAACTAGGGTTAGCGTCAGGACAACTAGGGTTAGCGTCAGGACAAGTAGGGTTAGCGTCAGGACAACTAGGATTAGCGTCAGGACAACTAGGGTTAGCGTCAGGACAACTAGGGTTAGCGTCAGGACAATTAGTGTTAGCGTCAGGACAACTAGGGTTAGCGTCAGGACAACTAGGGTTAGCATCAGGACAAGTAGGGTTAGCGTCAGGACAACTAGGGTTAGCGTCAGGACAACTAGGGTTAGCGTCAGGACAAGTAGGGTTAGCGTCAGGACAACTAGGGTTAGCGTCAGGACAACTAGGGTTAGCGTCAGGACAAGTAGGGTTAGCGTCAGGACAACTAGGGTTAGCGTCAGGACAACTAGGGTTAGCGTCAGGCCAACTAGGGTTAGCGTCAGGACATGTAGGGTTAGCGTCAGGACAACTAGGGTTAGCGTCAGGACAACTAGGGTTAACGTCAGGACAAGTAGGGTTAGCGTCAGGACAACTAGGGTTAGCGTCAGGACAACTAGGGTTAGCGTCAGGACAAGTAGGGTTAGCGTCAGGACAACTAGGGTTAGCGTCAGGGCAACTAGGGTTAGCGTCAGGACAACTAGGGTTAGCGTCAGGACAACTAGGGTTAGCGTCAGGACAAGTAGGGTTAGCGTCAGGACAACTAGGGTTAGCGTCAGGACAACTAGGGTTAGCGTCAGGACAACTAGGGTTAGAGTCAGGACAATTAGTGTTAGCGTCAGGACAACTAGGGTTAGCGTCAGGACAACTAGGGTTAGCGTCAGGACAACTAGGGTTAGCGTCAGGACAACTAGGGTTAGCGTCAGGACAAGTAGGGTTAGCGTCAGGACAACTAGGGTTAGCGTCAGGACAACTAGGGTTAGCGTCAGGACAATTAGTGTTAGCGTCAGGACAACTAGGGTTAGCGTCAGGACAACTAGGGTTAGCGTCAGGACAAGTAGGGTTAGCGTCAGGACAAGTAGGGTTAGCGTCAGGACAACTAGGGTTAGCGTCAGGAAAAGTAGGGTTAGCGTCAGGACAACTAGGGTTAGCGTCAGGACAAGTAGGGTTAGCGTCAGGACAACTAGGGTTAGCGTCAGGGCAACTAGGGTTAGCGTCAGGACAAGTAGGGTTAGCGTCAGGACAACTAGGGTTAGCGTCAGGACAAGTAGGGTTAGCGTCAAGACAACTAGGGTTAGCGTCAGGACAACTAGGGTTAGCGTCAGGACAATTAGTGTTAGCGTCAGGACAACTAGGGTTAGCGTCAGGACAACTAGGGTTAGCGTCAGGACAACTAGGGTTAGCGTCAGGACAAGTAGGGTTAGCATCAGGACAAGTAGGGTTAGCGTCAGGACAACTAGGGTTAGCGTCAGGACAACTAGGGTTAGCGTCAGGACAATTAGTGTTAGCGTCAGGACAACTAGGGTTAGCGTCAGGACAACTAGGGTTAGCGTCAGGACAACTAGGGTTAGCGTCAGGACAAGTAGGGTTAGCGTCAGGACAAGTAGGGTTAGCGTCAGGACAACTAGGGTTAGTATCAGGACAACTAGGGTTAGCGTCAGGACAACTAGGGTTAGCGTCAGGACAAGTAGGGTTAGCGTCAGGACAACTAGGATTAGCGTCAGGACAACTAGGGTTAGCGTCAGGACAACTAGGGTTAGCGTCAGGACAATTAGTGTTAGCGTCAGGACAACTAGGGTTAGCGTCAGGACAACTAGGGTTAGCATCAGGACAAGTAGGGTTAGCGTCAGGACAACTAGGGTTAGCGTCAGGACAACTAGGGTTAGCGTCAGGACAAGTAGGGTTAGCGTCAGGACAACTAGGGTTAGCGTCAGGACAACTAGGGTTAGCGTCAGGACAAGTAGGGTTAGCGTCAGGACAACTAGGGTTAGCGTCAGGACAACTAGGGTTAGCGTCAGGCCAACTAGGGTTAGCGTCAGGACATGTAGGGTTAGCGTCAGGACAACTAGGGTTAGCGTCAGGACAACTAGGGTTAACGTCAGGACAAGTAGGGTTAGCGTCAGGACAACTAGGGTTAGCGTCAGGACAACTAGGGTTAGCGTCAGGACAAGTAGGGTTAGCGTCAGGACAACTAGGGTTAGCGTCAGGGCAACTAGGGTTAGCGTCAGGACAACTAGGGTTAGCGTCAGGACAACTAGGGTTAGCGTCAGGACAAGTAGGGTTAGCGTCAGGACAACTAGGGTTAGCGTCAGGACAACTAGGGTTAGCGTCAGGACAACTAGGGTTAGAGTCAGGACAATTAGTGTTAGCGTCAGGACAACTAGGGTTAGCGTCAGGACAACTAGGGTTAGCGTCAGGACAACTAGGGTTAGCGTCAGGACAACTAGGGTTAGCGTCAGGACAAGTAGGGTTAGCGTCAGGACAACTAGGGTTAGCGTCAGGACAACTAGGGTTAGCGTCAGGACAATTAGTGTTAGCGTCAGGACAACTAGGGTTAGCGTCAGGACAACTAGGGTTAGCGTCAGGACAAGTAGGGTTAGCGTCAGGACAAGTAGGGTTAGCGTCAGGACAACTAGGGTTAGCGTCAGGACAACTAGGGTTAGCGTCAGGACAACTAGGGTTAGCGTCAGGACAATTAGTGTTAGCGTCAGGACAACTAGGGTTAGCGTCAGGACAACTAGGGTTAGCGTCAGGACAATTAGTGTTAGCGTCAGGACAACTAGGGTTAGAGTCAGGACAACTAGGGTTAGCGTCAGGACAAGTAGGGTTAGCGTCAGGACAACTAGGGTTAGCGTCAGGACAACTAGGGTTAGCGTCAGGACAAGTAGGGTTAGCGTCAGGACAACTAGGGTTAGCGTCAGGACAACTAGGGTTAGCATCAGGACAACTAGGGTTAGCGTCAGGACAACTAGGGTTAGCGTCAGGGCAACTAGGGTTAGCGTCAGGACAAGTAGGGTTAGCGTCAGGACAACTAGGGTTAGCGTCAGGACAACTAGGGTTAGCGTCAGGACAAGTAGGGTTAGCGTCAGGACAAGTAGGGTTAGCGTCAGGACAAGTAGGGTTAGCGTCAGGACAACTAGGGTTAGCATCAGGACAACTAGGGTTAGCGTCAGGACAACTAGGGTTAGCGTCAGGACAACTAGGGTTAGCGTCAGGACAACTAGGGTTAGCGTCAGGACAACTAGGGTTAGCGTCAGGACAATTAGTGTTAGCGTCAGGACAACTAGGGTTAGCGTCAGGACAACTAGGGTTAGCGTCAGGACAACTAGGGTTAGCGTCAGGACAAGTAGGGTTAGCGTCAGGACAAGTAGGGTTAGCGTCAGGACAAGTAGGGTTAGCGTCAGGACAACTAGGGTTAGCATCAGGACAACTAGGGTTAGCGTCAGGACAACTAGGGTTAGCGTCAGGACAAGTAGGGTTAGCGTCAGGACAAGTAGGGTTAGCGTCAGGACAACTAGGGTTAGCGTCAGGACAACTAGGGTTAGCGTCAGGACAACTAGGGTTAGCGTCAGGACAATTAGTGTTAGCGTCAGGACAACTAGGGTTAGCGTCAGGACAACTAGGGTTAGCGTCAGGACAATTAGTGTTATCGTCAGGACAACTAGGGTTAGAGTCAGGACAACTAGGGTTAGCGTCAGGACAAGTAGGGTTAGCGTCAGGACAACTAGGGTTAGCATCAGGACAACAAGGGTTAGCGTCAGGACAAGTAGGGTTAGCGTCAGGACAACTAGGGTTAGCGTCAGGACAACTAGGGTTAGCGTCAGGACAAGTAGGGTTAGCGTCAGGACAACTAGGGTTAGCGTCAGGGCAACTAGGGTTAGCGTCAGGACAAGTAGGGTTAGCGTCAGGACAACTAGGGTTAGCGTCAGGACAACTAGGGTTAGCGTCAGGACAACTAGGGTTAGCGTCAGGACAAGTAGGGTTAGCGTCAGGACAAGTAGGGTTAGCGTCAGGACAAGTAGGGTTAGCGTCAGGACAACTAGGGTTAGCATCAGGACAACTAGGGTTAGCGTCAGGACAACTAGGGTTAGCGTCAGGACAACTAGGGTTAGCGTCAGGACAACTAGGGTTAGCGTCAGGACAACTAGGGTTAGCGTCAGGACAATTAGTGTTAGCGTCAGGACAACTAGGGTTAGCGTCAGGACAAGTAGGGTTAGCGTCAGGACGACTAGGGTTAGCGTCAGGACAACTAGGGTTAGCGTCAGGAAAAGTAGGGTTAGCGTCAGGACAACTAGGGTTAGCGTCAGGACAAGTAGGGTTAGCGTCAGGACAACTAGGGTTAGCGTCAGGGCAACTAGGGTTAGCGTCAGGACAAGTAGGGTTAGCGTCAGGACAACTAGGGTTAGCGTCAGGACAAGTAGGGTTAGCGTCAAGACAACTAGGGTTAGCGTCAGGACAACTAGGGTTAGCGTCAGGACAATTAGTGTTAGCGTCAGGACAACTAGGGTTAGCGTCAGGACAACTAGGGTTAGCGTCAGGACAACTAGGGTTAGCGTCAGGACAAGTAGGGTTAGCATCAGGACAAGTAGGGTTAGCGTCAGGACAACTAGGGTTAGCGTCAGGACAACTAGGGTTAGCGTCAGGACAATTAGTGTTAGCGTCAGGACAACTAGGGTTAGCGTCAGGACAACTAGGGTTAGCGTCAGGACAACTAGGGTTAGCGTCAGGACAAGTAGGGTTAGCGTCAGGACAAGTAGGGTTAGCGTCAGGACAACTAGGGTTAGTATCAGGACAACTAGGGTTAGCGTCAGGACAACTAGGGTTAGCGTCAGGACAAGTAGGGTTAGCGTCAGGACAACTAGGATTAGCGTCAGGACAACTAGGGTTAGCGTCAGGACAACTAGGGTTAGCGTCAGGACAATTAGTGTTAGCGTCAGGACAACTAGGGTTAGCGTCAGGACAACTAGGGTTAGCATCAGGACAAGTAGGGTTAGCGTCAGGACAACTAGGGTTAGCGTCAGGACAACTAGGGTTAGCGTCAGGACAAGTAGGGTTAGCGTCAGGACAACTAGGGTTAGCGTCAGGACAACTAGGGTTAGCGTCAGGACAAGTAGGGTTAGCGTCAGGACAACTAGGGTTAGCGTCAGGACAACTAGGGTTAGCGTCAGGCCAACTAGGGTTAGCGTCAGGACATGTAGGGTTAGCGTCAGGACAACTAGGGTTAGCGTCAGGACAACTAGGGTTAACGTCAGGACAAGTAGGGTTAGCGTCAGGACAACTAGGGTTAGCGTCATGACAACTAGGGTTAGCGTCAGGACAAGTAGGGTTAGCGTCAGGACAACTAGGGTTAGCGTCAGGGCAACTAGGGTTAGCGTCAGGACAACTAGGGTTAGCGTCAGGACAACTAGGGTTAGCGTCAGGACAAGTAGGGTTAGCGTCAGGACAACTAGGGTTAGCGTCAGGACAACTAGGGTTAGCGTCAGGACAACTAGGGTTAGAGTCAGGACAATTAGTGTTAGCGTCAGGACAACTAGGGTTAGCGTCAGGACAACTAGGGTTAGCGTCAGGACAACTAGGGTTAGCGTCAGGACAACTAGGGTTAGCGTCAGGACAAGTAGGGTTAGCGTCAGGACAACTAGGGTTAGCGTCAGGACAACTAGGGTTAGCGTCAGGACAATTAGTGTTAGCGTCAGGACAACTAGGGTTAGCGTCAGGACAACTAGGGTTAGCGTCAGGACAAGTAGGGTTAGCGTCAGGACAAGTAGGGTTAGCGTCAGGACAACTAGGGTTAGCGTCAGGACAACTAGGGTTAGCGTCAGGACAACTAGGGTTAGCGTCAGGACAATTAGTGTTAGCGTCAGGACAACTAGGGTTAGCGTCAGGACAACTAGGGTTAGCGTCAGGACAATTAGTGTTAGCGTCAGGACAACTAGGGTTAGAGTCAGGGACAACTAGGGTTAGCGTCAGGACAAGTAGGGTTAGCGTCAGGACAACTAGGGTTAGCGTCAGGACAACTAGGGTTAGCGTCAGGACAAGTAGGGTTAGCGTCAGGACAACTAGGGTTAGCGTCAGGACAACTAGGGTTAGCGTCAGGACAACTAGGGTTAGCGTCAGGACAACTAGGGTTAGCGTCAGGGCAACTAGGGTTAGCGTCAGGACAAGTAGGGTTAGCGTCAGGACAACTAGGGTTAGCGTCAGGACAACTAGGGTTAGCGTCAGGACAAGTAGGGTTAGCGTCAGGACAAGTAGGGTTAGCGTCAGGACAAGTAGGGTTAGCGTCAGGACAACTAGGGTTAGCATCAGGACAACTAGGGTTAGCGTCAGGACAACTAGGGTTAGCGTCAGGACAACTAGGGTTAGCGTCAGGACAACTAGGGTTAGCGTCAGGACAACTAGGGTTAGCGTCAGGACAATTAGTGTTAGCGTCAGGACAACTAGGGTTAGCGTCAGGACAACTAGGGTTAGCGTCAGGACAAGTAGGGTTAGCGTCAGGACAACTAGGGTTAGCGTCAGGACAAGTAGGGTTAGCGTCAGGGACAACGTAGGGTTAGCGTCAGGGACAACTAGGGTTAGCGTCAGGACAAGTAGGGTTAGCGTCAGGACAACTAGGGTTAGCGTCAGGACAAGTAGGGTTAGCGTCAGGACAACTAGGGTTAGCGTCAGGACAACTAGGGTTAGCGTCAGGACAATTAGGGTTAGCGTCAGGACAACTAGGGTTAGCGTCAGGACAACTAGGGTTAGCGTCAGGACAACTAGTGTTAGCGTCAGGACAACTAGGGTTAGCGTCAGGACAACTAGGGTTAGCGTCAGGACAACTAGGGTTAGCGTCAGGACAAGTAGGGTAGCGTCAGGACAACTAGGGTTAGCGTCAGGACAACTAGGGTTAGCGTCAGGACAACTAGGGTTAGCGTCAGGACAACTAGGGTTAGCGTCAGGACAAGTAGGTTAGCGTCAGGACAACTAGGGTTAGCGTCAGGACAAGTAGGGTTAGCGTCAGGACAACTAGGGTTAGCGTCAGGACAACTAGGGTTAGCGTCAGGACAAGTAGGGTTAGCGTCAGGACAACTAGGGTTAGCGTCAGGACAACTAGGGTTAGCGTCAGGACAATTAGGGTTAGCGTCAGGACAACTAGGGTTAGCGTCAGGACAACTAGGGTTAGCGTCAGGACAAGTAGGGTTAGCGTCAGGACAAGTAGGGTTAGCGTCAGGACAACTAGGGTTAGCGTCAGGACAACTAGGGTTAGCGTCAGGACAACTAGGGTTAGCGTCAGGACAATAGGGTTAGCGTCAGGACAACTAGGGTTAGCGTCAGGACAACTAGGGTTAGCGTCAGGACAATTAGTGTTAGCGTCAGGACAACTAGGGTTAGAGTCAGGACAACTAGGGTTAGCGTCAGGACAAGTAGGGTTACCGTCAGGACAACTAGGGTTAGCATCAGGACAACTAGGGTTAGCGTCAGGACAAGTAGGGTTAGCGTCAGGACAACTAGGGTTAGCGTCAGGGCAACTAGGGTTAGCGTCAGGACAAGTAGGGTTAGCGTCAGGACAACTAGGGTTAGCGTCAGGACAACTAGGGTTAGCGTCAGGACAACTAGGGTTAGCGTCAGGACAAGTAGGGTTAGCGTCAGGACAAGTAGGGTTAGCGTCAGGACAAGTAGGGTTAGCGTCAGGACAACTAGGGTTAGCGTCAGGACAACTAGGGTTAGCGTCAGGACAACTAGGGTTAGCGTCAGGACAACTAGGGTTAGCGTCAG